>NC_045696.1:4079610-5279610 GCF_009834535.1 Camelus ferus
CATGCAGGCGTTGCTTCCCCGTTACAGACGCTGTCTTGTGAGCCTGTGACTTGAATGACTTGCGTTTCAGACATACTTGCTTGCTTGCTGATTTGGGCAGTTTGATGGGTGTCTTGGCCAACTGATGACCACGAAAGTGACTTGGACGGGCTGTTACTTTTGTAGCCTGCAGCCCGACCCTCTGACTCACCCTGATGTGCACGGTGAGCTCGGCGGTGAGCCTTTCTGCCAGACGAGGCACGGTGGCCTTTCCTTCCTCCAGGAGACCTCTGAAACAGGAGAGGGCACACGTCAGCTCAGGAAGGGCTCGCTCTCCAGTACTGGGCCTTGCAGGTGGCCAGGGCAGCTCGCATCTCGGGTAACACGCGTCATCAGAAAGGCCAGGCGGCCCCACGAGAAGGACAGTGACAACTCCGTGAAAAGCCGCACCTCGGCCAGCACGGGGCTGGGAAGCTTGCACTCAGTTATCTCTTATCATCCCAGCAAACTCATGAGTCATCTTTTCAGGAAAAGCAAAACACATGTAACTTCATAGAGGTTAAACGACTTGCCCAAAATAGTATTTCATTTCTCCTAACCATTACTTGTCCCCAAATGGCCGAATCCATCTTCATAAAGAAGAACAAGCAGCAGGCACCCCAGCCCTGACGTGTAACAGACGTGGCGAAGCTGCCGCCGCGAAAGCAGCGCGGTCCCTCGGCAGAGACGGGCAGAGGGGCCTCGGGGGCAGAGCAAGCCCGGAAACACGCCCGCGCGGACGCCGTCAACTGGCGTTGGTAAAAGCACCAAGAACCTGCAGAGGGGGGAGGACGACCTCTTCAACAGCTGTTGTTGGCGAAACTGGATTTCCACACGCAAAGAGTGGGCCTGGATCCTCATCTCACACCAGACACAAACGCCAGCTGAAAACTGCTCAGCGGCTCCAATGCAAGACCTGAGCCAGTCAGACACCTAGACCAGGGGGAACATCTTCATCACATCGATCCTGGAAGTGGTTTCACAGCTGGGACAGCAAAAGCACAGAGAAAAAAAGCAAAACAGGCAGGCAGGACTACATGAAACCACGGAGCCCCAGCACTGCAAAGAGACAATTAACAGAGGAAAAGGCAGCGAACCAAACGGGAGAAAACATCTGCAAACCACACATCTGATCAAGAGTGTATTTCAGAAAATACAAGGAACTCCTACAAATCAATATCAAAAACCCCAAATAACACAATTGAGAAACGGGCTAATGACTTGAATAGAGATTTCCTCAGAGAAGACACACCGGTGGCCACTCAGTCCATGAAAATGTGCTAACGTCGCTGATCGTCGGGGAAATGCAAATCAAAACCACAACGAAACATCACTTCCCATCTCTGAGGATGATATTATCCAAACACCAGAACACAGGCGCTGGCCAGGATGCGGAGAAGCTGGGACCCTTGTACACTGTTGATGGGAATGCAAAATGGTGCAGCCACTACGAAAAGCAGTATGAAAATTCAAAAATTTAAAATGGGGCTCCCATACGATCCAGTCATCTCCCTTCTGGGGATTTATTCAAGAGAATTGGAATCAAGATCTCAAAGCAATATTGACACCCCTGTGTTCCCTGCTGCACTGCTCACAGTGTCCGCGGTGGGGACAGACACGTGGATAAAGAAAATGTGGATATGCCTGCAATAGAATATGGTTCCACCTTTAGAAAGAAGGAAACTTTGCCACACGTGACACTGTGAATGACCCTTGAGGACTTCATGCGAAGTGCATTGAGCCACCGTAGAAGGACAAAGAACGCCTGGCCCCCTTTGCAGGAGCCATCTAAAGCCATCAGACTTGTGCCATCGGGGAGTGGAATGGCTGTCGCCACGTGTGGGGGAGGAGGAAACGAGGGCTTGCTGAGCAAAGGGGATAAAGTTTCAATTCTGCAAGGTAAGTCACTTCTAGGGGCCCGGGGAACAACACTGCCTGTGGCGAACAGTCCTGCACTGTGCACTTTCACATTTCTCGGGAACGTCGACTTGTGCCAAACGCTCTCGCCGTCATGAAATGAGTTTTGAAAGTGTTTACGTGGGCTTCTGAGTGCCTACACCGTTCTAAGGGCTTTACAGATATTTAATCATGGAACAACCAGGTTTACAGAGAGAAAGGCAAAGACAAAGGGGAAGGCGCTTGCCCGGGGCCACACACCAGGCAGTCCGGCCGCTGAGTGTTTGCTGTCAGCACAGATTCAGGAAGGACCCGTGGGCTCATCGTCCCAGGGCTGCTCTGAGAGCTGTCGTGCAGGGCCAGAGTCCCAGTACGCGGACGCACGATGACTAAAGTCAGATGTCCAGCGACAAAGCACTTCAACACACTTTTTCATCCAAGACTTAATTTGCCCAAATCCGGTTGTTTTCAAAGTCTGGTCCCTGGACCAGCAACACCTGGGAACGTGTTAGGAACACAGATTCTGCGGCCTGACACCCAGACCTCAGAAACTCTGGGCCGGGGCACAGCCAGCTGGATCCTCCTGCTGGCTCAGGGTTGAGAACCGTGGGCGTGGTTGTTACAGAGCCTTCTTCTTGCTCGGCGAGAGGGGCTTTCTCTGCCTGCGACCCCACCCCCTGCTACCGAAAACAGTCTGTGTCTTGGATTCAGGGTGGGGACAGACAGAAGGGAGGATCCGGGTGCTGGTTTGGGAGTGTTGGCTCCTTGGGCGCTGGAACCTGTGTGTGGGTCACATATTTAATCCTAAACTCAACCCTGTGGAGCACCAGCAGGACTCACTGAGCAGATGAGAAAGCAGAAGCTCAGAGAGGGCCAGCCATCTCCCAAGGGCACAGAGCAAGCAGCAAGCCTGGTCTGCCCAAATCCATCCTCTTCCCACTGTGTCTCTCCTTAAAGCAGGCGTGGTCTGTATCTTCTTACCCCACTCCCTCATAGTTCAAGAACAGCAAGTTCCTGAATGAATTATAAGGAAAAATTGCCCAATTCAATTGGAAAATTCCACTGTCTTGCCAACTACAGAGGCACTACAAGATAATTTTCGATAAGAACCAGTTAGCCTGCAGGCTCTAAAGAGCTGGAGAGTTCCGTAAAGCAAGTAGGTGTGCCGGTTGATTTAACGTCTTACATCTTTAACGCCTTTGACCAGGTTCACTAGTTTCCAAAAGTTAGAAGATCTGTTTCTAGGCCTCTTTTCATTCACTATTTGTTCAACCTCATCGCCCTCATCTGTAAAAATGGGAAGAACCTCACCTGCTATATGTACCTCTTAAGAATTTGTGGGACTCAAATGAGCAACAAGTGAAAACCTTTGGGGAAACCACAGTGTATATGCCCCATGAAATGCCATGTTACAAGGTTTTCATCAGCACCATCATTAGAGACCAAGAGGAAAATGACTGGTTTAAATAAGCCAACAAAATTAACACCAAAATTAAGACAAGGATATGTTATGCCAGGTGGTATAATTTTACATGTAATTTGGTCATCGTATCGGCCAATCCTGGCAGGCGGAACTGGCTTCCAGGGAGTCCAGCCCTGAGGTTGTCCTAAAGAACCTCACCTGAAGTACGGATGCATTTGGAAGAACAGCGTCTCTCTCCTGGTGGCCTCTGCCAAGCTCATTTGTCCAGGATGTCCTGCTGGCCCCGGCACTTCACTATCATGTAGCCCTTCTTGAGGCAGTACGTGAGGTTCTGCATCACGTTCAGGACGCATTTCTCGGTGCCCTTGTCCACTAGGTCTGGTTTGGTCAGGATCCCTGTGAGATGATGGAGGAAAGCACTGGAAGGTCAGTTGTCCCCTCAGACATATTTGAGTTCCACTAGGCTATGGGGCCTTTTATTGGGCAAGACCAACCAAGTCCGCAGCCTTGACCGCCAGTGCCTGGCTGCCCATTCATTGATCCCACCGTCACCCCTCTTCCTTGCACCTGCATTTGCTTATCCACTCACTGGACTCCTTACCTGCCTTGGGTCATTTGTTTAACAAATGTTTCTTGGGTGCCTGCTGGGTGCCGACACTAAGGCAGCAGCATCAGATCGGACCGGATCGGCTCCACCACCACGTTTCCAGGGACCCGTCATCCCTGCTGTCAGGAGGGTCTGGCGTCTCAGGTTGCATACTCGCTCCACCCCCTCCACCCCCTCCTTGTGGTTCCTCCTCTGAGAGTCTCCCACCTGCTTTCCTGTCTCGCTCTCCCGCCCTCACTGCTCCCCACTCACACTGGATGGAAAGCCGTGCATTCTGCGTGATTGTGTTCTTTGAGTGTCAAATTCCCGCTGCATTTCCTCTTTGTTTCCTGTTAGAAACCTGAAGGTCATCTTCTACTGTCACTGTCATTGTTTTTAATTTGCTGTGAAGTCTGGACTTCTCGTCCACCATTTCCTGAAACTTTCCCGGCACCTAAAGGATTGAATTTCTCTCTCTTTTGACCTTCCTGTCACCAAAAGGTGTCATTTAAGAGCGGATCTTCACAGTCGCTAAGAGGTTTGTGCAAGCACAGGCCTTCATGTCACTGACAGAGTCGAGATGTCTCTGAATCTACTCTCGCACCTTCCGTGGCCAGAGAGGACCTTCCCCTGGGAGGGAGAAAGCAGCCAAGAAGGCCCGTCCCTGGAAGCAGCGGTCACTCGTAGAAGCCTAGGCCACTGGCCTTTATTCGCAGGACAAGTACAGAGAACAGAACTTGGGACGCTCTGCTAGACTCGCTGCAGCCGGGGAGAGCGCCTTCTCGCAGTGAGCCTGGTTGAAAAAGAGGACGCACGCGAATACGTCCCCATCTGCAGCATTTGCTCACGAGCCTCATTTCGGGCCCCAGTACAGGGAAGGCCGCTAACTGCCAAACATTCCTAGACACTTCAATTAGAAAACAAAATTAATCCATTCCTAGATGCCGTACACAAACATATTTAATTAAGAAAGGAGCACACTGAGTCAAGCGCATGCTGAGGGTGTTGAGCAGGTGGCCGTGAACAAGACTGCAAAGTCCCTGACCTCACGAATATCCCCTCCCTGTAGTGGGAAAGTGCTAGAGAAATGAATCCAGTAAACGTAAGAGAAACAAAGAAAAACATCCGCTGTTGATCCTGCTATGCAGAGAATGACAGTGACTGCTGGCAGGTGAGTGCAGGCAGGCGTGGATGGTGTAGATCCGGCTGGGTCCCAGGCGGGCCCCTGGGAAGGCAGCGCTCAGGCTGAGGTCTGATAGGAGGAAGGAGCCGGCCTAGTGAAGATGGGGAAAGACCCTTCCAGGCCCTTGGGAAGAAGGAGCTGGGATGATGAGCAGGACTGGAGAGGAGGGCGCGGCAGAGAGCAACGGGAACTGTGCTCAGAGAGCCACGCGGGGCCAGGCCACAGGGGGCTTGTGGTCCAGGCACAGGAGTCTGGGTTTGTGTATGTGCGGAGGGAGCATTAGAGAGTCAGTCGGGGGCGGGGCGACACGACCCAATTTGCATGTTTAAGGACCCGCAGAGAGTGCAGTGCACTGGGCAAGGTGAGTGTGGAGAGACCAGGCAGCAGGTGATGGAGGCTCAGACTGCACAAATGAGAAGTGCAGATGGATGTGGTGTCGGTCTGGAGGCAGAGTCACCAGGACTTCAGATGGGTTAGACATGTGTAAGCAAGCAGAAGGCAGAATCAGGTGTGACTGTCTGATTTGGCTTCAGACCTGGGCAGGCGGGTATGGAGCTAAGAAAGGGGCCGGGAAGCCCTGGGAAGGAGGAGAATCTGGGTAGGGTGCAGACCCCAGGGGTTGTGCTTTGGTCACATTAAATTGGAGACACTTAATGCGCTTCCAAGTGGAGATGTCAGGCCTAGGGAAAGGTTAAGGGTTACAGATACAGGTGTGGGTGTCGCTGGCAAATCGATGGGACTCGAAACTGTGGACAGACGTGATTATTTAAAGAGGCTGTGTTAACAGAGGGGAGAGCTCAGGACCAAGTTCTGGGTTTCCAGTACTTAGAGGCTAGAGAACTGAAAAACCAACCAGACCAAGATCGAGACCTCCAGGTGGCCAGGGAAGAGGAGACCTGAGAGAGAATGGGGACCCAGAGGCCAGCAGGCCGTGATGTCCCAGCGCAGGAAGGAAGATGTCAAGAAGGGAGCGGTCGCCACCTTGACTTTGGCTGAGAGGTGGAGGAAGATGAGCACAGGGAAGGGACTGCACGTTTGTCAGCACGGAGGCCACTGGTGACCTTGACCAGAGCCTTCTCTGTCCCAAGGTGGGGACAGGAGCTCAGCCGGAGCTGGCTGTGCGGACAGTGTGCATTTAGCAGTGCATGGATGGGGAACAAGCTTGGTGGGGACCCCACAAATATTCTGACTCTGTTCTTCCCCAAGCTTAATATTCTGTAAGCCACAACTACATCATCCACCAAATTTTTTGTTTTCACCCTTTGGAAGTACTGCATAGGCATTCATTCCTTTTCTGCTTTTAAAAAATGTGCTAAAGTACACGTAACTCACGTACACCAGAGAATACCTCAGTGCGTGAGAAGACGCTGCTCCCCCTTTCTGCACCATCGTGGTCCCCGCTTCTCAAGTTAGTTTATAAAATACGGTAAATAACACATAACCAAGTTTACAATTGTAGCCATTTTTTAAGACTCCAGTTGGGTGGCATTAAGTACAGCCTCACTGCCGTGCCATCGTGACCAGCACCCAGCTCCAGAATTTTCTCATCTTGCAAAACCAAAACTCTGTACCCTTTCATTAACTGCCAGTCCCCTTCCCCGCCTCTGGCAACCGCCATTCTACTTCCTGTCTCTTTGAATTTGTCCACGTTCCTCAAGTCAGTGGAATCATACAGGATTTATCTTTCTGGGACTGGCTTATTTCACGTCCTTCCTTTGCAAGGCTGGACAGCACCCCATTGTGTGTGCGCACCGTGGTTCGCTTGTGCACTCCTCCCTTGATGGGCACTTGGTTTGCTCCCACCTTTGCTTTCGTGAAGAACGCTGCTGTGCACGTGGGTGGGGATTCCCTTTTCTTTTTAAACCCAGCGCACTTGTCTCTGTCGCTGCACTTGACCTGGAGTGCAGATGGAAAGCCTGCAGGGACACTGTGATGCTGTCTGGGACGCACTAAGGTCTGACTGTGGTCCTCTACGCCTGCAGTTCTTGGTGAATTCATATTAATAGCAGCTAATATTTAGCGAGAACCTTCGGTTATCGGAGTTTACGCCTAACGAGAGGAACAGACAACGATTAATAAGAAGCGTTACTCAGTTTCTACAGAGATGTCAACATCCGAATCGATCTACTGGGCAGGTGATATTACCTGCCGTGGCCGTCAGCAGGACATCCCTCTTGACTTACGATCGTGAGAAGAGACAGGAATTGCACGTACAAGGACGGGTGACCCCAGACCTGCGTTTTCTCCCTGTGTCCATGTGTCTGAGACGCCTGTAGGGGGCAGGAGCTAAGGGAGCACGCGTGGTCTGGCCTGGAGTAACACTGCACTGAGCCGCGCCCCCATCGGCTTGTGTCCATCCTTACTGGGAAACTGGGAACTCGTTTGGGAAAATAAAAATGGATAAAGGGTAGGTGTGTACTGAGTATCCACTTAGTCAAGGGAAATGACTTGCCAGTTTTCAGGAAGGAAACCGCTATGGGTAAGTGCGATGACTCGTAAAGAAGGGATATTGAGTAATAATATTAAAACTTTAAAAATAGGAGCTGCCATTTGCCTAAGGGTGTGCAGCCAGTAAGTGGTAGGACGTGGATTCAAACCCAAGCAGTCTGTGTTCTTAAGCCAAGTCCCCTATAATACCTTCCAGGGTGGCTTTTTAACGAAAGGAATTTAAGGGAACCCAGGTCCCCAACGAAAAGTTGTGCTTGAATGTGAATTCTGCAGACACCGTGTGCTGCAGTGCACGCCTGGAAGTGTGCTCACTGAGTATGCTCATCCGGGCTTTATGAAGGGCTTTCCCATCCCAAGGAGTCACAAGAACTCAACTGTGGGACTGCAGAGCTGATGGCCAGGCACTTTCTCCCTTGTGGACCACTGTGGACGTTCTCGTCCCCCATCCGGAATGGTTTGAGAATGCAGATGAGGGACAAGTGGAAGGAGGGCAAAGGACCTCCCAATTGTGGCCACACGTCTCACCCTGACTGTGACCCCCAGCCCATGGAGCTTCCCCTGGGAACAGCACTTGGACCCAACGCAGGAGTGGGCGTCCCTGGCAGAGCTCCAACCCAGGGCCTTCTATATACACGAGGATTCCCCCCGCCCTTCCCGGCCTCTACAACTGGGTTCCCTCTTCTTACCTATGGTCCTGTCCCCATCGGGGTCCACCTCCTGGGCCATGCTCAGCGCCTCTGTTGTGGCGATGTCCACGTTACAGGGGACCACCACCAGGTTGATCGTCTCCTGCCTCCGGATGTACTTGGTGATGAGTGCCTTGATCTGATGCCAGGGAATCACAAAGAACGAGCTCATCTCTGGTCACCCAACGACACAGCCACATGTGTGTGACACCCAGAGCACGGCCCAGCTGTCCCACTTCTGGGCTCTGGCTTGTCCTCTTCCTCGGGAGTGTGTGCCCACCTGCCCTCCCGGGTCCTCTGTTGACGTCCTGCGTATCCTGCACAGCTCATCACCAGTGTTTCTTCCTTCTCGAAGACTCCCTGACCCCCAAGACCCTACTTCCTCTCCAGATCTCTCCCATGGCGCTCCTGAGACTGCCTTCTATGAGGGTGGTGTGTGCGTGCTGTGTCCTCCCCAGAAGGACACCTCTGGGGCGTCCCTGTCATGATCCCGGACGTCCCCATGCAGAGCCCAGCACAGCGCCCGCGGCAGGTGCTCAGCGCCAGCCCCCGTGACAGCTGACGTCAGTAATGTCTCCACCTTTGTTTATGCAGAAAACCAATGACTTTTTCCTGCGTTTGTTCTCGGGAGGGGTCTAGCTCATTAGAATTAGAGAGATGTCATAAGATTTCTGAGACTTTGCAGGCACACAGGAGACGTGGGCCAGATACGCCTTAAACTCCCTGCGTGGAGAATGCAAACAAATAACCGTGGAGCAGGCTGGCACCTTGGGGTGTGTTTCCTTATATTTGGTATAACTCACACTTAGTGCTGCGCAGCTGACATTCCGTCTAATTTCAAGCTGTGCACAGAAAATAGTAGGCACAGCCACAAAATAGAAAATTTCCATCACATAAGCACACATTAGCCTCATATAGAAAGTTAAGCACTGAGATGAAATAAAAATGCCGAATTTGAACAGGTCCAGTTAGGCCTCAGTCACGGGAAGTTTAACTGAGTAAAGCTACAGGCAAACTTTGTCCGGGAGCTTCCGTGGCAGTTGTCCTAACGGTGCAAGTTCGCTTCGTGTTGGTGCCTCGCCCCTCGGCGGCACCTCCGTGACGGACCTGACAGCTTCTGTAAGTCAACGGACGGGGCCATCCAGGGCTCTCCGCCTCAGCGCTATTGGCAACCTGGGCTTCTTAACAGTTTTGTTTGTTTTTTTGAGCTATTACTATCCAAATTGCAATCCTTATTTTAAAATTTAACTTAATGATTTCATGCATTTGGACCCTTTCAAGAATATCCAAGAACTCTTAAACAGTGATATTCTGAAAGTCCCAAGTTTGTCCAAAATCTGTATTACTGACTGATAGTGACGACAGCTCCATAACAATAAGAGTAATCATTTTCTACAACCAGGCCCTTCTGTGTAGCACAGGGAACCGTGCCCAACGCCCTGCAATCAACCATCATGGGTGAGAACCTGAAGAAGAATTCATGCACACGTGTGACTGAATCACCATGCTGCACACCAGAAACCAACACAACACCGCAACCCGACTATTACAGAAGAGTAATTACTCTCCTTGTTGGGGTGAGGGACCTCCCCTGCGGGGCTGTCCTGTGCGCTGTGGAATACTGAGCTGCGTCTCTGTCTCTACCTACTAGATGCTGGTAATAATTGCACTTTTCCCAAGTTGTGATAACCAAAAATGTCTCAGACATGCCTGCGTTCCCCGGAGCTGGGAACTGCGGCCTGAATCACACTCCTTCATGTGCATTTTGACAGGATCTTGGGGAGTGAAAACTGCCCCCCTGTGTGTCTGCCTGCAGAGGGAAGCTTCGTAAACAGAATACCTTCTGCTCACGTCACCCGTGCTTATCGGGCTCAGGTTCTGGGCCGTTTGAGGACCCAGAGATTCAGCAGCCAACACGGAAGGCAGTTCCTCCCCGGTTACTCCCCAGCAGGGAATGCAGGCCATGAACACTCGGTGAAAAGGGACATGGAGTCAGAAGGGCCGGGCACAGGGCGTCCGGCATTAGGCATCATGATGGCCTTTGAGTAGAAGCCTGGGGTAAGTGGGGGCACGTGCCAGGTGGAAGTCTGGGTGGGGTGGGCATTTCAGGAAGAGGGAAGAGGAGGAATAAAGATAGGGGTGGGGCACAGAGGACACGGGGCCAATGATCTGGGGCCAGCTCACATGGGACCTCGGGAGCTGTCTTGTGGATTGACATGGGACCACTGGGGACTCTGAGGAGTGAGGGCGTCTGGCCTGTGCTCTAGGACAGGAGCGTTGTGTAAGAGTGCACTTGGGGAACGGGTGCTGCCATGAGCGGCAGGGGCAGGAGAGCAAGGAAGCAGGGCAGAGACGGGAGCTCAGTAAGAGATGGCGGTGCTGTGGGCTCCTTGCGGCAGCGACAGGGAAACATGACGGCACGGGTCTTGGGATGTGTTTGAAAGTGGAGCCAGTCAGGATTGTAGCTTGACTGGCTGCGTCCTGTGATGGGCAACTCCTCACTTCTGACCAAACAGTCCTCTCAACAGACTAGCTTCTTACCAGCTTCTTAACAATTTATTTCTGTTTTTTCTGATTCTGACAAACTCTTATGCTCACCTCCCCAGTGGATGCTTCCTCAAGTGTAAGCACTACTTTCAAGAGGGAAAAGGGCAGCGTGTTCCTGCGAGTGCCGGCTTGAGAGGAGGGGGACACACGGACTTGATGCGGAAACACTGACAAAATGGCACGGTTTGTGCCCGCAAGAGGCCGGGTAGAGAGAAGGAGGAAGGGTGTGGACCTGCAAGGGGGACACAGAGTCCAGGTCCAGCCCTGCCCCGGGCATTCACCCGAGCACCTCCTCACCTCCTTTCTCTGCCGCTTTCCCACCCTCTCCCTCTGGCCCGTCAGGACCTGGCTAAGCCTCCGGGTCGCCTCTCTTAACACAGGGAACTTGCTGTCCCCTGATTCTGTGACTATCGCCTTCCTGGAGCACCTCGTAGATGAAGGACAGCTTCCTCCCAGTCTCCTTGAACTTTGGCCTTTGCTTGGCTCAAGAACCCCCGGCCTCTTTCAGGAGCCCCTCATGGGAGGGGCAAGGTGTGCGCTTCAAGGTGAGCCTGATCTCAGCCCTGTCCTGGTGCTGGCCTTTCTGCCTCCGACCAGACATCACAGACTGTGTTCCAATTGACTTCCAAGTACTGCTTTAGCAAAAATATTGCTACTAAATTTAGCAAGATTTCACGTACAAACCAAATTTCCGGCACACTTTGAACATCAGGATAGCAGTAAGACAGACTGACGTTCCCACACGACAACATGCAGTGAGGTGCCAGCTGTCCCCTGAAACACTGAGTCAACTTTGCCCGTTTCCATGACCTGCCAGGCCCTTCTCAGAACCCGAGTGTGAGCCCCCCAGTCCTAGAAGGTCCGACCCCAGTCTCCTCCACAAACCGCTCAGAGGGAGGGCTGCGGAGGTGCACCAGAGCACGTGGGGCTGCCGGCAGAGACCTCAGAAGCCACCCCAACTTAGCATGGCCCGTTGCCAAGTTCCAGAAAGGCTCACCTGCTGTCCGATGTCCTGGGGCTGATTTCCCACGGCCACCCTGGCGATGCCGGGAAGATCAATGAGGGTCAGATCTGGAACCTCAGGGGCGGTGACCTCCAGACTAATGAGCTCGTGGCTAATGCCAACTCCACTCCCAGCTATGGCGTCCTGGGCTGCGGAGACCAAAGAGGAGACACCCAGAGTCCAGATGGACCGCCCGGCCCGGCAAAAGCACTGTGTAACTGTGGCCATTGAGCCCTTCTCCCATATTCGGGAACAGCCCTGAGGGGCAGGGAAGCAGCTTAAGGCGCAGGCGGATTAAGTGCCTGATTCTCTACAGACAGAGCACGGGGCAGGCTAGAGCCAGGGCTGCTCCTCTGTAAACTTCCCCTGCTTCAATCGTCATTCATCGTCACTACTTAAGGTACGACTTTTGTAACCTTTTACTGAAGAGTCACGCACGCGCAGGACAGTCCCCCACCGTCTAAGCAGGTGCTCGGTGAGTTTCACAGGCGGGACTCACAGGTGTAACCAACACACGGCTTCAAGTCACAGAGCACGGGCAGCCCTCCAAGCCGCTCTCTCCCTGTCGGGCATCGGCCTCCAGCAAGGATGACCCCTGGCCTGGGGCTCGGCCGGCATCTACTCCCCTTTTGCCCACTTTGCACTTTATCCGTGGTTGGGCCGAGTGAATTTGCTGAGAGACGACCACGTCTGACCTACGAGAACAGCAGTTTCACGTGGTCTCACCTAATCACAAATGGAATCATGAACCACAGGGCCCCTTGGTCTGGCTTCCCGCCCACACGAGGCCTGCGTGGTCCCCTGTCCTGCTGCTGGTAGCTGAGGGTGCTTCCTCTTCACTGCTGCCTGTTCGTCCACCCCAGTGCCATGATCAGGTCGACTGTGGACGGACACTGGGGGGTCTCCAGGTGTGGGCTATGAACATCCTAGAACCTGACTCTTGGCGCACATGTCCGCTGCCTGTGTGCTCAGGAGTGGACTTTTGGGGCGACATGGGGTGTGCACGCCTCCAGCCTTACTGGAAAATTGTGGCAGTTTTCCAAAGTGGCCACACCAACTCAGACTTCCACCAGCAGGGCAGCGGAGTTCCGAGACGCTATTCTAAAGATGCTTTAGCTGTGGTTTGCTCATGACTCATCTTCCCACGTTCATCCAAGCACACGCCCACGGTGTGTGGGAGCCCACCGCCCTCCCGGCTCTGCCCGCAGAGCTCGTGGGGCTGCAGAGCCCAGGGCTGACTTCAGTGGCGCAGCGGGCCGTGCGGGGCCCGCGGCCGCCCAGGACAGGCGCAGCGGGCGTAGCTGGGGGGCAGAGCTTTTATAAACTTGACGCTAGGAAATTTGCCAGTTGAGGGCCGCAAGCAGCTTCTGTATTGGGGGTGGGGTGAATGCTAGAATTGGGGCAGTATCTCTCCACCTGGGAGGGATCCCTCTGGTGAGCCAGCCGAGGCCACGCCGTTCCCGGGGAGCTAGGCCCAGGGAGTGAGGTGAAAACCCCTGTCTCACGTGCTGAGTTTATGGCTGAGTAAGGCGCAAAGCCCGTCTGCCTGGAACAGAGGCCCTGTCTGCAGGGATTCCTGCGAGGATCAAGGCTAATTTTGCCTGCCTGGCTGAGCCCAGCTTGCGAGCAGGGCAGGGAGAAGCCTCTGGGAAGGACAGGCTGACTCAGGGACCTGAGGGGCAGGGCTGCGGGAGGGCGACCCCCAGGGCTCCTCTAAGCAGGTTTGGAAGCGGAATCCAGGAGCAATGGAGGCTTTTGAGCGTTCTGCGCCTGCCCAAGGCTAATCCCCAGGGCTGGTGAGTTTTGTCCAAAGGCCCAGGGTTGGCTGTGCTTCTACTAATGACCCTTTGGCTGAGGGAAGGGGGAGGGGGCTACATGGGGGTGGGGCTGGGGCTGGGACAGTGTTGGGGGAAGTCGCCTGGGGGCAGAGCCACTGCCACAGGCAATCAGCCACTCCAGATTAGAGCAGTGCCAGGATGGCTGGGGCCAGCGGGGGACCCTGCGGGGGACACTTCCCAGAGGAAAAGCAGGCAGGTAAGCTGAGACCAAAAGAAAGAGGAAGAATTAAACAGACAACCAGGAGGGACGGCGTGCAGGCAGGGGCGAGGGGAGGGGAGCAGCACAGGCTCCTGTGAAGCTGCAGGGGCCCCGAGGAGGATGGCCACGGGTAGAAGGAGCCGCCCCTGCAGCCTCCCCGGGCCCTACCTTTCCGGATTTCCCTCTCCACCTGGGAGGGGTCCTGCAGCTGGAGCTCCGTGTTCCGGTAGCTGAGTGTCCCCCTCCACGTGCACTCGTGCAGCTGTTTCTTCAGTTGCAGCACCAGCGGACACCTGGTGACGATTCCTGGGAGAGAGTTTCCCAAACATAAAAGAAGCGTTCTCAGGTACCCTCTGCTCTTATCCCCAGGACCTGCCCCGTGTCCCCGGAGGCTTGGTCTGAAATTTCTGTCCCTCTCTAGGGCCCAGTCCAGGCCACCACATTACCCCCAGGCCCTAGAAATGCCTCGGGCATTGTCCGGGACAGGCGGGATGTCAGCCAGAGGTCTGCCCGACCCTGTCCAGCCCTCCCAAGCCCCTCCCAGTCCTGCGGGAGGAGGTCAGGGGTGGGGGTAGGCAGGGGAGGGGGAGCAGGATGTGCACATCGGGGCCCAAGGGCGAGGTTTGTGGGGGCGCCTGGCAGGGAGGGATCAAGTTCCCAGGGAAGCTGGAACTGCCCTGAGCTGCCTGGGGCTGGGCTCCGGTGGTCAAGCCCCTAGTACCTGCACACAGCAGGGCTGTCCTACGACCACTCCCAGCCTGGGCACTTGTCCAGGGACCCCTGCCGGCCCCACGTCACTGCCGTGGCCTCCAGACTCTCTGCCCTGTGGCGTCTCTCCCCAGAACGCTGAACCCAGGGCAGAGAGGAGGAGCCACTGTGCCCACTCTGAGTTCTCATCCATCAGGAGCCTGGCTGGTGGGGATCTCATGGGACGTCCCGGAGTAGAAGACCAGCTGTCTGTGGTCAGAGGGAGCACAGGTCAGGGCCCCTGGCAGCGCGGCTGTTCCTGGGGCTGCGCAGGGTCTGGGCCGTCCCCCAGCACCCCCACACCCTCCTGTGTGCCCAGGAGGCCAAACCCTGGCCCCTGTTTCTCGTTGGGTGTGGGGGATGGGCACTGCTGGCAGGAGATGGGAGTGAGGAAGGGAACCGGCTGGCGGAACCTCGACCCTCTTCCCAGCTGCCACCTCTTTCTTCTTTTTTTTCCCCTTTATAATTATTTGATTACATCAGAAAGGCAAAACAGTTTTGAACTCTACACACAGTTAATTTTTTTATAAAAGAAAACTTCGGGTCTTATCGCTCTGTGATCTAAACTTCTTCAGAAAGACTGTGTGTGAGAAACTCACAAATTAATGACATCAGACAAGAAATTC
The DNA here is from genome assembly GCF_009834535.1 of Camelus ferus. Taxonomy (NCBI): domain Eukaryota; kingdom Metazoa; phylum Chordata; class Mammalia; order Artiodactyla; family Camelidae; genus Camelus; species Camelus ferus. The sequence continues at coordinate 4,094,811 of NC_045696.1, forward strand.
GCTTACAGAAACCACTAGAAGGAAACTAACACAGGCCCAGCGATGCCTACTGACACGAGGAGAGGACCCAGGTACTAAGGGCAGCTTGGGACACCCAGCCCGCCTCCCCGTCCACTGCAGACCCCGCCGTGCAGGGCCTGTGGGAGCCACCCTCCAGGGGGTCCTTCCCAGAGACCAGCCCGTGAAACCCCTGGTCCCAGGGATGCTTTGTGGCTTGCAGGCGGCCGGCCTCTGGCTGCAGAGCGAGGCTGGCCCAACGGTGCTTACCAGCTGCCTCTGGGAAGGGCGACCCCCGACAGCGCCTCCAGCACGGAGCTCTTGCCCGAGCTCTGGTCCCCGATGACGGCGATGGCGGGCAGGGCCAGGTCCTGCTCCACGCCCAGGGCCCGCAGGGAGTCGACGAGGTCGATGCAGGGCCGAACCCTCTCCTCGTACGGGCTGAACAGGCTGTTTTCGGGCCCCTGGGGGAGGCATGACAGACTTCACAGTCGTGGCCTCTGACAGGGCTCCCACCTGCCGTTGGGAATCTGTGGCCGAGCTGACGCAGCTACAGGTGATGGGTTACAGACAGGAGGGTGAGCGGTGGATGGAGACGTGCCCGGGGGAGGGCCCTGTGCTCTGTTCCTGTGGAGACTCGGCTTCTGCTGCTGCGGGCGGGAGTTTGGCTGGGGCTGGAGGAGGAGGTGCCCGACTGAGAAGGGAGAAGTTGCCGAGAGGTGGTGCTCCCTGCCAGAGGGAGGAGAGTCGGGGGCCCCGGGACTGCCGAGCTGGGGTGGGCTGGGCTGGGCTGGCCATGGTGACAGTGGCAGTCATAGCCAGGGGAACACCTCCCAGGAAGGAAGACCCCCTCACGAGGAACGGAGCCCCCAGACCCATGACCGGGAAGGCCATTGCTGCCCAGAGACTGTCCCTGGGGCTTGTTGGAAGTGCCCAGGAGAGAGCCGTGCTGCTTGGGGGGGGGGGACCACACGTGCAGACCTGGCTGCCCTGGAGGGGGCTCCCCCATGGCCGCTCTCTGGTCCTCCTCGGCCTGGTGGCCGGGAGTGCCCTTCCTGCCCGTCCCTCCACCCGACTTGCCTTTGTGCTCTGTTGGTCTCTGTTTCCTCCTGGCTGCTGCTCACTCAAAGGGATGGGCTTGAAATCCTTGGGGAAGAAAACAGGCTCCTTCCCCCCAAACTGCCAGTTTGGGGGAACTCATCATCTGTCCTGCTCCTGTGCCCGTTGGCAGTGGCTGCTGCAGGAAGGAAGCCATTTCTTTTTTGGGATGGTGTCGGGGAGAACTGGAACTGTGCGTCTGGCGCTGCCGGGACCTGTAGGGCATGGGCATCCACTGTCGTCCCGTCAAGCTGCTGCTCAGCACCTCCAATCTTCTTGGCAAACTCTGCAAACACACAAGATGAGAATGTGTCCCCAACGTCCCCAAGCGGACCTCCCGGTGCTTCATCCTTCCAGGCCTGCCCGCCCAGCCCAACACAGCACGCCCTCCCGAACATGGACTCAGGGCAGACCAGTTGCCCAGCACAGCCCCGACCGCAGGAGGGGCTGGCTCAAACAGGCTCAGAGCACAAGAGGGGTCCCTGCCGGCCCCCTGCGGACAAGGGGCCTCCACGATTCCATGGGGAAGTCTGAATGTTTCTCTGTGACTTCTGGTGAGCCAGTGTCACCTGAGGTTCAGGATGGGACAGGAGACTGTGGGCATGGAGAGACGACAGGTAGGCTCTCCCGGGTCCCTTGGGTGCCAGCCCCTGCCCTGCCACCACCCAGGCTGCCCGCCAGACCAGCTCAGGCTGCTGGGGCGTCTGGGGGAAGCGGTTGCTGGAGTCTCTTGCTTCCCCACGGGGCTGTCATCAGAGAGCCAGCCTGTGAGAAGTCGCTGGCGGCACCGAGTGCCGGCCTCGCCCGGCGCCCCTCTGAGATGCTCATCTCAGCTTCACAATAACCGGGTGTGCTTGCCCCTAATCTGCATTTTCCAGGTCAAGGAGCAGAAGTGGGGGGTCCGGTTCCTGGCCTGAGTCAGGACTCAGCCAAGCTGGTGACTCTGGGTCCTGAGCCCTTGCCCGCTACTGCCCACCCCACCACCCCATGGAGCAGAGCGGATGTGGGAGATGAATGGTGTCCGCCGTCCTCCTAATGCCCGTCCACCTGGGATAGTGCATGTGACCTTATTTGGGAAAAGGGTATTTGCACATGTATTTGCACAAAGAGGGTCTGGAGATGCGAGTAGGCCTGAAATGCAAGAAGAGACGGTGGGGGTGGAGAGGGATTTGAGACACAGAGACCCACAACGAGAGGGCGACGTGAAGACGGAGGCAGAGATGGAAGGATGCTGCCTCAGCCAGGAAACCCGGGGGCGCAGGAGCCCCAGCGCCGGGAGCCAGGCCTGGAGCAGATTCTCCCTCAGGGCCTCTAGGAGGAACTAACTTTGCCAGCGTCTTGGACATCTCGGAGCATCTGGCTTCCAGACCCGTGAGAGAATAAAGTCTTGTTTCAGCGTCCAAGTTTGGAGAGTTTGTTATGCCAGCCCCGGGGCACTAACCAGTTGGGGGACTGGCGTGTGGAGGCGGCCCCTCCCCAGTAGCTGCACTCTGGGGGGTCCACTGCGGCCCAATGTCCAGCTGCGGCCCCTCAGCCCTCCGTCCCCGTCCCACGACCGTGGCCTCTCTCCACCTAGTAGGCCTCTTTTCCTTCTAAACCCTGGGTCTCAGCATGACTGAACCCTTTCTAGAAACCTCTGAGACCTTTCTTTCAGGACAAAGTTCTTAAAAAGATGTGGTCCCAATCTCCTTTTCCATATTTGATTGAATCCCTTCTCTGAATGCTGCGCCCAGCATTCTGCCTTTCCTCAGACTGGACAAGCATGTTCACAACTTCGTGTGTGCCACTGGCTTTTGTGGAAAATGGGAGTGGCTCATTCATTCATTCATTCATTCATTCCACAAAGATGTCTGGAGGACTGTTGAGGGCTGAATTGTGTCCCCGAGTTCATATGCTGGAGTCCGAACCCCTGCGACCTCCAGTGTGACTGTGTTGGAGATTTGGCCTTTAAAGAGGTGAATAAGGTAAAACGAGGTCGCTTGGGTCGGCCCTAAGCCAACCTGACTGACGTCTTTATGAAGAGAGTGAAGACACAAAGGAAAGACCTGTGAGGACACAGGGAGGAGACGGCCGTCTACACGCCGAGGAGAGAGAGCTCAGAGCAGCCTAGCCTGCTGGCACCTTGGCCTTGGACTCTGGCCCGCAGACTGTGAGAAGATAAATTTCTGTTGTCTAAGCTGCCCCCTGGTGGTGCTTTGTTAGGGCAACCTGAGCAAACCCAAACAAGGACCTGGTACGTGCAGGCTCCTCCTGCCAGGCGGGTGTGCTGGTGACCAAGCCAGATAAAGCCCCTGCTTCAGGTCCGGACATTCTGTCCCGGAGACCCCCAAACAAATAATCTAACCCCAGGTGCTGAGGGAGGGTCTGGAAGAAAGGGGGTGGGTCATGGTTCCTGGGTCCGGTGTTATTTCCCCTGAACCCGTGTTTGAGGCGTGCCTGTGAACAGGAGCTGAGTGGCAGAGGAGCACATACTTGAGGACGTGGGGAGGAGCCTTCCTGGCGGAGGAAATGCAAGTGCAAAGGTCCTGAGCTCAGGGAGCTGGGCGGAGCACCCCCTTCCCCCAGGGGCTGGGAAGGCCTAGCCCAGGGGCAGCTCCCTTCTTAGGGGCAGCTCTGGCAATGCCTGGCGTTGCTTGGGTTTGGGCTGGAAGGAGGCAGGAGAGGCCTTCCACCTGCCCTCTTCCACGTGGTCAGCCCCACGGCCCGGAGACCCTAAGTGAAGGGGCGGTGCCAGTTCAGCCCTGCTGCCGGGGGAGCCCTGCCAAGGGCTGCTGTGCGGAAGGAGTGCCTTTACCTCTGTGTTCACATCCTGAGCCAGTACCTCCATCTCCCTCCGTCCCCAGACTTCTGGGTAAAATTACTCATTTTATGAAACACCTAGCCCTTCAGCCAGTGTCATGAGGAAATATGAAAGAAAAATTCTCCACTTTTTTTAAATGAATAAAATTGCATTCAAGAACATGTCTAGTGATTTATTTCATCCCCTGAATATAAGGAAATTATATTCAGATTCTATTAACCTCCTGAATGTAAACACAGGGGAGAGAACTCTGCAGAGGGCCAGGCTGGAGGAGGCTGCTCTCCTGGGGAACCGGGCGCTCCCATTGGCTAAAGACTGAAAGAGACTGTCCGTCCCTTGCACCCTCGGCCTTGGCAGCGAGAAGGCCCAGGACAGACTGCAGGCAGGGGGTCACAGCTGCCTCTGGCATCGCTCTGCTCCTTGACACTCATGCCCGGAGCCTCAGCAAAGTTTATTCTGGTTTTATGGTTTGACTGTGGCACTGTTTACAACAGCTTAGAGCAGGGCGTGCAGGAGCTTTCTTGGGACATCTGTAGTGCTCGGCCTTTTCCGGGGGACGGGGTGGGAGCTGGAGGGTCCGGTGGGTGGGGCAGGGACGTATGGGGAGAGGTCGCAGCTGAAGAGGTGGGGGTTCCACAGAGAGGCCTGTGGGGGGTGCCGTGTGGACGAACATCCACACCGGGGCTGCCGAGCGGCAGGCTGGGGCAGCTGGATCGCAGCAAGTGAGGAACCCAGAACTGTCCTTGATATGGTAAAGATAGAGGCTGCAGGAGAAGACACCACTTGCCAGGGAGGACACACACGGGCCGGAGAGAGATGGCTGGTCCCCCACGAGTGTCTCTGAGGTCGCTCATGGAGAGGGGGTTTCTTTCCTTCCTTCCCTCTCACCCAAAGCTTCTACATCTGAGAGGGGCCCGGCCTGCCCCACTCCCTACCTAGATCCGAGCAGGGGCAACGGGCTGCAGTCCACGTACAAGAGGCTGAGCCAGCAGCCCAGAGGAGGAAGCAGCCCGGGTGGGCAAGGGGCGACCCGGCAGAGAGGACCACACAGGAAGTGGGAGGAGGAGACGGGAGGAGGGCTCCCTGCTGCTGCTGGACGGAGGGACAGCAAAGGGGGAGGAGAGAATCATTCTGCCTCATCCCTGGGCCTCAGGCAGCAACCTCCGTCACTTACAAGGAAGTGTCTCTGGACGGACCTGTGCTGACCTCTGTCCCGGCAAAGGACGGTTTACTGTGCAAGGCTGTAGTCAGACACAGCCAGAGGGGAGAGACACAGGGCAGAGCTGGGGGCACGGCTGGACCCGACGACCAGGCACAGAACCCAGAGCTGTCCGCCTGCCAGGGCCCCATGCACACATCACAGTCTCGGCAGCGCAGCCTGAGCTCAGCTCCCGCCTCCCCTCAAACTGGACCCTCCGCTTGTTTCTGTCCACTGTCCAGTCCACCCTAGAGTAGCCAGGGGAGTGACGTCACCCCACAGGGACAGCCGTGCCGCGGGCCTACAGGGACAGTGCCCCCTCTGCTGAAGAGACCCCAACATTGTGCTGAGATTCCTCACATCACAGATAAGCCCCTGAGTGACCCACAGGTGGAAAAAGGGAATTAGCCGAGACTATAAAGCTAAGTTCCCAAACTGGGTGCCCTGGGGAACCTCAGCAACCTCGCAGGTGCACTATGGGGTCGTCCGAATTTCCCAGGATGCACAGAGATGTCGGTTGGCCGCCACGCAACCTGCTGTTTTTGAGTTCTTTGGACGTAACTCATTAATCACAGAACTCTTTGGTGTGTCTTTTGGCCGGAGCACCATGAATGAAGTACCGGGACCCTCAGGGCAGCCGGGATGGAGGACATGCGGGGACACCTGCCATGAGAGCAAAGGGGAAGCGGGGAGACTGTGACGTAGCAGGAGGATGGGTGTGAGCTAAGAGCCAGACCCAGGCTGAGGAGGGAGCGGGGACGGGAGTGGGAATGGGAGTGGGGACAGGTGGATGGACAGCCTGGGACAGGCAGGCTGGGACAGACAGGGCGGGGAAAGAGGCCAGGGGGATGTACAGGAGGGACGCCAGGGCTCGGCGGACACGCCCACCTCTCCTAGGTGCTCTGCCTGGGCCCCGTGGAGCACTGTGTGCTCTCTGATCTCGTGGGCATTGTCCCTGCTTCCATGTACCATGGGAAGGGAACTTCGAGTTGAGCAACGGAGATGCCGTCCCGCGGCTAGAAGTCTGAGGACCCAGCTGGGACCGAGCAGAGCCCCGCAGGGCCCCCCAAGTGCAAAGGCCCTCCGTGTCCCCTGCCTCTCGTCTGCAGAAAAGCTGGAGCCTTCCAGATTCGCAGCGTCGTAAAAGAGCAGGCTGGAGCAATTAATGACGAGGACAGCAGACTCACAGGCTCAGGGTCTGACGCATATTCCCGAGACGTCGCACAGACACCAGGACTGCCGGCGGGGGCCCAAGCTCCCTGCGTGGGGCCCAGGCGGCAGCCGCCACGCAAGCCCCCCACCTCGAGCCGGCCGACCCGATGGCCAGCACAGCTCCAAGGCCTGGCTCTCCGAGCGCGGGATCAACACTATGGCTCATGAGAATCTGCACCTTTGTGGGCCTCAGAGTAGCGGTAGCTGGCTCTCCCTGCACACGCACGTGGGCAAGTGTGCTGTCCGCAGAAAGGTGCTCAGACCCATTTCATTGTCTTCCGCCTGAGGACAGGGCGCCCTCTGTCGGCATGAAGAGGTCACAGAGACTCGCCTTCTCTCCTAACTCCATAGAGGAGGGATGATGTTGAAGGCGGGGTCTGCAAGCAGCCCCTTCCTGTTTGTCCCTTTCTGCCCCCTCTCACCCTGAAAGGGCCTAATTAGAGGAAGGAGGTCGCTGGGCAACATGGAAACCGGCACAGGACCTGCGCGCTCCTGACTGCACGCGGCGTCTTGCCTCGCATGGGGGTTTATTCCTACGTGAAACCAAGTAAGGGTGGAGAAGGGAGCAGTTAAAGAACCACTAGCTCTCTACCCCCCGCAGCCCCTTCGCAGTCCTGTGGGCAGACCGCGGGCCGGGTAGCACCTGGAGAGCGGGGCAGCCAGTCCGCACACCGTGGAGAAGATGCGGACCCCAGCCTCCTGCCTCCACGCTTCACTGAGATCCCCCCCCCCCCCGCCCCCGTTTTCCCTCTAAAAACCGTCCTGGCTGAGCAGAATCTTCGGAGATGGCTTCTGGGCCTGAGTCATTGCCAGCCTTTCTGATGAAAGCACCTTTCCTCTCTACTGACACCTGCCTCTTGATTATTGGCTTTTGAGTGGTGAGCAGAGGAGCCTGAGTTTGGTAACACAGTGAATAATGTGTTAGTTTGATAAAGAGGAAACAGGACGGCTGGTCAGATTTTGAAATCTCAAGGCAAAGTTCTCCCATCAGTGATGGGTGGAGCTCAGAAATGCAGTCTTGGAAACCAGCCCCTCCCCCGTGGCTCTCTTCCCATGGGCTGTTTTTGCTTTTGTGTTTCCGGCTTTCCACAGGCTTCAGTAAAGCCCCAGAAGGGTCACAGGGCTGAGGGGCTTGAATCCCACGCCCTGCGACCAGCTCCTGGCCCCCGGGCCTGGCCTCCTGGCCCCGGGTTCTGCAGAGACGTCCCATGGCTGAGCAGGCACATGCCCGCATCTGGGGGAGTCCTGCGAGTCATTTAAAACTTCTCCTCTGACCTGGCATCTCGTGCGGAATCTGTGTGATCTCCCACTCAGACCTGTGGGGATGTTTCCTCTCCCTCCATGCTAAATAGGAAATTAATTTCTCCTAAAAGCACAATAAAAGTCTGGTTCACTGAGATTCCATACAGTGTCCAGGAAAGAGAAAGAAAGATGTCATTACTCTTAGATTCAAGTCTAAACCTTCCCTCTGCCTTGGCTCAGCCCCTGGTTCTGTGTGAATGTCAGGGGAGATACACAGAAGTCTGATTTTCTTGCAAAATCTGCCAGAATGGGTCATGGGTCACAGCTGACCACGTGGCCTGGAGTATTTCTTCCTGCTATCGGCATGACTTCCGCATCCTGAGGTATTTTCCCCAAATAGTGCCAAGGATGGCCTGCAATGACCAAAAGCTGGAAGAGGCAGAGACAGATTCTACGCAGGGTCTCAGGAGGAACCAACCCTGCCTTCATCTCAGACTTCCAGCCCCCAGACCTGGGAGAGAGAACATTTCGGTTGACTGAGCCCTCTGGCCTGGGGTGCTTTGCCGGACAGCCCTGGACCCTGACACATCATGGTTCATACCTAATCTGTGTCCCCGAGTGCCTTTCTGTGCTGGGAAGCCTTGGCATCGGTATCTGTCTCCGAGTAAAACTCTGAAGGCACAGTTGTGTACCAGTGCCCGTGACAGCAGGGATCGGCAAACGCTGGAAACCAGCCGCCCTGTTCCCTCAGGGAGCCGGAGTCCAGCACGCCTCGGGGGGGCCACCAGTGCCACAAGCGAGAGGGCTCCTGAAGCCCCGAGACCGGGCCTTGCAGTCTCCAGTGCTGACACAGATTCCGGGGTGATTTTCCCACATCACCAAGCGGTGAGCTCAGCTCTGATACCGTCTAGCAGGAGGTGGCGTCAGAGGCCACAGGGCCCCCTGATGGGGCTCAGCCCTGCTTGCCTGCTCCCCTCCCAACCTGCCCACTTCACATGCTAAATCTCCAGCACGTCCAGGTTGTCACCTGTGCTTCTGACCCACTGGCTACAGATCCATCAGAGGTTCCAGCGACCCCCTCCTTGTGTTCAATAAATTGCTAGAGCGGCTCATAGAGAAACACTTTACTCACTAGACTGTGGGCTTATCATAAAAGGATGTAAGTCAGGAACAGCCCGATGGAAGCTGCAGAGGGCAGGTGTGGGAGGGGCGCGGAGCTTCCACGCCCTCTGCAAAAGCCACCTCCCTGAATCTCTAGTCTCACCAGAAGCTCCCCAAGCCCGGTCTTTTGGGGTTTTAAGGAGGCTTCATTACACAGACGTGGTGGGTTAAATCACTGGCCAGCAGTGACTGAACTCAGTCTCCTGCTCCCCTCCCCTCTCTGGAGGTCGGGGGTGGGACTGAAAGTGCCGGCCCCCGTCACGTGATTGCTTCTCCAGGCAACCAGCCCCATTGCAGAAGCACAGCACACAGCCTGGCGTCCCCTCATTAAGGTCACAGGAGACGTGCTCTCCTCACTTACAGTTTCCAAGGTTCTTAGGAGCTCTGTGTCCGAAACTGACAGACTGGATAACGCATTTCTTCTCCCTACATTTGTCTACATTGTGAAGTAATCAGCACAGTAAGTTAACTCGTGTCCTCATACTTACATTTTTGTCTTGTGATGAGGACTTTTAAGGTCTGTGCTCCCAGCAGCTCAATAACTAATTATTAACTGCAGGAATGTAACAGCGCAGTGACCATAGTTAATATATTTCTTACTGTAAATCACAGTGTCACAGAGCACAGAGCTCCTTTCCCTGCCCCCCCCCCCCAAGATGTGCACCTTCCATGGAAGCCCCCGAAGCCACTTTGCGGTGGAAAGGTCTTTGTCTAGATGTGGAAGGCGCCCCCTGGTGCTCCCAGTCCGTCCACTTCCTTTCTAGAAAGTGCCCTCAGCCTGCAGGGCCGTCTGGGGCCAGCGCCAGCACAAGCATCTTCAGACACTTCTCTGTGTGTCTCCAGCCTCCCGGCATGAGCCGAGTTCACCAGGAATGGCTCTTAACAGAAAGGCAGGTCTGCTGCATAAGGTATCATTAAGCAGCCCTCCCTGCAGGGCCCCAGCTCTTACCTGTGCGCCTTCAGAAGGGAGCCGGCACCTCGTCTCTCCCTTCCTCTGCTTCCCTTTTATATAAACCACTCTCCCCACGATGCCCCCCCTTTTCAGCAGGGAGGGAAAGGAAACTGAAAGTGAGTAGGACTCTGTGGCTGACCCCGGCCACCAGTCCCTCCCCGACCACCCAGCCTCTTGTTTACAGAGAAGCTGGCCTCCCAGGCTCCCAGTCACAGAAGGGCAGCTCCTGCAGTGGATGAGGACAAGCTTGCGGGCACCGGGTATGGCAACCACTCTGACCATCTATCTCAAGGATTAACTGGTATCACTGCCCCATTTCCCTTTAAAACTTCCATGGCTGAACAGAATCTCTGAAGATGGTTTGGGGGGGGGGGATTATGGGTCCACCAGATTGTAGGCATTCTGGTTAAAAACAACTTTCTTTTTTGTTACCAAGGCTGTTGTCCCAGGATCCTACCCCTGCCCCTCCCTCAACTAAAAACCAACTCCTCTTATCTAATTCTCCAGAGGCAGCTGCAGAGAAGAAGCAAGAGCTGGTTAGGATGAACAAAGTCCGAGATGCGGGCGGATGTCCCTTCCAGGGGAACTTGAGCCTAGTTATGTGCTCATTATAAAGTTATTAGGTGCTGAGATGTTGCGGAAAAATGTGTTACAGCTCAGTTGTGACAGCCTGGATCCGGGGTGAGAGACCAAGCAGCACTCGGAGAGTCGGAGAACTCAGGTTTATTATGCAGCAGGCCCAGAAGAGTTAACACTCCAAGCTCTGGACCCCGTGTGTAGGTCTACACAGTCCTTTATAGGCTGCCAGTTTTACACTTTGCAACATCATATGCAAATAAAGTATAACAGAAGTTGACTAACCAGGAACAAGCTTTGTAGAAATAGAGCAATCAGGAGTGAGAGAAATAACCAATCAGGAGTGAGCTCCATGCAAATGAAGTACTACAAATGGACCAATCAGAAGTTAGGGAAGTGGACCAATCAGAAGTGAGAGTAATAACCAATCACGAGTGAGGGAAATAACCAATCAGAAGGGAGTTCAGGGAACAATAGAATTTTAGGGGTAAGTAAGCCGTTTCAGAGGCAAAAAGTGAGGTAGAGCCTCTAGGCCAGGGAACCGGATGGTGCCGGCAGGAGAGTAGTGGCCCTGCTTGGGGGCCCTGCCAGGTTTTTATGGGGCTTCCCGCCTCAGAGTGACACACCCACCAGCACCATGACAGTTGACAACTGCCATGGCAACAACTGGAAAAACCCAAAGACTGAAAAGCCCGTCCAAGGACTGATCGGCTCCTCACACCTGGAAGGAGGACGTGGTAGTGGAAGCTGTTCGCAGAAGTCCACGCGGGCCGAGCCGGGCTGGGGCTGCCCCTGCTGCCCGTCTGGGCTGACAGGTCCCGCCTGAACGCCTTTTCCTCGCAGGAGCACTTTTCTTTTCTTCTCCCTGCTTGAACATTTTCCTTCTTTTTCCTCTTTTGAGAAGTAAAAGCAGTTTTGCTCTGTCGCTCTGCCTTAGCTGTGAATTCTTTCCAGCTGGCAGGCAGGGACCCACACTGTGGTGGGCCTCCTAACTTGGGTAACAAAGCTGACAGCCTGCCCCAGAAACGCAGCTGAAGGATCAACATGCTTCCTGGGAACTCACACAGTTGTCCTCAGACTCCAGCTGCATCCAGGTCTTCCGATGGGCTTGTGAACACACTGGGGGGCTAGGCCCACCCCGAGAATCCGAGGCCAGAGACTGCACTGCTAACACCTTCTCAGGAGAGGTTGGGGTGGGTCCACACGTGGAGATCCGGTCACTTAGGGCAGCGCTGTGCAGCGGGACTTTCTGAGATGATAGAGGTGTTCTGTGCTGCTCTGTTGTCACCCTCTCCCCATATTCAGGCCTGAGTACCCTAAGAAGGGAAGTCCAGAGCATCCTGCAGGAACCCACTCGGGCACTGCACACCCTTCGGCTCAGGATGGTCCCATGTTCTCGGAGAACTCTTGCTGGGAACTCAGCCCTGAGCCTGCAGGACTTTCAGGTCCTCAGTAACCTGATCTGCAAAGCCACAGGTGTGCTCCCTCGGGGTCCCGGGTCCCCCTGCACTGTGACTGAGGTGCGCTCCCCGGGGGGTCCCGGGTCCCTCTGCACTGTGAGGCAGGGGTGCACTGGGCATTCCCATCACCAGAGTACAGCTGTGGGGCACCCCAAAGAGCCCTCAGGGTGGCGGGGAGAGTACAGGAGGGAGGAAGCCGGTGTCCATCTCGGGTTCACTCCCACCATCCTCTCCAAAACAGAAATTAATATTATAATTAAGAAAATAAAATCCTGAGCACATCTTTGCTCATTCATTTCACTTGTGGGCAAGTTTTCTTTCTAAGAAAGACCTTAGATGCTTAAAAAAATGTTTTTCAAACCCCAGGTTCAGGGTCTGTCCTGTAGGATCTCATGCCTGCATCATCCAGGGCCCCTGAGCAGAGAACGGAGGGAGGAACTGGGCACCCAACTTCCCAGTGTGACAGTTTTCTGTCTGACCACTTGTGGCTTGGAGACAGGAGGGAAGGAGACAGGACACATCCATTAAAAGAATGACACGTTGATTAGCACCGGGATGGCGGGAGATGTGCCTGCAGTGACCGTGAGCTTCACTGTACGCACGTTGTTATACACCAGCAGCTCAATGGCTCGCCCACAGGTGCCATGACGGGTCCCAGGCTGCCATAAAAGGTCAAAAAGTGGGTGGTGGCCCAGTTCCTGGGACTCCCCACCCCATCCCCAAAGCCGTTAGAATAACCCTCCCACTTGTTAGCACATGAAGTTACCAAGCCCATAAAAACTGACAGCCCCGCACCTCATGGCCGCCCTCACTTTTCTAGATGACCCCGTGCTCTGGGGCCTCCACCCCTTGTCCCCACCTGCAGAGACGGCCCACTCTGTCCATGGAGTGTGCCTCTCTCTGAATAAACCTGTGGCTCACTCTTGAATTCTTTCCTGTGCGAAGCCAAGGACCCTCACTTGTTGGGGTCCCTCCCAGGGACTCGACTGAGACCTGGGGACATGACTGTCCTCTCGTGGCCCATTTTTCCTGTATCAGCATCTGCATCAGGACAGGTGCATCTAATGCTCCAGGAAAGGGACAAATGAAGGCCCTGGAGAAGCCTTGCAGAGTGACACTTGCTTCCCTGGAGGCAGCAAAGGCCGCTGGAGGATCCTCCGTTCCCTGTGAGAATGGCATCTGTTCTGGCATGCGCCGCAGGAGGGGTGGGTCCTCGCGCTGCCGGTGCTGACGGGCCCGGAGGGAACACCCTGCCCGGGCAGCGTCACAGTGCTGGGCCGGGTCTCGAGCTGCGGTTTGCTCAGCTCCACGGGGAGCCTGGCAGGGGGCTGATGAAGACCGCCCGCCGCAGTCGCCCGTCCCGCCGGCCTGAGGACCCTCTGCAGAAGGGCTGGCCCGTGCGTTCGTGCAGCACCCGGCCGTCCGGACCCGAAAGGCACCCACCCTCGGACCTCTCGTCCTGCGCCTGCCCCCTAGTCCTCTAGAGGAGACTGTGTGAGCGCCTCCCCAGCTGTTGGATTCACGAGTTGGAGGGAACATGGAGTCTGTGGACAAGAGCTCTAAGTGGGTGTGTCGCCGCAGAGGCCGCTTCAGGATGGAAACCCCGGACCCTTCACTCTCTGGGCCCCACGTGCTCCAGCGAGGGTGACAAGGGGACCCATCCCGGGGAAGGTGCTCAGAGGACATCAACCCTTGTGCCTAGTACCTGTGGACGGGGGACAGGCCTGGGGTGGGCAGTGCCATTGTCTGGGCTGGAGGGAGACAAAGGGCCACTGAGCGGTGCAGGGTCTCAGCGGGTGACACCCTTTCCTCAGGCAGGAGCAAGCTCTGTTCCCGGTTTTGAGGTGTCGGCAGTCCGGGCGTCTGGGTGACAGGATTGCTGAGAGAGGCCGGGAAGTGCCCGCTTCCCCAGGGCAGAGGCTCCGGGGCAGCCCTCTCTGTGGGCGGGCAGCCCCTTCCAGGCCCCCTGCTGCAGGGTGGGGGTGGGGGGCTGGCGCCCACTGCCAGGCCCCACCCTAGGGGGCAGGCGTAGGCTCACGTCCGCTCAGCGTGTGGGCAATTAGGACAGATGTTCAGGGCTGGCTACCTACCCGAGGCTCAGTCTCGTTGGTCGCTCCTTCTCTTTGTTTGTAATAGGCTATCGTTGAGGGCAGTTTAAGGTTGACAGCAAAAGTGAGAGGAAGGTACAGAGATTGCCCCAGACCCTCTCCCCCAACACATGCACAGCCTTCCTCGCTGTTGACAACCAGAGGGTGCATTTGTCCCAATCTGTGAACCTGCATGGACATGTCATCGTCACCCGGAGCCCACAGTGCACATCAGGGTCACTCTCGGTGCTGCACAAACGTGTAATGACCTGTGTCCTCCGTTGCAGTCCCGTACAGAGCAGTCCACCGCCCTGAGAATCCTGCACCTGCCTGCTCAGCTGCCTCCTGCAGCCCCCAGCACCCCTGATGTCCTGTCTCCATCCTGCCTCCTTCTCTGTGACGTCGCCGAAACTCTCCGGCCACCTCTGCCAGGTGGTCCAAAACCCAGAAAGGGGTTGGGGTAACACCCCGACTCCTGCTCCTGCAGACAAGGCCAAAGGGGCTGATCAGTCAGGAGAGGACCCGGTGAGCGAAGCTGGTGGGACACCCCCACCTCCAGGAGGATCGACTGGCTTCAGGGGCTGAGCCCTGAGTTCTAGGTGGGGCCAGACGTCCCTACTGCAGGGCTGAGGGCAGGGAGTGGGGCAGAGGGAACCCCACCTGGTGATGACAAGTCAGGATGCCGTCCCACTGCTGGGGTTGTTCTTTGGCTGCAATCTGTAGAATGGGCGGATGGAGACTGACTCCATGGCTGGATTCAGGAACGCTAGACACACCTGTTAAAATAACACACGGTGAACCTAAACCCCACCCCATAACCTGGCCCTGCCCTCTCTGAAACGGGGGTGCTGCGGAGGCCGCCACTTGGTTTACTGAACAAAATGAAAATTTAGGTGGAAAACATAAACCTCGGGAAAGAAACAAAACATAGCCAAGGCCACAACAGAGGAAGAGGTTTTCATTAAGTTCTTAGCTTTATGATCGGTGGCTGAGGCTTCACAGGCCGGCAGCTGCAGGCGGCCATGGGAGAACAGAGGATCCAGGGCTCTCGGTGGCCCTCTCAGCGCCCTTGCAGGGACGTGGACAGGACATGGACAAGTCAGATCTTGCACACCAGGGGGACAAACACACTGAGAGCTGCAGGGGCCTCAGGACTGTCACAGGAGGGAGGTTGTCATGGGGGGGCTGTCACAGGGTAGGGGTGCTGTCACAGGATGGGGGCTGTCACGGGGTGGGGGTGGTCACAGGATGGGCCTGTCACAGAGTGGGGGACTTTCACAGGATGTGGGGCTGTTGTAGGATGGGGGGTTGTGACAGGATGGGAGTTGTCACAAGGTGGAAGCTGTCACAGGATGAGGGAACTGTCACAGGATATAGGCCATCACAGAATGGAGGCTGTCACAGGGTGAGGGCTGTCACAGGGTGGAGGGGCTGTCACAGGATGTGGGGCTGTCTCAGAATGACAGTTGTCATAGGATGCGGGGCTGTCACAGGATAGGGGCTGTCACAGGGTGGGGGCTGTCACAGGATGCGGGGCTGTCACAGGGTGGGGGCTGTCACAGGATGCGGGGCTATCACAGGGTGGGGGCTGTCACAGGATGCGGGGCTGTCACAGGGTGGGGGCTGTCACAGGGTGGGGGCTGTCACAGGATGCGGGGCTGTCACAGGATGGGGGCTGTCACAGGATGCGGGGCTGTCACAGGGTGGGGGCTGTCACAGGGTGGGGCTCTTGCAGGAGTTCACATCCCAAGGCAGGATCCTGGACACACCTGGCCAGGAGTGCCTGAGGCCTCACCTGCTACCGCGGGTGAAGATGCTCTGAAAATGTAATAGTTTCAGCCGGAGTGCAAATATGCCTCCCCCTTACGGAAATGTCTGCGGACACCAAAGAATTTAGCACCTAAACAGATCTGTATTCGTTGGCCAGGGCTGCCATGACGAAGCACCACAAACCCAGCGGCTTAAACAGCAGACACTTAATCTCACGGTTCTGGAGGCCGCACGTCCAAGCCCAGGAGCAGGCAGGCGCGGCCTCCTCTGAAGCCTCCAGGGGAGGACCTGTTCCAGGCCCCCCTCGCTCCCCGTGGGTTTTGGTGACCTCGGGGGCTCCCTGGCTTGTAGAAGCGTCACCTGGATCTCTGCCTCCAACGCCACGTGGCCTTCTCCCCAAGGGCTTGTTTGTATCTACACGTCCCTTTTCTGTAAGGACACCAGTCGTACTGGATGGGGGGCCACTTCCCTCTAGCGTATTACATGACCCTACTGACACATGGCGTCACGTTTAGAGGAAATGCTGATTAGGGGTCAATTCACGGATCTGAGGGAACAGAGTTTAGCTCGTAATAGGGCCTGAGCCAAGATCCCATCCAGTGGTTTGCAGACGCCTTTGCAGAGAGAGGTCCAGGCTCCCTGAAGGGCCACTGCCCAGATGCCGAGGTTCTCTCTGGGCTGGAGCTCTGCTTGGCTTTCGGTGGCCGCTCCCCTCCTGCTCACACATAGTCATCCCTCCCTGTGGGAGGGCAGAGCACCCCACCCCCCACCCCGCTGCCAGGAGGGCGACGTCCCCCCGCTGTGGGGGGACGGGGGAGGGCTCGTGTGTGTCCTGGCAGGAGCTTTGGGGGGCACCTGGACTCCTGCTCTCTCTGGCTTCCATGATGGTCAGGACCCACCTTCAGGAGGAGGGCCAAGCCTCTGCTGACCTGCAGCCGGCAGAGAGCACGAAGGGGAAGCTGGCGCTAATGAGCTCCGCTGCTTTGACACTGTGAGGGCGCCACGTGCTACCGTGTGTTCATTTTATTCATTCATTTTTATCAGAAGCTCTTTTTTGGGGGGAGGGGGATTAGGTTTATTTTTCTTTCTTTCTTTCTTTATTTCAACGGAGGCGCTGGGGATTGAACCTCGTGCAGGCTAAGCATGTGCTCCGCCACTGAGCTCTACCCATCCCCTGCTACCATGTTCTTAAAAGGAGTCCTGCTGATAAAAGTGCTTGAAAATCACTCTCGGTCCCAATCCCTCTGTTTTATTGATGAGAAACGAGAGGCTCCGAGAAGTACTATTAACTGGGCATCAAAGTCTCCTAGCCTTTGCGGCAGCCAGCCCCGGGAGGGTCGTTAGAATGGGCGTTTGGCAGTGACTGGATTTTCTTAACCCCAAGTCACCAGACGTGCTTCTCTGGATATGCTGCTACATGGATCTTACGACGTGTCTCCTGGTAAGCCTGGGGTAGACTGTGGGCCTCCCAGCAGCAGACCCTGCCCACCCACTCTGTCAGAGCTCCTCCCTCCCCACCCTGCTAAGCAAAGGTCCCCCCCACCCCCAGCCCCTGGAGGGACGCTCCCACATGGAGGCAGAGCCTGGGGCTCTTCACTGCGGCACTGCTGGTGCCCGAGGTAGGGGCACCTAGGTTTGTGGAGTAAATAAGTTCAGTGACCCAGGGGGAGACTTTAACAGCTCAACTAGGGTGGACCCCAGATGTTAGCTACGCCCTCTGACCGCTGCTCGTCCTCCAAGGAGATGACCATCCAAAAGGAGGGTGTGCCTGGTGATCAGGGATAAAGGTTTTCTCTCTGCAGAGCTGTCTGGACCACAGGGGTCAAACTTAGATCTGATCATAAAATAGCCCTCCACCCCGACAAGCAGTGGTTGCTCCCCCAACCCTCTCCTCTCAAAGTTCAATCACTGCACTTCCTTGAACAGTTATTCATTTCAGTTGTCCTGCGATCTTCACTCTATAAATAAAACGTCTATACGGCAGGATTTTATACAGCCAGCAAATATTCTGGTTGGCTGATGGCAAGCCCCAAATACTCATCAAATAGTGACCGCTGGATCAGATTCTTGGTCCATTCCATGCTGCGTTTGTCTATAAACACACGTTTATTAAGGCCGGGCAACGTTAGCTTGGTCCTTTCGGTATACAGCCTTCTATCTGTATCTCTGCAGGCCAGCCCGAGTACCTGTTCCTTGAGCTATCTGAGTGGTTGATCTGCGTAAAGGAAAGAAAAGGATTTAATTTACTCACTAATCTAATCCACAAATTAACATGCCAGCTGTGAGCAAATTCATAAAAAGAGAATGTCTTCCTAGAATGGGATTTGCTCCAACCTCCTCTGGGTCTTCATCTCCTCTCAGTGTGTCTCTTACTTCAACCAACTTGATTCAACACACGGAAAACTTTCTCAAATGAATGATGTAAATGTCCTTTAATCTATGCTCCCAGTAGAGGAGCCAGGAGCCACGTCTGGCTACTGAATACCCTGAAATGTGGCTCGTGGGGCTGATGAACTGAATTTTAAATTCTATTTAATTAGAATAAATTCAAATGTAAATGAAAATCTGGCTAGTATCTGCCTGTTCTAAAGTTTAGTTTTCAGTTCTCTGGGAGGAGGATTACAGGTTTTATTCAGGGTGATCGTAGCACTCCTTGCTCAGAAGATGTGCCTTCATATTGAGTTCGACTTCAGCTCTGTCCAGCGTCAATTCTCTCATAGATAATGGAGCACCTTCACCTAATGCTTAAAAAGAATAATATGCATTCTGAACTTGGGAATTCTAGTTTTATCTCCCTTTTTTTCTAGAACAGCTTTGCTGAGCTCTAATTTACATACTATAAAATTCACCCATTTAAAGTGTACAGTTCAACCGTTTTCAGTCTATTCGCAGAGATATGCAACTATCACCACAATCAGTTTTAGGTCATTCTCAACCCCCGAACAGCAAAACATGCACCCATTCGAAGCCACTCATCAGCCCCCTCAGCCCTAGAAGCCACTGATGTACTTTCTGTCTCTGGTTTTGACTCTTCAAGAAATTCCCTGTAAAAGGAATCGCAATGCATGGCCTTTGCGTTTGGTGCCCTTCACTCAGCGTGTTTTCAAGGGTCGTCCGTGTCATATACCAGGGCTTCATCTCTTTATGTGCCTGAATAATATTCCAGTGTATGGCTATACCATATCTGATTTATACATTTTTAATCCATTAATCAGACATTTGGGTTGTTTCCACTTTTTGCTATTATGAATGACACTACCGCACATATTTATGTACAAGTTTTTGTGTGAACATATGTTTTCATTCTCTTGGCTCTGTAGCTGGGAGTGGCATTGCTAGAACATACGGTAACTACATGCCTAACTTTTTGAGGAACTGCCAGAATATTTCTCAGAGCAGCAGGGTTGTAATTTTTCCACATCCTCATCAATACTTCTTATTTTGTCTTTTTTATTATAACACTCCTAGCAGGTGTGAGGTGGTATCTCACAGTGGTTTTTATTTGCATTTTCCTGATGGCTAGTCATGAGTATATTTTTACGTGCTTATTAGTCATCTGTATATTTTCTTTGAAGAAATGTCTATTCAGATCCTTTGCCCATTTAAAAACTGGGTTATTTGTCTTTTTTATTATTGAGTTGCAAGAGTTCTTTATATATTCTGGATACAACTCTTTTTTTTTTTTGCAAATATTCTCTCCCATATTGTGGGCTATCTTTTCACATCCCTGATGGTGTCCTTTGAAGCACAAATGTTTTAAATTTTGAGGAAGTGAAATTTATGTATTCTTTTCTTTTGTTTGTGCTTTTGGTATCATAGCTAAGAAATCACTGCCTAATCCAAGGTCACAAAGATTTATGCCTGTGTTTTCTTCTAAGAGTTTAATAGTTCTAGCTCTTACATTTAGTTATTTGACCCATTTTGAGTTAATTTTTGTATATGGTGTGAGGTAGGGATCCAAATTCATTCTTTTGCATGTGGATGTCTAGTTGTCCCAGGACCATTTGTTGAAAAGACCATTTATTCCCTGTTAATAGGTCTTGGCACTCTTGTTGAAAATCTTTTGATCAAAACTATGAGGTTTTATTTCTCAGTTCTGTTCCTTTGGTCTATATGCCTGTCTTTATGCTGTCTTGATTACTGCAGCTTTGTAGTAAGTTTTGAAACTGGAAAGTAAGAGTCCTCCAACTTTATTCTTCTTTTTCAAGATTGTTTTGACTATCTGGGTCCTCTGAGTTTCCACGTGAATTTTAGGATCATCTTCTCAAATTCTGTGAAAAGCCCTCTGGGGTTTTGATAAAGATGGCATTAAATCTGTATATCAATCTGGAGAGTATTCGTGCCTTAACAATATTAAATTGTCTGATTCATTAATGTAAAATATCTTTCCCTTTTTTTAGGTCTTCTTAATTTCTTTCAGCAATGTTCTATAGTTTTTAGTGTATAAGTCTTACTTCTACATTAAGTTAATTCCTAAGTATTTTATTCTTTTTGATGTTATTGCAAATGGAATTGTTTTCTGAATTCTGTTTTCAGATTGTTCACTGCAAGTAAATAGATTTTGTACCTAGATCTTGCATCCTGCAAACTTACTGAACTTGTTTACTAGTTCAAACAGGTTTTTTAGTGGATTCCTTATGATTTTCTGGAACACAGAATCATACCATTTCCAATGTGGATGGCTTTCATTTATTGCCCTTTTTTTCCCGTCTCTTTCTTTCTTTTCTTTTTTTATTTTTTCCCTAATTGCCTTGGTCAGAACAATGTTGAAGAAAGTTGCAAAGATGGATATCCTTGTCTTGTTCCTGATCTCAGAGGGAAGCCATTTGGTTTTCACATTAAATATGATGTTATATATGGGGTTTTTGTAAATATCCTTTATTTTGATTTATTTATTTTTAAATGGAGGTACTGGGGATTGAACCCAGAACCTTGGACCTTGTGCATGCTAAGCATGAGCTCTACCACTGAGCTATATCCACCCCTCTGTAGATACCTTTTAAAAGGTTAAGGAAGTTCCCTTCTGTTCTTAGTTAAGTGTATTATCCTGAAAGGGTGTTGAATTTTGTTAAATATTTTCTCTGTGTCTATTGAAATAGTCATGTCCTTTATTCTAGTAACGTGATGATTACATGAATTGATTTTTGGCTGTTAAACCAACTTTGTATTTCTGGAACAAATCTCACTTGGTTATACATCTCTTCTGAAAACTACTCTTCTGATAATTCACTCATTGTTGAGACTTCGGGGATCACACAGTAGAAGAAAATGTGCTCTGTGCCTTCAGGAGGTTACCATCCAAGCAAGGACAGACAGACAACACTAATGCACAGCACCACATGCCCATCAAGGAAGGCACAGAGTGCTGTGGGCACACAAGGGCAGGGGAGGATGGCCAGAAAGTCTCCACAAAAAAACAGCTGTGAGCTGGATCGTGAAGGAGCTTCCAGGAAAGCACACTCAGGATGGAAGGAGTCACAGCAGAGGTCCAAGCAAGGGGAGGCTCTGTGATGTGCGTGTGAGAGCAAAAACCACAGTAAGCGTGCTGAGCATGCATAGGATGGAGATAAGCGTGGAAGGGGGTTGGCTGGGCTGCAGACAGGGTCTGAGCTCTAGTTCTGCATCATGGGGGGAGCAGGTTGTACCCCACTCTTGGGGAAATCTACGGTGTACAAACTTGAAATCTAAAATAATGAAGACGGCAACGATTCCTCCAGTAGTACTTGACTCAGATCCGCAGTCAGGCCCATATTGAGGTCCTGGCCGCCAGCTCAGGTTTCATCAACATCCAAGCAAACATCCTTTTGGGCCCCAAACCACAGTAGCTCTAATGACTTACAAAAACTGCTCACCACGCTCAGGTCTGGTCTTTGCACCCTTGTAGTAAGCAGGACAATGACTTTCAACCAACACACGTGGGCAAGACAAGCATTCTCCTGCAACTCACTTAGAGCCACGGTTTCAAAACACATTGTGTCTCTAAATGCAGTGCAGTACTGGGACACCTGCATTTTCCTTGATTCCTCCCACTCCAGAAACTCCTTTACCCATAAAGAAAACAAAAAATCAGTTCAGATGAGGCTTTGTCTTCTGTCTGAGCTAAACATGAATATGGAACCTGTTTGTGGAGATGTTGACATTTTTGAGTTAAGCAAGATTCAAGCTCTCACATTTGAGTGGGAACAATTCCTGTCATAACAGTAATGACAGGCGAGGACACACAGCACTTCCCACTGGCCTGACACCCCTGGCTGCCAGCAGTCCCTGCTCACCACCACTACTGATGAGTTATGTGACCGGGACAGCTGGGGTGGGGGCAGGGCGGGGCACCTGGAGAGGATGAGGGGGACAGAGGAGGAGGCATGGAAGAGGGTGAGGGGTAAGATAGCTGGGGAAAGCACAGAGACGCTGGAATATAATATTAAGGGAGAGTGTGGATGTGCACATAGAACCAGGGCCTCTATTTTCTCGTGAAAATCAGTGCAATGGGTCCAACTCTCCCTGCGCATCAGAATCACCGGGGCAGGCCCCGGCCTCTGCGATTCCAGTGCAGTGGGTCTGGGTGTCCGCGTTTTTTGAGGTGACTCAGGTTGGGAATGACAGATAGGGGATGGAAAGGTGGGGGGAAGTAGGGAAGCTCGACTCTCTTTGACCTTCTAGCTGGAAGAAAGGAGCAGCTGAGGGCGGGGCTCGTTCCTTGGCAGCCAGCTAACTCCTTCCGCTTCTGGAGCGTATTTCAGCGCCGGTTCCTGGAGAGCAGCGCCCTCCAAAGGAGCTGGTGATGCCTGCAGAGGCGACAGCCTGTAACTCCTAGGACACTTTGGCCACCCCTCACTTGGAAGTTTCATGGTGACTTAGTATTAATGCGCCAGAACTTCATTCTTTTGCTCTTTACTTTTCTTCCATAAATAAAGGCCATAGTGGGAGGGGCGTATAATCAGTCCTGTCCCAATTTACTCAAGGCAGCGACGAGGCAAGCGGCATTTACCCAGTGCTCGTGTGCAGCCCGCCCTGTCTCAAGTGCTTCACGCACACAGGCTTGGTGACTTGGGGACCAACTTGAGAATTAAGCACTGTGACCAGCCCCGGAACAGAGGCAAAGGGAAGAGGCTTGGGACGTACTGTCGGCTGTAGCAGGATAGAAAATCAACACCGATAGCGCATTCAGAATTCTCTACTTTTAAAGAGACTGGAAGGTCAAAACTTGCCATGTGTCTTTTGAATGCTGACACAATGAGAAAGGTTGCAAACATCTTAGGATGGACTGTTTTGCCTGTAACAGCTCATCAAGCACCACTGGGTGGAAGGCGAGCTTCCCCCAGGATTTCAGGATGCGGAACCACGCGGGAAGCGCGCGCACAGAAGCAGGGGCCTCGGGCACAGCCCTGTGCACATGCGCCTAACACAGGAAGGTGTTAGGAGACAAATCACAGCATGTACTGTACTGTTCGGGGGAAGGGACGTTTAAGAGCCACTCACCTTTTCTCTCTGAATTTCTGCAGGGAGTTCAAAGCCTTTTGCTGCAAGGAACACCCAGCTTGACCTGAATCTCATGTTTCTGATCTCTTTACTTCCCAGGGCTTCGATGGCCTTCTTGGCGTCCTCCTTCAGTCTGGGCGGGGGGAAGAGGGGAAAGCATATGAACGTCTCCCTGCAGACTCGGTGTGTCGTGCTAGGACAGAGTCTGTCCTCCTGGGGCCCATGACAGGAGGGGACAGGCTAGCCCAGTGTGCCACACCTAGGACTCTTTTGGACTCAATTCGGGCACAGAGTTTTAATTCTCAGTTCTGAAAAGCCCTGTGTCTGGGGTTCAGTCACATCCTCACCCTCAGCCAACATAATTTTCGGTCCTCACTGCCCTCCTGTTTACCGACCACACAATAAGATGGACAGAAGTTTCTAAAAGATGAAAACAAATGCCAAAAACTGTCCCTTCTGTGTTCAGAAAAGTCAATATCAAAAGAGAAAAAAAAAAAAAACCCTAAACAATCCTACCACTGTAAAAAAAAAAAAAAGTGCAATTTAGAGCAAGCAAAGGAAGGAGGGCAGAAAGGAAAAGAGAAAAAATAAGTTCAGATTTTCCTAAATGCATTAAATCTGAGTTTTTTTAAGCATATATCAAAGAACTTCCATCTGGGAAGAGGCTCTAGTGAAAATAGGATATGAGGTCAGACAAATCTGGGAAACGCCACGTTCAGTGGCCCCATCTCAGAAATTCACAATGCGAATGAGCCCCACAAGGTTCTTGGAAGTTCAGCAGTGAAGATGCGCACGTCTGTTTAGAAGCGCACACCTGGAGGACACTGAGCCGGGTCAGTTTTTCCCGAGTGTGTGTGTGTGAGTGTAAGTCCCACCCTGGGTTTAGCTCTTTGCTATTCTATTTATGGTCAGCGGTAGCTCTGTCTTGCTACCTGGAAATATTTCTCTGCGTCTAGGATTTATGCGCTCCACCAGCCAATCATTTTTTTAGAAAGGCAATCTGTTAGTCGTCGTCTCCCATTCCGTTTCCCTCAGGAAGCATCCTGCTCCTCGGAGCTTTGTTCCTTCTTAAAGGATGCCCTGAGGGACCCTCAGGGGCCGGGCACCCTGCACCCTGCAGGCTTCCCTTCCTGGCGCCCCTTCTGTGACAAACCTGCATGCTCACCTGCTGCTGCCTTCATCCTGGGTCACCATGAACAGCAGGGACTGCGAAGGGGCGCTCTGAATAAACCTCGCCATTGGTCCAGAGTTATCTGCCGGGTCAGTGCAAACCAGTTTTAGCATCTCAGTCGGCTGAGACTCCAGCTCTAGAGGGTGGGCTTCCTCTGCACTCAGCTCCTGTGCCCTGCCCTCTGACTCCTCTGATTCGAGAGCTGTCCCCTGAAACGCAAATGGTGCTCCGGGGCTTTCGTAGTAAGTGGCCAGAGAGACCATGTCCCCCAGTGGGACTGTGTGAGGCGAGCGGCACAACCAGATCATAAAGATTCCAACGATCAATTTTAAAACTGGCCACAATCCAGCAGCACAGGTGGACTCTTCTCTGCAATCACTAAGTGGGCACCAGGCATGACCAGAGCACTGGTCCCAGAGCAGCCCCGCGAC
Source organism: Camelus ferus (assembly GCF_009834535.1). Classification (NCBI taxonomy): domain Eukaryota; kingdom Metazoa; phylum Chordata; class Mammalia; order Artiodactyla; family Camelidae; genus Camelus; species Camelus ferus. Next base: position 4,119,445 of record NC_045696.1, read on the forward strand.
ACTGACATACAGAATGAAGGCGAGAAATACAAGACAGACAGACCAGACGGGGCTGGGCATGTCTTTGCTAAGAGACCTCTCTATTTCTTACAGGAAGGAAAGAAAGACGCAGCTCAAAGCCCATTATTCAGCACTGGGGCTTGCTACTTACAGCAATGGTTAAGTTAACTGCAGCGTGAAACTGCACTGCTCCTGTCCAGGGCATCCAGGCACTTTTTACTGCTCCTCTTCACTGTCTTTATAAAGACTTATCATTCTCAGCATTAAGTACAAGTAAAATGGGCTGGTATATCCCTATGGACAACTAACTGCAGTCAAGGCCCAGAGCCCAGAAAGGAGGGACCCCTGGAGGAGGCTGGGCTCCATGGGCTCCAGGGACGTGAGCACCGCAGAGCAGCGCCGGGAACACGACAGCAACTACGATGCTATTCGGGGCTGGATGCTGATGGCGTTATTTCACATATGTTCGATTTACCAAAAAAAGAGAGATGTTTTCTCTTTTCCACTAGGTGATGAAGAAGCAGAAGGAAAAGCTCCAGGACGAGTCTGATCAGAGAAAAGACATTTTCTAGATAATGCCTTCAAAGTTTAGTATACGAACTCACATAGAGACTAGGAGAATTTACGTAAGCCCATTCTAGCATACTCACGTGAGCTTCTGGCAATTTTTTGAGTAGACAAAATAAGATTGTTTGACATTTTTGTTTGCGTTTTTTTAGTCTTATGTTTGTAATTCATTTTTAATTTTAACAGGAAGAGATTCCTTACCGCCTTCGTACATATCAAAAAGCTGTGTTGCTATCACTTTCCCAGTCATATCTGAAAATAAAAGAAACAGTTTTCAAAAGAAGGTTCGTGGGGGCTCAGGGCACATCTGTGGCACTGCAGTTCTGAGAGTAGCTTGTCCTTTCTGTTTCTTTCCAGGAAGCATGCCTGCCTTGGGGACCCGGCCTGAAGGAGGGGACCGCCTTCCCTGGAGAGGGGTCCCCGATGAGGTGGTGGTGCGGGTCAGGAAGGCAGCGCTCGCCAGCTGCACAGAGAATCCCTCCCATCTGCCTCCAGACACACTGGGTCTCACGCTCCTTCCCGGCACAACTGCCTCTTCCCACAAACACCAGAGACCCCTCTCAGTCCTTCCCACAAACACCAGAGACCCCGCTCAGTCCGTTCCACCTTGCACTGTAGCTTTTCCTGCCGGATTATTGGATCGGGCACGTTTTTCCTGGGTTCCTGCAGCCCCGCTGTCACTGGACTATGTGTCAGCTTGTTCACAGGGGCAGACACCACGGGAAGTCCTTTTCCCAAATCTGCTACAGTTCTTACTGTCGGGGCCCCAGTGGTGACAGGTGTTTTTTCCAGCAGAGGCCCTAGTTGTCACCTTTTATCAGACAAAGGTAGGAACTGGCTGGTGGTGTCACCCTCCGCTGGGCCATCAGGAGTCAGAGCAAACACGAGGCCCAAGGCCAGGGTGTCTGTGCGCCCAGGTCTGCTGGTCTGGTTCTAGCCCTGACTTCTGCAGGTCCTTCTTTGTTCTTTTAAAAATCAGTTTATATTGGATTTCAGGGTTTTTTGTTTTTTTTTTTTTTTGTAGGAACCACAAGTAATCTGTAAAGTGAGGCATTATAAAAACAGTTAAATCTATACTTTTAAAATGCATTAAAATAGAAATCTAGGCTAGGTTGTGTGCAAAAATCATTGAAAAAAACCCCAAAACCCAAGGTACATTTGAATAGCCAATCCCAGAGCTTTAAAGAAGTTTTAAAGAAAACACTGAGTAACTTACAGTTGACAATAGCAATGTATATTCCTCTTGCAACATTTGCAGTCTTTTCTCCTATGAGCCTGAAAGGTAAATAAGCATTAGTCAAAGAGCTCCTTTCTTATCAAGCAGTGAGAGGCCCTCCCGGCTCCCGTTTCCTCGTAGATATAAAATGGCCTTGACCAGCTCCCTTGAAAGCCACCCTCACACTTGCCCCACACACATCCATCCCCAAGTCTCTACCGACCCAGTCGCTTCGGGAACCTGGGAACTGCATTTAGTCTTCTAAGGCATACAAATGGCCCAGGGGAGGAAACACCGATTGGTTTAGCACAGGCTCTTGGCAGACATTCTTTCACTGAATCCTCAGCAACCTCATGGGTGGACCTTCATTTTCCCATCTTGTAAATATGGAGTAAACAAGAAGCAGCCTGGGTCAGGAGTGAGGAAGCCAGGAGGCGCGTGTGTGCACGCACCCACACACACCCACACACCCCCCCACATGGTTGCTTTAACAGTCTGACAAAAGCTTATTAGACTGTGAACAAGGACATTAGGAGTGGGGAGAGAAGAGGGCAGAGGAAAGAGATGTTGAAGGTATGTAATTGCTGGGCTTTGACCATGGATGGGATGGGAGAGACATAGGAGGTGGGGGTGACAAATATGACTGACACATTCAGCCTGGCCGACTGGGAAAAAACGAGCCACAAGAGGTGGGATGTGATCCAACTCCGGTGTCAGCTTCTATGTGTCCTCTCCCCACCGGTGCTCTGCACGAGGTTCTGCTGACTCGTGGAGATCCTTCCTCCAACCACAAAGTGCAACCCCATCCATCTCCTTCCATAAATCCCCTATACTGCTTCACTTAATGTTTACTTTTAAACTGGAGAAGATGAAACATCAGTTTCCAGGGAATTGTGCCCTAAAACCAGGAAAGAAAAGCCACCTTCCTGGAAGTGCGAACTGTCACTGAGGATCTCGGGAACTTTGCGTGTGTGCGCCTCGATCTGTGTGCACGCATCCTCTGTCAAGTTTCAGAATCAGCGAAGCTGTTGTGCAGACATTTATAAACTGATTCTAAAATTCACACGCAAATAGAAATACTCTAGAGTAGTAAAAATAATTTTGAAAAAAAGAACAAATTTGAAGAAATTGTGTTATCGAACTTTAAGATGTACTGTAAAGCCGGAGTTATCAGGAAGTTAACTGCATGTAGCGACAAGACAGACAAACAGAAAGATAGGAGAGATGGAGAGACCAGAATTAGGTACACACACGTATGGTCACTTGATTTTCCCCAGTGGTACAAAGAGAATTCAGGAGAAAAAGACAGTATTATGACCAAATGTGCTGGAACAACTCTCTAGCCATGTTTTTTAAATGACTACAATCCATATTTTATACCATTTGCAAAAATCAGCTTAATTAAAATGGATATATTGTATTATATAAAATGAAAAACCTAAAACTATTAAAAGTCCAGAAGTTTGGAAGAGACTTGGCAGAGTTTTGGAGAAATTTTTTGTGACGGTGGGTTAGACAAAAAGCTCTTAGATATGACACAAAACATATGCTTCATTAAAGAAAAAAACCTGATAAATTGGATTTCATTAAAATTAAGAATTTCTGCTTCTTGAGAAACACCGTTAAGAGAAGGAGATGTGGGGTGGCGCTCTTTGAAGTCCATAAAACCCCAAGCCCCAGCTCCCGGACCGCTCCTCATGCCCACATTCTTGATAAAGAGCAGTTTTCCTTGGCATGTATTTGCCCTGGCAGAACTAACCTCCCTGGAAATGGCTAGTCTCACAACAACCCGGGCAGACAGGCCTCATCCTGTCCTTACCAGAGTCATGAATCCCAGTACTGAGAAGAGCCCCTGACAAGTCTTACCTGCTCACAGCCAGTCAGGTCCCTGTGCACGGGCTGAGCACGCAGCTCCCCACCCCTTGTGTACACAGCCCTGTCCCTAATAAAAGACCCTGCACGTCCGCCCTCGGCGCTTACCTGGGTACCTCTCATCTGTGCGGCCCGCTGTTGCTTTTAGCAGCCTATCTATGAAACTTTTCCTTTATTTCTCAAACTTTTCTTTGTCTTTCATAAATCCTTTTACCACCCGCGACACTGGCCTGCCGTGTCCCCCAACAAAGAACATGTGCCACAAGCTGGGAGAAGTTATATGCAAATCATATAATTAAGAAAGAACTTGAATACAAAATATGTGAAGAAACCTCACAATTAATAATAAGAAAACAACCCAGTAAAAAAGGGACAGATTTGAACAGGCACTCCACAAAATGAGATACACATCCAGCAAATAAACACATGGAAAGAGGCTCAGCACCGTTAGTCATGAGGGAACGCAAATTAAAACCGCAGGCAGATACCACTGCACACCTATTAGAATGTCCAGAATTAGGAAGACCGACCACACCAAGCACCGGTCAACAGAGTGGCAGATAAACTGAAGCTCTCACACACTGATGCGGGTGGAAAAGGGTGCAGCCGCTCTGCTTTCAACGCTAAATACTTCGCCCCGCTCTATGCTGCTCGCGTGGCTTTTGAAGAAAAGCCCAAAATATTTCTCACCCTTGTTCCTTTAAGGGAAAGTCCTCCCCTCTGCCCACTTCTTTCAAGATTTTCCCTTTGTCTTTAATCTTGTCTGGTTTGGATACGATTTACTTAGGAGTGCATTTTGGGGTGTTTATCCTGCTTGGTGTTCTCTCAGCTTCCTGCATTGGTGGTTTGGTTTCTGTCAATAATTCTGAAAAATTCTCAGCAATATTACTTACAATATTTCTGTTCCTTTCTCTCTTCCTTCTGGTACTCCTGTTACACATTACACCTGCTGTAGTCATCTTACAGTTCTTGGATATTCTGGGGGTTTTTTCAGGGCTTTTTTAAATCCTTTTTTTTTTCTTCCTCTTCTTTTCATTTGGGAATTTTTACTGACATATCCTCAAGCTCATGGATCCCTTCCTTGGTTGTGTCTAGCCTGCAGCACAGGAGTTCTTCATTTCTGTCATAGGGTTTGTAATTCCTACCGTTTCCTTTTGATTATGTCTTAGGGTTTCTATCTCTCTGCTTACATCACCCATTTGTCCTTGTATTTTGTCCACTTTTTCTATTACAGCCCTTAGCATATTAATCATAGTTGTTTTAAATTCCAGGGATGCTAATTCAAAAATCTCTGCCATATTTGAGTCAGTTTCTGATGCATGCCCTGCCTCTTCAAACTGTGTGTGGTTTTTTTTATTTGTTTGTTTGTTTTACTTTTAGATCCTTTGTTACTTGTTGTTGGAAGCCAGATGCAGTGTACTCTGTAAAGGCAGCCAAGGCGCACAGGTATTTCGCATGAACTATGTTCATCTGGCTAGGAGTGCGGCTGGGTTTACTGCTGCTGTAGGTGTCAGAGCTAACACTTCTCCCCTCTGTCGTGGGTACCCCTATAGACTCTTTTACACTGGGCTTGAGCATTTCAGTTATTTTCAGCTGCAATCCCTTGTTATGTTACAAGAGCCCTATTTAGGTGGTGGTGAGATGTGGGGGTGAGGCAGTATTCTATAGCCCTGTGATTGGGTCTCAGTCCTTTAGTGATCCTTTGCCCCTGGGCTGTGGGCTTCACAACTGGTTTTATTTTTAACTTCACTCTTTAGGTGAAGCAGGAAGGTCAGAGGTGCCCGGAGTTGAGGATCTCCCTCCCCCAGGTTGGTTAGTCTTTGGTGAAATCTACATGGGTTTGACTCTGGTAAAACGGTTTCCCTTAAAGGCAGCCCATGGTTAAGGAGAACAGGACATGTGGGCATATTTCAAAATGTCTACTTTTCCATTCCCACTGCCAGAAGCAGGAGGGGATGTTTCTTTCCTCTTTACTCTGAAAGCCTGGTAGGGCTCCTGGAGGAAAAACTCAGAGAAGCATGGGGCTCCTCTAAGGCTTGGCCTCCAGAAGTGAATCTCTCCAGCTCGTCCAAGTTCAGTCTCCAGCAAGCAGTCAACTACCCGTTAGGGGTTCCTGCCCGATGCTGGGTCCAGCTGAGCTTGCTGCTCCAGGAAAGCTGTGAGTCTCTGAATCTGCTTGTCTCTCCAGTTTGCAGGGCGGTGGTTTGTCCCATTACCTCAATGCTCAGTGCTCTTGTCTGTATGCATTTTTTAATATACAGCATAATTTGGGGTTAGTGTGCTGTGATCTAATCTAAGGATTATCTTCTTGGCGGTTCACAGGACACCTACTAATACATGAGATAGATTTGTCCCTGGTGATACCTTCACACTTGGGTTGCTTTCTGGTTTTGTTGCTTTTTACATTTTTTAATTTTTGCTTTCACTCCATGGTGTGTATTTTCTTTGCTTTGTTAAAGGTCTTATATTAACTAAGACATAAGCATATTTAAAAATGCCATCTAAAGAATGAAAAAACAAAATGTGGAGAACATTTTTACAACACAAAAGGGCTAACTACCTTAATATTTAAAGACTCTTATAAATCAATTTAAAGAGAAAATGAAAAATGAATATATGTATGCTCATATATGACTGAAGCATTGTGCTGCACACCAGAAATTGACACAACATTGTGAACTGACTATAATTCAATAAAAATATATATAAAAAAAGACAAGCACAAATTAAAAAAATATCTTATAAATCAATTTTTTAAAAAGGCCAATGACAGAAAAAAAAGATGGGCAAGAGATATAAACAGATCACAGAAAATAAATATAGTCATTCTTCAGTCCCTGCGGGAGACTGGTTTCTGGACCTGCCGCGGATACCCAGCTCCACGGATGCTCCAGTCCCAGAGTCGGCCCCCACATCTGTGAGAGCTGCAGCCGTGCAGTCAACCAACCACAGACCATAAACACAGTACAGGATCCGCGGTTGGCTGAATCCACGGATGTGGAACCCGGGGAAAAGGAGGGCCGACAAGATCACCTTCCTTAGCATGAAGAGATCCTAGATTCACTCAGCAGGAGCCAGAAGAGTAAAAAACAAATCCGAGACTAACTTTCTTCTCCCGGAGTGGCAAAAATCCAAATATTAGTCATCATGCCATGGGAGAGTCATTCTCGTGTTAATCTGAGGCCTCTGACAAGCAGACACCCACACAGGATGAAGCGCATTAGAATCTGTATTAGGGGAAACACCTACAAGATGATGACGGGGGCTGGGTTGAGCAGGGAGAGTTGTCAGACCATGACGAGGGGGAAGGGAAGGAAAAAGCCGGGGTGCACGTGCCCGAGGCAGCGGAGCAGGCTCGGGGCGCTCGGCAAGGCCCCTGGGCCTCCTGGAGCCCAAACTGGCCTTCAGCTGAGACTTCAGCCCCAGGAATGGGGCTGCCGGGTGCCTCTAGGCTCTGACAAGGATTCTCTCCTTGACCAAACTCTACTCAGGCTCCCCCTGAGCTCTTTGACTTGCTCATATCTGCAGGGTCAGTGCAGACGTGAAGAAAGCTGAAGTTGTGTTTAAGGTCAGAGCCAGCGGCCTGACTGCTGGATGTCCGTGTTCATCTCCGCACCGTCCAGCTTTAGCAAGGATTCTGCTGAGTCAGTTCAACCAGAACCACGCCCCCCCCACCTTTGATATCTGATCACCCTCCATGTTTAATCCATTTCCTCATCCTCCACCCATCCACCCCCTACCCATCCAGGTGGTGTCTGATCACACTGGCCCGGCTTCACCAAGAATCCTGTCAGCCGGTTTAGCGAGAATCCCTCTTAGCCCTGATGCTTCCTCTTGGCAATTTTCCATCCACTGACCTCACCCTGCTCCTTGACTATAAATTCTTGCCCGTGATGTATCTGGAGTTGAATCCAACCTCTCTCCACCTCAAGACCCCATGGCAGTGGTCCCTACACTTACTGCCACCCCCCACCCCCACACACACTCCTCCTTGAATCAAGTCTGTCTTACTATTTTCAGGAAGTGTCACAACTATTTTTTTCTTTAACCAGTTCTCAGTCACCGGCTGGGAGCAGCCCAGGGGAAGCCAGGCCTCCAGCAAACATGGTATGGGTTTCAGATTTCAGAATACAGCAGCTGGAACTCTTGGTCAGTGAACTTCCTGCGTCTAGAAACCTGACACATGCATTCTCAAGGTTACCACCCTCAAACATTGCTGGGAGGGAGAGTCATTTCATTGCAGGCAAGGACTTCAAAATTCCAAGTGGAAATTGCTAAATGAGAAATCTATCCTCAGCCAAACTATCAGTTAATTGTGAGGGGAGAATGAATCAATTTTAATAAACGAGAAAAATCTTTAAACATTTTATCTCTCCCAGTACCGTTTCTTAGGATGTTACTGGGAAATGTGCTCCAGCAAAACAAGGGGGAAGTCTCAGAAAGCGTAAGATCCTGTATCTGGGAAACAGGGGCTCCAACTCCAGAGGGGGAGACAAAAGTCACCCCAGGATGCTGTGGAGAAGGATGTGAGGTGACAGCTGCATGGTGGCTTTGGGGCAACGTGGCTGGCAGAAGATGAAGTTGGTAAACGTCTGATGGAAGAGAAGATTTATTTTAACTCAAGGAAGGTTTAGGGGTTAAGCTGATGGAAGTTCATGGGAAACCAAGCAAGTCAACAACAAACAAACAAAATGTAATTATTGTACACAACATACTTCAGTCGTGAAGAACCGCGGTTCACTCCTGTTAGGAAAAAATACAAACTGGAGGCCACAGTTTAAATATACCCTCAGAAGAACATTCAGAGTCTCATAACCAGAACTTAAAACTGTCCCAACATCCTCAAAACGCTGACTCTGACCTTAAACACGACTTCAGCTTTCTTCGTGTCCGCATGACCCTGCAGTCATGAGCACTCAGCTCACGCAGCGGACGGCACAGAAGTTTCTAATGACAAAGCACTTGCTCATCCACGCTTTACAAGCTGAGCTGTGACCACTGAGAGCCAGGCTTCCTGACCGCGTTCCCGTTGGAAGTCTCCTTGCTCACCAACAGCTGGGTTCTCACTCACTAAAATACCCCTCTCAGGTAAAGCTGTCTGAATTTTATTTCCACAGGCATAATCACGTACATGCTGAATTTTGCTCAAACCACAGTGATGGTGTAACTCAAGCAGGACGATGGTAAGGAAGGGGGACAGGAACTGTGCGACAGTGGAAGAGAGCTCACTTCCCGAGGGGCAACGCAATAGGTGATGCCCAAAACGGGAAAACCAAGAGGCTGTTCAGGGATGTGGAAGTGAGTGAGTAGGGAGACTGCTGACAGCTGGAGGTGGCTGTCGCTGGGGCAGTGACGTCTGCAGGCACCCAGTTTGTGCTGGTTGCAGGAATGAAACCAATGGCGGAAAGCTGCTTGTCTTTCTGTGGAAGCCTGTCTGTTTTCTTTATACAACAATGCAATCTCTACAACACATACTTTCTGTTCCACGAGTTGCTTACAAGGAAACACGGTGCTAAACCAGCACAAGCGTCTCTTTCAGGCAGTGGGCCATGCTTATTCTTCTGTTCCTTTAACTTGCTTTTATCTGTGATTATCCTGTTTTATCTTGCACTGTATTCTGAAAAACAACTAGAATACTGTCTGGAGCAGGCAAACTGCCCTTGGGTACCACATGTTCACAGCAATAGTGAGTTGGTAGACCAGCAGTCTAAAGGAACAGCTAAGTTGGTCTACACAGCATACCCCATGTACACCAGGGTGGAATCCCGGTTGTGCCACTAATAGCTGTGTGATGAGGGGCAAGTTACTGAACCTCTGTGTGACTCCGCTTCCTTGTCTGCATCATGGGGATGGCGGTACCTACCTCAGAGGGAGTCACATGAACTTAATGTGTGAGTTAGTTTGGACCAGGTAAGTAGGATGCTTTTGTTCCCACACCATGGTCAGCAGAAGGCTGCATGCCCCATGCCGCAGTGCACGTCCCGGGCTCTGGGAGCTGAGTCTGAGCAACCCCCTTCTTTCAGCGTGATTCTGGATGAGCAACCTCGTCCCATTGTCCCTACCACCTCCCGGATCTTCCTTCCTCTTCCTCACCATGGGATCCTGCTCAGTTTTCAAGTCCAGCCCTCACCTTGCCTCCTCCGTGGACTTCATTAACAATCCCATTCAACAGGGCATCACTTCTGAAATTCCACAGCCGCCCACGGTTCTCATAATCCATTTACTACGGACATTTGCAAAACCTGTGTTCTCACCAACTATCCCAGTGGTTCTTAATAGGCAGGGGGAGGGGAGGATTTTGCCACCCAGGGGACACATGACAATGTCTGGAGACGCGTATGGTTGTCACAGCTGGGGGGGTGTTCTATGGCATATAGTGGGTGGAGGCCAGGGATGCTGCCAACCCTGCAGTGTCCAGGGCAGCCCCCACCACACAGAATCAGCAGCCCAGAGTGTTCAGTGCTGAGGTGGAGAGCCCTGAACTGATGTCAGCCCCTCGAGGGCCGGAGCCATGGGTTCAATGCCAGGGTCCCTCCGGTGAGAGCCTCACACTCGGCAGATCATCAGTGGAGGAAGGTGTATCAGTGAGCTCCCCCGAGGAGTGAAGTGGGCCTTGGAGGAGTGATGGACCCGCGGACAGGAGAGGCTATTATTTCCACCCAATTTCCAGATGCTGACTGAGGGCTATGCCGAGACCAGGGAAGGTGTAGGAAGCTGGTTACGACATGCTCTCTGGGTGTGCTACCCTGCTCCTCGGGAGGACAAGGTAAGGGCAGAGATGGAAGGACTGGAAGATGCAGGGAGGGAAGTGCAGAAGGCGCCAAGCGCTGTGGGCAGCGACCAGCCAGCCAACAAAGGGAGCTGTGCCAGGTTGGGGGGAAAAAGGTGGGAGAGTTGGGAAGGACTTCCCACTCAGGGCCAGGAACGGCCCGCACTGCCCCTCATTTGTAGGAACTAACTCAGTCTCCGAAACGTCCTTCAGCTCGGTGGCACGGATTGCCCTGTGTTCCCTCAAAATTCAAATGTCGGCAGTTCTTACCCCTAGAACCTCAGAGTATGACCTTAGAAGAGATGATTTAGTTAAAATGAGGCTTTTTTTAAAACGGTGACCCTAATGCAACACCACTGGTGTCCTTTTTACAAGGGGAAATTTGCTCCCAGACACACACACAGCAGGGAGGCGAGGTAAAGAGACAGGTTGAGGATGGCGCCTAGGAGCCAAGGAGAGGGGCCCGGACCAGACTCTCCTTCGCAGCCTCAGAAAGAATGCAGGAGGCATGCGCTGCACGGAGAGACAGCACCTGCTCTAAGCCGTGAGGGTGGAGGTCCAAACCAAGCTGGGGGTCAGCTGTGTCCGCTGGACTTTGGTGTTTCCATGACTTTGAAGGGAGAAAGTACAAAATACATCCTGAGGTTTGTTCTAACTGCTGCCAAATGAAAGTTCCATGGGGGACACAGAACTACAGGAGATAATCTGTGTCCCCGACCCTCGCCCCTCCCAGCCCCGACAGGCAGGGTGGGCATTCTCAGGTCCCCTTGGATGCCCCCGGTCTCCGCCTGAGGTCAAGGACGTGCCTGTCTCTCCCGGGGGCAGACTCGCTGCGCGGTCGGCCTCAGAGAAGGAAGAGCAGGTGGGTGAGCTAGGCTTCCCTTCCCCGCGCTGGTACTTACATCTCATCCTCAAAGCAGATCTTGGCATACTTGTCCCTGCCACCCCCGCTGAGCAACCGGTAGGCATAGCTGTTTGTGGGGCACGGGGTCCAGTGGTCACATTTTTGCCTTTTCGGTGCTGGCGCTGTAACGGACAAGAGGACGAGAGTTAGCGTCACGCGGGATCTGTTAGATGGACCCCTTGCTTGAGCACACATGGCAGCTGTTCTGTCCCAGGACTTCACACCAGCAAGTCTCCGAGCAGTAGTGGGGAAAAAACTGGAAGACGGGAAGTTGTCTTAAAAGAGCAAACGTACAAATGGGAGGGGATGTTGACCAGGCGTCAGGATTTCACAAGAGCTGGGCATCGCTCCCTGGCTGATCGCCATGCCGAGACCCTTGGACTGCAGTGCACAGTGGCTGCTATTCCAATTGAGAAAGATTCCCTGGGCCTAAGAGCGCTGCGGACCAAAGAGGTAGCACGTGGAGCACCTGTTTGGCTCCCGCATTTACACAGCCTGAAACACACACACACGGTGACCGCCACCCTGGCCATGCCTGGCCCCCCCCTCCTCTCCCCCGAGCCTGAGGCTCTGAGCTTTTCTGCCTGGGCTGCTACGTCAGTGCTGGCAGGCCCGGCAGATGTTGCACGCGGCACCCCCATTTCACGGGGGTCAGCATCTGGGGAGGGCTGGGCACCTGGCTGAGGCGCCCGGCTGGCCCTGGGCTCCCCGACATCTCCCGCTGCTGGGTGCCGCACTGCCATCCCCCACTGTCTCCCCGCACCGCAGGTGTGGCTGCCAGTCGTCACCTGCAGAGCCGGCTGTCCCGTACTGCATTCAAACTGAAATCCTGAGTCTCCAGGAAAGAAAAAAATCAGAAAGTGAGCTCGCTTTTCCAGTTGGACGGGACGTGCTTGTTCTGTGGATCGCTGTGATTTTCTGATTAACTAGACGCACGGCTAGAGAGGGGCTGGAAGGCCCAGCTGGAGGGAATCGGACGCAGACATGGGCTGTGACGGCCAGCGAGTGCTGCAGGGGCCGAGCTGGGTGGGGGCTGAGCTTCCTGGTGGCCACGGGGAGGCGGACACCCACCCAGCCCTGGTGCCCAGGACGACACAGTTCCTCAGGCGTGTGCACCCCAACATTGTGCTTCCTCAGCCCTCCGCGTCCTCGACCTCCTCACCTGCCCCAGACCCCGACCCCCACCACTAACCTCGTGGCTCCCACCCAGCCCGCACTGCCCGCATCGCCCTGTTTTCTTTTCTTTTTTCTCAGCCCTCATCACTCTCCAGTATCTCCCAGGTTCTATTTTCACTGTACCTCCAGCACCAAGTTGGTGTGCAGCACACGCAGCCCCTCCATCGGCGCTGTTGAACGCAAGAATGGGGTAATTTACCCCATTTACCCCAAAAACACACTAAGCGTAGTATTTGAAAATGTAACAAACAGACTGAAAGTAGGTGTGTCCTGTTTCCTGACTTGGCAGACGTCCTGAGACTGCGTGCAGTTGGTCCCCGACGTAAGTGGTTTGACATTCCGGTGGTGCAAAAGGGACACGCATTCAGTAAAAATTGTCCTTCGAATTGTGAATTGTTACCCTCAGCCAAGCTGGTGACATGCAGGACAGTGCGCTGGTGGCTCTGCTGCACCAGTCAGCCCCCAGATCTCAAGGGGAACCACTGACGTCACTACAGTGTTCGCTAAAGGAGACGCTCAGCCCAGTTATAAAGTCGGTTTTGTGACAAAGGATTTTGCCCAACCGTAGGCTAACGTAGGTGCTCTGGGCACGGTTCAGGTGGGCGAAGCTAAGTCATGACGTTCAGTTGGTTAGATACCTTTTCAGCTGATATTTTCAACTTGAGGAGGGTTTATTGGGATGTGACCCTGTCGTGAGTCAAGGAAGCTCTGCACTCAGTCTAGAGAGAACACTCTTGAAGTGGGCGCCACTCTGGTTCTCAGGCCACCTGCATTTCCCGTAACATCACTGACCCCTCCCCTGAGCAGGCACACAGACTCACTCACTGTCACGTGGACTGCCCTTGGAGAAGGGCATTATTTCCAGGCCCTCTGCCATCATCACGATGCTGCAGAAGTGCCCTGGCTACGGGATCCTCTCGACCCAGGTCCTCACTGAGCGCTGCAGACAGGTGTGCTGTGACCCGCAGGGGTGGCTGGTCTGACGCAGCCCCAGCCCCAGCCCCAGTGGAGCTTCAAGGATAAAACCATGAGAATAGCAGGTACCTCCTGACCCCCATGGGATATGGCAGTTTGGAGACAGAATGACAGGAGATTAGCAGGGGAGGTAAGAGGGAAATCAGAAACAGTATTTTGCTTTGCTTTAAAGCCAGCTGAAAAAATAGAGGCAAACGGGGTCTGATAACGTGACGGTGCGCCGGAGAAAGGTCCCCACAGGGTGAGAGAGGCACGTGGCTTCCGAAGCCACGGCCAAGCATCACCCACGCTGCTTGTGAGCTGAACAGTTAAGAGCGGCTCACAGGTGTGACTACCCTGCCTTCGTCTTCCCCGCCACGAACCACGTGCCGTCTCCTGTGCCAGCGAAGCAGCCTGGTCAGTAAGTACGTGAAGTGACTCAGGAAGCTGAGAGACATTACACTTAGGTGAGGAATTAAACTTCCGAGCAACAGGGAAGGAGAGGGCAGCAGGGCAACGGGGTACCTCTTTGCAAAAATGTTGGGAAGATTTCGAAAATAATCTGTATTTTTTTGACTTAGCTGAAAGCTCTGCCTGCCAACATATCAGATAACAGTTTATATACTTAATATAATTTAAAGAACATTATATTTTATATTGTAAAAAGAGCAGTGAATTTTTTTTTTAGGGAAGTGTAGCTGACTTACAATGTTGTGTTAGTTTCAGGCGTACAGCACAGTGATTCAGTCACACACATATACGTGTGTGTGTGTGTGTATATGTCACACATTCATTCCTTGCCCTTCTTTCTTTGGATCCAGCACCAACAGGCATTGTGAACCCTAAGCAATGATCTCCCCTCCATGATGGGTGCCCGAGACAGGGGCAGCAGACTCCAAACTGAGAGCAGGTGGAAGGCAGGCAGGAGCAGGACGTTTCTCTATGACCAGCTTGGCCAGAAGAGACAGGGGATGACCAGGTGGGACAGCTGGGCTGGGTTCTGACCCGAGATGTCCCCTGTTCCTCCTCCTGCCAGTCAGAAGGATGAACCAGTCGTGGGGGCAGCTGGCACCCTCTCTGCTCCTCCTGGTTGAGGCAGACCTGGGGGCTGGGGCCCGGGGCCCAGGGACAGTAACAAGGGGGCCCGCCCCACTGGGCAAGCAAGGTCCTGAACGAGCCTCGGTCTGCCTGCCTCTCTTGCCCCCTGACCTCAGGACACTCACCTGAAGGCCTGACGCTGGAGTCTCCCTGCATGGCCATCACAGGGACCCCTCCCCTCCCTACTGCCTTCCTCCTCCCACGGGGGCATGGCTGTCCATGTGGCAGCCAGCTCCCCTGGGTGCTGGGGTGGGGTGGAAGCAGGAGCCTGTGCCCTGCTGGGAGCGAGGCTTCTGCCTGCAGAGGGCAGGCCTTCCGAACCCAGGGCCCCTGCAAAGTTCAGGTGCTGCTCACGAGGATATGTGCAGGTGGGTTTTCCAGCAGGCAGGTGACAGGTTTTCATCAGCTCCTCCAAGGAGGATGTGGCTCTAGTGGCAAGGGTGACACGGAGATGGTATTCGTGTTTTCTCACTGTCTGGGAACGGTCGAGTAACTCGTACGGCATTTTTTAAAGGCTTTCTTACCTTTCCATCCACTTCCTAGAAGCACAAAATGTCATTACACAAATGAAGAAAAATCATATTCCTTATTCGGAGAGAGGGTGTCAGGGCAGATGTGTCTTCTGAGAAGACAGAGCTGTTTCCCACCTGCCTGCCTCTTCTCCTACCACGTTCCCTGAAGGACACCTCCAGGCTTTCAGCACTTTTCCCGACATTCCTTCCCCAAGATGAGAAGGTAAAGCTCAGGTGGACAGAGGGATGCTGATGCCCCGGCCGGGGACCGGCGGCCTCCCGCTCCGTGTCCTGCCTCCCTGTGTCCTGAGACACCTGAGCATCAGACCAGACGCCCTGACCGTCAGCATCGTCTCCGGCAGAGCGGGCCTCCTGCTGTGAACTTCTGTCTTAGAACCGACCCTCTTCCTGAGGAAGGTCAACTTTTCTCCTACTTACATTTATCAAAACAAACACAGAGTCTTAGATGCCACCTGGACCCACAGGGTTTTTAATTTCCCGAAGCAGGGTTCAGGACTCTTTCTTTCCTAAATACTTCCTGATTTGGGAACTATCATCTCATTCACCCTTTAAATGGGCCGGATGATTCCAGAGACACCGCCTTGCCGTGTGCACCAGGTCGACAGGGATGATGACTGCATCGCAGCCATTTCAGTTCACACTTCAGTGTGAGGTTCAAGCCCAGGCCGCACCCACAAGGAGCGCTCGTCCCTCTGTGGCCCAGGATCCTGTCTGGCTGGAGCCTCAGCGGTGCAGGTGGCGCAGCTCAGCTGCTCAGCGGCGCCCAGGTGGGGAAATGCTGAATGCTCCCGCGGGCGCGGCGCTGACGGCAGACTGTGCGGTCCCCTCCCCACGCCCCCCGGGGAGAGTGGCTCTGCTGCTCACATGCCTTCAGTGTGGGGCCTGGAAACTGGCACCGTGCCACATGTTCAAGGCTGTGGTCCTGGGCTTCTACCAGGTGGAGCCGAAGCCCAGAGGTCACAGCATCACAATGTGGGAGTTTATTTCAGAATCGGAAAGAGCCCGCATGTAAATATCACCCCCAATGATGGGGACAACCCAAAGGCATCAGCGGCTAGCGAGTGGCGGGATTAGAACGAAGATGAGTGTTCCTGGCTTCCCGTCCGTGTTCCAGAAAAGTAGCGATTCCGCTGTTCTTCCGTTTCATCCTGGTTCAGAGTCCAGGCAGGTGACTCAACACGGCCAATTCACTCGGTTTAATTTTGTCTCCCAAGACCTTCCAGGACAATGACGGGACGATGCACGGTGGGAGAACGTGGAAGAAAACGTGCGCAGGGCTCTCGGCCGCGCACCCCACCCTGTCCTTCCCTCTGCCGCCCGCGCTGTGAGCCCGGCTTCCAATTAAACCCATTCCTTCACTCAGTCACAAGTTCTAACTACACAAACACCTAATCCCCACGGGTCTGTGAAACAGCAGACACCGCCCTCAGCCCTGCAGGGGCAGCGGTGACACGCGAACAGGAGAGACAGGCAGTGAGTGAGTGAGGAGAAGGTCCCTGCAGCCTGTGAGACGTGCCGTGTAGGAAACAGGCGTGAGCGGCTGAATGTGCGTGAGAAGCACCCCACAAATCAACGAGAACAGAGCACAGCCCCTCAGAAACGGGCAAGTCACAGATGTGTAATTACAGGAGTGGGGGCCTGGGGGCAGAGGCCTAATGGCCCGGAGGCAGCTGCAGGCGGCCCTGGACGGCCACCCGCCCGCCTGTGGGTCCAGCAGGTTTGCACCCTGGCACCCCGACCAGCCCACTGTGCTCGGGATCAAGTCACACGGAGGCTGGAGTGAGGCCGGGCTCCTCCCCTCAGCTCTTCCGTGTTCCTCCTCCTGCCCGTCACAAAGAAGTACGGCCTGCCAGCCCTCCGCATCTTGGATTCAACCAACCAGGGATCGAAAGGATTCAAAAAGATATTCCAGAAAGGTCCAAAAGGAAAACTTGAATTTGCATCCTGCAGGCAACTGCTGACATAGCGTTTACGTCATATTAGGTATCGCAAGGAATCCAGACATGACAAGGTATGGAGAGGGCTGCTGAGAGAGCAAATCGTTAAGAGTTCCCATCACAAAAAATTCATTTTTCTATTTCTTTAATTTTGTGCCTTTGCAAGATGCCAGCTGTTCACTAAACCTGTGATAATCATTTTATGACGTGTGCATGTCGCATCATGATGCTGTAAACCTTAAACGTACACGGTGCTGTCTGTCGATTATGTCTCAGTAAAACCGGAAGAAAAAAAGAAGAAAGTCTGCGGGAGGATGTGCGCCGGTGATGCAGACACTGCGCTGTTTTGTCTAAGGGACTTGAGCACCCGTGGATTTTGGTGCCCACGGGGGCCCTGGAGTCGGGTCCCCGGATATGGGCAATGACTGTAGGAGTCTCGGGTCCCACTTGCTCTTCCAAACTCATTGGAAACTTGAGAAACGCTTGTCCCAGCAGGGAGCTGCCGCTTTACGCAGGTCAGACTGGCGAACTCAGAAAGCTGCGACCTGCAGGTGTTGGTGAGGATGGTGGGAGAGGATGGCTGGAGACCGGAGCCCGCACACTGCCGGTGGGATGCAGACAGCAGGCTGGTCTTGGAAAGGCGTCGGGTTCGACTTGGTCACCTTAAGCCGACACACACGCTGTGGCTAATAGTTCCACCCTGGATGCGCAAATCACATAGAAAACTTCCCCCAGGTCTGAGCGCATCTGTGCGGGTCCTGAGTCACGAGGGGGAAATGTGGGGCCTCGCCCCGGCAGGACGGGAGGAGAGGCACCCACAGCAAGACAGGGCCATAGGCACGGCACCGAGTGACACTGAGACACGAGGTTTACAACGGCCCGGAATGCAGGCCCACAGAACAGAATGGTCAGGTCAGCAATTAACTATTTATCAGACAGTTCGGAGGGCTGGGGGAAAAGTCAGAGTGGGAGGCTGGATAAAGGGATAAGTAAATAAAATGAGGGAGGCCTGGGCTGGTGCAGGGATAGCTGGCTGGTCACCTCCACCACAGGTACCAGAGGTTCAGATGGGGGAGGGAGGGAGGGAGGAGGCCTCTGAGGAGGAGGACATGGGGGTGCTGAGCCCTGCAGGGGGAGGGGACTGTGTTTCCATCCTTTTCCAAGGAGCACAGAACCTTCCAGGAAGTAGATGGGCTGAATGTGAGGCCTAGCCCCACCCCCACCCCCACCCCTATTAAGTATGAGGAATAGGAGACCTCAGAGAAAGGCAGGAGCAGCAGATTCCAGCAACCACCAGGGGCCCTGCTGAGGTCAGGCTAGGTCTGGAAAGCCGGCTGACTCAGCGAGTCTCTCCCATGAGCCAGGATTCAAAATCACGCTGCAATGGTGGGGAGGCAACATGTGACACAGGGACAGCGTGCATCCAAGGAGAGCTGGCCTGGCGGGCAAGTTAACTTCGGGAAATCTGAAGCCCGGACCTAAGGCCCCCACAGCTCTAGGGACTGGGCCACTTTAAGAGAATAGAGAGCACAGTGGAAAAAGCCAAACCTGGATAGAGGTGCGCCAGCCCGAGGTGGGGGCCCGTGTGGTCTTGCTCGGGAGCAGGGCAGGAGTGCAAGGAGTTCAGTGCCCCGAGCCTCGGTTTCTGAGATTCATTTCACTCAGTGCGCAGTACACTGACCTCCCATCTCCACGTGCTCCTGTCTTTGCTTCTGATGCTGTCCCACCCGTTGGTCACCACCCGCAGGGGACTGGGGGACCGTGCAACTGAGAACAGCACGGCGCTGGGACAGGAGGAACTGAGCGCTTCCACAGCTCGCATTGACCTCGTTCCGAGGCGGGGAAAGCACATCCTTGCCTGCCTGTTCAGGACGCACAGGAGGAGCCCAGGAGGCAGCACCTGGACAAGGGGCACCTGTCCCTGGGAGTGTCCCCTCCAGTCACGCTGCTGATGACAGCATGGCGTAGGCCTTGGGGCAAAGCCAGCCTAGCTCCGCGGACCCTTTAATCTCTTCTCCACCTGAGCACTAAACTACGAATCACTAGTCTCAACCGCAAACTCTGAGTCCACCAGACCCCCAATCAGCCCTGTGTCCCTCCAAAGGGGAGATGCCCTACAACCCAGCAGTCCCACTCCTGGGCATTTATCCAGAGGAACCTCTAATTCAGACAGACACCTGCACCCCGATGTTCACAGCAGCACTATTTACAATAGCCAAGACGTGGAAGCAACCTAATTTTCCGTGGATAGATGACTGGATAAAGGAGTTGTGGTGCATTTACACAATGGAATACTACTCAGCCCTAACAAAGAATAAAATAATGTCATTTGCAGCAGCATGGATGGACCTAGAGATTTGCATACTGAGTGAAGTAAGCCAGAAAGAGAAAGAAAAATGCCATATAATATCACCTACATGTGGAATCTTAAGAAAAAAAGGTCACGAACTTATTTACAAAAGAGAGGCAGACTCACAGACATAGGAAATAAACTCATGGTTACTGGAGGGGAAAGGAGGTGGGAAGGGATAAATTGGGAGTTTGGGATTAGCATATACTACTATGTGTAAAATAGACAAAAGGGTCCTACTGTATAGATTAAGGAACTATACTCAATGCACTGTAATAGCCTATAATAAAAAGGAATATGAAAAGGAATATTTATATATTTTTATATATATACATAAATGAATCACTACGCTGTACACCAGAAATTAACACAACATTGTAAATCAACTACGCTGCAATTAAAAGAAAAGTGGAGGTTCCAAGCCAGCTGGCCGGGACACAGCCGTCACGGCTGCCTCTGGCCACCACCTTTGGGTTCCAGATAACCTGGTGTGCTTCAGTCACAGGGAGAGGGTGACAGCCTTCCTGGCCCACGCCGATGGGAGTCAGAAACCACAGTGAATGAGTCCTTCTAAAAAGACCAGCGACAGAGGCGGCTCCTAGAGGTAAGCCTGTATCCAGGACAGACGTCACGTTTTGTTCAAAATGGAGAAAATGAGAAAGTAGCCCTTGGAGGGCAACGCTCATGCCCCCCACATGGGAGGTCTCCCCTGCGGCACTGGGCCCCATGCACAGCCCTTATGCAACAATCTATCTGATTTATGCAACTTCACTGTGAAAACCTTATTAAAACTGACACAAAACACTTCAGTCACAGTCATTTCCTAGAAAGTTTTTTTTTTACTCGTCACAGAAGGTAATTAAATCTGAAAAGGAATGGTGTTGACACATTTTTAAAATCATTACCAGGTTCTCTTTATTTGTGCAAATTATTTCTGTATAATTTATTTCTGTATTAAAAATATGCCAGCATACCTACTTACAAGACTTTGAAAAAAGGTACATCTGACTATTTTAGGGCCCCACGCATTTTCCAATGCAATTTTAATGGATCTTTTGTAATTTCACTGCATTCCCAGTCCCAACGCAGAGTTTTACTTAACGCACCCTGCACACGACGTCTGTTTTCCTAACTCATAGTTTGCCTCGGGGTCTCCCAGGGGGACGAGGGGGGACCTACCTTGGAATGGTGTAGGAACCACAGGAGAGGACCTTCCCTCCTCCTCCTCCTCCTCAGCCTCGTCAACACAAATGACCAGTCGGGCAGACCGGAGGCCAGAGGCTCACCTCACCGCGGCAGCTGGGCTGAGACCCGACCGTGGTACTCACCTCTCAGGACGGGCCTCTCACCGATGCTCCGGATGCTGTAGATGGTGCCGGACAGAGGCACAGCTGGAATGAGCTCTGCGAGCAGGTACCCGGAATACCAGGCGCACAGGGAGGCGAAGACGAGGAACGCTGCCTTCAGGGTGCCTGCGGACACACAAGACACGAGTGGGTGCCCCTAGCGCGGCTTTCCTGACCCAACCCTCCACCTTCCCGAGACAGTGCTTGGCACCAGTGTCCACAGGATGCGCTGAGGGGAGATCACCCTGGAGGCTGGCGGGCGAGGGCCCGGGGCCACCTGATGGGGCCACGACGTCGGCTCATGGCTCCGAGGGCAGGCTTTTGAGATAAACCGGAGCAGGTAACGTGAACAGGATGTGAAGGCTCTCGAGGCCAAAGGTTCCCATTTGCCGTTGTGCTGGGGCCCGGAGCTTCCTCAGGTGCTCACGCCAAGGACTCATCAAGTTGCCTTGACACAGGCCTAAAAAGACAGAGGGGGCCCTTCCCTCTGCAAGCCCCGGGAAGCGCCTTCAAGCAGGTGGAAATTCTGTTCTGTCTGCTGCTGGGCGGCCAGTGCTGGGGATGGCACCTGTGTCCTGGGAACACGCAACTGCCCCTGTGTCACTGGAAAAAGTTCCCCACCATCATCATCCTCAGAGACAAGCCTGCAGGGACACCAGAGGTTCCCCTGGCAGGACGTCCCTGGAGATTATCTGATTGATAGGCTTCCAGAATCTTCCTCTCAGTTCCTCAGGAAAGGCATTTACTCCTTCCTCGGTTATCGGAGGTCTAGGGGACAGTTCCGCCCCTTCATAGACAATCTGCTCCTGGATCTTTGGCATTTCACTCCCTAAATAGTTCACAGATCAGGACTGTGCAGGATTCCCAACACTGCCGAGACGCAGGGATGGCCATAGGCCTGCAGGAAAGGGACCTCAAGATGTCCCCACTGGCATTTCTGTGCTAACAGGTCCAGTCCTAAGAAATAAAGGGAAGGAAAGAAGGAAGGAGAACAAGGGGGAGGAGAGGGGATGGAAGGGGAGGGGAGGGTGACCCCACACCCTCTCAGGCCAAACATCTGGAAACAGTCATCCTCTAGAGTGGCCTCCAGGCTGCTCCTTCCACCCATGGCAGCTGTGCTGGTCAAGGCCTCCAAAGGCCTCCCCATTGCCTGCCCCAGGCCCCTGGATGACGGTCCCGCCCTGACCGTGTTCTCCCCGGACGGCTCCTACGCTCCCGAGGGGTCCCCACCTCGTGGGCAGGCTTTCCCTGGCAGGGTGCATCCCGGACCTGTCCTCAGGATCCTAGATGAGGTCACCCAGACTGTCCTCTGGGTTCCTGACTACGATGTCCCCTTTCCAACCCCCATCAGCACCCTGGGAGGCCCCACAGGGCCTCACATGTAGCATGTCCCAGATGAGGCCCTAGATTCTCCCCGGCTCCCCAGATCTGTCCCTGCCCTGAGTCTCTCCCAGCTCAGCTGGGCAGATAGGGCCAGGTACCGGAGACGAGGACCTCATCCTTGATCCCACACCCCACTCCTAGCCTTCAGTGGAGCCCATCAGCCAGTCTTGCTGGGGCAGCTTCCAAAATCAACCTCACCTCCACAGACTTCTCTTGGCCTCTACTGCCTCCAACTCCCCAGGCCACCACCACCCTAGCTTATCTCTTTCGCAGGTGGTGAAACCCCCACACCCAGGGGTGCTCCGAATGGAGCATTGATGTATCACAAGGAGTATAATAAAGAGAACGTCTTGCGGAGGGAGGGTATAGCCCAGAGGGAGAGAGCATGCTTAGCATGCTTGAGGTCCTGGGTTCAATCCCCAGCACCTCCACTAAAAAAAAAAAGTTAAAAAAAAAGAACACATGTGATCTTTATCCCACATCCCTGCACAAAACACCTAAAACCCTGGAACTCCCTGATCAGGGGGTCTGCTGTCCTGGTTCATAAGGAGCCCCTTTCAGCCACACCAGGGTTTATGCTAACAAGGTAACTGGGTGCATCTTTGGATAGCTTCTGGGGAGGGGCTGGCCATGCTGGAAAGACCCAGTCTGTGACTGGGTCACATGGTGGGGCCTGACACGTCATCCCCACCCCCGACCTCCAGGAGGGGAGAGGGAATGGAGGCTGAGCTCAGTCACATGACCAGCAATGCACTAAGACCCCAGTGAAACTCTGGAGGGCTTCCTGGTGGTGCGCACACTGATGTGGCAGGAGGTGATGTGCCCCGACACCAAGGGCGGGGCACAAACTCCCACTCCAGGACCCTCCCAGTCTCTGCCCCGTATGTCCCTTCATTTGGCTGGTCCTCCTGATTTGGATCCTTTCGAATAAAACTATAATTGTAAATATAGTTATGTTTTTAGTGTTTCTGTAAGTTGCTGGAGGAAATTATCAAACCCCCAGGAGGGGTGGGAACCCCCAGATTTGCAGCCAGCTTCTCAGAACCGTGAGCAGCTCCCGAGACCTGTTGCTGGCGTCGGAAGAGAGGGCAGCTCATGGAGGACGTGTCCCGTAACCCGTGGGCGCTGGCGCTGACTGTGTGGTCAGGTCAGAGCTGAACTGAACGGCTGGACATCCAGCTGGTGTCAGAGGCTCCGCGTCTCCCCACCCAGAGCCCTGAGCAGGCACCAGTGGGCGTTCCCCTGCTTTTCTGAGTGCACAGCCCCCCACCCTCCAGCACCCAGCCAGAGGTGCCCCCCTCTCTCCGGGCAGTGATGCAATGCAAACCTGTCCGTCAGCCTGGCCATGTTGAGCCCTGGATCTCAGCCCCCTCTTCCCTTCTAGCACCTTAGAGGTTTCCCCTCACTGAACCCCCACTGGTTAAGCTTTGTCGGGTCCGTGTGTGCCGATGCATGGGCACTGGCTAGTTCGTTAGGCAATCATCCTGGTGGAATGGGACACCTCCATCTCACCTTGACCATTTGGTTGTTTTTCAAGTTCATGTGTCAACATCAATCATTTTTTTCTCTTTTACAAACCATGCAGTCTCTAAGATTGTTAGGACATAACGCAGAGATGGCTTCCTATTGCAAAATGCCTGAGACAGTGTGGCCACTGCAGTTCCCAGGACAGAGGGACCTCTCCAAGCCAGAAGAAGCCACAGAAAACACAGAAGCACAAAAGCAATGGATGAAGCAGGCGTGCTGTCCTGGGAACTCCGTTTGCTCCGTGCTCCAGTTGTGCTGACCTGCTGCCCTTTCCTGCTGTCCCTGTGTTTGAGTTTGTCCCTCTGCCTCCGGGGCGCCCTCGTCCACAGACCCCTGGCCATCTCTCTCTCCTCCTTCAAGGACCCCAGCAGCTCTGGGGCCCCTCCTTGGTGCAGCCCACACAGACACCCTCACGACCGCCCTTCACACGCCCCAGGGGCGCAGCACGCCAGACCCCTCTTCTCCAGGTCTGCGTCCACACTCCTAAGCCGGTGTGAGGGTCCAGTGATGCTCCAGGACACACTGTTGGACGCACGCTGACTGCGGGAAACAGGGATTCAGCATCCACAGAGTCTCAGGTCCCAAAGCAACAGCGCACTGTGCCCCGTGCCTCCGAGCACAGCCGGACTACTTTATCCAAGCGTCATATTTGAATAAGAAAATTCGCAAAGCAGAAATTATTCAGAAGACTTTCTAGACCCCATGTCACACGTGAGATCTTTAAGCAAAGAGCTGCTGTTTCAATGGGAAAAGACTGAAAGGGAACGTGGTGCCACCTCTCAGATGCCTTCCATCCCGCACGGAAGGGAGGCCTGCCTTTATCCCCAGGTGAACAAGGACAAGCAGGTGGAAGTGACAGAGAAGAAAATGAAGAGTGAATCAAAGCCACGCCTCCTGACAAGGAGAGCCCTGGGCATTTTCTGGCTCCAAGAAAGTTTATGAAGTGTCCATGCTCCAGGTCGGGGATGCCTGCGGTGGCCGGAGGAAGGGAGCCTTGGAGCCAGAAGCACCTCGGGGGGGGGGGGGGGGCCAGACCCAGCAGCCCACATGGGACCAGTTCATCCTGAGAAGACAGGGTGCAGGCTGGCGGCGGACCCGGCACCCGGTGGGGGCGCAGGGGAGGATTCGTCTTGGGAAAGGTGGGCGCACAGGGACTCGGCTAAGACAGCCCCGGGGGGGCCAGCCCTGGCAGGAGGGGCCCAGCAGCTTCCGACATGGGGGAGGAGGGAGAGGAAGGACACAGAGTCCAGGAACCGTGCGGGATTCTGTAACCAGGACCCAGCCTACTCTCAGAAGGTAATCAAGTCACCATCAGCCCACAGACACCCCCTCCCAAGTGCTTCCACCCCGCGGGCACAGGTGAGAGAGCAAAGGCCAATTCTGAGCGCCGCAGGAGGTCGGGGACTTCCTCCTCGGAGGCCCTCGTGGAGGGCGCAAGTGTGTTCCCGCCACCTGTGCGGACCTGTGTGCGCGTGCACGTGTGTGTCCTACACTCACCCCACCCTCAGAGCCTTGGGGGGTCTCAGGCTGGCCCAGACACTTCACTTCCACTGGAGGCCAAAGCAGTCTGAAAACCAGTAACACTAAGCCAGGCTACATATAAGTGGGGGATGGGTCTCTGAGTGCCCGCCCCTCCAGCCCGGCAGCCCTGCAGAGGGCCGTCCTGAGCCCTTAAGAACACACATGGGGGGATTTCCTTCAAGTAGCATGCAGGATGAGGAAGCTATTTGTCACTGGCACCCTCCCCCTGGGAGCCCAAATCTCGTCACCCTGGAGACAGCCACTCCTGCATCCCTCGTTCTTAAGAGGCTGGGGATGCTGAGGGGTGGCTGAGCCAGACTTGAGATGCAGCTGCTTTGTGGCTTCAGCTCTGCTGGCCTTAGTGTCCCCTGTCTTCACTGTCCAAGTGACGAAGTCTTTCTGGTAGTAAGCTGGGAAGTGCCACACCTGGACACAACACGTGATTTGCAAGGTTACCCACCTTTCAAAGTACACATGACAACACCCTCATTGTGAGGAAAGGGGATGACAGCTGCCAGGAAGCTGCTCCCAGATGAAGGGCGGTGGAGGCTTAACATACTCCAGCCCTTCAGTCTGCTTGTCCCTCCTGTGAGCTGTGTCCCTACCTGAGGCAGATCTGGTGCAGGGGAATGCTGTTTCCACAAATGTCACCAAATCTTTAGCTCACAAAATCAAAAGGGACATGGCCCTGAGCTTCTGCGGGGCGGGGGGGGGGGTTGTCACAACCAGACACACCTGGAGCAGTGCAAACTTGGTGTTACTTCAGAGCTTCATGTGAAAGGGCTACATAGCCCACAAGTGAGTCACGAGGGCTGTGTGTGAAAAAGCTGCGGGAGGGGCAAAACGACCTGATAACACTCAGCATCTTCCCATCGAGGAACCAGCAAAACCGTATCACAAGCATATAATGTAGGAATAACAAAAAAATTCTTCTAAATTCACGGTAACGGAAGCCAGTGCCCCTGGGAGATGTCTTCTCCCAAGAAGAGATGTGTGTCCCCTACAGCCCACACAGGGCGCCCCAAACAGTGCTGGTCACCCATAAACGGTTCTGTAGCAAACACCAGTATTTTACACAACAAAACAAAAATCTTCAACTTTGGGTCTCCTACCCTTTGGGGATGAGCAGAAAAGACGGTGCTTAGAACATCCTGCAGCGCAACCACACAGCCAGAAGGCCAGCCAGGAAGGATGAAGGCCACTGAGGCTAACAAACACCTCGCAGCAACGACCTGCCGCCAGACAGGGGCAGTGACCTTGAAAGATGCCAAGAGAGCTTTCCATTTTGGAATTTAAAATGTTTGCACAGTCTGCTGCCTTGCTCCAGGAGGAAGCCAGATTATAATCCTTCAGATTATACGAAGAAACAGCCAAACCGTTCAAAAGGCAATGTGTGCCTGTGGCGGGAGGTTCACCTGGACCCCACTGACAGCAATGGAGGCGGGCAGGGAAGACAGGCCACCGTCAGGAAGACAGGCACCGAGGGACAAAATGACTCTTGAAATAGTTGGGGATTTTCTCTCCACTTTCCTATTTGCCCCAAGAATTCAGAGACTCAAGTAGTTTGATAAAACGGAAGGAAACAAAAGCCTTATAAAAAGATGCTACCGGAACTGTTATAATAAGGGACAATGGGGCATTCCATGTCAATTAGTCCCCACGTCTCACCCACCCACAGGCCAGTGACTTAAAAAGGTCTGTCCCACACTTTTCACAATTTCTTGGGTTGGTCAGGTACCTGAGGCTAATGATCTCTGCCTCCAACTGGAGAAGCCACAGGTGGATCCACAGGTGCCTCTAACCAGCGCCTGGCAGCCCCGGCGTCCCTTCCCTCCCCTCCCAGGAAGTTCCAGCGCCCCTGCTGGCACCTGCGGCCCGGAGGAAGGCGCCCTCTCCGCTTGGGGCTCACCGGGTTCTGCTCCACCTGCGCTCACCCAACACCTACTTTTCAGGCCAAACGTCCCTCTCACTGACACCCCCACCCCTACCCGCCACGCACGCAGCTAGGGCGGTGGGGACCGGTAGGAGGGCGGAGGAAAAACTCCAGCCAACTTGCCTGCCGCATTCGCTTCCCGCATTCCTGGTCACCGATCCAAGAGAAAACCCTGTCCGGGGGCGCCCCTACCTCTGGCTCAGTGTGGCGGGTCCCAGGAAGGGCGAGGCAGCGACTCTCCCCTGCCCAGGGGTCCCTTCCCTCCTCCCGCGGTGGAGTTCGCACTCACCGGCAGTCCCGGGGCGCATCTTCCAGGCGCGGCTGCGGGCCCTTCTGGCCCTTGGCCTCAGCTCCCGGCGGACGGACCGGAGGGCGCCTCGCACGGTCTGGGCGGACGCCTGGCGACACGCCCTCCAGGCTGGGCCGCAGCAGGGAGGGCAGGCGCGGGTAGGGCAGGTGCGTAGGTGCGGGCGGGGCGGGGCGGGACAGGTGCGGGAGGGGCAGGGAGCTCAGGGTCTGCGGGATGCGCTCTCCAGTCTCCAGAGAGAAGGAGCGGGGTTTGCTTTGACGGGGAGGACGCTGCCTCTTAACGTTTAGTGGCCCCAGGCCCCAATTTAATGTCTCACAAGGGGGATTGCCCAAGATACGCCTATCTCGAGCCTTTTAGATGTCAAAGCAGAGGCCCAGGGGAATGAATCCAGGTTTCAAGTCCAGGTCCCGGGGTCACGGTTATAAGGCGCTTGGCTTCCTCCAAAACTCCCTACCCACTGCAGTTTGCACAGCCCAGCAGGCGCTCTGCCTCTCATGTCCTCCTTTACTCTGGGAATTGATTAGGGAAAATAGGACAGGAACCATGTCCTGGGCCCCAAAGTCAGGGTCACAGGCCTGCAGGTCCTTGGGTTTATAGGAGGCCAGGCTTGCCAGGGTTAGAGTCAAGCAGGTTTCTGAAGAAAGCTCCCGGGATGTCCCGCCTGGGAAGAGGATCGGCTGCCCTCCTCCCGGCAGGGAGGCCTGCCTTCCCGGCATCCGTCTGGTTTTACAGCGCGTTGAACCTACTGCCATCAAAGTGGCCCCAGGCTCCCAAGAGCAAGTTAAGGCTCCACAGGCAGTTGGTCACTTTTGTGGAGAAGGAGTTCCAGGGAGGCAGCGTCTGCAAAAGACACAGTCCCCACCTCCAGAGTGTGCTGGCTCCCACAGTCCTGTTCCCTAAAGAAGCCAGGGGCTCAACTGCCACCGCCCTCCACCACCATCTTTGCCTCCTGAGAAGCTCCAGTGTGGGGTCACCCAGGGAGCCGGGGACAAGTGTCCTGTGGACAGCGTGGCTTTTTATTCCAGGCCACCGCCTGCCCGCTGGCCTGCAGATCGGGGAACAGAAGACAGGGGTCTCTGTTGGGACGCCCTCCTCAGGGCTCCAGGACGGCACCCAGCCCGAGCGAGGCACGTTTCGGCTCGGATGCCTCTCTGAGCATCTCTCCAGCGATGCTGGCAGGCTAGTCCCCAGCTCTCCTCAACACTGACACTAGACACACGAATCAGCTCATTGAAGGGGGTGTTGATTCCGCCCAAGAGCCGCACCTCTGTCTTTAGCTCACCTCACTTCAGAGATGGAGCGTTTATCTCTGGGTTCGCTTTCATTGAAAAAAAAAGTGGCAAAAAAGTGCATAACATAAAATGTACCACCTTATACCAAATTTACAAAATTACATTTTAAGTGTACAGGTCAGTAAAGTTAAGTACGTTCACCTTGTTGCACAACAGAACGCCAGAACGGTTTCATCTTGCAAAACGAAAACTCTGTTCCTAGTAATCAGCACCTCCCCCTTCCCCCGACCCCCATCACCCGGCAGGCACCTGTCCTACTTTCTGCTTCCAGACTTTGACTACTTTAGATCCCTCATATAGTGGAATCATACAGTATTTGTCTTTTTATGACTGGCTTATTTCACTTAGAATAACGTCCTCAGGTGCATCCACGTTGTAGCCTGTGACAGGATTTCAATCCTTTTTAAGGATGAAGGAGTATTCCATTATATGTATAGACCAGTAGCCTGTTTATCCAGTCATCCCTTGATGAACACTTGGGCTGTTCCCACCACTTAGCCATTGTGAATAATGCTACTGTGAACGTGGGTGTGCAAATATCTCTTCGAGATCCTGTTTCCAGCTCTTCGGGGCATACAGCAGAAGTGGAATTGCTGGATCATCGGGTAATTCTACTTTGAATTGTTTGAGGAATCACCATGCTATTTTCCTACAGTGGCTGCATCATTTTACACTCCTAATAGTAGTGCATAAGTGTTCCAGTTTCTCCATATCCTCACAATGCATTACTTTGTTTGTTTTTTTGTTTTGCTTTGCTTCTAATTTAGAGCAGGAATCCTAAAGGACGTGAGGTGATATCTCGCTGTGATCTTGTTTGCATTTCTCTAAGGAACAGTGACGGTGAGCATCTTCTCATGTGCTCATTCGTCGTTTGTGTAGCATCTTCAGAGAAATGTCTATTTAGGCCTTTGGCCATTTATAAATCTGGCTGTTTCTGTTGTTGTTGAATTGCAGGAGTTCTTTATATATTCTGGATATTAACTCCTTATCAGATATATGGTTTATAAACATCTCCCCACATGCCCTAATTTTCACCATGCTGTGTCCTTGAATGCACAGAAGTTTCTGTATGATCCAGTTTTTGTTTGATTTATCTGTTTCTGCTTTTGCTGCCTGTGCTTTTGGTGTCATAGCCAATAAATGGTTACCAAATCCAATGTCATGACGCTTTTATACTACGTTTTCTTCTAGAAGTTTGAGGTCTTTAACTCATTTTGAGTTAATTTTTTGGTCCGTGGCATTAGGTAAAGGTCCAATGTCATTCTTTTGTATGTGGATATTCAGTTTTCTCAACACCATTTGTTGAAGAGACTGTCATTTCTCCATCAAATGGTTTCAGCACCCTTGTGAAAAAAATCCTTATTTTTATCAAAGATAACTTGACCATATATTCGAGGAATTCTTTAGGAGCTCCCTAGTCTATTCCAGTGGCTGACATGTCCGTCTTTATGCCAGTGCCACACTTTTCTGATTACTGCAGCTTTATAATTGAGTTTTGAAGCCAGGAAGTGTGAGCCTCCAACTTTGTTCTTCTTTTTCAAGATTGTTTTCGCTATTCAGAGTCCTCTCAGGTTCCATATGAACTTCAGGATGGACTTTTCTATTTCTGCAAAAAAAAACCCATGATATTTGCTAGGAATTGCACTGAACCTGCAGATTGCTTTGGGTAGTACCGGTGACTTCACGATACTGCAGTTTCAGATCTCTCACCCCTGGATGTCTTTTAATTTATTTGCACCTTCCTTCGTTTCTTTCAGTAGTTTTGTCGTTTTCAGTGCCTCCTTGGTTAGGTTGGGATTTGCTTTCATTTTGCTTTAATCCTCCTACATCCAGAACCCACTCCCTATTTTCACACGGTCCCTAAGAAACCTCCTCAGGTTCTCCTTAGCAGCTTCCCTGGCCTGTAAAACACGACAGAGGTTCCATTTCTGGGGATCTATGCTAAGGGGTTTTTCAAAAGAGGAAATGCACACTCAACAGTGAAAAAATGCACACAAATGTACACTCAACAGTGAAAAAGGCAAAGAAATCTATGAGGGCAACAAAAGCCAGAAGGACATTTAAATACAAATAAATTCCTAGAAGTGAATTACTAGACCAAAGGGTACATGAATTCTGAATTCCAACAGATGTTCCCCACAGCTCTCCAGAGAAGTTATACCAGGTTACATGCCTGCTGGCAGCGTATGAGAATATTTGTCCATACCCTTCCCAAAGTATTGTATTATCCAACTTTTTGATCTATACTATCCTGTTGTGGAAAAAAAAAAGCTTAGTATTGTTCTAATTGGTTCTCTCATTAAAGCGATCGCCTCAGCACACTTCCATAGGCTTAAAAGCC
Organism: Camelus ferus; assembly: GCF_009834535.1. Taxonomy (NCBI): domain Eukaryota; kingdom Metazoa; phylum Chordata; class Mammalia; order Artiodactyla; family Camelidae; genus Camelus; species Camelus ferus. The sequence continues at coordinate 4,150,474 of NC_045696.1, forward strand.
ATTCGTGGTTTGTGCATACATCTTTTCCTGGGAACTGTCTCATCACATACATCGCCCATTTTTCTAATGAGTTGTTAGCATTTTTCTGGTTATAGCGGCTTTGAGACCTAATTTGTGGACTAGATAATACATTGGTGTAGTTCAAATTTTACGAGTATACAAAGAGATGGATGGTGATAAATCTCCTGACCCCTGCATCTGTTTACCCAATAGAAAACCCAGGTTATCACTTTCTTGGGTGTCCTTCCGGAATTTCTTTGTACACATCCAGCTACAGCCAGGATGGGCCACGTGGCCCGGCTCCCTGCAATAGCCGTTTCTTTTCTGCCTCTGTCAGGGCTCACACACAGTGAGGGAACTTCTCACACAGGACGTTTCGTTTATGTGAAACAAGACGATAAACCCCTAGAAGAGGAACTGCTCGGCTTATTTATTCAGAATCCAGAGATTTTGCCAAAACAGACCCAGAAGTATGTTGTGCTCATTGACACCCCCCCTCCCCGCCGCCTCGCCACCGCCCGGCGAAGTTTGTGCACGCTTATTTCAAGGATAATTTTTACTACTTGGTTTTCACCTTCCTTCCTTCCTTACTTAGGAAAAGTACCGCCACTGAAGGAGCGACTCCCTCTGAAACACACTCCACTGCAAAGCAACCAAAAAAGCAGGACTCTTGCAAATATGAATGTAGTATGAATTCCCCCGCCCATGTTTTACACAGGAGGACTTCTACTATACACATTGTTGTATAATTACTAAATTGTGTACTTTAGCTTTTCATAACTCCATATTAATTAGTTCCTTGCCGTAGGCAATAAAAAATCTTTTTCCCTATTTGTCTTTACTTTGAGTGTGGAATTCCATCCCCACCCCAGGCAGTTTAAAAAATAATCTGATTTTCTTTCTTTCTTTTTTTTTTTTTAAAGTAGAGGTACTGGGGATTGACCCAGGACCTCGTGCATGCTAAATATGAGCTCTGCCTTCCCCCTGATTTTCTTTTTACAGCTTCTGAGTTTTGTTTTGCTTAGAACAGCCTTGATCTCTTTCCCCATACTTTCTTATTTTTTAATTAAAATATTTGTTCCATCTATATTAAATGTTGATGGAAATCCAAACTTACTTTCCCCCAGCTGGCCAGCCAGTGGTCCACCGTTTGTTGAATGATCGTCTTCCTCCTCCATTGGTTTGAGACGCCCGCTCATTATTTAAAGTTTCGTATGTACTTAAGATGATGTCTGGACTTCATAGTCTGTTCTCTCAGCCTTATTTCCTTCTGCTTAGGTACTTCCTAGTGACTTTTCCATGTTTACTTTCCACTTGAACTTTGGATTCAGCTGACTGTTCACGACAGCTCCTGCTCTGTGGCCATGGCGCCGGCACTGCGGGACACACTCTGCTCTGAAGGTTGTGCTGGGAAATCTTTTTCAGCCTGCACTGCAGCCTAAAGGGAAGGTATCTGAACCATCTTACAAATGGCTTAGCCCTCAGAATGGCAAAGTGAAACATCAAATGTCACACATTTCATCAGTTAGAGATTCTAAAGGTTTCCAAGTGGCTCCACACTGAGTCTCTGTGAATGTAACTCCTTGCTTAAATCACAGCAATAGGACCGCTCCAGGGCCTCCTGATGGCAGTATTTTAATAGTCAGGAGCCCTGCGTTCTGTCTACGTGTGCCCCATGAATGACCTGGCCTCCTAAGGTTAATTTTCCATCTCAAAAATCTGCAGCACATAAAATGTTAAGACTCAAAATTTTTTTTTACATAATTAGATTTAACTTCTTAACAATTCAACCATTTTCCTTATTTATCATTACAGCTGGGGACTAAATGTGTCGAAATGCCCAGCAGTTTCTGGAAACTAACTTCTCTTCTTCTCCTGCCAGTGTGAGACCTCAGCAGCATGTCTCCTGAACGTCACTCCCCCTTTCTCTTTATGTGTTTGCTCTGCGTGTAGCTTTTTGCCTCCCCCCGCCCCGTTCACTAACTGTATGTTCAGCTCTGTCTAATCTGCTGTAAAATCTGTTCCTTGAGTTTGCTATTGTTGTTGCTGTGTATTTTTTATTTCTGTAAGTTTTACTTGGTTCTTTTTCAAAACTGTTATATTACTTTTTACAGAATTCTGTTTCCTAAAGAGCAGAGGACGGTTGCAACCGCTCCTTAATGTCGTGGGACCAAAACATACTAGGTGTCTTTTTTTTTTTCAATTCACACAAAAATTTTAGAGCAGTTTTGGTTCACAGAAAAATTGAGGGGAAGATGCGGACATTTTGTCAGCTTCCCCCCTCATCAGTATCCCCACCAGACTGCTGTCTATGAGTCTATTTTTTTTAGTAAGTTCATTTCTATTCTTTTTTTTAGATTCCACATATAAGTGATATTATATGATATTTGTCTTTCTCTGTCTGACTTACTTCACTTAGTATGAAAATCTCTAGGACCATCCATGTTGCTGCAAGTGGCATTATTTCATTCTTTTTTATGGTTGACTAATATTCCATTGTATATACACACCACATCTTCTTTATCCAGTCATCTGTTGATGGACATTTAGGTTGCTTCCATGTCTTGGCTACTATAAATAATGCTGCTGTGAATATTGGGGTGCAGGTGTCTTTTTAAATTAGTTTTCATCTTTTCTGGATATATGCCAAGGAGTGGGATTGCTAGATCTTATGCTAACTCTATTTTTAATTTTTAAAGGATCTTCCATGCTGTTCTCTATAGTGGCTGCACCAATTTACATGCCTACCGAGAGTGCAAGAGGGTTCCCTTTTCTCCACACCCTCTCCAGCATTTATTATTTGTAGACTTTTTGATGATGGTTATTCTGACCTGTGTGAGGTGATACGTCATTGTAGTTTTGATTTGCATTTCTTTAACAGTTAGTGATGCTGAGGATCTTTTTATGTACCTGTTGGCCTTCTGTATGTCTTCTTTGGAGAAATGTCTATTTAGGTCTTCTGCTCATTTTTGATTAGGTTGCTTTTTTTTAATTTATATTAAGCTGTATGAGCTGTTTGTATATTTTGGAAATTAATCCCTTGTTGGTCGCTTCATTATAAATATTTTCCCCCTTCCAGTTTGTCTTTTTATTTTGTTTATGGTTTCTTTTGCTGTGCAAAAGCTTTTAAGTGTAATTAGGTCCCATTTGTTTATTTTTGCTTTTATTTCCATTACTCTAGGAGACAGATCCAAAAAAATATTGCTGCACTTTATGTCAAAGAGTGTTCTGCCTATGTTTTCCTGTAGGAGTTTTTATAGTATTGTTACTGAGTCCAAACTCGTTCTGCTCGCCACACGACAGGCCAATAAATCGGGAGACGAGGTGGTGGGGCAAGGAATAGCGACTTTATTCAGACAGCCGGCAGACCGCGAGGATGGCAGACTAATGTCCTGGAGAGCCATCCTCCCCAAGTCAGAATACAGGCTCCTTTTATACAAAAAACAGGGGAGGGGGAGTGGTTGATTGTTGCAAACTTCTTGGTGTAGGAGCTCTTCGTTCCTGCAGCTGTCCGCGTGGGCCAGCTCACGGCGCTCCTGCAAAACCTCCAACAAAACAAATGCTATTCTCTGTTCTGCAACTTGTTATCTTTACGTAAGTGCAGAGCTGGCAAGACTGAGCCCAGAAAACAGGGCACAGGGTTAAAGGCAAAGGAACAGATCTCATATGGAGTCAGATTTGTTCTTGTCTATTACAGTATCTGGCCTTAGATTTAGGTCTTTAATCCATTTTGAGTTTATTTTTGTATATGATGTTACAGAATGTTCTAATTTCATTCTTTTACAGGTAGCTGTCCGCTTTTCCCAGCACCACTTATTAAAGAGACTGTCTTTTCTCCATTGCATGTTCTTGCCTCCTTTGTCGTAGGTTAATTGACCATAAGTGCCTGGGCTTATTTCTGGGCTCTCTATCCTCTTCCATTGATCTCTGTGCTTGTTTTTGTGCCAATCCTGTACTGTACCACTTGGATTACTGTAGTTTTTATAGTATAGACTGACGCCAGGGAGCATTCCTCCAGCTCTGTTCTTCTTTCTCAAGATTGTTTTGGCTATTTGGGTCTTTTGTGTTTCTAAATAAATTTTAAAATTATTTGTTCTAGTTCTGTGGGAAATGCCATTAGTGATTTGATAGGGATTACCTTGAATCTGTAGACTGCCTTGGGCAGTGTGCTTGTTTTAACAATATTGATTCTTCCAATCCAAGAACACAGTATATATTTCCATGTTTGTGTTTTCAGTTTCTTTTATCAGCATCTTATAGTTTTAGGTCTACAGGTCCTTTGCCTACTTAGGTAGGTTTATTCCTAGGTATTTTATTCTTTTTGATGCAGTGGTAAATGGGATTGTTTCCTTAATTTCTCTTGCTGCTATTTGGCTGTTAGTGTATAAAAATGTGACAGATTTCTGTATATTAATTGTGTGTCCTGCAACTTTACCAAATGCATTGATGAGCTCTAGTAGTTTTCTGGTGGCGTCTTTAGGGTTTTCTATATATAGCGTCATGTCATCTGTTCTTGCTGCTGAGCTTTAAGTCTTTGCATATTTTGGATAACAGTCCTTTATCAGATTACTAAAGGTCTATGACTTGTCTTATTATTCTCTAGACATTGCCTTTTGCAGAGTAGATTTATTTAATTTTGATGAAGTCCAGCTTAACAATTATTTCTTTCATGGAAGGTGCCTTTGGCGTTGCATCTAAAAAGGCATCACCATACCCAAGGCCATGTAGGGTTTCTCCTATGTTACCTTCTAGGAGTTTTATAGTTTTGAGTTAATTTTTGTAAAGAGTGTAAAGTTTGTATCTGGATTCATTTTCTTTTTTGCAGGTGAATGTCCAGTTGTTTCAGCAGCTCTTGTTGAAGAGACTGTCTTTGCTCCATTGTACTGCCTTTGCTCCTTTGTCAAAGGTCAGTTAACTATACTCAGGCAGGTCTGTTTCTGAGCTCTCTCTTCTGTTCCACTGATCTGTGTGTTTTTTTCTTTCAGCACTATCACACTGCCTCCACTGCTGTAGTCTTACAGTAAGTATTGAAGTTGAGCAGTGACAGTCCTCCAACTTTGTTCTTTTCCCTGAGTATTGTGTTGGCTATTCTGGGTCTTTTGCTTCCACAAAATAAGGGTTTTGGACGGAACTGCACTGAATCTATAGATTAAGTTGGAAAGAAGTGATGTCTTTCTGTCTACAAACATAGAATATCTCTTCATTTATTTAGTTTTCTTTGATTTTCTTCATCAGAGTTCTATAGTTTTTCTCATATAAATGTTGTACATATTTTGTTAGATTTCTACTGAAGTATTTCATTTTGGGGTGCTAATTAAATGGTATTGTGTTCTTAATTTCAAATTCCACTCGTTCGTTGCTGATATATAGAAAAATAATGGACTTTCACATCAGGTTAATAAACTTTGTATCATGCAACCTTGCTATAAACACTTAGTCCCAGGAGTGTTTTTTAATTGATTCTTTTGGATTTTCTATACAGATGATCATATTATCTGCGAACAAAGACAGTTTTATTTCTTCCTTCCCAATCTGTAAGCCTTTGATTTCTTTTTCTTGGCTTACTGAATAGCTAGAAAGTTCAGTATAGGAGTAGTGAGAGGGACCCCCTTGCCTCGTACTTGATCTCGGTGGAAAAGCCTTGATTTCTCACCGTTAAGTACAATGTTGGCTGCAGGGTTTTTGCAGATAGTCTTTATCAAGTTGTGCCCATTCCTCTCTATTCCTAGTTCACTGAAAGTGTTAATCATGAACTCTGTTGTGTGTGCACTGGATTTTGTCAAATGCTTTTTCTGCATCTACTGATGTGGCCGTGTGATTTTTCTTTTTTAGCCTGTTCATGTGATGGCTTACATTAATTGATGTTTGAATATTAACTCAGCCCTGCATAGCTAAGATGAAGCCCACTTGGTTGTGGAGTACAACTCTTTCTATGCATTGTTGGATTCTATTTACTAATGTTTTGTTGAACATTTTTGCATTTATATTCATGAGAGATATTGGTCTGTAGTTTTCTTTCCTTGTAATGTCTTTGTCTGGTTTTGGAAATAGAGTAATGATAGTCTTACAGAATGGGTTAGGAAGTATTTCCTCTATTTCCACCTTTGAAAGAGTGTAGAGAATTTTTATAATTTATTCCTTAAATGTTTGACGGAATTCACCAATGAACCCATTTGGGCCTGGAGCTTTCTGTTTGGGAAGGTTATTAATGATTGATTCAATTTCTTTAATGAATAAAGCCCTATTCAAACTGTCTATTTTTTCATGGGTAAGTTTTGGCAAATGTGTCTTTTAAGGAATTGGTCCATTTTATCTAGATTATAAAATCTGTGGGCATAGAGTCAGTCATAGTATTCCATTATTATCCTTTTAATGTCTGTGGGATCTGTAGTGGTGGCCTCAGTTTCATTTCTGATTATTGGTAATTCGTGTCCTCTCCTGTTTTTTAATTAGTTAGCCTGGCTAGAGGCTTAGAGATTTGGTAATCTTTTCAAGGAACCAATTTTTGGTTTTATTGACTTTCTCTGTTGATTTCCTGTTTGCTATTTCATTGATTTCTGCTCTAACCCTTCATTATTTCTTTCCTTCTACTTACTTTGAACTTTTTCTAGTTTCCTGAGGTAGAAACTTAGATTATTAACTTTAGATCTTTCTTCTTTTCTAACATATGCATTCAATGCTACACATGTTCCCTAAGCACTGTGTTGGCTGTATTACACAAATTCGGATAAGTTGTGTTTTCATTTTCATTTGCTGCAAAATATTTTAAAATTTCTCTTGAGAATCCTTCTTCAACCCATGTGTTACTTAGAAGTATGTTGTTTAACTTCCATGTATTTTTGGATTTTCCAGTTATTTTTCTGTAACTGATTTCTAGTTTAATTCCATTGTGGTCTGACAACAGATATTGTACAATTTCTGTTATTTTGAATTTGTTAAAGTGTATTTTATTGTCCGGAATGTGGTCTATCTTGGTGAATGTTTCACGTGAGCTTGAGAAGAATGCGTATTCTGCTGTTGTTTCCAATGAAGTTAACACATACTTGGCATGTGCAGCAACTCCACCCCTGAGACTAGCCCCTGGAAAACAAACCACATGCATTTAAGTTCTTAGTATCCACAGAAGATTGCAGCCAAAACCAAGATACAAGCCAAAACCTATCAACAGGAGAACAGTTAAGCAGTTTGTGGTATAATCACAGGATAGAATATTATTCAGTGATTTTAAAAAAAAAAAAGAATGTATTGCTGATAAATGCAACAACATGGCTAACTCTCAAAACCAATCTGCATACTGATTACATTTAAATGAAGATCAAGAGGAGATAAAACTAATCCGTGATGACAGAAGATAGACTAGTGTTTTCCTCTGAGCACAGGGGTGGGAAGATACTCAGTGGGAAAGGGCACGGGGAAGCTTATTGGTACGATGGAGAAGTTCTTTATCTCTGTCTGAGCGGCTGAGTACACGAGAATGCTATATAAAAAGTTATAGAGCTAAATGTGTATTCCACTGCATATATATCATACTTCAATAAACTATGTTATCAGAAAAAGAAAAATAAATGAGTAGCAAGGACAGAGCCAGATGGAGCCATTGGAACTCATTTACAGCTCAGTCTGGCCCACACAGCACACACAAGCTACCTTGTCAAGTGTCATTTCAGACCTGGAGTGGCTCCCTCTGAAGCCGGCCCTGGGTCCTGACTGGCTACACACATTGTTTTGGGGGAGGTTGGCGGAAACAGTCTGTGGTCCTGTCTCAGCCTGGACACACTCCTCTCCTACCCTATATCCTGCCCTTCCTTCAAGACCTTCCCCAAGCCTCTCCTCTCTGCCACATCCCCACCCCAAAAACTGGCCCCCACAGGCTCTGGTTTCCCAAACTTTCCTGCAACCCTTAGCTCATACATAGGAGACTGGTCTACAGAGCCATGGCATGGATGTGATTTGGGGTCATAAGTACCCACTCAGGTCAGTCATCATCACACGTGTGTGCATGCACACACACATACACGCAGGAGACCCAGCGTGTTTTGTTCTCCCTTACTGCTTTGTAAACTTAAGTGCTCACGTCTCTTTTTTCCTTTCCTTAGTTTCACATACTGCATTCAACATACTTTTAAGTGTTAAAATCATTGGACTTAATTTTTTATTTCTTTTGTATACTCTCACAGGACTTTGCAGTTAACGCCCATTCAATTTATACTACAGACCAGCAGTTCTCAAAGTGTGGTCAGGGGACCCACTGGAAAGTCCATGAGACCCTTCAGGGAGTTTGCAAGGTCAAAACTTATATATGGTAACATCAGTTGCCTTTTCCACTCTCATCCTCCCAGGAACGGACAGTAGAGTTTCCCACGGGATACTGACAAGTTCTGCATGACTCAGTGAATCAGCAATTTTCCAAATGATGGATACATAATGGTACCAAATCATGCAATGGCAAGAGCCTTCCACACCAAAGTGCCAGGCAAACCAGTACGTTGTAATGTAACAGAGTAAGAAAAATTCACTTTCAGATTCTACATTGCAACTAATCTTTAAAAAACACTACGATCAGTCAAGTTTTGGCATAGTATCAAAGAAAAAGATCCGCAATTATGTGGTAAGGATATTAACATACTCCACACTGTTTCAACCACATACCTATGTGAAGCCAGAGTTTACCAACCTGTCAACCAACACAACATATCGCAGCAGACTGAATGCACAAGGAGCTATGAGAACCCAGGTGTCTTCCGTTACGGATATTAAAGAGATTTGCAAAAGTGTAAAACAATGCCATTCTTTTCATGAGCCACTTTTTTTTTTCTTGGAAAGTAAAATTTTTCATAAAAATATTGATGTTAACACGTAATGGGTGTAGTGTTGTTATTTTAAAATGAATTAATGAATATTTAAATTTTGTCTCCTTTTTAATTTCAAAGGCATAACCTACAGAAACAAAAACTCTTCTGGGTTCTGGGTCACTTTTATAAGGTACAGTGGGGTCCTGAGATGCAGAAGTCTGAGGACTGCTGCTTTAGACTGTGTGACTAAAATACTGGGCAGACCCTTTAGAAATGAAAGCTGGATTCGAGTCAGACAGCTGGGGTTTTGGTCAATGTTCCACACTGTACTAGTGGATGTGGAGCAACTTATTTAATACCCTTGAACCCCCAGGTTTTATTTTGCATCTGTGAAATGGGAAGAATGACATTATTTTCAGAGCTGCTGAGATTACATGAGCTAAGGCATGGGATGTACCAGCAGGGACAAGCTGCAGCTAGTAGGCACTTGGACGTTTCATTATTTGTGCACGCCACCCTCGTCCTGTAAGGCTTGGAGGCAGCAGAGACTCTTCTGAGTTGGGGGTGAAGTTCAGAATCCTGGTCAGCTGGTCAACTGTAAGGACAGCAAAGGCTCTCCATGCCCTGGGACACATCTTGGGAAGGCCACTGGATTGTGGAAGGGCTGACCTTTCAGAGCTCTTCCAGTCTTGGGGGATGAAGTGTCCACCTTTTGAGGAGCCAGAAGCCCAAATGGAGCAGCTCTGCTGAGGTACAGGCCTTAGTTCAATCCAATTCAATGAGCTAAATGTTTATTAAGCACCTACTAGATGCCAGACACTGTTGAAGCCCCAAAGATGCATCAGGGAACAAAACTGACAAAGACCTGGGTCTTGAGCAGCTCACCTTGGTGAAAGTTATGAACAGTGAAGCTGAGGTGGGAAGCCCCATGAAAAAGACCAGCAGGACCCCCAGGCAGGGCCACTACTCTCCTGCCAGCACCACCCAGTTCCCTGGCCCGACGGCATTATCTCGCTTTTTGCCTCTGAAATGGCTCACTTCTAGGAAAGCAAAACTTATCCCTATGATTCTATTGGTTCCCTGAGCTAACTCCTGATTAGTCCATTTGTAGCACCTCATTTGCATGGAGCTCACTCCTGATTGGCCCATTTCTATCACTCCTGATTGGTCCATTTCTACAAAGCTCATTCCTAAATAGTCAACTTTATTACACCTTATTTGCATCTGATGTTGCAAAGTCTAGACTGGCAGCCTATAAAAGCCTGTGTAAACCTACAGACTGGGTCCAGAGCTTAGAGTTAACTCCGCTGGGCCTGCCGGCGTAATAAACTTGGGTTCTCCAACCCTCCGAGTGCTGCTTGGTCTCTTGCCTGGATTCAGGTTGCTGTCACAACTGAGCTGTAACACTGAGCTGTAATACACTTAGCTGCAACAAAGCAGCACCCTAGGGTCCTAGGGAGGACCAACCTGCAGACAGGAGCACAACCAATGCAAAACTCTTGGCAACCGAGAGGGGCTGATGGAGTTCGTACAGTGACCTTAAAGCCTCTGTGCATGGGGTTGTACGTTGCCTTGGGGAGGCCCTGGTGACACTGGGGCGCTGGTGTCAGGGATCCTGGGTGATGGCTAGCAGAACATCTAACTGCTTTGGAGCGAGACGAGGGAGGGAGCGGGAAGAAGCCTGAGGCTGGAAGCGTACCTCTTGGGTGAAAACTTTCAACCCTCTTCCTGAATCCTAACTTTGTAACTGAACAGGACCCTATTGTCATCGGTGGCCTATATGGTATTTATAACTGCTTAACTGTGTAATAATTTATAAGTTTCTTCTCATGCTTCTGCTGACCAGGATTGGGCTGGAGAGGAGGGGGGAACTCGGGTGACCTGCCCAACCCCCCTCATTTTGCTCTTGGCGCCTCAGAGACAGCAGTTGGGTGTTCTTCGCCTTTTGCTCCCCAACTGTGCGTGTCTGCAGTTATTTTTAGCTCCTGATGGTTTCTTTGTATTCTGTTGTCCTGGCCTGTGCAGACACTGCAGCAAGAGGGCTCAGGCCTCAGCCTGCCTAAAATGCCAGAAGCATTCATCAACCTGACTTTAAACTGCACACACTTTTTTCTAGAGCACTTTTCCACAGATTGTTTTCCTGAGCACTTTTGTTCTAAGCACAAGAGTATTAGAAGAGTCCCAAAGCTGGAGGTGAACATCATACCCCGCACAAGGAAGGGGACCCCTGCGCCTGCAAAAACCGGATCAACTTCGCAGCAAGTTGTTACCCGGTACATGATCTCTATGGAAACCGGCGCTGCCTCTTGAACTCTTACTGTAACCCCCCTTCCTTCTCTACCCGGCAGACTCAGGGTCTTAGGGCACTCACCGACCTCCTTTGCCTGGCAAGGAAATAAAGCTGCCTTCCCTACTCCATCCAAAACTCTGTCCTCGAGTCCTTAGTAAGCGGGGTCCAGAGGCTGTGTTTTGGCAACAACTCCGTCAGCAGTTTCCTGGTCTAGAACAGGTGGGGAGGAGAAGACACCAGGACCTGTGAACTCTGGCTGGGCAGAAGGCACAGACATCTCCCGGGTCTGAAGAGGGCCAGAGAAGTTGCAAAAGGTGACCCAAGAGTGCAAGCTAACCCTTCCGCCCTCCCTTCAGCTGCCATTCTGGGCTGGTTCCCTGTGTTCTGGGTCTCGACCCGGGTGGGTGGTAGTGCACATGTGGAGGTCCCACGCTGACTTGTGCCCACGGGTCGTTTCCCTAGAAGGACTGGTGGGCGAGTGGCCAGAGCAGCGCTTCCAAGCGTCTGAACTTGTCTCTGGCTTGGCTGTTTCTGTCTGTCAAGCTGTTACTTGCACACTGTTTCTCGGACAGTCTCCCTGAAGGCGCCAGATGCATTTGTGCACATGATCTGTGATGCCCTTGGACTTTTCACTGGGGAAGGCTTTGCCTGCAGAAACCGAGTGCTGGGTCACACCCTTAGCTGCAGAGATCCACCTTGAAATAGTTAGGATGTTGGGAAAAGCCCACGCTTTGACCCTTGTAATTGTGAATGTGGATATTTTTGTCCTGAAGTCTAAAATGTTTTCCTCCGTGTTTCCGGCATCATCATGCTGACGTGGCCAGCACAGCGAGACAGGGAGACACTGAGGCAGAATTCACGCTTCACAGGTGACTCATTTGTGGGGAGAAAAGCACCCGCTTTTCATGAACTCCAGTGACAGATACGGAAGTGAGAGAAGCACTCTGAGAGGAGTCTGGAGAAACTGTTGCTCCTTTGCTGGAAGGGAGGGTCCATTTGGAGACTTGAAATGAGGTTTTGGCCAATCAGTACTATGCTTTTCAGGGTCATCTAATTGGCTAGTCCTGGGTGTGGACAATGGTGTATGCTACCCCGAGCAGTGTAGAATCCTGTGCTCAATGCCAGATCCCTGGTCACCCCTCTCGTAGAAGGAGGGAGGCAGCTGAAGTGAGGAGTTAGGACTCGCTAGGGGTACAATAGTAGCCCACAGACACTCAGCTAGACCCTGGGTCTCCCAGGTCCCAGACCCTGCAGTCGGGGCTCCTAGGTTCCTGGAGTGTCACACCCCCTTTCATAAAGATGTATCCAAGCCAAGGTCACCAGGTCCTCAAAGTGTAGAAGTATACCTGGGCCCACTGACCTCCCAGACTGCGTGACCTCTACACCCCGTCGCTCCCTCCTCGTCCTTCTGCCATCTGCTCACCAGGTCACCGCTTTACATACGCACCTCACCGGGAATCCAAGATGGGTGAGAAACAAAACCTAAAACCCAACCCCCAAACTCCTTGACTTTGCTGCTGGTTTTCACTTTCTAAAACGATTTTTGCTGACTTCAATGGCTGAAATTTTCAGGAGGAAGAGCACGGAAGTTGGATCAGACTGACCCAGACCTTCTAGTTCTTTCCCTTGGCAGCCGGGGGTCTGGGGTATGAGCCAATGTGTGTGTGTGTGGGTGGGGGGGTCACAACGCCACTTCACCCAAACCCTCATGTCTGCCAAGGCTTTCAGAGAACAGTAGGGGTTTGCAGGGGCTCTGATCCCGACGTGCTCGCCCTCCACCCCCAGGTGGGGTCGGGGGCGCAGGTGGCGGCCAGCCAGGATGTCGTGGGTCAGGGCTGGGTGTTCACGCTCAAGGCGCCTCAGGGGGCGAGCGCGGAGTGGGGCGCAGGTCTCCCACCCGCTGAGAAGGGCCCGGGGCTGGAAGTCCGACCCCTGCAGGGCATCCCCGATGTGAAGTGCTCCTACCGGCAACCCTCAGGCTCGTCCGAGACCCCTTGGCGGGCCCCTCAGACCCTAAGGGTTTCCGCCTGCCTTCCTGGCGGTCTGCGTCCCAACCCACCCGGCCAGGCCAGGCCCGGACCCCGACCCCAACTCCGCAGTCCCATCTGGACCCAACCCCGACCAGACCCAGACTCCGCCCTGACCGGACCCAGGTCCCCGCCTGCCCTTCCTGATCCCGATCCCGGTCTCGGCCCCGCCACGCGTCCCGCTCTGACCAAGACTTTGCCCCTGACCGGGTCCCGCCCCGGCCCCTATCTCTGCTGACTGAAGGCTCAGACCCCGTGCAGATCCCGCCCAGATCCCGCCCTGGAGCAGCGCCCTCCCACCCTGTGGCCGCTGCTGGTGTCGGCCGCACGGGGAGCAGTCGGTGCCACCGCGCCCGCGCCATCCCCGCCGGAGCCAGCGCACGTGTGGCCTGGTCTACACCGCCTCTCCCGCCGCACTGGGGTGGCACCTCTAATTGACGCGGGCTTTCCCCCCTGGTGGACCCCAGGTGAAGCGAGTCAGCTCTACACAGCCTTTCCCACGTCGCACATGCGTGTGAGTGTGGTGTTTGGTTCCCTCCAACCTTTCTTGCCCCCAACCCCCACACCCCCCACCACGTGTTCAACCCTCGGCTCCATCACTGCCTTTCCTGCCCCATCACGTGCCCCCTCCACGTGCCCCCTTGGGCCCATCACCATCTTTCCTGCTGGGTCGACCCCAGGAAGGCACAAGGAGCCCACAGCCGCCTTCCTAAGACAGCCCTGCCCCGTGGCCCCCTCCACTGCCTCAGCCTTCCTGGGGTTCTGCTTGCTGGAATTGTTCAACCAATGGAAGCGCCCAGTGATTCTCAGGGCAGCTTCCAGAGGCTGCCCGGGATTGTGTAAAAGGGCTGGACACGGGAAATGGCCTGCTTTGGGGTAGCCTGTGAGCCACCTCTGCCAGGAAGCCCCCCGTTTAGCGCCCTGGCTGCCCGCTGGCCTATTTTTCAAGTCGGGGCTAGGCTTCCCCGCTGCTGTCCCCAGTCCCTTCATAACCTTGCTTCATGGTAGAGAGAGAAAGAGAGAAAGGAAGGAAGGGAGGGAGGGAGGGAAGGAGGGAAAAGAAAGGGGAGAGGAGGGGAGGAAGGAGCCCTAGTTGAAGTACTTTAGAAATAATTTCCATATTAAAGTGTTTCTGTGAAACTGCTTCCCACCCTCCCCTCATTCTCCTTATCGTGCCCCACTCCAGTACTTCCCTGTATCTGTTGTAAAGTGGGGTTCATGACGTCTTTGCCTGGCTCTCCCACCTGCTGGCCTGGAGATTGCTGGAAGGCAGGAATTGTGTGTTTTCTCTGTGTCCCCATGCCCAGCACAGGTGGGGTACCCAGGAAGCACTCAGGAATTAAGTAAGTGTGGAATGGTACTCTAACAGCAGTGGCCAAGCAAGCCTAGGGTTACGTGACCTTCCAGGAGCTGGAAGGAGGCCTCTTCCAGGGAGCCTGTTCTCCAAGCCCTTATCTTGCAGATAAAGACATTGGGGACCGGCTTAAGTGCCTTGTCAGGGGCAGGGCTTCCGTATCTGTAAGTGACATATAAACCTTCTCTCTCTGAAGGCCTGATCTTCAAGGCCCTCAAACTGGATTCAACCAGGAGTAATAATAAGCAGGTATTTTTGGAATGACATTTGGTGCATTCTACAATGCTTTTGGCTCCTACCAGAGGCCTGGACAACTTCAGGGGGAGTCTGCACTTCATCTTTATGAAATATGAAGTTGTCCCTGTGGTGTTTGAAGCCAGTAATGACAAAGGTAATGTCAAATGGCTTTTCTGGAAAGGGAGCAGAAGGGAGCCCCGGGCTGCTCTCCCGTGCACCAGGGTGGACTTGGAACCCCGCCTCCTCTGTAGGCAGAGGGAGGCCCTCATACTAAGCAGACGACAAAAAGTGGTTTGTCCTCAGGCTGCTCCACACCTGTCAGCAGGTGTTAGAAAAAAATGTACGCTAGCCACTCTTACGTGTTGATGAAAATAAACGCACTATAAGTTGAGAGTTATGTTTTATTTTACGGACTTTCTGAGGACTCCAGCCTGGGAGGCAGCCTCTCAGATCGCTCTGAGGGACGGCTCCAAAGAGGCAAGGGAGGAGGAAGCATATATAGGAGTTTTTGCGACAAAGACCAGGTAGTCAGATCATTAAAAGGTTACTGCTAATTCAAGAAAACCAGACATCTCAAGTTAAGGAATTTAGCACTTTTCTATGTATGAGAAGGTGCAAAGGTCTGGGCCACTGAAATCACTCCTTTGATGTGCACCTCAGCTGCCCAGGGCCCGTGTCCTGTCCTTCCACATCCTGAGCCCCCTCAGGGGGCACCGCTGAGGGTGGCTGCAGAGGCGGGGCTGCCTGCTTGTCTGAGTCCTGAGTTCCTGCTCACTGTCCGGGTGGCGGTAGTGGCTGATGACCTGATGGCCTCAGCGTCCTTTGTTCACTGATACGGCTGCAATATTTTTAATTCACATAAGGAATGTAAAAGTACCCAAATACCAGCCCTCTTGCTCAGCGCACGATATCCACCGTCACAGCCAGCGCTGCTGGAGGCCGCTGGGTCTCAGCTGGGGACCCACACTGGATCACAGGGCACATCTGAAAAGTACAGAACCAAGTCCTCACCCCTGAGATTCTGATGTCATTGTCCAGAGATCAGCCCAGGAACTGCCATTTTTAGAACTCTGGTGACTCCAGTATGAGACAGACTTAGATCCTACTGAGTACGTAGGGTTTTTCAGCCTGAAAATCGTTGATGTTTGGGGCCAGATCAGTCTTTGCTGCGGGGGCTGTCCTGTTCCTGGTGGGATGGTTGGCAACATCCCTGTTCTCTGTCCACTATGGCCAGTGGCAATGCCCCAGCTGTGACCACCACAAACATCTCCTTGGGAGGCAAAACTGCTCCTAGTTGAGAAGCACTGAATCTGATAATAAAGGATGGTGAGAGAGAGGCTACCATGGTATTTGATGCTCAGGGTGTGATTCCAGGACCTGCACCACCTGGAAGCTTGTTAGAACTTCAGACTTGCCCACCCTAAGTGGGCTCTTCATTTCACAAGGTCCCCAGTTCACACGAAAGGTTGAGAGCACCAGCCAGGTCACCAGTGCAGTCTTTCCTCTGCAAGCACTTATTAACAGAGTCAGTTTATTAAATAGCAATTCACCATCTGCATCTAGACAACAAGCAATCAGAGCTGTGGTGTGTCAAGGTGACCAGGACCTTAGGAGGTCCTCTGAACCTCCCAGATGAAGACCCCGGGGTGGTCTGGTTTCTTTCAATAATAAGATTAGAAAAGAGTTTTATTTGAGCCAATCTGAGGACTAGCTCAGAAGCCCACTTCCCAGATTCCACCGGGAAACTGCTCGGGAGAAGCAGGTTTCCAGCACAGGACTATGCCTTGTCAGAACAGAAAAACAGACCAGCACAGACACAGCAAGTCAGTGTGGCCTTGGCACCTGGAAAGGGAGTCTTGTCATCAAAGGAGGACCAGCACTGGCATCCTGGGAAGAGGGGCATTTTATCATCATTTTTAACATGGACCTTCTTTACTTCTGGTCAATGTGCCCTTTTCTTTAATAATTAAAGCAGATGGACAGTGTATGTTTGATAGGTCACACGCATGCTGTTTTAGTCAGCATCAAATTCGAGTGAACTCATGTATAAGCCAGAATGCCTTCCCCATATCTCAAAATGTGAACATTTTTTTTTTTATCAGCATCCTGGGGTGGTGGGGAGGTTTGTGGGAACGGACTGTGGTGATGGGGTGGCGGGCAGTGATAACTGTCACCTCCACCTCCCCATCGCGCTCTCCTCCTCCCCTGCCGTTCCCTGTAGCAGGGAGCCCCCCTCCTCTGGCAGGATTTTAGGCATTTTCTTGTTAACTTGCTTATTACGTGGCATGGAGTCCCCTCTCCACCAGGCTCCAAGTTCTGTGAGGACAGGCTCTCCGACGCGTGCACAGTGGAGTCCCTGAGGCCTTGGCCAGGCCCTGGGTCTCAGCCGTCACTCTCCCAGTGTTTGTTCAATGACTGGATTAATGAGTGAGCAAACAGATAAGCATCAGGTTTGTTTTAATGGTAACTGAAGGGAACGCCTCTTCCTTCTTCCTCTCCTTCTGATGAGTTGATTCACTGCGTATTTACCTTCTTTTAAAAAAGCTACTTGGAGTTTCTGCAGTAAAGGAAGCCTCAAGAGGGAAGCCTCAAGAGGGAAGCCTCAGTCCTGCTGACCCTGGGGCGGGGGGGCTGTTGCTCAGATTCACTCTTTTTCAAAGAAACTGCTTCTGTTAACACCTCTTATTTCTTCTTTTTCTTTTTCTTTTTTTTTTCATGGTTAGTATTTTTTAGCAATAAAGAAGTTTTTAAAAAATTAAGGTATGTACTTTTTTAGACATAATGCTTTCGTACACTTACCAGGCTACAGCATAGGGTAAACTTTTGTATGCACTAGGAAACCAAAACAATGTGTGTGACTTGCTTTATTGCTATCTTTTTTTGTATATATACATTTTTATTGACGTATATAATTAGTTTACAGTCCTGTGTCAGTTTCTGGTGTACAGCACAATGCCTCAGTCATAGATGAACATACATATATTCATTTTCATAAGGATTTCCTGTTTCTTCTAAGAGCTCAGCTTAGCAAATGCATTCATTCATTCATTCATTCATTCATTCAGTGAAAGAACACCAGTTGAGTTACTACCATCTGTCCGGCAACAGGCCGGGTGCTGGGACAGACAGTGAGCAATGGCACATCTGAGCTTGAGTGGTCAGGTGGCTGCTAGCATCTGCATCTTGTGGGGAGGGGACTGTCAGGG
Organism: Camelus ferus; assembly: GCF_009834535.1. NCBI lineage: Eukaryota > Metazoa > Chordata > Mammalia > Artiodactyla > Camelidae > Camelus > Camelus ferus. The sequence continues at coordinate 4,168,380 of NC_045696.1, forward strand.
GCCCCTGCCCACATCTGGTCACGTAACTGCTCCACGAAAACCTTATGAAGAGCAGGCCTGAGGCTCAGCATGTGAGTTCGTTTTATAAGACGAGGGACGCACAGGCCTGGCTGATAACTGAGGAAAGGCTGCCCATGTCAGGAATCAGGCGGCAAGCCACCCAGGCCGCCACATGTGCGGCCCATGCACATGGCCTTCTCCCTCCTGGAGTTCAAAGCACTCTCCCTGCTAGGTCCACAGCTGGGCGGGCAGGACCGGGCACCTGGAAGGGGCCGGGGGTACAGGTGGGCTCCCGGGAGGCCCACAGCAGCTCTCCAAGAGTGAAAACGACAGTTTTTGCCAAGCGTAGGTACAGAAATGGATCTCAACACAGCACACCTAGGACGTTTATGATTTTTACTGTTTGAGGATTCAAAATGCTTTAATGAGATTGTAAAAGGCATCGAGAAATAAAAGCAAGCAACCATGTATTCATAGATCCAGAAATGTTACTATCTTCCCCAAGTCCACAGCAGCCGAACCCACTGCCTGCTCCCTGGCAGGTGACAGTCAGGCTGGGACCTGGGCCAAGCTAGTTAACATCATCACAGGGGGTGCTTGGTTTCAGCCCATCTTGGGGAGACCTGGAGGGCTTCCAGAAGGAGGTGAGGCTGGCTGGCTGGGGCCTGAAGGATGAGAGGGTGTTTACTGAAGGTGGGACTTGGAGAGGGGGAGTCATCTAGGCCTTGCTACTTCAGGAGCCCCGTGGGGCAACACTGTATCACTGGGAGCTTGTTGAGGGCCCCATTCCAGTCCTACAGAACAGAGCATGCATTTTAACAAGATCCTAGGTGATGCATGTGGACATTACTTTGAGAAGCCCAGACCTAGAGAATTCTGTGCAAAGAATCTACAAACTCCTGGGAGCAAGACAGAGTCTGGGGCCAACATGGGACCCAGCACGAGGGCCTGTGAGTGAGGAATGAGAGAGGAGTTTGAAAACTTTTGCTCTGAGTCCACCTCCCTCCCTCCTCAGTGAGGCCAGCACGACTGGGATGTGAGTTTCCTGACTCTCATCCAGGCCAGTGTTTCATCTTCTTCTTCCTCCATTGCAGTGGTCCTGATACCGAAAGTGGAAGGGCTGCTCACCGCTTTTTAAATCAAGAAGCAAAGAGGCAGTGTTGATAGAAAGGAAAATCACTTTTAATCAGAATGCCAGCAATCTGGGGAGATGGTGGGCTTATGTCCCCAAAACCATCTCCGAATATCCTGCTTAGCCGTGGAAGTTTTTAAAGGGAAAAGGGAAGTCATCACTGAGATGGGGTCAGAGTCAGCAGCCCCTCTTCCCCGGACGGCGTGCAAGGCTGTCAATTCTCTGTGAATTTTCTTTAGAGATGCTATCTCGTTCACACAGTTTGTTAGTGAGATTACCAAAGGGGAAGCTAGGGAAGAGATCTGGTCATTTGTTAAGTGCTTAATCATCATTTCTATTTCTTTGATCTTCAGAAAGACCAACAGGTTAGGTAAGGTATTGTGTGATTTGGTGAGTAGGGCCTGGGGGTCCCCAGTTTAAGGTTAGTTACAATATAGCTTTGCTAATGGGACAAGAAAAGGGGTTTCCTGCTGGGGTGGTTTCTTGCAAAGTGCTGCTTACAGTCCCTATGTTTCCAGGGAATGAAATGCAATCAATAAACAGGGTATCAATGATGAGAACACAGCCCTTCTTTCAGGGTTTGGAGTTCTGGGCCACGGGCGTGACTTTCAACTTGAATGTTTTTCCTCAAAGATGCACAGAGTTCAGCTGACCCATTAAAGTGCCAATTCTCTGATGGCAGAGGAAACTTGAAACCCTGGTGGAAAATGGACCGAAAAAAATGAAGCGATGTTTCACAAAATACACGATACACAGAAGAGAAAAAAGTTAATCTTCCAAACACAGATGTCTCTATAGTTAGCAAGGATTTAACAAATAATAACACTAATGCGAGTCAGGTGACCAATTTCACCCACTCTTGAGTGGAGCGGGAATATGTTTTTGTTTTTTGTCTTTTTGAATTAAAAAAAAAATCTGTATTGGGGGTGGGGGCAGGTAATTAGATTTAATTATTTATTTAATATTTATATTATTTATTAATTTTAAATGGCAGTACTGGGGATTGAACCCAGGACCTCGTGCATGCTAAGCGTGTGCTCCCCCCTGGAGTGTGAACTTGAACAGCCTCCCTGGAAAAGAATCCAAATAAAGCACTGACCCAACAGACTTCTGCTTCCTGTAACACAGGGATGCCCTCTGCTCCAGCCGTCTGATGAGGCGGTCAGAAGGATCCAAGGAAATTAGCGAAAGCGCAGAGAGAACATGAAACATGAGTACGTCCTGACCCTAACGCTACTTAAACAATCAGAACACGATCTGGATGTTGTCATGGTTACTGTGGAGGCATCTGAGGTTCCTGCTCATTCACACTCCACAGCCAACACAAATCATCGTCATGCTAGCGTGACTTAGAACTGTCTGGAACTGAGCTCCAGGCGGAGTCACTGTCCTCCGTACTTCAGGCGCTCAAGCCGCATTGACTGAACACCTGCTGGATCAGCCCGCGGCAACCGGCACCGCCAGTGTGTGTTCTGGTTGTTGGGAGTCTGTTGTGTGCCAGTTATTACGCCATCTGACGGTTGTTCCAGGGACCGGAGAGTGGCAGGTATGTCGTGGAAGAGGTGGATTCAGGTCAGACTAGGCTGGCCTTGAGTGCTTGCATTTGTACTTTTCTCTTGTGGCTGCCACGAGCCATGGAAGTGTTTAAGCTGGGAGTGGTACAACCCCCAGGGGAGGTGGTTTCCGGATGGGAGCCGCTGAGGGCTAGGAGATGGATTAGGGCACCAACTCAGCAGCCCAGAAGGCAGCTCCCTGTAACAACCCTAGTGAGGGTGGGGGGATTGGAGCTCTGCGGGAGGGAGGACCAAAAGCAGTTTGGTGTAGGGAATGAAGGAAAGGGGGCAGGACACAACTCAGGTTTCCCTCTCAAGCTGTGGGTGGGCGGGGTGCCGTCTACCCAGAGGGAGAACGAAATGAGAACTGGGTCAAGTGTGGAACAGGAAGGAAATGATGGGCACAGTTCTTTTTCAATAGTTTTTTCTCACTATAAAAATATATATTTAGAAAGCAGAGATCTTTACAAGAATATTTTGTCCCCTGTAGTTCTTTTGGAGATAGCTTCTTCAACTTTTTGGTGCATTTCTTTCCAGACTTTGATCTCTCTTTCTTTTCTTAATCCTTCTTTTCTTTAAAAAAATTTATTTAAATTGAAGTGTAGTTGATTTACAATGTTGTGCTAGTTTCAGATGTACAGCCAAATGATTCAGTTATACATATATATGGAAAAGAATCTGAAAAAGATTTATATCTAATCATTTTATATATAAGTTATATAATTATATTCTTTATAATATATTTACTTTATATATAATTATATATTATGTAATATAAATAATATGTAATTTATATTCTTTATTATATTTCTCTTATATATGATTATATTACTATATATAGTATATAGTATATATATATAACATATATATATATACACATACTCTTTTTTGGATTCTTTTCCATTATGGATTATTAGAAGACATTGAATATAGTTCCCTGTGCTTTACCATTGGAACGCGTTCTTTACCCTGTTTATGTACAGTTGTGTGTATCTGCTCATCTCAGACTCCTAGTTTATATCCCACTTCCCCTTTGGTAACCATAAATTTTCTTTCTATGTCTGTTTCTGTTTTGTAAATAACTTCATTTGTATCATTTTTTAGGTTCCACCATTGATATCATTTGCTATATTCTGTACGTGTTTGGATGTGTGTTTGTGTGGATGTGCATTTAAAAACACTGATCTCACTGCATAGACAGCTTATTTTTCTTTTAATATAATGTGATCATTTCCTGTCCTTTAAATAACTGAAATGCAGGCAGACCTCACTGTATTGCATTTCCCTTTATTGTACTTCATGGATGTTGTGCTTTTTACAAATTGAAGGTTTGTGGCAGCTCTGCATCCAGCAAGTTCTGTCGGCACCATGCTTCCAACAGCATTTGCCTAGTTCCTGTCTCTGGATCATACCGATAATTCTCACAATGTTTCCAACTTTTTCATTGTTATTATATTTGTCACGGAGACCTGTGATCAGTGATCTTTGATGCTACTACTATGATTCACTGAAGGCTCAGATGATGGTTAACATCTTTTAGCAATAAAGCATTTTTTAATTAAGGAATGTATATTTTTAAGACAACGCTGTTGCATATTTAAGAGACTTGAGTGCAGTGCAACCATCACTTTTACATGCATGGGGAAGCTAGCAAATTTGTGTGACTCGCCTCATTGTGCTATTCGCTTATTGTGGTGGTCTGGAACCAAACCTGTAACATCTCTGAGGTCCGGATATATTTTTAATGGTTGCTAAGTATTCACACTATGACTGTGTGAAAATTACTCTATTTCTTTACTGTTGGATGTGTAGATCACTTCCATTTTTTTCACCTTGAATAACACAGCGATGAATATGTTTGTAATAAATTTTTATCGAAGTTTCAATTTAAAAAAGTTAAAAACATTAAATAATCAAACTAAACATTTCTGTAGAAAAAACAAATAAACAAACAAAACCTTAAATAATATCAATAAATATATACAATAAAACCTGAAGGCTAGACTTCCAATATGAAGACATACAAATATTAGGGGAAGATAACAAACTCACTGGAGAAGATGAAGTTCGAGCTGACCAAACTCAAGAAAGACCTGGAAGGAAAAGATGAAGTCATTCAAAGAAGCCCCAGAGAAAATAGATGCTCATGAAAACAATAGTAGGAACACAGTCGACAGAAACGAGGCAAATAAAATTGTGTGGACATAAAGGAATATTTCTAAAATCCTATAAAAATGATAGCTATAGAAGGCAAGCAAAGCTTATCTAACATATGTATAATTTAAGTCCACATAAAAAGAAGGAGGGGCTAAAGCCATGAATCAGAATAAATATTGAACCTTCCTTGTGTAGGAAATTTGACCTCAAATGTGCAGCATGAGTCACATCCTAGTTACACGGCTTCAAAGATAAAGAAAGAATCCTTTGGACAGTTAAGGAAACAATGTCAAGTCACTTAAAATAGGAGGTGGAGGAGCACATAAGTGGTCTCAGTTCCCTCAAAGCCAAGTTCAAAGCCAGAAGGCAGTGCTGCCAGTCCCACAGGATGCTCAAGACCAGGAAGGTAAAATGAAGCTTTTAGACCTGGCCAGGTCATTCTAACCAGCAAGGACTCAGGAAATACTGTTTCTCTAAGTCCTTTTGGAGAAAACCACTAGAAGAAAACTTTCACCAGTCAAGAGGCAAGTGGCGACACTCAGCCAAACATGGGCCTGGTGAACACCCAGAGCTGTGGGTGTTGGAGCTGCACGTAGGTTTTATAACTCCTGGGCGAGGCAGGGACAATCAGACTAACAAACCTGAGAAGAGAAGCAGGAAGGAAGGTGAGAGGCGGAGGAAACACACTGATTCTTATCTACAATGGCTGAGAGCCAAAGAATCAAATAAAGCTGCACAGCAACCGAAAGAAGTCCACACCTCCGTTACAGAGATGAATACTGAGACTGGCAAAATCAGGTCGCATCAGGGCTGGGGGAAGCGCTCAGCCCACCACTGCCCACCGAGGGGAGCTAATGCATGTTGTCTACAAATGTGACACTAGGGGACCCCCCTCTGCCACCACACAGAGCCGTAATTATGAAGGCAACCACTATACTGCAAGCGCGTGCTATCCTGAATTAAAAACTACACACATACACACACAAAACAAAATAAAGCAAACCAAGCACACAGAGAAAAAGAAAAGTGGTACAAATGTCAACATGAATCCTATTAGTGAGACAGAGGCAAGACGGTCTTGTCATCGGAATGGATGTAAAGGGATTTAACTCATCTGTTTTAAAGATTTCCTGTAATTGGGCAGAAAAACTCCACTCTGAGTGATTCGGAAAAGTTGGAAATAAAGGGGTGGGCACGTCCCAGGAGGCTTATGCAAACAATTAAATGAAGTCTGAGGTCTTAATACGAGTCCAGGAGGAAGTTAGCCTTACTTGTTAAAGGGGTAGGCCCTAATGCATATGTAATATGATGTCTATGGATAAAGTAATTATTAGTGATAAAAGCAATGTTCACATCTTGACAGATAGGGAAGGCATTCTGGTTTATACATGAATTCACTTGAATCTGATGCTGAACAAAACAGCCTGTTTGTGGCCCATCAAACATGCACTGTCCATCGGCTTTTTAGTTATGAAAGAAAAGGGCAGCCACCCCCTGGGAGCCCAGCTGGACTCGCAGCCAGCACGTGTGAGCTGGAACTCGCACGGACATAGCAGACGGGGAGGCTCTAACAAAAGGTAACGTAGCTCTTCAGTAGCCAAGATGAAGTGTTTCTTTGACGTTCCCAAACTGAATTTTGCATCCACAAGTGAAATATAGCTGGCTTGATAAAACATCTTCTCAAAATTCCGGGCATGGGAGAGAAAAGCTCTCCTAGGAGGAAACTCGAAGCCAGAACCCTTACGCCGTCCTCGAAATGCAAACACAGCCCACGGCGTGTGAGACGACAGCTTTGGCTCGATAAGTAGGATCTAAAACAAATAAACAAACAAAAACAGCCTTTTAAAACTTAAGCAGGAAAACTATGAGGTCTCTGTGTCTATCCGGATGTCTGTCCGTGTGTATGTTGGAAATCTGATACGTTTCTATCTCCAGAAGATATTATCAATATGAATTTATAAATGAGCTCTATTTAATTGACTTAAAAGTAAGCGCTTACAAGTGAAATACTTCTAAACGTAACAACAAAATGAATCCAAATGTTTAAAGGATCACATGGTCTAGGACTGATTTTTAATAAATGAAAACAAGCCTAAATTGTTGGTTTGATTAAGGCAGACATGTCTTTAGGATCTTCAACTTTAAATATAATATTTTTCTTATTCCTAACTTTACTTAAAGCCAGTAAGTTCAATTTATCGCTGTTAATGATATTTGTCAACAAGAAGATTAACTTGGAAGAACAAACAAAACCCAAAGTTAATGGAAGGAAAGAAATCATAAAGATGAGAGCAGAAATAGAGACTAAAGACAATAGAAAAAAATCAGTGAAACTAAGATTTGGTTCGTTGAAAAGATACATAAAATTGATAAACCTTTAGCCAGACTCATCAGGAAAAAAAGGAGAGGGCTTGAATCAGTAAAATCAGAAATGAAAAAGGAGAAGTCACAACTGGCATCAAAGAAAGACAAAGGCCCGTAGAGCCTGCTGCGAACAGTGGTAGGCCAAGCAAATGGGCAACCTGGAAGCCATGGACAAACTCCTAGAAAAGGTACAATCTCCCCAGACTCCAGCAGGAATTAATCAAAAAAAATATGAACAGACCAAAGACCAGTAATGAAACTGAATCAGTAACAACAGCAACAAAAACCCCGAGGAGGTCCAGGACCAGAGGGCGTCAAAGGTGAATTCCACCAAACATTTAGCGAAGAGCTAACACCGCTCCTTCTCAACCTGCCCCAAAACCTGGCATGGGAGGGAGTGCGTCCAAACTCAGTCTATGAGGCCAGCATCACTCTACACAGCAAATGCTAAAGATGCCACCAAGAAACTGCTAGAGCTCACCAACGAATTAGGTAAAGTTGCAGGATACAAATACAGTACGCAGAAATCTTTTGCATTTCTATACACAGCGGTCAACTATCAGAAAGAGAAATTAAGGAAACAGTCCATTTACAATCGCATCAAAAAGAACAAAATACCTATGAATATACATACCTGAGGAGGTGAAGGAGAACTGGATAGACATTCTTCCAAAGAAGACACACAGATGGCCAACAGGTGCATGAAAAGATGCTCAACACCACTAATTATTAGAGAAGTGCAAATCGAAACCACAATGAGATACCACTGAACACCTGCTGGAATGGCTATTATCAAAAAGACCACAAGTCATAAATGTTGGTGAGGATGTGGAGAACTGGGAACCCTCCTACACTGTTGGTCGGAATGTAAACTGGTGCAGCCATTGTGGAAAACAGTATGGAGATTCCTTAAAAAACTAAAAGCAAAACTACCATATGATTCAGAAATTCCACTCCTGGATACATGACCCAAGACAACAAAAACCTTATTTTGAAACAGACGTGCACCCCCATGTTCACAGCAGCACTGTTTACAGCAGACAAGACGTATTTGGCCTTCACGAAAGTGGGTCATCGCAACCAGAAACGTGCTGTCCTCACGTTAATTAAATGGGCAAAATTGCGCCTTCGCTGTCCGTGGTTGCACTAACGATTTGATTAAACTCGTGATGTCTGACTTTCTTACAGGGTTAAGTATATTTACAGGTGTAGGGACAGGGCGTGTGTGTATATACACACATTGTATCTACGTTTGAATGTTGTTCTACCTGGAAAAGTGTGAAATCAAGTGCCCCACCACTACTGTCGCCGTATAATGTGTTGTCCTAACTTGAACCATTTCTGAGTGAAAGGGGACCATCATTAAAATGCAGGCTCACATGAGCACCCTCGGGGTGTCTAGGGCCCCTGGGATCATGCTCTCTCTTGCTGTTCATGACCCAGAGTCAGGACGCAGGGCCGAGGGCAGGGGTCAGCTGGCCTTCACCCCAGGCAGGCAGTGTCCTTCTCGCCTTGCTCAGGTCATGGGACGGAGTCCCCTCCGGTGGCAGGAGGGAGTGGACGGGAAGAAGCGGGAAAGTGGGGTCAGAGGAGGGACGATCTCTGGGGTGACGGGGACCCAGGGAACGGGAGAGGCTGGTTTGCCCTGGCGGCGGAGACTCAGAGGAAACAGGGAGTTCGAAGGATCATCTCTGGACCAGGGGACGGGTCGGATGCACAGGGTGAAGGACAGGGGCCGGTCAGGAAGGGATCTCAGGGTCTGGGCTGAGCAAGGGGGTAGACCTGGGCCATCTGCTCTGCCAGGCCCTTGATGCCTCCAGGCTGTGCCTGGGCTGAGCCCCAGACAGACATGTCCCTGCGCCTTTGACTTCCCCTACGCCCACCCCGGGATCATCTAAGGATCCTTGTAAATCCGCCTATTCCTAGCTTGGGCATCACCACCAGGACCAGTGAGGGTCAGACCAGCCGAGAACCTAGGAATCAGGATCTGCGTTGCAGCAAGTTCTCCAGGGAACTCCTATGCCCCTTAGTGGGTGAAGAGCACTGGTGGTCACTCCTACCACCCCTCAGTGCTTGGCTCAGGGCCACCTCCTCCAGGGAGCCCTCCCTGATGTCCCACCCACCCCAGTCTGCTGCAGGGACAGATGGAGAGCCGGGCAGGGCCCATCAGGGAGTGTCCAGGCCACACTCGTGGGCACCTGTGTCCCTGAGTCAGTCCCTTCCACGATGTGCACTTGCTGGAGGAAACTGGGTTCATCTCATGTCCCCACGGGGAGCCTTCCAGCAGCTTTGCTCAAGGGGCAAGTGCATCACACTCGGGAATCCTCACCCAGCACCCCAGCCCCTCCCCCCTGCCCAGGGAGTCCCTGCTGGGGAGCAGCTGGGGGGTGAGAATGCAAAGTTTGGGTGCAGCAACCACGTGGAGTCCAGTTAGACACGTCCGACTCCACAGTCGGCTCCTCAGAGAAGCTGCTTTCCCGGGGGTCACCCTCCTGCTCCCGGAGACTCCCCAGGGCTCTCCTGCAGAGATGTCACTGCGTTAACTCAGTGCCCAAGGGCAGCAGGGTCACTAGAAGGTTCTGAGTCTCCTCAGTCCTCTTCCCGACCCCGCAGCCACCCAACACAGCCCCGCCGTCCCCCTCCTCCGTCTCTGTGACGACCCCCTCTGCCAGCACCCAGGGCTCCACGCAGACCCCTGAGCGGCTCCCCCTCCCTGGCTCAGAGGACCCCACTCCCCTCCTCCCGCCAGGCCCTGGGTGGGGGTGGGGACAGCGTGCCTGTTGCAGCCCCTGGAGCCCCAGCCTCGGTCCCCCCTCCCTCCTGCCCCCGCCCGGGACACAGCCCTCACCCCACGTTCTCCATCTGCACCCCCTGCAGGAGGCTGTCTAGGTGGCATCTGGGCTGAGTCTCAGGGACCTCTCCCTTTCTGAATGTCAGATTTAGTTAGGAAACGTGTATCTCTATGAAATTATATGCCCACAATTGTTTCTCTTTGATCACCTTTATTCTATAACATTTTTAGAAATTTGCAACTCTTACATTTCTGAGGTCTATGAAACAACTAAAATTGTCTAGTATCTGCCTTGTTGTGTGTGTGTGTATATGTGTGTGTGTGTGTGTGTTTGGCATCAAAGAAAACGTTTTTATTTTGACTGCATATATTTAGAAATGCTAAATGACAGACACTGTCTTAAACAACACAAGGAAGATGAAGAAGAAATGAGAAAACAGGAAATAGTGGTTGCAAAATCTCTAAGTTTTCTCATCTATGAACTGAACTACTCCTATGAATTTAGGACAAACTATAAATTGAGACTAAGCTAATAGAAATAATACGTAGTTTGAATGGGGTTGTCTTGCTTAAGTTTTTCTTTTTGTTCAGCTTCTTTTTTTTCCTTTCTTAAATTTTTTAATTTTAATTAATTAATTAATTTTGCTTAGGTTTTCAAACCAACCAAAATTTATTTGGGTCAATATCCAGGAGTTACTGCTACCTTGTAAACAGCAGCCTAATGCACAGAGAATTCTCTTTGTCTCCAACATCTCTACCAGGACAAGCTTGGAAGATGCTGTAGGTCACAGCAAACATTTAATTTCAACCAGAATACAGTGCTGTAGACCACACTGCTAAGGGTCCAAGCGGGGGAGGTGGGCAGTAACGAGAGGGCACTAACAAAGCCCGTGTGAGTGCTGCTCCCGGCGGCTACAACGCTCCACTCCCAGGAGACACTGGGAACGACCAGCCCTGCCACACACACCAGGGTCCCCCAGGGAAACAGAAGGGTCAGGCCTTCCCAAACCAGCAGCACAGCGGCCCCCAGGCTCTCCAGCATCAGTGGGGATGCGGACCCAGGGGCAGGGAGCAGGCCCCCTGTGGCTGCCAGGGCCCCACAGCTCTGCCTCTGAGGCCAGGGTCCTCTGGGCCACAACTGACCGCTCAGAACCCTAAGGGGCGTTCCGTGTCCAGGTAAAGGGTCCCTGACGACCAGGGCAGACCATCAGTTGGGCCGGGGGAGGGGCGGCCAGCCAGGGTCTAGGGAGCAGTTCCCCCAACTTGGCTCTGGAATTAGAGTGATGTCGCTTCCCCAGGCACCGGGGGAGGGGAGAAGGGCTGGTCCCAGCCTGGAGCTGGCCACTCTGGCCCCCGCCCGGCCCCACAGGACACCCGGGGGGTCAGAGCAGGGCCAGGTCAGGACCCTTTCTGTGCACAAGGGCAGGTCCGACCGAGTGGGGGGCCCCGTCCCTGGGGGAGGCCGTTCTCCTGAGTGAAGTTTCCCTCCAGTGGGGAGGGCTGTGCCCCCACCCAGGGCCAGGGATGTGCCTACCCTGAGGCTCCATCTCTGCTGTGGTGGGTGGCGTGGGAGATGGGAGTGGGGGAAGGGCGACCTAAGTGTTAAGGAAGGGACCTGGAGTCCAGGCCCCGACACTCGGGAGAAGTCAGTGGGAACGGGCAGGTGTGAGAGCTTCGTGGACTCAGCGCACCAGCAGGTCCCTGTTCACCCCAGGGCTCCTGGGAGGGCGCCTCTGCTCAGGGGGGCACAGACCCAGGTCGCCCCTCTCATGGCCCTGCTGTCACCTGCACGTGCTTCTTAAGGAGGGTCTGGGAAACAGACGGTGGGGGTGAGGCTTGCAGGTAGAGAGAGTGGCAGGCCTGCGGGCAGCTCCTCGGCCTTAGCGAGTCTGCACAGACTAAGTGATTGGCTAGTAACTACACACACACACACACACACACACACACACACACACACGGGCGGGAACCACACAAACACAGGCAGTGACTACACACACACGGGAGTAACTACACACACACGGGCAGTAACCACACACACAGAGGCAGTGACCACACACACACGGGAGTAGCTACACACACACAGGAGTAGCTACACACACACGGGAGTAACTACACACACACACGGGCGGGAACCACACACACACAGGCAGTGACTACACACACACGGGAGTAACCACACACACACGGGCAGTGACAACACGCACACGGGAGTAACCACACACACACGGGAGTAACCACACGCACACGGGCAGTGACTACACACACACGGGAGTAACTACACACACATGGGCGTAACCACACACACACGGGCAGTGACCACACGCACACAGGAGTAGCTACACACACGGGAGTAACTACACACACATGGCAGTGACTACACACACGGGAGTAACCACACACACGGCAGTGACTAGATGCGCACCGTGTTTCCTCAGAGGCGTCTCATCCCACTGGAGACGCAGCTGGGGTTGACCCGTCCGTACTGTGAATTTCAGGTCCTTGTATCTGGTCACGATTCCTTCTGCTCTGGTTTATCATCGCTCCTAACCTCCATTTCTTTCCAGAAGTCCCTTTGGGGCGCTCGTCCCTGCAGGAACACGTCCCGTGTTCAGTCTTGTTTGACTCAGAAGCTTCCCCGCTCTCCCGCCTTCTCTGAGGCATCTCTGTCCCGTTCAGTGGTTTCCCTTCACCCTGGCCCGCGTCTCCCTGGTACAGAGAAGAGCTTTCGGGTTTTGCCTTTTTATTCCTGACGCATGGAGGCCAGGTAATGAAAGAATGAAATCCTGTGACTCGAAGCCACCAAGTTTGGGGTCATTACTTAGAGCAGCCACTGGAAAGTAGAGTGGTGGGGTATCGAGTCAGCAGCCGGGGGTGAGGGTGATGGTTCTTTCCAGAGACTGTGATCAGGGCCTCTCGCTGCTCAGACTTGAGGTTGAGGAGGGGCGGGGGAGGGGGAGCTGACGCCGTCTCTGTGGGGCGAGTCCATCAGGTGACAGGCCTGCCTCCCCCCATCATTCTCTCCACTATGCAGGGGAGTCCAGGGACTAGAAGGCGCTGGGAGAAGGAGCTGGAGGGTGGAAAACCTGCGTTTCAGCCCAGGCCTGGTCCCTAACCAGCAGATGCTCCACATCTGGGTGCCTCAACTTCTGCACCTGTGGAATGGGCACATCTCCCTGACCCAGGGACCCGGACACGTGGGCGCATCCCCAGGCCTGCTGGGAGGCCACCTGGGCGGCGCCGTGTGCAGGGTTGTCCTGATCCTTGACCTGCACCGCCTCCACCTGCATCTCGTCCTCCTGAAGCCACGCTGTGAGGCCTGGAGAGAAAGCCTCTGTCCGGGACCCAGGCCCACCCCGTTTGGCTTCGACTCACATGAGTGTGTGAGGGGCCGCAGCAGAACCAACCCCACCCCGGTCCCCAGGCCCCCAATTCCCCATTCTGAGCCCCTTCCCTGCCCCCAGCCAGGCTGTTCCCAGCTCTCCCGGCCCACCCGCCTCACTCCATCCGCAAACATTTACTAGATGTCTCCTGAGTAGGACCAGATACACGGTGAAGTGAGAACAGACGGGAAGCCTGCTCCAGGCAGCAGCAGCCCCGTGGGGGGACACGCGTTAGACCGTGTCACCTGGAGGATGTGTCCTTACCCACTGAGGTGCCGGCTGGGGGAAAGGCTACGTCCCACGGGAGCCGAGGCCACAGAAGCTGAGCTCGATGTGGGATCAGGGAAGGCCCCCCAGGACCTGAGTTTCCAGTGGAGATGTGAAGTCTAAATGGGCAGGAAGGGGGCAGGAGGCCCAGCGGGGACAGAGGCCCCCTGGCAAGGGGGAGCTCCACCCCTGGAGGAGTTGGAGGGACCTGACCAGGAGGCTGGGGTGCAGAAAGGGAGGGGAGTGGGTGCCAGAAGGAGCTGGAGGGAGGGCAGAGTCTGGGGCTGGACACTGGGCAGAGCCGGGGCAGAGAGAGGACAGGTGTGACTCAGACGAGAAGCCACAGGTTTCAGTGGGGACATGGACTGAAGGAAGTCCGGGGTGTGCAGAGACCAGCTACTCTGAGGGGGCCCACCAGGGGACTCCAGGAGCTGGGATGAGGCGGGAGAGAGACCAGGAATCTGCCAGGTTCAGAAGGTGCTCAGGACTTCTGAACACCATGGATTAGAGTCAGAGAGAAACAGACAGAGACAAAGACACAGAGAGAGGTAGAGAGAGACTAGGAGAGACAGTGAGACAGAGACAGAGAGACACAGAGAGAGACACAGAGAGACAGAGGGCAGGAAGAGGACCCGAGCCCTGGCTTCAGCAGCGAGCGCACAAGTGCTGGCTCCGGGGCTGGGCGCGGGGAGCAGAGGAGGAAGTCCTCTGAGGTCTGGGAGTGACATTCACCTGGAAGGTCCTGAGTGTCTCCAGGATGACTCTGAGGTGTTCAGTGCAGACGTTGCCCAGGCGGCTGGATTTATGGGTCTGGAAAGTCCTGGGAGAATTCCGAGCTGGAGACAAGAGTGTGGAAGGCCTGGGCATAAAAGGACAGAACGCTAGGAAAGGGGGCTGCTCGAGCCCTCCTGGGCTGGTCCCTGCCTCACCTGCAATCAGAACCCATCGGCTGTGGCCCCGTCCCCTTGGCAGAGGGCCGTCCCCTGCTCTCCACACCATGAGGGTCACAGCCTCTTTCCAGAGCTGCCCGGGGACGCTTTGCCTCCCACCTGGGTTTGATCTCCCACACAGACCAGAGTAGACACATTTTCGTGTCCATATCTCTCTGGAGGGCTCCCTCCTGCCCTGGTCTCAGCTCTGTCTGGTGACCCTGGGCCCCTGCACGCCTGTCCCTCTGAGCACTTGTCTATACCTCCATGGCACCCATCCTAGACCACCTGGATGTATCTTTCCCCAGGATGCCTGCACTGACCTCTGCCTGCCCCCCTGCTCCGCCCCCCAGACTGTTCCCAGCACAGCACCTGGGGCCATCTCTGTTCCAAGTCAGCTCCGGGGAAGTCAGCCTCGGGAGTCCTGCCAGCAGCTCCCATCTCAGCACAGGCGTGTCCCGAGTCCCAGCCAGGAGCCAGGGTCGACCGCCAGTGCCCATCTCCTCCTCCATGGGCCTCACTTCCTCTGCCGGATGCCCTGGCCTCCCCGCACTGAACCCATCCCATCCCCAGGGCCTTTGCACATGCTGCTCTTTACCCTGATGTCCCCACGGCCCTGTCTTCACACCCTCAGCTCCAGTGTCACCTCCCAGAGAGCCCCCGGACCACACGGGTTTGAGTATCCCCTTGTGTCTTGAAAACCCTCAGACAGTCTGGTTCGCACACACTCCTTTGAGACTCAGCCCAGGTATCACCGTCAGAAACTCACGCTGGGTGTTGCTGTTCCGACTTCTACTGGGAATCCCCAAGACTCCAGGCCAAACGTTCCCCATCACTCGTGTGCTTAAAACTGGAAAGCTGGCCAGCGGCTCCTCACGCTTTCAGTACAAAGGGATCCCCGGGGATCGGTCGGACGGCAGATTCTGACTCAGTGACCCCCCGGCTGGGGCTCTGCACCTCTTCCCCGGGACCCGGGATGTGGCGTCGCTACTCCCAGCCCAGCTTCAGGGGTGGGGTCTGGACAAGCAGACGATCCTCGCCCAGGCATCTGGGACACCCAGGGAGAGGCTGGGCCCCCACCCTCTCTTCCCACCGCTGGACGAGTCACCCCACCTGCCGAGTGTGGGGTCGGCAGCGCCCACTCTGCAGCACTCGCTCCACGATTCACAGGAGGGGTGATCTGCGGCTGGACACGGGAGAGGGCTCAGTGGACATACTCCCGGGGCCCACATCTGGGGCCCAGGGCTGACCTCTAGCTCTCAGCACCGGCCGTGCCCGAAGACCCTCCTGGCTGTGCGCTCCCTCCCGCTGAGTCATCCAGCCCCTCTGCCCCGGCCCCAAACCCCCCACCCAGACAGGCCCAACAGCGGTGCCTTCCCGGGCCGTCCCTCCCGGGGAACCTACACATTCACCTTGACTTTCTCCTGACCCAGACCAGTCCAGTCAGCCTTGGTGATGGCTGAACATGACCACAATGGCCTTACCCTATGTGGGGACCCTCTCTGTGCCCAGTATGGCTGTAGCCCTTCCACACTGTAATCTGGCCCAGTCCTCACCAGGGTCCCCAGGGAGGGCTATCCTCACCTCCTCCAAGACGGGGAGATGGAAGTGAGAGGCTGGGACCACCTTGCCGGGACCACAATGCTGTGGGGTGAGGGGGGAGGCAGGGTCCAGGCAGTGGGCAGTCGGCTAGTCCCGGGGCCTCGCCTCTCCACTGGCCACCGAGTCAGGGCCCGGCGAGCGAGGGCAGACGGGGGTGGGGGTGAGGAGAAAGGACACGGTCCTGCCCTGAGGGTCTCCCAGGCCCAGCAGAGAGCACAGGACACACTGTCCTCCCTCAGGTGCACACGCGCCCCGACACGCACACACACTGGTCCACACTCACTTGTGAGCCCCGCGTGCTGGGCGCAGATGAGCGGGAGGTAGAGGCCACTCAGAGACATGGGGCTTCTGTCCGGGGAGGGGATGGGGCAGGAAGCAGCAGCTCACATGTGGGGACAGTGATAAAGGACGTGTTCCCATATGGAGGTGCAGCAGGGCGTTGTGGCTTATACATGAGTTACCTTGGATCTGAGGCTGAAAAAGCCTGTCTGTGGCCCGTCAAACATGCGCTGTCCACCTGCTCTAATTATTACAGAAAAGGGTGCACTGACCAGAAGTAAAGAAGGTCCATGTTAAAAGTAAATACGAAACGCCCCTCTTTGCAGGACACCAGTGCTGTCCCTCCTTTGAAAATAAGACCCCCTTCGCGGGTGCCGAGGCCACACTGACTCACCGTGCACGTGCTGGGCTGTTCTTTTTCACTTTGAAACCTTGAAGAAATGTAACACTGACTTGTTTAATGCTCTTTGTTCTGACAAGACAGAAAACTGTGCTGGAAGCCCTGCTTCTCCAAAGCGGTTTCTGGGAGGAGCCTGGGAAGCACGCTTCCGGACTGGTCCTCAGTTTGGCTCAGATAAAACCCTTTTCTATTCTTATTGTTGATTGTTTCTTATTTTCACTGACAGTAGCCATGTCTCCTGGGCAGATCAGATGGACTCTGTAGAACTAGACGGGTGTTCAGAGTAGGCTTTAACTCCTTCTGCATTGGTTTGCCGGGGCCCCCAGAATTAAACACCACGAGCTGGGCGGTGTAAACGACGGACATTTATTTTCTCACAGTGTTGGGGGCCAGAAGTCAAGGTGAAGGTGCCAGCAGAGCTGGCTTCTCCTGAGGTCACTGTCCTCAGCCTGTGGGTGGCTTGCTCCCTCTGCGCCCAGGGGCCCCGGGGCCGCTTCCTCTTCTTGTGAAGAACGCCTCATGTTGGATCAGGGGCTCCCCAGGGCCCTCATCTTGTCTTTTTTTTTTTTTCAAAGTAATATTCTCTTACTATGATTGCTATTTTACTTATAATTTTATCTGAAAGAACCAGCAAGCAAAATAGACAAGAAAATTCACAAATAGTAATAACAAAATAGTATTCTTTTTTTTTAATTGAAGTATAGTCAGTTACATGTCAATTTCTGGTGTACCGCACCACGTCCCAGTCATGCATATACATACATACATTCGTTTTCATATTCTCCCTCATTTTGTCTTAATCACCTCTGTAAAGACCTCATCTCCAAAAACGGTTACGGTCTGAGGTGCTGGGGGGGTGGGACTTCGCCATATGAAATTTTGAGGGTGCACAATTTAGCCCTTAACAACTTCTTTTGGTCCATGAAAAATATGTTAAAAAGTAAAGATGTTAAAAAGTAAAGATGTGAAAACCTATAGTGCATAATAAACTGATGAACATAGTTCAGATTCTCTGCCGTGAAGGGAAAAAAAACACCCTCTTTTCAAGAATCCACAGAACATGGAAACTGGCCTGTGTTAAGCCACAGTCAGTCCCAAAGTTTGGACATATTACAGATAAAACTTACTGATCCCAGTACAACCAAAGAGGAACCTGGTAGGAAACAAAAAGTTTTCCAAAAAATTCTCTACATCCCTACGGTGAAGGAGGAAAGAAGCTGAAAAATGACAGAGTTTGTAGAAAATAATGATAAAGACACTGCATGTCAGAATGTATGAAATACAGTTCAGCCAGCACTCAGAGGGGTATTTACTGCCACCAATGCTTTTATCAATAAAACAGAAGGAAAGCAAATAATCAGTCAAAAATTAGAAGGGAGAGAGGAATAAAAGTAAAAATGGAAATAAATAAGAGCAGGAAACAGCAGAACTAACCAAGGGAACCTTTAAAAAATAAATCCCTAACATCAACAATAAAATGGACAAGTCATGAGCCACCTGATATACATACTAGAAAATGAACACAAATACACAAAACAGGAAATAAGGAGAAAAATGACTACTACTAAAGCAGGAGAAATGGGGGAAGGAATCATAAGACAGTTGTGCCCAACTTTTAAATGTAATTTGGAAATCTGGATTAAAATGGATGCTTTTATAAGAAATATAATTTATCAAAACACTTTAGTAGAGAGAGAAAAATCTAAACAGATTATTTCCATAGCAGACAGAGAAAGTTGTCAAGGTGCTAGCTCTGCAAAGAACACTGTGCCCAGAGAACTTCTTAAGGGAATGCTACCAAACTTTTAAAGAGCAGATATTCCACTTCTGTGCATACGCTCTTCCTGAACACAGGAAAAAAGATTAAACATCCAATTCTTTCTATAAAGTGAAGGCAACATTGATCATACCACCGGACAAACTGCAGAAAAGAAAACTCGGCCTGTGAATGTGTTTAGAAAATTCTAAGGAAAACATGGGCAAACAGAACCTAAAAGCACATGAAAGGAACACCACATCATGACCAAATGAAGGCTACTGCGGAAGTGCACATGGTTCAGTATTAGGAGATGTCATAATGCAACTCAGGATGTTATTAAATCTAAGAAGGTAAAACCCAGTAATCTCCCTAAATGATGAAAAGGCACCTAACAGAATTGTAAGATTTATGATGATGTTTTCAGTAAAAGCAGACTAGATGGTGTATGAGTCAGGGTTCCTCAGAGAACCAACAGGAATTTGGTTCCCGTAATTGTGGAGGCTGCCAGGTCCAAACTGCAGGGCAGGCTGGAGGCTGGAGACCCAGGGAATTGTTGATGATGCAGCTCAAGTCCAGTCTGGAGGCAGAATTCTCTCTTTCTTCAGGGACTTCAGTCTTTCTCCCTTAAGACCTTCAACTGATTAGATGAGGCCCACCCATATTCTAGAGGGTAATATGCTTTACTGAACATCCACTGATTTAAATGTTAATATCTTATAGTAGCTTCATAGAAACATTGACACATAAAGTTAATCATCACAGATGTGGATATTCCTCAATGTAATAAATTATATCTTTCTCAGCCACTGGTGTCAATGTTTAAAGTTGGGAACAAGATAAAGATGCCCATTACTATTTTATCCTCCATTAAATGTACTGGGCAATGTAATGAGACAGGAGAAAGGAAACAGGTGTAAAATTGGAAAGACTGATGTGATACTATCACAATCTACATGATACAATTGTACACCTGCAAAACCCAAAATACTCTTGAAAAATCTCAAACAAAAGAATTCACTAAGAAAGCACAATACAAAATTAATACACAGAAATCATCAGCTTTCATATTCCCAAAAAATCAACCAGTTAGATTTAACAGGAGAAAAGATCTCTTTCACAATAAAAAAAAAAAAGACTAGATAGAAATGAATTTAAGAAGAAATTGGCAAGACTATATCAAGAAGCTTAATGTTCTGAAGGAACAAAAAAGAAGCAATTAACGAGTAGAGACATATTTCCTCTTCTTGGATAGGACATCTCGACATCAGAAAAGTGTCAGGTCTTCCTAAGGTAAATTATTTATGTGATTTATGTGTATTTTGGGGGGCATCTTTATTTTTTTTAACATTTTTTATTGATTTATAATCATTTTACAATGTTGTGTCAAATTCCAGTGTTCAGCACAATTTTTCAGTCATTCATGGACATATACACACTCATTGTCACATTTTTTTCTCTGTGAGTTATCATAACATTTTGTGTATATTTCCCTGTGCTATACAGTGTAATCTTGTTTATCTATTCAACAATTTTGAAATCTCAGTCTATCCCTTCCCACCCTCCACCCCCCGGTAACCACAAGTCTGTATTCTCTGTCTGTGAGTCTATTTCTGTCCTTTATTTACGCTTTGTTTTTGTTTGTTTGTTTTTGTTTTTGTTTTTTAGATTCCACATATAAGTGATCTCATATGGTATTTTTCTTTCTCTTTCTGGCTTACTTCACTTAGAATGACATTCTCCAGGAGCATCCATGTTCCTGCAAATGGCGTTATGTTGTTGGTTTTTATGGCTGAGTAGTATTCCATTGTATAAATATACCACATCTTCTTTATCCAGTCACCTGTTGATGGACATTTAGGCTGTTTCCATGTTTTGGCTATTGTAAATAGTGCTGCTATGAACATTGGGGTGCAGGTGTCATCCTGAAGTAGATTTCCTTCTGGATACAAGCCCAGGAGTGGGATTCCTGGGTCATATGGTAAGTCTATTCCTAGTCTTTTGAGGAATCTCCACACTGTTTTCTATAGTGGCTGCACCAAACTGCATTCCCACCAGCAGTGTAGGAGGGTTCCCCTTTCCTTGGGGGGGGCATCTTTAAAAGCTAATTCAAATGTTGATATGAGAAAAATAAGAACAGCCAGGAAAACTTTGAAAAAGAAGAATGTTGTGAGTGAAGTAGCCACAACAACTATTAACACATAGTATAAAGTTTTAATACCACAAGAAGAAAACATGCTTATAAGTTCCTCTGTAAATCTGGAGTTGGAAAACTTTTTTAATAGAATCAAATCAGAAGACTTACTAAAAACTGTTTAGTAGATTTGAACATGTGTGTGTGTATACACTTTTCTCAAAGGTAAAAACAGAAAACCAAAAACCCAACATAAGGAAAGCCAGAAGACATGACAAACGGAAACAAAAATTTCAAGTGATAATCTCACCCCTTTTTTTGAGCAAAACAGTTAACCATCACATGTGGTGCTTCCTAAGCGGCAGGCATTGTCCTGAGCACTTAAAAAGATTGAGCTCAGTGATGCAGTATTATTATCAACCCCATTTCATGGCTGGGAAAGTCAAGTAGGAAGGGTTATTTTGCTGAGTAATTTGCTGAGATCACAGAGCTACTGCAAACAGACCTCCGTATATAAAGCTGTAATTTTTGGGGGGTGTCCTTGTGAAGATCTTATTTTCTTTTTAAAAATTTTTAAAATAATTTTTTTTAATTAAAGTAGAGTCAATTTACAATGTTGTGTTAATCTCTGGTGCACAGCATAATGTTTCAGTTATACATACATATACTCCTTTTCATAGTCTTTTTCATTGTAGGTTATTACAAGGTGTTGAATACAGTTCCCTGTGCTGTACAGCAGGACTTGGCTGTTTATCTATTTTATATATAATCGTTTGTATCTGCAAATCCCAAACTCCCAATTGATCCCTTCCTACCCCATTCTCCTCCCTGGTAACCATAAGTTTCTTTTCTTTGTGTGTCTGTTTCTTTTTCTCAAATAATTTCACTTGTGTCATTTTTTTAGATTCCACACATAAGTAATATCATACAGTATTTATCTTTCTCCTTCTGGCTTACTTCACTTAATATGACAATCTCCAGGGCCATCCATGTTGCTGCAAGTGGCACTGTTTTATTCCTTTTTATAGCTAAGTAGTATTTCATTGTATAAACACACCACAACTTCTTTACCCAGTCATCTGCTGATGGACATTTCGGTTGCCTCCATGTCTTAGCTATTGTAAACGTTAAAGCCTGTACTATTGATACACCAATATATATGACTTCCTAGAAAACAACCCAATAGAAAAACGGGCAAATGATTGGAAGAGTTTATAGAAAAGGAACTCCAGTTGGCTGTCAAATACATGAAAAGATGTCTAAAGTTGCTCATAATAAAAGACAGGCAAATTAGAACTTTGCTGAAAAATCATTTTCCACTAATCAGCTTGGCAAAAATTTGAAAGCTTAAAAATCACCTTCCTGATGAGAAAACAGGGAAACAGGTATACTCACCCACCACTTGTGGGAGAATGCCTTGGACTTGCTCCCAGAAAGGGCAATTGGACAGTGTTTGAGGGGTTACAAATGCAGGCGTCTTCTAACCCAGCAATTGCCTTCCTGGAAATGAATCCTCCAGGTGGACGTGGCCACATAACGATGTTTGGATAAGGTTATTCACTGCAGCAATGTTTGTCAGAGCAGAAGGTGAGATGCTGGCGACATGAGACTGGTGAGACGGAGAGTGACACATGCACTCAGTGGCTGTGATGCCTCTGGAAAAGTATCTGGAGCCATTTCCAAGGTAAACTACGTGAAACCAGAAAGAAAGCAGACCAGTGTATGTAGTCTGTTACCTTTTCATGGAAAAGAGAGGGAAAATAAGAATGTATGCTGATCAGTACCTAAAGATAAATTGGAAGGCTGCTGGCAAACTCATAAGAGGTCACCTTGGCAGAGGTGGGGGGCAGTGGGAAGGGGTTGAAAGTAGGCAGATGAGAGGTGAGGGGTGGGAAGGAGATTTTTCACCATATATTGTTTTGATCTTTGAAATTTGTGAATGCATAACCTATTTAAACTTAAATTCAAACTGGCTTAAGCATTGTGTTATATGCCACAATAGGCATTAAAAAAAAGAACATAATATAAAAGGCACAAATATTAGAAAGGAGCTATGATTACCATTATTTGCAGATGACATAATTTTCTTCTCAGAAACCCCCAGAAGATTAAAGCCAGGAAGAAACTTGTTAGAAACAATAGTTTACTAATGTGGTCAATTACAAGATGGACACAGAAAAATAGGTGTTTTCCGATATCTGACAATAACCAATTTTAAAATGTTATAGAAAAAAATATCCCACTCATAGTGTCAACAAAAAATTCAAAACCCTTGGGAACTAAGTTGTCAAGAAGTAGGCATGGATCAACGTGAATTTAAATTTTACTGAGGGACGTGACAGGTGCCAAACAAAGACACAACTACACCATTCTGTTGAAGTCAAAGGCTCGGTTTTGTAACAATGTAAATTCTCTCTAAATTCATCTGTAAATTTAGCATGATTCCAAAACAGCCCTGAACAGGGTATATCAGAGACATCATCCAGCATTTCTGAAGGATATCCAGAAAAGAAACACATGGTAATGTCACCTGAGAGGACTAACCAGGGGGATAGCATATATTAATCCTGTATTAGTATTAATAATATTATTCCTCCTAGGAATTAAGTCACATCGGCAAGTGGACCCAGGTGCAAAAGCAGATCCACATGGAGAATCAGAGGGGGACAGAACTGGCCCTAATAAGTGCAGGAATCTAGAAAATGCTCAGGGTGGCAATTACTCAATCAGCAGGATCAGTTCTGTTGGCTGGTCACGTAGAACGCAGCATGAATGTGACTCTGGAAACATGGAAGCAGGTACCAGGGCAAACCAGACTAGGGGGCTGCCTCTGCACAGCAGGCTCTAAAGGTGGGTAGGGGTGAGGCCGGTGACCACTGGTTTTTGTGATATGCCTCTCTTGAGATTATTTGAATTTTTTAAAATGATGTAAATGTGTTACTTGAATAAAAATAAAAGTTAAAAATCCCTAAACCATCCTTTTCTATCCACGAGTCCCACTTCGTGGCGTAACAGGTTAGTGTGAATTTCACATACTCACTAAACTGTTACATTTTATACTCTCACATTCATATTAACATATTTCTCTTTAACCATGGATGCGATATTGGCATATTATTCAGCAAATTGCTTTTCTTGCTCTACCCTAGTTCCTGGTCTGTCCACATTTCTGTTTCTTTAGAACAGATTTCTAAGAGAAGCATCGATCCAGCGATGGCTTGGCTGTTTTTCGGGCTCTCTAAAATGACTTCTCCAGTTTACACTCCTCATCAGCAAAATAGGAAATCGCTCATGCCTTAGGCAGCTTTGTGCATAAAACCTTTGTGCATTTGATTTTTAGCTACTTCAACATTTTGCATACGTTATTAATAAGGCTGAACATTTGCATGTTTCTTAATCATTTATATTCCCACTTTTGTTAGCATTTGTTCATAATCTTTCCATTTCTACTGGGCTCTCATGTTCTTCTTTGGTGTTTTAAGGGTCCTTGGGGTTTGTTTAAATGAGGTAAGACACACAGAAGCAGAAATAACTGTCCTGATGGCAGAAGTGTGTTTTGCTTACAGATCACTAGAGACAGGAGGCGGCTTGTGCCCGGGGGGAGCACCATGTTGAGGGAGGGGGCAGCGGGAGGCAGAGAGGACACAAGAGCATTTATTGTGGTTTCTGTAGGATGGAATGGGGCAGGAAGGGTTAATGGGCTTAGGGTTGTCTAGACTGAATACCTCCAGCAGTCTTTGGGGCATAGGGACTGTCTTAAATGGTTGGTACCTGACCCTGGGGTGATGAGGGCAGGGAGACAGTGGCCCAGTGTGAGAGTCATAAAGGATAAAGAAGGTCTTAGGGATGAGGGTTCTGGATTGGTTGGTTTGCATTTGAAAGACACACACCCAGGTGATTTGTTTGCTTGCAGGTGAGTTTCTTGTTCTCTCAGGAATTGGCCAACCCTAGGAGTCCATTTTCTTCAGGGTCAGCAAGTTCCCAGAGGTCAAAGCATCAGAATATTTGGAACATTTGGATGTAATTTTTATATGCAATGAAACTTTTCAGTTTTATTTATTTACTGCGATGACACTTAAGACCTTGGCCTGTGGAATCTCATTCTGTGGACTGAGATCTTCCTTTCTCTGCACCTGGAATCTGTCCTCTCTGTGTCCCCTGCCTTCCACTCCAGGATTTAAAGAAACAATTTTAGGAACAATGTGTACTTGATAGGGCTGTTCTGAGGATGAAATGTAACACATCTAATATGCCAGAATTTGCTATTCAATAAATGTTAGCTTTTTTCCTTATATTTGTTACAAATATTTTCCCCAATATTTTCTCTTGTAGCATTTTAATCTTAGCATATATCCTATTTAATTTTTAAAAGTAATTTTCCTTCCAGTCTTTAACCTTAAAAAGACGGTAGCTGAATGGTTGAGCTCATGGGTCTGGTAATCAGACAAGCTGGTTTTTCCATTCTGGACTCTGCCAGGGCAGCGAGGGCCTGGGGACTTTTTGGCCCCTCACTGACTCAGTTCACTCCACTGTGCCATAGCCAAGGACCTGGCCACCAGCTGGAGATACGTGTTTGAGAATTGCTTCCAAGATTTACTACACATCCAGCCAATATATTTTGCAGATTCTATTTTGGAGAAGAAGGGAGAAGTGGACATCTTTAGTTGCTGGATGTAATTTAATTACAGACACACTCGATTAAAAGTTGCCTGTGAAAGCCACAAGGAATGAAAAAAAAAAAAAAAGCACGTTAAGTCCTTCCATAAAGTTTGACAACAGCCCCACTTAGCGGCAAACACGCGGAATCACATCCGCAACGCGACGCACAGCAGGTGGATGGAGAAACTGATCAACCTGGAGTTCCGCGTAAGTGAGAACTGCAATCAAACGGTCTCCTTCGTTGTTAGAAATTAAATCTCCTATTCTGTTCCTCCAGTAACTATTGCTTCGCTTCCAAGTGGTTAGACCTTCCTCTTTTTTTCCCCCTTGTCCAGGTACTGTCAGAAAGCGTCTAGTCACTGAAAGTGTCCTTTTCCGGGGCTGGTGCAGCAGCTTACTCCTGGCTCGTGGATGAAGGGCATCTCCACTGAGCATTTCTGCTTTCTGTGAGTTGGCGCACACCCCTCCCTGAGAAGGACCCACTCACCTGGACCCTTAGGCTTCTGGAAGGTATGACTTAGCACCGCACCTGGGAGAGAGTGTGGGGCAGAGAGAGCTTTGGTCCTGGCGGTGGACAGAGCGGGGTCCACTCCAGGGACAGCCGTTTCCTGACTCTGTTCTCCGAGGCACCTGACTTGGAGCCGCTTTCTCACCTGCAGAATTCAGAGAACACACCATCCTTGCTGGGTGGTTGTGGGAGTGGGTCGGCTTGGACATTCTCAGTCTGGACATTTTCAGCCCCCAGCCCACCCCTAGCCGCTTACCTGTGCTTTCTGAGTGCCTTTCCTACGGGTTTCTCTCCCCTCCTCCCCGGGATGGTTCTCACTTTCTCAGGTAGTTTATTCTCCCTTTTCCAGCATATTTTATACCTTAATGATTGGACTTGGACTCTCCCTTCATTCAACTTTATCTCTGATACTTTCCAGGAACCCACATTAAAGCAGTGGAGGTAAGCAGATGATGACACGTCGCCGACTGTAATTCCAGAAGTGTGACTTGAAATAAGTGTTAAAAAATAAATCCAAACCCAACACGTTGGAAGTATTATTTATTCAAAGAAATCAAACTCTTTTATCTCCTTTTCAATGGTATACATCCCAAATTAGTGGAATATACAGGTATAAAAATAAGACTATTGTAGAAAATTCCACTTTTGAGGTACGTAACAGTTTGGATACTGGTCAGCAGCTCAGATGGCATCTTCTAAAGTGGAATGAAAACCTCTGTACTCCAGCTCTTGGTCCTATTACAACTTCAATTTAAATTAACACGATATACTAAAAAATAGAGGAAAATTCCAAAGCATTTTCAGAAATACAAGTTACACTTAAGAATTGTGTGTTAAGAATGTAAGTCCGAGATACACACATAAAAGACATTTTCCAAAGCACTACTTTTAGCTTTTTTTTTTTTTAAGAGTACAAGGTTTGCAGCTTTTCAGCCAGTACAATTAACACTGCCAGTGCAGAAATTACTCTTTTTGAGAAAAAAATGAGTGGCTTCTTTAAGTGACTGAACAAAGGGATTTTAAACTTTAAGTATATTTAAGTGTGTGAATCAACACAAATAGCAGGAAATACAACATTCTAGATGACAAAAAGTCGTCTTTCATCAGCACATGGTAAATCTCATCCATTCTTTTCCCTCTCATTGTAACAATTCCAACCCTAAACAGAATTTGCAGCCTCACTGATGAGAATGTATAACGTTACATCCGCAATCAGTAAAATGAGAAAAAAACAATTCCAAGTCTGTTACCACCAGCAGCAAAGAACACAAAATAGTACAAGAGACTGGAGTCATGGAAGTTTATTTTTGGTGACTTTCATTACAAATCAATAGATCCTTCATTAGCTTTGCTTATTTTTCTGTTTCTCACAAAGACAATTTTTTGGGAATGTGAGGCTCATGGGAAATTTTATTTCAACAGGTGAAATGACACAAGCTGAAAACTTACACCCGGGAGCTTTCAACTCCACCCACATGTAGCGTGTGACAGAGGAAAAGACAAGCCCTTTTGGAGACATTTGCCTTCTCATGCTCTCCTGACCCATGCCTGCATCCTGAGTAAAAATACAAATATGACAACCGAAGTGCGGAAATCCCATGGGAAAACCTCAATGTCAGATTGGGCCAGGTTGCAAAGACTTCCAAGATTTCGTCTCCTTTTTGTGGTATCAGTTGTATGACAGCTGTACTCGACTTACTCAAAATCATATTTTATAAATCTATAGTTTGTAATTACATCATTTATAATGATAAATCTCCATTGGCAAAATACTCGACTCAGACTGATATGAGTGGGTACCTCTGTGTGCTGTGCACAGTTGAGACTTCACCCAGTTGATCTGACACAAATAACTCTCCAGCTGCGGAGAGAGCCGCCCACTTCTCACCCCTGCTCCCAGGGCACAGGCACTCTCCGACCACCAGGGATCTAGAGGCGAGACAGACATTTCACCCTGACACCCTTTCCGGGATCCTGAGATGCTAACTGGACATGTCAGGAATCACCGGCTCATCAGCGACGCCCCAACAAGCACCCGAAGGCTTCATGGGGCATGTGAAGGCCCTGGAGCATCAAAGATCAGGCGCCCAGAGTCGCTCGTGCTGTGTCTGTACGTGGGTCTATCAGGAGCCTTCATGTGCCTCGTGCCAGCCTTCAGGCACCCGGTGCCCTGCAAGAGCACGTGCGCTGTGCAGACACACAGCACGACGCGGTTTAGGAACACTGGGCATCTGTGTGCCTCCTCTGGCTCTGAGAGCCCAGAGAGCAGAGGGACTGGGAGGAAGCACTGTGCTGACTGGGTGATGTCGTGTCCTTGAGACATTCGTGCTTATTAACTCCAGAATCTGCTGCGCGCAGAGGTTTTGCAGACACACTGCAGCACCAGGACGCCTGGCTGTGCGCCCACGTCCACATTCCACAAGGCTGCTGACTCGGGGCATCGGGCTGCCTCCACCCGCCCCGGGAAAGGCACTCTCACCAACCCAGGGCGCAAGGCCAAGGCAGGGGCTTTGCGTTCATGGCTTCACGGATTCTAATTAGGACCGGTGTGCACTTGGGGATGGCGAGGACCACGAGGACACTGTGCACAGGTGCTCAGAGGGGATAGTGGTGCCCCGCGGGAGCCTCCCGCTGTTCCTGAAACTCTTCTTTCTGGAAGCGCCCCTGACAAAAGGCGTCCCGGAGGAGTGCAGTCAGGAAGCTGCTGGACTCTAGGTCGGTGGGCTGGCCAGCAGGCCGGGTGGGAACGGCTGTCTGAGCTCCCTGGAGGCCGCGGTCAGGAGCACTTCCCTGATGCTCAGATCCCAGGCTTGGTCAGCTCCTGACCCTGCCCTATGAACTTCCCAGGTCACAACCTTGAACCCGCAGTCTGAGAACAGTGTCCTGCTTGGGAGCTCAGGTATCTCTAGTTTTGTTAGAACAACAGAAGTGACAGCTGCAAAGAACGTTTCTCTTAGACAAATTATAACTCCTGAGAGGTTCCTTTGGAAAATTCCTCACGAGGCGGCCGTGCCAAAAACTTGGGGAAACGAGTTTCCAACGTCCTGGGATGTCCTCAGTTTGCCCAGACCTCAGCAGTCATCTGCTGACCAAGGGATATGGCTTCTGACCCCATCTCCCTTCCCAGGTTCTCGAATTTTCCAAGTCCCAACCATCGCCTGCTCTTCCTTGAATGAACCAGTCTTCCTCTGGCAACGTAAGGGTAAGGGGCCACCTTTTCTCACTTTGTCCACGACCGGGTCATCTGGCACACGACGCCAGCTTGAATGTTCTTGAAGTTTGGCATCTGAAGCAGTGTCAAAATAAATCACATCTCCAACGGATCCAGCAACGTCCAGGGTGAAAGAAATGTGAGGATTCCTGACATTGAAGCTCCTTTTCCAAAAGAGCTAATCCTGCTGATTTTGTTAAGCACACTTTTGACTATATTTTTATTTTCCCTCCCCACTCTCAAAACATATTCTTCCACCTCACTATTTAACTGGTTGACGGCCATAAGTTCAAATCTGAAATTCTTAAAACCCACTAGAAATGTGCACAGTAACTTCTGTTGTGTGCCAGTTTCTTGGCACCAGACATCTAGTCTCTCTCTTGGCAAAACCCATAATTTTACATTTTATGATGTTTAGTTGTTTTCCCTAAAAAAGAAAAAAAAAATTGTAGTGGCAAGTTTTTCCTCAGAACAGTTCTGTAATCAATTCTAATAAGTTTGTGCAAGAGAAAAACTCCCTGGGATTCCACCCAATTATTTGGTTTCTACTAATAAGGATAAAGTCTGGGGAACTTGATTATTATTGTTCATGGAACAGGCTGCTGGGCAGTGATTTATTTCAATGATATGCAGTGGCACATGGCCAGAACTTGGAACTGAACATGCTCGGCAGCCCCACCAGTGCAGGAGTGGGGGGACCTGGTTAGAGGCACTTAACACGTTTCCATTTGAGAGGAGAATCTATTAAATAAAGAAATAATCCTTCCTCTCCTCTTAAAGGAGATAATAGAACCCTCGAATCAAAACTGCTTTGCAAAATCTATTACCCAAAGCTCTGAGGAGTTAATGCCGCATGGCTGTGAGTTACTTTCATCGTTTTCAACCATAACTGACCCCAAATTTACTTCCATCCCAAACCGCTGCATTTCACAATGAATCAGATTTAAAAAAAAAATCCTTTCCAAAAGTTTGGGAGTCAGCTGTGTTCAGGGAAACGTTCCCTGCCGTCACATACAAGGAATCTGTTCTTTAAAGCCAAGTACTTGTTTTTGGTTATAAGGAAGACGAAACAGTATATGGTAGATGCCAGGTGATCTGACACCAATGACTTGTGGTGCTTTTAAATTCCAGAGGAATAAACAGAATCAATCCCCATCGCGTTTCTTGCTACGCTTCATAAACAGTTTTGGTTCCTGAAGAAAGGATTTCATTTCGGGCTTCTGAATAACTTATCAAGAATATAAAGCATCAGCCTATTTTAAAAAACGATGGTTCACGTAGAAGCATCCATTCCCATCAGAGAGCTGACAAGGTTCTGACAACAGCCTAATGCAAAGTTGCATCTTTCAGGAGAGGACCATCCTCAACACCTTCCACAGTGCAGGGTAAAATCAACACCCCCCAAAGGACTGCTGCCTCCTTTCCTGCTCAAAGCAAGCCTCCTTGAAGCTAGGCCAAGCTAAGTATCAATTCACATAAGTGGAGGAGGTGGGTGTCACGAACAGGGCTTTGACTCAAAGTCCAATTTTCAGCAGCAAAGCACGCCAGGAGAATGTCCCGCAGTCAATTGTCTGTTTCATTCTTGTTGCTAAGTTATGCTTTTGTAATTTAAGTCTTTCCATTAAAATGTCACATCCAATGACACTGGAGATGAAAAGGTAGAGAAATCTGATACGAAATACAGAGCATCAGCACAAACTCCATTCAAATACCCAAGCTTGAAAGCAACCCTGCTGTTCTCAGATACTCTGGGCACACTGCCGGCTTAGTGTGCTGTAACAGGAACGCTCCCCGGCTCGGACACTGCATCCGAGACGATGAAACAGGAAGACGCCCACCTGAAGAAATGAGCAGCAAAACTAACCGGGTCATATCCTGCAATTCCCTCCTTTTATTTCGGGGGTTTGGATTTTTTTCAGAGCAACAGGAAGGCACTGTCTAGGGGTGTTGCCTTCACTGTTAGGTCAAGTGGCCCACAAAATGGGAGCCCAAGAGAAACCAAGACGGCGAGGAGAAAACTGGACTTCCAGAGGTTTCTAACTCTGAAATGTATTTTGGAATTTTTACCTCACAAATGGCAGAGACCAGAAGTGATGATGAGGTTCTGATAACAGAATGTCCTGCTCTCATCCAATTTCAAGAGGGCGTCCCCGCCATGGCCACGCCTGAACTGCATCTTGAACACACCAGATTCGTGTTCTAAGATGCAACGCAAACCTTCTCCACAAGAATCCTACAGATTCTTGTGGCTGCTGGAGAGTCTGTGAGGACACCACGACACACATCCATGGCTCCACAACTCTTGGGCACAGTCATGCATTTCTCAATACGGAGGTGACCTGGGGGGACAGTGAGCAGGGCAGGTGGCTAGAATGTCCATATGGAACCTGCTTTGAACACAGATAACACTCCAGCCAGAGGAGACACCTCCTAGTTAGCCCTTCCAGTGGGACTGGATGATACATCCAGCCCATTCCAACAGCAATGCAAAGGGAACACAGCGAGAAATGGGATACTGGCTTTAAACCCTTCTTCTAATGACATCAAGTTAAAGGCTTCTGCTTTTCTTGGCCAAAGGCCTCAAATAAATGACGGCAAGGGGGGAGTTCCCCAGATAAGGACACCATTGCACACCCAACTTGTCCCAAAGACTGAACAAGCCAAAAGGAAGCAGCAGGCAGGTCAGCTGCTTGACAGGCTTGGTTAGGCTGTTTCAGACGGGTGTGCCTGAGCCTGGGCGGGGGTTCAGGAAATGCAGCACATGGTTTCAAAGCACAAGGACAAGCAGAAGCTCCCCCACATCCTCTGCATGTCGCGTGCCTCCCGTCCTCTGAGAGCTGGTCGGAAGAACAGGCATTCAGGCCTGTCTCTATTTCCCGAAAGAGTAATAAGCAACCTGCCTTCAGAGAAGACTTGGAAAAAGGAACGAGCTAAGTGAAATAGAATTTGGTTTTTTCTCCTTAAAAACAGTGTTTATTCATTTTAAGTGAAGAGTAAGCACATGTGATGATAACCACCTTGCTGACAGAGCTTCTCCAGGCCGAGGTGTGGTTCTGCACCGGGGACGTCTCGCCTGCTGGAACGAGGCTGCTGTTCAGCGAGGGCAACGGCTGGAACCAGGCTGCCTGTGCCCCCGCCCAGGCACAGGACCCCGGGCAGAGGCTCAACAGAGGTAGTTTTTGCTTTCATACCCACAATACTATGGAAGTACTGAGTACAAAGGAGAAGGTTTTCTCCCCACTCAAAGGCTTTCCATCTTCAGAAGAGGCTGGTGAAGACGTGAGTGATTCTCTCTTCCTAGTGGACTCCAGCTCCTGTTCAGAGCGCAGACACACCCAGAAAGGGAGCCTGCCACTCTTTTTCTGACTCAGAAGGGGACAGGATGGTTAGATCATCCAGCCCCAGCCTTCTCCTGCCATCTTACTGGGAGCCTTCTTGTACCGTCCTGACCCAGGTTGAGGCCTGGCACAAAACACCCTTAAATGCAATTAATACAAAAAGCTTCCCATTAGTTAAGAGGAGTTATAAACTATATGCACTTGTTTTTTCCCCAGAGGTGGGAAGGAGAAGAGAACTAGCCAAGGCTTGTGGGGTTTTTGTTTGGTTGGGTTTTTGGTGGCACACCTAGATAGTTTGGCATAACCAGCTACAGAAAGCCTGAAGCTCAATTCACTCTGTTTTGATTAAGAATGAGGTGTCTTTTATTGTCATTTTCCTTGGAAGTAAGGGAGAAAAGAGGAAACTTTAAAATCAAGGATCAAAATACAGTGAACCTGGAAGGCATCTGGGAGCAGAAGAGATTTAAGACTAATGGACACAGGAAGAAACCCTGCCTTATAACCCCTGCCTGCTGCGCCTGAATTTAATTGTCTCCATAGTTGAGTTCAAGGTCGGGTGGGTTCAGCCCTGCTCTTCATTTCCAGCGATGCCGGACCAGAGAGGACTCGTCGTTGACAACCTCGGGGTCGCGGGGGAGATGCCGACACCGCAGCGGAAGTAGCAGCAGGACGATTAAGGTAAGAAGGATGACTCCACACACGCTCATCAGAGCATAGGAGACAATCCACAGAACAGGCTCATTCAAAGGCAGGGCGGGGACGCAGTTGCTGGCTGTGTCGTCTGTTGAGAAAGGCCCAGAAATTTCAGACACCGGAGCACCTGCGATTTCTGAGGAGACAGAAGCGGGAGAAATCCACAGCTATGAAATCAGCAGTCCGCCTCCACCCCACGACAAAAGAGAGAGCCCTTGGCTTTATCAGACCACAGTCAAGTCACATTGGTACCCGGGCTCCAAAGGCCTTGGCACCTGAGCTCGCACCGAGGGAGGTCTCGGGGGCTGTGTGTCTCCAGAGGGTCCGTCCCCTCTGTACGGACTGACAGCCTGCTTCAGGGTCTGCAAGCGCTGAACCCACGTGGCGAAGAGCAACGTGCAGAGGGGCACGTACGCAAGCATCAGGCGCTTGGTGGGGGCTGGCAAGGCCAGAGCGCCGCGCTGGGTGGGGCGCCGCACTGGGGGGGGAGCACCGTGCTGGGGGGGGAGGAGCGCCGTGCTGGGGGGAGCACTGCGCTGGGGGGGCACTGCGCTGGGGGGGGAGCACCGTGCTGGGGGGGTGCCACGCTGGGTCGGGGGGAGCACTGTGCTGGGGGGGGGAGCGCCGTGCTGGGGGCGGCGCCGCGCTGGGGGGGCGAGCGCCGTGCTGGGGGTAGCGCCGCGGTCAGTGCCCGGCAGGGAACTGTGTTGCTGGTGCTTCTTCAGCGGAGATGAGCAAAGAAAAGTAAGGAGAAGAGCAGGAGAGTCTGGAGCAGAAAACTCAGCCGCACTTGCCTGAAGCCTGGGGCTTTCCCCGGGCGGAGTCAACCTGAGCGCATGTCCCGTGGTGGCTTCCACGTTACGCAACACCCTCACAACAGCCTCACCCACACTCCCCCTAGGTTCCAGGACCAGAGGGGTCGGCCTGGCTCCGGGGACCCTTCCCCGCCCCACACTTGTCCTCTGTCACGTCTGCAGTGTACGGAGCACCCAGAAACAAGAGTGGTAAGTTGGTGCGATACTATGACATAACTGGTAACCAAAAAACATGGCTGCCATCACCTGGTAACTTTTGCAAACAGACTCTAGAAAAACTCTCTTCCTGGGGAAGGAAGCTGAAATGATTTCTTAAAGCAGGTTTGGGGATTACTAGCATTTCATTTGTCTACACTAGACTTAACTGCTCCTTTCAGAAGTATAGAATTTGTTTGGCATCCCAAGTTTTACTTGGAAAAAGAAAAAAGTCTCATGACCCATTTACTCATATTTAATTGCAGAAATGAATATATTTAGGTGCCAGAAAATAACATTGCTAAGCATTTAATTTTCCTGTAACTAAAGCCTCAAGATCCTAAGCCCTGCCAAGTAAGATCCTTTTTTACTGAGGAAAGAAAAAGTGGAAAAAAAAAAAAAAAAGGAATAGCAGCCTTGAAAATAAGCTTTAAAACGAGGGAAAAGACAAAGTTGATTGCTTTGCAAAGAGGCTACATTTTCTTGCTACAAATGTGGATTTGGTTGATGTGGATGCATGGCTTTTTCTAAAAGTGCTGGAAGAGAAAAGCAGGGACCAGAGTCTGCAAATACCTACGAACAGAGGGATGCTGGCTGTCAGTTAATCTAGACACCCAAGTGCCTACGGCCAGTCAGCAAATGACAGCCCACGGGCCAGATCTGGTCTGCCAGCTCCTTTGAAAATCAGGTTTTCTTGGAACACAGCCACTTTCATTCATTTACATATTTCCTGCGCTTACTTTTGTGCTGTAACAGCAGAGTGGGGCGGCTGTGACAGAGACCATCTGTCTCGCAAGCCTAAAATATTTACTACCTGGCTCTCCATGGAAGAAGTTTGCCAATACTTAGCCTATAGCATTTAACAAACATTTTAAATAACAAAAAATAACCCCACTCTTCTTATCACAAAGGTAATGCATACTTATGGTAGAAAATTTGAAAATACACATAAGGAAATAAAAACCCACTCATAAATTCACCCAACTCAGAAACAGTCAATAATCACATTTCAGACATAATCATTTTCTAGGTATCAATTTTTTAAACAAAGATGGAATCACGTAGTAATGCTGTTTTGTACCATGGCTTTCACTTTATATGTGATAAAAATAGCTCATATCATTTGATTTTCAACCATGCCACTTCTTTGACTACACAAAAACCGTACTATAGATGTATCAAGTTTGTTTACCAGCTTTGCTTGTGACCATTTACGTGGCTTTCAATATTTCCACCATTATAAACACTGACCTATGAAACATCTTGTATTTAAATCTTTGCCCATATTCTTATTTTTTTCTGAATGAGTTAATAAAGTAAAACCATGGGTCAAAGTACGGTCACTTTTAAGCATCTGGATGTATGCGGACAAATTGCCCATAAGAAAGGCTGAGCCAGTATGTGTGTAACAGGAAAGAACAGATCTGGCTCCGTGTGAGATCTGTCCCTCTGGCTCTAACCCTGTGCCCTGCTTTCCAGGCTTTCTTGCTGGCTCTGCACCTTGTGTGAAAGAGTGTTGCCTTTAGCCTGAAATACACAGACAAACCATTAAAAAAAAAGACCTAAATCAAACTTCTAGAGATTCAACACTGCATTAGGGGAGATGAAAAAACACACTGCATCGTGTTAATAGCAGATAATACACCACAGAAAAAAAGATTAGTGAACTTGAAACCGTAACCGTAGGAACTACTGAAATGAAACACAGAAAGAGCAAAATACTGAAAAAAATAGAAAACCAGTAAACTGTGGGACCACTGAGAGTAATCAGAGAACCTAAATGAGAGGAAGGGATGGGAGACAGAAAAATACTTAAAGAATAACTAAAAAATTTCCAAATTTGATAGAAACTATAAACCCATGGATTCACACGGCTCAAGGAACCCCGAGCACAAGAAATACGAAGCAGACTACACCAGTGAATTGCTGAAAGCCAGGGATAAAGGAAACATTTAAAAGCAGAGAGAGGAAAAAAGACATATGTACAAAGAACAAAGAAAAGGATTACAGAAGATTCCACGTCAGCAGTAAGACAGTTATAAAACCATGGAGCAAGATGTTTACTGGGAGGAGAAACCCTGCCAACCTAGAGTTCTATACCCAAGCAAAACATCTTCCAGAAGTGAAGACAAAGATGTCTTCAGACACACATAAGTGGAAAGAATTCATCACAAGCACATGCACACGCATGCGCGCACACGCACGCGCGCGCACACACACACACACAGAAATAGTACTCAGTCTTAAAAAAGGATATCTTGCTATTTGCGCCACACGGATGAACCTGGAGGACGATGCTAAATGGCACAAGCCGGACAGAAGGACAAATACTGCTTGATCCACTTACATGTGAAATCTCAAAAAGTTGAACTCGATTCAGAGAGAAGAATGGTGGTTGCTAGGGCCTGGGGTGGGGTTAGGAGGCGATGGTGGTCAAGCACCCAAAGTTTCAGTTGTGCAAGATGAGCAGGTCAGGGGTGTAATGTACAGCCTGGTGACTATAGTTGACAATATTGTATCATACACTTGAAATTTGCTAAGAGGGTAGCTCTTAAGTGTTCTCACCAGCACCAAAAACAGAAAAAGAAAAGCAAAGAAACTACTAAGTATGTGAAGTGATGAATATTTTACTTAGCTTGAGTGTGGTCATCATTTTACAACGTACATGTATATCAAAAGTTCAAGCTGTGCACCTTAAATATACGCAGCTTTTATTTATCAATTATACCTCGATAAAGCTGAAAAAAAAGCGAGCAGGCATCACGGCAGATCTGCACTGTAAATGCGCTGAAGGAAACCCTTCAAGCAGAAGAAAAATGGTATCAGGTGGAAAAACAGATTTATGCACAGAAATGAACACTAGAAGTGGTAACTACGGAGGCAACTGTAAAGCCTTTATGTCTAACTTTAAATATTTAAAAAGATAGCTGACTGATTAAAGCAAAAATAATCACGATATACGGGGTGGTTTGTAAGTCACATCTATGACAGTGACAGCACACAGGACGGGGGAGCAGGGACGCACACTGTGTAGGTTCTTTTACTGTAGGAATCGGTAGATGTGACGAAGTGAAGGTGGACGGTACAAACCCTGAAGCCAATAAAATAACACAGCAAAGAGTCACAGCTAATAAACTCGCCGAGGGGAGCAAAATAAAAATACTCAACTCAAAGGAAGGCAGAAAGAGAGACAAAAGTTGGGGGTGGGGGAAGAAGACATGAAGACAGAAAACAAATAGCAGGCCTGTAGACTTACACCCAACCACACCAATCATTGCATTAAATATAAACATTCTAAACTGGGGATTTGCTAACTTTTTCCATAAAGGACCAGGCAGTAAACATGTTAGGCTCTTTGGGTCACATGCCATTTCTGCCACATATTCTTCTTGATTTTTTTAATAACCTTTTAATAATGTAAAAGCCATTCTTAATTCATATACAGGCAGGCTACATGCCAGATTGAGCCTATGGGCTGTTATTTGCTGATGTTTGGCTTAAACAACCCCATTAAAAAAGAGAGATTGTCAAACTAAACAAAAAGCAAGTCCTGATTTTATGCTGCCTACAAGAAACCCACTTTAAGTATAAATACTCAATTATGTTGAAAGTCATCGGATGGAAAAAGACGTATCAGCCCAATGCTGGTGAAAAAGAAACTGGGAGTGGCTGTGTTCGTATCGGACAGAACAGGTCCAGGGCAGAGAGTCCTACCAGATAAACACGGTGATTTCATAATGATAAAATGCTCAGTTCACAAACACATATCAATACTAAATATTTTTGCACCTAATAACAGAATTTCAAAATACATAAAACAAGAATGGTAAAACCGCAAGGAGGAACAGACAAACCCACAAATATAGTCAGATTTCAACACTCTTTTCTCAGTAATAGATAGAACGAGAAGACAGAAAATGCGTAAGGAGATAGACCAGCTGAACGATCCTATCAACCAACCTGACAATTACAGAACACTCTACACACACAGCAGTATATATACACTGCCTGCAAATGCACACGGAACATTTACCAAGATAGACTGTATCCTGGCAATTACGAATTAGTACAAGTTTCAATACATTTAAAAGTATTCAGTTCATGCTAACTATGTTCTCTGGCAACAGTGCAATTTACACTAGATACCAACAACAGAAAGATAGCTGGAAAATCCCTAAATATTTGAAACTAAAACTATAAAAAACACAGGAGGAAATCTTTGTGTCATTGGGTTAGGCAAAAAATTTCTTAGCTCTGACACCAAAAATCACAATGTATGAAAGAAAAATATTGATACATTTTATTTCATCAAAATTAAGAACTTGTCCTCCTTGAAAGATGACGTGAAAAATCTGAAAAGACTGGGAGAAAACATTTGTGGGTCACGTTCCTGATAAAGGATTTATATTCTGAATATAAAGAATCCCCAAAACTAAAAAAATCAGAGGACAAACAACTCAGTACAAAAATAGGCGAGAAATTCTGAAAAGACACTTCACCAGAAAAGACGTGTGGAATGGCAGTAAGCATGAGAAGATGTGTAAGACCTTCAGCTATTAGGGAAATGCAAATTTAAATTAAACCAAAACCTATTAAAATTAAAAAGACTGACCATATCACTTGTTGGTGAGGATGCAGAGGAACTGGAACTCTCATGCTGGTGGAAATGGAAAATGGTACAGTCAACTCTGAAAACCAGCTTGGCAGTTTCTTAGGAAGTGAAACATACCCCTCTCCCATGACCCGGCCATTTCGCTCTTAGGTATTTACTCAGGAGAAGTGAAAATTATGTCCAAGGACTTCTACCTAGCGCTCAGAGCAGCTTTACTTATAATAGCCAAAAATCCTGGAAACAACCCAAAAGTTCAGCAGGTGAAGGGGGGTAAGCCAACTACGACCCAGCTATACAATCGAGCACTGACCCTCAGTAATAAACACGAGTGAACTACAGACGCGTGAAACAAAATGGGTAAACCTCAAAATAACTACTCTGAGGGAAGGAAGTTGGAAAAAGGAATGCACGTTATTCCATTTGTATGAAATTCTACGAAGTAAAAAGTAAGCTATAGTGACAGAAGGCAGATGAGTGGCTACCTGGGTTTGGGGTCAGGGTCAGCGAGGGCTGGGAGGCAGGCAGAGCGAAAAAGGACAAGGACACTGGGCTTGATGAGAACGTATGTCATCTTGTATGTGGGGATGGTTTCCAGGCTGCGCACCTTGGTAAAACTTATCAAATTGTACCCGATAACACAAACTGTTCGTTTTATGCCAATTATGTCATCATAAAGCTATTTAAAAAATCAGAAGAACAAATCAAAAAATATGTCACAGACTAACCTAGGTGATACGACTGCATTTCGGTTAAAAAAGAAAAACAAAACTAACCCCAGCCCTGCTGGGTACCAAGTGGAATGCCCAAGTTTACACATGTTGGCATATATGACACACACACGCACACACCTTCCTCAACTTACGGTGGGGTGGCGTCCCAGTAAACCCAAATGTCATTGAAAATATCGTTAACTCAAAAATGCATTTAATACGCCCAACCTACTGAGCATCCTGGCTCAGCCTCGCCTACCTTAAATGTGCTCAGAACACTTACATTAGCCTACAGGTGGGTAAAATCATCTGACACAAAGCCTATTTTATAACAAAGTGCTGACTGTCTCCTGTAATGTATTGAACACTGTACGGGAAGTGAAAAAGAGAATGGTGGTCTGGGTCCAGAACGGTTGTCAGTGTACTGACTGTTCACCCTCCTGATGGGGAGGTTCCCTGGGACCTGCGGCTGCTGCAGCCCAGCCTCACAAAAGCATCAGTCTGCATAGCGCTCATCTGGGAAAAGATCGAACTTCACAATTCGAAGTACAGTTTCTGCTGAATGTGTATTGCTTTCACACCATCGTCAAGTTGAAAAATCGCAAGTCAAACCCTCGTAAGTCGAGGACCATCTGTACAGATATATAAATACAATAAACCCAACAAAATCAAATTTTCTTTAATGTACATGTACTATTTTTATCATGAAGAAAGTTCTGTATTTTGTTTTGAGTTTCTGAAAACTAGGACCAATTTAAAGTTGTCAGACATAATGCATTGTCTGGAAACAAGAGCATTCTCACATTTGCTTACCAGCTACTCAACGTTGAAGGAAAGTTGATTTAAAATTACTTCTGGAGGGTATTTTCTAGAAATGCCATTCACTGGATGGTCTGCACATTTATTACATATATTATTAATTCTGTGGTCACAGGACAGATTTTAATTTTTCATAGTGGATCTATTTATGAGAGGCCATGGTGTGCCTGTGGCTAAGACCACGGTCCCTACGGTTCAAATGCTAGCTGCCACTAATGAGCTGTGTCATTCTGGTCAAGTAACTTCTTTGCCTCTCAGCTTCCCCATCTGTGAAGATAATAATAGCAGTCTTGTCAATAGACGTTTAGACTTTATACAGTGCCTGGGGTAAGGTCAGTGTTCACTAAGTGTCCACTGTTAATATACTGTTACTTTAAATTTTCATCAAGGTCTTGGGTTAAAATTTTAATTACGTATTTTCCGTCTTGTCTCCTGGAAGGTCAGGATCATTTGGTAATGAATGCCCGGGGAATATATCTCCTTTTACCGACTATAAAAATCATACGGTCAGGTCTTTTCCACCATATCATACAAAATGAAGTGACTTGTCTCCTCGGATGGGTTGGGTGGTTCTGAGATGCTTTTTGAGCAGGTGTGGTTTACGTGTAAGAGTGCCCTGGACCCACGGCCACTCTGCTCTGCGACCGTGTGAAGCCACTTACTCTCCCGAGGCACCAGTGTCCCTTTCTGTAAAATGAGAAAGCAGGGCTGCCTAACCTGTGTCTTGAAGGGTCCTTGGTTTGGGCATCTTTTGGTTATAATTGTAAGTATATGGCAGAGGCATATCTCTGAGACTCTGTTCTTAACAGCTAACTTTCCTATTTTTAGACATGAACCAGTTGATCCAATTTCAACCTGCAGCAGGGAAAAATTCCCAGTGAGACGACTGTCACAATCCACACTGCATCGCAAGTTGTCTAAGCTGAAATCTACAGTTCTTGGGTGCTAAATGTCTCAATCTATAAAAAGGGATGGATGGTATTTCAGAAGCTTTGGATACATTAAGAGAGAGTTGTCAATTTTTACACTCAATTATTTTCCGAGCTATAGGACCCTCGTCCCAGGCAGCAGAGAGGCAGTTCAAAGTGCTCCTGTCCCCAATATCTGTTCCAGGTATGTGAGACCCAGGTTGGCCAGCTCCATGACACACCTTATTTATCTGGCTCTGGTGTGAGACTAGAATAACAAATGTCCGTAGGAGTGGAGGGTGAGTTGAGGAGAAGCAGGGGCAGCATAAGAGAAGCATCTGGAGATCTTTTTTCAAAATACCCATCACCCTCCCACCCACCACCATTCTTATATACCTTGGCTGAAAAAGGAGGTGAGGATGTAGAACGTGCATCCTTTAAAAAGCTCCCCAGGAAATTCTCATCAAAGAGCTCCCACTCACTGCTCTTCCCCTCACCCTGCTCCAAGCCTTAAAGAGAAGCCTAGTCCTACAAGCTAAGTGTTGTCTGACAAACAGATTATTATGAAAACCAAAATAAAGATACTGGGGGAGAAGGGCAGCCCCCCCAAATTTTTCAAGTGCTGGTTTGTGCAAAGCTAGAACTTCCTCCCACTATAACACATAGAGCTGAGGATAAAACAGCCCTCAATTTTAAATATGTAGCTGAGCCCAGAAATAGTCCCTAGGGGTTCCAATAACCAGAGGATGGGGGGGGGGGGCGGTGGACAGAAGACTTGACTCCAGCACCAAGGACAGGGGCGCTAGAGATGGGATGCCAGTGAAGGCTGGCCCAGCAGTGAGGGAGCCAGGAAAACTCTGCCAACAAGGAAGGCGGGCTTTTTCCAAGACCTGAGCAGGGGTGGGAGCTGAGGGCAAGGAAGGCTCTCCCATGAGAAACGGAACCTCCAAACAGACACCTCGAGCATGGCTGGCAGCTAAATTTACACAGTTTGGTGTAGAAATCCTGCACTTCTCATAGTCTGAAACCACTCGACAGGAAAATGCAAAATTGCTTTATAGTAGCATTTTTACAATCCAAACTGCACTGAACTCTCTTGGGTGGGGAAAAAAAAAACACTCTTGCTAAAGATTAAGCTCACAACAAAAAACGACAACCAAGTGAGAAAAACATCCCCCACAAGAGAACAGGCATCAGACACAAAAACAAGCAGATTAGGTTTCATAAATGACAGAAAAGACAACAACCTGCTTGAATTATACAATAGCTGTGTTTTATGCGATTAAAAATTCACTGAAATGCCAACAAGTTTTTTTTTTTAACTAAACCAGCTAATTTGAAAGTTCATAAAGGAAAAGAAAATTAAGAAAGAATAGCACGGAAGTTTTGAATAAAGAAGAATAATGAAATGATTACTTTAAGACATATCAATGGAATAAAATAGGAACTCTAGAATAAATATTTATCTCCCAGTATGGAATTTGGTATGTAATAATAGTGGGGCTTCAAATTAGTGAAGAAAAGATAGATCATTTGATAAACGTTACAGAAATAATCTGGCAGTCACCTTGGGGAAAAAGATTTAATCCATACATTCTATGCCAAGGGAAATCCAACATAAAAGGTCTTAAATATCTCACAAAATAATTTCAGTGAGGACGGTACTGAAAATGGGACATTAAACCCAAGAGCCTTAAAAGACTGATTTATTTAAATGCATGAGAGTAAACATGTTTACACTATAATTCATCATAAGCCAAGTTTAAAAATAATTTATAATTGAAATACGAATTTTACTGTTTTTTTCTCCAAGTGGTTACTTACTCCATTACATAAAGAGAGCCTACAAACTGATACAAAAAACTAATAACCCAACAGGAACAGAAATGGGGAAAAGAGTGGATAGTTCACAGACAAGGAAAAACAAACACCCTTAGATGCATGAAAGGAAACTCAACCTCATCCGTATAAAGTAATGCAACTAAAATTACACTGAGGCAGTCTTCCCCACCTGTCAGATTGGCAAAATCCCCCAAAGCATGACACCACGTTGGTGAGTCTGACTGGAGAAGCAGGCCCTCACATGCCTTAGCGGAGAACTGGTGCGGCCAGGTACAAAGGCGTGTAACCCCGTGCAAGGCCACACGCCACGGTGTCAAGGTTGCAAATGCTCCACCCTTCACCCCAGGAATTCCACTTCTCGGAATCCAACCTAGACGTGTATGTTCTTACTTATGGGCGTATGTA
The DNA here is from genome assembly GCF_009834535.1 of Camelus ferus. Lineage (NCBI taxonomy): Eukaryota > Metazoa > Chordata > Mammalia > Artiodactyla > Camelidae > Camelus > Camelus ferus. Next base: position 4,211,839 of record NC_045696.1, read on the forward strand.
AACGGTGACCACCACAGGGCTGTCATAACAGCAAGATTAGGAACCACTGAAATGTCTATCCATAAGGGTTAGTTAAATAAACAAGGAAACATCCACACAACAGGAGATCATGAGGCTCAAAAAAAACAGTAATGAGGGAAGACTATGTACTTATGTGACTGACTCAGAGAGTGGGGCACAGTATAACTCACTGTGCCTTTCCAATACTGCCCAGCTGCTTTTTAAAATTAAATAAAAAATGATAAAGGAGATAAAGGGAAGCATAAGCCACCACGAAATTATTACAGAACACTACAGAAAAGTAAAACAGTACGTTTGAGAAAGTACAGAATAGTTTCTGGAAATGAACAGCACAGTCTGTGTAATGAAAAGCTCACTGAATAGGTTAAGTAGTAGATGGAATGTAGCTGAAGAGAGAATCCTCCAATCTAAGACGCACCCGAGGAACCTTCACAAGATGCAGCAAAGATACAGAGGAAGGCAGGAACGAAAGGTCAAGGGATGTGGAGGGAATGATGAGACCTCCCCACGTTTACTTCTTCCAGGACATCCAGATGGAGAGACTAGAAAGAATGCGTGTGAGGCAAGAGCGGAGGAGGTGATGGGGAGAATTTCCTAGGGCTGATGGTGAAAACCATGAATTATCAGAATCAGACAGTGAGTCTTGAGCAAGATGAAAAAAGTAAGCTCTATCTAGATACATCACGATGAACATTCAGAACACTGACAGTTACAATAAAAGGAGTCTCAACAGCAACCGGACAGAAGGAGCACGTTGCCCTTAAAGGTGAAACAGCTGAAACTCACCGAGGTCTGTGCATCAGCAGCTGTGATGGCAGGAGATTAAGGACACAGCATCTTCAGAACACTAAGGGAAGACGGCAGACTTAGATCTGCACGCAGCTCAATTATGATTCAAGAGTTGCGGCAAAATAAAATTTACCTTCCACAGACTTTTATAAAAGAAATCCTAAGGTTCATTCTTCAGCAGAAAGAAAATTGCTGTGTAGTGTAAACAACTTGTTTATCCATTCTCTTTTGGAGGACTGTGGGCTGTTTTTCAGTTTGATAAGAGTCACAGTTTCACGTAATTGCTAAATGAAAGCAGCCTTTCGGTTAGTTTTATGAACAAAGCCGCTTCTGGTCAAGTCCGTGGGTGGTCACGCACATGCATCTCTCCTTTGCACACACCTGAGAGCGACCTTGCTGGGTCACTGAGGACGAGTTTGTTTAACACTAGTAGAAAATGTCATTTTTTTTTTCATTCATACTAAACAATTTCAGCAGCTGGGAATCCCTTAACGGAGAATTAGAAGGAGATTCCACAAACCTATCCAGTGCATCATGCTCCGTGGTGCAGTACGATGACTATTCTGATTAAAGTAAGGAAAGAGACAAAAACGTCCATCACCATTTCTATTCAATGTTGCCTCTAAAGGCATCACAGAAGAAAAATAAAAGATATAAAGATATAAACAAAAGATCTAAAATGAGAAATTATTAAAAAAAATGTGTTATTTGCAGATCATGACTGCACTGAATTTACAGACGAACTGGTCACGGAAAATCCAGCAACCGTAACGCTGAGCGGTGAAGGCAAACTGACAGCCTGTGCGCACCACCACGGAGCTCACGGGAATTAAGAAGTAGCAAAAGGCCCAAACCAACCATCCCGTGTTCAGTTGTGAGCACTTCTCCACAGGGACATGGCAGGCAGCTTTAAGGTGGCCCCCGCCAGCCTGCTGCCTGGTGTGCCCTCCTGTGCAGCGAAGCCGCCACCCGTCTGGCCCCAGGGCTGCTCTGTGAGACATGGGAACGGGGCAGCGGGGACAGCACATCGCCCCTGAGATCAGGTTATAAACACCTGCGGTTCTGTGCTGGGGCTCTGTTGGGCGGTCTCTCTCTCTGGGGTCTCTTGCTCTGGGGCGACCAGTGCCCCACCTTGAAGACATTCAGACAGGCCTGTGATGAGTCCACGTGGTGGGAAAAGAGGGCTTCTCCAAACAGCCACGCAAGGCAGCTTGGAGGTGGCCCTTCCAGCCTTCAGGCGGCTGCAGCCTCGCGGGAGACCCTGGGCCGGAGCCACCCAGTTAGACTCCCCCTGGACTCCTGGCCCTCAGCACCTGCACAAGGCCCCAGGATGCTTCTAAATTTGGGGTTAATTGTTACACAGCAATAGATTACCAATCCCTGGGTACTGATAACCACATAGTGAAATTGTAAGTGCACAGTGATTATGAGAAGAACATACACCAATTTCAGGATAAAGAGTATTCCTGGGGAAGGCGGTGCGATGGGGTGTAAGCCATATTTGTTTTTATTTCTGTGACAAAATTTTGAAGAAAACATGACAAAATGTTAGCATTTGTTAAATCTGGGTGCTCCATAAGTGTGTACACAGTACAGGATTTCTTGCAACTTAAAACATTTTGTTATATAAAACATGTTATAACTTAAAAATAAACACTTTTTAAAAAGGACAAAAAAAGGCAGGGCATCTTTTCCATTGACTCTGGTGCTTTAGAACACAGTCTGGCTCCTAATTGCTGTCCTGAGGGAAGTAATTACTTGAACGGCTAAACAATTTGCACTAAAGAGGAGGCATATCATGGAATATTCCCATCGCCTATGAAACCTAACGTTAAGTACCCTGACCTTAAACACAGCTTTAAAAAACAGCAACAAAGAACTTGTATAAGAGCACCTAACAGAGGATTCACGGTGAAACACAGGGAAGAATGCTGCTTTGCTTGGAGATGCTTAATATTAAACTATTTCCAACAGCAATTCACCCGGGAAACATGCGGTGATTATGCTGTCTGCTGATTTAACTACAGTGGACGCTGCAGCAGCTGTTGCCATAGCACCCTTCTGCTTGAGTGGTACTTAACCGGAGAACAGGACTTGGGGGGGGAGTGCTGTAGTTCTTAGATCCTCTGCGTTAACAGAAGGAAAATACTCATAGCTGGGAGCCACAGAGAAAGGTCTCCTTCAGTGATAACCTAACAGACTGAAAGAGTTAATACGCATCTGAAAAGTAAACAGTTACTCGTGACTAAGAAAAAAATGGCAAGCCTCAAGAATGTGGGGAGTCTGTTCACTGATACAAAGTCAAAGAAATCTGCACTGGTATTTAAGAAGATATATTGCAACTTTCCAAATATGTACATGGGGTTGGGTGATTTTATTTACATGGAATATGAACTGACCTAATGTTCCAGATACAATTTTTCCACTTAACATTTCTCTTCTTCTGTTCTCCAAACTGTTATTTTACTTTGTGGGAATAGACAGCGTGTTGGAAGAAGGCTATAAAGCATCACTTAACTGCTTTATTTACCTGGCTCCTATTTGAAGACCACGATTGTGGTAGTTAGAAATAATAACTGAACATACTTCACCTCCCGAATAAATCAGCTGCGATCACCTGGCATCCTGCCTGCACACCCTCCCCTCCCTGGCTCTCCTCCAAACTCCTCAGGTGGTTTTAAATCAGCGAAAGTCTGGTCAGAGCTGAGGCTGCCAGCGCGGTCAGCCGGCATTCCTGCCTGTCCCACAACTCCATCTCATGTTTAGGACTTTTTTCCCATCAAATTCATACTTCTTTTCCTTCACTCCATGGGGGTCTTGGATTTCGCTACAACCCCCAATTTTTGGTTGTCAGTTCTTTCCCTGTCTCATTTTTTAAAAATTATTTTTACCTCCTTCATTGTGGTATGGTTCCTGCACAGTAAACTACACACACTTACATATTTCAGATGTATTCTTTGATGCATTTTGACAGATGGACACACCAATGAAACCACTACCACCATGAGGACAGCTAACATTTCCTTCACTCCCCAAAAGGTGCAATTTTCAAATTCCCAATTTATTAATTCCCCTTTAACCCTGGTACTTTTTTTTTTTTAATGGAGCTACTGGGGATGGAACCCAGGACCTCGTGCATGCTAAGCACACACTCTACCAGTGAGCTCTACCCTCCCCCAAGTATCTCACGTTTCTTAATGGTTCTCCCCCTTAGCATGGTACCAGCACGGCTTTGGGATTTCCTTCTGTTCCTGACCCCAAATCCAATGTCCTGGGATGCTTTCGGGCCTCTGAAACCCCACCTTAGGCGCCGCAGCCCTCCCCGCTTCCCCCTGGGTGCTCCTTCTCCACTCCCCCCACAATTCCGTCTCCTGCACTTCTGTGATTTGCCTTTTCCTCACTGGCTTGGGCTGTTCATCAAAGGACCTGATCCTCCCACTAAACCGTGTGCTGTGTCAACACTCCACTTCAAGCATGCTGCTAACTCTGCAGGCATTTCCAGGTGGACGGGGGTTAACCGTCCTATCAACTTTATTGGTCTCTCCTGGTTTCTCTGGAGATCCACCTAGTCTTCCAGCTGGACTTTGCAGAATAACACTGCTGGGTCACCCTCATACCATCTCTCCAAAAAAAATTCCATGGGGGCAGGAGGGATAAATTGGGAGTATGGACTGAACAGACGCACACTGTTGTCTACAAAACAGCCAAACAGCAAAGGTCTACTGTGTAACACAGGGAACTATATTCAGTATCTCGTCATAAGCTATAGTGGAAAAGAATCAAAAAAGAATATATATACCCCCCCACACACACACACCAGACATACGTATAACCCAATCACTTTGCTGTACCCCTGAAACTAACACAGCACTTGCAAATCAACTGTGCTTCAGTTAAAAGAAAATACTATGAGAAGAACAGGCTCCTTGTTCTCATTATTTCAGGACTTCGGGAGATAACAATGACAGGTGTTTACTTCTTATTTCTCACAGAGGCTATTATCTTTGAGGAAAAAGTACACACAGCTTATCTATGAAGTTTCTATTTATTCATCTTGCTTTCACTGTCAGAAACCTGAAATTCATCCCCAAGGTCCCACAGAGTATTTTCACTGCTGGTATGAAGTGCCGTTTTAAGTTTAATGTGAGAGATAATTGTAATAACTAACGTTTATTGTGTATTTGCCATGTGCCAAGCACTGGGCTAAAAGTTTGCCATGGATCGAGGGAAATACAACATTATCAGAGACCGGCCAGAGCGATGCTTTGCCACACAGCAGAGAGACGGAGCCTGGTCAGTTTCAACAGGGGGCACAGGTCCCGGGCCAGTGGCTCCTTCCCATCGCTGATGCAGGGCAACTGTCCTATGTGCGCCCTTCTGGTGTTGCCGGGGAAAGACCCTAACCCTTCCCCACAGCATCTAGGAATACTGAGAGCTGGGGGCCTTTGACATTCATGCTTCAGCAGAACAGAGGTACACTCACTGCACCTAAAACAGAAACCACAGTCCCGCCCAAAGTGATGAACCCAGAACAGGCTGTATGGCTTTTCTCTCTCGGTAGGGCGGTATTCCAGCCCAACGCTCACTCTTACGTGGCTGAATGGAGGCTGAAAATTGCGTGCACGAGGCTGCCTTTCACAGCAATAATGATGTATTAATATTGGTTAATTTACTGTGACAAATATACCGTACAAATATAAACTGTTCTATGGGAAATTGGGGGTGGGTGTATGGGAACTTTGCACTCTTAACAATTTATCAGTAAATCTAAAACTATTCTAAAATTAAAATTTTAATTCAAAAACAAACAAACAAGTTTGCCATGGATCATTCTCGCCCGTTCCTCTCTGCAATCCCATGGTACATTTTATTGATAAGACTAATCGCTGATCGCAGGTATGACGAAATAACTCAGCGACAACTGATTTGTCCCTAAGAGTTGCTTACACCTGGCATGAAGCGCCCTCGTCGGGCCTCCCCGCCCGACGCGAGCATCGCTCACCTGCACAGGGGCTGCCTGCAAAGCCCACCCGCTTCCGAGCTCTGTCAAAGACCACGTAGAAGCCCTCCATCACGGTAGCACCGATCACCAGCGCGTTCGTGGACGGCGAGATGCCGAACCGGTAACATTCATAATTCAGGCCAGCCCCCATCATGGGCTGGATGTAAAGCTGTTTAGAGGGAAAGAGGAAACAAGAAACACGAATCAGGCAGTGTCACAACACCGTTGGGGCTGCAGTGTGCTCAGACTCTCCAGGGCGCCCTGGGTCACCTGCCTCACCTGTAAGCATCAGAGAACTCCAGGGCTCTGTCCTCCCCTGTCTTCCCTCCCCGGGACCCAGCAGCCCCACGGCCCTCTGCACCTTCCCCGTGCACTGTCTCCAGTCGAGACCTTTGCTGCCATAGCTGTAACTTTTATGTCTACTTGCCTACTCACCCCTCAACTGGCATCTCAAAGGTAACATCTGAAAACCTGAACTCTGGAAATCCCCTGCCCCCACCCAGATCTGCTCTCCTCTCAAGGTCCTGTGTCTCAGTAAGTCCATGACTCACCCAGTTACTCAGACCCCAGGGCACTGGTCAGTAACTCTTACCCTACCTCAAAGCCCTGGCCAGAGTCTGCAGGGCTTCCTCTGAAACTGAACCTGAATCTGACCACACCTGCCATCTCCATCACTGCTCCCCTGGTCCTCTTCTCTCAGGAGCTACTGCAGGGGCCCCTAAGTGGCCCCAGGATGCCATCTTTTCAAAGTGATCATGTCACTTTCTGCCAAAGAGAATTTCCCAAGTAGGCAGCATGACAGAGGTAGGGTGGTTTCCTCAGTAAGAGAGAGAGACCATCACAATCAGAGAGGATGCAGCATCACCAGAGGAGGAGTCTGACCCGTGCGGGGACCATTTCTGGCACGTTCCATGCAGTGTTCAATACACACAGGGTGTGGCCCTTGAGATTCCCCTAGAAGCAGAAGTCTTTGGGGAAATGAGTCAAAACTTAAAGCAATCAGCGGGCAAATCAATTATCATGTCAGGAATAAAAATCTCTGTTTAACAGCCAAGTGTTCAAAGTTAGGGAGTTAGGAGAACAGAGTGGCTTAAGAAGACAAAATGGCAAATATTTTTTTAAAAAGTTAAAAAAAAAATAAAGTGCAAAATAAGTAGGAAAAAGGGACATTCTTGTAATGATTAGTCCTAAAGGGCAAAAGCATCAAGAAAGACTTGGAGGAAAAAGCTGAGATTCTCCAAGCAGCCAAGAATTCTAGGACTTGCGGCTGGAGGGTGAGGGGTGGTGGTTTTGGGGGGAGCAGCAGGGAGGGGCTGCCCTGTGATGACCGAAGGAGAGGATGCTGTGTAGGGGGCAAGGTGAGGATGGGCCTGGCAGGGCAGAGCGCTGGGCATCAGGACTGGGAAGCACAAGAACAGTAAATCTGAGCAGAAAAGGCAACCAGGCGTTGTGCTGCAGAAAAGGTCTGCGATCAAACTGACACACGAAGAAGATGACGGTCATTGCACTTGCCACTCACAGGGAGATGAGCAAGGACCCACTGGGGCGGAACCTGGAGTCATTGGTCCCCACTGGACATCAAGAAGCGGCCGTACCCAGGGGCCGGTTCCAGTGGTTAGAACCCTGCACTGACTGGCACATCTGCCTGTCAACCCCTCTTCAAGACAAGGGCTCATTCTAGTCTTCACTGTATCCTTGGCACCTAGTACGTGCTGGGCGCACAGTAGGGCCTCAGTAAACATATGCTAGATTGATGAATGATGCCAAGCTTGGTCGGTGTGATGAAACAGACAACTGCTCCTGAGGGTCAACATCAACCAGGGTAAGGTGGCAGATGTACTCAGCTGCCGCCGAAACATGTGCACTTCGGGCTCTGTAAGCAGGGACCAGGTACGTGTGCGCACACACAGACACCACCTCTGAGTGAACAAATTTCATAATAAAACCCCCCAAATTGCCAAATACAACGCAACCAATGACACTGATGCAAACACCATGCAAACTGTTTGTATCTTTCCCCCGTCCTCTGTGTGTCCTCGCTGACTTCCAATAAAAATTCCAGACTGCAAATTCTGCACCACGACGGGAAAGCTTCAGTGTTGCTGGTTCTCAGAATAAAAATGCCTGCCTTAAAACCAAAATAGCACAAAGAGACAAAGCCGTGGTACTGAGACTGAAACTATGTTACGTTTTTAGGATTATGTGGAAAAAAACCCCAGAATCTGCCTGGGGGCTGGGGCTGGGGCTGGGGGCTGCGTTTTTAAACAAGTCAAACAGGATTCAGCCCATGTGTTTTGGGCAAATAGTGCAGGGGCAGAGACACTGTGTCTTTTGTCATGGCTCTTCTGGGCACTAGCAATCCTTGGTCCGCCTACTGCTGCTGATGCCCGAGTGCTTCTGGGCAAGGGCCTTGTTCTAAAACGCTGGTGATAAGCAGGCCTGATCGCTGCCCTGGATGCTAGGAGGGCTTCAGTTGGGCGGAAGTGCGGTGCTGGGAGGGCGCCCGCAGCACTGCCCCCGTGGGGTATCGCTGGGGATGCGGAGCTGGTGGGCTTCTCCCCAGGTGATGGTTCACAACTGCCTGTCACGATGAATAAGAAATCAGGAAAACAGAGGGGAAAGCAGATTTTTAAAGACTGAAAATGTGGACATGTCAAAGTCAACCCAAAAAATATCTACAGTCTCATAAGTGAGAACAGAACTGGATTCTTATGCAGAGATATGCAAATTAAATGCAAAACTGCCAACCCTCCCTCATTATACGGTTACACTCACCCAGTGCTCGTCCTAAAAGGGGCTGACGGTCCCCAGTGAACCTTCAGCTCTGATGGCTGCTGCCTGCCCTGGACGTAGTAACCGATCTCCCCCTGAACGCCTGCCTCCTCCTGCTTCTTCTGAGTCCCTGCCTCCGCTGACCAGCACACATGCCATTTACTCTCCAGTCCACAGTCACCTGTGTCCTCAGGCTGGGTTGTAACTTCCGTTACAAACTATTGATGAAATAATGTCCACATTTTGCTCTTCGACTGACCAAAATTTAATCACCAAGAGCACATTATTTTAAAGATGCTGAAAACACATCACTCTAATAACATCACTCTATGCTGGGTTGTTCATCCAAGGATACTGCAGGCTTCCAAAAATGCCTTTGGCAGGGATTACTATTTCTCCTTTACAGTTAAAGAGACAGACAGAAAGGGCTAAGTGATTTGCTCAAAGTTACAGTGTGAGTCAGGAGCAGTGCTGAGAATATAACTCAAGCCTCCAGCTCTCAGCATATGTGTCCTCTGTTGGGCTGTATTTCTCCTAAAGCTTTCAATCCTTTCCCCAACAACTCTCCATTTCTGGAACATACTTCTCCACCCATAAAGTTGAGAACAGGGAAGAGGCAATATTATCATCTACCTTTTTCTTCCAAAATGGTTCCTCCCTCCCTATCCCCCAACCCCACTCCTTTATCCCAAATTCACCAAACTGCAACCAAGACACATTGCTCTCCCACAAACACCATCACATGGCTGTGTGAGGGAAGGAAATCTCATGACTGTCATCTTCAAGGAATTAATAATTTAATGGAGGAAGAAATAAAAGTGTATGTGTGTGTATATAAAGAAAAAAGACGTCAAATGAAAAAGGCAACAGCATAAAATTATACCCTAAAGATATGATTCCACGCCAGAAGAGTAAACTAGGAGACACGCATTATGACTTTGAAGGGCGAGCTCACAAATGGGTCATTCTCCTCAGCGGATGTTCAACAAAGAGGGGTTGTTTGAATTGGGTCTTAAAGGATGGGAAGAATTTAGACACGCAGATGGAGTGGGGAGGAGACAGCATTTTAGGCAGAGGGGTTGGTGGAAGCAAAGGTTAGGAGATGGAGGCGGCACCCAGAGCTGGAGAACAGCCACCAAGAATGGACGGTCAAGGGCAAGCAGGAAATATGTTGGAGAGCCAGGAGGGATCCCATGAGGTCACTGAAAGCCACACTGGCCAATGAGGCCTCCGGGGTTTAAGGAGCGGGGCTGAGCGTGCTGCGGCTTAGGAAGATGAATCTGGGAATAGTTTCAAAAGGAAGAGGGGGGGTGGCATGCATGGAGGACACACTAGAGGGTCCTGAAATGGTAGTGGGTGGGGGGCATGGAAATGGAAAGGAGGGGGATGTAGTGAGACGTGTGACTCAAGAAGATGGAATTTGGTCTATTTGACCAGATGCTTAGGATGAAGGAGGAGTTGATGATCTACTGAATATGGAGAAAAAAAAGTCATCTCTGAGAATCCAGTTTTAATCTTCACTTAGAAATAAATCAGAACTAAACATATATGGGTGTGACTGTAGATACTGCAAAAATGCGCTCAATTCTTTATGTTTCTGTGGACCCACACCCTTGTGATGTGACTCTGCAGTTCTTTCCATGGAGGGGCGGCATCTATCTTCTCACCTTGGGAGTCTGGGCTGCCCTCGCCTGATTTTGGAAACACCATGTAAGAGATGGTGGCCAGTGCCAGGTCTAGACTTCAGGGACCCCTGTGTGTTTCTTCTTTCTCCCAGGACTCTCCCAGCACTGTGCGAGCCAGCCGGTGCATGATGAGAGCCAATGGCCCCATCACGCTATCAGCCGAGCCACCAGATATGCAACTAAGGCCATCTGAGACCATCCTAAACCGAGACCAGCCTATCCCTGGCCAACTACCAGCTGCCCAGAGACATGTGAGCAAGCCCACTGAGGCCAGCAGACCTGCCCAGACTCGGAGCAGAAATAAAGCTCACAGATTAAAATAGCCAGCTTTCGAGGTTGTTTGTTACACAGCATTCTCGTGGCAAATGCTCTCTAATACAGGTGCAATATCCCAATATGCCCATCTTGCATGAAGTGCTTTACTTTTGCACGGTCTGTGTTAGAAAGAGAAAAGCACAAATCCAAGTTCATACCTGAGGCAGGATAGTTAGACGGAAGGATCTGCTGGAGTTCTCGTCTCTCAGGTAGATGGAGATTTTGGGGAAGTAAGACCAAGGTGTATCAGAATTTGCCCAGCATGCCAGCTGGGACCCAGTCCAGAAACCATCAGAGAATTCTGGAATCTAGACAAAACAAGATCATGCGACAAACAATGACTAGTCTGGCACATCAACAGGAAGCAGCTCTCAGCTCTCCTCGTCACCTCGCCAGATGCCCACAGCGATAAACAATGCTTAATTTGGACAGCGAAGCGGAGACATCAGTCCTCTGGAAGAGTGATGGTGATGACAAAAATCACAATTACTAAAATTACTGAGACATGCGGAAGACTTACTGGTATTAGGCACTGCTATAAGCACTTTGCAGCAATAATTACTTTAATCCTCAAACACCCGAATCAGTGCAGTAACAGTATCCCCTCCACTTTACAGATGAGGAAACCAAAGCACAGAGAGGTGAAGTAACTTGTCCAAGGTCACACAGCAGTAGGCAATGACCTCTAAAGAGAAGAGAGACCAGATCTTCAGTGTGGCTGCTTATCACCTCTCCTCTGAATTCCCTGAGCCCAGCGAGTTTCCTCCTGTGTGCATTCTCTGTTCTCCTGGACCATCTTTCTCCTCCTCCAGATCTCAGCTCTGATGCCACCTTGCCCAGGGAACCCTCCTTGGCTGCCCCAAAATATGCTGGTACCTCACCATGCAGCTCTCCTCCTTGGCCTTTCTCCTTGCAGCAGCTATAATTCTACATTCATTGGTGTAATTGGTTAGCTTTTGTTTCCTGCACTCGAATCCGAATCCTCTAAGGACTCAGGTCTGCTGTCCGTCACCCCATTCCCTTTCCATAGTCCTAACCGCAGCCCACAGGAAACACTCAGGTAGTGTTTGTAGGGGAAAAAAAAGAATGGCCAAGAACACAGAATGTCCACCTGCCCCTCTCATCAGGGGGCTAGGAGTGCGAACTAGCTTGTCCACTAGTGGCTGAATCTGCAAGTTTTTACGTGTTGCTGCTGTGCCAGCTCACCAAGCCCAGGGAAGTCTCCCGAGCAGACCTGCCCTGTGCCTGCCGGCTCCCAGACGCAGGGGCTGTGTTGAATGTGCCTCTTTGAACACATGCTGCACAGAGCCCTGCTCAGGTCGGAACTAAAGGAGCATGAGTTGGGGGGGAGCCAGGAAAGCAACGTGATGGGCGGAGCTAGGAAGGCGTGTGATGGGCGGGGCTAGGAGAGCACGTGATGGGGCGGGGCTAGGAGAACACGATGGGTGGAGCTAGGGGAGCACGGGATGCGGGTGTGGGCCGGAGCTAGAAGACTACTGACTGGGAGGCAGTGCTGTCCCTCAAGGTCCCTGAGGAAGAAGCACACGAGCTGAGCTGAGGGGCGGGTGGGCGTCAGGGAGACGTGGTGGGGGCGGGTGGGCAGAGCAGGGAACCTGCCCCGCTGGACAACACGATGACCGCCAGGGAGGCTGGCGCTCAGGACAGGAAGGGGCGGGAGGTGAGGCGGGGAGGGACGCACAGGCACCATCATGCATCCACCCGAGATCATTTATCAGGGATCTGAGTTCGGCAGCACGTTGTGGGTGATGAAGGCGCCCACGTGGTATTTGTGTCTGTCACTGGTTCTCTGAGTCTGACCTCCAGGGAGTCGGCCCGGGCTGGACAGACACATTTGAGAGTCAGTGACCCGGGGTGGGAAGCGATGGTTTAGCCGAGGATGGGGTTGCTTAGGAGAGGCTACAAAAAGAAGAGAGGGGCGTAGGCCCCACCCTGAGAAACGGGCCGGCCCGCAAAGGAGACGTCCCCCTCCCCCACAAGAGGAGCAGGGACCGGAAGAAGTCCGGGAGGAGGGTGCTTCGGAAGCGGAGAGAAGAGGTAAGTCAGGTAGGCAGGGCTGCTGCGGAGGTCGAGGGGGACAGGAACTGGTGTCTCTGGATGAGTATGAGTGAGAGCTGCCTGCTGCGGGGCCGCAGGGCAGGTGCTGCCTCCCTGCCGGGGGCGGATGACGGGGAGAAGGCGCCCTGCGGGCTCTTCACCCATCCTGGGTTCTCCACTGAAACTGTCACTGCTGATCTGTGAAGTCTCTAATGCTGGCCTTAATACAGCTCCACCTTTTATAAGCATTAAGTAGGTCTGAAATATGCATCACAGGGAAGAACCCCTTGCGGGATGAGTTGGTAAGCGGTGGGGCAGTCATTTTGCTGGATTCCAAGAAGAGCTAAGTGTGGTGGGCTCAGAGCTCAGATTCCCAGATGAAGAATGAGGCTCAGAGGGGCCAAGTAATTTGCCTAAGGAGCACAGCTCAGGACTGGATGGGGGACCATCTGGAAGACCTCCCTGGGGGCTAAGCTTCATGCCCTGGGGGGACAGTTTTGACACTCGGATCACAGTTTAACGTCAGAAGTCAGCTTTCAGAAGGTGTCATCCTGCTCCAGGGTTTTACAGATGGAGAAGGGTCCTGAGCCACGAGGGTGCCACAGCTGGGTAGGAAGGGAACCCAGATTCCCACCAAACACAAAACTCCCTGCCAGGTACAGCTCAAGATACAGACCAGTAAACCATTCATTTCTAAAATCCCATCTGAAAAGTCCAGGCCCAGAGTCAGAGCCCAATATCTGTACTGCGTTTAACTCCCCGAAGCCACTTCTTTCCTAACTAGAAAAAGAAAAAAAAAAACAACCCAAGCCAAGAGAACTGGTTGAGATGACGCCAGCAGAGAGAGAACAGGAGCATCTTTGGTCCATCACACGATGAGACAGAGACAGCACCCACCCTCGTGGAGCCCCCTGCCCAAGACAGACAGCCTCTCCAGGCTTCTCCTTCCTGATGCAGGCACTGAAATCAGAGGATAATTTTAGACAAGGCAAACAGATTTCATCATCTTGTTCCTTCTACCTCGTGCTTTTTTTTTTTTTCTTCACAAAGTCAGTCACTGCTGAACACATGCTTCGCTGACCTCAGAAGTGCTGGCACCCCTCTGCCACAGACCCCCATCCCACTGAAGTCCCAGACTCTGCCCAGGCCCGGGCTGGTCATGGGCTTGTTGGAGTTCCACACTGATGCTGTAAGCAAGCATGCCCTTGGGATGGTTGTAAAACATTGATAGCTTGGAATATTTAATTGGAAGATGCTCTGGCTGAACTACAACGGTGTACACCAGAAACTGACACATTGTAACTGACTATACTTCAATTTAAAAACATTCTGAAGATGCTCATGTTAATTTTGCTGAGGACCTTTTTAATATCGGAGAAAACCAGCCTATTGCTTTGCATTTCCAGCACCGTCTGCTTTTCAGCCAGTGTTCTAAATTTAAGGAACTAAAAAAGTTACCTGTCTTTTTTTTTTTTTTTCCTGATTCAGCAGATATCAGACAAGACAGCAGTTGGCTCTGGCTTTTTGGTCCACTGCTCTCTTGAGCTTTTAGTTCACGGAAGACCTCGGTGTTGCCTCGTCTTGATTTGCCCCGCCCTCATCCTTTGATTCGCCTGCTGCTCGGCCCACAGCCGTTTTAGACTTTTGAGGTTTTGGCCAGGGACGACCACAAGCCCACTCTTCCTCCCCTCGTCCCCTGTAACATAGCACCTGTAACAAAGCAACCGCTGTGCATCTTCTATCAATTGTTCTTTGAATTCGGCCAGCCCAGTGGAGTAGTGGGACTGTCAGCACCAGGATAAAGACTTCATGCAGGAAACACTCAGTTTGGTGATCTTGCAAGAGTGGTCCTGCGTGAACAGATGCTCATGAAAGTGCCCAAGAAGCCAAGAGAAATGCTTCTCTTGCGTCCAAGCAAATAGTAGTAGCACTGTGGTTTGGGTGTTAGGTAGAAGCTCTTCTTAACTGCATGCCCATCATACCAGGCTTTTACCCTCAACCCTCCTAACAACCCTATGATGAGAACACAGAGGCTCTCGGGGGGCATGAACCCCTCCCAGACACTCAGCTACTACGTGGCAGAAACTAGACCAAATTCCATTCCTCTGCCCCGGAGGCCTTGGTCCTTCCAATCAGTCAGTATCTTATGGTCCATCCTTTTGCACTGAACTAACTGGAAAGTTGGGGTCACACTGGGAACACTGTTAACCAGGCCCTCAAAAGGCATGTGGTCCTTGACCATGATTTTAACTGTATTTCAAACCATGGCCATAAAGTAATGATTACATTGGCAGACTGACCTTTGTTTTCTGTGAATCACGTTCTTTTACAGAAGTAGGAATTAAAATCCCAGCATGGCTTGAATGAAAGTCAAAAAAGGAGTACAATTTTTGGTTTGTTTTAAAGGCTACAAACATATTCCTGGTTTACTACTTACTTGAATATAGTGTATTACCAAGGGTTTTCCCCCCCCACCTTAGATTAAAAAGTGCTATAGCAACTAGACTATTGCTCGAAATACTGAAAAGCCTTGCACCTTCAGATCTGAGTCCTCTGAGGTTGAAGTGAAGGCATGACTGGCTGGTTAACATCAAAGAATAAGACTGTGAACTTAATAAGTAATAGTTGAAAAAAAACCCCAAATCCTCAGAGGCTGTTAGAATACATGGTAGTACTCCCCAGTATGCGGTCATGACCTGGTGTGACCTCCGAGATTCGTCAAGCATCTTGAGGACTCACCAGAGACGTGCTGGCCACGGCGTCCACCACGGCATTGAACACTTTCTGGGGCAGGCGCAGCAGTGTGGTGCCGCTGTCCACGATGGCCTTGTCCGCGTTATACTAGAACCAGGGAGAGGAGGTGGGGAGAAGGCACGTGAGGGACCTGGCACCCACCTCGATGCACGGCTCTAGCCTGCCATCCCAGGACATCGGTTATAGACAACCTTGGTGGTCATGGTCCCTCCTTGGTTCACTTCGTATTCTCATAACTTGGGGAGCCAAGGACTCTCCAGCCCAACATTCTCCCTTCACAGATGAAGAAACTGAGGCCAGGAGAGGGAAGTGATGGGACCAAAATCAACAGCCCTCCTAAGACAGAGCATTGCTCTTATTCAGAGGTGCCCAGATTCCTTGTCAGGGATCCCCCAAAGACAAAGTTTTATCTTTAGAGGCTGAAATGACACACTAAATGCCATTTATACAAATCATGCAAAATCAACTCTCTACTCCCCTAATGGAGACACAGGAAGAGGAAGGGCAATTTTTCAATAGACTCTCCCAGATTTGCATTTAGAATGGGACCAAAGCCACGTTCAGGAGGAGAACCTCGCACACACGCAGGCATTGCCAGCCCTGTCCCCGCCTCAGTCTTTCTTCATGTAGTTGAGTGAGATGAACAGAGGTCAGTGGGCCAATCCCAGAGAAGCCACTCCAACCTCTAGGGACATAACCATATGAACAAGGCTGCCCAGGAATGAAATGGGTCATGGGCAACTCCATCCTCCTGCTTCCAGGACAAACCCAGGAGTCATGTGACCAAATACGCCAATCAGGCCAAAATGAAATAAGGATTTGTTTAGGTAGCAGGTGGCAAGAGGGAAGAATTTTGAGAAATTGACATAGAGCAATTGATTCGTATGCTTTTCAAATGTAAAGCTAACTGCAGTTTAAAAACAAGTTCAGTGTAGATATGATCTAGTTTGTTCACAAAATTATCGCATTTGTATGTGGAAGAGAAGCTAGCACGCCGAAACGCTGGGACGGGGCATTCTGGGTTGTGTCGTCTGCTCTGCTGGGGTGTGGCTGGTGGACTGGCGGGCAGGAAAGAAACAAGAATATAGGATCAAACTTCCAAATACCTGCTTATATTCTCCAGCACACCCTCTCACACACACACACATACACGTGGATTTTGTGCTTCATTTTAGATTCTCACATTTGATTCTACCACTGGGATTCTGGAATGGCAAATGCCTTTGGACAATAAACACAGATCTGTGGACCCTGAAACAGCACCACAGTGGAGTGCACCATCACTTTATCAACCTTTGTTGGTTTTTCAGAGGCATCGGTGTCTATGAGAATTTATGGTGCAATGTGATGGTTTAAATGAAAGGAAGTGATGGCCAGTAGGAATATAATGAATGCTGATGAAGAGCTGGTGGTTTTATGAACCTTTCTGCAAATGTTGCAGAGGACCAAGGCTCCCTCAGATCATCACAGTCATGTCATTATGTATCACAGGTCAGCCCAAACCCAGCGGGGGTGCGAACAAGGTTAACGAGAGACGTGATTCACAGCTGTGCATGTCTGCCTCCTTTTAGCCTCAGCAAGCGTCTTTAGAGTGTAATGTTTCTTCGAGTGAGAACTGTGTACTGGGGGGAATGGGGCGTAGCTGTGAATGGAGGGTAAAGCTGACAATTTATTTCTGGTTTCATTTTGCTTGTTTTTAGTCCCCCTTTGTCCCCTCACGTGGACAAAACCCCGCTCACTTCCTCCCCTAGGACAGAGTTCAGGTACCATCAGGCCAAGACGATGTAGTTCTAGACAGTTCTCTTCACTCACCATTTGATGCTAATTCTCCCCTATTAAGACAAGCAGTTGGAAGGAAACATTTTGGAAGGGGAGGTCATTGATGTGAAATTATCTATAAAAAGGCCCTATAGCTTTTAATGTCATCAATCTTTGATTTACCTTGTAATGTAATGTACCCTCTGATTTCAAATTCAGGTTCCAGCTGTAATATGTAAATGACCCAGGCACACACAGACAGTCGACAGAAGGAGATCACAGTGGAAATACCTCTCTGCAGTCCAGATTAAGGCTCTGGCCTCCGATTTCCAATTTCAGAATTTCTATCTGATAATACCACTCCTCCTTAATAGGGGTATACCAGATGTCTCCCTTGTACAAAGTTGGTTCAATTCCACCCAGGACCTGGGAAGAAAAGCACTTAGATATGAGAGGAAAGGCATACAGGCATATAGCAAGGTACACAGAGAGGCAAGACTGCACTTGAAGCACTTTATTGTGATACTGTAATCGAATACATATGCCTGAAAATTAAACAGGGAGCATTTTGGGGCCATGTATCCAAAAGTCAAAGAGTATTATGCCCCAGTCTAAGCAAGGTGCTGTGGTGGCTTCCCTCATCTAAGGGAAGTACACAGAATTCCAGCTTTATTATATTGAGGTCCCCACCCTACCCCCCCACCCCCAGCAAAGAAATGCAATAAGATGGTTAACCACTTAGATCGACTAAAGTTTAATTCCTTAGAAGACAGAGGATGCCTTCCTGCCCCACGCATTTGGCATGGGAGTAGAACAAAAGAGCTTCCTTAATCAAAACTTCATTTTGCGAAACTGTGTAACGGCACACTCCGCAATCCTAGGCTACCTTCTCCCCTGAAAAAGGGATGAAAAAAGGTGTTAAGAGTGGGTGTATTGTTAGCGAATGGAAGCAGATGAGAGTGCTTCTCACAGCCGGAGAGCAAAGGGGTCAGCAGCACCCCGCCTGGGGCCCTTCTTGTACACTCCACCTCCCCATCACCTCCACCTAGCGATGGGAGGGCGCCCATCACTACCTCCTGGGTGCAGGGTCCATCAAGGGGGCCTTGGGCTACAGCACGTCCACGGTGTTGACTCTCTTTCACTGTGTGTGTGTGTGTGTGTGTGTGTGTGTGTGTGTGTTGAAAGAGAGAGGATATGCAGGTGTCCCTGTCTCCCCACAAAATTTATGGCATTACAGGCATCCCCGTTACCTCCTCTCCCCAGAGCAGGGTCCTCCTGCCACAGCTCCCACTGTTCCGCAGTGCCCCTCCCGCACCCAACAGAAACAGTTATCTTTCAAAGGAACATTTGAAAAAAACATTTTAATGGAATTTGGAATCATCTTACTAGACAGCAGGATGATCAGGAAAGAGAAAAATAACACCTCATTTTATCCCTTTTATAAAGGCTCTATAACCAAGATTATCGAAATTTTGCAGAACCTTTGTATGCCGACATGTCTAATATTTCTATCCGGGTCTGAATAAAGCAGAAAAAACTGCCCACTGATTTGTGATTTTCCCCCCTTTAAGACTAAAAGATACCCACAAGACTACCTCCGTTGGTACCAGATCCGGCTACCGGCAACCCAGCCCCGCACATCTGCATGGAGAAAACGTTGGGGATTTTTGCTTGTGCCACGAGGGAATCAAAGAACGTCTCCAGAGAACTTGACGGCTGCGGGAGGGTGAGAAAGGAGGACAGGGCTTCAGCGCAGCACTTGGAGGGATCCCACGCAGGCACCAGGCATGAAACACAACATTGCATTTCTTCCTGTGTCGTATTTTTCACGGCTCAACAAGAAACAAGCTTACAATTAAAGGGCAGTAATTCAGGAACCTCCAGCAGAGCTACCTACTACTTGGTACTTTTCCTTTAGGTTCAGCCCTGTTGTAAAAATGAGACAGTGTTTCCAGAAGCTACTGAGATGCTGCCCTGCTCACCCCGCCCGACAGCCTCGTGAGCCGGGCGGGAGAAGATGTGGAAGTGGGTTACCGAGGTAGGTGGTGGATTCTAATCTTAGACATTTCTGAGTAAGGAGAGAGCAGTGTCTCCAGGAGCTGCCTTGGCAGCTTCAGAAACAGTTTTGATTCACCCGTTTTCAGCCAAGGTCGTGCATCACGCCAATGACACGTACCTGACCCTGAGGACAGTTCACCCCCGATCCTGGACCCTGGGCTGTGGCTCAGCTCTGCCAGCTGTCGACTGACCTCTGGGGATCAGTAAAGGAATGACGCTATTCTCCTGAAGTTTGAAGGCTTGATTCCCCACAGCCATGCTTCAGTAATTTGCTCGGTGCCTCCCTTACGTGAAGCGATACCTTCAGGGAAGAGTCCTATTTCTCCAGGACTGAAAAGAAGGGAGGGTCTGTGAACAGGTCTTAGTTGGGGTTGGGCCACAGGTGCTGGTGGTCAGGAGGGAAGGTTACAGACTTACACTTAGACTTGGCTTTGACAACAGGGAGCGATTAGAGTTGGTCACTGTGAGTGAAAACAGTTGAAACATCATAGATGCTCTAGGCATACTCTGACCACCTGCGGTTAACATAGGGATTATTTATTTTCCAGAAGTGCTACACATCTAATTCTGGAGGGAGGGAGGAGAGCCTTGTGATCAAACAGACAGAAATCTCCCCATCTGTTTAGTTCATTTGTATTTGGCCCCCTACCTGCTGCTTTCTCAGCTTCCGTGGGCTCTCTGGCAGAACCTGGCACCATCTCTATGTGTGATCTTTGTCTAAACACTTGGGGTTCAGGTCAAGGAGTGGGATGAAGCCCCCTCTTGAAATGGGCTGGGTCTGGCAGTGACCGGGTCTGTGTCCACCTTCTTGGGGGGCAGCCAAGTCAACACTGCCTGGAATTGCATCCTGGCTCCAACGCCCACCGATAACCATGTGATTTGTTCCTTTGTTTGCCTATCTGTAAAACGGGGAGGACAGTAGCAGCCTAGAGCTCCCCTGGGGCTTAAATGAGGCCGTGCACACAGAATGCTTGGACGAGTGTGCGGCACACAGGACAGGTATCACTATTACCCCTTTAAAGGTTTAAAAGCACACCAGCGGCCAGGACCCACCAAGAGAGCCCGATCCAGCCGGGGTGCTCTGGAACCCAGGCAACGGTGATGTCAAGAGACCTCACAGGTGGTTCTGACCCACATCCTTGGTGCAAAGCACCTGGGGCTGGTACTCTGTGATCAGCACTGGGTGTTCAGTTAGCCCACTTCAGAAACGCCTTTGGGCCACCCACCCGGACCCCTCTGCCAGCCCTGTTTCTGGACCTGCTCCACTTCCTACGAATCCTGTGCTTGTCTCCTCAGTCCTGGGGAAGTGAAGCCAATTGTTGGAAATCTTGCAGCTTCAGAGATAAAAAGGTAAAAGATGACATGGGGAGTCCAGACACTCAAAAGAACCCTGAAGCAGCTGATTCTCAAGGAAGCTTTACATGTTACTAATTCCAGATAATTTAGCTTTGCACTAACCCCTTCCAAACAATCAGCATCAAATCAGTCGTACTGCTTTCATTTTCAAAGTCATGTGAAGATCAAATGTTCTGCCCAAGGTCACACCGTCTGTTACAAGTAGGAATCTAAGTTATTACAGGGCCCCAGAAGCCATCCGGGCTGCACAGACAGGGCTCTGTGCTCTGACTGCCCTCGGCGAGGGCTGAACCCCTCTGACGCTCAGCCCACCCAGCTCCAGAACAGAAATGACTTGGCCCTACAAAGTCTGCCTTGTGGGGAAGTCCTGAGCCTCCAGTGAAGGTGCCCTGTGATGTTCTCAGCCCAGTGCCTCGTGAGAAGCCACAGCGCTGGCAGACACACCCTGCCCCCTGCCTGTTGCCCCCACCCGCACTGCCTGCACCACTCGCTAGTAAACTTGAGCTGGAACAAATTCCTTATGGAGAGAAAACAGGCCTTTCTGCACCCACGATTCTGTTTCACACTTAGCTCTGGCTCAAAGCCCAGCTCTGTACAAGGAGCTGTGGTGCCTGATGACAGGCCAGGGGAGGGGACCTCTCAAGTGCATGCAGACCCACCCGGTCTCCTGGAACCCGGGGGGCACACCCAGTGCCAATTCCGCCGCCTCTGACATCCCTTCCGGGTGGAAACCCCCCCCAGCCCGCCGCCCTCCTCCTGCACACCATCATGACTTCCTTTGGGTCGCCACAAACTGGAGAACGTTCAGTTCTGTCCTTCCCTGTTTTGTGAAGGTCCTGATGCTAATGAGCACAGGGGATCCACAGTCTCTTTGATGCATGGTTACTTAGAGTGCCCGGAGACCCCCGGGTGCCTGCAGCCTGCCTGTGCTCCGACTCCGGGGTGAGGGGAAGGCCGCGTGATGCCCCCCCCACCGCCGGCCTGGCCGCGCGATGCCCCCCCCACCCCCGCCTGGCGGGGGCACCTCTGCCTGCTGTGGTTCCAGTGCCGCCTGGAGGCTCCGTTTTCATTCGACCATACAAATTTAATAAATGTGTTTTCTTTTACTGCTACCCTAATAAAAACTCCTAAACAAACACTATAATCCAGGTGATTCAGAGTGTGTTAACATCTGTAAACTGTACAAGTAAAACAGACAAAAGACAAACAAGAAAAAGTCATGCCATGGGTGTACCTTGAAGGAAGTTTCAAAGAACCTTGCCCTTTACCTTAAATTGTAAAAATGCCTAGAGATATATAATTCATCGTGTGAGCGCTGGTCTGCTTCAGCCACGCGACTTTCGCTGGCTCCCGCAGCCAGGCCCCACTGTCAGCCCTGCAGCCACTGCTTTCAGAATCTTGTCCCATCGCTGGGTTTTCTCAGATCCGATTATTCTTACCTTGGCCAGGGTAGCGTAAGCCAGTCCCAGTATCCCATTCCATTTAATCCCAGGCAAGAAGAAATTCTCTGACTCGAAGATTGTGGCAATGTTGACAAGAAAGGAACTATTGAAGCCTTTGGGGATGGTGACAACGTCCTCCCCGACGAAGCCAGTCCAGCTCCCTTGTGTGTACTTCACAGTGACGTCGAAGCCCTTGGGGCGGTAGGTGCTGGACCTGGAGAAAGAGAAGAGGCATCGTGATCTGCATCCCGTCCACGTGTCCCTGTTCTGACAAGACGGCCGGTCACGGCTGCCCAGGCAGCGGTCAGTAAGCACAGAAGGTCCACGTAAGCAATTCTTCATGATGATCGGGCCTGTGCTCTCCAGGTGGCATTTCCCAAGAAATAACTAACATTTGGGTAATGGCGTCTTCTGAGCTATGTGTGAGGGGGTCCTGGGGTTAACATGTGGCCCCCGAATTTAAGTCTTTGCCGAGCCTTAGTTCAACCGCATAAGTCAGGTGTTGACTTAACTGCATTGGCCTTGGACAGCACAACTAAATGTGGGCACCCGCCTGGCCCTCTGGCTCTGCGGGGACCCTGCACTGCTGCTCTGGAACACAGAGAAAAGCTGGCAGCCCAGAGGACGGTGCCACCAGCTTGCGCCCGCAGTGGCCTGGGTTTCAGAGTCACACACACAACCAAGGTGACGAATAAAGACCAAGCCACAGCCCGACACCAGGGCTGTTCATCCCCAGGGCCCGTGCTGCCTGCTGGTGTGTCACAGGTCCCTTCTCAAGGCTGCCCCAAGTGCCCGGAAGCTGGTTACAGTCATACCAAAACACGAGGACGACATGAATGATACGCTGTGACACAGATCGCTGTGACAGCCCCACACGCACACAGCCCTGAGGGTAAGAGTTACTGAGACAGTCACGTGAACAAGACCAGACAAGGGGAAGGGTGATGGAAATCCTGCTCTCGGGATTTCAGAGACAGACAATGAACAAAGGAACAAACAGGCAAGGACAGTGGGAGAAGAGCTGTCCAGGGAAGGGAGCTGGGGGAGGGGAGGGCAAGGGCCCTGTGGGTCACTGAGGCCTCTTTGAAAGGATGACACTTGTGTAAGACCTGGATGAAGACAAGGAACCACATGGCTGCCTGTGGAGGGGACATCCTGGAGAAAGAACAGCAGATGTCAAGGCCCTGGGTGTCCAATCCTATAGTCATTCTTACACTCATTTGAGTTTGAAAACTTTGTCAGACTAGAGAAAGGAACACAGTGAACAATCTAGGCAAATATGTGGGCATTCCAACCATGCTCTCCTTAGGAAAACTATGCAGTTTCTAAGCCAAATGTCAAATCAGCAAACAGATCATTGCTACGTGTTCCTGTTTGCAGTTTTCACTTCACTTTGTTTTAAGATTAAATCTCTGAACATTAATACATGTTAATAAGTCTTTGCTGTAGGATTATATGAACTAGTGTGGTCTTGTTTGGAGTTAGGCAGGAAGTCAGAGAATATATAACCTTTTTTGGGGTACATATCATAAGCTTTAAAAATGTTAACAGTCTTTAATTTGATAATTGTACTTTTGAGAATCAGATCCTACGGAAATGTCCATTTTGCAGACAGAAATTCATGTTTTATTTATAACAGAAAATAGATGGAAACAATCTAAATGCCCAGTAAAAAGGAAATAGTTTAGTAAATTATGGTATATCCAAATGGTGGAATATTATGTAGCACTGAAAACGCTGTTGACTAAAACATTTTCAGTGACAGGAAAAAATTAAGGTCAAAGAAACATTTGTACATCTGGCAGAATCTTCTTCAAAGCAAATTTATTACACTCAGATAGTAACAGTGCTACCTCTGGATGGTGGGGTTTTGTGGAGGGAAATTCACTCTTGTGGTTGGGCCCTTCCATATTTTCTGCATAGATAAATTTTATCATCAGAGAGAAAAAAGGTTATTTTTAAAATGTCTGGCAGACACACTTTGGAGAAATTTAATTTATTCTAACTCCATCATGGGATATGAAATATGAAGAATGTTTAGTTTTAATGTTTCCTTACTATTTTGGCTAACTCCACCATGATCTTCAAGAGAGAACAGCATTAAGTGAACGTTTTCTGCACACATATTTTCTAATAAGGGCAGGCACAGACCAAAAAGTAAGAGTGGATGGACCCCAGGCACAGGGACCACTAAGGGACCCATCAGAAATTACACATATAAAGCACACAATGAGGGCACTGAAATGCAGGCGCTTGAGGGCTGGTGTTTTAGTGCCAAGTTCTAGTGCCAGCATCAATGCAGCTACGCCTGGCACACAGCAGGGGCTGCACACACTTACGCTGAAAAGCAATGAAAAGACTGAATTGTCAGTCCCTTTTGACAATTCAGGGTCATTCCTCAAGTTCAGCACCAAACTGTTGTTAATGGAAGAGGCTAATTATTTTGAAAGGCTTAGAGGATATCAGGGAGCATGGGGTTGGCCAACTTTTCCTGTAAAGGGGCCAGACAATAAATGTTTCAGCTTGGTGGGGGGGGGGTGTCACGTGATCTCCGTTACAACCACACCCAGCTCTGCAAGTATCCTGAAGAAGCAGCCACAGATACAGATCAACAAACGTGTGTGGCTGTGTGCCAATAAAACTTTATTCACACAAACAGACAGCAGGCTGGATGCAGCCTGTCAGCCCTAGTTTGCCAGCTCCTGATCTAGATTATTCGTTATCCCCCGAAGCACGCTATAGTAGCATGCCTTTCTTTTAAGAAGTTGTTTTGTCTTCCATTTGATTTTTTTTTAAGTTGAAGTATAGTCAGTTACAATGTGTCAGTTTCTGGTGTACAGCACAATGTTTCAGTCATACTTGTACATACATAGATTCGTTTTCCTATTATTTTTCATTATAGGTTACTACTATAAGACATTAACATGGTTCCCTGTGCTATACAGAAGACATCTGATTTTGAGAAGTTGTCTTCTTCTTACTCTGTCCAGCCTACAGAAGACTCATCAGCATCTCAGCGTGTCCTCTATGGTGCACTGATCTACTTGCTGCTTCCCTCACGGGCAAACATCCTGGATACATCGGTGCCATTTGCAGACAGATGTGAGGCAGCTGGAGTTACACTGCCTGGGGTCAGACACGACTTCAACCTGGGGCAAGTTATTTAACTGCTCTGCACCTCAG
This sequence comes from Camelus ferus, assembly GCF_009834535.1. NCBI lineage: Eukaryota > Metazoa > Chordata > Mammalia > Artiodactyla > Camelidae > Camelus > Camelus ferus. The sequence goes on from NC_045696.1 coordinate 4,237,029, forward strand.
TTTCCTCAGCTGAAAAGTGGGGGAAATACAGTTCCACACCTCATTGGGTTAACATTGAGGATGAAAAGAGGTCATGCTGTCAACCATGTAGAACAAAACCCTGGAACACAGCAGGTGCACAACAAAAATAGCTGCTAGTATTATAATTATCCAATCACTTGCTACCTTTAGTCAATCTATGAGCTGGTGTTAGAAAATGTAAGAATTTTTTCCCTAGAAAATGTTCCTATAGACTTATTCTTACTGACTATCCCAAACTTCCTCATTATGAAGTCCAACAAGCTCCATGAAGACAGGCAAGTCTTGGGTATGACTTGGCTACAATGGTCAGGGGAAGAGAGGGGCCTTCACATTTCTAAAAAAACAGAGTTCTTCTGGGTTCTAGCCCAGGACTGTCCAACAGAACTTCTACAATGACAAATATTCTCTATTGATGCTTCCAACACAGTAGCCACAGGTGGCTATAGACCTGAAATGTGATTCAAGATCTTCAACATGTGACGAGGTCACATCCTGATAAACCCATCATAAGTTGAAAATATCGATGTCAAAGATGCATCCAATGCACCTAACCTACCTCACATCCTGCCCTACTTTAAACACTCTCAGAACACATACATGAGCCTACAGGTGGGCAAAATCATCTGACACAAAGCCTATTTTGTAATGACATGCTGACTATCTCCTGTAATTTAGTGAATACTGTCCTGAGAGTGAAAGACAATGCGGTCTGGGGCCAGCACGGTTACAGGTGTATCTGTCGTCCACCCTTGTGACTGCGTGGGTGCCTGGGAACCGCAGCGGCCACTACCTGGTATCACTGGACAAAATCATCCTGCATATCAGCAGCTTGGGAGGAGATCAAAATCCAAAACACGAAGTGTGGTTTCTACTGAGCACGACTGCTTTTGTACCATCGTAAAGTGGAAAAAACCCTAAATTGACCCATCATAAGTCAAGGACTGTCCGTTCTTTTTAGTTTGTCTAAAGAGCTGAACTTGTATTTAACATTAATTAATTTAAATTTAATTGCCACCTGTGAATAGTAGCTACGCTTGCAGAAAGCGCAGTTCTAGATAATGTGAGAGAAAGTAATTCTTAGTTCATACTCCCTGGGCTCCTCGAACTAAACCTCAAAGAGCAAAAACCCCAGAGATGAACCGTAAGCAGCTCTCAGAGTTATTAATATTTACTCCCCAGTGCCAGGCTTAAAAAAAAAAAGTGCATTTCTCCATTTGGTGCATTTGGCACTAAAATGCTTTGGCTCTCGATTGCGCTGCACATTAATTAGCTACATCGAGAGCAAACCCCAGATTGGCTGCTTCTTGCAGTGTCCATCCTGGGTATGCAGAAAGCCATCCATCAAGGATGTGGGGAGCCCGGGAAAAGTCCGCTCACAGCAATAAAACCACTTTGAACCAAATTCAGGAGACATTCTGCCTCTGATAAGAGTGTTCGGGAGATGCAGGATCAAAAAGTGAAATCAATTGAACTGAGGAGCAAAGAACCACGGAACGTGTTATTATTTTAAAGAAACTCATGTTGCTTTCAGAGAACATACAGTCAGACAGTGGAAGGGCAGAAGTCAGAAGAGCTGAATCCTGGGGTCGGCTCTGTTTCTCTGAAGCCATCCGACCCCTGAAATGCCGAGTCTCCTGAGAAACTCTGCCAAGACGTGCCTGGGGCTCTTCTGCACATTTCAGAGTCTGGAGTCTATCTTTGAGGATGGTTGGCCTCGACCAGGTGACCAGATACCCCTCTTACTCTTGTGAGGTCTGAAAGTGGCCAGAGTGAAGGGCCCGCAGACAGCCCAGGGATGCTCAGTCAGCCTGCTCAGCCCGGAGGTTTCCCAGTATCCTCGGCAGCGGCGACCGCTGTGGCTCCAGCACGGCAGGGCCCCCTCCTGGACAGGCAGGTGCTGGGAGGCTCCATGCATTGTCCAATGGTCAGTCAACGGAAAGGTGAGACATTTGGCCTCAAGGGTCCAGCTCCTTAAGGAAACGACCTACTAACTTACTAATATTCCAATTCTACTTACCAGCATCAGTTGAGGAAAAGAAATGGCTCCCTTGCCACAGATACTCTGTGGGCTTCGCCCCAGACACAGTACAGGAGGAGGAGATGTTTTAATGAAGATATGCTTAATTTCCTGAATAGATTAGTATGAGGTCAGGGGGATAAATACATTGAGTCTCTCATCAAGTCAATCTGCTGGGGGCTATTTTACTGCCTAAAGAAGAAAAACATCTGAAAAAACTTACATGACTGTCTTTTTGCTATATAGTAATTCACTGGAACATTCACCACCACGAAAAGAGGGCTCCTGATGGGACAAAGGGACACAAATGACTAACGGTAGCCTGACGGCTCATTCCACAAATCAAAGAGATCTTGTCAAAGAGCCCCAAGTCAAACCTCCAATTACGGGGAAATGTTCCAGGAAGCGTTCAGCCTGAACACCCAGAGACGCGGGACTTGACTCAGCAGCTGACGAGCCCAACCGGAGGCCTTGTTATAACAAAGAGATCAGAGGAACAAGCAAATGCGGGAACATCACAGGGCAGGAGCCACGGCTCAGAAAAGAAACCTTTGTCAAACACTGAGAAAGGAAGTGAGGACATTCTCTCCGCTTCCATCAGACACAATGGTGGACGGTGTACCTTAGGCCAATGCGGAAGTTCGCTGAAAGCATCACACAAATTAATCGTACATAATTGACATAGGAAATTACGTTCATCATTTGTATCGTCATAAGAATAAATCTGTGTTAACAAAAGCCTGTGAGAAGCATGGAGAAAAAACAGAGGAAAGGAAAGAAAGAAAGGTTAATATAAATCTAACCAAGTATTTAACCGGCAACATGCATATGTTAGTAGAAATGCAGTTGATGGAACAGAACTTCCTAAAACTCAGAAATGTGAGGCTTCACATCTGATTCAGCTAAGAAGAAATCTGATAGCCCCGTGGAAGCACTGATCTCCTTAAAAGAAGGGCAGTACCAGGGCTGGGGGCCCAAAGGGGGTCAAGTTTCATGAGGACTCAGTAAATGTCAGCAATACTTGCAAATGAGGAAGGCAGGTCAAGGTCTGAATGACGGAAGTGCCACTGGGAAGAAACCGACAATGCAGGGGTCCTGGGTTCAGGCTGGCAGGTTCCGCTGTATCTCTTTTTATTCGCTCACAAAAGGAGAACTCGATGAGAAACTTGAGCGCTCAAGCTGGGAGGGACCCCTGAATTCTCTTGTGGGGTTAGCAGGAAGGCAGGCCCAGTGGTCATGGGAGCTAGGGAGGTTCCCAGGAGCCTTCACATTAAATCAGGTGTGAAGAAACCAGAGAAGCTCAGTCTTTAAATAAGAAAGACAGGAGCCACTTGCCACCCGAAGCCAAACCTGGCCAGGAGGAAAGCTGTAAGGATGGGCCCCACTGAAGGCTGAAAGAAAACCATGATTCAGGCAAACAACGAGCAAAGTCGAAGACATGAGGAGGACACCCAGGTGTCTACCGCCCCGATTAAATATTGTACACATATTAAATGACACCGCATCCAGCATTTGTAACACGGACTATTATTTACCCTTGAAAGTTTCAATAACTGCATCTGCACTGCAAAAGGATGACGGGGTTGAAAAGCACACTCCGACCTTTATCAAAGCCCAGCACTTACCTGCTGGGGAGGAAATGACCACCCACGGCACTAGATTCGCACATTTAAATCTATAGAGTAGATGTACACCCACCCAAACTTGGCTTGACTGTCCTGCACTTTTCCCCCCCCATTTGTATCACAGGTCTACAGATGTGTGATGGAAAACAAAATTACTCCAGCGGAGGAAAACCGTTAAAGATGTACCTGAGCTCCAAAGATGTCTATTCTTCCTCGACGGCAGGCAGAGCCCGCGGTGGGCGTGGGGAGGCGGGGTAAGTGTGCGGTCTGGGAAGAGCCTTGCAGTGGGAAAGACGCAGAGCTGGGACTGCTCTGCCACCAACACATTCTTCACCTAGTGTAATAGACATGGCATTTCCCGGAATGTAACTATTGTGCACATTGAGGGAAGGTGATACTTTGGGGGGAAACTTTACCAAGAGTCTTCACCCATCTGGAAGAATCATGTCATCAACCCAAGCTGCTCTGGGTGTCGGAGTCAGTTTTAATCAGATTTTATCAGTCTGTGCTGGGCGCTGCATGGTTAGGTCGATGCTCACAGCCTCACACACCCCCCGACTTCACGTGTCTCCTACCCAGAGTGCTTACATATTGAGGTACTGATCACCTGTAAATTGCCTTCTTTTATCCCCCCACCCTCCCATACTGCATCAGGGCATTCAGAATTACATACATTGGTGACATATTACCTTTGCATAGTTCAAGGCATTACAAAGCACTTGTTACAAACAGGGGGTGCCAGGACTGAAGTTTTGCACCTGCTGGCCTAGCAGCCTGGACTCGGGCCAGTCTCTAGGCTCCTGGACCTCCTGTGCTACATGAATAAAGAGAGGTTTGGTTCCATGATGAAGCGACTGAGGGCAGGAGGCTGTCTGGGGCCGGGGATTTGGATGAACCACAGTCTGAGCGGGAACAGGCCAAGGGTAGTGGGTGCATCATAAGCCAACCTCCTTCCCCCGCCTGCACACCCCTTGCCCCATCTCACACACATCTGAGGTTACACCAGGAACTTCAGGGTGCACGTCGGCCTCTTGATCGCAACCGGGAGTTCCATCGGGAATTTCAACGATAAAAGGTGGTCAACACACTGAGTCCCACATTAAGCCATTGATTCCTTGAAGGAGGGGCCAACCATATATCATGGTAGCCCCGGAGGCCCACAGAGCACCAGCCCCCACTCCCCTCCAGCTGGACTCCCAGGGGACCACTCCTCTCTGTGCCACCAAAACGGAGACCAAGACGCACAGGGAGGAGGTAGGCGGGCGCTTCTGTGTAAAAGATCCTGCCTCATTAACAGGACTTTCAGAAGCTTCTCAGTTGTCACTTTCCCTCCTGTGTGTCCTTTCTTTTCTTCCCCAACTAAAGTCGGGGTTTATTCCCCCAAACAAAAGATTGAGGGTGAGGAAAGCGAGAAAGGAAAGACACAAGGATTTGCAGCAGGGAAGTGTGATGTAGCAGTGCCTGACCCTAAAAGGCTAAGTCTGTGTCAGCTTGCCTGTGTTAGCTGTGGCGTCCACACCTTAGCGTCACAACAGATGGGAAGTTAAAATGCGCAGAGCATTAAGGCAGAAACAGGTACCAACGACAGTGACTCTGACCCCACGGGCTCCTCCAGAGGTGACCAGTGACACACACAAGGACCCGGTGGCTCTCCTGAGGGCCCACCCAGAGCTCCCCGGGGCCCAGGGTCCCAGGCCTGCACTGTGCAGAGCTGGCCTCATTCCAGAGACCTCCATCCAGGCTCCACTCTTTCTCCCAACCCCGCCTACAACTGCGGAGCCCCGTCTCAGGCCTGAACGCTGTGTGCTCACAACACATCCTTTCCAAATGGGTCATGGATTTCTCTCTCCAGGCACATCTGCCTGCATAGAAATGGTTTCTGTGAACCACCTTGACCCCACTGAACACTGGGGCGATGCAAACGTGGCTTTCCAAGCCACCGCCCACAACAGTCTCACACTCACATCCAATGCTCCCCTCCCTGCTGGAGCCCACCTCCATGCTAGGACTGGAGGGGCTCGAGAAACAGCAAAGGGTCATGTGCTCCCTGCAACTCCAGTATGATGACAAGGCTCCTGTCTGACTTGGATTTGCATCGAACAGATCTCATGAGGATGCACCAAGGTTACTAGGAGAACCCTCCTATGTTCATCTGGAACGAATGCACACGTATACACGTGCACGTACACATGCTCGCACATGTGCACCACACACAAGTATACACGCCACCACACGCACGTGCACACAGATATCTGCACGTGCACACAACTATATACGCATATACACAAATACACATGCCGCCATGTGCACACAGATACCTACATACGCACACACGTACACACACACCGACAATCACAGATACGCACATGTACACGTCTCCCTTGACATGAAATAAGACTTTTGGCTGCTTTCTTCCCGGTGCTTTCTGCAGGGCTCCTGCGGTGCCCCCAAACCTGCCACGCCAGGCGCGGACCCGTCACTCACCTCTCCGCGTCGAAGTACGAGTCGATGTAGGAGTGCGGGGCTCCCGCCACCGCGAAGTTGCTACTCCCGGTGTCAACGAGTATCTGCAGCTTTTATTTTTTAGGGAAAAACACAGAAACCATCAGGTTACACTCCTGAATACTTCTTCTAAAAATGAAGTACCAAGAACAATTTACTACTTGGAAAAACTTCTATCGATCAGAAATTTATTGAAAAAACTGTTACAAAACTGAACCCTGAACACAGTCCATTAGGAAGTTCGCACAGGAGGGGGAACCAGTTTTGCCTCAGATACATGCCAAACCTTAAAAGAAGATAAATTCAGCGAAATAACTGGGGTTTCCTTTCTCAGTCCCTGGTACTTGGTAACAAGGCAAAGCCCCTTCCCACCCCAGACTGTGGCTGGGGTCGTCACTTGGCTGGTGGCCCTCCTCCTGCCTTTCCAGTGTCACTCAGAAATCCTCACTCAACAGTGCCTCCCCACCAGGACGCCTCCCCGGCCCCCTCCTGGCAGTTGGTAAGCACCTGGGGAACACCTGTCACAGGTATTTTTTTTCTTTTTAGTTTTAGTGAGTTATTTATATACAATAAAAATGCAAGATCTTGGATTTTCCACTGGGGAGTTTGGACATGGTGTTTTCCCAAACCAAAATACAACAATTCTGATTATTCCCAAAAGGTTCCCTTATGTCCGTTTCCAGTCAATCCCTCCTGTTCCTCAGAGGCAACCACTTTCTGACTTTCTATCTCCATGGACTGGTTTCACCAGTTCTTGAACATTATTTAAATGGAATCATGCGTGTTGGGTTTTTTTGGGGGGGTGGGGGCTGGTGAGGGGAGGGTCTGGCTTCTACTCAGTATGTCTTTGGGCTTTTCTCATGTTGTCCTGCGTACAGGTGCTCTTCACCGTTGAGTAGGGTTCCCCTGCAGGAATACCACGACTGGTCCATCCTTCTCTTGATGGGCATCTGGTGGCTTCCAGTTTTAGGCTGCTATGACTAAGGCTGCCATGGACCTTCTTGTGCAAGTCATTCTGTGGACGTAGTTTCCATTTCTCTTAGGTAAATACCTAACAGTGAAACTTGTTGGGTCCTGGGCTAGATGGATTTTTAATGTTTTCTAAAAAACTGCCAAGCAGACCTCCAAAGTAGAGGTACCACTGTACTCTCCCACAAGCATTTATCAATAGTCCATTTTATCCAATAGCTCCATGGTGCTATTAGTCTTTTATAGTACAGCCATGCTAGTGGGTGTGGCATGGTATCTCACTGGGGTTTTGATGTGCAGTTCCCTAGTGGCCAGTGAGACTGAGCTGTTGCAGCGCCTTTTAATTGTCTCACCCATCTTCCCCAGAAACAGTCGTGTCCATGGGGAGGTCCAGGCGTCTAGTATCCATCCTTCAATGCTCAGCCTCTACCCCAAGTCCAGACACATAGCCGACTGTTTACCAAATAAAGAAATCTTCTAGAAATAGACATAGAACACGAAAAATACAGCCCCAGAGATGGACACTCAAGGTTTCACGCAGGATAATCCCATCAACAGGGAAGCTGTAGTTTTTGTCAAGACCCGCAGGGGGGCCAAACCCAGTGTTCTCCAGCCTCCTCTGACTCAACCCATCAGCCGAATTTGACTCAGTCCCTCACTCCCTCCTCCTGGAAACGCGCTCTTCACTTTGGATCCCGGGACCCCTCGCTCTCCTAGTGCTCCTCCTCCACTTCTAACCACCCATCTCAGGCTCGTTGCTGGGGTTCCCATCTCCCCCACATGCTGCAGCTTCCCGGGGGTTCAGCTCTGGCACCACTTCTGGGCTCCAGCCTCACTCCCTCTCTCGGTGACCCCATCGAGTCTCACAGCCTTAAGCACCTTCCATGTGCCCACGACTTCCCCAAGCTTCATCTCCAACCCAGGCCTCCCCTCTAAGCTCCAGGCTTTTCCTACTCAACACCCCCACCTGGATGTCGAATAGCCATCTGTTACGGGTTCAGTTGTGTCCCCAGAAAGATATGTTGAAGTCCTAAATGCCCAGGACCTCATCAGGTGACCTGACTTGGAAGCAGGGGTTTTGTAGATGTCTTCGAGCTCAGATGAGCTTAGAGGCCGGGTCCTAATCCAACATGACCCATGTCCTTAGAAGAAGAGGCACAAGCCACGCAAAGACCAGACGCCCAGGGAGAAGGCCACCGGACGACAGAGGCAGCGATGGGCGCGATGGGAGATGCAGCTGCCGGCTAAGGACCGCAAGGGTGACCGGCCATCCCCAGAAGCTGGAAGAGGCAGGAAGGATTCTAATCAGAGTCTCAGAGGGAGTGTGGCCCCACTGACACCCCGATTCCAGACTTCTGGCCTCCCAAATTCCTGTGAGAGAAGGAATTTGTACTCTTTCAGACCAGTTCGTGGTACTTTGTTTCAGCAGGAAACAAATACACCCTCTCAAGTCCGATACATCCAGAACTGAACTCCCAGCTCCAAAACCTGTTGCAGCCCACAGATGTCCCCATCTCAGTGGACGGCGGCTTTGTCACGTCGGCTCAGGGCAAACAGCTTGGCCTCGCCTGCCATGCTTCCCTCTCCCCTGTGAACAGCTGAGCCTGAGTTCAGTAACACGGCTACGTGTTTTTCTTAATCCAGTGACGCCCTGTGTCACATTTTCTGCTTTACTCCTGCCACGTAGTTTTCTGGGGGCCTCATGGGCAGGGATGATTGATCACCTCACTGGCCACTGGTGATTGATTTAACCTCCAACGGCTCTCCCCTCCCTGGGAATGAAGCTGGAAGGGCCCGATCTCTAGTCTCAGGGTTGGTTCCCCATCCTTAGGGCCTTTCCAAAAGCCAGCTCGTTGGCATAACTCAGGGCTGCCAGGAAGGGGCTTTTTCTGAATAACAAAAGACCTTTATCACTCTTGTTGCTGAGGAACTTCCAAGGGTTTCAGGAGCCCTATGCCCGGAGTGGGGATGAAGATCAAATACAGATTTCTTTGTATAAAGATGTATTTGTTCATATAAGTCACAACATCACACAGGGGTGATGGGAAACCAGCAAGGTCCAGAACCTCACCCATCGTTTAAGTAAAGTTCCAAAACGCTGTGTGTCAAGCCTGAGGCTGCTGTCCTGCCAGCAGACAGAGTCCCAGCTGACCTGATAATCCATGTGACTCACAGGGCCCTGCGTCCTCAGCCCGGTTTCCATGTCCTGGATTTAAATGGTTCCTGAAGGCAAGATGAGCTTTCAAAGTTGCTTGGGTGAAAATAGTAGAGAGGTGAAGAAGAAAGGGAAAAAAAACAACAGAATTCCTTCATGGGGCAAATCAGGAAATTTCGAACCTTTAAAAGAAGTGTGTGAAACAATCAGATAAGACACATCAGCCCCGCCCCCCCCCAAAGATACCCGATTGCATAACTGGTGAGAAATACTTTTTCTCAGTCATTGAAAGTCACGAATAATAAAAGCTGCAGATCCTGCACAAGGACGCCATGCTGCTTTTACAAGCCTTTCCGGGGTCTCACTGGGAGACAGCCCAGCAGGATGCGTGTGGAAAGGCCAGGCCTCCTGGCAGCCCGGGCTCCCAGCTAGCGCTCCACATACTGGAGGCTGCTGCACAGCCAGTCACGGGCAAGGCAAACAGGACTCCTTTCCTGGGGATAATGGCTCCGGTGACCAGGGACTTTCTCTGCAAGCATTTCCTCGGGGTGGAATTCCACCCACCGCCTCCACATCACAGCAGGACCCAGTCCCCTTACACACCCCTGTCCTCACTTCTGCCACACTGCACATCGTGCCCCCTCACAGAGGCAGGCGACACAAAACAAAGTCACACCAAAACACAGACGGCATTCTTTGACACAGAGGACTTCTAAGTGCCCAGGCATTCAGCACCAGCAGACTTCTCCAGCTGTTTCAACAGAAATCAGCTTTCAAGAAGATTCAATTCGGAGTCATGGCTTGGCCAAGCTGGTCCCCACCCCGGCTCTTCCTAGAGCATATGATTAGAGGAGAGAGATGGCCCCATAAACGAAGCAGCCGCAGAGTTGGGCAAGGAATGGATTTCCAGGGAGCAGTAAAGCCTCTGAGTTGGGCTTCAGGTAACGAACGTCTGAGCTGCAAACGAGCCAACAGTTTTTTCTGTGTGATGACCTGGAAACAGACATTTCTCACGTTGACTTCTTGCCAGGGCCACAGCTTCCCTTTTGCAAGTCCTAGTCTCAACCACAATGGGAAAAAAAATGCAGTTACTTGTCCTATAAACTTTACAGGATCCACCCTGAAGCCAGTGACATGTGAAGGCTCAGAGCGCAGGCGCCTCCTGGCCACCTCGCCCTGCTCCACATGCACAATATCACCTGCTGAGTCCTTTACCCTGGGGATTTCCAACATCATCTCCTGCCTCCTCGGGTTCCACTCCAGGCAGACACAACAGTCCAACCCTGGAGGACATCGTTCAGCCCCATAAAGGGACACTGAAAATACATACATAGTCTCGAATTCGGGAAATGTTTTGCACTTTCGAAACCCAACTGAAAATGACTCAGAAGCAGTGTAAGGAACAGCATCCTCGCTTGACAACAAGAAATGCAGAAATGCCGGGGTGGGGGGTGTGGAAGCCCCACTTCCTTCCCAACACCAAGCAGCCCACAGAGCCAAGAACCCAGCAGCGAAGTACGAAGTGCCTACCTGCCTGTCCTCAAAAGCTACCCATGATCCAAACCATAAGACCTACAGAGGTTTGGAATCACAGGAGTTGATGGGACACATTTACTGTCCACTTTTTAAAAACAGCAAAACCCAAACACTCTTCCTGGAGCTACTGCTTCTTCACAGCCGAGCATCAGTGGGCTTGCCTCATCTCAATTCTTGCCTTTCTCTCCACAGTCTGCTGACAGGCGGCTTCTGCCTCACCCCTCCAGGGCCGGCCAAGCCCACCAAGGACCTCCGTGCTTTTAACCCATGGTCACTTGCGAACGCTCTGCTATGTGGTCTGGCCTGCACGCAGCACCGTCCACCACTGACCAGTCCCTCCTGGAAGCTTCAGAAGCTCCTGGTTTTCTCGCCACGGCCCCTCCTTCTCAGTCTCTGTTGCAGACACCTCCTTCCTCTAACTGTGCTCTTGGAAACACCTAACAGGCTGTTCCTGAGAATCCCACGTCCCCAGCCTGATGCATCATTTTCACACTGGAGCCTTTCTTCTCCCTAGAACACCCCAGCACAGGGCACCGCCGTGAGAGCAGGGTGGGGTGGGGGGAACATGGAGTTATGGGCCTCACCCATCAGTACCTTGGACAGCGCCCAAGGCAGTCGCCGAGTAAAGGGGAAAGCTGGGACTAAGAGACTTGCACCGAAGGTGGATTAACAGGAGAGACTGCATGTTCCAGGGAAACAGAATGTGTTTATTCACTTATAAAAGCAACCTGCACGGTACACCAACCAATTATACTCATAACTTGGAGACGGCAAAAGACCTTAGATGATCGCTTCCGGAGGACAAGAAGGACAATGTGTGGAAATTCTATTATCCTTCAAACGAAGACTTTCTTCTTTGAAAGATGCCTCTTTGATAATACTCTCCAATTCCAGCAGTCCCACTCAAACTTGCAGAATGGGATTTTATAAAATAATCACGAAACGAGGACAGCCGTTACACACAAATTACTAGTGAGTGGGAACCAGATACCTTTCAAAGATGAACAGCTGTATCTCCGTGTCAGGAGGGCAGTCCTGTCTTCATGTCACCATGGCTCTTCACTTTGCTGAGCAGTGACGGAGCGTGCGGCGTCTGGGACCAAGTGGCGGTCCACCGCGCCCGAGCCTGTGCGGGGCAGTCCTTCTCCTGCCCTGCCTCTCTGCTCCCTCATCTAGGAAGCAGGTAACTGACCTACATGCAACTTTCAGCGGGAGGCAGGGAAACCTGAGGTCAGCTGTTGACATAAACTCCATAACAATCCCAATGGCTGATTCTGGAGCAATTCGAATCTAAGAGATTCTCCAGGAAAATTCCTTCAGGAACATTCTTGGGGACGGTCAAGACTTCACCACCATGCCTTGCTCTGCCTGGACAAAGCTTACTTGTTTTTAAAGTGGCCCACCTTGTGGGGTTTCATGTTCCTCGTTTTGTTTTGACATAATTGGAAGCCACCTCTCACGCTGTCTGCCAGGCAGCAGAGGGTAAGTACAAACCACAGACACTGCTGTCTTTGAGACCCAGGCTGTCTCACGCCCTCCAAAGGCCTTTCATCTTCAGCCCTGATTCATTCTTCTCCCCTGACAGTCGTGCCCTGAGTTTTGGCCCCTTGGTTGCCTGATATCTTTTCTGGCCTCTCATTTCTCCAAAGTGCACATCTTTCCTCTCAATGAGCTTGTAAGTTGCTTGAGAGCAAACCATTTTTTCTTAGTCTCTTTAGGACTGTCTCCATTAATGACTGCCTCTAATAGGAATTCGCTAATCACCATAAGGTGGGGAAGAAGCAGGCATGAGCTCCGCCCAGGCGTGGAAAGCTGACAAAGGCGGCCAACCTGCCAATAAGCTGGAGTTCACCCAGCCAAACTCCTGCTACGGTTGTGCACAGACTTCATTTAGCTTTTCTAGACTTGGCGAGGGTGGCTAACTTAACTTCCCAGCTGCTGTCTCCAACAGTCACAGGCTTCCTCTTAGATATCCAAAGCTAACCAGAGTTAGGAGGGAGGGGATGAGCAGGGTGCCCCCCACATGCCTGGCACTCACGCCAGCTGCGGGGGCTCTCCCAGCATCCAGGGCAGGCCTGAAGGGCCAGGGAGTGAGCACTCGCTCCTGGGAACAGCCCTGAACCCCCCCACATGACAGCTGATGGATGAAGGCTTCCACCTCCTTGATCCCCAGGTGGACAGCCCTGCACTGCCTCCCAGGAGGCCCCATAGGAGGCCCTGAATTAGCCTTCTCCTCCTTGCTGCCTCACTGCCCCGTCCCCACCAGTGTCTCAGGGTAGAGAGGAACAAGGGAAGGCTGGCTCACACAGACCTTGCCTAATGCCCCGCAGAGTCCAACATCCCTCGAACAAGCTACCACACCACAGCCTCGCCACCCAGTTGACACTTAGTGCACACCTCCCGCTGTCCCTCCTAAACTCTGCATTGGGCAACAGCCCCACAGAAAGCCACTTGCTAATTGCCGGACTAAGGTAAAAGGTTGTATGAAAGGGCAGCACTGTTTAGGCATCCAGTCAGGGACAGCAGCCTGAGATGTCTCAGATATCACTGCCTCTTTTTCAGCAGGTTAATAGATAGGAAAATTAGCAGATCATTTAAATAACAGCTCGTTTAACACAACGATTCCTAATTACATTAGCAGCCCATCTGCTGAAGTCTGCCGGCAAGCGGAGCCCCCAGCAGCGGGATCCTCCCCGGCCCAGCTGCACGGGGCTGTTTGCCCACAGTTACCACATGTGATGCAGGCACTGATCCTGTTAATCAGGTTTGCTCAGCGCTTCGATGGTGGAAATGAATCTCATTTACTTAAACACGTCTTGTTGAAGGAAGTGAAAATAATTGCCACACGCCATTTCTCCACGTTCTAAAATTAAGGTTGTTTTTATAGAGAAGGAAGAAAAAAAAATCATTTTGCAAGGGCTCCGCTTAACCCAAACAGCTGTTACAGAAGTCAGCGACAGGGGCTTAATTACACACCGTTCAGGGGCGGGGTGGAGGGGGGGTATGCGTGTGCGTGTGTGAGTGCGTGTGTGTGTGCATGCATGTGTGCACATGGGCTTCCCTCTTACAGACGGGGCTCTTACTAGAAAAACACAGTCCAGAGACCCGCAGATTCCCTGGCTCCTGGGAAGACCGCAGCTGCCAAGCGGCTGCTGGAGAGAGGACGGGCACCAGCTTGGCTGCCTGACCCGAACGTGGTGACGGCTTTCCTGAACGCTTAGGGCTTGGCAGGTTAGGACTGGCTGGGGAGGTTGGGGGTGTAGGAGGGCTGGTGTGGGTGTCTCTGTTTTAGAAAACTAAAAGTCACCCTGAAATCAATCCTTCTGGACATGGGAGCTGCCACTACCTTTGCAGCTGACACCTGTCACTGGGGTAACAGGCCAGTTACTGGAGGTAGGGGTGGCCCCCGTCTGAGTTGTCAAACTTTTCAAACAACCCATCCCTCTTAGGATGAACGGAGAGGCTGGATCTCTGAGGTGGGGGAGGCTTTATCACAGACCCATGGCTGATGCCCTTAAATGTGCTGTGACCATGTCTCTTCACAGGAGGCTGGTTTCAAGTTCATTTCCTACCTGTGGTCCCAGGACACACCCTGTACTTTCTCCAAAGCAGAGGAGCATGAAAAAAGGAAGGTTTTTGCTGTCTCTTAGACCTGGATTTGAACTTTGGCTTAGCCTCCTACCCGCTGTGGAAGCGGCGTAAAGCACCATTTCTGAGCCTCGGTGTAAGGGAGGGTGGTCCCTGGGGGGGGGGGCCGCCAAGAGTGCCACTTTGAGGGGTCCAGGAGATGATGTATGTGTGATGCACCCAAAGTGGTTCCTGGCACCTCGGGGTGGTTCAATTTCTCAGACAGGGGCAATGTGACGTTTCTTCTCGCTGCGGGGCTGACATCTCAGATACCTCACTGCGCCAAACACGACACGCATCGGATTCCCCAGCAGACTTTCACTGCAAGTCTCCGCACTGCAGCTAGTCTGGACGCAGCCCAGAAGTGATGTGCACACGCTCCAGAATGGACACTGTGTATTTAGCGGTCAGTCCCCTGGTGCACAGCGGATGGTCCTGCGGCAGGTGATGGACGTGACCGCGTGTCAGCAGCACCGGCAGCAGCTGGGACAAGGCAGGGATCTGCCCAGGGGTGCTCAGATACAAGGCCACAAATGCTGTTTTCACTAGGCTGGCCTTTTCTTCCTCACCCTGGTGAGCAGCATCCCCACCCCCAATGCCCAAGCTCCCTCGTTCCCTTCCCGTGCTCTCTGCCTCCACTTGCAGGAGTCTGTGTGTCCTATCAATCTACTTCCAGAATATTCCTGGAGCTGGCTGTGTTCCTCTCTCTCCCCTTCCACCTCCTTGGATCACCCCAGTGATCTTCATGTGGCTAGCTCTGAGCGCAGTGCCTGGCACAGTGAGTGCTCCGTAAAGGTTGTTGAATGAATGAGTGAATGAATGGTGCCCAACATCACTGAGGCCATCCTGTCCCAGGAGACTCAAGTCCAGTCAGTGTCAGCTTTCTGGCTGGCTTTTCTCAGGGTCCAAGCCTTCCCGGGGCTTTGGTGAGCTCCAAGGTCTCCCAAGCGCAGCGTCTCCTAAGCTCTGAGGACAATTTTGAACAGTGTGGTAACGGCATCAGAGTGCACCTGAGAAAGACGAGAAGACCGTCCTCTAAACCCACCGCCTGATGAAGCTGCATCTGTAAACTCTCCAGCTCTGGGTCACATCCTCGCAAGTGAGTACCAACCCCGGGCTTTTTCACGTAATAGTCGGAAGCTCCAGGCATCCGTTTAGGCTGCTGGGAATCAGAGGCGACACCCGCACACAAGTCTAGGTGTGACGACGCAGCCGGGCTGCTCCTGGACCAGCAGAGGCAGGGTCAGAACCCAGTGCCACTTCACCCCTGGGCTCAGAGCTGAGTCCCCAGCATCGCAGGTGAAGAAGGCGCCTGGTTGTTTGCCAAGAGGCTACACGGGGTGGCACTGTCTCCAGGGATCACAACAGCCAGCGCCTGGTTCTCTGCCTCTTGGACGGAGAAGCCAAGGATGGACTGAGAGGGGAGCCACTGTAAGCCGCCTCACGTCCACCAAGCTTCTGGAAGTGAGAGTCGGAAGCCAGAAAGTCCCTGTAAGTTTACAAGGGGATATTCAGAGACAGGTGGGCTGGGTGCTTCTGTCTGCTTTGCCAGCCCCTCTGTCTCTGGAGGCAAACTCGGGAGGGGGGTAGGGATGGGGAGAAAGAATGCAAGGGACAGCTTTTCTATGGAGGATGCCAAGGCCCCAGGGACCTCCCTGGGCTGCAGAGCTTCCCTCAGCCTCTGAGGCTACACAATCTACCTGCTGGCAGAATGCAGCCCCACTGATTGAAGAGTGAAGATGGATATTTAAACAGACGTGGCTTGGGAGTCACAAGGCTGGACCTCATCACTGCCAGTAAAACGAATGATCCTTTTTCCCACTGAAAGGAAAGTGCAAGCTGAACTGCTTCTCAGAAAACACTACTAAAAAAGGACAGAAGCAGGCCTGTCCCACATTCTGGTGATGGGGCGGGGAGGGGCCAAGTAGGGAAGTGTCTGTCAACAGAGGGGAAAGCTAAACTTTTCCTCCCCGAAGGGTTAACTAAGGCTGCCCCCCAAAGCCCATCACACATTTCCAGGGATTTGAGAAGACATCATTTTAGCTAGAAATTGGTTCTTTCTGCACATTTTCCAAAGGACTTTAAATAGATTCTCATCAAAGGTGTAATGTCTTAACTCTTAAGACGTTTCTGGAGTTTCACGAAATTTTCTCTTTTGCTCAAGAGTTGATAACTGCAAACAGAAAGTCATTTCAGATCTGAACTTTCAGAAAAAAAAAGACACAGGATTAACTTCATCCTGGTTCCCAACATTCAAATATTGTTAGAATTTTCAGTAATATTAAAAAAAAAACAACGAAGATACAGCATGCAGTCGCTGGAGCAACAGGTAAGATTTTCAAGTTACTATTATTATAAAATGGCTACTCCTCGGTATGATTCCAGGTGTTCAAACTCATTTTTTAACGGTAGTAAAACACGTATAATGTGAAATATCCCATCTTAACCAACTTTTAGTGTACAGTTCGGCAGCATTAAGATGCTCACATTGTTGCTGATATCACCACCATCCAGCTCCAGAACTTTCCATCATCTCAAGCAGACACTCTACCCACTAAACAGCTAACTCCCTGTTTCCCGCTCTCCCAGCCCCCAGGAAACCACCTTTCTACTTTCTCTCTGTTAATTTGACTCCTCTCAGGGACCTCTCTTAGGTGGAATCCAGTATTTGTCCTTTTGCGACTGGCTTATTTCACTTAGCATAATGTCCTCAAGGTTCATGCAAGTTGTGGCATGAGTCAGAACGTCCTTCCCTTTTAAGGTTGAATAATATTCCATTGTATGCATAGTCCACGTTTTTTTTTTTTTTTTTGGCCTTTTATCCATCAATGGACACTTGGGTTACTTCCACCCTTTGGCTATTGTGAATAATGCAGCCGTGAACAGAGGTATATAAATATCTCTTTGAAATCCTGTTTGGATTCTCTTGGGAAGATTCAGTTTTCAATAAATACTTGGTAAGCAGCTACCATGTGCCTGGGCCATGGAGACAGAAGGGGCCCCTCATGGAATTCACCACCTCACGTCTAGACCACAGATTGGCCTTTTCTTCAATGATAGTTTTCAGTCTCTGTTGAATTGGCTATAGGACTAAGTCACAAGTAACTATAACTTATTTGAGGTTTTCCTTCTGAATTTAAAGTTTAATTTCTAAGCCCATTCCCACACCAATCAACACACTGAAAAGTAACTCCCTCTGTTTACGATGATGTTTGTCAAGGTTCTATAATCGATTTTAATACTGTGTAAACACAAAAGGATGAGGAAAGTAAATTTCCTAAAGGGTGATGGACTGCCAGTCACACAGCCCATGATTGTGGATGGAGCACACAGATGGCTAAATCATGACCTCACTGTACGTGACACTGACCCGCCAAAGGCCTTGTGAGGTTGGTCTGCTGGAGTTTATATGAAATAAACTCCGTGTACATGTAGGGAAAATACACGTACAACACTATCATTAAGTGCTTTGAAAGCAGAAAATGTGATTTAAGCCCCAAGTACCACGAGGGTGCAGACACCTTCTGACGCAGTGATGGCTGCACGCGGCCAGTGTCGCTGGTGATGACTGATGACCTAACACATCCGCATGCATCTCCTGTGTGGAGGCTGTGACCTCGCCTTCACAGCGACCTCTTCTTAAAATCTAAAATGGTATCTCCACGTTACAGAACCTCTTCACAGACTCATCCGGTCCACCCAAACTTGGAAAGTAAGACACAAAAAAGCCATTGTTTTCAGATCTGCTACCCTTTTCAGCCCAGCCATTTACGAAACAGGCTATTTCTGTGTGGTCTGTAAAGACTTTGATGTTTTTTTCTTATTAAACACATGAGGGAAAAAAAGGTTTTAATAGGCATATAGCGATCAAAGATATCATTCTCTGCTAAAAAGATTTTTTAAAGGCCTTCCAAGTAAATTCCTCTTAGGAAAGACATTAACTCTCCGCTGATCTCCGCATATTTACGGTGTCCAGGTATGTTGAATGTATGCTTGCCCAGGAGAGAAATGACAGAGGCGTCCTCTGTGGTGCCCATGCCAGCACAACACAGATGTTTTCCTAATTAGGGTGTAGAACCGTCACATGGAAATCTTCCAGAACATTTCAGGGATGGGAAAAACTAAGACAAAACTGCAACATATTAACCTTGGCAAAATCTCCACCACACTCGAGAGCTCTTGTGTAACATCATTAAATACGACCAAGGACCGACACAAAGTAGAGGCAGCTCCACCTCCTCCCAAGTCCAACCTCTTCCATGGGCACTGGACCCAGCCCACCACCCTCTCAGGACACCACAGCCCCAAGTGCCCCGTCTCCCCTCTGCGTCATCAGTTTTCCCTCCTCTACCAGCACCCCCCCACCTGCTGACAAGCAGGTTGTTACATTTCCCATCTTAAGAAAGACAAGGCGCAAGTTTCTTCATCCCACGTCTTCCTCCCACCCCGGCCCCTTTTCTCTGCACTCCTGTTACAATAAAGCCCCTAAAAGAGTTGACTGCTCTCAGTCTCCAAATCCTCCCTTGTTTGCACTTGAACTCACCACCCCTGTGGAAACAGCTCTGCTCTACGCCAACCATGATCCTCATGTGCCTGAGCTGACCATCAGCTGACCCGTTGTGGGATCTGGTACTGATGACAACTGGGCTTCCAGCCATACCTCCTTCTAGCCTCCTCTCATCTGATTCCTCCTCCCCTCCCCGACCTCGGAGCTTTGGAGTATCTCAGCAAACTCGTCCTTGGAGCCCACCACCTCCTCTGTCTAGACCCACCCCACGGGGATTGCATCCAGTCTCACGACTTTCCATGTCTCCCCTGCACAAGGGGCTCTCAGATTTAAACCTCCATCTGAGACCTCTTGCTTGAACTCCAGACATGCATTCAGCTGCTACTGGCCACCCACCTTGGATGTTACAAAAGGCATCTCAATTTGGCTTTTCTGAAACTAAACTCCTAATATACCTAGTGAACCATGTAATATTTGTCAACAGAATGCCACCCCTCTTTTTCCTTACCTCCTCTCCCACAACTCACCCACTACACTCCTGACTAGAGATGCCTTGGGGTTCCTCCAAAGGCAAGCACACACTCTTCTCAAGCAGCGCCTTTGCACTGGATGTTCCTTCTGCTGGGAACACCCTCCCCCACACCCCTCACTCCCTCTTTCTTTACATCTCAGATCCCTGTCAGCAGCACCTTCCCCGGCCACCCTACAGAAGTAAGTACCACTTCCCCCTCCCAGCGTGGCTGCTCCCACGTTTTAGTGTCGTAACATCTACCGCCATCCAATACATATATTCACTTGATTTGTCCATCTTTCCAAGATAAAAGGTAAGATATGAGGAGGCAGGACCATGTCCCTGCAGGTCACTGCTGCATCCTCCACGCCCAGAACAGGGCCAGGCAAGCAAGTGCACACCGACTAATGGCTGCGGGCGTTTAGTCACATGTGAACTACAGAAACTGCCTTAACAAAATGGTGACCGACCTCAGCCACTAGACTAGATTTTCCTTAAATACAAAAACTGAAGAACCGAAATGAACCTTAGAGGTCACTGTTTTGTCACTGGAATCACTTCTAGGAATTAAAACAACATAGGGAATCTCCAGTGCAAAGAATGGAGTCTGGAGTTCACACACTTCAATAGGCCCCAGATGGCTAATGACCAGCCAGGAACGGGGACCACGGATGCGGACCAGCCTCCCGGTAAGGTGGCACTGCTGTCAGGACCGCCCTGACGGGCAGCCGCCTTTCCGCCCAACGCCGCAGTGATGGGAGGCTCACTGCCCTGTGCCCTCGCTTGTCAGAGGCTCAGGGCAGTGATTCTGGAATGCGCTTCCTTTCTGAGGTTAATTCAGCAAATATTTTTGAGGACCTCCCCTGTGCCAGGTGTGGTACGCCATCCTGGGATGGAGGGTTAGCAAGAGGGACTTGGTGCCGGTCCTCGGGGAGCTTCCTGTCGGCTAAATAGTCCCCCGTTCCCACTGCTTCCCGGCGGACCCAGCCTGCCCTCTGCAGCAGCGACCCGTGAGGCAGCTGATGGGCTCTCTGAAGGGTGGGAGGGTGTGCCTCCACAGAGCCGATGGCGCCCCTCCCCTGGCGGGGGGTGGGGGGAGGGGGCGGGATGTGCATCTCCCTGGAATCTTCCAAGAATTGGTCATGTGACATGACCTCCTGCTCCTTCCCCACCACAGTAGCTTCTCAGAGTCCCATTTACAGTAAACATCCCGGGGGAGGGCAGAGCTCAGGGGTAGAGCGCGCTTAGCACGGATGAGGTGCTGGGTTCAATCCCCGGTGCCTCTGTTGAAAGAAGTAAATAAATCAAAAAACCTAATTCCCTCCCCCCGCAAAATGAAAAATTAACGACGTCCAATAAAATTTGAAAATAATGAATTAAACAAAATACATACCCAGCCTTCATACCACCTTCCAACAATCCACTGATCAATCATCTAATTATCAATGTCCAAACACGGCAACTAAACACTGCCCGCGCCGTGGTGCACACACCCAGCGCTGACTTGCGGTCACACCGCCCACTCAGCACAAAGGTCTGTGAAAACAATCACAGTGAAAACTACTGCACGACTTCACAACCCCCTAAAACACTAGAAACTAGAGAGAAGCCAGCGTCGCGCAGAGAAGGGCCCTGCCCGTGGTACGGCCTTCTCAGCTCTCCCGCACACCTGCTCCGCCCGGCCAGGGCCTCTAACCGTCAGCATCCTGGCC
The DNA here is from genome assembly GCF_009834535.1 of Camelus ferus. Lineage (NCBI taxonomy): Eukaryota > Metazoa > Chordata > Mammalia > Artiodactyla > Camelidae > Camelus > Camelus ferus. The sequence continues at coordinate 4,258,211 of NC_045696.1, forward strand.
CAAGGCTTAAGATCATCAAGGTTTCATCGCTGACAATAATCCTAAAAAATGCTGGGCTTGCGAGTTTGGAAGACATTGATTACTGTTTGAAACTGCCAAAATTAACTCAAACTTGAGCTCCTCGGCTGACAAAACAGATCCCCTTCGGAGGTGAGTGTAAGAAACAAACTATGGTTACCAGCGGGGAAGGGGGGAGGGGCAAATTAGGAGTTTGGGGTTAGCAGATACACACTCCTACTAGGTACAAAATAGATAAACAAGGACCTACTGTACAGCACAGGGAACCATATTCAATGTCTTATGATACCCTGTAGTGGAAAAGAATCTGAAAAAACTTGTATGTATGTACATGTATAACTGAATCCCTTTGCTGTCCACCTGAAACTGACATTACAAATCGACTACACTTCAATAAAAAATAAAATTTAAAAAAATGAGTGTAAGACTTTGGGAAAAAAAAATTTCCCTGCACAGTTTCCTGAGCTCTGATTTACCCGCAGAGCCTTGCAGCCTCACCAGAGCGTTAATATGCTCCTAACAAGAGCACCCGTTACACCTCTTGGTTTCTGGACCAAATGGAGATTTGAGCTGCTCCGTCTTAAATCTTCTCTCCCCGGAGGAGGCTGCCAGGTCTGAGATCAATGAACTTGCCCAGACAGAGGTGAGGCCGTAAGAGTCACAGTCCGAAAGCCTCAGACTCTTAAGTGCCAGGTTTTGCACAAAACATCCCAATTCTTTTTGTTTCAAGTGCTCAGAAGGGCAGGCAGCTAGATGGTCTTGGCCTCTGGAAAACTGGCAATGAAAGAAGCCATAATTTTCTAATTTACTTGAATGTCACGATTTTGCCCCAAGTGGATGTGTCTTGATTTGTGAAAAACAAACTTAACTCTATTAACTGTGTTTCTCTTAAGTCTACCTTCAGTGGGGTAAGAACTGAATGGGTCCTGGCACACGGTGGGGGGTGTCCAGTGTGTTGCTGTCATGTTAACATTCATATATTGAAGAACAAAAGACTTAAGACGAGAATTTTTTGTGGTCCAGAAAATAAGGCTAGGTAGGTTCTTACAGCAGAGGGACAGTTCCATCCCAGATGACCTGCCCCGCCTCCTGCCAACACAGAATGTTGGGTGATATGCGATGGGAGGGGTGGGGGGCCTTGGACACCAGAAACTCATGGAATCTGAGTTGGTGGGGTGGTCATATGCATTCTTCCCCCCATCAGACCTCAGAAATTCATTTTCTCAGTTCTGGGGGCTGGAGGTCCCAGATGCCAGAAGGGTTGGTTTCTCGGGCCCCCCTGGTGTTTCCACGTGTGTTCTTATCTCTGCCTATAAGGACACTGGTCAGATGGGATTAGGGCCACCCTCATGGCCTCACTTTAACTTCATTCCTCTTTAAAGGTCCCATCTCCACATCTCCAAATGCAGTCACATTCTGCAATCCTGGGGATCGGGGTTTCAACATACAGGATTTGGGGGACACAATTCAACCCATAACAGGGGGCCAGGGCCAGTGCGGTGCAGGGACAAGGCCCTGAGATCCTGTCAATCACAGCTTCCATCTGAGACCCTGTAGACACGCAATCATGGTCGTCCAAATCCAGAGCTGGAGGAGATGGCGGTGAAATCTGCTAGACACTCACCCGAGGACCAAACACACTGACTCAGTTCCAGCAACACGCAGTTTCTCTCAGATCAAACCAGGCCCACGGTTCCTTACAAGGTTCCTGAATTCTCACAGATGAGTGATGCTGGAAATTTGAGAATGAACTGCCCCATCAAGGAAAATATTTCTGAGTACTCAACCCCTGTACATGTGTATATCCAGCACTTATGTGCTAAGAGGCAGCTTGGTGAACTGGTTCAGAGCATGTGACCTGGGACCAGCAGACCCGTTTTCATATCCTGGCTCTGTCCCCATGCAGTGTGCTGCCTCAGGGATGTCACTGTCTGTGCCTCTGCTCACTCATCTGTAAAATGGGGAGAGTGAGTGGTAACCTTTCATCTTCCTTAATGTCCATCAGTAGCTCCAGCAAACTAACCAGACGGGACAACTCATCTTGAGTTTGTTATTTTTCTCAAACAGCTGAAACTCTCTGGAAGACTTTTACCCAGGTAGAAAATTCAGCTTAAGGGTTCAAAACTGTCTTCACAGGTAACAAACTGATATCATTTTTGGTAGAAACCAAAAAATGACAGAAACATGTAAAGATACCATCTTCAAAAGACTCTCCATACATAGGAGTTCCTGTTGCAAAGCTGTGTTTCCCACTCAGTGTTAAAAGATCCCCTTAAAGGGCATGCTTTAATTGTATCTAGTATTTTTTCAGTATCTACGAAGTAGCGTGATGCAGACATCCACCTGTAATCTCAGTAAGTCAGCTAATCTGGACCTGGGGATTTCTGGGAAACAAAAGCACGTAAGTCACTGTCAGAAGCCTTGTTTTTAAAAACAAACCAGACTGATGGCGTGCTGAAGCCTGAAAACCGTGGTGGCGGCTGGAAGAGAGAGGGAGCGTGTGTGGGAGCAGAGGCTGCGCTCGCTCGGCTGCAGCATCTGCCCAACCTTGGAGACGTCTGACCTGGACACGCGCGAGCGAGACGTACCTGCGCACACTGGATCTTCTTTCTTAAACGCACGCTGTCCCGTCTTTCCTCCCCCTTGCTGTCCTCACTTGAAGTTTTTTAAGACCGTCCTCATCTGTCTGCAGCTGCCTCGAGTGCCTTGGTGCAGACGTGCCATGGTTCACTCGCTGAGTCCACATTCCATGAGCATTTGGGTTGTTTCCAATCATTTGCTATTACAAGTAGCATTACAAAGAATAGCCCTGTGAATTGCTTTTCATGTTTTTTGCCCAATATAACTTTTATGTAAATTCCTAGGAGTGGATTTCTGAGTCAAAGGATAAATGCATATAAATTTGCCTAGACATTTCCAAACTCTTCTCTGTAGCCTTTGTATGATGGGATAACATTTTAATAGAACCTTCTCTTGTCATACAAATGCCTTCAAACGAGCTCTGTAGATTGCTCTTCCCCTTCTTTGAATGAAACCTTGGGCAAAGCTATATTTTTCCAATAGCTTTGGGGCAGTACATTTATTTTTAGGTATTGTGTAAGTCCAGTCCTACTTAACATCGAAGCTTCTAGCTGGCATCCAATATAATGAGCCTACCTTAGGATCAGCGCTACAGAGGGGAAGGGAGGTGTGGTCGGATTTACTTCTGTCTCCCCACCTTAACGATGCCTCTGATTTCTCCAGGACTGGAACAGGGGGACTGGAGAGGGAAGGGGCAGGAATGTGCTTATTTGACTTGTGGTTGGTAGACTCTGGATGTCTATGTGCTAAACCTTCCTCTTGTGGGGTGTGCAGTGGGCTCCTCAGAGCCACTGTCCTCCCTCCCCCACCATGGACGGCTCCCACCTGCAGCTTCCTGATGTGGGCAGAACCACTGCTGGCCAGCTGGCCACTTGCCACTCCCCCCTTAGTTTCTAGCACCTGAAAGCCCAACCCAGAGGTCAATAGACTTTTTCCACAAATAGCCAGCTAGTCAGTATCTTAGGCTTTGGCAATATGGTGACCATCTCACGCGCTCAATTCCACCACCGTGGTATGAAACAGCCACAGACGACCTGTGAACAAACACAATGGCTGTGTTCCAATTAAACCTTATTTACAAAACAGGGAGATCTGGCCCATGGAGCTTAGAATGCTGACTCCTGATCTACCCCGTACAAACTCCCTCTGGTTGTCCTCTCCTGTGGGGTTCCTTCTGTGGTGACCAAAGTCTAGATTCCTGTATCAAGGACATACCTTGTCCACTGGAAATAAGCACCTGGCCAAAAATAGCAACAAAGACAACAGTGACAGGACTTTTACACTTGCCCTTCTCTTCTCGGGAGGGTTCAAGGATAGGAAAATAAGGGCAAATTGCCTTGGACTATTTTTAAACTACTATTAAGCTATTACTTTTTTCCAAAGGCAGGATGATAATGTAATAGAGAAGAACAAATCAGACTCCATAGCAGATCTGTTCCTTTGACTTTAACCCTGTGCCCTGTTTCTGATAAAGTTGCTATTTCTTGTCCTGACACCTCGTCTCCTGATTTACTGGCCTGTTGTGTGCCGAGCAGGACGAGTTTAGACTCAGTAATACATCATTTGGAATGTTTTTGGCTGCAAGTAAAACATAAAACTAGATTTAGAGTGGCTCAAATGAGAAAGGATTTATTTTTCTCCACATCAAGAAGTCTCTAGAGACAGTTGGTATCAGATCAACATATCAAGGAAAGTCAGTGTCAGCTCCCTGCTGCTCCCCTGACCTCTCTTTCAAGGTCAGAATTTGGCTGCCCTGGTTGAAGGCCTTGCATTTTCGTCAAAGGCAGGAAGGAGGAGAAATTATAATCCCAGCCATACCTGCCAGTTTTATCAGGCAAACATAAGCTTTCCCTGAAATCTCCCAGGAGAACCCCATTTAGGTCCCCTAGCCCATGGTTAGCTATGCCCTTAATCACAAAGGACGTTTCAGTGAAATGATTCAGGCGAGAGAGAAGTGAATTGGGAAAGTGTGTGAGTTTGATCAGCTAACTGAAAATACCCACACAGACCAGGTAACAGAATCCTCACCATTGTCATGTTTCAAAAACTAGAGACAGACATAAGTAATGAAAATATACTCCACACCCTGCCTACACACAGAGAAGGTCCAACATCTGAACAGGAGGTCCAAAAGAGCACAATTACTAGAAAATTTCTTGAAACTGAGCATCATGAAACCCCAGACTGAAAAGACTCACCAAGCATCCAGCCTAAGAACAACAGAAAAAGACACCTTCATGAAAGTTCAGAATACCAGGTCTAATAATTCGCATTCACAGTATCTCATACATAGTTCATACACAGTTCATATAGAAAAATTAGAAACCAGAATTTCATCAGGCTGACCAACAGCATCAAGGCAGTAAGACTATGTAAAAATAGCTTCAAGACTCTGAAAGTACTTTATACAGAAAACCCTAACGTCTCCACCAAAAATCTAGTAGAACTAATAAATGAACTCAGCAAGGTTGCAGGATACAAGATTAATATATAGATATCTGTGCTTTCCTGTACACTAATAATGAACCATCAGACAGAGAAAGTAAAAAAAAAAAAAAAAAAAAAAAAAAAAAAAAACCCCTTCTAAAGTCAATCAAAAAGAATAAAATACCTAGGAATCAACTTAACCAAGGAACGGAAAGACCTGTACTCTGAAAACTGTAAGACGCTGATGAAGGAAACTGAAAATGATACAAAGATATCGAAAGTTACCCCATGCTCTTGGACTGTAAGACTCGATATTGTTAAAATGGCCACACTACCCAAGGCAATCTACAGACTTACCGCAACCCCTGTCAAAGTACCCATGTCATTTTTCACAGAACTAGAACAAATAATCCTAAAATTCATACGGAACCACAAAAGACCCTGAATTGCCAAAGCAATCTTGAGAAAAGAGAACAAAGCTGGAAGTATCACCCTCTCAGACTTCAGACTATATTGCGAAGTTACAGTAATCAACATAGCACGGAGCTGGCACAGAAAGGGACTCATAGCTCAACACAGTAGAGCACAGAGCCCAGGAATAAGCCCCACACCTGTGGGCAATTAACCTACGACAAAGCAGGCAAGAACATGCAATGGAGACACGACAGTCTCTTCAATGAGTGGCGCTGGGAGAACTGGACAGCCGCCTGCGAAAGAACGCGATTAGAACATTCTCTCACACCATACACAAAAGTAAACTCAAAGTGGCTTAAAGACTTACATATAAGAACTGAAACCATAAAACTTCAAGAAGAGAACACAAGCAGAACACTCCTTGAAATAAATCATAGCGATTTTTTTTGGATCTGTCTCCTGAGGTAAAAGAAGTAAAAGCAAAAATAAACTTAATAGGGCCTAATTAAACTTAAAAGTTTTTGCACAGCAAATGAAACCACTGACAAAAAGAAAGGACAACCCTTGGAATGCGAGAAAATATTTGCAAATGATACAATCAATAAGGGATTAATATCCAAAATATATAAAATGTTCCTACAATTCAATACCAAAAACAACCCAGTCAAAAGGTGGAAAGACTTGAATAGGCATTTTTCCAAGGAAGACATACAGATGGCTAATAGGAAAAGATGCTCAACATTGACAATTGATTAAAAATGCAGACTAAATGAGGTATCACTTTACAACTGTCAGAATGGCTATCATCAAAAAATCTACAAATAACAAACTGGTGAGGATGTAGAGAAAAGGAAATCATCTTACACTGTTGATGGGAATGTAACTTGGTGCAGTCACTATGGAAAACAGTATGAAGGTTCTTCAAAAAATAAAAATAGAACTATCATATGAGCCATACACTCCTAGGTATACATCCAAAGAAAAAAACCCCAGTAATTTGAAAAGGTACAAAAGGAACCCCAATGTTCATTGCAGCATTATTACAATAGCCAAGATATGGAAGCAACCCAAGTGTCCATCAACAGATGAATGGATAAAGAAGATATGGTGTCTACACACACACACACACACACACACACACACACACACACACACGTAATGTAGTATTACTCAACCATATAAAAAAGAATGAAATTCTGCCATTTGCAGCAATGAAGATGGAACTGGAGAATATTATGTTCAGTGAAATAAATCAGAAAAAGACAAACACTATATGATATGCTTATAGATTAAATGTGAAATCTAAAAATTAAATGAATGTATATAACAAAAGAGGGAAGGGGAGGGGATTAAGAGACACAAACTACTGTGTATAAAATAGATAAGCAACAGGACATGTTGCATAGCACAGGGAATTATAGCCTAATTATCTTGTAGTAAGTTTAAGTGGAGTATAACCTGTAAAAATACTGAATCACTATGCTGTACACCTGAAACTAATGTAATATCGTAACTCAGCTACACTCCAATCTAAAAAAGACTCTGAGGGATACGTGAAGGTGCTTTTGGCCAGAGGACCCAGGAGTGCCAGTTTCCGTGTCTACACTCACTCTTAGGTGGGGATCCGAGGTGGTGCAGACCTAAGGAACTGCAGGCAATGAGAAAGAGGGCACCAGTGACCACTGGCTGTGTGACCCCCCAAGACCCCCCTGCAGAGCTCTGGTGAAGCTGGGTTAGAGCATGAGGCTCAGATTTGAGGTTCAGCAGGTCCCTGCCTCCCTCGAGGTCTGGACACAAATACTGGGAGTTTTCAGTCCTCTGTTCAACCTCATGGCTCATAAACCCAGGACCACGAGGCAGGTGTTCACAGAGACAGGGATGAACAGGCTCCAAGTGCAGCACCTGCTCATATGTGGAGGGGAAAGCGGGGACTCCACCTCTACAAACAGCCCAGCCCAGTGGGCACTGCAGTGTCTCCTATTTGGGGGTTCAAGCAAGAAGAGGGGGGAGAAGTCACCCATGTCCCACAGGGTGAATGCGCCAAACTGTACATACACTTACTGATCAAAGGACGATAAAAAATATTTCATCTGTGCTTGAAATCTGTGCATACTGAAGAGCTGAGCTAGATAGTAGCGCCTCACGCATGCCGGAGCTATGGTAGCCACACTTTGATGAACATGGTTATGGGTTCAATTGCCTGAAGTGTCCGTGCGTCGGGGACTTGACAGTCTTGTGACCTTGGCTGCACAGCTCTTCCACATCACAAGGCGCCAGCCATTCCAAAGGTTTTGAAAATCCTTATGTTCAGAGCATTCGATCTTCAAAGGAGGTTTTGTGGTTGTTTTTAACCTCAAACAAAATCTCCCTTTGCCCCCCGCCCCTAACCATTTTCTCTCAGTGCCTGCACCTCCCATCTTCCTCTTCCAGAAAAAAGTTCAAAGTGCGCGCACAGCCATGAGAGGCTCACTCGGGACTGACTCACAGAGGCTTTCGGAAGTTAGATTCTGGAACGCCCTAGGAAGTTGGGATTTTAAAGCAGAGCTGTGAAACCCTGTTTTGGGACTCCTGGACTAAAATGATGCTCTCAAATGCATTCAGTGGTAGAGAGTAATCATTCTTCTATTCTTCAGATATTAGCCTAGCCTGTGCCAGCCATGGTTCCAGACAGAAAGATGCCATGGGCAACAATTCTGTACTTGTGACCCCGAAGCCTCCTGGGACTCTGCCTGCTGGCTTCCCTGGGCCTCACCCAGGACGGACAGGAGTTGATGATAAATGCCCAGCTCCTTTGTCCTTCAGCTGGGACGGCTGAGCCCAGGCACTATTCCCTCTCAGAGATCCCAGGGGATGGAGCCCACTGCTCACACCCGTAACCTCTCTGTCATCCACACTTCCCCTCCTGTCACTGCCCCATCGCTGCACAAGATTCCTGGGACCACCTCCCAAGGCAGCCCCCAACTCGCATCCTCATCTAAGTCTGTTTCTGGGGGAGCCCAACCCAGGATACAAGTCTAAGCCGTCTCCTGCACCCCACCTTCCCAGGCACCCTGACTTTAATTTTCCTAATTCAGAAACTCTCCCGGATTTTACTCCCCTCCCCTGACCCCTCACACTCTGCACAGACATGGCCAATAAGCTTGGGGCATGAAGTTTTCACCCTTTGCAAGGCCTTTGTTCTGATAAATCTCATCTCAAAGCACAATTTTCAAAGGAGCTGCTCCGAAAACCGGGCATGTCAGAGCCGATCTCCGCAGCCCCTGGTGCTGGCGCTGTGTGCCCTCCAGGCTGTAGCCTTCACCTGCCTGGCTTCATCCTGGAACACGGGGCCCCCAGCTGCTCAAGGGAGGTCTTTCCCTCCTGCTACTCACAGCTCAAACTGCACCTGCTCAGAGAGGTCTTCTGGAACCACCCTTTCCAACACGGCGTTCACTGACACCCATCACCACCAGGCTGTGCAGCCTCACAGCACCGACCTGAAATTCTGTTCACTTTCCTTACAATCTGTCTTCCCAACAAGCACATCAGTTCTCAAAAAGGCAATGGCCATCTTTGTCTAGTTGGCTGTTGAGTCCCAGGGCTTAGATTAGGGTCTGGCATACAGTAGGTGCTTAATAAGTACGCTGAAAGGAGGAATAAAGCATGTTCATCATTTGCGTCTAGTTCAAAATTCTTTCATTCTTTAATCCCCAATCACCCGAGTTAGAAGTGCCTTGCTTACTGCATCTGGCAAGAAGAACAGGACAGAACTATAAACATCAGGGGAGACACGCCGACACTGCCCGCTCGCACCCACAGGTGCTGCTGACAGACAGTCTCCCTCCCGCTCCGGGCGCCGCTCCCGGCCAGCTGAGTCAGAGTGCTGGGCCCCCGGTGCCTTGGTACTGCTGACATGGGCGAGCAGGTAATCCTTTATTGGGGGAGGGGCTCTGTCCTGTGCTTTGTAGGATGTCCAGCAGTGTCCCCGGCCTCCATCCATTAGATGCCAGTGGCACCACCCAAATGGTAACAACCAGGAATGTCTGCAGAGAGTGCCCAGTGTCCCCTGAAGGACACAACTTCCCTGAGTGAGGAACCACTGAGTTAGATTTACTTGCTTCCCCTGGGGTAAAGCTCTGTACCCACCCCCTCGTAAGAGGGCTGGAAGCAGAGGACCCAACACTCATATTTCCCTTTTGTGTTTTAGGGGAAGTAACCACTGTCCCACTAAAGAGAGGATGCAATAAGGCAAATTTGTTACTGGAACCATTTGTAACAACTTCTAATTTGCACTCCTCTCAAGGAGCAAGCATAATTTTTATAGCTGTGCGCCCCGCAAGCCAGGCTCCCAGCCACAAACAAGTGTTACATGTTGGCAATAAGGTAACCACAGGATGGGGGGGGGCAGAAACTTTGGGGATCAGCGCCACAGAGAAGTGACATGTCCGCTCAATCGAATCATTTTTAAAATGGTGCTTGTATTTGTATGTCTTTTCAGCGTTTCCCTAGTAATGCATGCTTATTGATTTACAAATTATGGCTCCAGGACAGACTGGAAATTTAAAAAGGACACAGTCGGCCCAGAGACTCTGAACAGCACGGCTTTAGAGCTCCTTCTCTGCCGACCGCCCCTCCCCACCTGCCAAGCGCAGGGCAGCTTTTGGAACACAGTCTGCTGCAGGAAGAGGTTTCCTTAAAACTAAATCAAACAACGGCCTTTAGGAAGACGCAAGCGCCTGCCGATTCTGATTCCGCACAGGAAACCACCCAGCAAAGGACGCTCTGGCCTCCGTGGTGGCCCCCAGATAGGATCCAAAGGCTGGGGCCTGACTTGTTGCTTGAGCGGGGGAGGGGCGGGTTGTGAGCCGTAATAAAATGCAGGTTCTCAGGCCCCAGTGCAGACTGTCTCCCCTGGTAAGCCTGGACCGGGGCTTGGGAATCTGTATTTTTAACTCGCCTGACAAGGTGTGCTCAGTCCTTCCCACGGCCAACTGGTCTGTGAAGTAAGGCCTCCGGCCGTGCTCTTCCAGCCAGCAGCATCTACCCTCCCCGCTCGCCAGGCCCTGAACCAGACCCTGCATCTTACCAGGGCCCCGGTCCCACACCTGCGCACAGCAGCTGCAGGTCAGAGCCACTGCGAGCGCTCACACGTAGACCAGGTGACAGTCGCCGAGTGGCAGGGCTTCTACGAGGCGTCTCGGGTCGCCTGCTCACATCTCCTAACTTCAGACGAGGAAGCTGAGGTTCCGGGAGGCTGAACCACCTGCTCCCCCACACCGGTACGCAGCAAGCCTGTGCTTCCACAATCAGCACCGGAAACACCCGATTCCTCCCAGCTGCGAGACCCACAGAGACCGGCCTGCTCTTTGGTGGCCTCTCCGATTGGGAAAAGCTAGTGGGCTTCCCCAGGAGGCAGCCTGAGGTAGTGACAGGGCTCCGGGTGCCCCTCTGCGGCTTCGGGAATCCTCGCCCGCCTTCACGAAGCAGCAACGTCCTGCCTGACCTCTCCAGGCTCCCTGGAGCACCTGTTTTTAACTGGGGCGTGGTCGGTCTGCAACGCTGTGTCACTTTGTGGTGCGCAGCATGACGCTTCAGTCGTGCACACACACTTAGATTGCTTTTCATACTCTTCTTCGTTATAGGCTGCCACAGGACGTTAATATAGTTCCCTGTGCCCTACTGTAGAAACCTGTTATTTATCTACTTTATATACAATAGTTAGAATCTGCAAATCCCAAACTCCCGATTTATCCCTTCCCACTGCCTTTTCCCACCAGTAACCATAAGTTTATTTCCTATGTCTGTGAGTCTGTTTCTGTTTTGTAAATAAGTTCATCTGTGTCTGAAAAACTTTTTGATTCAATACCTCCCACCCTTCCCTCCCCTCCAAGCCCCCTCCAAGCCCCTTCTGAGGGGGCTGCCTTCTGGGTGGTTCTCTTTGGCTTCTGGCAGGGGGTTTGCAGGGCAGACAAACTAAAGTGGTTCCCAGCCCCCTGCCAAGAAGATAACATGCTCAGCACAAGCCTGGGAAGGGCTGCGGGTCTGCAGCGGGAGCGCGGGGGACCCTTAGTGAGGCCAGGGGAATAAATCCTCATCCTCTGCCGTCCTCAGGCTAGTGTGAAATGGAAGGAGAGGTTTCCTTCTGCCCTTTACAGCTCGCCCGAATGATGAAGGCGGCCAGGGCACCACTTTCGTTACACTTCAGACAGTCCTCTTCATCTTCCTAAAACGGCAGGGCTGAGACTGCGTCTTGAGGTCCGGGTACATGGTGGCCCTATAATAAAACTCTTGAAACCTCCAACCTGAGACCTGGGCTGGGTAGCAGGCACTAACTCAGGAACAAACCTACTAGTTTTACTTCTTTAATGGCGTGATGTCAGCGCTCCAAGAGTATCTTCACCTCTTTGAGAATTCCAAGAGCCAAAAAGCAACTTTAAAATAAAAAATTGAAATAGCAATAGACAAAAAGTCAAATAGTCCATCTGGGCGAGGAGGGGACAAGGGGAGCCACCTGACAGCCACACCAACCGTGTGCCCGCAGTCCTGGACGCTAGCCCAGAACAGGGGACGCACGCCCCTACTGATGGCGCACCTGTGGACGTGTATGCACGAGGCACAGAAGCCACGGCGGGCCAGCCACCTGCCTCACAGTTGTGTTCCATTTTCCAGGTGGTATCTGTCGTCACTAACAAACAATAAAGTCCAGGGTCAACACCGAGTTCACGCTGGGCGAGCAGAACAGAGTGGATGCAGGGAAGAAGCTGTGACAGACGGCAGTGGAGCCAAGTGTTAGTCCTAAAAGGAGGCTCTTAGGTTCAAAGGACAAGTGTCTTGCTGACCATCACACAGGACCTAAATGGGGCCAGGACAAGAGTCAGCAGCCACCAGCCCCCACCATCAGCCCAGGTGATCCTGAATCCGGGGCCAAAGGCTTGGCCTGCTCCATTCAGTGTCTGAGATGTAAAACAGGCCCCAAGGTGTGCTACTGCACCTGCTGGGGACAGAAAACCTGCCTCCAAACTCCTCTCCTTGGGTCCCACACAGCCTATGAGGGAGGAGGGATCATCAGCATGATGGGTGCCCTTCACCCTCCTCTTTTGGCTTTAGTTCGAATGGGCTCAGCAATCAGTGGAGGAAACAGGAAGCTGGGAGGAGATTAAGCCCCTTACCGATAACACAGGAAGTCAGACGGATGTCAGACGCGCTGGGCATGCTGAGGGGAAAGGCGTGTGTTTCATATCAGATATATTCGATTAAAAAGCGGTGACGGGTGCCTCACTGAGCTTTCAAAGCACGAAATACAAGCCTTCAACATGAGTGTTTGTGAGTCAGAGATAATTTAAATACCAGTGACCTGAGCTGGTCTAAGTGGGCTTTTCCCATGTTACACAATACTTCCAGCAATTCTAGAATTAATGCAACGTGACAAAAGACAGTTTATTTTCTTTGGGGGGGGTGGGTAATTAAGTTTATTTGTTTTAATTGAGGTACTGGGGATTGAACCCAGGACCTTGTGCATGCTAAGCATGCACTCTACCTTCCCCCCTCCAAAAAAAAGACATTTTTAAAAACTTAAGTGATTACTCTCTAGTGAAGAAACTGACACCAAAATACAGAAAATAACCTGAAAACCTCCCCTCCTCGACCTCCCGCCTTGTCGCCTTACACACTATCTTGTCACCAGCTCCATGTTGACATGGCACTGAAACCACCATTTGCTGCTGCCTCTGATGAAAATTATACTTGAATTGCCGTCCTCCATCGGCAATTCAATGATTGACAGAATGAAAGAAAAAAAAATCCACAGAATAAGAAACTTAAAAGGAACTTGTGAGTTAAATTATGCCCCTCCCCCCAAAAAAGATATGTTGAAATCCTAAACCCTGGTTCCTGTCCTCGATAGAAGTAATCAAGTTACAGTGAGGTCAGAATGCCTCAGGACCAGCCCTGATCCAATGACTGGCGTCCTCATAAGAAGAGGAAAATTTGAACAAGGAAACACACATGAGGAACTGGGGGTTGGGGGTAGGCGTTGGGTAGTGGGCAAGGGCTGCCAGGAGCCACCAGAACCTGGAAGAGGCAGGAAGGAAACTCCCAGAGAGACTTCAGAGGGATCCCGGCCCTGCCCACACCTTGACTTTGTATTCCTGGCCTCCAGAACCGTGAGAAAGTACATTTCTACTATTTTAAGTCAGCTGGTTTGTGGTTATTTGTTACAGCAGCTGCAAGCAACTAATAAAACCTTAAAAGGTCACCAACCGATGAGGACAGGGAAGCAGGGGGAGACTGTCACCTGCCACTGTCACATGTGTGATGTCACTAGGACCCACGACCCTGCAGGACACTTCCCACCACACCCCCAGGTCATTCACAGATAAATGCAGGTGGTTCTTTGAAAAAAAAAAAAAAAGTTGCTGCTGTTGGAATTGCAGCAAAGATGTGAAATGCTCAGACTGTGGGCCCGGCGAACCTGATAAGCCAGCCCTGCCACTCAGCAGCGTGGCCAGGGAACAAATTATTTGGCCTCTCTGAGCCTCCTTTTCCCCATCTGAAAACCAAGTATATAACTGTACGTCCTTGCCAGGGCTGTTGTGAAGATAAAATGAGGTGATCTGCACAAAATGCTTAGCAGGGTGCCCAGCACCCAGTAAGCCTGAAATTAAGGTTCACTAATAATATACAGTTGTTAACAATTTCTCAGACTGTCTCTCCAAGTTGTTTTGAGCAGACTCCTTGGCTCCCATCTCTCACCATCCTCCATAGGATGGCCTTTGATGATGAATTACTGCTCCAGAGCTCAGGGAGGGCGCCTTTCTCCCAAAGGAGCCGGTGGGAACCTAGCTTTGACTTCCAGGCTCTTTCCACCCTGGTCATCCATTCTTCCTTGTCCTTCATCATTTACCTTCTCAATTTGTTCCATCAAATTTCTTCTTGCTGGCCTTTTTTTCAGCCTCCCTTGCAGTGAGCTTAATGCAATTTGGAGACACTAGATGGCTTATTCCAGAAAAGACAAACTTTTAAGTTGTATATGATGGATACCTGTTTTCCAATCCAAAATCTTCCAGGTAATTGTGTACTAAGAAACCAAGAAGACAATGTGGCAGGATTAAAATGTGAGTCCCTGAAATAATTTGTTAGCTCTCTATATTCATATGTTTAAATACAAAAATCGTTTTTGATGTCTGTTTGATCCATATTAGTGGAGATAACAGAAAATCTTTCAACAGAAACCCCAAAAGCCTTTCTGAAGCCATTACAAGGTATATACTCTCAGACCTTTAGCTTCCTCAGTTGAATTTATTGTGTTAGCATGAAAGTCTTTTTTTTTTAAATAATGGAAGTTGCTGTAATTATAATCACTTTAGAGCACCATTATTATTATTAATAAGACCAAATTACACGGTTCAAGCAGACGCTGGTTCTCTGCTGTTCGAAAGAAGGCATGTAATGGTACCAAAGCCCCGGCGCTCATCTCCATGCCAACGCGAGGCTGCTCACACACAGGCTTCTGGGCAGATGCCTGCGATGTCTTGAAGAGTGTCAGGCAGAACAAGGGACCCCTGTTCTTGATGAAAGCATTCAAGGAACAAGCACATTTCCAACAGTTGCCTTTCCCATGGGAGAGTGGGGAACACGGGGCCTTGGTTCCTGCTGAAGCTTCTCTCGCGTTCTCTCCCATGCACACCTGGATCCAACACTTCAAGAAGGCGAGCATTGCCCTGAAGGAAGGGAGAGAGATGGAGGGATGGCCGGGCTCGGAGAGTTAAGTTCCTAACACCTTGGGGGTGTACGGTTCAGGGATCTCTGGCTGGAAAGGGTAATTTAAGGCCAAAAACCAAAGAAAAGAAGTCAGGAGGGAGGGAAGGAAAGGGAGCAGGTATCTGCCAGATCATTCAGAACTTGGGTTCTGGAGTCCAGCTGCCTGGGTTTGATTTCTGGAGCCCTCTTTTTGCTCTTATCCTGTTGCCCTAGGAAAGTCATTCAAACTCTCCAAGCTTCAGCTGTCCCATCCCCTAAGTGGGGGTAGGAACTTGAGGCCATTGTGAAGATCCCCAGGGACAGCACCCCCCCCCATAAAGTGCACAGCAAGGGGGAGCCGTCTGCACTTCCTGTGACTACTACTCAGTTTTTGAAAGATTCTAGGTTATTTACTGCTTGAATTTACAATTCCATTTTTTCTCTCCACCTAAGCAAGTTTTATTTTAGGCTTCAGAGGATCAGCAGAGAACATAAGCATGATTCTTGGGCATTAAGACAGCAGGAAAAGTTACTTCAAGTTCAGATGTCACCCCTTGGCCATCTCTTCTTGCCTGCTGCAAACACCTGGCTGGTGGTAAGAGACATTTCAGGGGAGACAGGCCAGAAAGGACTCCTGAGGCTCCTGTCAGTAACAGCTGAGAGTTTACAGCAGGCATTTGGAAAGCATATACATGAATTCTGATATAAAGCAGCTTATTACTAAATCAGGCCAAGAAGGAGGCAAGGAATATTTCATTTCCTGTCAAATGTAAAAATTAAATCAGGATTGTTAAAAACAGCCTTCCCTGGAAACATGCTAATGTTTGAGAACTAACCTTGAATGAACTACTTCCCTGGCCAAGGTAAAGATACCAGCATAAGATACTCAATACACTTCTGTTACTTAATTAAACTTCACCTTAAAAAAAAATTTGTTATTATTGAAGTATAGTCAGTTTACAATGTTGTGTTAATTTCTGGTGCACAGCACAGTGATTCAGTCATACACACATATATATTCCTTTTCATATTCTTTTTCATTGTAGGTTGTTTTACAAGACATTGACTATAGTTCCCTGTGCTGTACAGCAGGGGCTTGTTTATCTATCTTGTATATATATTAGTGTAGATCTGAAATCCCAATTTATCCCTCCAGCCCCATCAAACTTCATCATTTGAAATTAAGAGTCAATGGACCAATTAATAAAGACAAAGTATTATTTAGGAAAGCCTCCCCCCCCTCCCCCCCGATTGCCTAAGAGAAATCTTTTTCCATTCTTCTTAAAGCCTTTTCCCGTCCTCTCTTCTCTGGAGGGAGGCAGGCATCAGCGCTCCTTTTATTAGGCGCCGGAACTGCCCAAATCTGCTTTACTCCAGGGGAGAGAATTCCCTTCTCCTCAAAAATCAACACAAGCTGTTTTTCATCAAGCCACACATTTCCCAAGTGGAGAATGATTTAAGGCCTGTTTCAAAGGGTTATCCTTAGGCCTCAAAGAGAGATTTATCCTCAGTCATCGTGTGAAATCTTGTGAAAAGCAAAATGTCCTAGCTTCTGGCCACCAGCGCGTGCTCTCACGTGGAAGCTTTTACCAGCACCACATCTTGCGGGGCGGTCAAGTTAAGCTTCCTCAGCTGACTGCTCCCCCCCCACAACCCCCTCTGCCCTCCAGCCGCCAGCCACCCTAGGAGATGCCCGAGTCAGCACTTACATGAAAGGAAACTCCAGTCAAAAGTTTTGAGCCGAACACATTTTCCAAGGCTTTAAAAAAAAACTAATTAAACAAGTACAGAAGTTACTCAGTAGAGTTTTTTTTAAGGATTAGCGTGACACGTCTTTCCTCTTAAAGTCTTGAATAATTTAATTAGAATTACACCAAAGTCATGAGTATGTGCTACTTATGGGGGAATCATAGCTGAATTAAAACAGAAGTGATAACGTTAAAAATATATTTAAAATAAAGTTTCTTCAGACAGTGTATTCAATTGGTAAGAAAAACCTGACTTCAGATCACACTTGGATTAGGTAGTTTGGACGCAGGAGGAGGGCCAAACCAGCTCCTGAGGATGTTTTTTCCTTACGATTACCGAGACTGGGCACATTTGTTTCTTGCTTCACAAAATGCTACAATTAAAAATCGGGATGAGCGAGCTGTTTGATTTTACTTTGTCACTGGGAGATCACTTGGTCCCCGGAAGCCGAGTTCAGCCCGTAATTTTCGCAGGACCTGAACTGCGTCCAATACGTTGCGCACAGGTGTGTAGACTCCTGGGTCCGCGCAGAGAGGCTGGGGGCAGCGGCACCAGCCCGCAGGAAGCTGACAAGCCAACGCCGGGAGAGGAAAGTGGCGCCGAGGAAACGCGGCTCCCTCCGGGCGCAGCGAGCGAGCGGGCCTCCCTGGACAGGGCTGCTTTCAGCTGAGCTTAAGTATGAATTCCTTTCAAGGGATACTGCGCCGTTGGAGGCCGTCCACCAGCCTCCTCAGCGATGAGACAGCATGGGGGTGGGGGGTGGGAATATTACCGCCAAGTGATTTCCCCGGGAACCACAGCATCGCGCCCAGGGCCCAGCGCACGGTCTCCTCGCTGAAAGGAGTGTCGCATGCCAGAAGGGAATCCCGTTAGAAGCGAGTTAAGTTACAGGTCTCTCGCCGCCCAGCCACACCGAGAGCTAACAAGTTCTGAAACACTCGCACACACCCCCGGCGGCGCCCGGGGTCGGGCTGCCACCGCTCGGCGTCCCGAGTGCGCGCGCCCGTGCTCCCGGCCCGCAAGCCCCCCTGTGTCCCCAAGATGTGCTCTCTGTGGACGGCTGCCGCTTTGGGGGCGACGATAAGCTGAGCGGAGGCATAGCTGGGAGCCCCCACGAGCCCCCGAAAAGCCCGCGGCTGCAAGGCGCTAGGTCCGGGTGGGCGGGGGAGCGCCCACGGACCTACCTTCTGCGGAGGGGTCCCGATCAGCATCTCCAGGTAGTAGCCGCGGCCAGAGTCCCCCTGCAGGTTATCCACCATGGCCAAGAAGTTGGCCGCGCCCCCGGCGGGCTCCAGGGCAAGCGCCAGGCCGTCTGCGCGGGGCTCGGCGGGGGGTCCGGGCCCAGGGGTGGGCGCAGCCCCCCGGCTGATGGCCGTGGCCACCCGGAGAGGCAGCGTGAAGGGCGCGAAGGCCAGCGCGGGGGCCGTGTGCAGGAGCCACTGGGCTAGCAGCGGCAGCAGCAGCGCCCGGGCCAGTGCGCCCATGCCCGCGGCGGGGCCCGGGGGGCGCGCCCGGCCCGGCCCAGCCCGGCTGGTCCGGTGGCAGGGGCTCAGCGACTCCGCGGCGCGCGGGGCTGCTGGGCAGGGTTGGGTGCGCAGCGGGGCCGGCGGCGGCGACGGCGGCGGCGGCGGATGGGAGGAGGACCCGGGTGGAGGCGCGGCGGGAGGAGGAGGAGGCGCCGGAGCCGCCCCAGCCCGCGCCAAGTTAAGCAAGTTGGTCGCCGCTGCCCCCTCTGGCGGGCGGCGGCTGCCCCGCAGGGGCCGGGCCCCTCCCCCGCGGCCAAGGTCAAAGCGGGGCGCGGAGTCCGCCCGCGTCCACCTGGGTCTGCCCTGGCCACCCTCACTCGTCTCGGGCCGCGCCTCTTCTCCTGGAAACTCGAGTCCCCAATTTCCTCGGAACGCGCCCCGCCGGCTGCGGCCAACGGATGTGACGAGGCTCATCTGATACCAGGGGGAAAGTTTCGGGAACACTTAAAGGGGCAGTGAGGGCCTGAACCAACCCCCTGGCCACGCGCGCCCGGGTTCCCCGCTGGTGTTGCCTGGCCCCCACAGTGGCAGGGACTGCCAGGGGTGACTTGGGGGTCAGAGAGAAGAGTAGGGAATCGTAAAAAAGCCGCGAGCATCTCAAGGAGTGAGAGAGTCTGCGCCTTCTCTCGCCAAGTACATCCCTGCAGCCCTGCAGCCCTCCAGGGTCCTGCTGCTTCTCGGGGCATTTTCTGCTCACTGCCTCGTTCATTTTCCATCCCCACTTTGGGGGCCCCTGAGTGATTTTGAAGAGGTCTGGGTGGAGGCTGGGAGAATCAAGTGTTGGGGGATCTAGGCGAGGACCAGAGCGCTTTGGAGACTTCTCCCTAGAAATCCTGGGGGAGATGGAGGGCTGCTGTGGCTGCCTCAGCCTCGGATCTCCCTTGGTGTCCACCGTTTCCGGCTGGGGAGGTGGCGTCCGCAGCTGGCTTTGAGCCTGAGCTTCTCCGCCCCACGCCCATCTGTCCGTAATGCAGATACGATGCCGCTAAGAGCTGCGCCTCCACCTGCCCCAGGACTCCCTCAGTCCACTTAGCAAGTTGCAGTCACCGTCCAAAATCAGGGGCACCATACTTCCAGCGCTACACCAATCTTTCCCCTTCCCCCTTCCCCCCAGCTTTCAGCCAAGGATTGTCTAATTAATACTTGTTAGCCGCAGACACCAAGACCCAGGAATGCATTCAGTAATGCAAGCAATGAGGGTTATTTTAGTTTATATACTAAACGCACGGGGGACAATTACACAAGCTGAAGTCCATCGATTTCTGCTGAAAGGAGGACTAGAAAAATCTTTCTACCTCCTCCAGCTGAATTATACTGGCTGTCTAAAAAACAAAAACAAAAACAAAAACAAGCCAGCGCATCTTCAAACAGTGGGGAGGTTGGAGCAAAGCTTTCCTCCTCACTGCCAATTTCCAGTTCTTTCTACTCAAGATTTCATTTTCATTCCTGTCTTCCCAATTTTAAAATCAGGTCTAGCTCTGCAAGGGACCCTTATGTCAGAGATCTTCAGCTGTATTGATTTTCAGATGACTTTTACTATAAATCACATTTTCCCCAAACAATATCCCAACTTTGACAAATCCCCAGCCACACAAAGAAAGGCCTAGCTGGGTCCCATGATGTAACCTAACCTGATGTTCCCCGTAAATCTGCACAGTTATCCAGAGCCATTACATTCACATATGCACATTTCAAATTCAAGGTTGTAGAAGTGTAATTTTTAAAAAAATGGTTATTTATACTCCTCAGTGTCCAGTCTTGAGGGGTGCAAAAAGACATTCAGACAGCTCTCAGAAGACTGCAACCTTGTAAAAAGCACATGGAATTTATTAAGGACATTGACATAGGGGCTACGTGACATATAAGTTCAACATGAGAGACATTTGTTCTAATAATTAAACACTGCAAGAGAACTTTTTAAAAATCAAGTCTAATTAAGGTTTGTCCTTCATGAAACTCCTGACTGCATCTCATATGAGTACATATGAGATTTTCATTCTAAGAGGGCTACTTTAGGTTTATGACTAAACAGATGCATTAAGATAAAGTCACAGAGGAACTCGGGCAGGTTTAATGGGTGGTAGAGCTGCCTCATGAGAAAATCACGCAGGCTCGAGTGACAGCATCTCGTGACTGTCCCCTTGGTTGTCTCTGTCTTTATGAGTGGTCTTAGAGTGCCTGACCCCTCCCCAGAACTGCGGTGCTGGCTGGATTTGGGAAACAATAACTTTACCTTCCAGGTGTTTTAACTGAAATTTGAAATTGTATGTGCTGGTCCTCTCTCAGGTAACGTCATCCTTGAAGCACTTCTCCAAAAAAGAAGCCCCTTCCCGTAGTGTTGGTGAGCAACGCAGTGGGGAGGCAGGAGGTGAATCTCCACAGCACCCCTGAATCCTCTGCACACTGGCCCAAGCTCCCTCACTGCATCCATAGCTTCCTGCTCCTCCTCTCTCTCCTCCTCCTCCCCATTCTTCCTCTAGCCTGAACACCTCCATTTTCAACCACACACTTCCTTGGTCCACTCAGGAAAACCGAAGCACTCCAGTGAGATGGCCCTCCCTCCTTGCAAAGAGCACACATCATCATTTTCATGTCACTGGACAGCAGAAGGTGAGGAAGAGTCTCGCCCTCTAGCCCAAGTCGCTAACCACTTGTCCGTGGTGCCTGGCCAGAAAGCTTGCCATCCACGTGTGTGCCGACGCTCCCTGGCTCTTCTGAGCAGCTCAGAGTTCCTTTAACACCAGCAGTTCTCAGACTTGTTGGTCTCAGGTCCCCTTTATAGTCTTACAAACTGTGGACCCCAAAGCACTTTTGTTTATGTGGAGCCTGTCAAAGTCACCAAATTAGGAAATAGAACTGAGAAATTTTAACAGTATATAGTAATTCACTTAAAAATAACAATCAACCCATTATACAGCAACATAAACATTTTAACGAAAACTAACTTTTGAAAAAATTTAGAAGAATGACATGATTTTATCTCTTTGCATTTTTGCCAATCTCTCTCTGGCTTAATAGAAGGCAGCTGGATACTTATATCTGCTTCTGTATTCAGCCTGTTAGGAGGCTCTGGAAAATTCTGTCCAACAGGCAGGAGACAATGAGCATGAACAAGGCAAATAACATTTCCGTATTATCATTAAAAAAATGTTTTGAGCTAAAGGACCCCCTGGAAGGGTCAGCCACACTTGGAGAACTGCTGTTTGGCACTGTCTTTCTTTGGTTTCTGTTTGCCTCTGAAGTCATTTCCAACATATAATGAGTCCTTTGTACCAGGCACTGTGTCAACAACTGGGAGGAAAAGGTGAAATAAGACCTGGTCCTTAAGTTTGCAAACTAGATCAAGGGGCCCTTTCCTCTACCCTAGAGCCCCACCCCCTCCCCCATCCCCATCCCCAGACTTAGCAGGAGGAGGACACCAGCCACCTGCAGCCCAGAGGATGCTTGTGGGTTCATCTCTTCACCCTCCAGCAGCTCCATTTCCTGCCTGCCTCCAGACCTCTTCTCAGCAACTTATGGACATGCCTAAAAGCCCCCTTCTCTCTCTTTTTAAACCTGTTTTGTTCCGCCCCTCTGCTGCTGCTGCACCGTATCCCCCTCCCATAGAAAGGGCTGCCTCCTACGTCTTCCCCCTTCACTCACCCCTCACCTACAAAGCTCTACCCACAAACTGACAGGCTCTGTAAATGTTTCTCCGTCCTTATCCGTACCCACCCGCTTGGCAGCATTGCACACCGGGCTCTCCATCTAGGCCTGGGGTCTCTGAGCTTGGCTGTTCCCTAGAATCCCCTGGGGGATCCTGCCTGCACCTCTTCCCTAGAGGTTCCTGTTCAGCTGGCTTGGGTCAGGGCTCCAGAACTGCTGGTTGTAAAGTCTTCCAGGTGAATCTGGACTTGAGCCCGGGAGAAACGGGGTGAGATGTCAGGCTGAAGAGGCTCAGCGTCGCTGGAGGCCTGAGCTGATCTGGGAACTTCGGGGTGCATTCTTGAGGTCTTCCATATTTAAAAAACAAAATAAAAAAACTATTCCTTGCTGTGTTGACCAAAAAAGACCTAGAAAAGATGAGCATCCCTCATGCCCAAATTATGGTTTCTAAATACCCTTCCCTCTGCGCCCAGCCTCCTTGGAGAAGGCTGCTTCCAGGCGTGGAGCAGAAACTGAACAAGATGACCCTGGGGCAGCCCATCATATCAGAAAGCGAGGATATTGTCAAAGACTCCCGAGGTCCTGTCAAGATCTGGGGCAAGGCTGCAACAATTTAAACACCATTAAAAGTAGTCACTGCAGTGGCTCAGACACGGCAATGATATTGAAACCTATTTCTTCATAATGTTCTTTTTAAAAGTACATTGATTATCTTCAAAGAATGCTAAGGAACCCAACTCATTATTTTTAAAAACTGGCAGAGAAAGGAAAAGAATCAAGCATTTATTATCATGACTTTCTTGTACAAACCATCCCTCAATAGACTCAAATAATTGATGAAGGGAAATTTCCCTTTGTGGAAATTTTGCAGCTAATAAATGAAGGAATGATGGAATTAGACTGTTACCATTTTGCAGCCCCTAATGAGTTAATGGAGCTGGGCATTGAGCACTCGTGGCTGGTAATGCCACCTGACATTCTGTGCCTCCTGATGGAAGACCACAGTGCTATCTGTGAAATGTTCTTGTGAAAAAAATCATATCTGAACCTAATTAAGTCTCTACATCCTGAGTGCCAAATCTGGCCTGCTGCCAGTTTTTGTAAATGAAGCTTTGTTGAAACACAGCCACGCCTGCTTGTTTAAGTAGCTGCAACAGAGACTGACCATCAAAACCTGAGACATTTACTGCCTAACCTTTATGGACAAAATCTGCCAACCCTGCTCTAGACCATGAGTCCCAAGACCCGTATCAATCAATCATGATTTAAGGACCTTATTTGGATCCCTATTTGAGTATATTTAAAAAGTTACTGGCGAGATGATTAGAGAAATTTGAACACTAGTTGGATGATGTGATGGAATTATTGTTAATATTTTAGATGTAATAATGGTGTTGAGTGTGTGTGTGTAAGAGTTCTCTATAGAGACATATTGCTACAATGTTTATGAGTGAAATAAGATTTGTTTCAAAATAATATGGGTTGGCTGGGAACATGCCAGGCAGTGTTCTCAGTGAAATGTATGACCCTAATACTAACCCTATCAGCAGGCACTACTATTATTCCCATTTTACAGATGCACAGATTCAAAAGCTGAGGTCTGGTTTCGGAGTCTGTGCTTTTCACCCCAGGGCTTGGGTCAGCCCCTTGATGTGACCTTTCTAAAGATCACAGGATGGTCAAGTTGGGGAGGACCTCCCGAAGAACACCTGGCCAGGAGATCGTCCCAACAGTATCCACGTATCCACGTCCTCGCTCTTTTAACAGACACACGTGGAGCGTCCCTCTGTGTCCGACACCACATTACAGCCAATAAGACCAGACTGAGCCCCTCCCATCAGAGACCGCAGTGTAGCAGGAGACAGACTGTAAACACACTTCCTTTTTGGAAACATCACTCCAGCTGCTGGGCGAAGGAGAGTTGGGAGCGGTGAGCCTGGAGACAGGGAGACCAGTTAGGAGGCCACTGCAAGAACCCACGAGGACGGTGGCAATGGGCACTGAGAGGGAGAACCTCACGTTTCGTGTTGAGAGGGTCAGTCTGCACAACACAGGGAAGAGGCCCGGTAGGACTCGCGTTTGGACACTCAGCGCACAGAGATCTGCGCCATTCCTCTGTTTGCCTGGGGCTGGTCCGCTTGCAGAGCAGCACACAAATCCCCTCACCTTGGCCCTCAGACGGCAGGAGGCGGGGAGGGCAGAAGTCCAGGTTTATGGAGGGACTTTGAGGGGCAGGAGCAGCGAGCTCCCACCGCGTCCTGGATGCTTACTGCTGCACGTCCTCTTGCTCTCTGACACTCTGAGGCGGGCATCGCGTGCCCAAGCCACGGAGAAGGGCACTGAGCACAGGGAGTCGGAGGTCTGCCTGGTGATGGTGAGTACACGGCCCATCTGGCTCGAACCTGGTCTGTCAGCTGCCCAAGCCTGAGTTCTTGCCCCTGAACCACGCTGCCTTCGTAAAATGACTAATCAGGCACATCGTGGGGGAGAGGGGAGAAAGGCTCACCTCAGACTCCTTGTACCACCTTCCCCTCATGCATTTACAATAGGTCGCCCTCTACAAACAGACCTCCCTCTCAGGAACACATCGGTTGGATAAATAAGGATCATCAGTATTATATTACATCAACTGGTTCCCACCTGGACGAGGCTCTAACTAGAGAGGTGGGCTGCCAGAATCATGGGGGTTTCCAAATGTTTGTCCACCACCAGCTCTGCTCTTTGGTCGAGCTCAGAGATAACAAAACTTAAAGGATGGCGCAAAGGCTCTGAGCCCAGAGATCCAGGACCAACTTCTGCCACAGACCACTGGGACGTCCGCAGGCAAACTTCTGCTCCCTGAGCCTTGGTTTCCTTATCTATGTATCTACTGCCCTCCTCCAGGGGCGTGTTCTCATAGAGTCAGCATGGATGGCGCCCCCTAAAGTTGTGTGTCAGTAAGGTCTGTTTACTTACTTTAGTGGGCTCCTTGTTAGGATTCAGTTACATTCCACCATCCCTTGATTTGATCTGTTCATATTTTAACACCTCCAAAGCCAGGATGCATGTGTGTCCCCTGAGAAGGCACGCATTTGATTGTTATTCCTGTGCCACTTTCCTTGACATTTCAAACCACTTAAGGATCATTTAAGAAAGGTGTATGAGTCTTGGGATCGTCTGAAGCTTTTTGCTGATACTCAGGTAATGTCCAGAAAGTCCAGCCTAAACGCTTGCAGGAAGGTGACACCACCATGGTGGCAGTATGTGCTCCCCTAAAGATGTCCATGTCCTCGTGCCTGGAACCTGTGAATACATTACCTTACATAGCGGAAGGGATTTTGCAGCTGTGATTAAATGAATGCCCTTGAGCTTGAGAGAGCAGCCTGGGTTATCCAGGAGGGGCCCAATCTAATGATGCGCATCCTTAAAATCAGAGAACCTTTCCCAGCTGTGCTCAGAGGGAGCCGTGGTTACAGAAGAACTGTCAGAGAGAGGCAGTGTTGCTAGCCTGCAAGAGGGAGGAAGGGGACCGCAAGCCAAGGAATTCAGGTGACCTGAGAAACTTATAAAGGCAAGGAAACAAACTCTCCCCTGTAAGTACCAGAAAGGAAAACAGCCCTGTTGGTACCCTGATTTTAGCTCAGTGAGACCCAAGTCAGACTCTGACCCATAGAAGTGTAAGATAATAACATTCATGCTGTTTTAAGCCACCAAGTTTGCAGTAGTTTGTTACAGCAGCAATAGGAATCTAATACACCCCTCCTAGGAAACTGTATCCCCTCATACCTTAACGGCCCAGAGAACGATACTGTAGGGAAAACACAGACATTGATGACTGTGAGTCCAAAAATGATTCAGGAGAGTTTGCTGGAGTGTGGAAAAATCTAAGAATAAGTTACCGGTTTATTTCACCTTTATTTTATGTTTGCACAGGAATACCCACATTGGGCTGAAAACCTCTTTCATAGGCATAATACAAAGCACCTAAGAGATAAGAAAGTATCACATCACTGTTTAATGGTAACTTTGTTTTCCTTAGTGGTGCATGAATAGTGGTTGGGGTGCAGAACTTACCAGCTCTGATCTTATGAATAGAGTCAGAGAAATAGGATGTGACTTGTGGAAAGTACTTGCTACATAGTAGTTACTCAATAGATGTTAGTTTACCTTCCCTGAAAATGTTGTCTTAGATTTTAAGACTGTGACCCCTTGGCTGTGTACATCTGGGATTTTGGGGTTGCCCATCTCTACCGCGGTCCTTCCTGTCTCTTGGTTCCTAGGGCGTGTTCGGGATGACCTCCCCTGCCCCACCCCCTAGGTGGGTTCCTCAGCTGCCCTGTCTTTCCTGTCGCATTAGGGAAGGTTTCCATTTCTCATTTGAGAGACTGAACATCATTTGGTTGTGATCACACAGGGAAGAGAGTGGAATCTTCACCACATTCGGCATCCTTTCACAGCTCTCTCGCCTTCAGCAACTTTTACATCATCAAAATCAACTAATATTAGTGCCAACGGAGGCAGTGTCCTTGGGTGGTGAAATCAGAAGTGGGTTGCCGGCCACAGACCTATTCATTCGCTGCACCAGTGTCTTCTTTAATGTGCTGTATTTATTTTGGTCACTGTCTGAAAGTCTTAATCGCTTCCTTTTCCTGGTAGAAGTCTGGAGAAGACAAATTCAAGCTAGCGCCTGCAGAAGCATCTGCTCCGACAGGGGCCGTTTAGAGAATGGGACTGTCCTTTGTGCGGATTTATGGGTTTGTGGGAGGAAGAAAGTAAAGCGTGATGGGAGGGAGTGAAGGAGAAGGAATACGGAGGAAAGGGCAGGAGAAGGTGTGGATCAGACTGCAGTGGGGGTGGGGGTGCCTAGGGCTCTGCTTCGGCCTCCCCTCCCCCTCCCAGGAGAGTCCTGCGCCCAGTGGGGCTTCAGAACCCCTGCTGTTTGGTTCAGATAGGATCAGCTTCATTTCACTCTGGAGGAAGAAGCAACGTGGGCCTCGGAAACCACCCTGTCCCTTGAGCTCAGGGCACAGAACCCCCTCCCCACTGCCCTCCCTGCTCAAGCTCAAGGTGCAGCGGCCCACGTGGGATGTCTGGGTGGGGCTGGAGGACTGAAGGCAAAGGAGATCAAGAGGCAAATAATCAGAAAGGCCCTTGTCTCCAAAAAGTAGCTGACTGCGGCACCAGACCTCAGATGTGCCCCTGTCCTGCTCTGTAATGTGGGACATCCGGCCTGGCAGGGTCCTTAACAGACAGCAGGGCCCCAGCAGGCTGCAGTTGCCTGTAGGGTGCCCTTGTAAAAGAGGTGGGAGCAGGGCCCCAGGCAGCAGGGGAAAGTCCGCGCATGCCTGGCCCCTGCTGCGAGCCTCTGGGCCCTCTTCCTGACACCAGTAAAATCCCACCAGCAGAGAGAGGCTGGAAGGGCGAGTGGGCGAACCTGGAGCAGTTGTAGGAGGACTCATCAAAAATCTCAGAAATCCCACACGCAGAGTGACTGCCCAGCTGTTGCCTGTGGACTCAAGGACCCCTGGGCAGCCCCCACATCCCACTCCCAGCTCAAAATGGCACCACTCCTGCTCACTGTTCTTAGCTGTGGCCACCTGCCCCCATCCTGCCTCCGCACCATCCCCAAGAGGAAACCTGCCTGCTGGCCCCCAGCCCCCAGCCCATCCCCTCCCCTCTCCCAAAGACTCTCACTACATTAGTTACAGAGAGATTCCCACACTAGCTTCCAGGATCCTTCAGTCTTAGCTTTTACTTCTGAATACGTGCAGGCAACGAGAAGTTCTCAGACACACGAGGAGAACCGGCAGCTTAAGGAGAGCCACTAGCGGGGAGAGCAGTGGAGGATTTAACACAGAATTCTCATATTTCTTTTCCTTAGGGGAAATTTCAGAAGCTATTATAGGAAAGAAATAAGAGCTTTTACTGTAAAAGAAAAAAAAAAGGCAATTGGAGCTCAAAAAAGAATCCTCGGAGATAAAACACATAATTTTTGAGAAGAAAAGGAAAACTCATAGAGGCAGGAAATGGCAGGAGGGGCAGAGCTGGACTCGGGGGTGAGAAATGAACAGCTCAGTGTAATTCAAGCAACGGGTGCAGGCCCAGGGCAGAGACAAAGAGGTGGGGGCCCTGAAAGGACAGATTCGTGGGGAAGGGGGTCTAGGTTCCAGGAAGGAAGATCTGAAATAGTGCAGGCGAAATCACGGCCAAAGAAACAGACTTTCCTTGAGCTAAAGATGTCAGATCAAAAGTCCTCACCACGTGCTGGGTGGGATTACTGGAAAGGACACTTGGGAATTCCAAGGACAAAGAGAGTGTTGTTTAAACTGCGTGTCCGCTGGGAATGGGGGGTGTCTCCAGGAGACTGAATGGTGGTGGAACAGCCCAACCGAGGGAAACGGGACAGGGTCCCAGGGTCCTCTTCCCCCTGGGAGGGAATGGGGGAGGGCAGTGTACTTTCATGTGCTGCTTCTGAAAAAGTTCTTACTGATGAAATCCGTCCACCAAATGGGAAAAAAAAAAGAATTAGAAGGAGGAATTCAAGAAAAGGAAGGTATGGTATATAAGAAACAGTGACCAATGATACAAAGAAACTTAGAGTTTGAATCTGAACAGTGGTTGAGAACATGACTGAAAGGCTTAATGCAGTTGTTGAAAAAGAAAGGATTCTTGAAGCTAAGGAGGTCTGATATGAAAAAATAAAACCACTTCACCGCCGAGAATCCTGAAGTCCTGATTACATCACCAGGCTCCTTCAGTGGGTGGGGAGAGGGAGTGAGGGGGGAGGGGGAGGGGTCTTGCTGGGTGAGGGGGGGCTGGACCAGGATGAAGGCGAGGGGTGTAGGGAGGGTTCTTTGAGGAGGGAAGGGAGGCGCCCTGGGTCCCACAGCAAGGACTGAGTCCTGACGCCAGGCTCACCTGCTGTATCACGCCTCACACAACTCTACCTTCCTTGTCTGTGAAATGGGAGCGAAAACTCACTTCACTGAACATGGTGAAATTAACCCGCAAGACACGCCGCACCTCACACAGAGCTGGCTGGCACGTTTTAATCGCTTCACAGTCACTAGCTTTGATTTTAATTAGTAACAATTATTATTGTTGATGGTGATAGGAAAATACAGGTTCAACCATATTCAAGTTTTAAAAAGTTTAAAACCTAGAGCTTTAGCTCTGCCACTATAAAATCTTACCAGAAACCCTTTCGTGTACAATCTGGGTCTGGAACACTGACACTCCCCACCAGGTGACAAACCTGGGCCCCTGTGGAGTCCTGTGGAGGAAACACCTTCTCAAGACCTGGGGCAGGTGGGCAGGGTGCCCTGACCCTGAGTGAGCCATGCAGGTGGAGATGGCGGGGCTGACCCTGGCTTGGCTTGGCTTGGGTTTGGAGGGTGAGTTTGTTCAGTTTTATCAGGGAGACTGGAGCCTGTCAGTCTCAGGTGGGTGGGGGCTGAGTCCAGAGTCAATAAGAAAGCACCTGAAAAAGAAAGTCACACATGAAACTCCCTCGGGGCAAAGAACAGGGCGTTGACCTGTGTACACAGTGAGATGGCAACCATCAGCTCTTAAACCACAGACCTGGTATTTGAATCGCAAGCCTACACTGCCTTCAGGAGCTCCCTCCAGCCACCCAAACTCCCGAGAAGGGTCCTGCTGCCCCATATGAAGAGGGGAGAAGGTCCAGATGGGCCTCTCCCGAACAGCGGGGCACCAGGCGTCTCACCTGGGCAACCCTCCCATAAGAGTCACTCCGAGCAGTGGGGGTTTTGGTCAGGGAGGGTGGACCCAGTGCTGTCAGGACTGGACTTTGGGGCTTCTTGGGGGCTTGGGGGATGAGAATGCTGGTGAAATTTATCTTCTTGGGAAGTGTTTAAAGTCAGACAATCACCGTTATAATAGTTACTATTGATCAGCTGCCGTATGCCAGGTTCTTGCACACTTTATATCACTTGATCCCTAAGCAATGGTGGGCAGTGAGCATTGTCATCCCCAGTTTACAGGTGAGGCAGCTGAGACCTGGACAAGTTAAGGAACTTGCCCCATAGAAGGTGGAGAAGATGTTGGACCCCAGACTGGAGTAACATGTCCATTGCATAACTTCAGGAAGAATTTGAAGGCAATATATTTGCCTAGGCTTTTCCTCCATCAATATCTTTAGATTACATCAGTTTGAGTTAGAGTGTTCTCTGGATATCTGCCCAGGAGTGGGACTGCTGGATCATGTGGTAAGTCTATTTTTATTTTTTAAAGGAGTCTCCATAGTGGCTGCATCAAGGTACATTTGCATCCACAGAGTAGGAGGATTCCCTTTCCTCCACAGCCTTTCCAGCATTTATTATTTGTAGAGTTTTAAATGAGACTTTGAGACTCTACTCAAAAAGATACATGCACCCCAATGTTCATAGCAGCACTATTTATAATAGCCAAGATGTGGAAGCAACTTATATGTCCATTGACAGATGACCGAATAAAGAAGATGTGGGGGGGGGGTGTATATACACACACACACACACACATACATATGATGGAATACTACTCAGCTGTAAAAAAGAATAAGATAATGCCATTTGCAGCAACATGGATGGACCTGAAGATTGTCATACTAAGTGAAGTCAGCCAGAAAGAGAAAGAAAAATACCATATGATACCACTTATATATGGAATCTAAAAAGACGATACAAATGAACTTACTTGCAAGACTGAAACAGACTCACAGACACAGAAAACAAACTATAGTTATCAAAGGGGAAAAGGGTGCGGGGGATAAATTAGGAGTTTGCAATTAATCTATACATACCACTACATATAAAATAGATAAACAGCGAAGACTATATAGCACAGGGAACTACATTCAATATCTTGTATTAACCTGTAATGGAAAAGAATCTGAAAAAGAAAACATATGTATATATATGCATGTAACTGAATCACTGCTGTACACCTGAAACTAACACAACACTGTAAATCAACCATACTTCAATAAAAGTAAGTAAAAAATAAAAATTTGCATTTTACATTTAAAAAAACCCTCTAGATTATTTCCATCTAAGTGAAGCTTGGATGGATGAAGTTTTTATCTAGTTTCGGAAGAAAGTACTCTAATGTCTCTGCAGTTTACAAGGGCACAGAGCAGAACAGCTTCCCCCATGAAGTGAAAACAGCCCGACCGTATCAGGTCCTGAAGGCTGGCGGTTTTCTGTTTATGAATGGGGGTGGTGAGCTTGCCTTTCTTTCTGCCTGGGAGTCTGATGGCTGCAGTGGGGTTCTTTTACTAGCTCTTTGGAATAACCTTGGGCTGGGCATTTTGTACTTGCTCAAAGCTCAAGGCTGAGTAAATAAGCACCTAGCCTTGAGACCTGTTTTCACGACATTGGACATTGAACTTGATGGAGTTCCTTGACGGAAGCCAAGTGTGAACCAAGTGGACGAGCTTGCACAACCCACAGAAGGACAATCAAGGTGTGAAAGTAATCTTTGGCTCCGAGCCCCAGAATGGAGTTGGTGAGCTCAGTTCCCTTCTGGCCTGGGTCCTTGGCAGGGCGTGATTCAGGGCTGACCATTCGACCTTCATTCTCTTTTTTCCTGACTGTCACCCCTCTCCCCTGGTTTTCCTCTATTCTTGCTGGTCTCTCCACAGATCCCGGTCCCTCTCTTCTCAACCCTTTAGTGTTGGAGATCCCAGGGTGCAGTTCTCGGTCCCCTCCTGTGCCATGAAGGGTCTCACCCAGAACTGTGGCTTGAAATATCATGTCAGTTTACAGCCTCAGCATCCTTGCTTTTATTTCTCTCACACCCAATGTCTATTCATCAAGAATCATCTGACTCCACCTTCAAAATTCACAAGAAACTGACCACCCACTTCTTATTCCTTCACTGCCACCTGCTCCTAGCCACCGTCATCTCCCACCTGCCCGAGCCTTCCAGCTAGTCTCCTGGCTGTTGCTCCTGCCCCTCATGGTCTGTTCTCTGCCCAGCTGCCGCAGGGGTCCTGGTAAAATATGCCACATTGTGTCGCTCCTCTGTTCAAACCTCTGCAGTGGTTCCCAAGGACCCAAGTCTCACAGGCCCCCTGGGGTCTCCACAGCCCCTCCTCCCCAAACTCCCAGGCATCCAGCCTCACTGCTATTTCAGCAAATGTTCAAGTGCCCTGCGCCTTTAGGGCCCCTTTACTGGCTGTTCCCTCTGGAATGTTCTCCCTCTGGACGTCTCCACACTGCATCCCTCCCCTACTTCAAGCCCTTGCTCAGAGGTTACCTCTCTCTGTCCCTTCACAGCCAGCCCCTGCTCCCCAGCTGCCCAGGTGCTGGCTGACCCTCGTCCTCCTCTGCTTCCTTCTTTTCCAGTCTTCCTTCCTGTCCCTTTCCCCTTCCTTCCTTCCTTCCTTCCTTCCTTCCTTCCTTCCTTCCTTCCTTCCTTCCTTCTTTCCTTCCTCCTTCTTTCTTTCCCTCCAGAGCTCTTGTCACTTTATAACCAACCAGACAAGTGAATCACTCATTCTGTTTGCTCTTTACTTCTCACTGTCTCTCTCCCTGCATATCTCCCTCCCACAGGACATAAACTTCATGTGGGCGGCAGTCTTTGCCTGTTCTGTTTGTTGACACATCCCAAATGCCTAGGACAGAGGGTGGCACACTCTAAGTACTTAGTGTATATTTGTTGAAGGAAGGAAGGAATCGAAGGGGGTCCCAAGATTACCCCCAGGGACCCTCTTACTTCCTAGAGTCCCAGGATGTCTTGCAGCCTGGGTACCCTTAAAAGTTCTCCTGGCAGATGTGGCTCCTGCCACCTTGCGCTGCACTCAGGGCACTGCTGGGGTTGCCTCAGCCCTGCTGGCCACTCTAGAGCCCAGGGATGTTGCTCTCTTGAGTGGGAGGCTATGGTGGTTTGTAGGAGCTGAACTGTTTATTAAGCTATGGAAATGGCAGTGCCTTGGACCCAAGACACGTGGTTAGAATCCACTCTTCATTTTCTCCTGGGCAGGAGACACTCCGGGTACCAACCAAAAGAAACTCTATCAAGGAAAGGCTAGAAGAACAAACTAAGGAAGCCAAAATTCTTGTTTGGCTTCTTCAGATGTTAACAAGAATACCCAGTAAATAAAACTTTCATTAAAAATAATGTCATGACGCTTTAAGTCATTTTCAAGTGAGTGGGCACTGAAGCTTCTAATTTTTGGCAAAAGATTGATGGCAGAGTTTTTTTTTTTAATTATTTTTGTCACTACTTATTTAGGATATATGTAACACCTCCTACATATGTTTAGGTGAATCCAGCTGATTCACAGAAAAAATGTATGTTAAACAGTTTTTTAAGGGTCAGTTCTTGTAAGTCCATTTATTGATTTCCTATTTCCCATATTATACAGTTTTGTGCTAAAATGTCTTTTTAAAAAGTCATTGTGATATGTATGTTCCCTCTACACCAACTCTGATGAGACTTTTTATCATGAATGGATGTTGAATTTTGTCAAATGCTTTTTCTATTTCTATACAGATAATCATGTGATTTTTATCTTTCCTTTTATTAATGCATTGTATCATGTTGATTGATTAGAGGATATCGAACCCATCCTTGCAATAAATATATATGTGATGGAATATTACTCAGCCATGAAAAAGAATGAAATTCTGCCATTTGCAACAACATGGATGGACCTAGAGGATATTACGCTTAGTGAAGTAAGTCAGACAGAGAGAGACAAATACTGAATCTTACCACTTACATGTGGAATCTAAATGATAAAACAAATGAATATAGCAAAACAAACAACTCACAGATAAAGAGAACAAATTAGTGGTTACCAGTGGGGAGAGGGAAGGGAGGGGGAGCAAAAGAGGGGCAGGGGATTAATAGATACAGATTACTATGCATGAAATAAATGAGCTACAAGGATATATTACACAGCACAGGGAATGTAGCCAATATTTTATTACAACTTTTAATGAAATATAATCTATAAAAATTTTGAATCACTATGTTGTACACCAGAAATTAATGTAGTATCATAAATCAACTATACTATAGTGGAAAAATACTTCATTGTGTTGTTTTGGAGTTAAGATACATAAACTCTGAAAATACTGTTAATGTGAGCAGACCTGGGTATGGACATTCATAGTAGATGGTTTTCAACTCTACTGCCGGCCAGAGAGAACACAGAGAGATGCTGGATTTGGCCCCAGCTTCTGAATGCTTGGAGATTCTGTTGGGAAGGAAATCAAAGAGGAAAATGGAAACATACTACCTGGTACTTGGGTCCATCCCTGGTCTGATTATCTTTCCCATTTATGGTACATGGCCTGGCTGGCCCCCTCTCTTTCTCTCTTTCTTTCTTTCTCTATCTCTCTTCCTCCCTCAATCCTTCTTTCTTTTTAACTTCTCACTTTCCCAGGTTCACCTTCATGGATGTCTTCTATCAACCAGAATGACTGACCCTGGACCCTCAGGACCAAGCACCTGAGGCAGAGCAGAGAACCTGCCCAATGCAGACCAGCTTGGGAGGCTGGCTAACATTTATTGGGCACTCACTGTATACACAGGTGTGGATGATCTACTTTTATGAAACATTTATATTGCACTTACTGTGTACACAGTTGTAGATACTCTATTTTTATTAAGTCATTTATAAACCATGGACAGAAGAGGAAACTGAAGTGCAAGAAGTTTAAGTAAGTAGCCTGCAGAGGAAGTGGAGGGTAGATAATTGGTGTGAGACGATTTTTCATTTGAGAGTATTTTGCAAAATGTAAAATCCTATACAAACCTAAAGGAAGCACCAGGGCCTTGTTATCTAGAGGAGAAGAAGAATAGATTATTCCAGTGCCTGAGTGAAATATTTTACTGCATGAATGTTTTACAATATTAAAATAAAAATACCATTAAGGGCTTCACTAGCTACTCTCAGGCACTCTTACTGCGTGACAGGAGCTCTACACGCGTCCTCACTCTCCTGTCATCGTGTCTCACAGGGGATGAGACCTGGGCTCAGTGACCAGCCGGCGAGACTCACCGCCCTCCACCTGGTGCTGAGAGTGACCTGGGCGTGCTTTCCCCACAGCAGTTCAAACACGGCTCTGTCCACCCCCCTGTTTGCGAAGCACCAGCAAGTCCTTAGGCACTCAGAGGGCTTCCTGACCACCCCAGTTCACTGTGACCCCCGCCCTCCATCATCACACACGCCACACACATTATACACCACACCACACACCATATACCATATTACATACCACACCACACACCTCATCACATGCTGCACCGTGCACACACCCCCCACAGCACGCACACACCACGCACACAAGCAAACAGACTATCTCTTGATGGCTTATAAGCCACAAGCGCCAGGGCCGGTGCTCCCAGCACATGGGTGCAGGTTTGTCCGGCCCTGCCCAGCACTCTGACTAGGACTGGCTCCTCTAGAATAAAAGAAGGGCTCATCTACCCAGGTCATCAGCAGAGCTGGGTTGCTCAGAACTTCTCCAGGCATTGGGGTCCTAATTTTGGGGGAAGTGCAGGGTCTCCTGGGGGTAGTCACTTACCTGAGAAGCTGGGATTTGCCTGCAAAGGAAGGGTTCTGTCCCCCCTCCCACCCCCAATCTGGGCCCCACTCCCTGTCCCATTCCATAGACCCTCTTCCAGCAACAGCAGCTCTGTCAGGGAACTCGCATGAAATGCCCTGTGTTGGAGGACAATTAACAGAGTTTCTTATCCAAGATGAATCTGCCTGTAATAGGAATGTATGCACCTGGGAGCACATTTTGTCTGCAAACACTTCTCTTTGCTAGGCAGGGGTTTGGAGGAGCCGGCCAGCTTGGCAGATCTCACCCATTGTCAGTGCTTTCTCTTAAGCCTGTAGGTTTGGTCTTCTGGGCAGAAGGGTAGGCCTCGGTCTCATCTGCCATCCGCTTTCACAACGGAAGAAACAGTTGAAAACAGTTCAAGTGAGTTTACAGTCAGGTCCCTCTTGGGAATCTCTCTGGTGTCAAATGCTCACGTTCCCCGGGGTCCCCTGCTGGGTGGGCAGGTGGCTGTGCCTGGGGCTCCTTTTAAAAATATGGATGTAGGTTTCAGATTAGTTTGAATACGTTTGTTCAGTCCCTGGTTGATTTTTCCTCTCCCTGAATCACATTTTTGCCCCCCTGGCTAGAAATGTTTTAGAAAAAAAAAACAAAACACAGGCGTAGGTCGGCCCGTCTGCTGCGGGCCCGGCTTTCCGCGGGCTGGCTGAATCCCTCTTTGTTCACTACCACAAGCCCCGCTTTGACCTCCCCCCATCTGCGTCCATGTGAAGCCCTGTACCAGGTGATGAAAGGGTTTTTCCTACGTCTCCCTCCTTTGTTTTCCAGGAACAGCTGGGAGGGCGTGTTTTCAGACGAGCAAGTTCCCAGAAGCAAGTGGCCGAGGAAGCAAACCCTGGAGAACGAGGATGGACTTGCCTTGAAGACACCACGTCTTTTACTGAGCTGCCTGTTTACTTTTTACTCCAAGCGGTGACCTCCCAGGATCCCCACTGTCAGGGCTGGCAGGGTCCGTCTCTGTCCTCAGAGACCAGCTCCCGAGGAGCCGGACTTCCAGACCAGCCAGCGGGGAGCGGACAGCCCTCAGG
Source organism: Camelus ferus (assembly GCF_009834535.1). Lineage (NCBI taxonomy): Eukaryota > Metazoa > Chordata > Mammalia > Artiodactyla > Camelidae > Camelus > Camelus ferus. The sequence continues at coordinate 4,294,871 of NC_045696.1, forward strand.
CCGTCGGGAGCACAGTCTGTAGCAGTGAGGGCCCTGGGCCAGGGCCCGCACACCCTGCTCCCAGAGGCCTCACGCGCCTGGTGTAGCTCCCGGCCCAGAGCCGTCTGGAAATACCAGTTTTATCACGCTAATGGCCCAGGGCTGTGACCGCCCAGCTCAGCAGGGCCACGAGGGAGGATAAGAATGGCGGTGTGTTCAGAAGAGACAGCACCCCCCCACACACACACCCTTCCTTGGGAACCCCTAGCAGCCCTCTCTGCCCCTTCCCCAGGAATGCATCCAAAAGTCACCAGCTCTTGGAACTGCCTCCTTCCCAGATGGCACCTGCTTCATGACCCTGCCCTGGTGAGGTGCTCCAGGACATAAAGGTGACACTGTAACTGCATTCATCTAGCACAGTCACATCCATGGAAAGCAGAAGTGAGAACGAGGACAGGTTTTGGCAGCTGCGGTCTCGAAGATCAGGAAGCAAGATGGGTGAACACCTGGTCTCAGGACTTAGACCTAATGGCTTGACTGTCCCCTGAGGTGGGACCAGTGTCTCAGAACTCATGTTTTGGGACCTTCACTGCATCAGGGGTCCGGATGCTCCTGTCCTCTGTCCAGGGGCGCCCTGCTCAGCTGGAGGCCAGTCTTTGGAGCAAGGACAGCGGTAACCATCAGGGGCTGGGGAGGGCCCCTCTCTCGCCCAGGGAACCTCTGTGCCCTCTGTCCCCTTCATTCCTTCCCACCTCCCTCCCTCTCACGGTTACCATCCCGTCCCCCCACATCCTGTCATTCCTTAGCCTCCAGTGGTGTCGTTACCCTCCCTTCTAGGGGCACTCTGAACCGGCCCCCTGCTGCCCCCAGTTCTCCCAGTTCACTAGGCCAGTGACAGCAACAACCAGTATGTGCAATGCTTCCCAGAGCTCAAAGAAGGTTTTAGCTTCACGATGTCCTTTGTTCCTCCCAAGAGCCTCGTGAAAACGGGTGGACTCTGGATTCGTTTTCTAAAGACGCGTTTATTTGGTTTGAATAAGCGTTTTGCCCCCCGCCCGACTCCAGACATCACATATTTGAAGAAAGGGTTCTTCTGTTGCTGATCAACATACAATGAAGCTTTTTAGGGGGCTGTACAGCGCACGCTACCTCCTCACCGTCACAAAACCTGGGGGTGGAAAGGGAACATACTGACACCCATTAGTCTGATACTCCCTTTACTTTGCGGTAAAAGTAAGTAGCTTGAATTTCTACAGTGCTTTATATTTTTAAAAAAAATCCACATTCAATTCACAATGTAACTGGATTGTCTCAGCAATCTTCCTAGGTGTGTGGGGGGTAAGAATTAGTATTTCTAGCTTACATAGCGAGGAAACCGAGGCTTATATAAGCTACATGGTTTGTTTGGAGTCACAGATAATTTGAGTTTATATTTTCTGACTTTTTTCTACTAAAGACTTCAATTTCCTTTCTAAAAGCATGGTTTCTGGATACAGATGCCAAACACGAGAGCAGGCGCGCGTGTGCATGGTCTCCCCGCACCAAACGCAGCCACTCAGAGCCGCTCCTCCTCTGGCCGTTTTCGGATGACCTGCAGGACACATACGCCTCCCCCACCCTCCACACACACTTTCTGGCAATTTTTCCTGCTCTTTTCTCCAGTGTGCCCCACGGAAGTTGCTACATCGACACACCCAGTCCTGGGTGGCCCGCTGTCCCTGGAATAGCGCTGGGGACATGGCTGCTGCTTTACAGTTTGTGCTTGCGACCTAGCTGGACTCGCCTCGTGACCTGGAAAAGCAGGCTTTCTGGACAATTTTCCTGAAGGAGAAATGAGAGTCGTCACGATATTCGGTGATTTAAGCATATCCTCAACACGGCCTTCCCTGCTTGAAGCACTGGTGGTGAAATTGTCTCAACAATACAGCCCCTTTTACTGAGCAGCTGGCCACCGAGTCATAGCCACTCGAAGAGCACGGAGCCCGGGTGCTGTGAGCTCGGGGGCCCTGGGGGTGGCGCTTGTCTGCGCAGGCTTGGCGTCGGGGAGCCCTGGGGGCCTGGAGAGGTGGCACCTGTGCTCAGGAGCCTTAGCGGGGTACCTCCTGCAGGACCGCAGGCAAAGCAAGCAGTGATGGTGTTGGTGAGACAGCGCTGAGGAAGGGATGGGTTAAACCAGGGTATGTGAGGACCAGGCGACAAGACAAGTTAACACGGACTGGACAAGCTTAAGTGGAGAACCAGACGTGGGTTTCAGATCCCCTCCTGTTCTTTACTGGTGATTGGGAGGCAGACGGACTCTGGCCTCCGAGGTCTTCCTGCAGAACAAAGAGTAGGTCTCAGTAGTTAATGGTTTAAAAGAACAAGGAATGTAGGAACAAATGGCTGTTATGAGGCCAGAGAAGTAACGGAGACAATAAATCAGTTACAAAGTTCTGTTTCAAAGGTAGAGATCAGCCTGGCACATATTCTTGAGCTGTTTTGCAGGATCCAATCCCCCTTCAGCACTCAGCCACCAGGTTAACGGCGGCCTGAGGTTGGAAGACGCTGACCTTTGCTGGCCCTCATCACTTCACTCACCTAGGTGCCTGGACTTTGTCAATCTGGAGTAAACTTTGCCTCATTTTAATGCTAAACTCTCCGTCCCAAGGGAGGGGGTTGTTGCCATTTTTAACACGCAGCTTAGGTCTGAGAGGGTTGGCACCCTGGGCATGTGCATCTAGAACCCCACCCCTACCGGGAAGGTCACACTCCCTTCCTGAGTGTGCAGGCACCCCTAGCTTAAAACTGCCCTGATTTTGCTGTTCAGGGAGTCCATGCTTTGAGAGCTATCTCCCTGTCTCTGTCACAAGTAGTAACACTTCTGCTTTGATCGAAAGTACTTGGCGTGTTCATTGACTATGCACCCGAGCACAGACCCACTGAGAGCAGTAACAATGGCTGTTGCATCAGAGACACACCAGGGGCTGGGGAAGGAGAGAGGGAAAAAGGTGGAAAGTAAGGAGGGCCTTCAGCAAGAGTCTGCTGGGTTTGGAGTAGGGGACCAGCTGGTGACAGATGTGGTCGTCTTGTGTGAAAATTAATAAAAGGAAACCTCCCTAAAATAAAGTCAGGGGGCGGGAAGGGGGAGCTCTTACACACCTACCATGGAAGTCACTGCAGATTCCAACTTGAGGAAAGGTATCCCTGCGTCTCAGGCAGGAAGCTTACCAGTTTCCTTCCCCAGCAGGAGGAAGATTTTCTCTTCGCTTGACAACAGCTCAGCCAATGGAAAGCCCCTATACTTCCCACTCCATCCTCCAACGGACACTTTGTTTCAGACTGCCCCTCCCAGCTCCCTCTTCTCCTCTGTCTAAGTTTCCTTTCCTTTGCTTTCTGGACTGATGGGAGATTGGACATCAGGGCGTGGCCGAGTTACTATTCCCCACTGCTCTTGAATAAACCTGTTTTGCTGGTAAATTCACTGGCGGCTTTACTGTTACAGGCGCGCCTTGTTAACCTGGTCCTTGTTGATTTAGGAGAGGGGCCCTGCCTTAGCCCCGGAACTGCCAGGCTCCCTGGGAGGTTTAAGGCAAAACTAGAAAAGCCGGTTTTGTGAGTAGATATACTTTCTTCTTGTCTGTAGTTTTCTAACTACAGGAAACGTTTCTGTCTGAGCTGGCCACGCCCCCCCCAAGCAGCGGGCCCGCCCCTCGGCGTTTTCTCTCTAATACCCTGTCAACTGGGTCTTGATCAGGACCTCAGCCTCCTTTATGCCTCAGTCTGCAAACTGCGTTCACTAGGATTTTTTTTTAAGGCTCAAATGTCCTCCCTTTATTTTTCCACATAATGACCCACAATCAGATTTATGCAGGAAGAGTTCACCCCATTTCATCATGACTCCCTGCAGGTGTTGCTTCCCACTCCTGCCTTGTTAGATGTGCAGTGTGGACCCTGGCTTCCGGAGGCCCCGCTGATTTGCTGACTTAGACGTTAGGGTCTGGAGGAGCAAGTGCGTTCAGCACCGAGTTACAAAGGGCAGTTTGGTGTCGTACGAAGGGCACAGACCGTGAAGCCCAGCAAGCCTTAGAGCCATCCTGGTGCCGCCACTTCCCAGCTGTGGGACTTTCGGTAGTTTCTCACCCTCTCTGGCCCTCAGATTTCCGCCGCTGTGAATTGGGCCAATAGTCCTCCCCTCGTGGAACAGCAAGATTCCACGTGCTGTGCTGAGTAAGCCTGGCCCACGGGGCTTCTGGGCCACCCCTTCCCCCCACATTAGCCCCAGGACTGAGGACACCGGAAAAACCGCACAATTTATTCCGTGAATTATCTAAAAATTGTCAAGACCAACCTGACTAAAATCAGAACACAAGTCCACTCCGTGCTTCATTGTGTACAAAAGGGAAAACTCAGAAAACCTTTGTGTCTACGGAAATAAAATTCACAACCTAAGTTGAGAGTTATGTTTTATTCACAGGACTTTCTGAGGGTCCGAACCTGGGGTGACAGCCTCTCAGATAGTTCTAAGAGACTGTTCCAAAGTGACAGGGAGGAGCCAGGATATACAGGAGTTTTGCCAGAAAGACCAGGTAGTCGGAACATCAAATAGTTCCTGTTAAAGAAAGCCAGACATCTCAAGTTAAGGAATTTAGGCTTTTCTACGTGTGGGAAGGTGCAAAGGTCTGTGCTCATTGAAATCTTCCCTTTGACGTGCACCTAGCTGTCTAGGGCAGTGTCCCATTCTTCCACATCCTGAGTTCCCCCAGGGGCACGCTGGGGGCTGCTTGCTTGTTTCCCTCCTGAGTCCCCTCCCCTCACTGTCGGGGGGTGACAGTAGTGGCTGATGGCTTGGTGGCTGCAGCATCCTTTACTGATACAGCTGCAATATTTTTCATTCACATTTGATTTTAGAACAAAAATCCAGGTGGATCAGATGCTGTAGTCTCACCATGGTTAAATGGAAGGAGAGAAACCTAGAGGTTAATAAAACATCTGATCGGATCCTTTGCAAAGCGGTCGGCCTCCAGGCACATGGTTCCGGGCTTCTGGCTGAGCCAAGGGGGGCGCGCGAGCCAGAGGCCTGGGAGGCACTGCAACTGGCCCAGCGCCGCGGACAGGCCCTTCCCCTGTGTCACCGCCTGGTTAAGCTGCCACAGGGGAGACGGGGGCCTCTGCTCTGAGTCAAGGTGTGACAGGTGACGACAGCAGGGAATTCCCAGGACTGGGATTCAGTAACAACTGTAGGGCCCCTCGTGGGCTGGGCACATCTGAGCTTCGTAATTAATACATGCAGAGTCCTTTCCTCATCACCTGGAAGTGCTTCCTACAACCCGTCAGATTACGCCGCTCACAGAGGCCAGCACTCACTTCTATGTCGTGCAGGACGGAGCTGGCCCCTCAACAGCTCGCAGAGCCTTTCTGCCCGTGACGTGGATGACAGCGCCAGCAGGTCTCGCTCAGGGAGCCCAGGCACTGTGGTGGCTCTTGTGGCCTAGGTCTCAGCCCTGGCTGTCCCCAGAGCACACTGCTCCCCCGGCGTCTGGAGCTGGGGCCTGGGGTGAGGCCATGATGGGGAGGCTGTGCTGCGGCCCCAGGGCAGTGCCAGGAAAGGGGGGCACCGAGGGACGTCCTGGTGAAGCAACACCCTCCACTCTTGCAGGAGCCCCGGGGGTCCTTCCTGCCCCAGGCTCCAGCTGCAGGTGGCCTGACCCTGATGCTCCAAGAAGGGCCTTACAGAAAATGAAGTACATGTTTGCTCCCAGGGCAGCCGAAGTTTACCAGGCACCGAGGTGGGAGGCATGGCGCTACTCCACTCCGGGATGCGGCCGCTCCCTCTTCCCACCCAGGGTTTTCCCTTTTTATCCACTTTCCACATTGAGCTTTTAAAGAAAGATGCTTGTCCAAATTCCCCTGGAGGGTTGGAAGAGTACCCTCCCCTCAACACACACACAGACACACACACACACAGACACACACACACAGGCCCACAGACACACACACAGACACACACAGATACACACACACAGACCCACAGACACACACCCACAGATACACACACACAGACACACAGACACACACACAGGCACACACACACACACACATACAGACACACAGACACACACACACAGAGACACACACACAGACACACACACATAGACACACACATAGACAGACACACACACAGACACACAGATGCACACAGACACACAGACACGCACACAGACATACACACACACAGACACAGACACACACATACAGACACACACACGCACTTGTGTAATTTCACTTCCTCCGAGGACAGTGGTGGAGTGCGCAGGCTTTGACAGTGACTGTCCTCAGTGAGGCGACAGTGGAAGTTGTGACCCAGTGGTTCCAGTGAGAAGGAACAGTGGAGTGGGGGGGGGGGTCCTTCTTTATCTAGAAATTAAGTTTCTTGCTTTTAAACAAATATATTAAAGATAAGGAGACGAAGCCTCTTCACTCTGGAAACGAGGCAGGAGAGCTGGGACCGGATGTCCCCCTCAGCGCGCCCGGGCTGTTGGACTACAGCTGGTGTGGGCTGAGTTGTGTTTCCACCAAGTCCCGACGCTGAAGGCCTAACCCCAGTACCTGTGAACGTGGCCTTATTGGAAGTAGGGTCATCGCGGATGTCATTAGGTAGGACGCGGTCAGGCTAACCTCGTGTGACTGGTGTCCTTATAAAAGGCGAGATTTGGACTCAGACAGGCACATGGGGAGATGCCCTGTGAAGATGGAGGCAGAGATCAGGGAGGTGCTTGTATAAGTCAAGGGGTGACAGATCTCCAGCAAACCCCCAGAAGCCCGGGGAGGGCCTGGAACAGACTCTCCGTCACAGCCTCAGAAGGAACCAGCCCTGCGCATGCCTTGACCTGGATTCCAGCCTCCAGAGCTGGGAGCTGATCAATTTCCGCTGTTTAATCCACTCCACTTGTGGTGCTTTGTTACCACTGCCCTAGGATATTCACACAAGAATTGTGACTGGGAGTCAGTGCCGGGTCCTCGTTTCTGTCCTGGAAAAGCATAATGGCCTGAAGACCTGTACTGCCCTGAATCAGGGGCAGCCTGGCCATTGTGACACATTCCTGCCCCTTTGGTCAACAGCCCAGCATCCGGGTGCGGCAGGGGATCCTGGGCTACTGGGACAGAGAAGAGCCCCATGTGGCAGAGGCTGGATGCTGTGCTGGGGCTCCTGGTCCTAAAACTTGGGGATCAGCAAGAAGCTCTCTCCTCAGTCCCACAGGGTTAAGATAGAAGTTTCTTTGGAAGAATAAGTTCTGCAGGGAAGAAAGTTACACATAATTGGTCCAAGCCTGTCTTGTCTGGGTGATGCCACTTGCCCTGGGTCACGTTGCCACCTGTCCCTCGGCTTGTGGTCCAGAGCAATCTCCTTCCCACTGGGACGTCGCAGAGGTCTGTCTGCTTCAGGGGAGAGACCACACTTATTTTCCTGATGCGGGGTCCCCCCTTCCCACCCCTCTTTCTCTCCAGAAGCGTCTTGGACACATCTGTCCCACCAGTTCCTCTGCTCTGCTCTCCAGATGAAGACACAGCCAACCACCTTCCCTGTTTGCTTTTCCACATCAGGCACCAAGTGTTTCTAAGGACACAGGTGCCCCAGGGACAGGTGGGCTTTATAGCCCAGTAAATGTCAAAATTATCCACAGAGCAAATGTTAGCGTGACCAGCAGCAGTACAGCCAAGGGCATCAGAGGCTGCTTCCCGGTGCCCCAGACAAGACCCGCCGCCAACCCTTCGGGTTAAAGTGCTCTGGGAAGCCCTCCGTGTTCCCAGACGTCAGTGCCCGCCCCAGCCCAGCCTGGCACGCAGTCCTCAGAACAGAGCAAGGAGAGGAGAGTTGCCTTGGATCCTCCGGAATGACTAGTGTGACAGACCCCTTGACACGTATGTATTGGTTTAGAGGAGCCAGAAAAGAGGCTCCCTCTGGGCGCCGCATTCCAGGTTAAGGTTAAATGGAAGAGACTGGCTTCTGGGCGGGCCTGGGTGCAGGAGCTTCTGGAGCGGCCCCCCAAGTCCCTCCCATTGGCAGAAGGATGAGCAGACCAGCCCCTTGCCCTCCCTGGCTTCGGGGGGAGGTCCAGGCCGGCCCACCTCGACGCTGAGGGAGCTGCCGGGGCTGTGCTGGTGGGCACGGGGCGGGGTCTGGGGCGGGCGCCCCGCCGTGCACCAGCTGTGCTGGCCTCAGACAGGCTCCCTGATGCTCAGTTTCCTCGTCTGGGAAATGGCTGCAATGATACCCACCGTTCAGAGTGTGTGCTGTTCACACGCACGAGACACTTCAACGGTGCCAGGCTGACTGCAGCCCTGAATACCTGCCTGTGAGATGAGTGTGTAAAGCAAGCAGCTTGCTGTGGGCGGAGACGGGGCGCCTGGGTGACAAGAGGACGGACGTCTAGGGGGAGAGGGACCCGTAAGGAGAACGCAAGGTCAGCTCCACCTGCCTCCGCGGGTTTGCGTCCTGCCCCAGCTCTCGCCACTGGAGCGGGAACGGCGTGCCAGGCTCACACCGTGGCCCCTTCTGCCAAGACGCCTCTTCTAAACAGTGAGCGAGAAAGTCGTGTGAGTGGGTGAAGCCAGAAGCCCATTTGGCAAGAGCGCTGTTCTGGAAAACGAACAGCCGTGTGGGCTGGGAGGAGGTTTTCTGCGCGTCTTCACCGTCTCTCCGGCTCCGCGTACCCCGGCTGAGCAGCGCTCGGCTGAGGGAAGGCGGGGCAGCAGATGGACAGAGATTTTTCTCAAACTTCTTTCTGAGCCAATTTCAAAATATAGACATGGTTGGTGGGGGGAGCCTTGTTTTCTCTTTTTAGTTTTGAAAGATTTCATATGAAGACACAGTTTTAAATTTCTTTCCCCCAACGAGCTGTTTGGAGATGGTGGTCCGGGAATGAGGTGGAATCTGTATTTATGGAGGAAGACTCACCCCAAAGCCATGCCCTTTCCTGCCCATAATTCAAGGAGCAGATATGTAGGGTTTTGGCTAAAGAGGGAGAGAGAGAGAGAGGGGCGTATTATGCAGGGATGTTCAAAGCAACTGTAGTGAAAACAGGTTTGGATTAATTCCATGAGAGTAAGTGTGGAGTTTTGGTCTGCTCAGCCATCCTACTGATCAACTGATGGATTGGCTTTTTCAAATGTATATTGAGCACCCACTATAGACAGACACAGAGGTAGGCACTGAGAATTCAGCAATAAACAAAGCAGGACCTGACCTTCTCAGGCGGGTGCGGGGAGCGGTGGCTCTGGGGACGCCACACCCCAGGCAGCCGAGAGCAAGAACCCTGCCCCACAGCGGAGGCCAAGGGGCTCGTCCAGACCCTCCACCCTGCATCCTGCCGCTTCCTCGCCGTGTCTCTGGCTCTGGCTCCACAGCCCGGCTCCCCGCGCAGAAGGAAACCTCCACTGCCGCCACCTTCTTTTGGAAATCAGACACACCTGCGCTCACCTCCCGGCTCTGCCACTCAGCAGAGACTCGGTTTCCACCTGTGTCAGATCCAGCCGACAGCTTCCCGAACAGCTGGCAGGAGAATTTGAGAACAGTCACAAAGTGGCTGCACCGGGGCTGGTGTGAGCCCAGCGTGCCTGCTGTCCTCGCTGGCATCTCAGACCCGCCACCGCAAGGCCCTCCCTCTCCCATCTCCTTGGATGCTGGGCGGGACCCTTGGTGCACAGGGCCTGTCACTTGCCTAGGACCCAGGAACAGAGGGATGGAGCTGTGGCTGCTGCCCAGCCCCTGGGAAGCACAGCAGAACAGCGGTGAAGGGGCTGCCGCCCACCCCTGCCTGGCGGAGGTCCTGGGGGAGAAGCACGCGGACGCCATGGCTTTCTTAGTGAGCTGGACCACTGAGACCCCTCTTCTGTGGGACACCTGGCTCTCGCCTGGTGTCTGTGTCCACTTATCCATGGGATCCCAACCAGGGGCAGCGCCACAGTCCAGCTGCCTCGATCCTACAAGGGAAGCCTAAGGCTCCAGGCTGCCTGGCACCGAGACTGAGCGTCTCGGCCCAGGGAGAGCTGAGAGGCACGGGCGTGCAGAGGGACAGCTTGCCAGACTCCCCGACAGCTCTCTTGGTCCGTGGCAGGCCTCCGGGGGGGGGGGGGCCTGCTGGGAAAGTCAGCAGAGATGGAAGACCCTGCTGGACATTCTGAATTGACTGACTTATTGGGGACTGGGTTAGAGTTAGGTACCCCCTTCTTGTTTCTTCTTTCCTGAAAAGGGGGTGCAGCAGATACTTCCCCTGCTCAGGGGGCCCAGCAAGTCGGGCCATGCCCTCCTGCAGAATGCCACCCAGCTGTGCCCTAAGTGGAAGAGCTGGTGGCCCCGATCCCACACTCCTTGGCAGCACCGCTCCCAGCCTTGGCACAGAGGTAGCCCCACATTTCCATTGGCGAGTCTTTGCCATGTGGGACGGGACGGAGCAGGTCGCCGGGTGGGTGGCGCCACCCAGCAGGCTGGAACCTGCTTGGGGTGGAGGAGGGACCTCCCTGCAGGGATGCCTCTGGCCCAGAAGTCCTCCCACGGACCACCTCTGTCACCTTGATCTGCTGCTTGAGACCAGCTTTTATTTTTTTTAACCAACTCTTTTTTTTTTTTTTGGCATGTGAGGAGGAGGTAATTAAGGTTATTTATTTCTATTATTATTTACTTCATGGAGGTACTGGGGATTGAACCCAGGACCTTGTGCATGCTGAGCACAAGCCAGCACTGAGCTGTACCCTCCGCTACTTTTGATTGGCCTTATGGCCTCAGGCACGAGCTATGTAAACAGGCTAGCCTGTGCCTGCTGGTGCCGTTCATTCGTTTTTAATTTAACAGTATTCGCTCTCCGGGAACACCGTCCATCAGCCCTGGGCTACGTGTGTAAGGCACCTGTCAGGAACTGTGAGAGGTGAGGGGCGACCGCAAGCCCTGTGTTCAGAGCTCTGGAAGATTCCAGATAGGAAGAGCCCTGGGTTTGCCGCGACCCCAGGACTTACCCACAGCAGCGCCACAACAGCGCCCCCACTCCACCAAGCGCCCGGCCCAGGACGTGAGTGGCCGGTAGTGAACCCCACAAGCTGAGTGGCCCTGGCCCGCGGCAGGATGAAAGGATGCTTGGCAGGTGGGCAATATCTTCGAAAGCCTGAGCTTTCCCAAGAACAGCTGAGAAATGCGCAGGTGACAGGATCAAGACTAGAAAGAAAACAAAGCAGGGAAACCAGGAGGCGCCCCAGGGATGATTCCATTTGGAAACAAGGTGTGGCAGGAACCCGCTGTGCCCCAGTTCAGACCTCAAGACCTCACCTGTGCCTCGAGTTGCTTTTCGAGGGGGGTCTGGCCGGCTGCCCAGGCGTGCACCCCGACAGCGCGCGCTCCAGTACCTCCTGCGCCTCGCCACCCACACCCTGGCTTCCGTCCTCACCACCCGCAGTGCCTCCTCTGAGCCACTCCCACAGGGACCACCTGCCTAGAGAACTGGGGCGGGGGCTCCCCTCCAAGGGGTGCCCCTGAGCGAGGTCTGTCAGGCTGCTCGGGGCACCCTGGGGTGAGCAGTCTGCCGCAGAGACGCCAGATACAAGCGCTCCCACCTGCTCCCCGCGCTCCCTGGCCTCACTCTCCATCCCTGGCTCAGTCTACCTTTGGGGTTGGACCCCCCAGTAAAGCAGGAGGCACACGATCTCCCCACCTGTCCCCTGCTTTTCAGGGAGCCCGGGTCCTATCAATGGTGCCCCACGGCCTCATCCACGGGGTCCTGGTCCAGGTAGGTGGAATCCCGGAACTTACAGCCACAAGCCCTTAGGGAGACTGCACTTCTGCTTGTAAGAGCAGGATGTCCCCAAACATCTCATTTAGCTTGTGTTGCAGACATGTGCAGTGGGTGGGGCTTAGCCCAGCTTAGAGATAAAACTGAAGGGGAGAGTAGTTAAAGGTCTCGATTAAATGTAACCGAGCAGGGCGATGAAGACCTTCCCTCCCCCGTATCCTCTGCTGTGGCTCCTCTCGGGAGGACCCAGGTAACAGCATCTGGTATGTATTTCTGGAGTTCTTCAGATGCTAAAGCCACCAGCAAATGGAAGAGATTTACTCCTGGATGATCAGGAGTACGTGGTCCCCAGACTGCCTAAGGACTGGTGGTGCTGACGCCCTTACCTCCTCGTCAGCCACTCAGAGGCCTGTGCACGAGCTGATCACACACCCTGGGCCATCCCTCCTCCCACCGGGCTTTTAAAAGGCTTTGCTGAAACCCTTCAGGGGGGTTCAGAGGTTTGGGGCCTACAAGCCGCCCCTCCTTGCCTGGCCCTGCAATAGACCTTTCTCTGCTCCAAACTCCACCGTTTCTGTTTGCCTGGCCTCACTGTGCATCGGGCACACATAAAGCCTGCGTTGGGTGACGTGAGACCCCAGAGCTTTAAACGGACTGCGGGACTGAAGGATGCTGCTCCCCAGGCAGTAACAGGAGGGAGGGCAGGTGCTGAGAAGTCCCATGGACCCCATGTGCTCTGAGTGGTCTCTGGGTCACAAGCATCAGCAGCCCTGTGTGTGTGTGCTGTGAGGGTGCACAGGCTGTTCACCCTTGAATGTATTTAATAATCAGCAAGAAATGCAGATGCACAGCCCTGACGCAAGGAGATGGGAAGACGGTGGGAGGGCAGGGAGAAGCAGGGCTAGCCAGTAACACTTTCTCTGTGTTTCAGGGCCTCTGGCACAAGCCACTTAGCTTGGGCTTCTCCCAAAAGCAGACCCTGGCACCATCGCAAACACACACATAATTTTTTTGGGGGGGGAACAATCCTGGGGGCTGCAAAGAGGGGAAAGCCACTCCACAGTGTGTTCTTTATTTTTATTTTTTGGGGGGCAATCAGATATTTACTTGTTTATTTATCGGTACTGAGGATCGAACCCAGGACCTCGTGCATGCTAAGCACGCACTCTACCACTGAGCTCCACCCTCCCCACCATGGTGTTTTCCTGAGTCGCTTCCCACCGTGGGCCTCTGGGCTCAGCCCTGCTGGGGAACAGGAAGGGATGTGATTGGCCACCAGCTCCCATCCCCACTCTCAAGGGTCGCCCAGGGTGTGTCTGCTCCCTTGCTCTCCCACTTGGCCAGGGGAGTGGGCTCCTGCAAAAGTTCAGTGTGACAGCAGCAGAGAAGTCCTGAGGCAGAGAGGGAGAGGTGGGCGGGGCACCAGGGGCAGGTGTTTCCAGCTCCTCGCCTTGACTGGTTGCCAGAGCAATGGCTGGAGCGAAAGGTGGGCTGAGTGGACATGAGGTGGTGCATAAGATGTCCAGCACAACATCCAAAGGACAGGTCCTGTAAACAGCTGGACACACGTGCCTGGAGTTCAGAGGGGCACTTAGGCTGAGCTATAAAGGCAGGAGTCATCAGCGTACGGATGATATTCAGAACCACAGGTGGTCAACCCAGGCAAAGACTGGAGAGGAAAGGTGAGTGGGCCCAGGCTGAGCTCTGAGACGTCCCCATTCAGAGGGAGTCAGAGAAGGAGTAGAGTAGGGGGAAAATGGGTAAGTGGGTGTCGTGGAGCCCTAAGAAGTTAAACAAGGACAGAAACATCGTCAACAGGTCACTGGTGGGCTTGTCAGAACGGGCTTCAGTGCAGCAGCGGGAACTGTCCTGACTGGAGGGCACATGAGAGGCTGGAGATGCTTTTTAAGATGTCGGCTCTGAGAGGAGCAGACACTGAAGCAGGAAGGAGAGAACGGCTGGGCACCTGCTGTGAGGCTGAGTTGGAAAAGTGAATCCCTACTGTGCGCCAGGAAGCTCGAGCCTGCTCCCACTTTACATGAATGTTCCCTTCGCCCCCATTACCTGTTGTTACCGGATTGAGGAAGGTGAGGTTTAGAAAGACTGTATTACTAGCCCGTGCTCAGATGGGCAAGGGGCAGAGAGGGGAGCTGAACCCAGGGCCGTGGGCTTTGAAGTCTATTTCTTTCTGTGGCCACACTGTCACAGAAGGAGCAGGAGGCTGGGTGCCACACACAGGGAGCAGCAGGCGCAGACGGATAAGGGGTGGGAGTCCATCCTCTGGGCGGAGTTCCTTTTTGGGGGACTTGGGTTCTGGAGGCTTGCCGTACCGGGCCAGGCTGGTTTCCAGAATGACAACTGCTAACCTAGTTTTCTGCCGGTGACGGCTCTCTGCTGGGGCTGGCAGGCATGACACCACTGACGCCTTTGGGACAGAGTGCGAAGGAAAGCCAGGAGCTGGCATTCCATGAGCTGCTCTCAGAACCGCTTCTCCACGTCCCCCCATCCTCCCACTCCCCTAGTTTTTGCGGACGACCTAAGAGCTCAGGCTCCGGGGCTCTCCTGTGAAAATAAGCTTAACGGGTAAGTCTGTGAAAGGTTTCCACTCGCCTACCTTTTCTACCACAAATGCTCCCAGGAGAGTGCTGGGTGAGTGTAATTAGTCCAACCAATGGCAAGTGGCAGTACTGGAGTGAACAGAGATTGAGGAGGATGATGTCCAAAAGAGATCTTCCATTAGGGACGTAACTGCCTGGAGAACCTCGTCTGTATCTTGATTAAAGCCTTGAAAACAGAACAAGAATTTAGTTCCGCGTTCAGAGCAGCTTTCTGCATTTTGAACAGCTCTTCCCAGCGATGACCTCTAAGTGACCAGCAGATGTCAGTGTGCTGTAGGTCCAGCGAGACCCTCCATCTCAGCAGGGAGATCTACTCTCGGAGGCTTGCTCACAGATGTCCAAGGCCCCAAGCATAAAGGACGTCTAGACCTGCAGAATCATGACGTCTTGTCTTCTCGACTTTGCCCGAGTGTGAGCAACTGCTGGAGGAAAGTACCTTCTTAGTTCAAAGAAAATGCAGGAGATCTTCTAAGAACTGAAAAAACAGAAAGCAATCATTACTTACATTAACCTCATACAAAGGTCTTAAGGTAAATATAGGTTAAAAAGAAGGCAAAGAAATCTATTAAGATAAATGGCATTCTAGAACATTCTAGAAACATGTTTGTGGCTATAAATGGTGTCCACAGCATATTGTTGATATTTTTAAGAAACAGGCTAAATTTGTAGGTGCAACAATCTTTTAATACATTGTACATTCTGTATATTATAATTTTTAAAATTAAGTAAAAATATTTTCTTTTGTACAAAAATAAAAAAGTTCTGAAAGAAACAAACTGTGTGGCTTCTGTCACACAAAGCTACACACCTGGAAGCACTTTTACACTGTCTTTGTGGCCACGGAAGTTGCAGGATGGTCATTCTCGGTGGACCTCTGTGGAGCTAGATAGGGGGTAGGCCAGCTGCTCCCTTGGTACCTTGTCCCATATTTCTTGAACTTAGATTTTTCTAGCCCAGCACAAGAAGGAGCAAATGCTTGAGAAAGGTGAGTTGAGTAAAAAGATGAATAAGATTTAATCATTGCCTTATAGGGATGTATACCTAGTGGGGGAAAAATACACACAGAACCAATCCCAGTAAGTGTGGTTGATGCTGTTCCTCCTCCTGGGGTGCTCTGTTCCCTCTCCTTCCTTACTCAACCAACTGACGCTTATACACCAGCACCTCCAGGAAAACTTCCTAAGCCCCTCGCTTTTCCTGAGGGTGGCGGTCCCTCTTGTACCTGCTTCTCTGTCCGAGGGGCCAAGGCACAGGACTGACTGAACATGCCAGGGGGGTGGCATGTCCAGAGCTGCCCTCATCAGTGGCCCGGGGCAGGTACCACGCTGTCTCCCAGACCTCCCCAGTGGGTGGGTCCAGGTGTTGCCATGGCAACTCTCTGCCATGCATTAGCTCCCTCCCGTCTGTGTCTCTCTCCCCACCACCCCCAGCACGTCTTGGGATCACCTCCCAAATAAATCCTTTTCTCAACACTTGCCTCTGAGGGAATCAAGCCTGGGGACAGGGAACAATCCCCATCCCAGCGCATATAAGACAGGGTTAGATTCTCCCATTTTCCGGTCTGTGTCCCTCCCAGCCTGTGAGCCCCACGAGGACAGGGGTCATCTCTGTCTCTGGACCATAATGTCCTCTCAGTAAGTCTTTACTGCCCCTTGAGTCTCCTCAGAACTCATGGTAGATACAATTAACAGCTTTAAAGAAGGAAGGCTTTCCCACCTACAGCCAAGCAGAGACCTGTGCCCAAGCCGATCGGGTGCCTTGTGACCCGACCTTATAAAAGACCCCAACAACCGGCCCTGGGCGCTCACGCAGGCGCCCCTCGCCTGTGCGGCCCGCTGCTGTCTGTAGCAGTGTGCCCTAGTCAACTCCTTTCTAGTCCCATTAAAAAAAAGGGGGGACCTTTCTCTTCCCAGACATTTCTACATTTCTTTGTCTAATCGATTGGAGAATAGTTTTGTTCAAAATTTACTTCTGAGCAAATGAAGCCCAGAAATCCTATTTCATTTCAAGCTGTGACCGATTTTCCTTTTTCGTTATCCATCACATCCCAGATCCTCTCTCCTCTGGGTTTGAAAACCAACTCCACCACGTATCCTGTAGGAGCTGGCTTGTTCCCACCATGTCTGTGCAACGGCTGCTCCTCATCTGCAACGCTCCCCCTCTTCATTCCTCCTTCCCTGGGATGGCTCCTACTCATCCTTCCAGACTCCGAGCACATCACTTTCTCTGAGAAGATCTCCTCCATCCACAGGTGGATGTCCCTCCACTGTTTCCGCATACGTTGGCTGTGTCTGCTGTGGTACTAACAACACTCCACATAAATGGTTACAGAGGAGACCACCACAGCCTAACGGCTCAGGATACAGACCCTGGAGCCAGCCTGCCAAGGCCTCCTCTCAGCTCCATCGCCCACCACCTGCGTGACTGGGGCAGTTACTCACCCTTCCCTGGCCGCAGTCTCTCTATTAAAAAAATGAAGACAATACTAGTGCCTGCCTCACAGGGCAGTTGTGGGCTGTTGTGGGGATTAAGTCAAAGACACAACACACTGGAAACACGCAGTGTAGTGTCGGGCACATATAAAGCTCTCAGTGCGTACTGGCTGTTACGTTACGACTTCATACTGTAGGAGGAGGCGTTACGGCCTGTGTGTGTGTGTGTGTGGATGGGGTGCTACGATTCGGCACGCAGTTCCAGTTGTGCTTTTCCGACACCACCGAGCAATTCTGCGACGCCAGCTGGGTGTGCTACGAGGCAACCCCGTTCTGACACTGTCTGCCTGGGGAAGAGCGTCGGATCCCGCGGATGGAGGGCTCAGTCCTACAAGACTGCCCCCAACTTCAGATGTCACTCGCGAGTCCAGGTTGTCGCCCGTGCTTCTGACTGGCTATAGACCAGAAGTTCCCAAGACCCCCTTCTTGGGGTCAATTAATTTGCTAGGGCGACTCACAGAACTCAGGAAGCCAGTTTCCTCACTAGATTACCAGTTTATTACAAAGGTTATCAAAGGATGTAGATCAATAGCCAGATGAAGAGGTATGTAGGGCCAGTTCCGGAATAAAGGAGCTTCTGTCCCCGTGGAGTCTGGGGCTTGGAACCACAACAGGTGAAACCGGTCTGGTTCACCAACCTGGAAGCTCCCCAAACCCCACCCTTTGGATTTTAATGGAGGCTTCATTATATAAGCATGACTGAGTAAGTCACTAGCTAATGGTGATTAATTCAACCTCCAGCCCCTCTTCTCTCCCAGGAAATCGGGGGTGGGGCTCGATTCATGGTTGGTTTCCCTGGCGATGAATCCCCATCCTTAAGTGCTTTCCAAAAGTCATGGCATGAACGCAAGCTCGGGTGTTGGGGAAAGAGGCTTGTTATGAATAGTGAGATACTCTTTTCATCCATGAGGCTCTGAAGTGATTTCAGGAACTAAGGACAAAAGACCAAATATCAGAACAAGAGATGCTCTCATTGCTCTTATGCTCAGGAAATTCTAAGGGTTTTGGGACCTGGGAACATTGGATAGGGACCAAAATGTATACAGTTGGCCCTCTGGCCCTCCCTATCCACAGATGCAGAACCTGTGTGTATGGAAGGATGATTGTTCTATGCCATTTTATAAAAAGACTTAGGCACCCATGGATTTAGTATCGCAGGGGTTCCTGGGACTAATTCCCCTGTGGATACCAAGGGATGATTGCATTTATAATAGATCACAACATCGCAGGTGCATTTCTATGGAAAGCTCCTTTTAATTCGAGGACTTGGTTATGGAGGGTCCTGACTAGCTAGATATGGAACAAAGCGAGAACCTTCAAAAGATAAAGTGCTAACGAGAGGCAGGAAAAGCACCCAGAGTGTCCATGCTGACTGGGGGACAGGGTTGGGGAGGAGCTGCCGCACCCTCTTAACACCTGGCGAAGAGGAGGAGATAGTTATGATGAGATGGATCTGAGAGTCGAGCCTTTCCCTGCGTCTGAAGAAATAATTCTTCTCCAGCATCCGTCATCCTCAGTTCCCTGGAGTCAGAAGGTTGTGGACCTTTAATGCAAAAGTCCTAGAATAGCTGACTACATTCGTGGGAATGGAAACTTGTCTAGATGCTCTGTGTTTTACAGATAGATTTGAGTAACTTGAATACACTCACACTGAGATGGGATTCAAACCCAGGCCTTTCTGACCCTGAGAGCTCAGGACATGAACCTCCATGTAGTTTTGCCTTAGTAGAGGACCAAGCCCACAGAAGCATCTTGGGGACAATGCTCGGCATCACCCAGCTTTGCCTGATTTACTGAATGAACCGGTGGGTCCTTGCCTGGATCCCTGAGTCCTTACAATGAGGGATAACCTACTTGTCTATTTCATTTCTCAATTTCTCCCCTGCCCCTTGGAAGTAAAACCCAGCTCTGTTAAAATGAAAAGAACTAATTTGTCCACATCATTGTGCCTCTGCTCCTTCTGAAACCCCGCTTTTGGGAACCACTCTTCTGCCGAGAGCCAAAACACTCAGCCCAGCAAGGGAATGAAGGGAAAGAGGTGTTGGGGCCCTTTTCGGCCTCACCTCTCTGCCAAGACTAGCTGGTGGCTTATCGCTGAAAGCCAGGCCCGGACCACAGTTCCCTGTGAAGGGTTGTCCCTTTCTTCGAGGCAGCAGCGTTGAGTGCTCTCCCCTGCAATCCGTGGGTGGCGTGAGCTGTGCGCCCGCACCTGGCAGCCCCCCCTCACGATGCTTCATTTAAGTCTCCGTCCCTGGGCTAGAAATTAGTCTGCCTTTGCCCACGCTTACTCTGTTCCCAGCCTCAGTGTGATGACACACAGCTCTCTCTGTTCCAGGACAAGTAATTCAAGACTCACACTCTGGTTGCCATTTGATTGTAATTACATAATCACATCTGTGTGCACCGCGTGAATTTTAAAGTGAGGAGGTAAATACCAGCCTGCAGACACTCAAGACTGGAACCTTGGCCAAGACAGGTGTGCTTCTGCTCATCCGCAAGAAGCTGACATCAGCCCAGATGTTCAGTGATCATGAGATACTTATGCACGTGAATGAAAAATATTGCAGCCATATCAGTACACAAAGGATGCTGTGGCCTTCAAGTCATTAGCCACTACTGCTGTCCCCTGGCAGTGAGGGGAGGGAACTCAGGATGCAGACTAGCAGGCAGCCTGGCCTCTGCTGCCACCCGCAGTGGTGCCCTGGCAGCTAAGGTGCACATAAAAGGAGTGATTTCAGTGAGCCCAGGCTTTTGCACCTTCCCACGCATAGAAAAGCGTTAAATGCCTTAACTTGAGATATCTGGTTTTCTTTAATTAATAGTAATATTTTAATGTTCTGACTACCTGGTCTTTGTTGCAAAAAACTCCCATATCCCCTGGCTTCTCTCCTGCCTCTTTGCAGCAGTCCCTCAGAGCGATCTGAAAGGCTGCCCCCCGGGCTCGATTCTTCAGAAAGTCCACTGAATAAAATGTAACTCTCAACTTACAGTTTGTGCATTTTATTTCAGTCAACAGACATAAGAGTCAAACTTCACTTGGAAAAACTAAGGAAGATCGTCTGGTCTGTTGGAAGCTGATCTTTTCTGACATCCCTGAAAATACGAGAGAAAGGAGGAAGAGCCTGGACTGCTTCCTGATCAAGTCACACAGACAAAATGAGTGCTCGCTGGGGCTGTGGCTTTAGGAAACTTGTCATGTGCCTGGATTGTGGGAGGCAATTTTAATACTCCCGTGTGCTTGACTTTTAAATGTCTCGCTGAAGATTTTATTAAGGGCATCTTCTGGGGACACATACTAATTCAGCACTTGCTCTAGCAACCGATGCCGGCCGGATCCTTCCTGGCCCTATTTCCGGCTAGAATGAAAAGCAAACAGAGTTATTCCTAAGATAATCGGCTCTGCTCTATTTATGCTAATTTCCTGTTAGCATTTAAAATCAATTCCTTATTTTGACTTGGAATTAAATGGCGGATAGCTACCCCCCACAACGGGCGGAGGCACTGCGCAGCGCATTTGGACAACTGATGGGCTCGTCACCAAATTTAACCTGAAAAATGATTGGTCACACGTGTGCTCTTTGAACGATTTATATCCCAAGTTTGAAAAAAAGCAAGAGACTTGTCTCAGATGGATGATTCAAATGTGTGTTTCCTTTACTCATTTGGACGGTCACCTCCGCACTCCCTCCTGGAGGATGCTCCTCACGGCTGGCCCTCAACCGCCCCGTCTAGCGTGAGCTCCCAGGGAGACAGTTGCCCTTGGCTCATTAATTCATTCTTTCAGCAAATATTAAGCATCTATTGTATGCCAGGCTGTGTTCGAGACACTGAACAAATTTCCCGACCTCAGAAAGCCTCCGTTTGAGTGGTTCCATTTTTATGAGAATAGAGAGGTTCTCAGCAGCACCTCATCAAGGCCAGGATACGTCCCTGCCCCATCTGCCCTGGGTGGGGTTCCCTTCGGTCCTTCTGGTGCCGAGAACACCACACACTCACCTGTGTCTTGAACACCATTCCCAACACCACCATCCTGAAACTCATGCTTCTGCTTTGCATCAACACACTCACAGGGTTGGGTGAGTCACACTTGTCAACCGAAATAAAATGCACAACTTATAAATCGAGACTTATATTTTCTTCAGTGGACTTTCTGAGGACTTGAGCCTGGGCACAGCCTCTCAGATCGTTCTAAGATACTGTTCTGTGGAGGCAAGGGAGGAGCCAGGATATACAGGAGTATTTTGCAACCAGGACCAGGTAGTCAGAACATTGAAATATGACATGACTTAAAGAAAACCAGACATCTCAGGTTAAGGCATTTAGTGATTTCCTATGTGTGGGAAGGCACAAAGGTCTGGGCTCACTGAAATCATTCCTTTATATGCATCTGGCTGTCTAGGGCCGGTGTCCTTTTCTTCCACATTCTGAGTCCCTTCAGGGGCATGGCTGGGGGAAGCTGCAGAGGCCGGGCTGCCTGCTTGTCTGCATCCTGAGTTCCTTCCACTCACTGTCAGGGGCAGGCAGTAGCAGCTGATGACTTGATGGCCACAGCATCCTTTGTTACTGATTTGGCTGCAATATTTTCCATCCACACAGCCATCACTGCATGCATCGTAACTGTGTGCACACGTTTGCAAGCCCATGCTCTCACTCTGCTGTGCGTTCATCCTTGGGTTCGTTTCTTTTTTGTCCTCACGCTCTACTTCCATGCACACACTCTCAGTAGGCCAGAGTCTTATAGTAACGAGCTGAAAGGGTTTCTTTCCATTTGAAGTTCATCTTTTAAAAAGGTATGCTCTTCTTTTATGGGGACGTATTTTAATTTTATGTAAATGATGAAGAAGGTGGCCTCTTCAGCCAGACAGTTTGGATTCAAATCCAAGCTCCGCCACGTACAACCTGTTCCCTTGAATCTAGTTGCATTATCCCTCTGGGTCTCTGTTTCATCATCTATAAAGTGGAGCTGATAATAGTAACCCACACCTCTGGATTGTTGTCAGGATTAAATTAGTTAACACAAGTAAAGTGCGTAGAGGGAGGTCTGGTAGGTATGCTACGGAAACGACAGGCCAGCCAAGAAACAAGCACCACGCGGAGGGTTGGAGTACTCAGATTTATTACACCGGCGGGCTCAGAGGGGCTTCTGCTCCGAAACTCCGAGCACCTCCAAGATGTGCGCATGAGGTTTTATAGGGTTAATTACAAGCTTGGGGTATTCGACCAATAGGCATGGAACAGCTTTAGCAGCATCATTGTTACAAAAGTAGAGGCAGGGAGGCACCAAACCAACATTTCAAGGCCAGATATGTCTCTTTGAAAATCCAGCTGGCTAGCAAAAAAAAAAAAAAAAAAAAAAAACACGAACAGGGAATCAGCAAACTGACACTTATTAACTTAGATTTACGAGTTAGTCCAGGAGAACTCAGATCAGTAATCTGACACTTGTTACACTTAGATTTGTGAGTTATCTTGTTAGCCCAGCCCGGCTTTTCCTTCTCAGGTAGTCATCCTCCATAAAGGTTAGCTACTATCACTATTAATCCATCCCTAAAGGCAGGCTGGCTATTTTTTTTTTTTTTTTTTTGGCTGGGGGAGGTAATTAGGTTTATTTTTAGCAGTAGAGTGTATGCTTAGCATGCACACGGTCCTGGGTTCTATCCCCAGTATCTCCTCTAAAAGTAAAGGCATGCTGACTTTTGTGTTCCCCACCAAATGTTAGAAAAAGAGTCACTGATCGGGTTCACTGATTGACATTTGTTAATCAGGCCCCTCACTGTCTCTCACAGCTGATGTGTGGGCCACCCTGTGGTCGGTACGTCAGCCCTGTGGTCAAGTAAGCGGCCCCTTTGCAGAGAGAATCACTTAATGACAGTCCCTGAGCAGGACTTTTGGGCAAGACCGTTGTGGTTAGAAGTCTGATTCCAATGAGAAGCTAGAAGCCACATAGTGGGTGAAACGGGGGGGCGTTTAAAATGAAGAATTGCTGTGAAACAGCACATAAAACTTCCAACAGCTTAGACTGGGTTTGCCTTCTTAGATGAGCTGATTGATTCACCAGACCTTGAGCTGTTTTACACAGACAGCTCTGCGCACGCGCAAGACGGGAACCTGTATGGCCAGGATGACCCCGGAACCAAGAACCTTCAGTCTACGGAACTCAGACAATAGAAATGTCGCCACTGGAGCCCTTTACAAAGCGAGAAGTCCTCCAGTGAGGAAAACCTGGCTTTCAGCAGCACCCGTAGCTTATCTGCACTGATTCGAGACCAGCCAATCAGTTTCCAAGTTTGAAATTTCCCTAACTCCTTAAATTTCACTCCAACCCTCTGGTCAGGGAGACAGATTTGAGCCCTTCCTCCTGTCTCCTGACCAGTTGACCTCCCCATACAGCCCTTTCCTTTTTCAAAAGCAGGTTCATAGTCCTGGCTTCTATGCACACAGCAGCAAGCTCTGCTAGGTAACACTAGTTATGATCAAAGGGTAACTGTAAGACATAAGGAAATACCAAGGAAGGGCGGACTCAGAGGCGTTCAGATCTTGTTGGAGAAGGTGTGGTTCAGCCACTGGGCAGCAGGAAGTTTGCCGCTTGGCCAGGCCAGTGCTGGTCTGGACTGCAGAGCAAGCCACAGGACACCCCCAGAAGTGCAGGTGACATGGGTGTGACTGGGTGGGAGCCCTTCTGAGCAAAAGAAACCTGCAGAAAGGCTGTCACCCAGCAGAGGCTGCGAGATCTCAGGGGGATCAGTGCTGGGCCCCTGCCTGGGGTCGTCCCCCAGAGTGTCCTCACAACTGCACCCTCTACGCTGGACCCAGCAGGAAGCCGCTTCCCTCTCCCGGTCCCTCCAGCGCCCTCTACTGAGAGAGCTCAGCACAGAGTTTGCTGCAAGGGATTCGGTGGTTGGTCACAGAGCACAATGCATATTGAAGCGTGAGTTCTTTGCTGTGAGAAAGTGATGCTGACCCACGTGTCCCCTCCACGCTCCACTTGCTGTAGAAAACATTGCCGGGCTATGTCGTGGGGGAAATCACCCTTCTGCATCTCACTCTTGGCCCTTCTGGGAAGTGGCTAGACTGTGTCCAATGTTCCAGGCACGGTCCTGGGGGATGTGCTGAGGGGATACAGCCATAAAGAGGGGCTAGGGTCTTGTGCTCGTGGGGCTCGTGTTCTAGAAAGGGAATTGGATAAATAGACTAACATGCAAGAAACTAGGTAATCATCAGTGCTGTGGTGAATAACAGGATGGTGGGCTGGCTGAGGAAGCACCGTCTGAGGGGTAACATGGAACGTGAGATCAGGAGGGGACCCTCCACGTGATGACGTGGAGGAAAGTGTCCCAGGATCAGGACCTCAGCCTGAAATGCCAAAATGCATCCCTAAAATTCCGAGCATTCATAATTGACTGGCCCTCCCCATTGTATAGATACAGAAGTACATGCATGAGTTGACAATTGAATCCTTTATATACATTTATATTTTATTTGAATGCATTTAAAACACTTAACCTGGGTTGCTGCATTTCCTCAGGGATTCTTAGATCTTCCGGGTGAAAATGCATGTGGCTCAGTGGCAGGTGCTGCTCAAACAGGGATCTGTGGGAAGGAGTGAGGGGTGCCCTTGAGGATGCTGCCCCCCCCCCATTGCTGACTCCCCGGGGACAGGCATTTACCATCCTTCCTTCTTTCTTGCCACCTTCGTTCTCTGCCTCTCTGTGGGAACCACAGTCTGGGAGATAATCTTGGCCCTTCCACTCCTTTGACAGAAATCTCCATTAAGGTTCTTTTTCTCCTAAGACGAGCTCCAGGATTCAAACTGCCTCATCTTCCCTCCCATCTCTTCCCATCAAATCTCATCTATGATCGGTTACCACTTCTCAGACAGCTGTCACAGGGAGCGCTGGAGCCCACAAGCTGTTCTCCTCTAGCCTGTTAGAGGACGACAAAACTTTAATGTGTTTCTTGGTCCCAGGGGTATCAGGGAACAAAAAGATAATTATCTACAGTGATGCCTTAGGCATCAACCACAGGCAGATGGAAGAGATACTTGTGGGTCAGGGTAGGGGATTTGCTCTTCCGTGTGTGCTCAAGGCTGGTCCCAAACAAAGCAAAATGAGCCCTTTCATTTTTTGCATGTGTGTGTGTGTGTGTGTGATCCAAGGAACTCATTTTATTTTCTGTTCCCATTGGACTTACTCATTGACACGAAGAATAAGCATCAACAGATGAACGAATAAACAAAATGCGGTCTCTACCTGCAATGGAATAGTATTCAGCCTTAGAAAGGAAGGAAATTCTGACACAGGCTACAACATGGATGAACCTTGAGGACATAGGCTGAGTGAGATAAGTCAGGCACAAAGGCTAAATACTGCCTGATTGCACTCACATGAGGCAGCCAGAGGAGTCAAATTCAAAGAGACAGAAATTGCGGTGGTTGCAGGGGACAGGGGAACAGGGAGTGTGTTTAATGGGGACAGAGTTTCAGTTTGGGAAGATGGAAGGGTTCTGGGATTGGATGGGGTGACGGTTTTACAACAATGCGGATGGACTTAATGCCACCAACCTGGACACGTGAAAATGGTTATGACGTTGTATGTATTTGTTATCTGTATTTTATCACAGTCCAAATAGAACAGGAAAGACGTGAGTCCCGAGGCTGTAGCTGCTGGTTTCAGCTAAAAGAAGAGAAGGAGTAGCAAGTATTTATTCCCAAAAGCGCACACTTGGCTGGGACAATTCGGAGGCGCTCAGGAGAAGCTCGTTTTCCTGGAACAAGTGCCATGTCTTTCTTGGCGACTCTGCCAGCGCTATTTTTACAAATGACTTTCTCATATCCTAATGCGGGCTGAGCACAGAGCTCCTCCTTAGCTGGGAAGCAGCCGTGGCCTTGAAGGTTCTCCCAGCCCAGATACGCGCAGAACAGGGGAGCGAGGCATTGGACGGGGAATGCGCTGCGGCCGAGACAGGCAGTGCTTGTGCCTCCTGCGTGGTTGATTGTTGGGGGGAAGTGCAGGCTCCATCCCATTAGTGGAGCGAGCACGGGGTACCCCCCGCATTGAATAAGCATCCAAAGGTCATTTTGAAACATCAATGGCAGTTTTGACAGATTGTATCTCCAAGGGAGTGTGTCTCAGTGCCCTCATTTGGCGGAGTCCTGAGCATATCTCAACGTGCCTCCCCCCGGAAGACTTCTCTGGGTCTCTGACACTTCCCAGAATGCATATAAAGAGACGGCTGCTCCCTATACTTGTGTCCCTCCTCACGTACACAAGACACATATTTGCGCATGAGCAAGCTGTAGGGGGGGGCCAGTCTTAAGGGTCTGACTGACTGAAACCATTTCGAAGATCAAGTTTTATTAGGCCACTGATGACTGTCACATCTGATATGAGAGATTATTTCGTATTCATTCTGTGGGGATGTTTGTTTTGTCGGAAGTCTATGCTCGGAGAGGGAGTTAAGACAACTGCGAGCTGGAATCCTGGAATACGACAGCTCTGCTCGCACATGGTCTCAAGCAGCAGTGAGGACGTGGGCTGGGGATTCAGGCCTTTCACGAACCCCAACTCCCTCTGACTGGAGAGGAGACAGATGCACTTGGAATTGGCAACTGGGCTCCCGTGATTTGCCCGTTGCGGGTTGCACACATTCTTCTTACCTATTTTTCTTTGTGTTCAATAGAATTTATAAAACGAAGTCCTCAAACCACAGCCCATTCTTCCGACGCATCTGGTCAGACTTGGAGCTGGTTCTTTGCTTTTCGTCAATCAGCTCATCAGGTCTGCCCGCAGCAGACGCTGCAACAGAACCTGGTGACACAAGAACTCCGCCAGCATCACCCTCCTTGCTGTGGGGTGGGGGCACGGGGGTCTAGGTTCCGGAGCAGCGTTCTCAGGGGGCGCGGCAGGTGGCAGGGCCCGAGTGAGGGTTCCCGTAGTGGAGCTGGGCTTTGCCCACCACAGCAGCCTGGGGCGTGATCTGAGGGGCTGATCCTCCAGGCTTCCTTCCCTAAACCAGTGAGAACAACCATATATCCTTATACATTTATTTCCTGCTCAAACTGGCTGGGGATCTCTCTGCTGTGTGCAGCCAGCCCGGGACAGCTTCAATGTTGTGTGCAGATACTATATTTGGGAGGTATTAAATGGTCAAATGGACAAATGCACACCAAATTCACGAGAGTGGTTGCTCTTGGGGAGGGAGGGAGAAGAATGGAGTCAAGGCCAAGGGAGAGATGGACTTCATCTGTGTCTGTAATATTTTATTCATCTTGTTAAACACCAAAGCAAATATGGTAAGTAATGTTTAACTCTTGATAATTGAGGAGGATGCTAGACTGTGGGAGCATTTGCTACACTATATAGAGTTTTCTGTAAATTAAAAAAAGTCCATGGAACCACAAACCAATTTTTAAAAATTCAACAACTAAAGTATAGAACAAGAAAGGCATAAATCACTTATGGTTACCAGAGGGGAAAGGGGGATGGGGGTAAATTGGGAGTTCGAGATTTGCAGGTACTAACTGCTATATATTAAGTAGATAAACAACAAGGACCTACTGTACAGCACAGGGAACTATATTCAATTTCTTATAATAGCCTGCAATGAAAGAGAATATGAAAAGGAATATATATGTGTGTGTAACTGAATCACTATACTGTGCACCAGAAATTGACACAACATTATAAACTGACTATACTTCGATTAAAAAGAAGGCATAAATCCTGCTTGGTGGTGGTGGTGGTGGTGGGAGGGGTGACTAGTGAACACTCAGCAGGGCACGCTTTGTACAGTTTACCATCTGCGAACTGCAGCCCGAGATGTGCAGTGCGGAACCCGCACAACTGCACTCAGCAGCCCCGAGTTAGCTAGCTGGCTGCAGGGAAGGATGCTTGTGCACAGGTTGTGGAAGGTAAAGCTGACACATTAGACTGTTGCCGCGTTGTGGAGTTGTGATACGATGTGACCAGGCCTGGATGCTGAAGGTTTCCCAGGGGAGGAATGACTTGATCTAAAAGAGTCTGGAGAATTAATCAGGCATCCTCACGCAGGATGAACTGGGGGGAGGGAATGAAGCTGTGTGACTAGTGAGATGCTGGAGGGAGAGCCCGGGGAACCCCATCACCCTGACTGGTGACTAGAGACTTAGGTTTGAGCTGAGTGATGGTCAAACCAGAGAGCTCTGTCCCGCGCCAGGAGCCCCTTTCCCCTTCTCTCTCCAAGGAGGCCACTAGGTCACACCCACAGGCCTAGTAGCTGTTTCTGGAACATCACGAGCTGAATGAGCATCTGCTCCGAACATGGTGCACCAGGCTCTTTCCTAAATGCCGGTCCTCCGCCACCTCTTGGACGAGGCTGACAGCAGCGAACGTTCCAGGCTCCCTCTGGCAACTCCAGCAATGATTCTGCAGACACCAGCATCCTGGGCAGGAGGAGCGAGGCTAGGGGACAGTCCCTTCCCATTTCACTGATGAGGGAATGGGATCCACAGAGAATGAGGGCTCCAGAGCAGGGCACATCTCGAAGCAGAAGCAGCAATGAAACCTGCACAGAAGTGTGAAATTAACATCTCCAGAAGATGCCTTTTAAACCGCGGGGTGTCGGGGCAAGGAGTGACTCCCACCTGGCACCTCCTCCCAGCTTGGCCGGGGCTCCTTTCAGTCGGCTGCCCTGAGTCACAAGTTCACGGGGAACCACCCCACCTGATGCTCTCCCAGCAGTTACAATGCCCGTGCGGCCCTCACCTACTTCACCAGAGAGCTTGCCTGTCATCTGGGTCTGCAGGGAAGCCCAGGACTGCTGAAGCCACCCGAAGCCAGGAGAAGGAGGCATGGAAAGCATTCTCCCCCGGAGCCCCGGAGGGTGCCAACCCTGCCAACACCTTGCTCTTGAGCTCTTGGTCTTCAGTTCTGTTCTCTTGAGGCTGCCCGATCGCAGCAGCCCTAGGAAACAGATGCAGGCAAGAGGCAAGATTCTCCCATGATCTTGTGATAACACTCACCCTCAAAGAAAATCTGTGCCATGGCACTTGCTTCGATGACTGGGAGTGACTGTGTCTTCTCCAGCTGCAGAGATTTCTCCGTGGAGAACATGGAAATCCCTGTCTTCACCCCACTCTGTGCCCTTCGCAAAGGAAGTCCAGAAGGCTCCTCAGAGTGCTCTGCTCTGGCCTTCTCTGCCTGGTGCCCTCCCCATCACGCACCTGCCCACCTGGCCCTCGGGAACCCCGTTTCTGGGTACACGCACCAGCGAACTACTCACCGTTAAAACTCTCCCGTGAGTCTTCCTCCTCTTGGCTTTAGCCGAGACCTGCTTCTACCTGAGGGCGGGTTTCCCGCACAGGGAAGTTCTTTTCTCCTCCCGCGCTCCTGGCCCGCAGGGGTCCAGAGTGCGGCCCACGGTCGCTGCCCCTCACTGAGTCCCAGTCACACCTGATTGTCGGGAGGCATATGGCTCTCGTGGCACCACTCCTCGTGGCTTCTCTGGGTCCTGCTCTGTTCTCCTCCTGCCGTGCCCCTCCTCGTGGAGGCCTTGGCGCTGGACCCCTGCTTTCCCTCTGCGCTCTGAGCCCTGCCATCCTGACTCAATGCCCTGGCTTCTCACCTCTTCCTCCACGGGCACCTCCTTCTCACTCCACTTTGGTTTTCACTCTTAGAGTTTGTTATTCCCAGAACCACCCCCTGCTCTCCACAGCCCAACGTGGCGAAAGGTTGGTCACACCCGTGGTTTCCGTTTCTCCCTCCCTCCCGATCCTGGTCCTCTGTCCCTGGGTGTCCACCCTACCCTGAAACAGCTGCTAAATCCAGCGAATCCCCGCTGGTCCTTCTTCACCTGCCTTCCCTGCAGCCTGTCTACTGTGGGCCCCGCTGTCCTTAAAACACGCTCCTCCCCAACCCTCGGCCCCCGCTCACCCACTTGGTCTCCTGTCTCCATCTCTGCTGCTCCTGCTCCAAGTGTTCGCGGCTTCATCTTCCTTCACTCAGACGCCGAATGTCAGTGCTCCCTCCAGGACTGTCCAGGGACCGCTTTTCCATTTGAACAAACTCAGGCCCATCTATCATTTCAGTAATCACCCATCCCGCTAACCCCCAAACTGCATTTGCTTCCTAGGTCTTTTTCCTGAGTTCCTGCTCAAATGAGCCACCTTTGCCCACAAGACGACTCCGTTTGGTTGTTCCACGGATGTCTCACAACTCAGGTGTGTTCAAACTGAGAATAAATCCCCTGCCCCCACACCAGCTTCACCGCCTAGGACTTCCACCTTGACATCTGCCACCTTCGGCCGTAACGTCTGTCAAGTTGCCGGGACCAGAAGCCTGGGTGTTGTCCTGGACTGCTGTCTCTCTTGCCCCCTCTTCCCACATCCAATTTGTCACCTCGTGTTGTTTCTGGAGGTATCTCTTGCATGCATGTGGTTCTCTCCGTTTCCCCAGCAACTACTCTTCTCTGCCATCTTGGACCTGAAGCATCGTGACAGCTCCCGACTGTGGTTCCAGACAGAAACCTTCCAATGCGCTTCTCACTGCAGCCAGAACCGTCTAGCAAAAATGCAAATGTGTTCACGTGTCAGTTTGCTTGAACCCTTCAAAGGCTCCCCATGCCCGCGTTCATGCTATGGGACACCTTCCTCTCCAGGGCTACCGCTTGCTTCTAGAACTCAGCCCTATGGGGGTGGACAGCCCAGGGGCAGTGCCCACCCTTCTCATTCTGCTTCTCCCCCTCCCCTTGTCTCTCTAACTGCTGAGCTAAGCCTTTGTCCTTACATCTCCCCTTGTCTAGCCAACCCAGCCCCTCCCCCTCCCCTGGCCCCCTCCTTTGTCGACCAAGCCAACTCTTATCATCCATCCATCAGGACCAAAATCATCCCTGACCCTTGCATGCAGTTTACCAAGGTCTCTTCACATGTTGCACCCCCTCCAATCTGTCAGCTTTAATCTGTCACTCATGCTCTGTCCTCTGCTCTGTCCTTGGTGCTTAACACATCACAGGCATTTAGCAAGTATCTATTAAATGAAGGAACGAAAGGGGATTTTTGAGAGTTTAGTGGGATACTGCACATGGCCATACTCAGCTCAGGCAAAAACAGGTAGCTTCAGAGTCTTCATATAAGTGCCATCCTGTAGTATTTGTCCTTCTGCGTCTGTCTTACTTCACTCTGCATAATGTTCTCCAGGTTCATCCATTTTGTCACGTACAGCAGGACTTCCTTCTTTTTTAAGGCTCAGAGTAGAATGGTGCTTTCTACGGGGGAGTATGAGTTCAAGGACAAAGGTTTGGTTATACAGGGTGAGTGAGTCCCAGCTCGGCGCCCCTAGGTACCGATTCCGCAGTGCGCACTTAAACGTCTGCCAAGACGGTAGAGCTTATGTGAAGTGTTGAGCAGGCAGGAGGAAGCTTTTGGAGATGACGGATATCTTGACGGCATCGAGGATGGTGCTGGGCTTGTGGGAATACACTTACCTCCAAGCATTAACGTATATATCAAGCAGGTGCAGTGTTTTTATAAGTCAAGTCTATCTGAATCAAATTTTTTTAAAAATGGGTAATGGTATTATTGAGTGTATGGGCGTGGTGCCACCCATGCCACGGCATTCATTGGGTGCCTGAAGGTTGCAGCAGGACCGTGCCTTCCAGGGCCGCTGCTGTGGGGGGAGAGTCGGGGCCTGCGACAGCTCAGTAGCCCTGACAAAGTGGCTCAAGTCATAGCTGGGTGCAGTTTCCTGTCCCTCATGGGAAGTGTCACCTTGTTTTACATCAAAGTGTGCGGCAGCCTCTGCTCAGGGTGACACTGGGGATTTGCAGGCAGGAGCACTGGGAAGGGGCTCTGGTCATCAGAGGAGACACTGTCTTGGGCCCCAGGGAACGGCTGACTTTTTCACCTTCAGGTGGCCCCGAGGCCTGCGGGAGGCGGGGGGAGCTGGAGCCCCTCGGTCAGGAATGCTGAAATTCACTTTTAGGAAATTCAAAGACATATTTAAGCCTTTTTAGGGCATTGTTTAAAGACACCCCACAATTCTGTTTGGTTGACTTGTGGAAATAATTCTCTCTGACCTTGGACAGATTTCTTCTGTTTTCTCACGCTCAGTTGAAAGTGGCGAAATTTCTACTCATCTCGGAAGGGCAGCCTGAAGAGTGAAGGAGTAAAAGGACACAAAACCCCTTCTAGCTGGCTTGTGCGGGACACTTGCTGTTTCCTGCTAACTGCAGACCAGCAGGGACCTGGAGTGGAGCCCGCAGGTGCACGGAGTCCAGGTGGCACACAGGATGCCTGTTTGTGGCGAGCACTGCGCCATTTGCTCTTTAACATACAGGGTGTCTTAGCTTGTGGTCTGGGCCACAAAAGGAAGGATGAAACAGGAGGAAGACAAGCTGGGCTGTTGAGTTAATTAGTGCTAAGAGAGCTCCCCGCTTGTAAGGAGGCAGGCTGCAGATCCTGGAACCAGGCTGCTGCTGCTCCAAGACCCCCACCATGTCTCACTGTGGTTCAGCAGTGTGCAGCGGGCTCCTCATCTGGAACTGGGAAGGTAATGATTTTGACCTCATGGGGTAGCTGTGAGGTTAAAGGAATTAATATACATAGAGTTTAGGGATGCTGACTGGCTCAGGAATAGCATATGATAGATGCTCTTCATCATCTTCATCTTCATCATCATCATCATCATTGTCATCATCATTGTCATCAATGTTATTATCATCATCATCATCATTATCGTCTTCATCATCATCATAATCAGCATCTTCTTCATCATCATCATCATCATCTTCATCATCAGCGTCATCATCTTCGTCCCCCCCACCATTGTCATCATCATCATCATCATCATCATCATCATCATTACTACTGTGGTCAGCAAAAGAGTGATAAAGTCCAGCTTATACATAGCCTGCTGGTTTACTATAATCACAGAGCTGACTATGCATTGCTTGGTGGACTGTTTTCTCAGAGATTAAATTAAGGTGAATAAATCATTAAAGAAGAAAGTAATGACGTAAAGCTCCCTGGGATCAGTCACAAAGGATAAGCATTGACTCAAAAGTTGTGCAGCAGAAAACACCGTGGCTCCAAATCCAGCAGGAAAAGAGCAAAAGGCATGAAGGGAAATTTCATGCAGGAAACCCAGCCCTGGGACGTGGGGCTGGGCCTCTGTTGCGTTTCTGAGCCCTGAACTCTCATGACTTTGGAAGAAAGACGCTGAGGCCCGGGAGAAGCAGATGCGCTATGGGCAGCGCGTGTCGACTTCATGCTGGAATTCTACGTTTAGGTGGTTTTTTCTTCCTTAGAGGCGTGGCTGTCTTATTTACATAAATGTCAACTTGTGTTATCTTACCCCAAACTTATTCTACAAAAAATTTCCTTGGAGGTAGGTCATTATGTGAAAGCCATCCATTTGCATCTGAGCTTCAGAGAAAGTATCTCCTTCCTCCCCTGCTTCTTCGCTTTCATTTTCCTTCCTTCTTTTACCCTTATATATAAGATAAAAGTTATTTTTAAGGTAGATACCTAATTTAAAAATAAATTTAGATACATAAATTAAATACATAATTCTTCAAATTGTGTTGTTCAAATGAATGAAAACAATTTCACATTTAAGTAAAATGTGAGTTTCCCACCAAATCCTAAACCACGTATTCTCTTATCTCCAAGCTTCCTCGTGGGCCGTCACTTCCCTACTTCCACAGCCACTTTTACCATTTCTCTCTCTTCCTCTTCCTCCTTCTTCTCCTAACCACTTACCTAATTACCTGCTTATCTACTTTGACAATTTTCTTTTGTTAGTTTAATAATATATTGTAATCATCTCTCAACATCGTTACATACACATCATTTTCAAAACAATTGCATTTTGGTTCATGGTACTAATATAGGTTATTTCCGTTACTAGTATTGCTTTTAACTGTTACAAAATTGCACTGGAAAACCTCGTGCACCACATCTTTGCTCACTTGGGCTGCTGTTTCTCTAGCTTCGAGATGGCATTGCTCTAGCAGAGAATGTACGTATTTAAAATTTTGGAGCAGAGACATTTTTATCCCCTCTAAAATGTTTGCATTCATTTACACTCCCACCAATAGTATGTGAAGGTGATAATTTCTTTATAGCATCACCAACACAAATGTCCTAATTTTTAAATGGGTGAAAAAATACCACCTCATTATTGCTTTCATCATGTATTTTTTTGCTTTTTTAGTAAAGATGTGCAAACATTTTCCTCCAGCCGGCCATTTGTCAACTTGTTTAAGCTGGAGCTCTGTGTCCCCAAATCTGTCCTTGGACGATCCCTGTTAGAATTAGCCAAAAGTGGAGTTTACATGAGATTTGGGAGAAGAAATAAAGCCTCAGTTGTCACTGTCTCTAAAGAGTTTCTGTAGACCCGGGGCAGACAGAAGCAGGGGTTCCAGCAGGCTCCAGCAGTCCTTGTTCTCCCCTGCGTCCTGCTCTCTGGTGCCCACCGCTCACCTGGCTGACCACAGCCTGCCACGAATGGTCCTTTTGAGCATCACTGGGGAGCTGGATGTGCCCAGCTGTCCAGAGTGGCTGGTTGTTCATCCTTTAAACCCTCCTCCTTCTCTCCTGTCCCTTTGCTCCTCCAGCCTCTCCCCAACCACCGTCTAAATCCTACAGTTAATGCCTGATCCCCAAACTCACACGAGTCACTCTGCTCCCCTGCCTGCACCCACCTTCCAACTTTGGTCACGAGTCTCTTGCCATGTAGGGCTTGCGCTTTTAAATACCCAGTTTTGTCACTTTCTTTATGGCTCCTGAGTTGGGTCTTGCTGCAAAAGACCTCCTACACACTAAGATTGTTTTAGAAAAAGTACTTTCACATTTTTTTCTAGGACTTGCATAATTTATGAGACTATGTGGATCTTCAGTCCGTGCAGAACCTCAGCCCGCGGTGCGAGGTAGGGATTGAACTCCTCTCACCTGCGTGATTAGCCACTTACCCCGGTGCCGCTTAGTGACGAACTCATTCTTTCCCACTGATGTGAGTTGCAGCCTCGCTCAAAATCCTGCTCTTCCGCTTACCACGTGGTCCTTAGCTTTCCCATCTGCAGGTTGGAGACTGTTACTGGACCTCACTCACAGAATAGCGAGGATTAAATGGTCTGAATTTTAGGAAGTGCTGGTATGTGCTAATTCCTCAGCCAAGGGTATCTCCTCTTATAACTGTGGTTATGACGTCTTCTCTTTAGGGAATGTGTATGTCGTCAGTTATTCAGAACTTCTTCCAGGTCCCTCAGGAGACGTTCGTAGTTTCCTGCATCAGTCTGGTGTATTTGCCTTCAGCTTATCCTTGGATATTTTGTACATGTGGTCGCTGCTTTGCTCAGCTGCTTCATTTAGTCACACTTTACAATTAGTGATTCTCTGTTATTATTCATTTTCGTATGTTTCTGTTGTATCCTGCCCCCTCCCTGGACTCTGGTATTGGTTTCTCACAGTTTTAAAGTTGATATAGTTAGATTTTCGAGGTAGATATTATATGGAAATAACTATACTTTTTATTTCTTTTATTCTAATAGTTACACATTTCATGCCCTCTCACCCCCGTCTGAAGACATTGATTAAGACCTTCAGACCAGGGCTGCCCAGTAGGAATTTCTGCGGTCGTGGAGATGTTCCACAGCCGCCCTGTCCAGGGTGTAAACCGCCAGCCACAAGTGGCTGTTTGAGCACTTGAAATGTGGATACTGCTACTAATGAGCTGGACTTTAAAATGCTATTTAATTTTAATTAAAATTAACATGCACATAGCTGACCCTCCCTTCTATTTTTTTTTTCTTGTATGTATCTGTACCACAAAGATGGTATGAATTTGGATCCCACAACCATATAAAGTGCAGGCATGAGTTTTCCCTTCTTACAGGAGCAGCCAGAGCGCTGGGCTCGTGTCAGCTTCCTTGCTCCTCTGGAGAAGCGGGCAGAGCGTCTCTAATCCTGTTCTCCCAAGCAGAGCGAGGCCTGAGAGTCCCACCTCTCTGCAGGGAGCTCAGGTCTCGCTCTTCATTCCACGTGGTCCTAGGGTGACACCTCTTGGCTCAGCTTGAATCTAGTTCAACCCCTGGGCTTAAGGTTCTTCTCATGTTTGCTACTCTGCCTACAGTCCCCTCTCATTTCTGGCACCTGGTCATTTCGCCTCGTGACTTCTGTGTATTTAAAACAAAGAACAAATTTTGTTATATTTTATCCAGCCTTTTTCTTTCTTTTATTCCTTCCTTCCTTCCTTCCTTCCACATGTGGTAGAACTACAACACAATTCTCCACCTGGCCAGAAACTATTCTCCCTTTATCATCCTTATTGCTATGCATGTAAGTCAGACTTGCTCGAGGTTAGTCTATTTTACTGGTCCTCTTGAAGAATTAGCTCTTGATTTTACTATCAATCTGTTAACTCTCTAAGGGGGTTTTAATTTTTTTCTAATTACCTCCATTAATTCTTTCCTTTAGGTTAACTTAATGTTTAGGTTACTTAAGTTGTTTTGACTTATTGCATTGAATTCTTACCTCATTTATTTTCAGCCTCTATAGTTTTCCAATAAAGCCATGATTGCCCTTTGAATTACTGATTTTCTACATCCTATAGGTATTGATAGCACGTGTTCCCATGGCAATTTCCTTTCCACCACAGGAGCTATTTAGCAAACAGCTTTTAAGATTTCCAGTTGACTAGACTCTCTGATGGTGTTAATACAGAGTATTTGACATTGTGATCAGAAGTTACGCTAGTGTAAGATTTCTACGTTTGGAAAGTGGTGAGTTTTTAATTTTTTTATAGACAGCTCTTCTTTTCGACGTGAGGGAAAATGATGGAGAAAGTAAAGGTAGACTCAGGAGGGGAGAGGGATACGGAAGGAAGAACAGGAAAGGGGGGAGACAAGCTGCCCAGCTCACCTCCTGGTGGGCTTTGGCAGGGGTGGAGGTGGAGAACCTCCATAAGGACATTTATCCTGCAGGCTGTGACGTCAGCGCCACTGCAGGAAGTGAGGAGAGCCAGCTCAGCTCAGCTATACCCTTCTCACTCCTTCCTCTGAGCGACACGTTCTCAGCTCACCTCAGTGTTTGCTGGTGCTGGATGCTGCAGGATGGCACAGACGCGGCTGTGTGAGTGGCCAGCGCCCCTTTCCCGGGCATGTGTTACTGGCAGAGGGCCACTTTCCCGCTGCGTACGTCCCCTGCCTTGTTGTAGCAGAAAGACTAAAGGGATGGGAACTACCATGCATTCAACACAAGCCCACGTTCCAGGCGCTGTGTGTGCTGGACTGGACCCTGTCACCTGCTCCGTGCTGCTCCTCTAATGCAGCAGCAAGTCATGCTCTTCCGTAGGACTCCGAGGCTCTGCAGCTTTCTGAAGGGCGAGAATAGACTTGGAGAAGCAGGATGGCATGACAGAAATCCTGGGAGTCAGACCAGCTTGAGCCCACACACATGTCCATTGTGCATTAGCTGTGTGACCTGCTGAGGGTCCTGACCCTGGTTTTCCATGTGTAGGGAGCTGTACCTTATAGTGTAAGGGGTCCCTGGCTTGACCTGTGGGAGCACGCTCGGCACCCTCTTAGCGCGGAATCAACCAGTTCTCTTAACAGATGCGTCTCCCTTGACTTCCCGGCAGCAGTCAGCACTGTGTCAGTTCCATCCTCTGGAAGATCTCTCGCATCCAGGCCGCTCTTTCCTGTCCCTGCAGCCGCTTCTTCCGTGCCCTTCAGGGGCTCTTCTAGATCTCCAGTCCTCTACAGGCAAGCTCTGTCAGAGATTTGCCCAGATCCTTCTCCCTTCCCATGCCAGGGTCTCCTCTCCCCTTTTTAACTTTTACACTTTGTTAGAGGTATCTATTGTTCTGATTTGCCCCATTATCCAGGGCCTCATTTCCAATTTCCTTTCGGGCATCTCCATTCCTGCCTTCTGGGACCCTGCTTCTACCTGGTTTCCTGGGCTGGAAACCTCTGAGTCAGATGTTTTTAGCTTTTTCCTCCCCACGTGTTCCACATTCCATCAGCTGCCACATGCTGTCAAGCCTAACTCTGCAGCCTCTCACATCAGCTGTGGCATCTGCCCTCTTTTCTATTCCTGTTACCGTCCCTGTAACTTAGACCCTCATTACTTTGCATGTGGACCAGGGCAACCACCTTCTCATTCGTCTCAGGAACCCGTTTTCCCCTCTTCATCCTACACATTGTGGTTAGGCGAATCTTCGCCAAGTGTGGCTCTGATTTGGTCGGTTCCTTGCTCATGCATTTTTGATGGGTTCCCGTTGGTTCCTGTTGCGTACTGAAAATGGCTACATTCCACAGCCTTCCATTCAGGCCTTCTGGATTGGAACCCAATCCCTGAGTCCAATCTGCCCCTCCCTTACTTTCTTCCAATGTCTGTGTTCCAGCTACAGACTCCTTGTTCTGCCCAACACATTGCAAGCTCCCTTCATCTGTGCTGGGTCCTCACGCTTCCGTCAGTCTAGCATGAATGTCCTTCCTCCAGCCCCCCTTCTTCCTCATTCTATGCCTTCTTTCTGTAGATCACTCTCCAGCTGTCCCAGGCGGTGACATCTCCCTTCTTGGAACTCATCTTGCACTTCATGGAAGACACTGGGGTGTAGAGAAAAGATGGTGCACTTGGAGGTTAGTCTACTTAGGTTTGTCACCAAACTTTGCCACCAGCTAGCTGTGGGGACTTGGGAAAGTTGCTTTCCTTCACTGAGTCTATTTACTCACCAACAAAACAATATTATTTCACAGTGCTGTTGAAAGAATTAAACAAGATAACATATAAAGTGCAAACCACTCAGTGTGTTAGTTTCTTTCCCTTACGGACCCTTTCATCTCTTACTTGATACTGTCATCCAGGGACAGCTCGATCTCCCCTAAATCAAAGCTTGCGAGCAAGCAGCTTAGCTCAGGGCCTGCCACGTGGTCAACAAATAGGAATTGCTTTGGTGTGGTTGTCATCATCACTGGGGCATGGGCTCTGTGACTGTCAGGTTGCACTTGGCTTCCTGTGGTTAAATAAGAGGGCAATTATTTGAAAACTGTGAAATTTTGGTAATGGTCATAAATGTACTGATGTTTTCAAATCTGAATA
The DNA here is from genome assembly GCF_009834535.1 of Camelus ferus. Taxonomy (NCBI): domain Eukaryota; kingdom Metazoa; phylum Chordata; class Mammalia; order Artiodactyla; family Camelidae; genus Camelus; species Camelus ferus. Next base: position 4,333,788 of record NC_045696.1, read on the forward strand.
TTTGTATTTGAATTTCTAACTGTAATTCTGTCTGAATTTCCTTCTTTCTTTTTTTCTTAACATTTTTTTATTGAGCTAAAGTCATTTTACAATGTTGTGTCCTGCCTAAATTTCTTGAAGTTTATTTTCCTCTAAAATTTCTGGGGTTGGTAATGAGCCCACGTTGACCTGTAGTACCATCATAGCCTGAAGCCATAGCCAGGTCATTATCAAAGAGTGATTAAGTGTATGGCTAGAATTACATAACCACAAACAGTCACGCATTGTTTAAACAGAAATATCAGTGTGTGTAGGCTCAAAGACATTTTCCCCCAGTACACCAAACAGTTCTCATTCTTCTTAAGTCTCTGATTCCCAAGGGCTAGAAGAGGGAATTCTAACCAAGTAATTGCTTATAGTAAACATATGTGTTACCTCAATTTTATTTTAAAATATCAGTAATTTAGGTAAAAATTGTTGATTTTGGAGGGGATGTGATGCTCCCTTTGGTCCAACCTGTTGTTCAGAACTCAAGGCAGCAGCCTCAAACTCAACCCCTTTGAAGTTGTGGCTGGCAGAGTAATGGCCTTCCAAAGATGTCCATGTCTTAATCCCTGGAAACTAAGAATATCACTTTATATGGCAAAGGTGAATTGAGGTTGCAGATGGAATTAAGGTTGCTAATCAGTTGACCTTAAGATAGGAAGTTTATCCTAGACTACACAAGTGGACCCAACATAATCACGAGGATATTTAAAACTGGAAGAGAGTCAGAATCAGAGAGAAAAAGACATGACAATGGACTGAAGGCCAGAGTGAAATGATGGCTGTCTTTGAAAATGGAGGATTCAGGTCATAAACCAAGGTCTACTGGGACCTTACATTTGTATCACCATGGTATTTTGAGAGCAGATAAGTTGTTTTCTAGTTTCCTGGATTTACAGATGGGGGAAATTTTGTCACTGAATGGATTATGCCAAAAGTCTCACCCACACCTTATTTAGAGGATGAAATTTTGGACTCTTGATCTGATGAGATTTAGGTGACATTTTGGACTCTGAGCTGATTTTGTTATGAGTTGAGACTTCCAGGGACATTAGGATGGGGGAATGCACCCTTTACTGTTACCCACAAACAGGGTAGGCTGCGACAGAGCTGACCGGCAGTGGGGCTGTGTGGTGCTGGGTTCCGGATTGCGTGGAGACCAGCTGAATGAGTTCCACTTTTATTCTGCTTAAAGCGAGACATCTCTGAAAAGTGCGGCCATAGACACGAACAGGACAGGCAACGCCAATGGAATTTTCAAATAAACAACCCTCTGTATCCAAGCTTTGGTTCCAACCTTGGAAAGCAACAACGCTTATTTAAAAATGAGTGGCTGGAGTGTTGATCTCAAGCTCTCAGACTATTTAGACTCGTCTCTAGACTCTTTCTCTGTCCAGAACAGGTGTTCTGGTCCAAGGGCACTGAAGTCCCTTGGAAGATAAGCAAGAATCCTTTAGTTACGGCTCTCAAAAAAGGGAGATGATGTGATTTTGTTTGTTTGTTTTTTGGGGGAAGGTAATTAGTTTATTTATTTTTTAATGGAGGCACTGGGGACTGAAGCCAGGACTGCGTACATGCTAAGCATGCGATCTACCACTGAGCCACACCCTCTCTCCCACCCCACCACCCTGAAAATAGTGTGATTTTGATAAAGAGTGTTAAGTTAGGATCTGGAAGTCAGGAGAGGGGACTATGGGCTTCAGGTCCCTCAAGTAAACACTCCTGAATTCGGGATGGAGAGCTGCCTTGCTGGTGTCTTCTCACTTTATAAGTAATGTGTTTTGCAGACTTTCCTGTCACGTCTTCCTAGATGTAAATCTAGCTGATTCCTAGGACTGTGGTCAAATATATGCCTAATTACATCTCTTGTACTGATCACATGAGAGGAAATAGGAGTCCCCACAATGCTTCTCACTCTGCACCCCCCGGCCTCCACCTTCAGCTACCTTGTCTCCTTCTGTGCGTGGAATTGTTTCCACCAGCCTAATAGCTCTCAGATCTCCAGCTTTGGTCCAGGCTTATAACCTGTATACATGCTGAATCTCCACCTGGAGATTAGAAGATGTCCATTAAATTCAAGCTGCCCCCAACATGCACAGTTTACCTTCTAATGAAACCTGCTCCCACATTTATCCCCAGTGTCCCTCATAATGACGTCTCCATTCACAAAGTGGTCCAAGTTAGAGCGTTACCTCAGTCTCCTTCTCTCTTTTACACAGGTTGCTCAGTCAGCCCCCAAGTACTGTTACTTCTGGTTCTTAAATATCTCTCAGCTCTGAAGGTCTTTCTCATCACCACTGCCTTTGTTCATGTCTCCATCATCTCTCTTCTTCTTAATTGAAGTACAGTTGAGATACAATACTGTATAAATTACAGATGTGCAATATAGTGATTCATAATTTTTATAGTTTATAGTTATGATCAAATATTGGTTGTATTCCCTGTGTTGTGCAGCATACCCTCGTGGCTTATTTTATACAGAATAGTTTGTACGTCTGTCTTCATCATCTCTTGCCTGGACAGCTGCTGTGGACTTATAAATGCTCAGTGAGTATCAGCCATCGACTGCCAACAGTCCCCAACTCCTCCTTGCAGCTGCTCATTCCTGCCCACGTCCGTTTCTGGTCTTGGTTCCAGTGGGATGGTCAGTTAGCCTGACTCTGGCCACGCAGAGGTGGGGATGGTGAGAGCATTTCCCTAATGACTTTTATGTCTGGATGGAGACACAAAAATATCTTTTTGTTAAAGGGCAGGGCTCACAGGATACAAGCCCAGGGAATGTGCACGGCCATTCCTCCACCCTCGGGCAAAAGAAGCAGGTAATAAAGTGGGCGGAGCTGACAATAGAGGGAAACAGAGGCCGGAGGCTCAGGCTGAAGGTGTGGGGCGCTGGGTCCCCAGGAGCTGGCGTCTCTGCGGAGCCCCCCTCCCTTCCTGCGTGAGCCGAACACTCACCACTTCCTGCAAGAGCGGAAGTTGTGCTCCGTCACACGTACGAACTGCTGTCTCTGTTTTGAAACACCGCTTCCACTTCCCATTACTAGTAGAGAAAATTCCAGCTCTGTGGCAAGACAAAGACTCTTTGTCTCTGACCTCTGACTCCCTCTTTGTCCTGGTGCCCTTTGACGTCGCCCACGTCACCCACTTCTACAGTCTATCTGAGGAAGGAAAACAAGCACCTTACGGTTTTCTGAACGTGTATTGTCGCATCTGAACGTTTTTAGTGCTTCCCCCCTTGCCCACTGGGTCCCTTCCTGAACAACCCCCTTATATGCCTGAGGAATTCCAAGCCCTCTTCTGGGAAAAAAGTTACTTCTTCAGATTCCAGCTCAAATCATCTTTGGGCAGCCACCCTTGGCCAGCCACCCCTTCCTAGTCCCTCAAATAAAATTAGTTATTCTGCTCGCTGTAAACTCAGCAACATGCATTTCCTTCTTTTGCTGTAGTTCTCACGTTGTAAGTTAATTTGTTTGCTTGGCTTCCTGACTTCCTTACGGAAATGTGAACTTTTTGAAGCTGGGACTGCATTGGAGCCCAATGCTTGGCATGGAGTGGACGCTCAACAAACAGTGATTAACTTGAGCATTTAATTTGAAAAGAAGGTAATGAGGGCGATTTGGCACAATTCCTGTGAATGTCTGTTGACTCCAGGGGATGAGAATTTTTTTTCCTTCAAAGTGCTCTCAAAGCCAACGTCTAATAACACAACTCATAATTTTTCTGAGGATCAGGGTCAACCTCACTGATACGAAGTTCCCAGAATCTGTCCTTCTTAAAACTGGGACAGCTGCCGTGGCTGGTCTGACAGCATGGCCACTCACTGAGATCTCTCAGGTCACCCAGGGAGACTGCTATGGGCTGAACCGCCTTCCCCCACATCCCTGAGCTGAAGTGCTAACTCCCAGTCCTGCAGAATGTGACAGTATGTGGAGATAGACTCTTTAAAGAGGTAAATGAGGTCACTGGGGTGGGCTCCAGTCCAACGTGACTGGTGTCCTTCTAAGAAGAGATCAGGACACAGATATACACGGAGGGATGACCACGTGTAGACACTGAGAAGATGGCATCACTACCAAAGAGAGGCGTCAGGAGAAACCAGCCCTGCTGACACCTTGGTCTTGTACTTGCAGCCCGCAGAGCTGTGACAGAACATGTGTCTCTTGTTCAAGCCCCACCGTCTATGGTATTTTGTTACAGCAGCTGGAGCTGACTGATACAGGCCCCTTGTGACTTCACCTCAATTTCAGGATCCTGGGAAGAAACTTGATCAGCCCAAAGATGGGAACATGTCTCAGAAGTTCAGATTCTCTTGAGCCCTGACCTACTCTGGGCTTTCAGTCCTTGGACTACTGGGTCCGTCATTCTGGTTTGGCAACAACTCATGCTGCCTTGAGTGGCCTCCTTCTACGGGCAGACACTGGTAAAGCACATTTTCTCATAAAGTCTCCACAAATCCTATCACGTGGATTCTGTGACTGGCCCCAATGTAATGATGAGGGAACTGAGATTCAAATCAGTACAGCAAGTGGCTTGTCGTAGGTCGTAGTGAGTAGCAGAGCTGAGGTCCAAACCGGGTGTGACCATCTGTGTCCTTGTCGGATTGCAAACACCGATTCTCCTTGATACTCAGCCCAGAAGGAAAAGTGGGGTCGACTACTTACACACTCTGTGCTCTGTCATCTCTTACCCACGGACCATCCCATTCTTGCTCAGCACACATGTATCAGGTCTCTCTATGTGTCTGCTCTTACATCACCCAGTTTTCCTGGATTTTCTTCCTGACAGCTGTGGCTGCACAGGAGAATTGCCATCTTTAGAGTCTTTCACAAGTGCTCATCCTGCACTCTTGTCTTTCAGACATGACATTTGCCGGAGTGCATCACATTTTGGGAATTTTCCTGGAATATTGCTCTGGTTTGGTGTGTTCCCTTCATCTTTCAGGTGAGGCCTTTTCAACCTCTGTTTATCCAAGACACTCCTGGGCAGGAGGTTTGAGGGTTCCATGCCGCCTGCACTCTCGTGGGGAGAGTTTGTGGTTGCATTGTGCCAACCTCATCATCAGTCCTGAGCATTTCCTTCCAGCATCTCTGATGGTGGGATCACTCTCATCTTTTATCTCTTTAATGGTGCCTCCACTTTCTAATCCTCTAGTAGCCACACCTGTGATCATTCATAACTGACTGTTTCGCTTGTGTCCAGGGGAAAGTTGTCTAGTGGGTCTGTCTGTCCAATGCTTGTGCACCCACACCACGGACCCTCCCTCATTCTGGCCTTGGGAAATTGTTGCCAGGATGATAACTTCACCATTTCTTCCATTCCATTCCATTACTTTCCCCATCAACATTACCTCTTTAGCTGAACCACACTGGTGTTAGACCCACCATGGTCTCATCTGCCCCAGAAACCTTGCACGTGCTATTTCCATTGCTTGGAATGCTTTGCCTCTTCTCCGCAACCTTACTTATTTCTTGAGAGCAATCTTTCCAGACATCCTCAGGTTATTGGCTTCCTCGTGTGTTATGGTTTGAATTGTGTCATGTGTTGAAGTCCTCACTCACTCTCAGGATCTCAGAAACAGAGTCATAGCAGATGTAATTAGTTAAGATGAGGTCATAAGGGAGAAAGTCAGGTTCCTCAAGCCCGGGGTCTTATAAAAGGGGGAATTTGGACAGAGACACATGCATGCAGGGAGAATGCCATGTGAGATAAAGGCACAGACTGGGTGCTGCATCTGCAAGCCAACAACCATCAAAACTTGCCAGCAAACATCCAGAAACCTGGGGAGAGGGCCAGAACAGGGAGATTCTCCTCACAGCCCCCAGGAGGAACCAGGTCTCCTGACACCTTGATTTGGGACTTTCTAGCCTTCAGGCTGAGAGGGAATAAATTCTGTTGGTTAAGCCATCCAGCTTGTGGTGTTGTTACAGACAGCCTGGGAAAGTAACACACCATCGCTATACCCCTCTATCAAACTTTAGTTTAATCATGACCGTGATAATAAGAATTTATTCAGTGTCTGCCTTTCTCGCTAGATTCTCAATTCCATCAAGGCAAGGATGACATGTATGTGTTATCAAGGATCAGTAAAACTCAGCACTAAGCAGAGTGTCTGCTTAATAGTATGTTAGAGAAAGAAGGAAAGAAAGAGAAATAAATGAGAGAAAGTCTTTAAAAATTATGTACTAGTTTAGTTTTTTTGTTTCTTTAAGTTAGGAGGAATGCTATCATGCCTGAATTTAAAGGTTTCCATTCAGTTTTGCTCAGAGGTCAGCAGTGTTCCACAGGAGCAAAGTTTGAGAACCACTGCTCCAAATAAAGCGTACTATTTGCTTTCCTCCAATCTGCTCTGTTCTCCTGTCTCTGTCAACACAGCTCCTTCTGCCGGGAGTTTTCATGACTCTTATTTTCCACAGCCCAGTCCTCCCCGTCCCTCAGAGCTCAGCCTAAATGTTCCCTCCATGGTGTCTTCCTTGACGCCCCGTTTCCGTGGGGCTCTGATCCAGTCGGACTCTGACCCCCACGAGCCGTGCGCACACCAGCAGTGCGCCCTTCCCCAGCGGACGTACCCGCAGAGTTAGAAGGCAAGAGACGCGCCTGGGGAATGGTCTAGCCAGGCTCTGCCGCTGCCCCTTCCGCGTGTCCTCATGGCGCTGTTTCTTCCCATAGCTGAGAGTTGCTGCCCCAAACTGGACGTAATCTCTTTCTTCTTCAATTCCCAGATGAAGCTTTTCTAGCCTTTGTCTTGGAAAAAATGATCACTTTCAACCTTCAACTTATGAATAGGACTCAGTTCTACCGTTTGAAAACAGGAGCCTCCTGTCAATGATCCCCTCCCTCCCTTGCAGGAGGCCAGGTTTGATTCATGGTGCCAGACTTCTACTCTCAAGGTTGGTGAACCTGGGGGTTTGATGCTGGCCGTGCCTCCAGCCCCGAGGGGAGGGACGGGCTTGTATGTGAGAGCCACATTCCCTCCGGCTTGTTAAAGCACCGCCTTGACAGGGTCCCCTCCTCGTGCCCAGGAGCAGCCTGGCCTTCAGCAGAGAGACGTGGAGAGACAGTGAGGACTTGCAACAGCCCCAGTGCACTCCTGGGAAGTAACAAAAGCAAACCGGGCTGGTTTCTGTCTCTGTGTTACTGAGCCCAAATTCGTTCTGCTCGCCGCACGGCAAGCCAATAAATCGGGAGACGGGGTGTTGGGGCAAGGAATAATGACTTTATTCGGAAAGCTGGCAGACCGAGAAGGTGGCAGACTAACATCCTGGAGAATCAACTTCCGCAAGCCTGAACCCAGGCTCATTTTATACAAAGAAGGGGAGGGGGCGTGGCTGTTTGCTGCAAGTTTCTTGATGTTGGAATCTTGTCCACATGGGCCAGGTCATGGTGTCCCTGTAAACCTCCAGCAAAACAAGTGTTATTTTTCTATGCTGCAACTTTTTTAATCGATATATGGATGGGAAAGTGTTCTTCCCTTAAAGGGCGGAGCCTTGAGGACGGGCTCTCCTGTCCATTTCAGGCTTCAGGCCACGTTCTGTTACAAAAGGTGCAGAACCAGCAGGACCCAGCACAGGAGGCCGAGCCCCGGGTTGGAGCCAAAGGAACAGACCTCACATGGAGTCAGGTTTGCTCTTCCCTGTTACATTTGCTGGTTTGCAAAAGCAAAGCCAGACATGGAAGGGGGGTTTTCTCATCTGTAGTTTTCTGGCTTTGGACAGGCCCGTATGTAAACGGTCACCTGTACATTTACCTGGCTTGTTTTCAAAGAGCTGCAAGATTGGATTCTGTGGTTGTCCCAGGGAGCTAACGTTAGATGCATGACACATATCCTTAGCAAAACGTTGGCCGTTGCTAGCCCTCTCTGGCTCTGGCCATCAGGAACTCAGCCTCCTAGGGAAATGAAAATAATTTAGTTAGTGATCTGGTGACCGATCTGGCTGATGACAAGAGTATTAGTTTGTAAAAGGCATATATTTGAGTTTTTAAAAATCATGATTTGTGTTGTCATACAGAATATCTGGAAGTTACATGTGAAAAGCAAAGCAACTGGACATCAGTAGAGAAAGAGAAAGACACCAGGTCATTCATCTGACTCTCAGTCAATTTAAAGAGAAGTTCCAGCACCGTTCCGCATCTCACGCGTGTGTTTTGGCCCCATGGAGTTACGCCTGCCCCTCATTTACAGCGGGGGCCGGCCCAGGGCCCAGGTGCTGCGTGTCGTGCCAGCAGAGCTGGGGGCAGAGGGGCCAGAAGTACCAGCCTCCCTCATGGAGGCTGAGACCGGCGGCAGAGGGCTGCCCTCAAGGTGATGACGAGGAGCGCTCCTGTAAAACCAGACGCCTTCCTCTCCCTGAAGTTTCACCAGGGTCTCTCTAATAACTCACAGAGGCTTCCTTCTGGAGGCTCCAGCCTCGCTGGTCTGCCTCTGCTCCTCAGACACGGTGCTCACCCTCATTTATTCCTTCCTTCCACAGGTCGTACTGCCCTTCTCCTAGAAACACCTTCCCCACCTTGGACACTTGACCAGATCTAAACTTCAGCTCATGACGATGTTCTGAGGGATGTCCTTCTCGGTCACCTGTGCACTCCCCCCTGGCCTCCTGTGAGGCCCGTGCTCCCGTGGCACCCTGTGCCTGGCCCCATCCCAGCTCTCCTCATGCTGCCTGGGGCTGGACCTTCTCCACCCCAGGACGGAGGCTTTCGTAGGCGTTTCTATGTTTCCAGCTTCCGGCATGGGAATTCACACAGGGAAGGAAACTGGTGTTTGTTTCAGGGACGGATGGATGGATGAATGAATAGCCCCAGAGCCCTAGCTGATACAAGTCTCTGGGTTGACGTGGGGAGTGAACGCTACAGCAGAGCTGCCCAGCGTCCGTGGTAGCCGGATGGTGGGGGCGCAGCCCAAGGGTTCCGTTCAGTTGTGCACTAATATATTCTGTGATAACATACAACTGTTGCAATGTGCAGACTCTCTCCCACGTGCCTAATGAATAATAGCCATGAAATGCAGGTGTCCTTACGCGTCTGTCCTGACACCGGAGGGTAGGCGTGGATGAAGGAGAGGGGCCATAGAGGGCACTTTTGGAGATGCCTGCACAGAGCTCATCCGGGGAGAGAAGCCCTGTAAGGAGAGGGGCTCAGCGCACACCTGCAGGTGGGAAGACAGTACAGACACACGTCTGGAGCCGCTTGTTGTGAGTCATGTCATAAAGACGACTTCTGCGGGAGAAACAAGGAGTCTTCCGGTCACAGAGGGAGAACGTGTGACGAAAGCGTTGAGGGACCCTCCAGGTCAGGGGTGATGCTGCTGCGCAGTCCTGGGTCTCAGAGTCTGACCTCTGTTAATATTTGGATTTGGGGGGTATCCCAAGGGTCTTTCTCCTCTTGCTTGAAAGCTCTCAAGAGGACAGTTTGAACTCTGTTATTCTTGTTAGAATTCCACCACCATTTCCCGGGGGCACGGGGACCCTGGTTAGAGCACAAAGGTAGCCTCTGACACTGGGGTTGGATTTCCCGCCCGAGGCAGCAGGACGTGTAGAGCTTGGAGAGACGGTGGAGGAGGGAACTCAGTGGGAGGCTGAGGCTAAACATGTCTATCAGTCTGCGGGGCATTCCTGCTTTGAAGGAACAGGTTCCCTAATGAGTAGCTGTTGTATCGTGTTGTATTGTATCATATCATATATCACATATACGTACTTGTGGGGCAGCCAGTCATGGCGCATTGCACCCTTTGGCCACAAGGGGGCACAATGCCCAAGTTGAGGCAATCAGCGGCTGCCACTTCCTGGATACGGGGTGACTGCAAGGGGGTGGGCTCTTTACTGACGCTGAGACACTGGAATCCTTCCTGGGAATTTTCTAGACTGAAGGTTGAGGGTAGAGGAGTGTTAAATAGCTTTTTCCTCCTTTTGCTTCATGAACTGGAAGAATGTCAGTCTGGGGCCGTAGTGACAGTTGTCCTGCTGCGGGAAGAACGTTCGGTTGTGGACAGAGCCCTGGGGAGACGAGCAGGGATGAGGAAGGGGCGCTCATGCTGCGCGGAGTCCTGACCCTCGCTCCGCGCGCACAGTAACAGGGGTCTCTCCCTTACTCTGCCCTCCTCGAGGGTCGCCGGGTCAGGATGCTCCAGAGAAACAGACCAATCGATTAATTGATTGATGACTGGAATTGGTTCTCATAATTATGGAAACTGAAAAGTCCCCAAATCTGTGGTGGATGAGAGTCGCTGTAAGACTGGGTGCTGTTTCATTGTGTATGCACACCACACTGTAAGGCCGGGCCGCATGGACTGAAGTAAGATTTGGTCGGGGTGAATCAGATTCAGGTCTGGGTTTCTAAACTGGAGACCAAGTTGGAAGTTAAATGAAACATCTGAGTGGGGACCAGGCCAATATAGTGAGAGCCAGGGTGAGGCTGTGGGTTCAAAGCACCCACACGAGTTAAAACCCAGGAAGAATGCGAGGAGGGAAGGACCAGGGTGAGGGTGGAGGACGGCCCACCCAGGGTCAGGAGCGCTGAGAGGATGAGCAAAACAAACTAGCCACCAGGTGGAAACCCAACAGCAACCAAGACCTAAACAAGTAATTCCCCGGGGTTCTGGGACATGTCTCTTTGGCAGGAACACAGGCCTGCGTGGCCAGCCCAGGCCCTGCAGGTGAAGATCGGGTACTTACCATTTCAAAGCTGTGAGTGACAACAGCCACCATTCACCGAGCTCCTCCTGCTACAGGAAGTAAGAAATGCTTTACTCTCCTTATCACGGTTAATAATCTGGGAAGTTCAGGCACAGAGAGGCAAGTTAAGTAACGAGGCTGTGGTTCCGAGCTGGCTGGATCCAAGCCCAGGCGGCTGGCTGCTGAGCTGGGCCTGCTCTTAGCCACGGCGGCGCCTGCCTGTCTTGCTGAGCCGCAACTGACGGGCCGCGCGGAAAGAGCCTAGTCCCCTGGGCTCGTTCAGGCGGCAAACCAAGGGCCACGATACTTTTATTTTTTAAGTAACATTAGACTAGACACTTGGTTCCTAAGCCTGGCTGTACCTCAGGATCACTTGGGTGCTCATGGGCTTCACCCCCAAATAATTTTGAGCCCCATGATTTTGTAACCTGTTCTAAACGATATATGGGAAATATTTTAATAACACATTGTCAATAAAAAACAAAATCTGTTCTCGTATTGACGGGGTGTCGTTGTTTTATGCTGGGTCCCTGGTTCCCTGGAGGTACACACGCAGCAGGGAAGAACAAGCCTGACTCCATATGAGGTCTGTTCCCTTGGCTCCAACCCTGGGCTCGGTCTCCTGTGCTGAGTCCTGCTGGTGCTGCACCTTTTATAACAGAACGTGGCCTAGAGCCTGAAATCTGCAGGAGAGCCCGTTCTCAAGGCTCCGCCCTTAAGGGTATGTTGACTGAAATAAACGCACAACCTTAAAATTGAGGGTTATGTTTTATTTGGCGGGAGGACTCGAGCCGGGATGACAGCCCCTCAGATGGCTCTGGGGGGCTGCTCCCAAGAGGTAGGGGAGGAGCTGGGATATACAGGAGCTTTACAACAAAGACCAGGTAGTTGGAACAATAAAAGATTGCTTGTTATCTAAAGAAAACCAGGCATCTCAAATTAAAGAATTTAGCGCTGTTCTATGTATGGGAGGAAGCAAACATTTGGGCTCACTGAATTCATTCCTTTGACAAGCACCTGGCTATCTAGGGCCAGTGTCCTGTCCTTTCTTATCCTGAGTCCACTCAGAGGGCACCATTGTGAGTGGCTGCAGAGGCCGGGCTGCAGGCCTGTCCCCACTGGGGGGTGGCGGCAGCCGCTGATGACTTGGTTTCAGCATTCTTTGTTTACTGATATGGTTGCAGTATTTTCATTCACATCGCATATTTTCGTTCACAAGTAGAACACTTTTCCATTCATATAGAGATTAAAAAGTTGCAGAACAGAGAATAGCATGCGTCTTCTTAGGGGTTTACGGGGACATCGAGACCTGACCTACATGGACAGCTGCAAGAACCAAGGATTCTGACACCAAGAAGTTTGCAACAACCAACCACACCCCCTCCCCCTTTTAGTATAAAAGGAACCTGAATTCTGACTTGGGGAAGATGGTTCTCTAGGACATTGGTCCCCCATCTTCTCTCTCTGCCGGCTTTCCAAATAAAGTCGCTATTCCTTGCCCCAACTCTTTATCTCCCAATTTATTGGTCTGTCATGCGGCAAGCAGAATGAGTTTGGACTCGGTAACAAACACAAGAAGATCCTGAGTCAGGAGCAGCCCATGTTGAGCATCTAGGCTGTGTCTGCTGGAAGGACCTTTCAGTTAATGGGATTTCACTCCAGATCAATCAGAATCAGACCCTTGACAGTATGAACATAACTTGAAGCAGTTTCATGATAACATGAAGCTTTAAAATCAGGCGGAATACAACTAGATAGACCTGTCTACCTCGGTTGTCACTCACAGTTTTGGGGAGGTATCCCCTCTGCCGAGTATCCAGATTTAAAGTCATCTCCTGGAGACAATCATGAAAATCAACGAAGCAAGGGTAAGAAAGGCTCTTTTTATTGACTGCATCTTCTCTTTAAAGGAAGGAGAGAGAAAATTTGGTTTTTGCTTTTTTAACTTTTATGGAAGAAATGACTTACGTACTGGAGCATCAAGAAAAAAAATGACTTCGGAGATACTTCATCCCCCAAGATAAAAGTCAGTGGGAATTCTCTGAGCGCAAAAGAGCAGAGAGAGTTTGTTGGGTAGATCCCAACAGGTGTCTTTACTGACTTCATGTGGTCCAGGTGCGGTGGTTCTCTTGGGAAGAAAACGGTTATTAAAGTTCTGGTTTACCTCCGTTTTCTCGCTGACCCAATCTATCAGTGCTTCCATCTTGTTTCATTTAAATGCAGCTCTGCCCTTCTGGCCAGAGCGCGCGTTCACTAAGCTAGTGGCCAAGTTGGTAATTCCTGGCTTAGCCCGTGAACATCTGGTGGCCTTTCAATCTGATGGCATGTAATTACAGCAGGGGCAGCAGGACAACTGGGGATGAAAAGGACGTGTCTAATCTTCCACCATATGTTTCCTCTTAACCTCTCGCCCTCACGCCCGCGCACATAGGGAGAACCTCCCAGCTGCTGCTGAAGCCCGCCCTGCGGAGGCTGCCCCCTTCCTAGCGTCTCGGCGCTTTCCTGGCGAACCCCGCAGAAACAGATCCTCTCTTGACTTTCATGTTCAAGTGATTCTTATTCACCCTTCTCAATATCCCTTGCATTTCATGCCTGATTCAGAAGTTCCTTGCTTGAATCAGTATGATCATGGTCCAGAAACTGAAGAGTCTTACAATCGATAAGCTTCACTGCGAAAATTACCTGCTCTTTCTTCCTTACAGTGGCGGATACATCCTGCGTAGCCAGACCTGGTTCCCACCCTTTGCGGAAGTCTTCACAGACATCGAGCAGGTGGATGCGCGTTAGGAGGCTCTCAGAGTCAGACACAAGCCGTAGTTTCTCAGGCTGAGGGTGTTGGAGGTACGTTGTCGGAGGCGCGACGCTCCTGCCAGGATGAAAGCTGGGGATGCCCACAGACTGTTAGGCACAAGATGTCCTGCTAGGCATCAAGATTTCACAGGCATCTGAATCATCTTCACATAATCATTCTTGGCACATGGTGGGTGCTTAAAGATGGTGATTATTGTAGAGGTATGAAGAGAATGAAATGGCCAAAATGTAAGCCACTGGTTAAGGGGGGTGGGGGAAGAAGTTAAGGGAATGTTAGTCAGCAAAGCATACTCAGCTCCATGTCATCTGACTTTTCCCCCCATATCATCGTGTGTCCTTGGCACTGGGTCATCCATTAACCAAAGCTTGTCATATTGTCCCTCAAATAATAAGGAGCAATGACAACTCTTGCTTATTGCCTGCAGTTCTGGGCTTTGTACAGAACAGAGATGTTGAGAAAACTGAGTAGTGAAGGAAGCATCCACTCAGCTGTCCAGAAGACCAGACCATCACCAGACTCTCCTCGGGGTTCCTGGGGTCGTGGAGTGAGCGCAGGGACACTGGCCTGAGCAACAGAAGTCACCAGGGTGAGCAGGGGACCCGAGAGCCGGCAGGCAGCCCTGCCTCCAGGCTTGTCTGACAGTCTCTCACCAGGATGTGGTTTCTCTTCCAGCTTGTCAGACTCTGCCTGCTGCTCCCAAACATGCTCCCACCTGCACTCTTGGAAATTTCTGCCCTGACCCTGGTGGGCTGAGTAGTGGCCCCGTGAGATGTCTGCCTCCTGAGCTCTGGTACCTCTGACCGTTCCCTTACGTGGCACACTTCACAGAGACGATTAGGTTAAGGGCCCTGAGGTGGGGAGAGTACCCTGGGTTATCTGCTAGGTGTCCTTGTAAGAGAGTGGCAGCGGGAGGCTCGACACAGGGAGAGGAGGAGAAGGCCATGCAACCAGGGAGGCTGAAGTTAGAGTGACGTGGCCACAAGCCAAGGAAGGCGGGCAGCCCCCAGCAGCTGGAAGAGGGGAAAGACAGATCGTCCCCCAGACACTCCAGAGGGAGCGCTGCCCTGCCAGCAGCAGAACTTCAGCCCAGTGATGCCGGGGCCACACTTCTGGCCCCCAGAACTACTAGAACATCAGTTTGTGTGGTTGAAAGCCACCAAGGTTTTGGTGATCTGCTACAACAGGCACAGGAAACTAATAGTCTAACAGGAAGCTGAGGGGTTTAGGCAGGTTTTTTTTTTCTTTCTATTTTTGTATTAAATATTTTGCTACTTATTTATTTGATAAAACATGAACTGAGAATCTACCATATGCAAAGTATGGGCTAGATGCTGGGAAGTGGAGATGCATAAAATAAACAATATGCTGAATCATATTAAATTGCTAATATTCAGCCTTTTTGACCTACAAAGTGGAAGTTTTATAAGGTTCAATGTAAAACTTCCTCACTGAGCTTATTTGGCAGATTTTACATAAATAGATACATGTAAAAATATATATTTATGTATATTTAATTAAAGTATAGTTGATTTAAAATATTGTATTCGTTTCAGATAAAGTGATTCAGCGATACATATATAATTTTTTTTTTCTGATTATTTTCCGTTATAGGTTATTCCAAGGTGGTAGTGAAATACACTTCCCTGTGCCATAAAGTGAATGTTTGCTGTTTATCTGTTTTATATATAATAGGTTTGTATCTGTTAATCCCATACTCCTGGCTTATTCCCCGCCCCCACACACCTGCTTTCCCCTTAGGTAACCATAAGTTTGTTTTCTATGTCTGTGAGTCTGTTTCTGTTTTGTAAATATATTCATTTGTATTATTTTTTAGATTCCATGTATATGAGATATCATATAATATATAATATTTGTCTTTCTCTGACTGCCTGACGTCAGTCCCCTGCCCTGCCCCCTCCCCCGGCCCTATAACTCTAGTTCTGTGGACAAAGGGGAGGATGGATTATACTTCGGTGGGCAAGATGCAGTTTGTGACACAGACAAAATAAAGAGGTCTATAACTGAAGTGCAAGGCACGATGAGAGGCCAGGACTTGTCATAGTTTGGGCTCCAAATTGTGGATTAGGCTTTACGTAGGAAGCGCCAGTCACTTAAAGGAAGGCAGGGCTTCAGCTGCACGTGTAGATTTGGTTGCCAGCAATCCTGAGGGGCACATTCCTGGGACTCATTTTGCCTTATTTTTATCATAGTGGTTTTTGAGCAATAGACCACTAACCAAAAGGCTAATGTTCTGGTTTGTGATTCTTTTTTTTAATTAATTAATTTTTAATTGAAGTGGAGTTGATTCACAATGATGTGCTAGTTTCTGGTGTATAGATCTGTGGTTCTGTGAGATGTGAAGTTCACCACTTTGAAGGTGATGCCTAAAGGCCAGGGCACCACAGCAGTGCAGCCTTTCTGAGCCACACACGTCCCGAGGGGTCATGGCACCACAGTGACTTTGCAGTTCTGGTGTCATGTGCCAACCTCCATAATTTCAGAATCCAATTTTAGAGCTTCATCGATCTTTCCAGAGACGCTAACTGGGGTGCGCAAAGAGAAGGTCGTGATTAGGATGGGGAGCAAATAAAGACATGACTGTGATCTACGTGACTTGGATGATAATAAATAAGGGAAAACTCCCACAGCTATATGGCCTATAAGGGGCATTTTCTTATACAGTGTAACTGTCAAAAAGGATCTGGTAGTTCATTAACATTTTAAAACAATGCACGGTAGCATAAAGATAACTGCTTTAGGAGGTAATGTGAGAGCCCTCTCTAGGGGAGGCCCCACGTTTGTCGGTGCAAGTTTGTGAATGTCCCTCAGGCTGAAAGCTGAGTGTCCAGCACCCAGACTCACCCCGAGTCCAGGACTGAGAATTAGCCTGAGCTGCTGCGCCTGAGGCGGAGGACGGGCATGCTCGCTGGGACTCCTGCTTCCCATGTTTCTCTGGAAGTTCTGCTTCTCTGGAGAAAGCGTGAGAGGATTATGGAGGAAGACTGGCTTAGCAGACACTTCTGTGCTGTATTCAGCCTCAGAGGCACGGGCTCCATGAACGAGGACTTCTGGCATGCCGTTGTGCTCCTGTGGAGTGAAGACAGGGACATTTCTAGGTTATTTCCTAAGAATCGTATGCTAATTTCTCTTCAACTTCATCACTTCTGAACCCGAGTCTCATGATTTCAACCTCACCTGGTGCCAGGTAAGCATATTTGCCTTATTTATTTTCGGTGGAGAGGCTCAAACTATGTCTGATGGATTCCCACTCTAGCCCGGCTAGGCTGAAGCAAACCAACCCCAAACCCCAGCGGCTTAACTCAGGCTTATTTCCTGCTCACGGGAGGCTGCTGGCGTCAGGTGGCTTTCTTGAGTGTTCTCCCCCAAATGCCAATTGAAGAGCCCAGGTTTCTTTCATCAGTGGCTCTGCCTTTGTATGTGGCATCATGGTTGGGACAGATGGGCATGGAAGGTCCCATGGGATGCTTTAGGGGCCAGATGGAAGTGACATTGCACCTACATTCATTGATCGGAGACTAGTCACATGGTCCCAAGCAAACTGAAAAGGAGGTTGGAAAGTGGAGATTGTCCACGTGCCCAGGAAGGCACACAGGGACTTGGTATGTAGCTAGCTAGTCTCTGACACTCATAATTAAGGAAGCTTTTATGTCGTTGATGTCTGCCAGTCATGCATGTGATTTCCACAGGGTAACATAGGTGGTGTTCTTTGGCTCCCCCGTGGCAGAGGTGGGGTCGCTGTATGTATGTGAGCTCATGGCAGGGTCTCCCCGTGGCTGAGTGTGAGGTTCATCTTTATTTGCTACCCCCTCCCCTTATGCCAGCTCCCCCTTCCTCCCCCCTCTCTCACAGCCGCTCCAAAGTGTGCACTGCATGTTCTTGAATGGTCATGCATCTTGCAGAACAAGCAATGCAGGACAGGAAGGTTTGTCTCCACATCTCTTCCAGCTCTTGATAATACTCACCATGCTTGTAAAGTGACCTCTCATTGTGGTTTAATCTGTGTTATTTTAATACCATTTACACACATCTTTCTATAATTGCTTATTCATGGTTTTTTTCTATAGAGCTCCAATTCTCTATAGGACTTTCTTTTTCGTTGATTTACAAGAGTCCTTGTACGTTCTAGATGGTAATATGCTGCTGATTTTGATGTGGCAAACACCTTCTCCTAGTCTGTCATCTCTCTGTAGCTTCTTGGTGTTCGTTACTGAACAAAAGGCTCTAATTTTGATGTAGTCAGATTGATCCACTCACAAAGTACGTCATGGTATATTCTTTTTTGTTTCTTGTTTAAAAAGTCTTGTGCTGATTTTGAGTTGTAACGATGTATTCCTACATCTTTGCAATTCTTTTCAATTTTCAGGCTTTTAAACTGTCTGGAGTTTACAGCTTGGGATGGTATCAGCTTTATTTTCTCCCCAGTAATTCAGTTTCTTGCATGTCATCTACTAAACAGTTCCCTCTTCCCCCCTTGCCTCGCGGTGCTGGCGTGGGACCACCGCCAAGC
This sequence comes from Camelus ferus, assembly GCF_009834535.1. Classification (NCBI taxonomy): domain Eukaryota; kingdom Metazoa; phylum Chordata; class Mammalia; order Artiodactyla; family Camelidae; genus Camelus; species Camelus ferus. The sequence goes on from NC_045696.1 coordinate 4,351,819, forward strand.
TCCTGCACGTGGTTCCTTGGTCTCTTTGTCTAAATCTGTCCGAGAACCGTATTGCTTTTATCTCTATCGTTAGTTCGAGTCAAATCCAGCCTGATCCTCACCTTTGTTTTTCATTTTCAAAATCAATTTAGCTATTCATGGATCTTTATTCCTTCATATAAATTTTAGAATTAGCATATGGAAATTATTTTTTAAATCCAGCTGGAATGTTGATTAGGATTGCATTGAAAATACAGATTAATTCAGGAAGAATTGGCATATCTTCTACATTAAGTTGGTTAATTGGTGTACTTGCTATATTAGGTACACTCTTGTATAAATTTCTACCAGGAATATGTACAGATCTCCATTTATTCAGGTCATTAATATCTATTAATAATTTAAAATTTTCAGGTAGTGTGTATTCACCCAAACTATTTTTTTTTAAGCATGGGTATCAGTTGTAACAAAATTTACTTGGGGGCGCTCTCTTGCGGGGAGCTCCCGTCTCATCTCACCACAGACGTGTGCAGAAACGTGCCTCTCTCAGCCGGAGTCGGCACACTCTGCTGCCACCTGCAACCTCCCTCTTGGATGGAGCGCTGCAGAAAGTTTAAAAAGCTTCCTCCAATCAATTAAAATGAATTAACTGCACCCTGGGGATATGATTTAAGACATGAACTCTGCCTGAGTAGAAAAATTTCAGCGTGTTTCTAGCCCAACAAGCCTTCAACAGCATGCACACGGCAGGGAGCTGCTGAAACCTTTGTTTTGCTCAAGACATGGGGAAGCTGGTAATGAGGGCTCAGGGCTCCTCCAGCTTCCCCCCCACCCCCAGCGTACCTCTGCAGGAGGAAAAGGAGAATTTATACCACTGGTCGGTCTAAGAATGCAGCCCAAGATGGTCTGAGGCCGAGTCAGATTTTGTTTTGAAGTCCTGGGTCTTCAATTTTCCTTGAAATTTTAATTCTTCTCAAACTCTGTTGATTTACATTTTTTTCTAGGCAGAGCACAGCGTGAAGCACAGCGGGCTCTCCGAGTCATGCCGCATCTAACCTGTGCTGTGGCGGCCCCCCAGCCGCACGGCCCGGGGCCCAGTCTGACGAGGACAGCACTTTACTTTTTCATGACGGTTTACTGGGGGCTGTTACCGGCTGAGTTGTGCCCCTTGGAAGTTCATATGTTGAAGCTCAGACTCCTGGTACCTCGGACTGTGACCATATTTGGAGCTGGAGCCTTTAAAGAAGAAGTTAAATTAAAATGAGGCTGTTAGAAGAGGGCCTGACCCGCCTGGCGGCGGTCCTTCTAAGAAGAGGTTAGGACACACGCGCACACAGAGGGAGCGCGCGTGAGGGCACAGGGCGAAGACGGCCGTCTGCAAGCCCAGCGCGCGGGCTCGGACAAAGGAAGCCCTGCCACTTTGATACTGGACTTCTAGTCGCCAGGGCTGTGAGAAAATTTATCTCTCTTGTTTGAGCCCCTCAACCTGTGGGGTTTTGTAATGGCAGCCTGAGCTGCCTAAAGCAGGGGTGAGCTTGCAGCTTAGATTTTTAAGAAGATAGCTCTGCCATCTAGTTGTTCTTCATCCTTCTTTGGCCCTTCTACAAACCATTGGGTTCTTGATGGGCAAGGAAGACCAAAAAGAGGTGAGCATGGGCCAGATGAGATAGAAGGGAGAATGGGGAATACTGGATGGTTCAGGGTGCACTGGAGTCAGGAACTCTGTCTGGAAGTGAAGTGGTGACTTTCTAGAGAATTCTGAGGAAGGAGGGTATGCTGGTCACACCATGATGGATTAGGATGTAGGCATTAGATTCCACATATAAGTGATATCACATGGCATTTGTCTGTCTCTGTCTGACTTACTTCACTTAGTACAATTATCTCTAAGTCCATCCATGTTGCTGCAAATGACATGAGTCCATTCTTTTTCATGGCTAAGTAATATTCCATTGTGTATGTATACCACAATTTCTTTATCCATTCACCTGTTGATGGACATTCAGGCTGTTTCCATGTCTTGGCTGTTGTAAATAGTGCTGCTATGAACACTGGGGTGCATGTTTATTTTTGAATTAGTTTCCTCCAGATATATGCCCAGTAGTGGGATTGCTGGATCATAGGGTAAGTCTATGTTTAGTTTTTGAGGGATCTCTATACTGTTTTCCATAGTGGCCACAGCAAAATTACATTCCCAGCAGAGGGTGTGGAGAAAAAGGAACCCTCCTGCTCTGTTGGTGGGAATGTAATGTGGACTTTTTAGTGACGGCCACTCTGACCAGTGTGAGGTGACACCTCCTTGTCATTTTGAGTCACATTTCTCTAATAATTAGTGAACTTACTTACAAAACAGAAACAGACTCACAGACATAGAAAACAAACCATGGTTACCAAAGAGGAAAGGTAGGGGAGGGATAAATTAGGAGTTTGGGATTAACAGATGCAAACTACTTTATACAGAATAGATCAACAACAAAGTCTTACTGTATAGCACAGAGAACTGTATTCAATAGCTTGTAATAACCTGTAATGAAAAAGAATATGAAAAAGAATATATATGTATAACTGAGTCTCTACACTGTACACCAAAACTAACACAACATTGTAAATCAACTATACTTCAACAATACATAAAATAAAAATGATGATTATCCTTTAAAAAAAAAAAAAAGATGCAAGGATTAGAATCGTAATGAGGACGGGCATCTGTCTGGCCAGGGCCTGGTGGTGGATGGGACTCAGAGGCAGCACAACGTCCCGGGGAGGAGGCTGGGCAGAACCGAGTCGGGGTCACGGCTGAGGTTTGATCCAAGAGCACCCGGCATGGAGGACTGTCAGCGCAGGGAGGTCGGGGAGAGACGGATCCCCAGGCGTGAACAAAGCACAAAGCCAAGAAGAGTTTGGGTGCAGACGGCTGAGCGCCTGCCCAGCGCAGGACCTATGGTCTGGGGGTGGGAGGCCCTCCCTGAGCGTGGCTGGGCTCCAAGGCAGAAGCAGCCGGGCCCACGGAGTGCCCGTAGGAAGCTGATGAGGCACAGAGCAAATTAGGGCGTTGACTCAGGGGCTCATGCTGACTCAACAACCCGTGGGAGGGCTTACCTTGACTCAGGTGCGGGGGACGTGCCCGAAGATGGACGGACTTCTTTCCAGTCACATCAGCAACAAGCTGGAACCCCTCTGGTTCCTCACTGAGTACACAGAGCAGCGCTGGGAGCTGGGGGTGGGAGCCGGCCTGCAGGTGCAGGGCTGCAGGCGGGTCATTCCAAGGAGATACTTCGCAGCGGTGTGGGGGTGAACTGCCTGCTGAGAACAAGCTTCATCTTGATGTTCTCTGGACGCGGACCCCGCCACTTGGCATATGGAGTCTGTCCACACCAGGGTGGCGGGGGGTGGGCTGGCTGGTGGTGATATTGCAAAACCCAAAGCTGTAAGATTTAAAAACAAACAATTATTCTAGCAGAAAATGAGAGACTAGCTTCGAGTTTTCTTGTTAAAGACTTGTTTCTAAACAGCTGAATAATTACTGTCGTCTATTTAAGATTTCCAGATGGTTTCTACATTTTTCTGCTTTCTTCAAAATTTCTCAGTCTTTTTACACTTGTCTCAAAGATTGCTGTAACATTTCTAATTGGATCATTGCATTTACAACAAACATTTCTGGGAGGCCCGCTCTACTAAACGCTGGTGAATGAGATGCATAAAAAGTCCCACTAACATTTCATGAAGAGAGAGAGGAGGTTGCTGCAGGACTTGATGTTCTTAGGGTTTCTTTTTTATTATCCCCACCACTGAATCAATACTGACAAATCAAATGCTGATTTGATAAGTTGTCTAAGTCTGGGTAAGATAGCACATTTCATAGTTTTTTTCGTGAAAATGGTATTTTCAGTGGACTTTAAAGCACAGAATGGTGACAGTCTGCGCCTTACTGCTTCACAGAAGCACTGTGGCTTTCTCTGTCCTTTTGCAGGGAAATTAAGGCTTTCAGGGCTTCTCTCATTGATTTTTCACTCAGCAACAAGCAGACACATCCTAGGTCCTCAGAGTGGCCTCCATTGTCACGATGTTGTGTGTTACCAATATCTGCCAGTGATCTTGCTTTGGGATCCAGCAGAGGACGGAGGGGCCCCCGGGCTGCGGCCCCAGCCCGCCGTCCCAGCCTGGCCTCATTCCGCTCTCGTATCTGACTCCCGGGGCCTGTGCTTGAAGCCACCCGAGCTCCTTGGTTTTTACGAACAGCCTTGCATCTCCCGTGTTCTCTGAGTTCCTGACTACTGGTTACATTTTGTCAAGTCTTTCCTGAAGGGTCCTCGTCAAGCGTCTGTTTTCCTCCCTTGGTGTGTTCATGGCATTTTGACTTGTCTTTGGGGGACCGTATTTTCTCCTGGATTAAAAAAAAAAGATAACCCCTTATCTTTTCTAAAAAAAATAGTTTTGGGGGGTTACATGTTAAATTTAGAGTTTACAATGAAGGCTGCGGTGAGTGAAGGAATAAACTGAGAGCTGGTTTGATAGTTTATCTTTTTCCTTTGACATATAATGCCTACAAGGACCCCCAATGGCTGTGCAGTGCACGCGCGCACACACACACACACACACACGCAAACAACACACACGTACTCTTTCAACAGTGTAAGGCTAGCGTCTCTGCTGATTCTGTAACCTAGTCCCACCTTCTGCAGAAACGAGGACAAACTTGGGTTCTCGGCCTCCACCTCACCTTAGATGCACAGAGCAGCCTGATTTACTGCAGGGCTCTGGGTAGATCAGCAGTCCCTCTTGCCTGTTCCACTTTTCTACTTCATTTTCTTTCTTTTTTTTTTTTTTTAATTTTTAGTTTTGGAAGGAGGTAATTAGGTTTATTTTTATTTTATTTAAAAAATTTTAATGGAGGTACTGGGCATTGAACCCAGGACCTCATGACTGCTAAGCATGCGCTCTGCCACTGAGCTCTACCCTCCCCCTCTACTTCATTTTCTTTACACTCCTCTTCTCCCTCCCACCTCCTCCTTCCCTCCCCTCCCCTCCTCTCATGAAGCTTCCTTTTCTTCTGGAGAGAAGAAGACGGAGGGAGGGAGAAGCTGGTCTTCCCTCTGTTCACACCCCAGGACCCATTTCCCCCCTATTTAGAACATGGCCTCTTGGGTTCTGGTTTTCATTGTTTGCATTATCTTCTTTGGGTGACTGTGTGGGGTCTGCAACCTCCATGCCTCTCCTGTTCAGAGCATCTCAGCCCTTTTCTCAAATCTCCTTTCCACCCTCTGAGCCGTTAATATAATGAGGTTGGACATACTGCGTTCTTCAAAGCCCTTTGTAGCTCCATTTTCGGGGTCACCATGAGCCTCTCCTTTACAGCCTGGAGGGAGTGAGGAGGCAGATTGAGAGGGGGGACAGAGACATGCAGGGAGGGTGGGCACCTTGATCACCAAGGCCTGCCCCAGCCCTCTGAGGCCTGGCCCTCCTTTCCTCTGCCTCATCCCCCTCCCCACCCAGGGGCCATCCCGGGGTACCGACTGTGACCCCTCGGTGGTCCGGAGTATGTTGGTCCAGGGCACGCAGACCACCCCTCAATAGTGACACACGGAGCATTTAAGTAGATTGGGGGCTACACACACGTTAAATTCGAAAGCATCGTTCACTCTTCATTTCACTTGGTCTCACTGGTGCCGTTTGCCCTCTGTGTATGGCGATTAATTTTTACTGTGGTAAAATACACGTAACATAAAATGTGGCGTTTTAACCATTTTCAAGTGCATTGCTCAGTGGCACCAAATACATTCACGTTGTGCCACCATCACATCCTCCTGTGAATGTCATTCTCCACGTGTACAGTACAGTAAACCATTTCCTGCTTCTGTCAGTCACTGGCGATATTTCTGGAGGTTTAAGTAAAATGGTTCTACAGGAAACAGCTGAAACTGAAGAGAGGTCTTAAGCGGCCGATTCGACGGGCCATTTACGCATCATGGCCAGCAGAGGGGGGCGGTGGGCCAAGCCTGGTGGAGCCGCGGCGGTTCCTTCCCCTGCGGCGCTGAACGCAGCGAGAACCCGGCCAGGCGGACGCAGCAGACAAACCAGCATCACCAAACAAGCGTCGCTGTGTAGGGAACGCTGGGACCGAATGATGGTCGGGTGGGTCACGGAAATTTTTCCCACCACTTTTCACAGGTGAGAGAGATCACCAGGGAAGAATGGTAATTGTCCCCTCTTTTCCAGAGTCCTTGCTTTTTTGATTGGGGACGGTAAACAGCATTCTTTGGGTTCTGTAACCTAGGTGGGCAGTTCTTGGGGACACCCGAGCTGGGGAGAGAGACCTGCAGTGTATTGCCAACGTTGGTGTGAAATTCAGTTTGAGTTGGAGAAAATAAGGAAGTGGGCAGGGGGTAGGGATGGGGGCGGGGTTTTCGCGTACCTGGAATGGTGTGGGCGTGTCTATGAGTGCTGGAGTCGCCCCTGCTAAATGCTTCTCCAGTGACGCATGCAGCCGCTCTGCACGTTCCTTAGAGAAGACGCAGCTATCACAGCTTCCAGTCTCCGAGTTCCCAGTGCGGGTCCAGCTCTGAGTAACAGAAGGCCAGTCCTGTTTGCAGGGAGAGTTTATATGGAAAAGCAATGTTCCCTTGTTGACAGGCAGCTGGAACATTTTTAGCAAATTACCCAGAGTTTAGGGAAGAGTTCTTTAGAAAATGAAACCCTGGCACTTAGAGCCACAGATCAAAATGGATGAGGGGTCTCAACAAAGAAAGTAGAAAAGACAAGTCAGTTATTTTTAAACCTGATAACCTAGAATTAGCTGAGAGGATCACTCAACTTACACACAGAGACAAAAAAGCAAAATGCAAGCCAAAAACCCTCGGATCCTTCACAAACTTTTACTAAAAATGAACTCATTACCTAACAGATGACATGCTTTCCTCCGTGACCATTCACTACTCTTCATCCAGAGACAAAAATCACAAAAACAAAACAGACCCCAAACACCCAGCAAACACCAAAAACCTTTTCTGAGTTGCTTTTTATCATCCTTTTGTTGAAGTGCATTTCCAGCTCATCTTGCTTCACTATTAGCAAAAATGCACTGAACTTTGGAATTCTCCTTCTTTCCTCTCTCTCTCACTGGAAAATGAAGTTCTTTATGCAAATTATTGCCTTATGTCTGCCCGTCTTGGGTCTGTGTGATGGGGTCGCTGACATTTCTTTGACCTCCTAGTGGAATAATTAGGTGCTCCAGTTACCAAGCAACAGAAAGTCGGACGACCCAGGAGCAGAGAGTCCTGGGCAGACGCCATGGAAGGTCGGAATCCACTTCCAAAGAGCCTCCACCAGACATGGGGGCAGGGAGCTCCTGCCCCAGCGGCTGATGTCCCCAGGTGGCCCGCTCACCCCCACTGTCCCCAGACAGCACACCGACGGGATGCCAGCCTGCCCATCTTGGGCTCATAAGGCATCCTATATGCAGAATTCAGTGAACTCTTCTGCATTTTCAGTTGTTTAATTTATTGTGGTTAAAAAACACACATAACATGAGCTCTACCTCTTAAAAATAGTTAAGTGTCCAGTACAGTGTTGTCACTGTAACTACAAAGTGTCCTACAGCGCACCTCTGGAGCTTTTCATCTCGCACAGCAGAAACTTCACATCCATTGAATCGCATCCCCCGTTCCCTCTTGCCCCAGCTCCTGGGAACCAGCACTCTGCTCTCTGCTTCTGTGAGTCGGCCCACTTCGCTACCTCGTGCAAGGGGGACTATGCCATCTGCCTGCTTCTGTGACTGGTTTATTTCACGTAGCATCAGAGCCGCTCGGAGTGCGTGGTTCTAGGAGGAGAGAGCACCTGTTCACTTCCCCAGCATTAGAACCTCAATACAATGAAGTGAGGCTGACCCCTTGCACTGGGGGTGGGGGTGTTTCTGATTGGTGGGTTTTGTGAATCACACCGCGAAACCCCTAAGAGGAAAAAACACAGCATCAGAAGATTGCACCTTCCTTCTGAATTCTGTCTCGGGAACCTACTAATTTCATAATGTGGCCTGTCAAGGATACCCTGGAGCTGGAGCAAAAAGCATGAAGACACCAGGTTGTGTAAACCCCCAAATGTGTGTGTGTTTAGGCCCCAGAATCCCAGGCCGTAAAGGCCGCGTCCCAGAACACCTGTGGGGACCGTGCCTGGCATTGAGGTTGTGTGATTATGAGGAGCTCCTAATTATCTTTATACTTTCCTGTATTTTTCAAATGTTCTACACTTGACATTATCTTCATTTTAGCAAATATAAACATAAGAAGATGGGTATGTGTGTGTATGTGTGTGTATATGTTGTATATGTGTGTGTGTGTGTGTGTGTACAATGTCCAGGGGCTTGAAAACAGTAGTTATTACATGTAAATCTGCTTATTCCTACAAGGGGAGAAGTAAATAACTCACTTCTGAGCCTCGCCTGGGTGACTGATGGGAGCCACCCCGAGGGCTTAGATTCAGCAGGGAGGAATCTGTGCTCGTGAACCACGTGCTTCAGTCACCTTCCCGAGACTTAAGATCCTTCAGCTGCAATGTGTAAAAATGAGAGTCAAGATGCATAGAGCACGTACCATGTTTCAGACCTGCTAAACATCTTCCCCCATTAATTAAAAAAAGTTTTTTTATTTTTATACAGTTGCTACCAAATATTGGTTGTATTCAGTGTTGCACGATACAGCCTGAACCTGTCTTACCCCCGGCAGTCTGCACCTCCCAGTCCCCACCCCTGTCCTGCCCCTCGCCATCCCTCTCCCCACTGGTGCCCACAAGTTTGTTCTCTGTATCTGTGGGTCTTCTTTTATGTTATATTCATTAGTTGTTGTATTTTTCAGATTCCACATATAAGAGATCCCATATGGCATTTCTCTTTCTCTGTCTGACTTATGTCACCAAACATGACACCCTCTGAGTCCATCCATGTTGCTGCAAATGGCAAACTTTTGTTCTTTTTTATGGCCAAGTAGTATTCTGTTGTATATCTATGCCACATCTTCTAAATATTTCATCTTCTTTTTTTTTTACATTTTTTATTGAGTTATAGTCATTTTACAATGTTACGTCAAATTCCAGTGCAGAGCACAATTTTTCAGTTATACATGAGCATACATATATTCATTGTCACATTTCTTTTTCACTGTGAGCTACCACAAGATCTTGTATATATTTCCCTGTGCTATACAGTATAGTCTTGTTTATCTGTTCTGCATATGCCTGTCAGCATCTACAAATTTTGAAATCCCAGTCTTCTAAATATTTCATCTTCTAAACAATTAATTTTACACCAGGCCTGAGAGGATGGTTCTGTTAACACCCTAGACTTCCATTGACGAGACAGAGAGGCAGAGTGTCAGGTGACCTGAGGGAGCTGCCCAGGGCCCTTGCCCCCACCCACCAGGCCATCCTGCCCCTCAGGACGGAGTGGCAGGAAACAGGGCGCCCCGCAGGGATGTGTAAAACTTGCAAAATAGATGGCACTGGGAGGTCTCTAGAGAACTGGATATCAGAATTAGTTATTTAAAATTTTGATTCTTGTAGCAGAGCCCCCATTCTTGGTATTTGGCAGGCCTGGGGTGAGAAAGCCACCTTCTTGTGGAATCTGGTTGGATTTATAAGGCTGGCAGATTCTGCGGAGACAGTGATTACCTGAACTGGATCTCTTTCAGTGGATCACCTCTTGTTCCCGTGGCGTGGACTTGGCCTGTGACGATGGCAGTGACCAGGGCCCACCCCCAGACCACAGGAGAAAGCCTGAAAAAGGCTCAGAGCCGGGGACGTGATTCTGGGAAGGACTCTGAGCTTCTCCTTCCCTCTGTGGTCTCCTTAAGGGTGAAGTGCTGATGCTATATTGGAGCTAAGCTTTAGCACATATGTCCCCAGAGTAGGTAACGTACTGAGTGATTTACATCTACATTTAAGAGGGTGGCTGTCTCACTCATCTTAGGCTGGGTGGCTTATAAACAACAAATTTATTTCTCACAGTTCTGGATGCTGGGAGTCTGAGGTCAGGGTACGAGGATGCTGGGAGGTAAGGGAAACTCTTACTGGTTTACAGATGGCCAGCTTCTTCCTGTGTCCTTACACGGTGGAGGGAGAGCAAGCTGTCTGAGTTTTTTGGCCGCTTCTTACAAGGGCACTACCCCATTCATGAGGGCTCCACCCTTATGACCTCATGACCTCCCAATAGCCCCACCTCCTAATACCATCACACTGGGATGCAGGTTTCAACAAATGCATTTAGAGGGAACAAAAAGATTCAGGCCGTAACAGTGACTGATACAAGATCCTCCCGGACACTAAGTTTGGCAGAAAAACCTTGTGTTGATGACTTTAACTAGCAGTTACTCTAGAATAGGAAAGCCAACTTTGTTTCTGTCTGACGTGGACACACACAGACACACAGAACTTACAGTCTTGGGACCTTCAAAAATGGTGGCTAACTGACTTTGACACACTGCATTTTAAGCAGCAGCATGACATAAATATTGGTCAAGACAAAGCAACAGTGCAGAAAGAAGAGAGTTCTAAAAGAGGCTCCTGGAATCCTGAGTTCTAGCTACTGCTGGTCACTGCATGTCTCTGAATGACTACAACTCTACGAGGTTTCTTACCTCGAAATTCAAACTAATTCTGACAGCTTTGTTCTCTTGAGTATCATACACAGAAAAACAAGACCACTCTGTCGCTATTCTTCTCTTTATTGATTGTGCAAAGCCCTCTGGCTCAGATGTCTGCACTCATGTATTCGGTCAACAAACATTTACTGAAATATAAAGAGGAATCAGAAGCTACTTCTCTGCGCTCAAGGATCTCACAACCCAGTGGAGATGCCAGAGCTCTGGGAACAATGTGTGTGTGTGTGTGTGTGTGTGTTGTGTTTGTGTGTGTGTGTAAGGTAAGAGAGTAAGAGGCAACTTGGGTCAGGGTGTAACAGAACCATTTTTGGACTAAATGCGTTTCTCCATGGTTTTGGAGCTGGCCTGGCTGTGCCAGAGCTGAATAAAAATAAGGTTTAAATTACGTGCAATTAGAAATTTCCCTTTTCCCCCTTCATCTGGTTTTGCTCATCTCTAATCTCATTTCTTACTCTCATGCCCACCACCCAGGCTGGCGGCAACTTGGCAGAACATTGTCCATAAAATTAAATTCACAAAGGCCTTGGCAGTTAGTTCAGAATCCAGCCCCAGTATAGATGCGACCCCGGGCCGTAGCCATCTGGTAGACCTGGTACCGCGCGCAGGGAGCAGAGTGACCCTTGGTAAGCCGGACTTTTGAACCCTGTCTGGCAGGGTGGGGGCTGGCAGGAGCCTAGCTGATGTGCAGAGGAACTCTGGGGAAACGTTCCATTTGCTTTTTATGCAACCATAATCCCAAGTCTTCAGTAAAGAAGTCCTGGTGAAAGATCCTGACCTTTTTAATCAAGTCAGGTCCAAGGCTTAGAATATTGCCTCCAAACACTCAGCACTAAGGAGTCCAGGAGCCTTATTTCCATGACCTCTTCACTCTGCCAGTTTTCTTAGGGCTTGAAGATGCTTGTCCCCTGTCTACCTCCCCGCCCCCCTCCCCCCCCCCCACTCCAGCTGAATAATTCGGGTTGTGTGAAATAGAGTTACAAAGGGGCATTGTTTTGAGCCTTTTGCTGGGTTGGCTACATAACAGGCCCTTTAATTCCCAAGAAAATTGCTTGTTCTGTGCAAAATATACTGTACCATTCACTTCTCAACCTAGCTATTTCTATTCTGACACAGCCTCCTTTCAAACGCGACGCACAGTATGTAAATGCAAGCCAACAACCCGAAACTCTTTTCTAAAAGGGAGGCTGCTAGTATTTTTCTTTGAAGATTGTCCCCTTCTTTTAGACAGGAAATTACTGTCAACTTTCTTGCCACCTGGCAGTAGTTACTGAGCTTTTCCTCCCTTTTTTTTTTTTTTTTTGAAAGGAAATATTGTGCCAGGGACCACTTCTAGAAATATGTCTATATTTAAAAATCATCATCTTCAAAAACTGACATCAACAGTCACTGACGGCACTGTAGGCACACCGAGGAGCTGGAGCTCAGGGTAAACGTCTTTCCAGTGAACGTGAACTTGTACCTCTTGGTCTATTTCAGAGAGCTTTTGCTCGGTGTAATTACTATGGTTTCTAAAGGAGTTTCTGTGTAATTACCATGGAGTTTATTTCACGGTAACTATGCAATTAACTTGTCCCACTTCTCTACATGGAAAATACTATAATTCTAATACAAATGGGTTGGGTGCTAGTTTTCTCAACCGTACTTTAAAAATATCTGTATTTTAAATGTTTTCTTCATTTTCTCCCTTCTCCTTCTTCAAATAACATGTTTGGTTTAGTTAATTTCTTTTTTTTTTTTTGCTTTTTTAAATCCAAGAAAGGCAAAATTGCTAAAATTTTACTGGACAGCCCCAAATTATCAAGAAAGCTTTGGAGGACATAGAAAATAGCAATGGGAGTTAAATGACCCACACAAACGAATGCTGGTTGAGGGTCTTTAGAGAAACTGTTGAGAGCTGATGGGAATCAGGTCATGAGCCCAGGATGAAACCAGATATTCTTTTTTTTTTTTTTTTTAACTTTTTTTCTATTGAGTTAAAGTCATTTTACAATGTTGTGTCAAATTCCAGTGTAGAGCACAATTTTTCAGTTATACATGAGCATACATATATTCATTGTCACATTTGTTTTTCACTGTGAGCTACCACAAGATCTTGTATATATTTCCCCACACTATACAGTATAATCTTGTTTATATATTCTACATATGCCTGTCAGTATCTACATATTTTGAACTCCCAGTCTATCCTTCCCACCCCTTTCCCCCTTGGCAACCATGTTTGTATTCTATGTCTATGAATTTGTTTGTTTTGTATTTATGTCCTTTTTTTTTTTAGATTCCATGTGAGCGATCTTATATGGTATTTTGCTTTTTCTTTCTAGCTTACTTCACTTAGAATAACATTTTTCCAGGGACATCCATGTTGCTGCAAATGGTGTTATGTTGTCATTTTTTATGGCTGAATAGTATTCCATTGTATAAATATACAGATGACTGGATAAAGAAGATATGTTATATTTATACAATGGTATATTTATACAATGAAAACGGATGTTCTTGTCTTTACTTCTCATTGTGTTCAAATTAACTGTGGGAGGGAGTGGCTTGACTTGGGCCCTTTGTGTTTTCTGCTGTGAAACTGAGGGTGGCGTTTGGAGAACTTCCCAGGGGACATCCCCTCCTGTTGTTTAAGGCACAGGTTGGGAGATGGAACTGAGCAGTAATAAGAGGCTTTGAAAAGGGAAAGTAACCTCATTGCTAACTACAACCTGGAGGAAGGTGGGAAGTGTTGAATCCTAGATTTTTTTGGAAAATAATTTTGCTTGCTCCTGGCTGTGTGACCAGCTGGGGTGGCATTTCTATGACCCATTGAGACGATGGATGAATTCATTTCTAAAAGCAAGTCAACTAACCTGTGAAACCACAGGCCCCGTGGAAAGCCATAGACTAAGCTTTACTCATCTAATCTCATAAACCCGTCTGTCCATCCGTCTTTCCAAGCACCCAGTATATATGGACTGCCCAGGCCCTGGGGTAGAGAGGCTATGCTGCCTGCCCTGGAGGACCTAACAGCCCAGTGTGCAGCAGGGGGGACGCTGACTAGAAGAGAGCGCCGTGATGGAGAAGCAGATGTGCTATGGGAACAACTCACTCAGCCTACGAATGTTCTCCTAACGCCCTGAGCATCTCCTATGTGCCGGGCGTTGAGACACAACGGAGAATGGGGCCCCTAAGATCCCGCCTTCATGGTGCTTCCATTCTAGCAGGGAGACAGAAAGTAGACAGGTCGGCCCTTACCATGGGCATCAGTGTCAGGCAATGATTTTTCCAGCACGGGGTGGAGGAGGGGACGGGGAAGGGAAGGGCTGTGCTGGCTCAGGGGTGAGGGGTGGTGTCTGTAAGAACGTGACATGTGAACAGAGACAAGAAAGTCAGGGCATGAAACTCAGGATGGCCCAAAGGTGGCACCAGCAAGCACCAACGCGCAAAGGGAGCTTCTGCTTAAGGAAGCGGGAGGCTGGAGAGACGTGAGGCAGGGTGGGATCCGGTGGGAATGAGGCCCAGGAGAGGCTGAGTGGGAGCAGGTGTGGGGCCATGCGAACTTCACAGGAGCTAGGGTTTTTCTTTTTACTATTTATTTGTTTTGGGGTGGGATGGAAGGTCGTGGGAAAATTTTGTGCAGGAGAAAGACAAGATCTGATTTTTGCTTTTCCTTAAAGAAAAGCACTGCTCTGCCTCCCACATTGAAATGAGACCACGGGGGGAGCAAGAGAGGAAGTCAGTGCCCTACAGAGCCTTCCGGGCACAGGATGGTGGAGGCTGCAGTGGGGCGGTGTGGGGACATCTGTACAAAATACAGAGAAGCTTCCAGGCGTGTTGGGAATCTTCAGCCTCACTGCTGAGTTGGATGTCTGGAGCAGAGGATGAGAGGAGGCCAAGGTGGATTGAACAACCAGAAGATCAGAGTTGTTGAAGTGGGGAGGACTTTGGGAGTAGCAGGGCTCGAGCTGAGCAGCCCAGGTCCATCCTTGGCCACGCGTGTTCCAGATGTCTCTTTATCATTGAAGTGGAGATACTGAACAGGCAGCTAGGTACATGAGTCTAGAGTTAGGGAGCGGTTTGAGCTGGGACTGTACATTGGGGAATTGTTGGCTTGCAGGAGGCGCTGAGAGCAGCGAGACTCGATAAGCTCATTAAAAGAATAAGTGTAAGGATAGACGCAGGTCCGGGGACTAAGCCCGGAGCAACCGGCACTGAGATGCTGGGAGGGAAGGAGGGGCAGGGATCGGCTGGTGAGGCTGGGAAGTGCAGACAGGGACAGAGAAGGAACACTAGACGGGCCTGAAGTCCAGGAAGGCAGGTGAAGGATGTGTTCAGAAAGGATGGGGTGATCACCCGTGTCACATGCACTGAGAGGTCAAGGAGGATGGAGGAGACGCCCACGAGGCTTGGCAAGACGGATGTCACCGTCACTCCTGACAATTGTGAACCTGAGCAGAGTGGGTCCAGTGGAGTGGGAGGTGAGGAGGTGGAGGCAGCCAGCATAGACGACTGTTTTGGGGAGTTTTGCTATAAAGAGAAAGGGAGATATGAGGGGGTAGATGAAGGTGAGTGTGAGGCCAAAGGAGACATTATACAGAAAAGGGACATTACATCACATGTGTGGGTTAAAAAAGCGATTCCATAGAGAAGAAAAGACTTGACGGGGGACCAAAGTGAGGAGATGGCCTGCAGCAGAGGTGAGAGGGAGGGGGCAGAGGCCAAAGCAGGGGCGAGGAGAAACGGCTGTACCAGGAGGGAAGGCAGTGTGCGTGGGTGCAGAGGCAGGGCGGAGGGGCTGAGGGGGGAGAAGGGAGCAGGAGAAAGTCCAGAGAGGCAGGTGACTCGAGACTCACTCGGGGTCTCCAGCTGAGCAGTCTTAGGACCGAGGTCTCCTGACTCCAGCTGACACCCCCATTTCAAGGCTCTCACCTCCAGATTTGACTTTGAATTAGCCTCCACCTCCAGATGCATACTTTATCTTTGACAGACAATGTTTCCTTCTGGACTGGCCCTTTTTCGGTAGACAGGACAATAGATCCCCCAAAACGTCTACATCCCACTTTCTGAAACCTGTGGATATGTTACTTTATAGGACAAAAGGGACTTTACAGATTCCATTAGGGTTTTAAGATGGGGAGGTGATCCTGGATCTTGCGGGTAGGCAGATGCAGGGTCCTTATAAGAGGGACGCAGGAGGGTCAGAGTCAGAAAAGGGGATGTGACAGTGGAAACAGAGGTGGGAGGGTCACACTTTGAAGATGGAGGGAGGTGGCTGCAAACCAAGGAATGTGGGCAGACAAGCTGGAAGAGGCAGGGAAATGGATTCTCCCCTAGAGACTCCAGAAGGAATGCAGCCCTGCTGAAACCCTGATTTTAGTCTCGTCAGACTCATTCCAGATTTCTGACCTCCAGGACAGTAAGATGACTGATGTTGTTTTAAGCCACTAAGTTGGTGGTCATCTGTCACAAGAACTAACACAACTTCTATGAGAATTTGTCAGGTCTGAGATCTATTGTTTTGAAGACCAGTTCCCACTCATCTGGTACACTTTGTGAAAACGTAAAATCTTGGTGAGAGCACTGGGCTGCTAATTGTGGCTCCTCTTTTGGAGATGAGGACGGGCTGGTGAGAGCAATTGTGGGCAGACGGTGACTTTGGCTGCCGTCATGTTGGAGGCCAGTCATCCCACCAGCGCTGCTGCACGGGCCCCGCCTGCCGTGTCTGCTCTGCCAGTGCGCACGGTAAAATGAGTCACTTAGATAAGCATTGTGGCCAGGACCAGGGGGAAGGGATGGCCTCAGCTCTGTGCCCTGACCTGTGCCCCAGCGGCTAAGGCACTGATCCACCCCATCCTCCTGCCCCTTTTCTCAAACAGAAGGTCTGTAGGACCCATGGGGCTGCCTTCAGAGTAAGACGGGTCAGAGGCCTTCCACATCATCTCACTGGGATTTACAGCATGTCCTCTATTTATCATGTTGGGATTTCTCCAAGGGAACCTCAAGAAGTCTGCCATCATGTGGCTTTTTGTCATGCTGTTGTTCTTAAACTAGTGTAAGCTGTTCATTGCCATCCTTCCCTAACGTTAGTGTGTTCGTTTTCTCCCTGCAGACCCTTGGACTGTTCTGTGATGGGTGAGATTTCACACGTCAGAGATAGACATATACTGTGATAATCAACGAACGTTAACAGGTGGGCGGTGGAGTCAACGGAACGTTTCCCGTAACACTCGGGGTGGGGGTTTTCCTCGTCTTCTCCACGATCTCTCCATTCCCCATGCTTCTTCCCTTTGTGGTTAGAAACAGAGGGAAACGGTAGCATTCCATGTCCTGTCATTCATAAGTCAGGCGCGAAGTCGTGGTCCTAGAGGGGTCATTGAAGTTTCGTCCCATCACAGCTCTGCGGTGGGAAGGTCAGCCCGTCGCCAGGCTTTGGTAAATATTGCAGAATGAGGTATGTTCACCATCCGCGTTGGAACTTAAAAGTGCTCCAGTGAGCCAATAAATTAAAAAGCAAAGGAAAAAATAACCAAAATATGAATACAAGAGGGCAGAACTTGCCCGCAGCCTCCGTGGGAAGCTCAGAGTTGGGCGCCTTCACCACAAAGGAAGGAGGCAGAGACTCCGGTCAGTGAAACCTGTGCCCTCACCTTCGGTGCAGGAAGGGTGCCAGAGCCCCTGGTTGGAGTCACTGAGGATGGGGCGTTTGAGAGCTGCAGCCTCCTCTGGCTGAGCACGGGAGCCCCGGAAGAGGGAGGGGTGGCCTCTGAGCATGGCCCTGGTGGGCAGCCCCGCGGGGGCAGGCAGGAGGCGACTTGCAGCAGGAGGATGGGGCACAGCGTAGCCTCTGCAGCAAGCCCGTCCCTGTCGGGGGACAAGCTCCGGCATCTCTAGTGAGCCTGTTAGACCCCCTCCACTGCCACCGCCGGAGGGGCGCTGCTCTCTGCCCCTGGGCCTCCACGTGCTCCTCTTGCGCTTTCCGGGATCTGTGCTTGCATGCCGCTCATTTTAAGAGCTGGGTCAGTGTGTCATTTATCCTACCTCCCCAGGTGGCGTCCCAGCCTGGCTCATAGTTGACGCTCAGTAAATGCTGGATGTGTGAATAAGGGGGGACCTCTAATCCGGGGGGTTGGCAAAATATGGCCTTTGGACCAAATCTGGGCCCTAAACTGCTCTTGTAAATAAATTTTTGTTGGACCACAGCTACACTCACTCGTCTGCATTTTGCCTACGGTACCCTCCAAAGGCTGCCATTCTGTCACCCAGAAAGCCTAAAACATTTTCACTCCGGTCCTGTACATTAAATGTTTGGGTCATGTACTCTAAGGCAATTGCATCTGCTGGTGGTACTTGTTTCTTAGAGCAAATTATCATGACATATTGAGAATCTTTTGGAAGTTTCCTAATTTATCCCTTGAAATTACTGGAGACAGCCCAAGCCAAATAAATTCAGGGTTGAGAATTAATACAAATTGTTCCCTTCACTCAGGACCAGACTGTTCTTGGACTCTGAGGATTTCCTGCCCCTCAAAGTCTGGGGAGGGCTCAGCAGGGCTAGAATTAAGCAGGAAATACTGAAAACAGCTTTCTGATCTCAAATTATGTCTTGGTTCACTTGTGCATACTACCTAAAATTTCATCCAACACCTCTGTGGATATGAAGAACATGATTTCTTTATATTTTATTTTTTAAACTTCCCTCTTCACTGTGATCTGAGATTGGTGATGATGATGAAATAGATGCTTTGAGAAGGTGCACATGTGTGGTTCTCAGGGTGGTGAGGGGTGTTGTGGAAAATGAGGAATGCAGCAGGGTCAGTTTGGAGTTGGGACCATTTGGAGGGAGAAAGTTCTAGGTGGCTTCTTAGAGTTGAGACTTTAAGGGAGGAGAAGGCAGCAGTCTCTGGGTGCCTGGAGATTTAGGAAGAGTCACATAGAGGAGGGTAGCAGGTGTGTGTGTGGCGGGGTGTGACACCAGACACATTTCTCTTCTGGTGTGTGCCCTGTGTCACCTGCTGCAAACAGGACCTTCACATCAACTGGGCAAATACTTGCAATCCAGTGGTCCCCAGCGGAGGGCAGTTCTGCCCGCTAAGGCACATTTAGTAACATCTGGAAACATTTTTGGTTGTCAGATCTGGCGGGGATGGGCACGGTTGTCTAGTGAGCAGAGGCCGGGATGCCGCTAATATCCCACAACACACAGGAGATCCCCTCCGCCGACAAGCCCTCCGCGCACAGACACAGCAAAAAGTCATCTGGCTCCGTATGTCAGTGGTGCTGAGATTGAGAAACCCGGATCCAGTCCTTGGCATGCCCACACGCGTCCTTTGTCATGATGAAAGATGTTTGGAGAGAAACTGGGCATGGAAAGGTACCTGCTTGGCTGGGGCCTCGTACGAATTTTTGCCTAGGAGATTGCGAAGCAATTAGATGGGGCATCTACATTCTGTTTGGGAAGAATAGGAAGAATTATCTTGTCATCACAGGCCAATTATCCTGTGAATATTTTGGCAGCACATTGTGTTTTGCTGTGTAATTGCAATTAACATGTAAGTGATCCAGTGCTTCTGGTGTGTGTCATCCCTGCTCGGAAAAACCCATGACTAACGCTGAGGTGACAGCTGCACGTGTGTGACCTGTGACTAAAGGGGAGGCGGCACAGGATCCGCCGCATGGCTGGCTTCTCACCTGGCCCCAAGCTCTCACAGTCATGTTTTTAGATGAATTTTAGGTAGCAATGTACAAGGGGGCTTGAAAGCAGTGGTAAATTATCCACATTGAGAATGGTCTTGCGAAAGTGTGGATATGTGATTTTTCTTTCTTGGAAGGACTTTCAGGTCCAATACTGATTTTTTGCAAAGGCCAGTACGTTCTTGGTGGCAGAGAATATCAACAGAATACAACTCTCTGCCCACTCATTTAAATGTTCCAATCTGGATTAATTCTTTTTTAACAAATGTAGCTGTCATTTTTCTATTAGTTCTTGGGGGTGTACATTTTTCTGTAGTACTTAACTCCGATAGAGTTCCCACTGTTGTGCGCATTTGAGTATCTACCAAAATAATAATCAATGCTCTGAGCTTTCCATAGTGATTTGCTAATTTTCTTCATTGAGTAAATTTTCTGAAGATGTTTTGTTTTTGAATTGAATTCCTTTTCTTCTCTGTAGTCATCTGCAGCAGCAAAAGAGGGACGTTAGAGAATATGGGTGTTGAGCGGGGCTTTGGCCAGACCCTGGCATGCTGCTGACTCTCAGCGGAGTGTCCCTGTGAGTGGCTGGCGTGTGCTAAACCCGGTTCCCCCATCTTGCACATAGACTCAGGCTCAGGCAGGTGGGGACACCCCAGCTCTATCGTCCATCCTTCTGAATTCAATAACTCAATTTCATCAGAGCCTGTGGTGCCCTGTGTTTCTTTGTTTCACTCACACTTGGTAAACCTGCATGAGAGCAATGTGTAAACCCTCAGGCAAAGGTGCTGATTTCAGGAATTCCAGCACTCAGACCCTTCCAAGGATGAATCAGTTATGGTCCCCTGGCCCGTATTCCATAGCCTGGCTTCCCCCCACCCTCAACCAATTAGTTGACGATGAGAATAGCATCTTCTAGTTACCCAGCTCACCTGGGTTGGCTTCTGATGCCAGAGGTCTTTACCTCCCCTCTGCAGTCAGCCACCGAGTTGTCTGGTTGCTTTCCCTATTTCTTTATCATGCCTCCTGCGTCTCTGCATTTTCTTTTGGCTCCCACAGCCTCATAACCTAAGTCAGGTCTGGGCTGATGCAATTATCTCATTTCCAGGCCACCACATCCTGGATGCTAGCGGCCAGATTCATCTTCTAAAGCCCAGGCACGCAACACAAGACTCAAGTGACAAGCGTTGTCTTCCCTGAGAATTCTTCATTTACAAAAGGGAAAATCATTATTAATGTTACTATCATTATGAGTTTACAGATTGAGTTTTCAAAATCAAATCAGAACTCTGGTCCCACATCAGCTGTGCAGACCCTGCTGTCACTAATTGACTGGTGTTTCTGTGTTTTAAAAAATTTCAAAGCATTCATATATGCATTATCTCCCCCAGCACACTTAAAGAATAATTTGGCCAAAAAGAGTGATTTGCACACACTCTTTCAGAAATGTACAGGAAGTGTCTACTAGAATTGTCCCAAGGGATATTCATGCATTGTGTGAGTTTGAAAATACAGTCTTTGTTATCCACTTTATGCATAAGCACAGGACCGCCCTCTGAATCCAGCCCCCTTCCCAGGTCCCCTTGTTAGTTTCTGCCACCATCACGTTTCCCGTATCCTGTCTAATTAAGCTCCAGTCCTGCACTCTCTTCTGTACCATCATTTCCTAATGGTGGTCTCTGAGCTGCTGGCTTAATAACCTAGACAATAACACACTTTGTGCAGAAGCGTTGATAATGGCTGCGGACTTGTCATCCACGCTGTGGGTGTTTTCACCTTTAGAAACACAATAACGTGTATCTCATACTGACTCTGAGTCCAGCGTGTGATCTTACTTTCTTCTCAAGCGCTGATTTCTTCTTGCCACGATTGCTGTTGCCACCGGTCAAAATGCTTTGGGGAAACCTCTCTGGTTTTCTTGGCCCGTGTATTTACAGTCTTGTGCCCAAGCCCCTCGCCTCCCTCTCCTCAGGCTTCGTTACCACTCACTCACCTCATTCAGCACTTGAAACTCTGGCTGTACACATGTTAATTTTTCTGTTTCACGGAAATGCACGCTCAGTGTGGGATATCGCACGCGCGGAGCAAGCCGAAGCAGAGTTGGTCACCAGAAACTCGCCACCTTGGAACAACTTTTGCTGACATTTTGCATGCTTTCATCCAGACTTTTAAAAATACACTTACTCATTTTTTTTTTAAACATAGTTAAGGACAAATATAATCCTGACAGGCAAAAATAGCGAGCGGAATATCAATTCAAATAAATTCTGGTCTTTTGTTCAATGGGTATTTTTACCGTCACAGGTTTAGAGGGGCCTGGCTTAGCATACGCTGAGATGAAGACTATCTTGTTTTTTCAGTTGTTTGCAAACAGAATGTAGGGAAATATTGCCAACACAATCTTAAGATTAACTGAGACAAATACAGTGTCCAGATGAAGCGAGGTAATCTAGAGCATTTTTGATTGCACACTATCATTTGAAAACCATTTTTGAGCATGTGCTACAATATACATTTATTTGTATATATATTTATTTACTAATCATATACATGTAGCTATAGTAATGTATTTTACTTCTATGTATTATCATTTTTCCATCACATACATACATATACATACATATATATCTAAATACATACATGTAATTAAAGTAATATATCTTATATTTATGTGTATAAAATATACTATGTTTTGTATTTTAATATTTATGTATATCAAATAAATATACTATATGTATATAAAGATATATATACTATACATATAATATATTACTATAGTTATGTTTATGTAATTAATAGATACAGCTGTATGATATGTAAGTATGTGTATATGTACTTACATATACTAGGTAAAAATAACACATAAAAGTTGTTATTTGTATTTTTTACATTTTGATGAATCATCTCACTCATCCCTGGGGTGTTTGTGTTGGAAGTCATTGATCTAAAATAGTGTCCTTGGCTCTGGGCATCCCAATATGTGACTCTTACTAGAGACTGTTGCCTGAGATGGCGAGTGGTCTGGGGAACAGTCGCCAGGGGGCAGCTGGGAGACTGGATCTGCTCAGCAACTCTGCCAGAGACCTGAGACCCCATGGTCACGCTCATTGTCGGGTATCGCAAAAGTAGAGAAGGTGTGACAAGCAGAGTAAGTCACGGAAAGTGTCCCGGTACCACGGAAAGTGTCAGATTTATCTCCACCCCCTGGCTTTTTACCTCTTCTGTGAACATTCCACATGTGCGTGTGATGTGAAATTTAAGACCGTAGCCTAGCATTCCCGGAACGAGAGGAGGCTTGGATGGGCATTCCTGGTGCTAAAAGACCACCTGGAAGCATTGTAAGTCACAGTGGCTCCAGTTAGCGAACCATCATGTCATGTGTTAACACTCAAGTCATGTGTGATATTTCAAAACCCACATTATCACTTCTGGCAACTTTAAGTGTAATAAAGATGGAGGAATGGATAGGAAAGACCTTTGATATTATTAAAAGATACGTCTTGAAAACTTAATACATACCCCAGCTCTCACATGCAATGGTAACACATAATTTCCCCCATGGAAGTGCATACGGTGGGCTTGCCAGAGACCGAGGCACTGCTGAATGGCCCTCCCAATCTTGAGTATGCACGGTGCCTGCACCCTTAGCAGGAGCTGCTGCCTCCTGACGCTGCCTCTCTTTCCTTGCAGCACCAATGCCAGCACCAGCCAGTGGCTTGCTTTCGTGGCCATTCGTTTCTCCAGGAAGAGGAAGAGTTTCATCAGTTCATAAGAGCTACTCACTATGACAGGGAGCAGAGAATCACCTGGGTATTTGCAAATGGGGATGCTGGGTGGTCAGCAGGCTTATTCCTCAGCCGAATGACTTGTTCCAGCAGGCCAACTTCCTAGCTGGCATCCAAAGACGGGCCTCTGCAGTCACAAGTCATCCTATGGCATGGACACTAAGGATTGAGAAGGACAATAAACTTCATTCTTCAATGTTGAAGAGAGTGTGTGATCTCTGCTATTTCTCCTTAGTTATCTGGCATCCTGGGGGTGGCTCCAGCCCCCTGAGTAGTCATACAGTAGCTGAGACTTAAGGTACCTTAAATATGATCTTACTACCCATCTCAAGTGGCAGAAGAGGCATTCGGGGCTGGAGGTTGTGATAGCGAGAATCCACTAATCCCAACCCTGCAATCCCCTAATCCTCTGTTTCCTTATCTGCACAAAGGCACAGTGGGGAGAAGATTGGAGGTAATTTGCATAACATGCCCGGAATTAATGAAACAATCTATGGAGAGAGGACCCCTCCTAAACCAAGGCTGGAATCCAGAGCTGCTGGGTCATCATCCTGCCCATCTGGCCAAGGCTGTGGGCTTGACCTGCGACCACAGGAAATGCTGCTCACACTTCGTAATGACACATGGCGCCATCTTTCTAAGTATCAGATTTTCCCATTTCGTTTCTTTCTGCACGGTCAGCCCTAAATTCGGAGGCAATAATGCCACATGTGAGTTCTGTAAGTTGCTACAAAATTTCCCATCAGTGAGATATGAATGCAAAGTCGCTCTGTAATAAACAAAAAGTATTGTGTATAATTTCCCACTGGTCTTTTTTGTTAATCGGGCTCTTACTGTTGAAGCCTTTAATGCAGAGAATAAATGAATAACTGGCTTTTATGCACGGCCTCCTTTCATTATGTTCAAGGGCTCAAAATTGAAAATGAACTATTTTTAGATCTTACATTATGATATAAAGGATTGTTTATTGCTGGTAATGCAGGAAGCAAATTGCATTTCAGCTTCTGCCTGGTTTTTCCGTGGAGGCTTGAACGAGCTTCCATTCTTGCTGATTCATTAATTACGGCCCAAAGCGACTTGAGCCAAGTCTGATCATTTTTAAACATGGAACATGGTTCTCAAACATTTCTAGTACAATTTAAGTTCAAATCCTGCTTTTGCCAATCAGGGCGGTGGTCCTTAGATGAACCAAATCAAAACTTTCATATGTGAGCCCTGTTGGAGTAAAAACATAGAAAGTGAGATATTATGTAAAAGGAAGACACAACTTCCTTATGATGGTTTCTGCCCCAAAGACTGGTTTTCTTGTATAGTTTGTTTTATGAGGGGGCAGGCATTAGGTTTGTTCATTGATTTCTGCTTGGAGGAGGTCCTGGGGACTGAACCCAGGACCTCTTGTGTGCTGAGCATGCGCTCTGCCACGGAGCTGTACGCCCCCCACCCCAAAGACTGGCTTTCTGCGCCTTCTCTCCTTCCTCTTCGTTCTCTTCCAAGTCCCATCTTCCTCTCTGGTTTTTCTTTTATCTTTCTCTGTTTTCTTGTTCTGATTCATGTTCCGATATCACAACTCTTTTTTGTTTAACGTGGCGGAATATCTAGAGCCTCACCCCGTGGATCTTGTACCTCTAGTATCTGATGTGGTGGAAACAGAAACAGCGCACAGAAAACAACTATGAACTCAACAACCTCTTACGGTAAGTTTTATGTAATTCATGACAATGGCTTCCAAATACATTTAAAAGACTTTACATATAAACATGCGAAAAATTATTCTTTCATCTCATGGGCACTTAAGGGACATCTGATAATACAGCTGCAGCTGCCCATAGGTTGGGCACCAATGAACTCGTGATATGTTAAGTTTTCATTTATTTATTTGTTAACTGTTTACTGGCTGCCAACCAGGTCTTGGGAACCACAGGTAGAGAGATGGACAAGAGGTAATTCTCGCCTTCAGGTGGATACATGTGGACAAAAGCGAGGCTGGGAAGTGGGGTGCCTCGGTTGGAGTCCTTCTCCCAGCACTTGGTCGCTTCGTGACACTGGGTAAGTCTGTTCACCTCTTTGTACGTTGTCAGTTTTCTCCCCTGTAAAGCGGAAATAAGATTAGTAGCCTCCTTCACTGGGTTGTGGCAAGAATTAAATGAGTGACAGTGCATGAAGCATTTGGAAGTGGCAGGCACCATTATATTTGTATGTGGCGGGAAGGGTGTGGCCACGGGTCCTACCCCACCAGCCAGTGCCTGCGCACCAGGATCTTACCTTTGGCTGAATGTTGGCTCTCAGTTCCCTTCTCTTTAAACAAAATGTGTCCCAAAGGGGCATAGGGAAGCAGCTGCCAAGGAGGAACAGGAAGTTCAAACATTTACTGGGAAGTTGAGGGGGAGGAGCAGAGTAGGGGACAGCCTCAGCGCCTGATGCTGAGCGACACCTGTGAAGGCAGGGGGTAAGCGGGGAGGATGGGTGGGAGGGGCCTCAGACTCCCCTGTCCCTCTGAGAAGTCCTCATAGGGCTCCGGGGGACCCCAGAGCAGAGACAGCCTGAGGAGGAGTCCTGCGTCATCGGGCAGGAGAGCTCAGTGTTGCTGGAGCAGTGCCGGGGGGCCAGGCGCCAGGTGATGGCTGCGGTGGTCCTGAAGGTGCAGCTGCCAGAGGCCAGCCTCTCAGGGGCTCCTCGTGGCAGGCTCTCCCAGCAGGGAGGTCTGAGCAGCACCTCTCCATGGTGGCTCCCAGGACCCGCAGCCTTCCATCTAACCGCCAGGAACTTTCCTAAGAAGCCTAGGTATATGTCAGGGTGGGGGGCGATGTCTGCCCAGTGCTCCAGTCCCAGCCCCTCTCCAGCACTCCACTGTCTCAGCCACCTGGGCACTTGCTCTGGTCCTAAGCCTCCAGGGTGACTCCTCCTGCTGCCCAAAGTCTCCTGGAACAAGTCTCTCGTGAGCACAGCTCCCTCAGCTCCGGGTCCAGCCCCCTCTGCCCAGTGACTCAAACCTGGCCCTTCACTCGGTGCAGGGATGGCCCACCCCACCCATTCCTCCTTTCTTCCCCAGTCTCCTCTCCCCAAGTGCCTCTGCGGGAAGCAAGCCTGCGGCCAGCTGGTCTATCCTTTTCCCCCTGCCCCCTGCGCCATGCTGATGGGTCACCAGCCCTCAGACAGACAACCAGAGGGGCTCAGCGAAGGAGCCCCAACCATCCAGGGGCCCCGGGCTCCCAGGGAAGGCTTTCCCCACAGAGGGAGCTCCTTCCCAAAGGATGGAGGGGAGCGGCAGAGGGAGGAAGGTGCGCTCTGGGAGATGGCCTGCAGGGGCCACGGGGCAGACCTTCTTCCTGTGCCTTTGCTTCTCCTTCTGGTGAGCATGTGGCCATCCCTGCCTCGGTTTCTAGGGAACAAGTAAGGCACTTCTGCAGCGGGGACACGCAGCTCGTCAGAGCTGGACAAATGCTTGCAACTCAGAGAACAAAAGGGCCATTTTTGCCGCAGCTTTTCTCTCTCCTCTCTGAGGCAGGTGCTACGTTGCACGGTGGGAACGGGCAGGAAAACTCAGCAGCTGTTTTTCTCCAGACCAGCAGTTGCTAGGAGCTCAGTGGTCCTCAGACTTGAGGTGCCTCCAAGTCACTTGGAGGGCTTGTTCAAAACGCAGGTGGCTGGGCCCCATCCAGGATTTCTCATTCAGTGAGTCTGGGGTGGGGACCAGCAATCCGCTTTCCTAACCAGTGCCCAGGGCAGGCTGTGCCAGGGACCACACTTTGAGAACTGCCATGTACAGCGTGCCCTGGGCCGTCCTGTGGGTGCTGGGTCGTCCCACATCCTCCGTCTCTTAGAATACTGCTTCCCTGATGACACCAAAGTGTTCCTGCCGCTTTGTGAGGGCTGACAGTTACTGATTCATAAAGAGCCTCTATCACAAAATGGCCAACTATTTGGCTTTTCTGGTCATTAGAGGCGATTTAATTTTCTTCTTATGTTAAAATAAAACAACGAATGTCTTTATTCTCTTTTGATTTCCCACTTTGTTAAATTTTATTTGCTTCTTAAAACAATCTGGATTGAAGGTATTGATTGACTGATTCAAACCAACCAATCCTTCCCAGTGCCCCCAGTTTGAAGCCCCCAGTTGCATTCCTCCTCCTTACAACAGGTAACTCCATCAGCTTACTGGTCAAGACACGGAATGACGTTGGTCAAGTTCGCACTGGACCGGATAAGACTCAGAGCCGCGTTTGTCTGTGTGGGAGCCCACTGGCGCATCTGAGAAGGTGCAGGCGATGTTCCCTTCTCTCCTCCTCACGTCTCTGAGTCCTGCTGCCGTTTCTAGAAGGCACAGCTGCTAACCTGAAGGGTCAGAGCTGTGGTCAGAGGACTATTCTCTGGTTAAGATCCTTCAAGGGAAAAGAAAACAGGGAGCTTTTTGGATTTTATCACAACACCCCAGCCCCCAAGGCAGCAATAAGCCTCCTTCCGTTGTTTCAAACGAGAAAGTGAGGTTATTTCTGGAACTTGGTGGGAGCTCTCATTCAAAGTTGCTGCTGAGCTGACGTCATGAAATATTTACCGTGTCCTCCGCAACTTTCTGTTCTTCCACACGACCCAGAACATCCTGTAGAGATGTAGGTACATTTCAGAAGAGAATTATGTGATATAAACCTTTTTACCTGACTTGGAGCCTTTTCTGTGCCACGTTTTGGTTTCCAAATGCGAGGAAGCAAAGTGGGATGCAGGCATCAACGAGGCCCTGCTGTCGGCCAGGTGCGCCCTGCATTTCAGGAAACTGCCAGCAGGTGGGAGAGGAGCCGTGCGGCTCCCACTCGGGGCTGGAGGACGGCTCACGGGACTGAAGGGAGCGTCGGCTGCCCCCCGCCAGAGCAAGCTGCCTTAGGACGCGGTGAGTCACTGCAGCGCGTGAGGGCAGCGTGCTGACTGCACGTGAGCCCTCCGCCTGCAGGCTCACACCCGCCCGCTGCGTTCTTGAAGCCATCTTGCTGCTCCGACTGCCAGGCTCTGACCACTAGCATCAGAGGCACGGCTCATTCATCCGCAGGCGGGTCCACCCCTGTCCTCTCGCTGTGTCCCCGAGCCTCCCTCTCTCCCTCTCAACCTATTTATTCCAGAACAAGCTCTCGTTCTGCTCTCCCCGCTTCTGCCCATATTCCATCCTAGGTCCACCTTCATTAGAATTTAAATATCATATACCTGCAAAATAATACAATTGCCTTTAGGAGAGAGGATGGAGCAGCTAAATTCCTCTTTGTACCTGATTTGTGGTCAAGCCGAACAGTTACAAAAGGATGCCGAGCCAGACCAAAAACATCAGGGAAATGCCAGCATAAGCAATTAAAATGCTCCGCGTTGTAGCGCCCCGCCCCCGGGGCGCTGCTCGAGCCTGCGGTCTGGCTGTGGTTCAGTTATCACAGCTCTTCTCAAGGGACTGATACTGTCAGCTGGTCACTGCCGCTCCCTCTGGGCTGCAGCATAATTGGCCACAGTCTTGCATCCCTGGAGGTTCTTTACTTTTGTAAACGCTGGTATTTGTCTTTTAGGAACATGTGGTTAAAAGCAGTAGTTTGCTTTTTCACGGAGGTGTGAAATGATTAAAAAGAAGTATTACCAAGGGAGGCAGCTCATCCCCCACGCTCAGGAGACATTCCTCCTCCTGAGTCCCTGTTGCACAGGTTCCCTCCCCCTGCCCCTCCCCCTGTGAGCCTTTGAAAGCAAACGGTGAGCTAGACTTTGCACAATTAGGATTGTGTGATTGCCTGACTCTATGGGCGGAAATAGCTTTTTTTTTAATGTCTGTGTGCAGTTAAACTTTATTACTATATTCCTTCGTAGAAGACAAGTTAGGGGTTTACAGCATTTTTGACTCTGTCAAACAGAGGACCGGTAAGGAAATGGGAACAAATTTTCAATCTGTGACAAGGCCAAGTATTTGGAGGATGTGATTACTTCCTTCTCCCAACACAGTTTCTGGAGAAATGCAGGTGGAGAATCACGGTCTCTGCCTTCGCTGCTGCCGCACGCGAGCGCGCTTTGTTGGGACCAGCTTTCTGTCGGTGTTTGTCCATGTGCCGGGGTTTCCCCTTGCATCTTCTCTGTCTGATCTCCTGAGACTCGCACAGCGGGTTGTGAGACCCCAGGACTGTATTTCTCCTCACACAGACCTCTTTCTCTGCATTCTTTTCACCCTTGTTTTCTGATTTTTTTTTTTTTTTTTGCTTTATTGCCCATCCATTTCTACATTCTTCAGGTATTTTCTCTAAATCCTTCCATTTCTCCTTCATTTTCTCCATCTGAGAACGTTTTACTTTAAGGTTTATAGCAAAAGTCACCACGTCCCTGAAGCCCTCTCCTACCCCTGCAGGGCAGAACGAATGGCTAATTCTCTACTGAGGCATTTACCTATTAATAACTACTCGTGTCTTCTCTTGAGAAATGGTAGCTTCTTGGGTCAATGAGCTACTTTCTTCGTGGAAATTCCATAGAGCAGAGGCTAAATGACTTCACTTAAAAATAAAAATTAAAAAAAGGAGGCAAGAGCATACAATGGAATAAAGACAGTCTCTTCAGCAAATGGTGCTGGGAAAACTGGACAGCAGCATGTAAAGCAGTGAAGCTAGAACACTCCCTTACACCATATACAAAAATCAACTCAAAATGGATCAAAGACTTAAACATAAGACAAGATACAATAAACCTCCTAGAAGAAAATATAGGCAAAACATTATCTGACATACATCTCAGCAATGTTCTCCTAGGACAGGCTACCCAAGCAATAGAAATAAAAGCAAGAATAAACAAATGGGACCTAATGAAACTTACAAGCTTCTGCACAGCAAAGGAAACCATAAGCAAAACAAAACGACAACCTACGGAATGGGAGAAAATTTTTGCAAATGAAACTGACAAAGGCTTGAGCTCCAGAATATATAAGCAGCTCATATGACTTAATAAGAAAAAAACAAACAACCCAATCCAAAAACGAGCAAAAGACCTAAACAAGCCATTCTCCCATGAAGAAATACAAATGATCAATAGGCGCATGAAAAAATGCTCAATATCACTAATTATCAGAGAAATGCAAATCAAAACTACAATGAGGTATCACCTCACACCAGTCAGAATGGCCATCATTCAAAAGTCCACAAATGACAAATGCTGGAGAGGCTGGGGAGAAAAGGGAACCCTCCTACCCTGCTGGTGAGAATGCAGTTTGGTGCAGCTGCTGTGGAAAACAGGATGGAGATTCCTCAAAAGACTAGGACTAGACTTACCATATGACCCAGAAATCCCACTCCTGGGCATATATCCAGAAGGAACCCTACTTCAAAATGACACCTGCACCCCAATGTTCACAGCAGCACTATTCACAATAGCCAAGACATGGAAACAGCCTAAATGTCCATCAACAGATGACTGGATAAAGAAGAGGTGGTATATTTATACGATGGAATACTTCTCAGCCATAAAAACCAACAACATAACGCCATTTGCAGCGGCATGGATGCTACTGGAGAATGTCATTCGAAGTGAAGTAAGCTAGAAAGAGAAAGAAAAATACCACATGAGATCGCTTATGTGTGGAATCTAAAATAAATAAATAAATAAATACAAAACAGAAACAGACTCATAGACAAAGAATACAAACTTGTGGTTGCCAAGGGGACAGGGGGTGGGAATGGATAGACTGGGATTTCAAACTGTAGAACAGATAAACAAGATTGTACTGTATAGCACAGGGAAATGCACACAAGCTCTTGTGGTAGCTCATAGTGAAAAAAATGTGACAGTGAATATACGCATGTTCATGTATAACTGAAAAATTGTGCCCTACACTGGAATTTGACACAACATTGTAAAATGACTATAATTCAATAAAAAAGAAGTTTAATAAAAAAAAAAAAGGACAAGGAAGAAAAAAGGAACTTCAACAGCTACATGAGAGAAATGAACATGACCCCGAAGAAAACAAGCCCAGGTAATTACAGGGCTTCACAAGGACCGAGGCTCACACAGCATGAAGGTGCCTTACATGTGGCACAGCGAGGCCCTGTCTGCTCTTCCACAGGTGAAGGGACTGGGTCAGCAGAGCTTCTCGAAGGCTCCAGGCTTGTTGGTGTACATCCCATCCAGACCCTGCAGCTGTGGACTCTCGGCCAGTTGTCTTTCCACTGAGTCCCCTTGAGATGGTCATTGTCAACATGAGGGCCATGGGGCAGTATGGTCTATAGCCTCAAGAATTTTACTGCCGCACTGTGGTAACAAGACAGGCATGCATGAGGAAATATGCTGACCCGACAGGAGGAAGGAGAGGCATGGGTCTCTGCCGTCTGGGAGAGCGATCGGGAGGTGTAAATCTCCAGGCTGTATCTCAGACTCTCGGATCCAGGTAGACGAGTGTGGCACCCAGGCATCAGTA
Source organism: Camelus ferus (assembly GCF_009834535.1). NCBI lineage: Eukaryota > Metazoa > Chordata > Mammalia > Artiodactyla > Camelidae > Camelus > Camelus ferus. The sequence goes on from NC_045696.1 coordinate 4,383,312, forward strand.
CTTTGGGAAAGCATCATGGGAGGTTCCTCCGTGCAGCCATGGCTGAGAAAGGCTGGACTAGGTAAATGAAGATTGAAGCTCAGGACAGAGGCTGAGGTTGATGGTTTGGTTCAAATTCAGTGAGAGCAGGAGGGAGGAAAGGAGTGGCTACTGACACAGGAGTGGGAAAACCAACCCTTATGGGTGGAAAGAGGAAAAAGGGCTGTTTGGGGGAACAGCAGGAGGGAACAAACCATTAGAGAGGTAGGTGACCAGGGGCAGATGGCAGAATCACGAGCCAGGGCAGGAGACCCAGGGCTTCCATGGTGGATGGTGCCACAGCCGTGTGTGTGGAACCCTGTTGTGTGAAGCGTAGACCACCTGGTCCATTTAAACACACCAGTCTTTCCCACCATGTGGCGCTGCTGCCCAGCGCCAGCGACAATCACAGTCCTGAGTCATTTGCGAGGAATGACCGTTCCATCCTGTTGATCGTGTGCCACTAATTAACTAGAAGACCTTCCGCAAAGAGGTGAATTTTGTTTGATGAAAAACAAATGGAAGCATACCTAGTGAAGTGGAAAACTGAATATTTAAAATTCTGGGTGATACATTGAAGAAAGGAATGTGCTGGGGGCAACATTTATTAGAGGGAAAAATTCCGGTTGTCGTGAGACAGGCTGGGTAGTTATCATTTTTAAGACTGGAAGAATGTCAGGTGGGATAGATTTCTTTATTGCTCCGTTTCTTTTATTCGCTGTAATCCTAGAATCACGGCTGCTTGGCTTTTACTCAGCGCCTGCTTGGGTTGGGAAAGTCAGAAATGTGTATCTTTCCCTACTTGCCAAAATGTGTGATTTTTACTTTGAACGAGACAAACTCTTTCAAAGACTTTATTCTTCCCTTCCACTGTCCAATGTGGTCTCATTCCCTCCCAGCTCTGCTCTTATATGAAATCATGAGCAACTCAGTGCCTCCTTAGATCTCTGCTGGATGGTAGAAGGCGTTCTGGACAATTTTAGACCCCCGGTCTTGATTCAGTGTTTAAAATACCTGACACAGCCTGGTAGCCCAAACTCCAAGCTATATTCAAAGTTGAAGGTTCTCCCACCTCTGCTGGGGAATGCCTTAGAATAGGGAGCTCTGGGGGGCTGGAGGAGTTGAGACAATCTTTCCTGTTGCCCCTCTGGTCTTCTGTGACCCCCACCCTCCCACCCCACATCCCTGGCCTTGTGGGTGTGTCACCTCAACCGCATGGCACTCTCCCTGGATGTCGTCACATTGTCCTCCCTCTGTGTCTGTGTCCAGGGTTAGAGCTGAGACAGCGCGGTGGGGAGAGGTTGAGAGATGGTTTGGTGCTCCCTGGGCCTCACTCGTGGTCATGGCTAAACCTCCCCTTGAAGGGTCCTCTGACTTTCCTCTGGGACCTCCACGTTCTGATCCTGCCCTGTGGGGGCTCCTCACTCAGGAACCTCTCCCTTCAGCTTCTGCGCCCACGGGCCCAGCACCTCTTTCTGTGAGTTTGTCTCACCCCCGTTGGAGGCCCTTTGGGACAGGTCACTTCCAAAGGTGCTGCAGCTGACGCTCAGTGCCCCGACTCTACCCCTGGACCCTCGCCGTCTTGGGAATACCTGTGGCCCCATCCCAGGGGGGCGGGATGACAGATGCTCCAGCCTCATCCCCCCTCCGGTGGGCAGTCTTTCTGAGGGTCCCCAGCAGGCACGAGCCCCAGGTGCTTACAAAATAAGCTGTCTGATATGCCCTGCTCATTGGCTTCCTTCCCGAGCTTCCTGGCTCTCTTACAGGTACTCCCTGCAATCACCTCCTGTGTAATCACCTGCTTTCAGATCCATGTCGCCGCCACTCCAGGGAGAGGGTCCCTAAGAGGAGACCTGAGAGGAAGCATATCCCACCCTCTTTGACAGAAGTGTAATTGGCTCCCGCAGCGGCCACCACTGTGTGTTCGGCACCAGAGCCCAGCTGTAGCCTCTCACCCGCACACCTCCCGGTTCCCAGACACTGGGCCGTCTGGATCCCTCAGTTCCAAGGGACACCTGATAAGATCTCTGAGAGGCCCCCTGGGAACCCTCCACTGGACACTGGAGCGGTCAGACAGCACAGCCCCCCACCCCTTCTTCATGGGGGGCAAGGTAGGAAAACCAACACAGATATTGCACAGCCTCTCCCCAAAGAAGTTCTGTGGGGCAGAGTTTTGGGTTAAGAGTGGAAAATGCACTTGCAGCCTCCCTTTCGAGGCCCCGTAGGTGCTGGCCCCTCACTTTAGGATGGTGGGGGAATGGCACCGCACTTTTGAGCCTCGTCCAGTTCTAACACATTGTTGCTGACGTCCGTGCTCGGTGCTGCAGAGGGACTCTTTACAACCCAGAAGGAGGGGCAGAGCATCGTGAAGGTGGGCCTTGGCTTGTACATACTTGTCTCCTGGGTACCCTTGACATAGCAGGTGCTCCGCAAATGATGTTGGTGGGAAGTACAAACGTGTCCTCAGATTGTAGGGGTTAGCCTGGTGCTCAGGGCTGCACCAGTCAGGGTTCTCCAGAGAAACAGACCGACAGGGGATACCGATCTGTGTCTCTCTCTGTGTGTATCTGTCTGTCTGTCTACCTATGCATGCGTCTACCTATTTATCCATCATCTAATCTGTCTGTCTGTTTATCTATCTACCCATCTATCTATCAATCAATCATCTATCATTAAAAGCTTTATTATAAGGAATTTGCATCTGTGATTATGGAGACTGGCAAGTCCCAAATCTGTAGAGCCAATGTCCCCGTTTGAGTCTGAAGGCTGGACACTGCTGTGGAACCAGGAAGGGCCCATGTTTCAGTCTGGAAGCAGTGAGGCGGGAGACTCCTCTTTCTCGGGGGAAGGTCAGCCTGTGTTTCGTGCAGGCGCTCCACTGGTCGGACGAGGCTCACCCACATGAGGGAGGGCTTCACTCAGGCTCCTGATTCAAATGTGGGTCTCACCCAAAAAAACACTCTCACAGACACACTCAGAATAATGTTTGATCAAACATCTGGACAGACCATGATCCAGTCAAACTGACATACAAAATTAACCATCACAACAACCAAATTTAAAAAAAAGCAGCAGATTCTAGGATCATTGGCAAATATTTAAAATCCTGACCAGACTTTTATGCAGGGATCCAGTGATGAGGAGGAGAGACGTGCTACCGTATCCATCACACTCTTACACTTTCTCACTGAATGATGCCTGTCAGCTGTGGGGTGAGGACTGTTATTTCCAATGCACCGAGGAGGAAACCAAAGCAAAAGTGAAGGGACTCACCCGAGCCCGTGTGAAGGGTGACCTGGGGGCAGGACCGGAAGGAACTTTGCCATTAGAAAGGAAGAACTTCCGAATGAGGTCGTGCCGTCTTTACTGAGCAAATGCCACCTGCCGCTGTATCATGGTCTACACGTTGCTTGAGTCCCTAGGGCGTAACAGATTGCCATGAGCTGGATTCCCTAGGCAACAGACATTTATTCTCCTACAGGTCAGGCCAGAAGTGCATTGTCAAGGTGTCGGCAGGGCCACGTTCCCTCTGGAGGCTCCAGGGGAGGAGGCTTCCTGCCTCTGTCTCCCTTGTGGCTGGTGGCAGCTGGCGTTCCTTGCTTGCGGGTGCGTCACCTCAACCACAGGGCATTCTCCCTGGATGTCTTCACACCCTCCTCCCTCTGTGTCTGTGTCCAAATTTGTCTCTCATAAGGACACCAGTCCTTGGGTTTACTTGGCTCACCTTGACTCTATTACCTCTGCAAGACTCTATTTCCGAATAAGGTCACATTCACAGACACCAAAGGGCTAGGACTTCAGCTCCTTGGGGAGATGCATTTCTGCCCTCTGCACACGTTGACGGTCAGTGTCTCCCTGAGCTTAGGGTTTGCTGTTGGGGAAGCGGGACAGGAGGCGGCAGCAGGGGGAGGTGCGGAGGCAGTGGGGTTTGAAGCCGCCGTGCCAGGAGTCACTGAGCCAGATTTTGGGGGAAAGACTTGGGGCTGCGGGTCCTTTGCCGTTTCCTGGACACTCCCGGGCATCACTGCCGCAGTAACACGGCCACCGGACACGAGCGGGGGCCGCGCGAAGCCTCGCCTGCCACTTTACCTTGGTCGGTTTCGCAGGTCGCCTCAGATACAGCTCTGAGCGAAATAGCCCTCCACGCGCGATACCAAAATTCTTGTCTGTACATCCACCATTCTAAAAGCTTTCACCATCAGATCTGGGGCTGTTCAAAGAGGAAAATCTAGTGAGTTGAATAAGAATTCTCCAAAATTGGCGAGTCTTGGTTTCCCTAATAGTCTGCCCACCGAGGAACAGAGCTTGTGTCCCGTGTGTGACCCACCAGGCCCGTCTCAACTTGGATTCCATCCTTCCGTATCAACCCATCCTAACAAGATGTGACGTGTCTCCTAGGCCCTGCTCACTGTCCTCCAGACATTTCTTGTCATGAGACAAGCACGTGCTGGACAATAATGACATGCTACGAGCAGTGAATCCAGCGTTCGCCTCCTTGGTACAAATACACACAGATGTGTACAGGATCTGGGGTGCCTGAGTTAAGAACACAACGTGGTTAGATCACCTTCATCAAGTTTTTTCTTGTCTAAATTTACTTTGGAAAAGTTTCCTTTAGGAGAAGTACCAGACTTTAAAAATGTATTGTCTCAAGGTAAATGTGTTGGAAGGTGTTCAATAATTCAAAATACGGGCTTACGACGGAATCAGGCTTGAAAACTGCGCCACCTCCACTTGGCAGCGTCTGCAGACTCCTGCCACGATGCCTGCAGATGCTGGGGATCAAGATAAACGGGGTGATCGAGCTCCTCAGTGCTTCCGAGGGGCAGGAGGGCGAACAGTTCACCTGCGATGCACCCGAAGCGGCATAAGAGCCGGGCGACCCTGTAAGGTATTGTCTTTTGGAGTAAAGGGTAATTCCCATGAATACGATCTTGCTTTTCTTCATTTTACCCAAATGTGAAAGCTGCTCTGTTTCATTAAACGAGTTTCCATGGAGTCACAGGAACGGCATTTTCTGCTTAGCAGCTTGCGCTCAATATTTAACTTGTCAACAGTACTTCTCGTTTTTGTCAAGTCATTTTTTGAAAAAAAACTTTATTGAAGTGTAGTTGATTTACAATGTTGGTTTCAGGTGTACAGCAAAGCGATTCAGTTATACATATACATACATATATGTATTTTCCTTGCAGATTCTTTTCCATTATATGGGATTATAAGAAATTCAATGTAGTTCCCTGTGCTGTCCAGTAGGTCCTTGTTGTTTGTCTACTTTATATACAGTAATGTGTCTGTAAACCCCCACCCCCTGATTTATTCCTCCCCGCCCTTTCCCCTTTGGTAACCATAGTTTGTTTTCTATGTTGGTGAGTCTGTTTTTAGTTTGTAAATAGAATTTGTATCTTCTTTTTGATTCCACATATAAGTCATAGCATATAATATTTCTTTCTCTGTCTGACTCACTTCATTCAATACGATAATCTCTCTGTCCATCCATGTGCCAAGTCATTTTGAAATCTTCAGTAAAGTATATAGTCAGTGCTCTGTATCCATGGCTGTGGCATCCCAGGATATAACCAACCTCAGACTGACAATTATGGGGAAAAAAAGTTCCAAAAAGCAAAACTTGAATTTGTCCCTCCCTGGCAACTATTTACATAGTATTTACATTGTATTTACAACTACTTACTCAGCATTCACGTTGTATTATTATAAATAATGCAGAGTTCATTTAAAGTATCCGGGAAGATGTGGGTAGGTTATATGCCAATATAATACCATTTTCTATAAGGGACTTGAGCATCCCTGGATTTTAGCATCCTGGGGTCATGGAACCACTTCCCTGTGGATCCTGAGGGACGACTGTGCCAATAGGTAGCTATCAGATGTTTAGAACTATTCTCTGTCACACAGCTTATGGAATTTCAACCTACGTAGGGGAGCTTGGTTGGTTGTCAGTAGCTCTGGAAACAGAATGAAGACGTTTCAAGTGTCTAGTTACAGATCCTTCTCAGCACAAGGATTACCTTGGAAACCACAGTGCTCTGCTCTCAGAAAGGTCCATTCCTACCTGTGGCTGCAGGTGGTTTAGAAAGAGAAACCCTGGAGCGTGTGGCTTTTCCTTCAGCCCAAGTGCGGAGACTTTCCGGAGACGGCTCCCAAGGCGTTCACACTGACCTGCACCTGCTCGCACGCTGCTGTCTCCAAGCTGCCTTTGCTCACAGGACTGCTGTAGTGTGGACATTGCCCCTGACGTTTTTTTCCCCTAGATCTTGTCCCCAGGTATAAAAATTATCTGTGGCCAGTCAGAAGCTTAAGTGGTGTGATGACGTGGGGAGGGTCAGCCACAGAAGTGCAGGCTTCTCATGGGGAAGGCAAAGATGTGGCAAGAGCTGCCCCTCCCCCAGACGCCTGGTGGCGCCTCAGGGGTGTGGGGCGGGGTCTGGGCTGACGCGGGGATAATGAACGCTCACCTCGTGGTTCACACCCTGCAGAGCAGCGGTGTGACGGTGGACTAATCACACCTTCTCTCCAACGCTCAGCTCCCTTATGGGCACAGCAAGGAATGCGAGAAAAACGTCCATCCGGCAGGGTCATCACAAGGATCAACTGGAGGACGGTAACTCAAGGAGTTTGAAAGAGCTTGTAAACCCACGAGGAATCACAATCACATGCGTCTAGCAAAGCACCTGGTACGTAATGGGTGCTTTCAAAAAGACTGTGGAGTTAACTCAGAGTGCATAAATGGAAGGAGTAAGCAGCCAGTTCCACGCAGGATTCGGTTCTAGGGAGGCGTTCTGCTTGGCAGCACAGGGACAGACACAGAGGACAGTGTCTCCAGGTTCAAGATGTGCTGTTGAAGCAGGGAAGAAAACAGCAAGTGCTTATACAGTGCCTGCTATTTTCAGGGCCCTGTGCTGGGTGTGTTGGGAGAGAGGTGAGTTTTGTAAGACGGGGAAACTGCATTCGGCCAGGCACTCCTCTGCCACCTCTGAGAGGAGGAGGTGGAACCAAGAAAAGGCACGTTTTCCGGCGCATCTGTGTGGGGCCGCTCTGTTCTGCTTCTGTCTGTTTGTCTCTCCTAGAACCACAGTGTCCCAGTGAATGAATGTTTGTAGTAAGTCTTGAAATCTAGTGGAGCAAGCCCCCCACGTGGATCTTCCACACCGTCCGGACCGTCCGGGTCCTCTGCACGCCCATGTGCCTTTTAGAGCCATTTTGTCCATTTCCACCACCAACCAAAAAAACCTGCTAGGATTTCGATTGGTGTTACGTCGACTCTCTGGATCAGACTGGGGAGAACAGACGCGCGGCACTATTGCGGTTTCCCATCTGTGAGCGCGGCGCACTTCTCCGCTTATGTAAGTCTTTAATGTCTGTATTTCAGCTTTCACTATAGTGATCTTGCACAGATTTTGCTAGATTTACTCTTAGGTATCTGATTTTCTTGATGTTATGGTAAACAGTAAATATTTTTTAAATGTATTTTTAAATCATTTTTTGCTTTAGAAGCCTGGGCTTGAGTTCAGATTCTCCGATTTACTAGCTCTATGTCTTTAGACACTTCCCATTACCTGCCTCAGTTTCCTCACTGAGGACAGGAGCGAGGACAGCGCCTCCATCACTGTATTATCAAGAGAATCAACTAGATGTCAGTGTCGGACTGAGAGAGTCTCAGGCTGTTGGGCTGAGGTACTGCCTGGGCAGGTTGGTTGCAGGCATTCTTGAGGTTCAAAGTCTAGGAAAATTCAATAAATATTAGTTCTTTTGCACAAATTTCCTGGTAAAGCCAGTATTTTTTAATTTATTTTTTATTTCTTTTTATCGAACTATAGTCAGTTATAATGTGTCAGTTTCTGGTGTGCAGCACAACATCTCTTGGTCATGTATATACATACATATATTTGTTTTCATATTCTTTTTCATTAAAGGTTATTACAAGATATTGAATATAGTTCCCTGTGCTGTACAGAAGAAATTTGTTTGTTTTTTAAAGCCAGTATTTCTTTTTTCTCCAAGAGAAACCAATTGCCAAATCTTCAAAGTGGGAGAGACCCTGCAAGATGCCTGAATGAGTCTATGTTACTGGTTTCAGCGATCACATTTTGGAAGGGGAGAGGACACTTCTTGATTTTGTATTTTTGCCATTCCGAGCAAGGACACTGTTCTAAAAGCTCAGTGGAGGCCTTTTGCAGAAGACTTCTGCCTCGTGACCACCTTTTAGGACATACTTAGTGCCCAAATGTACTGAGCAAATGTTCTGCATGAGTTACTTTTCTAAGTAGATGGTTTCCTTTTGATCATAGTAATTGAAACTCCAACCCCCTTAAGGGGACTGGAAAGTGTGCGCTTGGTGGACGGGCGCTCACAGAGCAGGGGAAATTGTCTGCGAGGCTGTGCTTTCTGGTAGATTGTTGATTGTGGAAAATGCGCTTCCTGCAAATAGATCCCTCAGCTCAGCAGGCTACGCTGATCCCCCACTGACTGTATTTTTGTCTGGGTCGGCCGGGGCCCCTGTTTCCCGCTCCACCTTCTCTGCCATGTCCTTTGGGTTTTAACTTCTCTGTGTGTCATTTGGGGTGCTCAGTCCACTGAGGGGAGGGTGTACTAAAACCCACCTCTCCCTCTTCCAGAAGTGTCCCCTCCCTGTCCACACTCAGACCTGCCTTGCAGCTGGGGCAGCCCTCTCCCATGAAAGTGCTCGTCCTCCCCGCCCTGCCCGCAGAAGGCGTCCCGGGCACGTGCCGGCCCGCAGGGCCGGTGGGGGCGTCTGCGCCCGGCTCCTCCCGTTCCGACTCTCAAAGCCTCTCCTCTCCTCTTGGCGGTACAGTCCCTCGGCGTTACTTTCTGCCTCGCCAGCTACAAAAGAAGAACCAGAATCTTTCCACAACCATTTCATCCAACTTTCCACCTGCTCCTTTTTATTAAAAACCATTCTAGATCTAAATCCCCGTGTTCCACGTCTGAAAAGAGAAAAATGAAATTATTCAAATTCGAAGTTCAACAACCTAGAACAAAATTGTCAATTACATGAAATTGTACCTCCCTTGTAGGAAAAAAAAATTTAGAAAATGCTCTTGATTATTTTAAAAACCGCAAATTGTCCAGGTTCCAGGGCTGCTCTTCACGCAGGATGCTCGGAGATCCGGGGGCTGCCTGGGAGGAAGGAGGCTTGCTTGGGTGTTTCCAGTTGGGAACTCAGGCAGTTCTCATCATCTTTTAGGAGTCCGTCCTGATAACGGCCATAGTGAGAGGCAGGCTGTAAGTCACGGGCAGGGACTCGATAACGTCCGGGACCAGAGAGGGGCGGGGGCTAGAATGTGCACAGCAGCTCGTGACCCCAAGCAGAGCCCATTAGTTTAACTTGCCTTGGATCCCATGCTTTATCTGCACCGTCACTGAGAAGTAGCTCCGATTTTCCTCCCAGCGTAGGAAGAAGGAATCCCTCGCCGCAGAACATTCTGCAGTAAAGCCAGAAATCTGCCTTCTTTCAGGGCACCGCTGAGAAGGCGCTCTGGGCCTGAGTCTTCTGTCACAGGGCTCCCACGGCACACTGAGAAACTCAGAAACTTTCTCTTACTTATCTTGAGTTCTCATCAGGTAATTAACTCTCAGCAAATGACAGTGAAGCAAGCTCACCTGTGGTGGAGCGGGTGGGGGATCTTTGATGGGAGCTCACTCACCCTGCTTTGTTTCTAAAGAGCATGAGTCCCAGACGGGTTGCCTGGTTGCATGGCAACTGGACGGTGACAGCTGAGCCCTGGCCTTCTGCCCCGATCCTCCTTTCCCAGGCGGGCCACACGGCCTCTTAGAGCTCTGGGCAGGGGGAGGCCACTCGATGGGGTGGCCAGTGGTGAGGTGAGCCTAATCTCTTGGGTGACTTTTGTGTTCACGTACTTTACATGAACAGCGAGAGGAGAGCCCGCCGGCACCAGCCCTGGGGTCTGAGGGGCGCAGCTGTCTGCAGGAAGTTAGGACGAAGGGCTTGTAGCAACTCCTTGTAGGATGCTGTGTGTCCACGGCCTCTTCTCAATCAACGTGGGTGCTGCAGCTCCCTGGAGAATGTTCCTTCATCTTACTTGAGCCTCCATGTCTTCATCCATGATGGGGGTGACAATAACGTCTCGCTCATTGGGCTTTGGAAGGATATTTGGCCCTGTCATCTGTGGCTGGCACAGACCACACACTTGGTAGATATTAGCCGAATTTATTATTATTCGTTATGGAACAACTTGCTCAGTATACACCTGGATGGTGGAGACAGGTGGTCCTCCTGGTAATCAGAGAGTTGGGGGACGTTCTCTCTGTCAAGGACGCTTGGAGGATGTTCCATATCTAAATCCTGCAAAGGGACTGGATGACCTCTCTGGGCGCCTCTGGGCCTCTCTGTTTAAAATAATCTGTAAAATGTTTTAAAGAAAGAGGGCTTATGTTTCCAGGGCTTCCCCCCGCCCCTTTCCTTTAATCAGATACTATGTAGCAAATAAATGAGATGTTCTGTTCTCTCCTATTGGGGATATTTTGAAAGCTAAAATAATTTCAACTTCTGATTTCTTTTAAAAAGAAAAAAAAAAAACCCAAACTAAAAATGCCTTCATCTCTACAGCTGAATTTTAAATCACAGAGCCAGATTATCGATGTTCACCCAGAGAATTGTAGCAGAGTCATTAAATCTTATTACAAAGCGAAGTGCAGAAAGTAATTGCACATATTTGTAAGTAGCTTAGAATTGATTAAAAATGCATAAAGAAAAGCTGCAAAATTCTCCGCAGACCCAAGGATGCTACCCTCTTAGGGAAGCCATTACAGCCGCTCAGGCTTTGAGTAACCGTCCCAGTGTCCCTGTGAACGGGCAGGAAGTGGGGGCTCCTGGCTCTTCAGCCCTGGGAGCAGAGCCAGGGCAGCCCGGAGAGGTTGCTATGCTTTGGCAAACCCAGGAGGAGTGGAATTCACCTTCTTTTGGGGAAGTGTTGCAGAAAGCTCACCGTTATACTGACCTCATCGTCTGGAATATCACCCCTCTCTCTTTTCTATTCTGTTTTTTTCCCCCCTCCTGGTCACTCACACCTATTTTTGCAGCCAATTTAGAAGACTGCACTGAAAAACCATACCTAGGTGCACTCAGGTATGTTTAGTCACTGTAAAACCAGTGTGCAGTTAAATGTACAGTGGGAGGAAGTTGATAAATCTCTGTCACTAGTAATAGAATCTAAACTCCTGCGGGCAGGGACCAAGTCCCCAGACCTGCTGTTCAGTAAGGCCCCTCTTTTAGTCCAGCACCACATACTGAAGGAAGTGGAAACCCAAGAAAATGTCCTCGAGTGTAAGCTCCTTATTGTACTTGATTTTTTGAGTAATTAACTGCATCTCATGCCTTTGGGGGGAGTTGATTACTTCAAAAAGTGGCTTCCACTTGAATGAGAGGCTGAGCACATATATTTCTTTTCTCTTCGTCAAAAAATCCTATTCAAAAGAGGGTTAAGGAATGAAAAATGAATTACTTATAGTCCTAATGAGGGTCGGAGGGAAACCATCACTGACTGACAGCTTTCTGTACGCTTCCTGAAGACAAAAGCAGGTGAAGTACTAGTGACTGAGAAATCAGGGGACGAAGGTCCAGAGGACTGTAACTAGGAGACCCCAACTACACACCTCTCCCTGTGCCCGGCAGCACCCCACGGAGGGCAGGGTGGGGGTGAGACAGGGAGGGTGAACCAAGAGCTGAGCCCTGGCAAACCCCTTCCTACTCTTTGAGGACAGAACAGCCACTAGGCAGATGTTTACCCCTCAGGCAAAAAGACAAAGGATTCTTCACTAAAGAAATTGAACCAATTGTCTGAGAAAAAGCAGCAGACGGGCGCCCCAAGGCAGCGCATCTGAGCCCCCCTGCTGCCGCCTGTCTCCATCCCGCTCAGGCTGGGTGAAACCTTCCGTAGGAGGGGCCTTGTTACAGACACAGGGCTCATGGCTCTGCCATCACAGTGTTTTAAAATATGAACAGACGACGGGGGCGCACGGATGTTTGAAGAGAGTCAGCAGCCTAACAGAGAAAGGCAAAGACAAGCAAGCAGAGGAACATGTCCCAGAAGAAACACAGTTCAAGGAATAAAAGTGTACTTTAAAAAATTCTAATTGGTGTCCCTGGAGAAATTTGAGAAAGATATAAAATCCATAACACATAAACAGGATTAAAAAAAAAAAAAGACAATTGGAGAACAAGAAGGGTCTTCTGTTGAGTTAAAAAAAAAAAAAGAGCTTCAAAGTACAAAATTCAACAGAAGGTTTAACAAGGAAATCTCTTCTAAAATGGGACAAAAACAGAAAAAACAAAGGGACAGAAATACGTGCAAGCACCTAAGTGACAACAAAGACAGATTAAAAGGGCTGCAGACGAGAGTGTTTCCGTTAAGAGAAATGTCATTGAAGGAATACTAGACAATCATTTCCTAGAACTGAAGAAGGTATGTCCTGTCCTTGGACTGAAATGGTCCTCTGATCCTAGCACAACGTATGAGAAAGAAGACACTGAGGCACATTTTTACAAACGTTCAAAATTTACTAATTAATAGAAGATTCTGAAAGCCTCCAGAGAGTAAGAAATGTTCACCTACGAAGGCTCAGAGTCAGACTGCCTGTGAAATTCTTACAAGATTAATGTCCCAAGACAGGGAGGAATGTCTTCTGAGTTCTGAGACAAGTGATTTACAGCCTAGAATTCTACATGCAATAAACTTATCAACTAAGTGTGAAGACAAATTACACGAGAACCCAGAAGTTTTACTTCCAAGGCAAACTTTGTGACAATGCTATTCGAGGATGTGCTCCAACAAAACAAGGGAGTAAACCAAAAAAGGAAAACTTAAGGTCCAGGAAGAATAGATTCTACCTAAAATGACAACTCTGCAACAAAACTAGAGAGAGATTAGTCTAGAGCAAAAAGACTCAGTAATGACATGTGAATGGAACATAAAGGATTCTATATATATGAAAATGTCCTTGAGGCACTGAATGATGGTACATATCTGATAAAAGCAGACATGACAAGGTAGGTAGATGGATAGAGAGATAATTAAGTACTATAGGAAAAATAAAAGGCTTATAGAAGGAGAATTTAATTACACTATTATTTTGATGTTATTGATTTTTACCTTTTAGAACCAACCTAGAGACTAATCACAATAATGATTATAGAACAAAATGTATTAAACTATTAACATTGGCAATAAAAAAGCAAAAGTATAAAAGTCTGGGAAGAGTTTAAACCTAGATTTAAGCTCAATCTCTTATTTCCTGGTTTCCCCCCTTATTATTCCTGAGTAAGGAGATGAGCGTGTTCTGACCTCTGATTTTCTTGGATGTTCCCATTGTATACCAATAAATATTACACAATAAGGGTATGTGCATCTGGAGCATCTATAAAGCTCTCCAGAATGTCCCCACTTCTTCCTAACAGCTGCAGTTCTGGTTGGGAATTGACAAACAGGCTTCTGTTTGGCACATCTCCTTCTCTACCATCCTCAGATCATGTCCGAGGTGACTACCTTTAAGTATCAGACTGGCTTTGTCTGTGTCCTTCTTTTTCATTTGAACTGTTTCGACCCTTGCAGCCATCTTGCTTGCAGCTCTGCTTCCCAGAAAGGCTGCATTCCCTGCATGCCTGTATGGTGAGGGCTGCATATTCCATGGTGCAGAGCTGTCCCTACGTGTAGAGGAGAGGTTATGGGCCAAAGGAAGCACCTAACCCCTACATTTGGCTTTAGCATTAGAGTGTCACGGATGCAATGCTGTATTTATCCGTGTTGCCCTGGCTTTCTCTTTGGAAAATGTCACATTCAGAATGGAAACCCAGGGAGGTGATTATCCAGATGTATTTGCTGATGAGCAATTGTATTCCTGCAGAGGGATAATGGAGCAGGGTGGAGGCTGCTGAAATTTATTCCCTCCATATTTTATTCCTCAGCATTATTCAATGTTCCTTCTTGGCATTTGAGACTGATTTTTCCTAGGCTAAACAGATATAAATGCTTATAGCATAAAGTACCTGTTCTCTACAGGTAGTAAAAACGGGCATCTCTAAATTCATTCATCCAGATCCCATTGTGGGGACTCGGCTCAGCTTGTTCAACCTCCCATTACAGGACAGGATAATGGTAAGAGTGTGGGGAGGACCAGGGGTCAAAAATCTGATGAGAATTCAGGGACACTTTGACCTTTGGGAGAAAGGGCCGTCTCCCTCTGAGCAATGCAGGAATGGCCCCTTCCTTCAACAGGGAAGGCCGTGTCAGTCTGGTTAGTGCTTCACCAAGAAGGGGGGCTCGGAACCCAGAGCAGCACCCACTCCTACCTTTCTCTCCCTGGCGTCTGGGCACAAGCACCAGTGTGGAGGGAGGAAGGGATGGAGATGTGTTGAGAAGAGGAGATAAAGATTTGGGAGGTGGGGGCAGGATGCGGCCATGTGTAACGCACACACTACGTTCTTTGTTGTTGTTTTTGTTTTCTTTCAAGACATGTTCCTTGGTAGATGTTCTAAGAGACACGAAGATGACCCAGACACAGATCCTGCCCCAAAGGAGCTTACAGTCTAGCAGAGGAGACGGGGCGCAGGCTCAGGAAGCACAGTCAGGGCTTTGTTTCCTTCAGGAGAGCCTAATGCTGCGTCTAAAGCAGGCTGGGCTCAGGAAGAGCTGACGGAAGCCGAGAGGCCATCATGGGCGTCATCTGGGTGAGGAGGGAAGAGATGTGAGAGGCTGGGCAGGCAGAACGGCCGGGCTGAGCTGGAGAGCGGAGTGGGGATTACGGAAGGGGCGCAGGTGACGGAGACGTGGAACGCCGGCCACAACATCAACAGAAAGAGCCACGGGGTAGGTTTGTGGAAAGAAATAAAAAGTGTCACATAAAATTCTTCTGCATTTTTAAAAATTGAAGTGTAGTTGATTTACAGTGAGTTAGTTTCTGGTGTGCAGCCGAGTGATTCAGTTCTGTATATATGTGTGTGTGTATTCTTTTTCATATTCTTTTCCATTATGGTTTATGACAAGATGTTGAATGTAGTCCCCGTGCTACACAGTAAGACCTTGCTGTTTATCTGTTTTATATACGGTAGCTTGTATCTGCTAATCCCAGACTCCTCATCTATCCCTCCCCACAACCCCGTTACAGACTCACAGACACAGAAAACAAATTTACGGCTGCGTGTTTTCTCAAATTCGTTTTGCAAATACGCACATTCATTGTAGAACGAGCGAACACTTGAAAGCGCAGCCAGACGCCGCGCACAGAAGCCAGACCCCCTCGGGCGCGGGCTGTGTGTCCCCGGGCGGTCCCCTCTTCTTGTTCTGAAATTTCCTTTTTCCCTGCAGCGGCCCTTTCCTTGGCAGCAGGTCCGAATCTGAGGGGCTGCCCCCCGAGCTCTCCACTCTGCCGGCTTTGCCAGCAACCCGCTTGGCCCCTCAGCACCTGTTCCGTCCCTCTGGGCTCTGGCTGGCGGCCCGACAATCCACCAAGATCGGCAGCACGCAGGGCTGTGCCCAGAGGGGACATCTGGTTACCTCGCTGCAGGCGGCTCATTGTCCTGTTGCCCAGGAGTGAAACCACACGGAATAATTTCCTTGCATAAGCTTTCTTAAAGGAAGCCAGCTCATGTGTGTGTGTGTGTGTGTGTGTGTGTGTGTGTGTGTATGTTTATATGATGAATGATGAGTTTGGAAGCATTGAAAATAGAATCTATCTCTCACACACACACACACACACACACACACACACACGCGCACAGACAAGCATCACACAAGCTCCCAAGGAAAAGCCAAGATCGCAGACAACGCTATTGGGGCTGCCAGTATTGTGCACTGTGCTCAAGCCAGATGCTCAGTTGATTTCCCAAACATGCTGATCTTTCTAGAATCCCCCACATTTTATTCCAGTCCCCACAGCATCCACACCTGTATTCTCTGCACTGGGCTGAGGGTGTCTGAACCTCATTTTCAGAGCATGATGATTTATGTGGAGTTACAGTTCTTATTTTTATATCTTCTCCCTTTTGCACCAACAATAATCGTTGGGAGAAGTGGGGGAAAACATAACTGTCTCCCATCTACTGGCGGGTAGAGCAGGGCCGGGCATTCTGACACGGTCTTGACCGGCTTCCGGGAAAAGCCTGCTTGCTCCCAATGGTGGTATTTAATACAGGAGGGGTGAGCCGGAGGGCTGGTGCTCGCTAAGTGACATTGTTAAGAGAATTAATCAGGGTGGCTTGGAGGTCAGACGGTGATGGCAGTGATGACAATGATGGTGATGCTGACAATGGTGACCACCCAGCTGGCATCGGGAGAACTGGGTTAAGGACACAGCCTTAGTTAGGAGCCCGCCACCCTCTCATTTCTGGCAGTCAGTGTCAGAGTAATAAAGGAGAGTCACGAACACGTTTACTATTTTTCTCTCATCTATTATGATAACTTAACAGGCTTGTTATTGTAAACAAACTTACTAGAGTCATTACATTTTTTTGGACATTAAAGAACTTAAATTTTTCCTTTTTACAAAAACAGAGCCTTTTTAACAGAAAAAAACTCAGAAAATAAAGTCAAAGCAAAATGACAACACTCAATACCTCCCCCGTTCTTAGGCCCATTTGTTTACGTAATTCTCAACTTTTATACACACAGATAAATCACTAAAAATAGCATCTTATTGTATAGTCTTCTAAACTTTTCACTTAAAATTGGAACACTGGTGTCCCTGACTTGTGTCTGCACTCAGCTTAGGGACATTCCATGATTTGTTTTAATCAGGTCCCTAGTTTGATATTTAGTTTTTCTTTTTCTTTCAAAAAAATTTTTTTATTGAAGTGTGGTTGATTTACAATGTGAGTGTCAGGTACAGCAAAGGGATTCAGTTATACACATACATCTATGTATTTTCTTCTCAGGTTCTATTTCATTATATGTTATTACAAGAAATTGAATGTAGTTCCCTGTGCTGTACAGCAGGTAATATTTAGTTTTTCAATGTGAGAAATGAATTAGATAAGCATTAGTGCAAACTGCAGTAAAACTCTAAATGATCCAGCCCCAAATTCTGCTTTGAGTTTAAATATCCAAATAATAAAGGAGAGAAAAATAAGATCCCGAGGCACAGTGTGTGTGCAGGTGCTGTTTTAGGCAAGTCGTTTTGTTTCCCGGTTCCATACCACCAGGTCTGACTGCCAGTTACCTGGCTGCCTTGTGTTCTCTGGGACCTGGAGGGGGCCACGGGGAGGTGCACTTCAGACTGTATTGTGATGCTCACATGCTAGGAACCTGCAATCGATTTTCCTCTACATGAGAGGCTGTTAAATCAACTCTCTGCCCTTCAGCCGAAATCCAAGTGCATTTCTACCTAGGATGAGGCAAATATGCCTTAATGAAAAACCATGAGACTCTGAGCACTGGGTGCCCTCACCTTCACAACCAGTGGACTACAGTCATATGATTGAGCTCACTAAAACCCTGGTGATATTGTGGGATGAGGCCAGAGGTTTCCATGGCAACTGAAATGATACACAAGCCCTCAGAACAGGGTGTCACAGAGGCCCATGGAAGGAGAGGAACATGGATGTAGTCAGGAGGTGGGCGGAGACCCCTTCTTTCTTTCCTGCATTAGAAGGAAGGGCCGGTGCTGGGCCACCTTGTCAGGTTGCACAGTTCCTTTTCTGCACCTTCCTGCCTGTCCTCTCTCCTCCCTTCTCTATATCTCTCAGCCCCTCTCTGTCGGGGCTACTTGGGAATTCCACCTGGCATCCCCAGCTAGGAAGCATCCTGTGGACCCAGCCTGACTGTTCCTTCTTCTCTGCTGCAGGTGCTTTCTCTGCCACCTCTTCAAGGACTGATAGCACGGACCTGGACATGCTACCATGGTGAAGGCCATGGAGGCAAATGTCCACTGATGTCCACAATTTTTTGTCTTAGTAGGTGATTTCCACAGATAGGCTGCTTCATCCAGGACTGAAAAATAACTGAACTTCCACGGGCTTTCCACTCTAGCACTGATTGTTAGAGACCAGGCTGAGAATGATGAGCCTCATTCCAATCCAGGCAGAGAAGGGCAGCACTGCGATGGACTAGTGATGTCTGCTACGGGTGTGGGATGGACAGTGTGATGCTAAGCCAAGTACATGCTAACCTTCCTTTAATCCAACTGCTAAATGTCAGATCATAGGAAGGCTGGGGAAAGACATAGAAAAACAACAGTTGAGGGGCTCTGGGGTCTGTTTGCATGGAAGCATTCTTGTTTGCACACTGATTTAACCACCCTTCCCTTATGACACATTCTCACAGCATCAGAGTCCTGGGGACCATCGTCAAATCTGATGGTGAAGAAAAATGAACAACCTATTTGTCTCCATCATTCATGTCTACATAGAAACTTGGGTCTGAAAAGATGGATTTTTCTTATTTCTAATCATCTTGATTATCACCTGAAGTCTTAACTGAAGAAAATACCTTCTAGAACTTGAAAAGAAAAAGCCTCCTCTTGTTTGGCAAGCTCAAGCTGGAGGACGCATGCTTCACAATAAATGGTTTGTGTCCTCTTCAAAGTTTGCTTCTCATTTGCACAGGTGTTTGGAAGATAGGGCCAGGTATTTCCCCCAATCAGACTTGCATGTGGTTTCTAGAATACGGTCTGTTAGAAGCTTAACGCTATCCGCAAATTTAGTTTCTATTTAGTTATACTGCTGCCCAGATGGACCATGAGCCGGACAAATACTAATCGCATATAATAATCAAAAATATATTGTTTGGGATGAAAAGTAAAGTCGAGGAAGGTATAATGGACCCTGAAGGTGAATGCGGAAAGGACATTTCTTATGTACCTAGTGGGGTGACAGTGAGCCCCCTTGAAGGAGACGGCTGATGCAGGGGCATGGGGAGGGCCTCTGTGCCCTGCTCTGGGTCCCCCAGCGTGCTAGTTTCCTGCTGCTGTTGTAACCCGACAACTACAAGCCCAGTGGCTTCAAACACACTTACTATCCTACAGTTCTGGAAGTCCGAGGTCATGAGGTTAAGGTGTCCTTAGGGCTGGTTCCTTCCAAGGTTCTAAGGCAGACTCTTGCTTCCTTGCCTTTTCCAGCTTCCATAAGTCGTCTGCACATCTTCCCTCACTGCCTTTTCCTCCATCTTTAAAGACGGCAGTGTAGCATCTTCCAGGCTCTCTCCCGTCTCCAACTTGGACTCTGCCGCCACTGTCACATCTCTCTTTGTCTTTGATGATTTTGCCTCCCTCTTGTAACCATCATTGCAATTAGACTGGGCCAACTCAGATCACTCGAGAGAGCGTCCCTGTCTCAAGATCCTTAATCACATCTGCAAAGTCCCCACTGCCCTGTAAGGCAACCTATTCACATGTCCCAGGAGTTATGACATGAGCTTCTTTAGGGGGGCCATTACTCTGCCACCACACTCAGCATCAGGAGTTGTCCCCGCAGCCTGCTCCCAGCAGGTCGGGCCACCTGGCGGAGATGCTCCCAGTTCTGTGTCGTTAGGCACTGAGCTACTGGCTGAAATCCCGCCCTCATGACCTGCTTTCACCTTGAAGACAACAGCAAAACCCCTTGGCTATTTTAAAGAGAGTAAAGCGCATCAACCTTGCAATTAAGATATAAATAATTTCTATCCTAAGTCCTACCTGCAGCGCATTATGAGTGAAGGCGACTAGATCTTTAGAAACAGCATCATCGCTCTCAAGACAGCCTGTTCCCATGGGCGAGTTCTCCAAACCTACAGTCCTTGGTAATATGTGCGTGACCTGCCGGCCGTCCTGCTTCAAAAGGAGCTGGGCTGCGTGATGCTTTTTTTTTTTTTTTTTTTTTTTTGCTTTCCAGAATCTTCCCCCTCCTCCCCCCCCGCCCCCATATTGAGAAGTCTAACCTGAAAGTTCTGGGAACTGGTCACAGCAGAGGGCGCGGTTCTGTGCGATTTTGTGCGCTCGTCTGCTGTTTCCTTCCCCAGAGCTCAAGTCACTTTCGACAAAACAGCCAGAGAGGTTTGATTGCCTTCGGAAGCAGAGGGCTAGGCATGTAATCAGGGCTTAATTGGAAACCCTGAGTGCTAAGTCTGGCCCTCAGGTGGGCAGATTCCCTGCAGGAGGAAGGATAAGTGCAGACCTCTCCGTGCGGCCTCTTGAACCCCTCCAGAGCTTAATCACAGGAGCGGAAGCGGCCCTGAATGAGCTCCGCTCCGTAATCAGCACGAATGTCTGTCACCGCTGCACTGCGCCATTTCAGCCAACTCTCAGTAAACACAATTCAGCCTCTTTAAAAGATACTGAGTGAGAGGAAAGAGATTTTGTTGTTGGATCTCCTCCCCAGAGCTGTCAGCACTGGGGCTCAGCAGGGATGCGAGCTGGAGGCGGCCCAAGCCAGGTGGGCGCGGACCCAGCCGCCAGTCCTGTTCCACGTACGGAGGTGCACGAGGCTGCGCGTCCCGAGTCACTCCTGGTGGCCCGTCTCCAGGGCTGGGCCAGGGCCGGGGAGGCTCTCTGGTTTCTGTTGAGGGGCTTCTCTGTGATCTGACCCCTCAGGTCTGGTGGCTCGCTCCCTTTGTGTTGCTTGGAGGGCACAGGAATCTCCCTCGGGGCCCCCAGTGCAGCCTTGCTCGGTGCCCACCAGCCAGCCCCTCTGTGAGTGCCCTCTGCCGGGTGCTGCTACCAAGTCTTTGGAGCATCCTCGCTCTTTCTAAATCCGTCCCAGGCCATATCCTCCAACCTCTCGGTATAGAGGAAGTGCCCACGCCCTCTGCTGGCGCCCACAAGGAGAGTCCCTGTACAAACTCTTACATGAACTTAGGTTCTCACTAAAGACTGTTTTCTGACTGAGACCTAGAAAAACTAAGAGACTAGTCACCCTCCTGAAATAGAGGAAGGGGAAAAAAATCCATGTTCACACTGCATGTGGTTCTGGTGGGTGCGACGGGGGATACGGTAGATGATAGGCTGGTGGGTGCGACGGGGGTGCCTTGTGGAGTGTAAAGGTCCAGGTGGGCCCCCTCAGCCCTGCTGAACGGGGAGGCCGGGCTCCGGTGGGACGAGGAGAGTGGCAGGACGAGGCGCTTGGTGGCCACACCGTGCAGGACTTGAACTCCTGAGAGGGTTGACTGGGGGAGGTTGGACTCAGGTCCCAGGAAGTAGAATCCAGCAGGGATTGGGCTCAGTAAGACCAAGACCCTGGACCTGGGACATACGAGCGGAACTTGCTCAGAAGGCTCTAGCCAATAAAACGGGGTGCAGGGTCTAATTAATTTCTCTACAATGTGTGAGAGTTTCAAATGCTGCATATCCTTATCCACATTTGGTATTGTCTGATTTTTTTAATTTTAGACATTCTGCTAGATTTGTAATGGTATCTCACTGTGGATTTAATTTGAATTTCCCTAATAACTAATGATGTTGAGCATCTTTTATTTTTTATTTTTATTGATTTTTAATGGAGGTACTGGGGATTGAACCCAGGACCTTGTGCATACTAAGCACATGCTCTACCACTGAGCTATTACCCTCCTCCTTAAACAGCTTTTAAAGTGTTTGTTGAACATTCATATATCTGTTTTGTAATATATCTGCTCAAATCCTGTGCTCATGTTTTAATTGTGTTGTTTATCTTATTAATGGTTTGTAAGCGCTCTTTACATATTCTGGATACAAATTCTTTGTCAGATATATGTGTTATAAATATTTACTCGCAAACTATGGTTTACTTTATCATTTTATGAACAATGTCTTTACAAGAACAGAACTTTTAAAATTTAATTAAGTCCGATTGATAATTTTTTTCTTTTGTTTGTGCTTTTGCTGCTGGGCTAAAAAAATAATTGTCTATTCCAAGGACACGAAGATGTCCTCCTATATATTCTTCAACAAGATTTTTAACTTTAGTTTATTGATCAGTTTCAAATAAATTATTGGAACATTTGCTTGATCTTTTCAAACTCTTTAAAAAATATGACATGGGTCTAAAGTAATCTATTTTTAGGACTGGTTTATCCCCTCTACTAAGATGCAGCCCTTCTGGTGTCTGTAACAATTGCCCTATGTACTCAGTGAATAATTGCTGCCTGGTGGGTACCTGGATAATTCCGCATTATAAGTGAGTTCTGGGAATCTTTTAGCCTATGGTTACCAAAAATAATTTTTCTTTCCTCAGTAATAGTCCTTTGCCCATCCTTGTGGATTTTCATCCTAGACATGTGCAGATTCATATTCAAGAGACTCCTGATGTAGACTTTGGGAACTCTTTCTCTGCACAGCCTCCTTCTCTCCGGTGCCCTGCTCCACGAGTTCTAGCTGCTACACGCTTCCTGAACTGTAGCCTTTTCCCTCCGCTCAGCAGATTACTGGGATCTGCTTTTGGATTTCTCTTCTCTGCCTTGTGGTCAAGAGAGCCTGGATAGCCATGGTGTTTACCTCATTTCTTTCCCTTTAATTAGGATTCAAGTTCTGTATAGTATACCATCCAATGTCTGAAAATATGTACTTCATATACTTTGTCCAGTTTTTCTAGTTCTTTTTAATGGCAAGAGTGCAAATACTATGCCAGTTACTCTTCCATTGGCAAAAGCAGGAATTTGTATTTTTAAATTTAATTCTTATATCCTTAAGAGTTTGGTATTATTATTAATCCCATTTTACGTTTAGAAAAACTTAGGTACTGCAGGTTCAGCAAACATTATACTACTTAGCTTACAATTATTTAGCTTTGTACCAATGATTCATTCATTTATTCAGCAAATCCTGAGCACTTACTTCATTCCAAGCAGTAGAGCATACATGAGTTTTGTGTTTATTCAACTTGCAGTTTCATGGTAGTGTCCAACACAGTGCCCGGACTGTTGTAAAAGATAAATAAAGATTTGCTGAATTGATACCAGTATTTGCAAGTGATGCCTTAGCTTATGTGTGGGTGGAGAGCCTCAGTCCTGCTTCCCCACTCGGTGTACTTCTGTAGTGTTCCTGGCTTGTGGTTATGCAACTTTGGCTTGGTTGCTTCCCATGACAGGGAGCGTATTATCACACAAGACACTGCACCCTGTTTCAGAACTCTAACTAACTGCAAAGTTCCCCAGCCAGGAAATTAAGTGGGAACTCGGCCAATGAAAAAGCACAGAGGTTTTCTGCAGAGAAGAAAGGGTATTAAGTAGGAAACTTGGGAGGCATGAAGACAGATTTCATTTATCACTTTTCCCAGAGCTCAAGGGTTGTTTATCTTCAAGTCTTCCAGGTCCCCACCTCTGTGTCCTTACTCAGCAGCTGGATGACAGCTTGTCAGAGATGCTGTGCAAGGAATCCACGTACGCTGTGTGAGCAGTGGGCTGGGGCTAGGCTGGTGTCCTCTAAGATGCTTCTGACTTCTTGGAGGTTTCGACAGGGGTTTTCTTTTTCCACTTCTCTTCGGAAGCTTTATTTATAGTCAGACCTAAAATGTGTAAAAGGTTAATCCCTGCAAATACACCCTGCTGTACTTTTTATTTTTTTGCTAGACTTCATGAAGGGTTTATTTCATGAAGCCTCTCCAATATTGTCCTCTGCAATCTATGATCTAATTTCATCTGGTCTGTGTCTACATTTTCCCACTCACATTTCTGAAACTTTGCTTCCACCCCCTAAATTCTATTCTTTGCAGTTGATCTGGAAACTCGGGGGCAACAAGACTATTCTCAGTAGCTCAGTCCCTACAAATCCATTTCTCAATGCCTTCATTTGGGCCTTGGACAGACAGCCAGCCAGAAAATACAGGCCTCCCAGATATGTGCTGTGTTTGTAAACTGAGAAGTTTCTTCAGAAAGTTTTATTTATGTTAATAAAGCATTTTAATGTGCTTTGGAGAAAACAAGAAAAAAATCTAATTGAAAATAGGGAATAAAATTACTTTATGAATAACATTCCTCTATCATAGTGATTTCAGGCTTTGAATAATCTTGTTAATTCAGCTCAGCGAGGTTCCCGGGGCTGGCCCAGCAGATGCATAATCCAAGGAGACAATGGAGTGATTTGGATTGCTAGGCGCTAAAGCACACTTCCTGTCCTGCTGGTCTGCTCCTCTCAAAGCCCAGCAGCTGATGCAAGCCCTTTGGCTTGAGCCATGAATAGACCACCTGCTCAGCTATTAGACAAATACATTTAAAACTGTGAGTACGGACCTTTGGAATAAACTACTGTCGTAGATTACTTTTCATGTAAATATTTCCAATGAAATGCACAAGACAGATTGATGGTCAAGGCCGATAGTATTGCACATCAGATGTCTCTCTGCCGCACCAAATGGACAAAGTGTAATCCAGTCATCAGCTGGACTAGTCACTATGAGGCCCTATCTGAAAATTTCCAGCCAAGGATTTGCGAGTCTACCGGCAATTCTGGTAGAAAGTCCAAGTTTCTGACTTTTAAAATGTGCTACGATCTGATCCTTGAAATGCATGACCCATATATGGTTAGAAAACTCACACTCCCTCCCCACCATTATTCTCTCTGCTAATGTAAGCTGGGCTGTTTGCACCTCCCATTAACCATACATGCATCCTAGCTCTCAATATCAAGAAACCGATCCTGTAAGAAATTCTCTTGACATGGCCGTGCACAAGTAGTATTAACTATTTTTCTTTTACGTTCTTCCCTCAAGCCACATCCTGACCTTTCATCTTCTTTTTTTCCCTAGAGACTTAGCCCTGAACATGAAAACACGTTTACGATACGTTTGAAGATCATCCAGTTTGTGTTTTACACTCTTTTTTCTTTTTAAAACCTTATTATAAAACCTACGAAATCCAGAAAACCGCACACAACACATGCAGAGCTGAATTAGTCACCATGACGTGAACACACTTGTAACCAACACCCAGGTCAAAAACAGGACAATGCCGTCCATGCAGAAGCTTCTCCACATGCCCCATTCCAACCACACCAAGTCCCCGGGAAGGAACCACTCTCCCAACTTTTATAACGATAACTTCCTTGCATTTCTTTAAAGTTTAACCTCCAGCCGTAGCTCCCTGAACAGTATTTTCTAGTCTCATTTATTTTTTCTAGTTTGGCAGTTTCTCGCGTCTCTTCTGATCTACAGCTTTTCTCTCCATCCCGTCCATTTCCTTCTCGTCCTTACACTTTACCTGTTGAGGTTCCTGAGCTGTTTCACCTGCAGAGCACTCCAGCTCGACTTTGCTGAATGCACACTCACCGCACAGTCCAGCATGCTGGTCTTCCTTCAGAGTCCCTGAAGACTGCGAGCTGGATCCTGAAGTTTGATTAGATTCAGATTTTCAGATTTGGTCCCTTTGGACAACTACAGGAAGGGGTGCAGTGTTCCTTCATCTGAAGGCACACAATATCTGGGTTTTTAAGAAAATGTTTGTAGTCATGTGTGTTCATTGCCCTAGTCTGTTAATGCATGAGTTTGTGTGTTTTGTTTTGTATTGTGATGGGAGGAGTTCACACATTGGTGATTTCGCCTTCATTTTTTAACAGGAAAACTTTTACAAAGAGATACTTCCTCACATCTACTGTTCGGTTACCCAGGAGTTTCATTCATTATATAAATAGCAATAAATGTTGTGTTTATTTACTGGGTTTCAAGACTTGCTGTATTTCCTCTCATTATTGTCCAGTTTTTAAAATAATCAGTTGGTTTCCTACCACTGTCCAAGAGTGACTAGTAGCTTTTTAAGAAAACATATCATTATGTGAAAGAATGGATTTAAATATATTTTATAGGTTTCCATTTATGGTAATCATTATTTGTATCGAAGCTCAAATTGTCCCATTTTGGCTAGTGGGACCTTCTCCATTTGAAATCAATCTAATAATTTTAATAGCCCCCATTCTTTATGATGTGAAAGATATTTGAAGCTTAGCTTGTTTATGTCCTGGTCCCAGACTTGAAATCAGCTATTGCTTTAAGAACGATTTCATTTTAATGGAAAATATGATTTCCAACCACAAAACAATAATCTGATTTGAAGGACGAGGAGGCTACTGGGGTTGGTCATTTATTCTAAGCCTCCCAGCATTTTTAATGGGAACATATGTGTTACATGCATGCGTACACAGACACACATGTGTATTCTTATGAGTACACACTGATACTTCTGATTCAAAATAAAACTACAACATAGTCTTACCATAAGATCCAGCAATCACCTCCTTGGTATTTACCCAAAGGAGCTGAGAACTTATGTCCACCCGAAAACTTGCACATGGATGTTTATTGCAGCTTAATTCATAATTGCCCAAACTTGGAATCAACCAAGATGTCCTTCAACAGGTGACTGGATAAATAAACTGTGGTGCATGAGACTATGGACTATTACTCAGTGCTAAAAAGAAATGAGCTATCAAGCTATGAAAAGACATGGAGGACACTTAAACATGTATTTCTAAGTGAAAGAAGCCAATCTGAAAAGGCTACATGCAGTATGATTACAACTAAATGATATTCTGGAAGAGGGAAAACTTGAGAGACAGTAAAAAGATGAGTGTTGCCAGGGACTGGAGTGGAGGGGGTGACAAGGCAGAGCGCAGAGGATTTTGAGGGCAGTGAAGCTACTTTGTATGAACTACAGTGGTGGATACATGTCATTGTACATTTGTCAAAACCCGTAGAATGTACAACACCAAGAGTGAACCGTAAGGTAAACAATGGACTTTGGGAAATAATGATATGTCAGAGCAGGTTCATGGCTTGTGACAAACGTACCACGTGGTGGGGAACGTTGTGGGGTGTGCGGAGGCTGTGCGTGTGTGGGGGCAGGGGGTGTGGATGGGAAATCTCTGCACTTTCCACTCAGTTTCACTGCAGACCTAAAACTGCTCTAAAAATCAAATCTTAACAAAAAGATAAGTAAGTAATAAATAAACTACAGGGAGATGCCCTAACCTTTTCTAAACTACATCTGTCTCCCCATTCTTCCAAATTAAGAACCTGCTTCCCCAGGACAGGAAGGATGACAGAACAGCCTTAACGACTTGTTTATCCCACTTCCACACACAACGGTCTCTGAATAGCAACACGAATACTGTCACCCCCAGAGTGACTGCTGGAAGCTTTAATCGTCTTGTTTTCAGGTGCTCTCCCTGTCTTTCTGTGACGCTAGATCTCCTCAGAGCACACGGCCAATTCATGTCACAGCCTGTCCCCTTCACCCACATTCAGACAGTTGTAGAAGTAACTATGTATTTAACGATGGCCACCAGTGTTGACATCAACGCTCTGCAGTCATTTTGGGTTTTCTGGGGTTATTTCCTTAACAAGTAAGGCTCATGTGTGATGATGTCGTTTTTCTGTGCATTTTTTACTTGAAAGTCAGTTCGTTTGGCTATAAAATTTCAACTCACATTTTCTTTGGGTTTTTTTTAGATGTTACTCCATTTTCTTATGGCATAAATCATTCCAGCCCAAAAGCCTGTTAATAATCTAATTTTTCCCCTTATATGCACTAATTCTTTGTGCCTAGATGCCCATCCATCTTTCTTTAAGTTCAGGAATCTTACTAGGTTGTGTCTTAGTCATTCTGGGTCAGTACTGTCAGGCACATGGTGTCTTTTTCAACGTGTAGCTTCCACGTGTAGAGTGTGTATGTAGTTGTTCACAGAAACAGTATTTTTATGGGCACGATGACCCGCTGCCATTCTAGTGGGACAGTAGAGTGGATTCTGGAATTCCATAACAAAGTTTGAGGAAGGCTCATCAAACTACAGCCTGTGGACCCAGTCCTCATGGCCCCCAAGCTAAGAACAATTTTTACATTTTTCAATAGTTAAATTTGAAATCGTTGCCCAAGTTCCTACCTAATGCCTTCCATATTGTCTGGTGGCTCTCACAGTCTGAAATTTTTACCACCTGGTCTTTAGAGAAAATGTATGTTGACCCCCATTCTGAAAGAACTATTGCAGTAAATAAGGGAAAGTCTCCAGCAGACAAGATGGAACCCACCAAATCCCGCCACGGACCAGATCCATCCCAGATGCTGCCGGCGTGCATGTCCTGGGCTCCTCCTGCCCTAGACCTGCTCCTTTAGAACTTCCTGCTGGGGCCCTGACTCCTTCCTCCCCGTCTCCTTTTCCGCCTCTCCAGAAAGCTCCTCTCCCAGTGTGTGAGGGGGGGTGGTCATGAATTCATTCACATTAAAAAATCCCCTGGGAAATGTTACACATTTGGATAATTTTTCATCATTACAGGGAATAGTGACTTTAAGACAAAGGGAAGGGTATCTGATTTTTTAATTCCAAGATTCAGCCTGTCAGTGTATGTGCGTGTGTGTGAGAGAGAGGATGTGTGTAGTATGTGCATGCGGGATGTGGTGTGTGTCGTATGTGTGTACAGTGTGTGTGTGTGTGTGTGTTGACGGTGTGGCAGACTGGGGCTTCCCTAAGGCTCTGAAGTGCATGGTGGCTTCCCACCCCAAACTCATCCACAGGATCTGGTCATAGGCCTTCTGGATGATTCCAAAGCTTAACCAATGTCCACCTGGATACAGGCACATGTTCTGGAAGGAAGGAAGTGCACCAACTCTTTCCCACTCCCAACTGTAACTCACCTCCATCTCCCAAACCAGGCCAGGGGGCTATCAGGACACTGGGGTGCAGGCCTCAGGCTCTGTCAGGATTTTATTGAACAAGCTCTGAATAAATGGAAAGAGATCACGTTCTTGGATAAAAAGACATAATCCTATTTTAAAAAATACCAATTCCCTTGAAATTGCAATCTCAAGAGGATTTGGGGGTGGGGGAATAGAATTAAATAATTATATAGGAAAGAAAAGAAGCCTGAAAAAGAACGCTAATGAGAGAAATGTACATTTCAGGGGCATCAAATCAATATTGTTTCAGCAGGAAGAGATGAATGAATTAATGTAATAGAACAGAGGATCTGGGAGTCAATTCTAATGCTAAACAGAGAAATTTAATGTATGATAAGGGTGGAGGTGACATTTATTTGGGAAAGTTGACTTATTCGAAAAGCAATGCTGGCCCAATGTATGGGCTGTCCAACTGGAAAAAAAATAACAGTGGACGCCTATGTCAGACCATATCCCCAATAAACTGCACACAGATTAAGGAAATTTATTTTTAAAAATCCCCCCAAAATTATAAACACAGTTCTAATGGTAAGGTGACTTCGTTAACAAAGAAAAGTGGAAAAGCTATGGACACATATTCTCCTATATAAATACTTATATGACAGGAAGATGCCGTGTACAAAACAAAACCAAAAAAGCATCATATTTTGAATATGTTCGCAATGGAGATAATATGTAAAAATCTTAATGTCTTATAAAAATGTCCAGAAAAAAGGGAACACCACCACAGGAAAATGGGCGAAGGATGGAACAAGGAGAGGAGGCACTACGTGCGAGGAGGCGTGGGCAGTGTGATCTGTGGTAAGAAATGGTCCCCAATCCCTGCTCTTCCTCACCATCATCATGTGGGTGCTGGGCTCCCCTCTCACCTCACAGCCCTGTCCTGGGGCTCCCGCATGTCCTCAGAGTCTCCTGCGGGAGGGGAAGGAGAACTTCCTGCAGCCCAGCGTCCCTGCATCCCCACCGGGTATCCATGGGCAGGCAGCAGCCCTCACGTGTCCCTGCAGGGATGAGTTTCTCCCTCCCTCCGGACTATCCTAGAAGCTCTGCAGAACAGAGACCACACCTGTCCTTTCCCAAATCCCGCCATGGACCAGATCCGTCCCAGATGCTGCTGGCATTTAAAACTGGACGATTAAAAAGCCGCTTTAAGGTTAACCACTAAATGTAAAAATAGATAAAAAACAAATTTCTTCTGTATAATACAGAGAACTATATTCAGTAACTTGCAATAACCTTTAATGAAAAAGAATATGAAAACAAATATATGTATATAAATGCATGACTGGCACTTTGTGCTGTGCACCAGAAATTGACACATTGTAACTGATTGTACTACAATTAAAAAAAAAAGAGCCGCTTTCAAGATGGGAAGAACAGGCAGCTGCGTGCATGCCCTCCTGTGGCTGCACAGGCCGTTCAGAAACTTTCAAGTGCCTCCTCCCCATCCCCCAGGTCCCTACCTGGCCTTCAGGCTTTTGAGTTTGAAACCCCAGGATCTGCCCCTCCCAGACTCCTCACTGCTCAGGAGGATGCCCTGTTTTTAGTCTGCTGTGTTAGAACCCCCTCCTCCCCTAGGTTTCTGGAAAGAGTCTATACCTGACCTACTGTGAACCTTGACTCTGCCTCAGCCTAAGTTTGCTCTGGTGCTTTCTGCCTTTAGACTCAGCAGACCTGGCTCCTGTATTCCCAGCTTCTGAAAATGCGAGTTTTACAGTCTATTTATTATCTATGTATCTATGTATCTATTTATCTATCTATCTATCTATGATATTGTGATTTCTAAGAAAAATATATATTTGATCATTCATGACCCCCAGAACCTTGGAGTTTCCAAGTGCTGAGAATGACAAGGGTGTCTCCTGTTAAGTTAACAAGGTGACTTTCAGACCCGCCCAAGGATGGAGGCTGGTTGCCCGAGAACCAATCACTTGATTAGAGAACGGAAACTTTCAGTCTCAACTCCCCCTCCCAACCTCCAGAAAGGGGAGAGGACCTGGAAGTTGAACCAATCACCAAAGGCGAATGATCTAATCAATCATGACTCTGTAATGAAGTCCTCCACAAAAACCCAGCATGGTTCTGGGAGCTTTTGGGTTGGTGAACAGGTGGAGATTTGGGGAGAGTGGCGCACCCATGTGGGCATGGAAGCCCCACACCCACTCCCCACACCTGCCCTCTGCATCTCTTCCATCTGACTCTTCCTGAGTTACATCCTTTATAATAAACCAGAGACCTAGTAAGTAACACATTTCTCTGTGAGCCGCTCTAGTAGATTAAGGGCCCCAAGGAGGGATGGTGGGAACCTCCCATCTAGAGCCAGTCGGTCAGAAGCATGGGTGGCAACCTGGACTTGTGATTGGCTTCTGAAGTGGGGGGAAGGTCACCCAGGACTGAGCCCTTAACCTGTGGGATCTGATGGGATCTCTGGGTAGACAGTGTCAGGACTGAGTCGAATTAAATTAAATTGTAGGACACCCAGCTGATGTTGGAAAATTGCTTCTTGCTAGTGTGGGGGACCCCAACCCCACCCTGGAATTAGTGCCAGAACCTATTTACTCTCTATTATCTATCTATATATCTATTTATCTATCTATCTATCTATCTATAATTTATCCATACACACATGTACATACATACACAAATATGCATGTGTATACCTGCATATGAATTTATGTATGTGTGTGTATACACATACACACATGTGAGCACATACATACACGTATTTTTACATTTAATACATACCTAGAAACACATCCTCTCTCTCTCTCTCACACACACATATCTATCTGTGAATTGCAGTCTCTATCTCTGTAAGAAACTATTTCTCTATCTCTGTAATAAACTATTGAAACTATTTCCCTCCCAGGAGCTAAGACTTGATTTCCCTATGGCCAGGCAGCACCCAGGATAACGATGTTAAGTCTCTTCCACTGTTCATTTAGAGGATGCATTACCCCCCAACTTGCTCTCTGATTTGAGGTCTGCCGTCCAGAACAGTGCTGGGACTGTCCAGTAGAAGCAGGGCCTCAGGAGAGCCCCACGCCTGCCAGTTTTTCGAAGGGGCTCCAGTCTAACTGGTTTTTATGTGGGGAAAAAAACAAAAACAAAAAACAAAGCTTGGGAACTTATGAAAAAAAATTTGGTCTCATATGAAAAAAAGTGGCTTCTTTCCCTGATGATAAATCACCTCTCATGTTGCATTTTCATGTTCCTTGTCTACAAAACACAGAAAAACTTGTGAAGTAAAACATTTAGAACATACAGATCAACTCATTTTTTAATTTAAAAAATTTGAAAAAGCTTTCGAGTCTCTCGTGGAGACGTACAGGACGCACCACACTGGGCATAGATTCATCAGAAACAAACCGGAAATAAGACAAGACTCCTCGCCTTCCTCTGAGACCCCAGCAGCTCGCGGTTCTGGCCGGTGGTTTGGGCACATCTGCGAGACCCTGTCGGCTGACTCATTAGCTCCTTATCATTCTTTCCCAGGAGACTGTTCACAGGGCTGTTTTCTGCATTGTTTGCTGGCCTGAGGAGCTGCGTCCCTGGGTCTCTAGCTTCTCCTGTCAGTTGACTGGAGATGTCTGTCTTCCAATCAGCTCTTGATGCAGCTTCCAGGCCCAGCTTGGGGAAGGCGGCTATTCTCCCCAATTTGCTCTTTCTGAAACACTCGCAGAGACAATGGTTTTAATCATCTCAAACCAGCCGCTAGGCTTGGTGACTCCATTTGTCTCTCTACCTACCAGTCTCATAGCAATGTCGCACGAAATGGGAGGTTTCTCCAGAAAAGCTGGAGCTGATTTATTGACTGACGCCAGTGAAAAGAAAGAGCTTCGTAAAAGCACAGCAGCACCCATGGGCGAGGAGATGGCGGCGCTGGCCGCTGAGAACCGGAGATCTGCCCGCCCGGAGCTGAGACGAGTCTTTCTAGCACTTTGTTTGTTTCTCCAGTTTCGTTCTCAGGCTCCACATGCGTGACGTGAGCCCCGCCTGTGTGTGTCGAGGCTGCTCTCCCCCAGTGTGACCTTGATGGTGACACTGAAGATCAACTCATGTTCTCACTTTGAGCAGGAAGAGACTGCCTTGGACTCTGGGAGCGATGCGCCTCTTTGCACACGTGGCAGTTGAGCAAACTGAGTCTGAGAATTTCGGTAACTGGCTTCTGGCAGGGCCAAGTTTGTTCCTGGCGGTGCCGACTCCCCAGCCACGAGGCAGTCCTGTCACACAGCACGTCCCTGGTGGCCTGGGGTAAAGCCTGGTCTTTCACTCCTGGCTGAGTGACTGCTTACCTCTCAGCATCTGTCTCTTTTCCTAGAGAATGTGGACGGAAGGTGTCTCTCCACAGGACTGGTCTAAGCAGTGATGAATTAAAATGTCACAGCTTACTTAGGAGGGCATCTGACATGTCAGTGCCACACGAGGACTAGAAGTGACTGTTGTCATCTCAAACAGGAAGACAATATATCATAGGGGGAAAATGAGTTGATAATTTTTTAAGGGTTTGTCAAATACATGTTAATTTTTTTCATTATGTATTTCCCCCCCCCCTTTTTTTTTTTACTGGACTCAGATTTCAGTTGTTCACAGTGCCTATTTTTCACAACCCCCCACCCATGTCCCGATTATAAGCAGGTGCATTATAGATTTATGTGAGTTTCTGCAAGTCACCTCTGCATAAATGGAGGCCCGCTGTTCACATGGTAATTACACTGCATTTTGGCGAGATGGTGCTTTAGAGAGACAACCCTCATTTTCACAGTGAGCACATTTATCTTCCACTGGCACAGGAGATGTCTTTGATGAGATCCTCTCTTCTCTCCCGACAGGGACGTCAGGAACAGGCAGCTGTGGTGCGCAGCCTCTCTGACTCCATCTGTAATGCTCCCCTTACACTGAAGCCCCCGCAGTGGTTTTAGAAGCTGTGAGGCCACTTCCACTAGACCACGGTTCTCGTTTTCCTCACTCCCCTCCCCACCTCCCAGTCTGTGCTGGGCGTCCACTCTTGGGGTGGACCCAGGAGCTCAGGTTGATAAGGAGAAGCTTTATGTTGTACCTCCTCCGCCTTTTCTTTGCCCAGACTCTCAGAAACACCCAGCCTTCCAGGCCACCTCCGGTCGTCATGTCAACATGCCTCCGTTGTTTTTTTTTTTTCAATTGAAGCATAGTTGATTTACAACGTTGTGTTAGTTTCTGGTGTACAGCATAGTGATGCAGTTATACATATATATACTCTTTTTTCATATCCTTTTTCATTATAAGTTATTATGTGATATCGAATATAGTTCCTTGTGCTATATAGTAGGTGTTTGTTGTTTATCTGTTTTATATATAGTAGTTTGTACTTGCTAATCTCAGACTCCTAATCTATCCCTCCCCTCTTTCCCCTTTGGTAACCATAAGTTTGTTTTCTACATCTGAGTCTGTTTGTTTTGTAAATAAGTTCATTTATATCATTTTTTTAGATTCCACATTTAAGTGATATCATATGATATTTGTCTTTCTCTGTCTGACTTACTTCACTTAGTATGACAATCTCCAGGTCCATCTATGTTGCTGCAAATGGCATTATTTCATTCTTTTTTATGACTGAGTAGTATTCCATTGTCTATATATACATTATCTTTATCCAGTTGTCTGTCAATGGACATTTAGGTTGCTTCCATGTCTGGGCTGTTGTAAATAGTAACATGACTCCATTTTTATTGGGCTGGATCATGTCCCCTACAAAATTCATACACTGAGATCCTAACCTCTAAGGTTTTTGGAGATAGGGTCTTAAAAGAAGTAATCAAGTAATCAAGTAAATGAGCATTTAATCTAATATGATTAAAAACATCCTCATAAGAAGAGATTAGGACACAGACATGCACAGAGGAAGAAGACAGTCA
Organism: Camelus ferus; assembly: GCF_009834535.1. Classification (NCBI taxonomy): domain Eukaryota; kingdom Metazoa; phylum Chordata; class Mammalia; order Artiodactyla; family Camelidae; genus Camelus; species Camelus ferus. The sequence continues at coordinate 4,417,819 of NC_045696.1, forward strand.
CCTCCAAGGCCAGGAGACAGATGTGAGAGGAAACCAGCCTGCAGGTACCTGGATCTCAGGCTTTCGGCCTCCAGGAACTTGAGACAGCAGACTTCCACTGTTTGGATGTCCAGTCTGTAGAGCTTAGCCGTAGCAGCCCTAGCCAAGCAGCACAGAGCTAAGTGCAAGGTCCCAAAGGTCGGATCTGATTCTTGGTCCCCTCGGGTGAGCAGACGGAGGCCGAGCGGTTGGCAAGCATCTCTCTGCTCCCATGTGGAATCAGACACCGTACTTTCAGGGAGCTCAGGAGAGACTCGGGCAGAACATCATCTCAGAATATTTTTATGTTGAGTGCTTCCCCTTCATTCACTCCATATTAAGTAACTGCAGTTACATTTAAACAGATGATACGTACATTTTAACAAGACATACAGTGTTTTGTTCATAATTAGGCCTTTTTACTCTTTCATTTTTGAGAAAAGTGAGGGTGATATTCAGAGTTCTAGCCATAAATTATAAAAATCCCCAGTGAATTCAAAAGGACGAGCTCTTTGGCTGGTGCCTTTTTGCCTTATGTCCTGTTTTGAGAATGAATTAAGCAGAGGAAAGATGTGTACAGAAAATAATTGAAGAAGAAAAGTTTTAACATGCACAGTTTTTTAAGAAACCATGCAGCATCATGTTAATTCGTTTCACCAGAGAAAGAAAATATCTTTCTGTAAAATATCCCCCGGGTTCTCCTGAAACGCTAGATCCTGTATTTCCATGCCACACATGTGTTCAATCATCACTCCATGGCATTGCTTCCAGAAAGTTCTATGGCTTTGGACAGGGATGACAGCCACCTCTGGAGCCTCTCATAGTGCCAGCCACAGTCCCTTGTGCACGGTACGGGTCCTCAGCACATGTACTCAGCTCTGGTTGGTGCACAAACAGATTCAGGATGGCATTTAGTTGTTTACCACTGTGGATGGACAGCACGAGGAACCTACTGGTCTCAGCCTTGTTGTACACAATGAAATGTCATTGAATCTAGTTGCCCTTGGAAACCCAGCTCCATGACTGATGCTTGCCCTTGACTTAGCCTCCTGTTAAAGCACACTCCACAGAGTGATGGTCCCTTGCTTTAAACCCTTCAGAGACTCCTTTGCACAAGGAATAAAATCCAAACCCCTCCCCAGGGCCAAGGAGGTTCTGCAGGATCCACCCTGTGGGTCCTGACTTACCTTATTTGTTCTCAGTGCATGTGGCCCCAAAGACCATTATTGTGTTTTTTTTTAAAGTCTGAGCCCTTGCCAGCTTCAGGCTTGTCCTGTCCACAGAGAGAACACAGCGGTGACCCCTGTCTCCCAACCCCAATCAAGAGTCCTGTTCAGCCGCCTCCCGGGGACCTGTTCTTTTCCTTTATGGCACCTGACTTGGTTATGAAAACACACACTTCACACTCTAAACTGTACGTTTCACGAGGCAGGGCTTCTATCTGTTTATACATTGTTTTCCTCTGAACTAACATCCATCCTTTCAGACTCACTAGTTGTTGAAAAAATGAATTAGGGAAGCACAGAACTATCACCTACTGTTGTTTTAATGAAAGTGTATCCAGATTTCCTGAGCGCTTCTTCTTCGAGAGAAGAATGCTGTCTTGGGACACTCCCTGCTTTGCTAACTGATACTCATTAGCCGCTGGAAATGAATTTTGAAGCAGTTTGAACTAGAGGACATATTCATCACCAGAGGAGAGGAAATTACTCCTTCGTAGTCTTAAGTGAGGTCTGCTGGGAATGACTGCGTTGTAGACAGGGCCCTTGACCTTGGACAACTGTGAATTTTCCCTGCGTGCAAATGAGGTCACTTAGATACCCTTTTCCTGGCCCGGATATTAACACTGGATAAGACCACAAACAAGTGTAGTAGAAGTCATTGTTTGCGAGCGTTAATCGTTTGCCAAGTGGCATGTCAGTTCGCCCCTACATTCCGGGGAGGAGAGCACTTCCCTGTTTACTTCCTCTTATTTCATCCTCATCTGGAAGATTTTCAGCCCGGCGGCCCCCTGCCGGCCACGAGCTCCTTCTTTGTTACTTCAAGGTCTAGAAACTACGAGCTGAAGGTCCAGTCTGCTCTGCTGTCCGTTTTGGTGTAAACTGTGAGCTAAGTTTTGTTGTTGTTGTTTTACATTTTTAATTGGTTTAAAAAGAAACATCCAAGGAAGAATATATCATGACACGTGAAAATTACATGAAGTTCAAGTTTCAGTGTCCGTAACTGAAGTTCCACTGGGCGTGGCCACTCCTGCTTGTTTACCTGTTGTCTGTGGCTTGTGCCGTGGGGGCAGACTTGAGCAGTGGTGACAGATGTGGTCTGCAAAGCTGTAAATATTTTCTAGGTGGTCCTTCGCAGGAAGTTTGCCAATACCTTGCTTCCGTGATGATGCCTTCAAGGTCTGGTCTTGCCTGCCTGTCAGCTGGGCTTCTCTCCCAGCCTTCAGCATCTCCGGGTCAATATAACGTCTTCTGGGAAGCCTCCCTGCCCCCAGCTTGTTCCTGGTCCTCATTCCCTCAACCCCCAACCCCCTGCCTCACACTGTGTTCCCTCCACTCCACAACACTTGCTCCAGCTAATACTGCTGGGATGGGAGAGTTCAAATTCAGCCTCCTCTGTAGACCCTCAGCTTTGGGAGAGCGGGTCCATGTCTGTCTTAGTCACCATTGTATCAGCAGTATTCAGCACACAGAGAAACATTGATGGAGAACATGACTGAGGCTCTGAATGATTTCTCACGTGGAGAAGAACAACTTCATAGGCAAGACAAGAGGCCTCGGGAGCTCAGCTGGTCAGAACTTATCCTTTGTATCAGCAACTCTTTGTGGTCACTGGCCATGAGATCACCATGACTGATTAGATCCACGGGCAAAATCAACTCTGGATATCTCCCAGGGGTCATTCGTCAGAAGCTATGTTTACACTACTTGGTAGAAATTTTACCAAACCACGAGCAGGCAGCGGCAAGAACTCAAACAATGAGCTCATATGGACTGGACACTTAGGTACATACATGGGGCTGAGCTCCATGGGCATTCCAAGGCTGTCACTCCCAGGCTCAATTTACAGATGCAAGTGAAGGCAAAGGAGTTGCATCTTTGTCCAGAATCCAGATTAAAATCTAGATGCATTTGTCCCATCGCTCCATACATGAATAGGCTCGAGCATAAGTCACCTTCACTAAGTGTTCATTCCCAAAGCTTGCCACCACCTTGGCATTCCCCAGGGACTGTAGGATGATGTCAATGACTTGCAAAAAGTGGGCTCCAAAGGGCAGCTGGGAGGACATTCCAAACCCAGGAGCTGCTGAAGGCTGCATGGCATCGTTCTTGGAACCAAGGGTGTGTCTACAACACAGCGCTGTTACACGTACCCATTTAAAATCTGTTTTTCTCAAGATTTCCCTTGGGTAATCCTGAAGGGCAAAGTCATTTTGAACCCAGAGTCCCACAGTATTTACTGTGCTACTTTGTAATGGAAATAATGTCCGCTTAACGGCTTGGGGCTCTGAATTCAAAACCAGCCTCAGGGGTACGTGTAACAGACTGTTTTTCTAACACCAGGTAATGTTTTAAACCAAAAATGTTGTATTTGTGGTGAAGACAACTTTTGATCATCAGCCGCTAAAAAACTCCCAACCAATATAGTTTTCTTCACCTTCCTAGCCAGCCTGACAGGGAACCTGGACATTTTTCGCCTTAAAAAATGTATCCAGGACTCTTAGTTTCTGCTTCAAAATGTAAAGAGCTTGAAAGTCATTACCACCATCTTTACAACAAGAAAATTTTTTTGAGCTAAGAATGAACAATTTTGGGGGACTTATCAGGGAACTGAGATTAAAGGGAAAGCCCACACTCCACGCAGGTGTATTTAGAGAGAGCGCCACTGAGATCTGCTTACCTGGGGCGGAAGTCACAGGAGCCCTGCACTGCCAGCAGCACTCACGTGGTGATGGTGAGGAATTGCTGGGGTCTGTGTACGGACTAGCGTGCGGGTGAGGAGCTGCCAGGAGCAGCAGCCTGCGGGGCTTACTACAGGAAGGCCATCAGGTTCGCACACTGAAGGGCAGAGGAACATCCTCTTGGGTCTCTGGCGAAGGGAGAGCAAAGTAACTATTTTGAAATGTGAGCAGGGCTTTGTCCTTGACAAAGGCCTACCCAGCAAGGGAAAAGTCTTTACCAGAACCTTACCCCAGCCTGGAGGAAAGGACATTTCCCACCTCAGCCTTCTCGTCTCATACATGAGATAAGTAAAGCTAAGAAACACTGTGACGGTCACAGCCCTGGGACGCGGACCCACTGAAATACTTAGGTTGAATGATATAATTTTAGGTGCCTCCTCTCTCCGCACTTCACCATCCCATGAACAGGACCCCTGTGTATTAACAGTGGCTTAGAACCGAAAAAAAGTGCAAGACACAGACTCTATTTTTTAAAAAGTTCTTAGGGAAGCACAGAAATAACAAGAAGGACCTGGAAGACCTTGAAGTCACAGATACACAAGAACATCCTCCCCCCTCAAAAAAAAGGAGAACAAGAAGAAAGGAAAAAATGACGGTGGTGTGTATCTCACAAAACACACGCAGGAGCTGCACGTGGAGAACCGTAAATCTCCAATGAGAACATCCAAGCCACGTGTCATATTCCGGATTGGGGGGCTTAGCAAGGTTTCAATGTCAATTCTTTCCAATTTGATGTATAGACTCTTTTAATAGAATGAAGAAAAGGCTTACTCTGGGGGAAAATGTTTGCAAAAAAAAAAAATAGATGGCAAATAAGCATATGAGAAGACACTTATCATCATTGGTCACTGGGGAATAGCAAATTAAACCTTACAGACGTGCATGTGCGTGTATGTGTGTAAAAACCTGCCTTCTCTATTAAAATGCCCTCTCAGACTACAAAGCCCATTGGGTCAAATGTTTTGCCTTCATAACCTAAGGGACCCCCAGGCCAATATACAACCATCCATATACAACCATCCTGCCTTTTGTCGAGTTACAGAAGTAATTCCCCAGCATCCATTCAGTGGCAGGGCGTAGTATCACGGGTGCGCAGTTTTTATTCTACTTAATGCGTATGCATCTGTTCCTACCCTCTTCTGAGTCTTAGAAGTTATAGAGGGTGATAATCATAGCATTGCTGTGAATATTTAGTAAGACGGTAAAATGTGTGCCTGACATGGAGTAGTTTATCAGTAAATCTTAGTTTCTGTTTTTAAAAATGCCGTATTTGATTGCTGGGCTCATGCTTGAGTTCTCACATCATTTTTTGTACAGTATTTAACTTTGTGTTACTTTCTACTCAGTACTCTCAGGGTTAGACGTATCCATGGGAAGTGCCTCCGCCTGGAGCCTCTGTCTTCTTGTCTGTGAAGGCATCTCTCTTGTTCTCTAGATTTGTTACATCATCAGCTAGGTGAGGCTGCCAGGACTACATTTGCCAAAATAATGTAGAGAAAATACGACGTGTTACATGATCACATGCTGAACTGAACGCATTCTTTGGAAGCCCAGATCCTTTGTATTAAACAACTGTGATCATAATGTTTCCTTTGAGCTTTAAAGACAATCCATTTCAGAATTTGGGGGAAAATGATAAAAAAAAAAAAATCCATTATTCCTCCACATTAAAAAAAAAACCTGAAATAAAATCTTTCCTTTATCCATTCCAATCTGTGCCATGATCATCTATGCAAAAGAACACCGACAGGCACCAGCAGGACATGCTTTCCTTTAATGCCTGTGTTCCGACAGGCAGCCTCAGTTCCTTCATCCTGATGAAGAGCAGCAGGCCAAGAAGACAAGCAGAAACCTACCACTGATTGTCTCCTCAAGGAAGGCAGCATTGTAGGATTTTCCCAGTGTAGTTCATTTCAGAGGAAAATCAGCTTTCTCAAGGATAGCCGGAAAAGCGGACTGTTCTGATATGCACATGCATCTTGTAATATGCTCCACAATTTGGAATAATTCCCTTGCCAACACATACTTTTTCCCCCTAAGAATGCCCCTAGGGGACGCACTCCGTGAATATTTAGGACGCGTTGCCTGAAATTGTGGTCTATGACCAGCAGGGGAAAACGCTTTTACCTAGAAAGGGGACCCTCGGGACTCTGACAGAGCTGGGATGGAATCAATCACTGAAGTTCTTCCTAAGAAAAGCGAGGAAAGCTAAGAAGCATCAGGCTACACCTGACCACGCGCCGCTGTCCTCTCACTGGGGCAGACCCTGCGGGCCGGGCTCCACGTGTGTGCTTGGCACAGACAGGAGAAGGCTGGGCATTTTTGTACCGACCTTTGGTGACTTTATCCTCAGAATATTCTCGCCTCCAAAAGGGCCATGCAAGGTTCAAAGCGATGTCAGGCCTTTAAATCATTCCCTTGTTCAAATTATGAAGAGATAGCTCCTTAGTCATCACGCTGAGTACCCCCTCCGGAGGCGATTCACGTCAACCTCCCTCGCGGATCCTGTGCCTTCATGTCTGTCGGCTACACTGCAAAACCCCTTCCTCTGATCGCTCACTCTTGGTGTTTCCCCTGATAAACATCGGTCGCCAGCGCTTGGCGCGGGGCCGAGTTTTACAGCCCACTTTGCGCACTCTGTCTCATTCCGTCCTCATGAGTCATTTCACGGGCGAGGAGATGGAGACTCCCAGAGGGTTAGCTGCTAGAAAGTGGCCGGCAGGGACTCACACTCACATCCTGTAATTCCAGAACCAGGGGGCCTGGCTTACTTGACACCCTGGCCAGCTTTTCTGCAGAGCTGCAGGAAGTCGCTTCTGGCCTTCGCCCTGTCAGCCTTCCTGAGGTGGGAACCTTTTCAAGCTTTCCAAGCAAAGCCCTTCTAGTCTAGAGATGCTGCTTCTGGTCTAATGAGTGTTTCCTCGGGCGCCCCCCCCCCCACCCTAATGCAGCACGCTTTTCCGCCTGTATTATGATCACCTTGACGTTCTAAAGGTTAGAGGGCAATGAAGACATTTAACGGGAAAGTGTGAAGGCAGTGGTAAAACTTTGTTTCTCTTCATTCTAGTGAATGACTGTATGTGGGGGGGTGGGGTGTGTACACATCACACATCATGTGTGAGGGGTGTGTATGCATGTGTGCTGTGGCGTGTATGTGCTGTGTCTGTGTGTGTTATATGACTTTCCCTCCCCAAGACAAGGTCAGGAGGCTTCAAGAGAAACTTCACAGCTATTGCGAACCTGGGCAGAGTGGAGTGAGAGGGTCCTAGGAGACTGTATTCTATGTCGCCTTCCTCAAATACATATTGTACAGGGTGTCTTTTCATCTTGCCCCAGAACCTGGGGTGATGGCTCAGGTCCACTTTTAATCACAGATGGGAAATTTTTTCTACAAAGTAACAAGGATACATACAAACTCAATCCATTCAATCAAGGATCATATAAATGAACACACAGTTTTGTCTCTATTAGAGAAATATGTCAAAAGTTCCACTAATCCTTTAAAAACTTCAAATAGAATATACAAACTCTACTTAATAAAACCTACAAACTAAAGAAGTTAATTTCTGTATTACTACGTTTAGAAGAGTACGAGATTCTGAAATGGAGACCTGAAGAAAGAGGAGAAGTAAGATAAATCAGCTTCGATGTTTTCACAAGCTCCCAGAGACCAACATCTAACTAACTTAGCAGTAATAGGCTTGATTTGGGAAAAATACCATAAGAAAGATTAGGGGAAAAAATCTCAGGAAGACCAGATAAGTTTTATCAAGAGTACTTTAGGACAATGATTTGAGTTCTGGATATCTATTCTTACCCAATGTGAACCATACAAGAAAAGCCAAGGTTGCTGCTTTGAAAGGTCATACTTACATCACCTGGAAGAAATAAAATTTTGAGTTCAAGGAAATGTTTAATATTTATATTTTTCTATTCACATAATTAAATTTCCAAATGCCAGAATTCACTTTGCAATTGTAGGAATTAGCTGAATCCCCTCTCCCCCAACCCCGCGCACACACACAAATCTTACTTAGGGTTTGCTGAGATGCTACAAAAAGTTGAGCTAAGGGCTGAGATTCATTTAAAACTTCTACAAATTCATTCCATTCTGGTGGGTATGTGGTGATGTCTCACTGTGTTCTCAATTTTTATTTGTTTGATAAATAATGATATTAGGCATCTAGGTTAATATAATGTCTCCCCTCACCCCTGATAACTTTTTTCTCCTGAAGAGCAGTCTTTCTTGTCTAAAGTTAATGTAGCTACTCCCAGTTTTCTTTTAATTAATATTAGTGGGATATCTTTCTCCATCCCTCTACTTTACATCTGTCAGCATAAAGCTGGATCTTTTTTGTTCCCTATTTTTATAATCTGTCTTTTAATTGATGTATTTAGCTTATTGACATTTAAAATTAATATTGATATGGTCAGATTAATATCTACCATGTTTATAACTGTTTTGTAATCATTGCAGTTTTTTGCTTGTTTTTCCTCTTTTTCTGCCTTTCCTCATTTTGATTATTTTATTTCAAATTTCCCTTTTCTTATTGTATTAATATTATTTCTTTAAAATTATTTTATTGGTTGGTCTATAGTTTACAATGTATACTTATTACTAATCTAAGTCTGCTTTTAAATGTCACATGTTATGACCACACAAAATTTATGGGATGCAGCAAAAGCAGTCCTAAGAGGGAAGTTCATAGTGATACAAGCCTTTCTCAAAAAACAAGAACAATCTTAAATAGACAACCTCGTCAACCACCTAAAAGAATTAGAAAAATAAAAATAAACAAAACCTAAAGTTAGTAGAATGAAACAAATAATAAAGATCAGGGAGGAAATAAATAAAATAGAGATTAAAACACAATAGAAAAAAATTAATCAAATCAAGAGCTGGTTTTTTGAAAGAGTAAACAAAATCCACAAAACTCTGGCCAGGTTCAGCAAAAAGAAAAGAGAGGGACACAAATAACAAATATGAGATAGAAGAGGAGAAACTACAATCAACACAACAGAAATACAAAAACCCATTAAGAGACCAATATGAAAAATTATATGGCAACAAATTGGAAGAAATGGATAAGTTTTTAGAAATATGCAGTCTACCAAAACTGAATCAAGAAGAAATAGATCATTCAAACAGATTGATCACTAGAAGTGAAATAATAATAATTAAAAAAAAAAAAAACCTCCCTGCAAACAGAAATCCAAGACTGATAGCTTCACTGGGGAATTCTACCAAACATATGAAGAAGAACTTATACCAATCCTTCTCAAACTCTTCCAAAAGATTGAAGAGGAGGGAACACTCAGCTCATTCTATGAAGCCACCATCACCCTGATACAAACCAGATGAAGACACCACCAAAAAAGAAAATTACAGGCCAATATCTTTGATAAACAAAGATGCAAAAATTCTCAACAAAATAATAGCAAACTGGATCCATCAATACATAAAAAAGACTATACATCATGATCAAGTGGAGTTCATCCCAGGAACACAAGAATAGTTCAACAAATGCAAATCAATCAATATAATATAACACATCAACAAAAGAAAGGACAAAAAAATCACATGATTATCTCAATAGATGCAGAAAAAGCAACTGATAAAATTCAACATCCATTCATGATAAAAAGCTCTTAACCAAAAAGGGCATAGAGGGAACATACCTTAACATTATAAATCTATTTGTGACAAGTTCACAGCCAGTGTAATACTCAGCGGTGAAAAGTTGAAAGCCTTCCCACTAAAATCTAGAATAAGACAGGGATACCCACTCTCACCACTTCCATTCAACATAGTATTGGAAGTCCCAGACATACCAATCAGAAAAGAAAAAGAAATTAAAAAGATCTAAATTGGAAGAGAACAGGTAAAATTGTCACTGTATGCAGATGACATGATACTTTATATAAAAAAAATCCTAAAGGCTCTACACAAAAACTAGTAGAGCTGATAAAAGAATTCAGCAAGGTTGCAGGATACAAGATTAAAACATAGAAATCTGTTGCATTTCTTTACACTAACAATGAAATATCAGAAAAGGAAACTTTAAAAAACACTTTTAAAATCTCATCAAAAAAGCCCTCTTAGTAATAAATCTGATCAAGGAGGTGAAAGACTTGTACACTGAGAACTATAAACACTGATTTAAGGACATTAAAGATGATTTAAAGAAATGAAAAGATATTCTATGGTCTTGGATTGGAAGAATTAATATTGTTAAAATGGTCATACTACACAAAGTAATCTGCAAATTTAATGCAATCTCTATCAAATTAACCAGGACATTTTTCACAAAACTAGAACAAATAATCCTAAAATTTATATGAAACCACAAAAGACCCAGAATTTCCAAAGCAATACTGAAGAAAAAGAACAAAGCTGGAGGAATAACCCTCCCAGACTTCAGACAATACTATAGAGCTACAGTAATCAAAATAGCATGGTATCAGCATAAAACCATACATATGGATTAATGGAACAGAATAGAGAGCCCAGAAATAAACCCACACACCTATGGCCAATTAATCTTTGACAAAGGAGACAAGAATACACAATGGGGTAAAGACAGTCTCTTCAGCAAATGGTATTGGGAAAGCTGGACAGCTCCATATAAATCAGTGAAGCTAGAACACTCCCTCACACCATACATAAAAACAAACTCAAAATGGCTTACAGACTTAAACGTAAGATGAGACACTATAAACCTCTTAGAAAAAAACATAGGTGAAACATTCTCTGACATACATAAATCCTTAGTGTTCTCCTAGGGCAGTCTACCAAGGCAAGAGAAGTAAAAATACACAAATGGGACCTAACTAAACTTATATGCTTTTGCACATCAAAGGAAACTATAAACAAAATAAAAAGGCAACCTATGGAATGTGAAAAATATTTGCAAACGATGGGACTGACAAGGTCTTAATTTCCAAAATATACAAACAGCTCATACAACTCAGTAACAACAACAACAAAACAATTCAACCCAAAAATGGGCAGAAGACCTAAACAAACATTTCTCCAGTGAAGACATACAAATGGCCAATAGGCATGTGAAAAAATGCTCATATCACTAATTATCAGAGAAATGCAAATCAAAACTACAGTGAAGTATTACCTCACACCAGTCAAAATGGCCATCATTCAAAAGTCCACAAACGATAAATGCTGGGAAGGGTATGGGGAAAAGGGAACCCTCTTACACTGTTGGTGGGAATGTAGTTTGGTGCAGCCATTATGGAAAACAGTATGGAGATTTCTCAAAAAACTGAAAATAGACTTGCCATGTGATCCAGCAATCCCACTCCTGGGCACATATCTGGAGAAAACTCTAATTTGAAAAAATACCCCAGTGTTTATAGCAGCACTATTTATATAGCCAAGACATGGAAGCAAACTAAATGTCCATTGACAGATGACTGGATAAAGAAGATGCGGTATATATGTGTATGCATATATGTATATATACATAACATACATATTCACAGACACAATGGAATACTACTCAGACATAAAAAAGAATAAAGTAATGCCATTTACAGCAACATGGATGGAACTGGAGGTCATCATTCTAAGTGAAATAAGCCAGAAAGAGAGAAAAAAATACCACATGATATCACTTGTATGTGGAATCTTAAAAAAATGACACAAATGAACTGATTTACAAAATAGAAACAGACTCACAGATGTAGAAACCAAACTATGGTTCCCAAAGGGGAAAGGGGGAGGGGGAGGGATAAATTAGTAGTTTGGGATTAGCAGATACAAAGTACTACATCTAAAATAGATAAACAAGTTCCTACAGTATAGCACGGGGACCATACTCAATATCTTGTAACAGCCTATAATGAAAAATAATATGAAAAGAAATATATATGTATAACTGAATCCTTATGCTGTATACCAGAAATTAACACAACATGGTAAACCAACTATACTTCAATTAAAAAAAAAATCACATGTCATGGAGGTGCCTTAAACCAGGGCTTCAATACTGTTTTTCATCTGTTATATCATTGTTGCCACTTTTGACTTATCCGTATGCTGTACTCACTCAATAGATTGTTCTAATATTGCTTTAGACAGTTACCTTTTAGAATAATTAAGAAAAAGAAAAATACATGATTTTATTTTTTCTTTCTTTACTATATTATTTTTAACAACATCCTTTGTTTATGTGGATTCCAGTTTCTGACTTACATAATTTTTCTCCTTCCTGAAGAATTTTTTAAACATTTCTTATAAGGTAGATCTGCTAAGTATGAATTTGTTCAGTCTTTGTAAATCTGAGAAGGTTTTTATTTATCCTTTACTTAAAAAAAAAAAGGCCTTAAACTTTATGTATTATTAAGGGAGTACATTCTTTGGACAAACTATTAATCATAGATTAGGCACAAAGAAAATATCTTTAATTGTCAAAATAAATAATTCAACAAGCTACATTTTTTTAGACCAGAATCCAGTAAGACCGAAAAAGGATAAATATTTACTCAGACAAAAATATTTAAACATACATACATACATGTGATACACACACACAATCCTAAATAACAAAGAACACTTTTAATGATGAGACTTAAAAACATCAAAATATGGTATAACCAAAGCTGCACTTAGAGTTCAATTTTCATTATTAAATATAGAAGCATGAAAGCAAATTTATTTCATACACAACTTGAGAAGTTAGAGAACACAAAAATAAACCTAAGAATAACTGGTGAAATTAATTTAAACTATGAAAATGGAAAACGTTTAGAAAAAATTAGAAAAACGTATTAGTAAGGAAGCCTTTAGTCACAAGGAAACTGTGACTCAAGTGACTCAATCAAAGAGAAAATGTATTATTTTATAGAGCATGAAGTCTAAATATAGGGCTATTCCACGTGTAGTGCAGTTTGTAGTCAGGGCTGCAGGGATAGGCCTGGCTCTCACCTTCTTCGTATCTTGGAGTTCGTCAAGGCCAGTGTACTTAAGTGCACAGCATGGCTACAACATTCCTAGGTGCCCCTTCCAAGCAACATCTTAATATGTATTATCTGCGCCTTGTTTGAAGCATATAAAATATCCTATTCTATCCTTCACTTTTAACAGGTAATTTGCCTGTATAGAATTGATTCTTTTTAATTGAAGTATAGTCAGTTTACAATGTTGTGTTAGTTTCTGGTATACAGCATACTGATTCAGTTATACACCTTTCTATATATTTCTTTTCATATTATTTTTCACTATAAGCTATTACAAGATACTGAATAGTTCCCTGTGCTATACAGCAGGACCTTATTTATTTTATACATAGTAGTTAGTATCTGCTTCTTTTTTATCTTTCAAAAATTTAACATTTCACTTCACAATCTTTTGCTTATACTGATTCTGATGAGAAATCAGGGTAATTCTTGTAATTCTATAATTCCTATCCTTTGCTATAATTTTATCCTTTGGATTGAAAAAAACTTACTCTTTATTGTAATAAAAAATGCTATAATTATCCTTGCTTCTCTGAGAATAAGTTATTTTCCCTCCCTCTGGCTTTTTTTGGAGATTTTCCCTTTGTCTTTGGTTTCTGTAATCTGAATTTGATATGCCGTGGTATTGGGGGTGGGTAGGGGGCTGGGTCTTTATCCCACTGAGTGTTCTCTGACACTCCTGGATCTGTGGTTTAGTGTTTATTATCCATTTTCAAAAATTCTCGCCATTATTATGCCAATGTGCTTTTCTGCACAATTCTCTATTTTCTGGTATACCAATTGAACGTATGTAACATCGCTGAAATTGCCCATCATTTGGGGATATTCTGTTCCTTTTTGTCCCCCAATTCTTTTTTCTCTCTGTACTTCAGTTTAGGAGTCTTTTATTGACCTACCTTCAGCTTCCCTAATACCTTGTCTATGTTGCATCAACGGATGAGCCCATCAAAATAGCCTTCATTCCCTTTACAATGTTCTTCATTTACAGCATTTTCTTTTTATTCTTTTTTAGAGTTTCCAACTGGCTTACATGGCCCATCTTTTCTTGTATGTTGTCTACTTTTTCTCTTGGAGACATTAACATAGCAATTATAGCTATTTTAAATGCCTGGTCTGACAATTGCAACATCTAGGTCATATATAATTGTCCCTCGGTATCAGCTGGGGACTGGTTCTAGGAGAGCTTGCAGATATAGAAATCTATGGATATGAAGTCCCTTCCATAAAATGGTGTGGTACAGTGAATACAGTTGACCTTTCATATCTGTGAGTTTGGCATCGGCAGATATGAAGGGTAGATTGTATACCTCTGGTTCTGATGGTTGCTTTGTCTTTTCAGATTGTGCTTTTTCTTGCCTCTTGTATGCCTTGTAATTTTTGTGTTGAAAGCTGGATGTTATTAACAGGTAATGGGAACTAACATAAATAGGGCTATGGTGCTAGATTTTAGGTTCATCTGGCTAGGAGTTAGGATGTGTTTGAAATCTGCTCTTGCTGTGGGCGCCAGAGGCTTCCTGTTCCTTCAGTGTCATTGCTTTCTCCCCCCCCCCCCCGTTGACCCCCACCCCCAGCGCTCACGCAGAAAGTCTGCGCTCTCCAGCTCCTTCAGCTGCAGTCCGTTGTTTTCTGAACTGCAGCCCTGTTGGTGGGGTGGTGGTGGTGAAGGATGGGGTTATATCTGTATAATCACAGCTATAATCTTATGATTGAATCCCAGTGTTTTAGTGGGTCCTATCTCCAGGCTGTGACCTTCACAAATGTTTTTTCCATTAGCTTAGCTTTTTCTTTTTGCCCTTGCTTCTTATGTTCTTCCTTGGATGCAACATCCCCAATCTATTTCCTTGAAGCTTTGACCCTTGATGACTGGGTTTTCCCCCATAGGTGAGACAGGAAGTATACCTGGGGCTTGATTGAATGAAATGCCCTTCCCGCCGCTGGGATAAGATACTGGCAAATTCTTTTCCACTGAAGAGGAGTCCTCTGCTGTGGAGAAGATATTTCACAATGACTACCTCTCCCCTGTCAGAGCTGGGGGAACACCTTCCTTAAATCTTCACCATGAGAATCTGGTGTGATTCCTGGAAGTAAAGCCTGCAGATGTGGGAAGGGCACCTCCTAGGACTATGGTCCCTGGGAGTTTCTCACTCTCTGCTAGCTTACACTTCAGCCTCTAGCAATGTATCAGAATTGGCATTTAATCATTCTTACCAGTTTAATGCTCCGGTGGGTTCTGCTCCAAATAAGCAGATCTAGGTTATGATTCTCTGTATTTGCCTGTCCCTCCAAATTTTGTGGTGATGATCTGTCCTGTGACCTCAATTTCCTGATGAGTTCAAAGAGAGTCATTAATTTTCAGTTTGTCCAGATTTTCCTTGCTCTAAGTATAGAGCGATGCCTTCCAAGCTCTTTACATGTCAGAGTTGAAATCTAACACCTCTAATTTTTAAATAACATTTTCTTGGTTATTGTCCCATTAACTGTCTAATGACATTTTTATTATATCCCAGGCCTTGTATATGAATAAATCAAAGTGCTTCAGATAATATCTTCCATCAGTGAGGATTTCCTCCCTGTTGTGGGCATACGATGAGGGGCTGATCACTTCAATCCAATTGAGATTATCTTGAGTCTATGGATCCCAATTGTAGCAAGATTTGTCTTGTATCTGGTAAGTCCCTGTTTCTTGATGTGGTTCTCCTAAGTTTTTGCTTTGTCTCCTCATGCCAGAATGTTCTATTCTTTAGAGACTGAAATTAGCTCTTCAGTATTTCATTTTATGCAAGGTCAGAAAATCAGACTAATGTCTCGACCAGTCATGCATTTTTTGCAGACCCCCTTCTTCTCATGGGATGCCATCTTCTAAGGGAGCCTTGGGGAGATTGTGCTCTGCTTTCCTGCCAACCTCCCTCATCAGATACGCCTTTCCCAGGCTTGTAATTGAAAAGCCTCTTTTTCTCAGCTCTGAATGCTTTCCCCTTCAGAGTTGTTGAGCCCAATTCTCCCCTCACACAAGTTCAAATATGGGGGATATCTTAAGGGAGATTCTAGCTTTGTGTTGGTTGCAAAGCTTCTCCTTCTAATGTGACTTAGTCTCTTAAGCACTGGGACACAAATTTTTCTTTGTGTCTGTGTTCTCCAGTTTCTAGCACAGCAGCAGAGCTCAGCAAATGTCTCATGGGGAAGGCATACTTTTCAGGGGCTATGCTAGGTTCCAATGCATCATTCCATCCCCAAATGACTGCCCAAAGTCTACCAGTAGCATCCTTCAATTTGGGTCAAGCCTGAACTTCAACTCATGTCCAGAATTGGCAGATACGACAAGACGTGAAAAGAGTCAGCAGTTAGCATCTCACCTAGGAGGAACTCTGTGCTCCCAAGGCTGTACTTCTTCTGATCTTCATCACTTCTTTAGCTCTCCAATCCTTTAAAAACATGAGTTGTATAATTCATCCAGCTTTAAAAGAAATGTTGCATTGGTCATATAGGTCTGTCATGTCCTGTTACATTTACCTGGACTCAGAAGATACACATCATTATTTTTTAATAAGAAAAATTAGGGTTCTTTTACTTTGCCTTTGCCTGTATACCATGTTTAGCAGCAGATCTCAGCAAAGCTGACTAACCCTCAACCACTGACTCATCAAGTTAGCAGGGAATATACACTCATCCCCACACGTTTAGCGTTGGACTGTCAAAAAAAGGAGGAATCCAAAATTTGTGTTCAAACTTTGAAAAGTATAATAAATATGTGTACATCTATGGTTCTTATGGGCATTGATGGCAATGCAGTTGAGGAGAATTCAGCTTCCAGAAAGAGGAGCAGAAGGCTCAGTAGAAAAAGTTGCACGATATTACATGGAGCAGAAGAAAACTGGGGTATCCTGTGGGGCCCTCTAATTAAAGCCCAGAAAATTGCAATTTCTTTAGAAACAACACAAGGAAAAGGAAACATTCAGTGTAGAACCACCAAGGACCACTTAGAGGTAGACCAAAAATATTATACTGGAAATGGTAAACAGGGGAGAGGACTCAGAAGCAAAAAGAAAAAAGAACAGTTAACTTCAAAAAAACCTCAAAATATTTCAACATTCCCTAACACCAATTAGGTCAGCGTGCTGCAGAAACCCCAGAAAACCACCACATTAACTTCTCAATGTCCCCGGCAAGGATGTGCGCAGTCAGGCACTTGGGAAACTGAAACGAACCGTCCATGCGCCTTCAGCTTGGTTGGATTGCAACATGGACAGCGAGGGAGGGGCTGCGCACGGAGGCTGTGAGTCTGACTGCAAACAGATCTTTGATCATTTTGAGTGGAAATGGCTGCCTGTTCAAAATATGGGGCTATAATATACGCATGCATTTGTGGTGTACGTGTGCACTAAAGAGAAGTCTAAAGGACAGTGCCACTAGCGGTACACGTAAACACAGAAGTTGTCTTAGTGAACACAAATGAGAACAGGTCCTCTGACATGTATGTGTGGATTAAGGGACATAGCGTCTGAAACCAACAATGCCCAAGAAAACTCAAGGCATAGAGGGGGGCCATTCTGGGACAGCATAGAGAACGTGGATCCTGGAATGAGATGTAGGTTCAAATCCCAGCACTGTTTGACTAATGGATGAGCCTGAGAAAATCGTTGACCTTTCTGAGCTGCAGTCACTTTGTATGTGGAGTGAAGTCAACATTCCCTGCACAGGATGTTTGTGGTGACTAAATTGTGTGATCGAGGATTAATGCCACACGTAATCCTGGGTACCTGGGGGGCATTCCTTAAGTGACAGCTCTTCTAACTACGTGGTGCACGGGAAACAAGAGTTATTGGGTTGCAGTTGGCGTAGGTGTGACAGGAAATGTGATGTTTCAAATTGAGTGGAAAAGGAGCAGTGGTGACGTAGACTAAGTGAAGTAACTAGGAGATAAGCGTTTGCAAGGGCAGGATAAAGGGTGAAGGAGTCAGGTGCAGGTATTACAAAAAAAATGGGTCCTAGGAAGATAAGAAAGATGATGAAAAATGCAGGATGCAGGTAGGAAGCCTGTGTTTGGCCCCAGAGGCAATTCCCTGAGTGTGGCCTCTTCTGGCTTCTTCTGACCTGTGCTTTAGTTGTGAATCTGTCTTCTCACCACCATAACACATGCACAATAAGTTCAGCAAGCCAGCGTCTTCCTTCCTTCCCTCCCATGAAGCTTGTATAGTATCTAATAAATGTAAGGTTTCATGTGTGATGTATTCCGCTCACAGTAAAGCCACCACGTGACCCTTGGCAAGACATTGAGGCATTATTCCCCCCATCCTCATTCGCTACATGAGGGGATTGAGATCTTTGAAGACATTTACAAAGCTGAGAACCCGTGATGTCTAAGTCAAAGAAACACCTGGTAATCTTTTTAAAGGATAAAAGTAAGAAGAGAAGTGTAGAAGTGTAATAAGCAATGAGGAGGCAAAACAAATTACAAACGACTACTGCGGGGATAAGAACAAAACAGTTCAGGGGTCACAATGGGCTACAAGCCAGACACACATCTTCATTCATGGGCCCACAGAGGAACAGAGGGTGACTGGGGGTGGGGAACGGGGAGAAGGAGCAATTCCAACTTGTGCAATTAGGTCAAATAACTGTCTTGGCAGGATGGGGTGGGAAGGTGGTGGAAGTCAAGGGGGGAGAGGAGCGAACTCAGAACCCGGGGCTTTCGGCGGGTGGGAAGCACGGCTCCTTCCTCCTGGACAAGAGGTCACTGTGCAGAGAGGTTTAGAACGTGATTCACTTTTGCTTCTGTGGGGGGAAGGACTTCCTCTTCCTCTGTTCTTAGCCTTTGGCCCACACATGACTGGGCTTGCTGAGTGACTGGCCTCTAAATTACATCCACCTGACGAAGGAAACATTCTTGTACCTAGAAAGCGGAAAAGGAGAGGGTCTGGGAGCACAGGGGTGAGACCAAACAAACCTCCTTCTCATAAGGTCAGAAAAGGATTCCAGGGAGAATCGAAAAGAAATGGGAATGGATGAGGGAAGGACCGACCGGACCTCCTGGAGCTGCAGGTTCTGTGCATGACACACACCGGAATCCAGAGAAGGGCTTTGGGTCCTGCAGGCTGGATCTATGCGCTTCTCCAATACTGCGCATTTTGTGTCTTTAGTGTTTCAATACTCAACGGTGCTCAATCTTTGCAAAATTTTGCATTAAGTGAATCTCGTCTTTCGCACCACTGGTCCTTGATTTCTGCATCCTTTTCCAATCACATTACTCTCCTTTCACTTCAGGAATTTGATGCCTTCCCCTCTGTCAGATGCGGAGCTCAAGAAGCATCGAGTCTCACGTGCTCTCTCAAGCGGGCCTATGTGGCCGTGACACCTTTCCCAGGGCGATCTGTGGCTGAAGCTTTATCACTGTGGGTTAGAAGATGCGGTTACCATTTAAATGGGTTAACATAGGGGAGTGTCAAGGAAGACCTCTTCAGACAAGAAGGAAATAATCCAATTTGCCAATTGCACAGGACCAGCTCCTCCAGTCTCACCTGTGACTTCTATATGAAATGCGTAGACATACCATGTCACACCTGCACATTAAACACTGGTTCTCAACTGGAGCGATTCTGCCCCCTACTGGGCATTTGGCAAAGTTTTTGGTTGTTGCAACTCAGGGGAGGGGCTGTTTCTATGGGCATCTGTCCTACAAAGCACAAGACCGACCCCACAGTGAAGACTGACCAGCCCCAGGGCTTGGCGGTGCTGAGGCTGGGAATCCCCGATTTAACAGACTCAAGTTCAGCCCCATGTATTTGGCAAAGAGAACAGCAAGAAAAGTGGATGGCGTGAGAATTCCCTCCACTTGCCCCGTTCATTCCCTTCAAACCAGCCTTTCCCTCCCCTTGACCGACCACAAGTGAAGCTCGGAGACAAGTAAAGCAGGCTTCCCTTTGAGTTGATGTTAGGTTTTAATATTCATCTTTATTAACTGTATCCTGAATGTACACACGAGGTACCCTGGGTTAGCAGCGGACGATCATCATTCATTTACAGCAAATCATGACCACACCTCAGTTCCTGCCCCTGGGGTGTTGTGATGGGGACCAGGCCAAATGTCCCCCCCCCCCCCACATTTCTAAGTCTGCACCCAAGTGAAGAGTGAATTTTCTCTCCTCGGGTACAGGAGAAAGAGGCAGCTGCCTCCCCTCCCCTCCCAACAGGAGGGAGAAAAACCTTTGCTCCTTGGAGATGGAAGAGCAGGATCTTAGGTTCTCATTCTAACCTTTGGGAATGTAAATACATCCCTTCAAGGGCCAGGTGAGCCCCAGTGTCCAGCTTTTACGAGCTGGAGGTGTTTCCAAGTTCCCAGCTTCATTTCCCCTTGAAATGCAAACACACTTTCAGAGCTGACAAACCTGCCCAGAGCTCTCTCACTTTCTCTCCAGGTATGAACCAGCTACCCAGGGCTTGCTCTGGACTGAGGAGCCCCAGGCTGCAGACGAACCTGTGCAGAAAGCCCCAACACTGCCGAGATGCACACGTACTTTGTCTACACCCCACTGTCTCCAAGGGCTCTCGGGACTTAGAGGTGATGCAAGGTGCTGACAACTTGCTTTTTCCCTCCTGTGTCTGCCCTATGTAAGGAAGTTTCTCCTGTCACATAGGCGACAACCAGCACAGCCCCTTGTCCAGAAAGCGTCCTGGTGTCCTGTTCCGTTCGGACCCTTCCCACAGATCTGATTTAAAACATACTACCGAGTTGGTAGGGCCATTGATTCAGGGATCCGTCCTACGTCATACAGATGGTAAGTTTACACTTTAGAACGAGCCTGGCGGAGTCAGCATCCCCACCCAAAGGATTATGTCAGGGGGAGGATTTGGTCCTGAGACTCACCGATGGCGGGTGCACACACGTCTAAGTTCCCCTGAAGTCAGTCTCGAGGGCCTTGTCACCTGCACCTGAGTCCCTGGCAGCTGGGTGTCCCCCTCAAGGCAGCCCTGACCAGGGAGGACACTTTCTTTTTCCGGATTCTTTCTGCCATTGCTGTACACGTGGCCCACGTGTCAGCTGCTCTATTCTTCCTGACAGTCGTGGCACGCTCTTTGCATCCGGAGATTATTGGAAATCAGTGCTAAAAAAAATTAAGGGGAAGTCTTTCTACAATTCCTTCAAATTGCACTATTTGGGGGTCAGTGGGCTCTAAACTCTTTCCTTCCAAGGGGAAAAAACAGTGCTGTAGGTTGGTACTAAATCCCTAGCATAGAGGAGAACAGGTGTGTATAATTTCTGAAATAAAGCTTGAAGGTGAGACATGTTAAATATATCACTCACACTCTGTTTTGGAGGTTTAACTGTTCACTGGGGAAATTGGATGATAAGAAATCAAAAGCTGAGCTTGGATTCTGTCATTCAGGCTGAACATCACAAGTGAGAAGGATCGTTCGGTCCAGGTCCACTTTTCAGGAGGCTGGTGACAAAGCAGAGTGTCAGACCCTAATGCGAACAAGCCCCCTAATGGCAGTAAGTTGTAAGGACTGGCTACCAAGCACTCTGTGCTGTGATCTCGTCGTGTGATGAGAAACTCATTCTGGACTTTTTGAAGTAATAAGTAGATACTTCCAAAGGGGATCCAGTTTGCCCCGAAGCTCAGGGAAGACACATGTCAGATGTCATCCAGAGCGTCCACGGAACTTGCAACTGTCTTATGACCACTCAGGGTAAGACAGCCCAAGTCCCGCCTCCCGGGAGCTTCCAAACTAAATAACAGGTAGAAACACCCCTGGGAGGGAGATGTAAGCATCCGCCCCTGGGATTTACTTTCGACCAGAGAACTTCCGTTCTTTGAGCAGGGGAGGGTAAGGTGTGTTCTCTGGAAGAAATCAACAGACTCTCGGTTCTGTCTCTCTAAGGGCAGTATCGACGCGACCCTGCCAGAAGTCTCTGTGAGGTGTGACGGCTTCAAGACTCTTCCACTCCACCCAAGTTAAGCTTAAAGCACTTGGGCCCCAGGTGGAGAAAACTGCCAAGGCAGGCAGCCAGGCAGCCCCTCTGGGGACTGGTCACTGGACTTCCCTCAGGATCCCCAGGTCTCATCAAGCCATGTTTTAATAACTGAGCATATGGCTGACCCGGGAAGAGTGTAAGAAGGGGTACACCATCCTTTCTGACCTCAGGAGAACATAGAACCTGTCACCTGTGTGTACATGAGCTTAAAATCTTCAGCCAGATCCCCTGAGCTCATCGATTCAGTGGTTGTCACTGAGTGTTGACTGGGTGGCTCAGGGGATGACACCACAAACAGGACAGATAAAGTCTCTCTTCCCACAGAGCTTATCATTTAATGGAAAAGAAAAAACCCAAAGCAGGTGGCAACCACCATGTGTAAGGAGCATGTAGGGGGAAGAGCCAGCCCGCCCAGGGGTCGCGGACAATCTCCCTGAGGAAGCACCATCAGGACAGAGGATGCGTGAAGGCGGGACAAGCTGGCCAAGCCTCCAGCCTGTGGGCCGGCTGCTGCCCTGGGACCCGCTCAGCAGAGTGAGGGGCACCGAGCAAGGGGGGCTTCTCAGGCGAAATAGCCGAGGATTTCTTCTTGTTCCATTGTCAGGGAAGCCCATGCCACTGCTCCCACTGCAGGAGGCAGTGTCTGCTGTTTTTAAATTTCCCCTCCCTCCCTCCCTCCTTTCCTCCCTTCCCTACTCCCTCCCTCCCTTCCTTCCTTTCTTGCCTCCTTCCTTCCTTCCATCTTTCTTGTATCTGTCTTTTCCTATCAGCCTAATTCATTCCGACCTGTCAGGACTCATCCCTCTGGACTTCCAACATCTGCTCAGCGCTGGTCAGCTGCCGGAGACCTGGAGTTGGGGAAGTCAAGAAGCTGACTGTCCCTGAGGATGAAGCCAACACTCGGGTGAGAGGGACTGCCAGCTACCACCAGAAACAAACCCTAGCTGTCCATGGATCTGATGATATGTAGCCCCTCCTGGCAAGCCGTTTTTGTTCTGATCCTTGAAGTCTCTCTGGCTCTTGTCAGCTAACGCTTGCGCTCTGCTTTTATAAAGCCCGATGACCCCGCCCTTCCCGGCTCATGAAGGATGAGGCCTGGAATGGCCTGGCTGGCGTGGGTGCCCCTGGTCTGGCATCCAGGGAAGCAAAGCAGCCCTTATTACAAACTGGTACCTGGACGGGAGACCACGAGTCTGTTTCTCTTTCCATTCCACGCTCCCAAACAGAGGTTCCCCAGGGAGAAGAGCCTGGGCCAGACTTCTCTCCTCCTGCCCTGAGACCTTCTGGCTCGTGGGAATGGACCTTCGGCAGCCTTGGCGCTTCCCTGGAGATAAACGAGGGAAGTCCTGCAATCACGGCAGAGACAGCAGCACAGCCCTGGAGGTGCTGAGAGTGCACAGAGGGCCAGAGAAACTAGATGTGGCCCCATTTTACTATGACTCATTAATTAAGGGGTGAAAAATAGGTCACATCACTATTTCAAAATGTATAGTTTCAGTAACACACAAATTAGAATTTTGTGCTACGTCTTTCCATGTGAGTTCGGTGTGCTCACCTGGACCGCTGGGTAACACATACACTATCAGTGAGCAGTCGTCGAGTCCTGGGGTGTGGCTTAATGGTCCCAGGCACACAATCTCGATCAGTAATTTTGTGAGGCTTTTTTTTTTTTTTTTTTTGAGAAAGAGAAATGTGGGCCTTTATTCCCATGGCCCAACATTATTGCTGGCATGCTTTGCAAGACACCTCATTACATTGTTTATTTCAGAGTCAAAGTGCTTACTTTATAAAGAAGGTAAAATTTCACCTGTAGGAAAATTGGCACAATTTCTTATTTTACCATCCTCAGTGCCAAGCATTAAAAAAAGGGACTTTCTGTTTGGGTAATTTTGCACAGCAGGAACTTTAAATTATTTACAGCTTTCCTTATCTGGAACCAGAGGGAACGCAGCATTTTCCATGCCACAATTTATACTGAGCAATGTTCTTAGGGAAAAAAATGGGAGGAAATTACAGATGTGGGCAAGGATCAGAAACAGAACAAAGGAGTTTCAAAAAAACAAGGGTGTCTTTCTCTTGCTCTAGCCAAGGTGGGTCTGGGAATCCTGCTAGGGAAGCAAACATCAAGAGGACTAGAAATTGCCTTGTTCTTGGGGGCGTCTGCAAAATGGTTCTCAAATGAGCCTCCGTGAGTAACCGAACGCCGGGGTGAAATTAACAAAACTTGGGTGTGAAATTGGAAGCGGCACGAGACAGGTCACAGCTGGTGGCTCAGGTTGTGGCATGAAGGTGGGTCCATGTCTTGCGGGACACCAGTCAGAGCACCTGTCCGCCTGGAGAGGCCAAAGGCGTCCCCTTTCCTCCCTCCTCAGCCCTCACGCTTTCCGCGGCCTTTGATCACTCTTGCTTCCCATTGTGGAGCATTGTGTGCCTGGAGGCATCCTCCCACAGTGTTACGGAGCATCGCCAGCTGGTGATCAGTCTCAGTCCCCACTGCTGATTAAGGATTTCACATCTTGGATTTGAACTGATCTCCTGTCAGTTTAGTTAGTGACACTGAGTCCATTAAGGTTGAGTTTCTGGACCTGCACGGTTAGGACCTCACCCTACAACGGAGAGGGGTCTCTGTGCCCCTCCCCTGGCTCTCCTTCTAATTCCACTCATTGACTCAGTTCAATGATACACAACCGTAACAGTAGCGGTTTGCATTCACTGAGCTGCATTATGATGAGCAGCACAGAAGGACTTTCTCCCTTAATTCTTACGCCAGTTAAACACACAGACTAATACAAATTCTACAGTTAGAGGAGCTGGAGCTCACACAGGTGGGAAGAGCTGTCACCAGGATTCACACTAGACACTCTGCCGCAGAACCCACCCTCCCACCCACCCTGTGATGCTGAGTAACAAGCGAGCCCTCCTCACTGACGTTATCCTCTGTTTTATATAACTCAGGAGCCTCTCCCTTACCACCCAGATACCCTGTTACTATCACTTGCAGTAGTATTATTAATAAAAGAACGTTTACTGAGTCTGTTATAGTTTTCAGGATGTCTTCTTATCACGTTCTCTCTTGGACCTGCACAGCAGACGGGCAGGATGAGTGTGTTGGCCCTGTTTTATGGGAGAATAGCTTAGCTCAGGAGGGCGCACCTAAGCTGACTGGCCAAATGAGCAAAAGAACGAGACAGAACCCTCCGAGCACTTTGCTGTCCGTTGTGAGCCCAGCATACCTCTCCTGTTCCAGGGCTCTGTTTCCAGTAAGGAAAATCGGTCATTAAATGTTGGCAACAGTGAGTGTCAGGGGTCCAGGTAGGGGGAGCACAGTGATCGGCAGCCAGGCAGCAAAAGGCATCAGATCATCTCTTCATTTCCACGTGGTCTACACCCCAACCAGGAGGTAAGCTGGGGCTCAGGGCAAAGATTGAATCTTGGAAAAAAATCATCCCTCACAGGCCGGGCATGGTCTCCTAGCAACCGCGCAGCAGGAGTGCAGAGCAATGCTTTAATCAGTGAGGGACCAATGCAGAAGACCAACCCCACTGAGTAAGTCCAAGGGAGTTTAGCGACTGGCAAACGGGGAGGAGAGGCAAAAAGCAAAGGGGAGATAAGTGCCGCTTGTGGGGGCAACAGGCGCTTCTTTGTGAACGTTGGAGGCATCGGATTCCCGTTACACCACTTGGGTCTGTAATTGGGGCTAAGGAAAACTTATTCCTCTTTGCTCCAAGTTGTCCACCTGAAAAATTGGGAATACTAGTTAATTTATGAAGTTCTGAGGGTTAAATTTGATAATACACACCAACACCCTAGCAGAGTGTTTGGTACACACGGGAGCATCAATAAATGTTATTTTCTGTCTTTGTTTTCTCTTCTTCCACACACAAACACCAGGAGTAAGCACCAGGACTCCATCCCAGGCTGGGGTAAGTGGCTTATGCCAAACCTCATAGTTGGCACACTAAGAAATCTGGTGCGGGAAAGAAGGAAAATACCTTTCCTTTGAGCAGCTTCTGATCCTCAGTGGCCAGGGAGACGGGGAGATTAAATGTTTAATCTACATTCATAACCCGAGATGAGAACCGGAAGGTGGTCTGGATGCCTCCTCTACCTCCAGTCCCACCAGTATGTGGTTTAAGGAGAAATCACCTTATATGAGATAACTAATCAGTAACACGCTGATTTAGGATCTATCTAAAGGCACTTCAAGAAAAAGTGAGGGAAAAAATGGGAGCTTAAGATAATGGCAGGTCCAGAACACTCACCAGAAGAACGTTGTCATGAAACAGCTGGAAGTTGAGGCTAAACACATTTCAGAAGATCTGTGAAATCTTAATTAAGTTATCATTATCAATCAGTACAAAATAAAAGAGAAAAAAATATCAATCGAGAGCTCAAGGAAGAGATAGTAGGAGAGACAAGAAAGTAAAACATGAGGGTAATGCGGAGCAGAGAGTGAACCACATTTACCTCGTTCCCGCGATGACAGGTGTTAGCAGTGCGAGAGCTGGTCTGCAGAGGTGATTCATTACCGTAAAGAAAGAGAACTACCTCTAACACTATGTAACCTATGTCCGAGTGTAGATAGAGAAACTCTTACTTTTTAAAAGATTGAAACAAACACAGCTTTGCTGTCAAAGGTTATAAAAAATAGTATGAAAAACAAAAGCCACAGGCAAACCTCACTTAGTAACATTAAGCCACACACTGGAGAAAGTCATACCAGGGGAGTTCCGTTCGTGGAATACAAGCTTCCTTCAGTATTAGGAAATCTTTGAGGAATAATTCACCACATTAATAGAGCAAAAGAGAAAAAGTTTATAACCTTCTCCTTAGATGCTGAAAAGACAGTTGATACAGTCAACTTCTAAATTATTATTAAGAAAAGAATAGCTATACACTTCCTCATCAAATATGAAATATATCTGACTCAAGCTATAACAACCAAATGCAATTTTTGGTCTCTGATTGTTTCCTGCTATAAAAGCCATTTTGGGATCAATTGGACATATTAGAACACGCACTGGGTATTATAACAGTTAACTTTGTTATGTCTGATCATGATTTGTGTGTATGTAGAGGAATATCTCTGTTTTTTGGTGATCCATGATTTCTGTAATTTACTTTAATTAGAAGAGAGAAAGAAATGAAGGGTGGATGAAGTAATATTTTTATTAGGGAAAAAAAGTGGAAAAATCAAGAGGAAACAGTTGAAAAGCAATTGCACACAACAAGAGAAACCAGAAAGTGTCAGAATAAAACTGTTAATATACAGGAGTCAATTGTCCTGTAACCAGGAGAGGGAGGTTACAGTGGAAGGAAAAAAGCCATTTATAACGTTAACAAAAGCGTGACATAACTAGGGGTAAACTTACCAAAAAATGGTGACGATCATGATGAAGAAAATGTTCAATACACTATGAAAGAACACAGTAGACTCGATACGTGGAGAGGTGTACTCTGTGCTGAGACGGAACTCACCCAGCTTTATAGAGCTGGCGATTCTCCCTTAGTTAATCTGTACATTTAATATCATTAAAATAAAAACCTAATAGCATTTTTACTTGTTTTTATTAATTTATTGTTTACATTTAGCATGTTTCAAAGGGAAGAATAAATAAGCTTTCTGAAAAAGAACTTTTAAATACAATCACAATAATTAAATCAGTGTGATGCTGGCGTTAGAAAAGACAGATAATTGGAAAAGAGCCTCATCTGTAGACCCAATTAGATACAAGAATTTAAAGATAATATTTTAAATTAGAGAGGAAAACATTAATTGTTAAGTAAGGATTGTGGCGACAACTACATAGTATTTGGAAAAAACAAATTTTAGAAAACAAATTTTCAACTGCTCAAACTATAAATATACACAAAGGAAGGAAACAATGAAAACACTAACAGTAAATACAAAATGAGGAATTTCTCTGTAAGAATCACACAAGACCTACCTTGGTAAATTTGACAACACACAGTCCTGAAATCAGGAAAAACTTCACCGCAAACAAATTCAATCACAAACGACAATCTTGCAAAAACGTTTGCAACTTTTATCATGATCAAAGGGTTAATTTTTCTAACAAACCAATGGAAGAAAATAACAATAAAATACAAAATTGAGTAAAAGACATACAGAGACAGTTCCCACCACTCGTCCCTACACAAATACAAACTCCTAGACACATGGAAATGTGTTCCTTCTCAGTCAATTTAAGAATCATGCAAATTGAAACTATACCCGGATTCTGTTGTTCATGTATCCAGTTGACATGGATCAAAGATCACACTGCTTGTTGGGGAAAATGGGAGGAGAGAGACAGGCTTTTGCACTGTGGCTGGGAAGGCTCACTTGGGACATCTTCTGAAGGCAAACTTGGCAATATTTATTATATATTTTAATTATGCTTGATTAAATTATATATTCATGATTATGTATTTATAATATTTAACACAATATATCAATAATATAACTAATATGTCAATATTATGCATTTATGATATTTAATTATAAAATGAAAGTACAGTTCTCTTTTGACTTGAAAACTCCTCTTCTAATCATTTATCTGCAGATACATTCACACTTATACAAATTCTTACCTGTACGAGGCCTTGCAGTATTCTTTTTTTAAATAGAAAGCTAGTAGGAAAAAAAAGAAACAAAGCCTAAATATCATTATCAGGAAACAGATAAGTCCATTATGACACATTCTTTGAGCCACAGCAGTTAAAAAGGAGGAGGTAAGTCTTTGGTACTGACATTGACACATCACCAAAATAAATATGAAGTGAAAAACATCAAAAGCAAGAACGTTGTGCTCAGGAGACTATTCTGTGTATAATTCTCACTCACACCATATTTTGCAATAAGTACAGAATACCCACTTCTGTGAGGTATCCAAGCAGCTGGGAACAGTGCTTGCCTCTGGGATAAGGCTGTGCAAAGGGAGTTGGAGAGAAACTTACATCCTACTGTATAACATTTTTGTCTTAAGTTTTGTATCATTTGCACATACTATTTATTCGAACTGTGAACACAGTGTTGAAGATAATAAGTACCATAACAAATGCTAGCGTTTACTACGTGCCAGGCACTGCTCTGAGTGCTTTAGATACATCACTTCAGAACATCCTCATGGCAGCTTCGGGGGGTGGCACCTTACAGATGACGAGCACAGTGGGAGACACGCAGCTTGCTAAGTGAGCGGCAGGACTGCAGTTCTTCCAGCCCTTGCCTCCGAGGCTCTGCAGCATCCAATGTTCATGGAGGAAACACCAGCAGAAAGGGAATTTTTCTACGGTCGATGATAAAGGTAAGAAAGGATATAGAAATGATGGAGAGGAAGTCCCCAGGAGGTGTGAGGAGATGGGATCCCGGATGTACCTGGTTCAGAAGGGAACTCCTGGTTTGAGAAGGGAAGGATCTGGTAAAGACGGGTGCTGTCAGCACATGATCTGAGTGGCTGGCATCAGATGTTTCAGTGTCACTACCAAAAAGACTTACTGCATCCTTTTTAACTGCCGCCACTAAATAAATGTGTCATAATGGGTTTACATGTTTCTTAGTATAGGTATTTAGGGTTGGCTTGTTTTCCTGCTAACTTTCTATCCTATTTTTA
Source organism: Camelus ferus (assembly GCF_009834535.1). NCBI lineage: Eukaryota > Metazoa > Chordata > Mammalia > Artiodactyla > Camelidae > Camelus > Camelus ferus. The sequence continues at coordinate 4,447,358 of NC_045696.1, forward strand.
TTATGTTTTATGTACTATATGTTTCTATTATATTTTTATTTATATTTTACATAATATATAACATCATATACTTAATATTATTATATGGAGTTCTTCAAGAACCTGAAGACTAGCTGTGCAAATCAAAACCACAGTGAGATGAAACTTCATCCCAAACAGGATGGCTAGAATCCAAAAGACAGACAATAAAAGGTATTGGCCAGGAGGTGGAAAAATTAGAACCCTCATCCACTGCAGGTGGGAATGTAAATGGTGCAGCCACTTTGGAAAACAATCTGAAAATTCTTCAAGTGACTAAACATACAGTTACCATATGACCCAGTCATTTCACTCCTAGGTGTATACCCCAGACAAATAAAAACATATGTCCACACAAAAATCTGTGCAAGAATGTTTATAGCAGCTTTCCCCCCCATAATAGCCAAAAACTGAAAACAAGGCAAGTATCTGTCAACTGATAAATGGATAAATAAAATGTGGTGTACATGGGGAATATTACATGGCAATGAAGAAGGAGTATAGATCCATATCAAATGGACAAATTGTATGGCATGTGAATTGTATCTTCATAAGCAACTTGGGATTTCTCAGTGAAATAGATTGTGAGGTGGTTTCCTAAGAACCCAGGAAGGGCAGTGGGTGGACAGCCATAAGAATTGAAGCAAAGGTGTGAAACAGCTGTTGTGGGGCTGAGTGGGGACTCTGAGAAGGGGCCTGAAAGGGACCACAGGGCCGCTGGCTCTAGGATGAAATTAGCATCCTAGAACTCGTAGCTACAGCGATGCTGGTAGGTACCTGGTTTCTCCAGCAGCCCTCAGCAAACAAGGTATAGGTGCTTCCTCATAGCAGTTTTAGACAGAAACTCCAACAATACAGGTTTTTACTTCATTTGCTGAACATTGTGTCCCCTGCAGGGATGGCTGAGTGGAGCCCTGTTGGGGGGCATCACGTCCTGAGAACACAGACATTGCCACCCCCACCATCCCCTGGGGGTGGCACAACCCAACCCTGCCCACCAGCCAAAACTCCTTCCCTGTGGTAATCAGCATAATTAAAAAAATACACTGCACCCTAATTTTGTTCCCTGAACTACAGGAGCACCTGTGCATAGATCCTTTTTTTTTATTTCCATGGTAAGTAGAGTTCTGTTACAGCCGCTTTATGGATGGACCAAGACTCAGAGGCATTGGGTGACCTACTCAGACCCCTCCACCTGCAGTCTGAGGGGCGGTCCAAGGCAGGTCTGGCTCCTGGTTGTTAGGATTTCAACAGCCCCATGCCCCGTCTTCATGCATTCAGTAGGTACTTACTGACCACCCACATGTGCCAGGCACCCAGCCTGGCGATGAGAATATAGAGATGGCCTCAAGGAACATGCAGACCCGGGCAGGAGACCTGGCCCTCCCAGGTGGCACTGTCACAGCTGACCTTCTGCACAGAAGCAGAACCGTTTCACTGCTTGACTTGGAGAACGTTCTGACACAGACATTTTGATGCCACTGGGTGACATTAGTTGGGTCACCACTGACCCCGTCAATGTGTAAAATCACTGTTGTGTATGTGTGTGTGTATATATATATATATATAATTTACATATTAGTATTTAAATATATATATATATATTTTTTTTTTTTAAATTAAAGAAGGAGGGTATAGCTCTAGTGGTAGAGCACATGCTTAGCATGCACTAGGTCCTGGGTTCAATCCCCACTACCTCCCTTCGCATCCTCCAGGCCTAGTGGCTAGTGGATACCTAGTCAGTTGAAAGGTAAGCATCACTGTGAAGCCAAGACAAAGCAATATTTATAGCCTGGATGATTGATTTTTTTAATGTTTTCAATAATATTTATTTTTAGACAATATACTTTTATAGTTTTTAGATGATCCATCTGCACAATGTTTACAAAATACAAAAAAGAAAGTGAAAATTTCTTCCAGGCCTGTCCTCCAGCCACCCAGCTCCCTTCCCTTGGAGGCAGCTGAGGTTACCAGCATCGTGCCAGAGCTGTTGTGCGTGTATGCAAGCAAATGGTTAGGTGTGAGAATACATACGTGTCTATAAGATATACGGTTTCATGCTTGGCTTTCCTTGTTTTTCCTGAATCCTGCTATAATGAGTGATCGTCTACAAATTGACATCAGCTAATCTAAGATGCCTTAATAATAAGGCACTCTCTTATTTTATGTACCATCAACAAAGAAAACAATGCTGTGGATTAAAACATGACAGTGTCGATTGTCAAACTCATTCCAATTTCTAAGATGTATCTTAAAAATTTATCAAATACAGCACACTGTCACTCAAGGCTGTAGGATAAACTCCCGGAGTGAAACTACAAGTTCAAAATGTAGGTTTATTTGTAATTTTTAAATACCTAATTATGCCCACCGAGGCTCTGCCAATTTACACTTAAGCACCCCTCGCATGAATGAAAATGTCCATTTCCTGACTTCTTCTCAAAGTCAGTGTGTAAACAAACTTACAAAAATGGTTTTCAACCGAATTGATTAGAAAATGGTACGTCAATGTAGTTTCACCTGGCACTTTTTTCTTAGAAGCTGTGATGTTGAACCTGACTGCTGTGCCGCCCTCTGAGCTGTTTTTTCTGAGAACTGCCGTAATCTTTGCTCATCTTCCCATTGACTTGCTGCTCTTCATAGGGCTTTTTAGGTGCTTTTTCTCTTTTCAGGAAGTTAGCCCTTTGTGACATGAGCTGAAAATTTTTCTGAGTTTCCCATCTGTCTTGTGCTTTGTGATGTTTTGTTGTGCAGATTAAAAAAAACCTTTCATGTAGTCAAATTCATCCATCTTCTCTTTCATGACTTCTAGGTTATTGTCATACTTACAGAGGGCTTTCGAACTTCAAGATAATTAACAACAGTTCATCCACACTTATGATACTTTTGTAATTTCCATTTTCTAAGATTTTTTTTTCTGGAATTTATTTTGATTTATGGTTTTAAGTATAGATTCATAATTATTCTTTGAGTGGCTATATATGAAATGCCCACTCTAAACATACAATAAAATCCCATGTGAATTCGGATCTATTTTTGAATCTTTCCAGGTTCTTATGAAATGATCATTTATTTGCATTCTCCCTTGAATTTTGTATCTTTCTACTGGATTCTATTCATTGGCTTTGGAGTTGAACAACAACTTCGATTTCATTTTCCATAAAATAATGCCCTCCCTCAACTCTACATTACCTCACATCTGAGTCTATCCTTTTTTACCTGTTTACTGCCAAGCTTCTAGAAAGAAAAATATTATATTTTCTGTCTCTATTTCCTGATTTGCAGTTTGCTCTTCATTTCTTTGCCACCTGGATCCCACCCAACACTGCACTGAAATAGTTTTGCTAAAGTCATCAATAACCTCAAGGCCTCTTCTCACTTAAACGGCTTGGGAGCTCTCAACACTGCTGACTTCCCACAGCAGCCTCTGTTCTCAGCCTGTATAGCACTGCATCTGGGTTTCCTCTCATCCCTTGGGTGTGTTCTTGTTTTTGCAGATGCAGTGGTCCTTTCCCTCTGCTGGGTGTGAAGTTTATCTCTGGCTTCAGGACTCTCTTAATAGCCTTGTTCCTAGAACAAAGGGTTCATAGGAGAGGGCTTCATGGAAAAAAGCTCTAGAGAGAAACTTGTGCAGTTTAAAGTCAGGTGGATAAATGATTTTAGCCTTTTAAGCAGGCTGAGGCCTGGGACCTCCAGCTGCAGGCTGAGTCCTGCAGCCAGAACAACAGGATATAAGGAAACCACAAGGGGTCAAGAGGAGGACACCGGGGTGAAGAGCAGGGCACTGGGGTCAAGAATAGGGCACTGAGCATGATCCCTGCGTGCAGCACCAAGAGGGCGTTTGGTGGACCACCGAAGCCTCCCTCCTCTCTGGCCCAACCCTGGTCAGCAAGAGCCTGAGAGAAACCCTTTAAACCAGTACACAGTGAAGCAGTCACAAAACCATTATAGGTGTCAGATGGTCACCGATGACAATAGAGTCCTGCTCGGTTATAGACGGACCATCCTCCACATCATTTACAGGCTTGTCCTTACCTGGCCATTGAATGTAGTTTTTCAGGGCTTGGACCTGTCTCCTCTTCTTTCACTTTATACTCTCTCCCTTGGGAACTGCTTCCATGCCCACAGCTTCTTTTCATCCACAGACAAATGCCTCACTACATTATTTCTTCATCCCTGGTCTTCTTCTGAGCTCCAGACGTGTGTATCCAATTATTAACTGGGCATCTCCAAATGGAAGTTTTGTTGACATGTCTGATTCTAATTTCATGGTCGCAATAGCCTCCCTTTCCTTTCCATACTGAAGTGGTTCTCTCCTCTGCTTCCTCTCTAAGTGAGTGACAGACTGTCTATCTAGTTAAGCAAGCCAAGCTTCTAGCGTCATTCCTGGAACCGCTCTTTCTGTGCTCCTTGTGTGCTGGAGTTGGCTTGCATTGACTCATAACAGCTGATTGTTAAATTTTCCAGAACTTTGTCAACTGGTTGTTAAATATCAAATTATAAAAATTTAGTTACTAAAAGTTAAATTATATTAACTTACAAGTAAATAAATTATACTAAAGTAAAGGTAATAAATATTCAAAACCATCTCTTCCTAACTGAACTTTATTATTACCTATGCTCTTGAGATTATTTTCAACAGTGGTACCCGCCTGGTGGAAATCCTATCCAGTTTGTATCCCTCCCCTATCCTGCCTTCAGTGATGTCACACTGGCAACTAGAAGTCTGCCCTGATGAGGGCATTTTCACCATGCAAATTGGCAAACGTTACCAGCTGGAGCTTGATTTGTTGTTTGATTCATTTATTGTTAGTTGTCTACAACTAAGAAAGAATGGGAGGGAATGTATTAACATTTAACCCTGAAAGTGTGTCGTGACTTTAGCCATCATGGTGAGTGACTTAAAATTTTGTGGAAATAGTCTTCCAATGTTCAAAAATTATAAACTCATTCAGCAAAGAAATAGGTCAGGTCATTGACCAATGAGTGAACTTCTCACATACATCCTCACTATGTCACTTTTGTCACTCTTACAAACAAAAATATCAGCCAGTATTCATGTCAGAAATTTCATCAGTTCAAACATAGTTTTGCTGTAGATACGAATTCTGCCAAAATGAATAAAGACATGTTGTGAGAATCAACTTGCTGTGTGGAATTTAGAATCAATTTTCTACATGGAATTAACAATAAAGAATATTATATATATATTATTATTAATTGTAAATTGAGTACTGCAGTCCTTTATGAGAGTAAAATTTACTACTTTAGTCCAGTCGCTACCATCTCCATCTCTCAAGTGAATTACTGTGTTAGACCAATACCCACTCTTAGCCACCCCCAATCTTTTTAAAGTCCAAATTTTTTTTTCCAATTAATACTTTACTGAGGACCTACTATGTCTGCTACTCAAGGAGCTGGCTAAAAGCAGCAGTGGATAAAGCAGACATAAATCTCTGTCCTTGTGGAATTTACACTCTGGAGAATAAACATTAACAAGTGCTATAAAGAAAAACAGAGCAGGGCTGGGGACTAGGGAGGGCAGGTAGGTTTGCAGCAAAAATAATAAAAATTGCAGGACAGTACAGCTGTGCACCGTGGCCCCAGGGACCTGCTCTTGCTCTGTCTCCTGGTGTCCCCTCTGAATGAAGTCGTTCCATCCTACTTAACCATGGCTGTAGGTCACCCAACCCCATCCTCTGGCCGCTTTCCCTCTTCCCTCGTCCCAGTTCCCACAGAGCCTTTGAGAACTCAGCCTGGGTGAAAACCTCAGGCTTATAGTTTCCTATAAAAATCATCTGAATAAAAATCTGAAGCCTTATTTTTATTTCAAGTAAAATTTGTTACCTAACAGCTATTGCTGGAGGGGAAACTTCTAGGGTGAGCTAAAATGTGCACATATTTTAGGCAAGGAGGTGGAATTACATTGTGCTGCATGATATTGTGTCACAGGAGTTGTGTCTTATGCAAATGAACCTTCCTTTCGGGCTGTTCCACCTGCTGTCAGTGGAGGAACAAAGGCCAGCGAGCCTGGGATTGCCTTGGCTGATGAGAAGGGTCTTTTCTTTCAGATGCCTGAGAAGGTATATTCTTTTTCTATCGCTGCCGTAACAACTTACCTCTGACTCAATGGCTTACAAAACAAATCTATTATCTCACGGTTCTGCAGATCAGAAGCCTGGTGTGGCATGGCTGGACTCTCTTCTTGGAGCTCCAAACAAGCAAAATCAAAGTGTTGGCCAGGCTGGGAGGCTCTGTGGAAGAGTCCTCTTCCAGTCTTGCTCAGGTGTTGGGGCAATTCAGCTCCATGCATCTGTAGGGCAGAAGTCTCCCTTTTCTTGCTGGCTGGTGCCCAGAAGTCAGTCACAGTTTCTAGAGGCCTCCACCTGCTTTAGCTCATGGCCTTCCCTCTTCAAAGCCAGCAAGGGCCTACGGAACACGGCTCATGTTTCTTATCTCTCCGGCCTCCTCTCTGCCCTCCTCTCCTCCTTTTTTAAGGGGTCATGCGAGTGCATTGTAGTCACCAGGATAACCCAGCATCACCTTTCTCTCTTAAGGTCACTTTATTTGTAGCCTTAATGACATCTGAAAAGTCCCTTTTGCCATGTTATGTAACATTTATGGTGGTAACACCAGGGGTCAAAGTCATGGGGACCAAAGTTCTGCCTACCGCAGTCTGTGCTCTGGTCCTCAGGATCCACTCCCATCCCTGAAGCTTCCCAAAGCCCTTAAAGTTCTCATCCCATCACAGCATCAACTCAAAGTCCAAAAATCTTGTCTAAATCAAGTGTAGTTGAGTCATCAGCTCCCAGGCACCATCCCTCCAAATCGACAGACCTGTGTCTCCGGCCCCCAAGATACAGCAGAGGAACAGGCATGGGTTAACAGCGACAGCTATTCCTGCTCAACGGCATGAGGTCACCAATCCAAAACATCTCTGAAACCCAGGCAGGCAAACCCGACTAGCTCTCAAGGCTTGGGAGCAATCTCCCAGGGCCCTCGGCTCCGCCTCTGGGCTCTCAGTTTTATCCTGAGTCCTCTCTCCGTTCTCAGGCGAGGCAGCACCACTGGCAGCTGGACAGTTTTATTAACCCACCTCCTGCCAGTGGAATCTGGGGCTGGGGGAGCAGCAGGGCAGGTGGGGCTGTCCAGTAGCCTGCTTTTATTTCATCCTCCGTCCCTTTTGGTCCAAGCCATCAGGGCTCATATGAAATTCTCAAGACATTCGGCTTGCTGGGAACGTCACAGGGGTGTGACATTGGACGAAGGGCCAGTTCACCCATCCCTCACCCTAAAATGCTATTTTCATCATAAAATTATTATCATTGAATTTCTCACTTAGAATGTGTTCCTTTCTTTCCAAAGGTTTTACTCCATAAATCAAGCAGAGAAGGGAGAGCCCAGGTGTTCATTTGTCATAAGTAAACTTGATCTCTGGAAATCCGATCTAAGGAAAATAATAGGAAGGGAAGTAATTTGATTCTCTTTACTCTTGTGGTTACAGAATTTGGATACCACAGCAGCCACAAGCCCCTGCAGTTGGTTTGCTATTTGTTTTCCATGACTGTGGATCATTGCATTCTGTGAATAAGAATATTACAAAATATCACTCACAGTTCCACTTTGAGAACCACTGGTTGGATATAAATGATAAAATAGCACGTGAGGAAATTAGGTAGACAGGAGATAGATGCATTCGTGGTTCGTCCTTGAATGGATATTCTGAAATTTAAATTGAGTAACCACTGAATCATTCATTCAAACACAGAAGATCATAAATGGCAAACAGCAAATTGAGAGCCACCTAATGTCGAGAAAACACATTGCTATAATTAAGAATAAAGCGATAAAAAATTAACAGAGGAATTAGTAGGAAAGAAAAACATTTAACAGGACAACAGGAAAACATCACAGAAGCATCTTGGCTGGGTGAGTGCACAAGCGTCATTGTTATAAACAGTGTTTTAAAGAGACTTTAACTTCCTCTATTTAATCTTGAATCAGATTTCTTTGAGAGTGAGGAAGATTAGGGAAGAAAGTAATTGGAAGATTAACAAAATAGAAGCAAATATAGGAAAATGCAAGAATGAGTGTTGGGATTTCAACAAACTAGTAACACTGTGTACATGTATGTGTACACATCTACACATGTATGTATGCACATACACACACACATGCACACACATATGTATACACACTGACATTCAACCTCCACATGTTTGATTCTGCTATTTTTCTAGTGCACTTCAACTGAAATCTGAACATGGCCACAAAATAATAGGAAAAATCCAACATTTATCAAGTTGGGTGTTTATCATTATATTTCAAGAACCAGATAGGGCTTTCAAATTGAAACCCTAGGACCATCCCAAAGATGATAATTCCTGAGATCTTGAGATTCACATTTAGAGGTTCCCAGCCTTGGTGACAGATGACCTTGGAAAGTACTGTGTCAGTTCGACTAGAGCATGAATATTTCTTATCGTCAGCATAAGAAAAGGTACTTTTCTGAATTACTTATTTATTGGTTTATGTGGGGGAATTGCTGTTGACAAGGTGAAAAGAGATTCCACCACCCTTCCTCTCCCCAGCCTGCTAAGGAGATTTCTTTTTACCTCTGCTGGGGAGCCGGGGTGGGGGGATGGTCATCAGGAGTCCAGATGCTCTGTATCAGTTCACCTAGGACAGAAAAGGGGAATTCATTAGGGAAGAGGAATTGGGGAAAGAGGAAAGAGCCAGTGTGGGGAGGGTGAGGAGGAATCTGGGGGAGTTGGTGGAGACAAATCAGAGGTGCTGTACTGCCAAACATGTGAGAGATACCAGGTGTGGTGGGTTCATGGTGACCCCCCAAAATATGTCTGACAGGAACTGGTGGACGTGAACTTATTTAGAAAAAGCCTCTTGGGAGCTGTAATTAAGGGTACCAAATGAGAGCATCCTAGTTTAGTGTGGGCCCCAGATGAATGACAAGTGTCCTTTAAGAGAAGGAAAGGAGCAGACAGATGGGGAGAAGATGGCGACAGAGATGATACGAAGAAGGGCAGACACCTGAGCGATTCGGCTGCAAATCGAAGCCCACAGGGCCCGGCAGCCACCAGAACTAGATGGCGAGGACGGCTCCTCCCTCACAACCTGCAGGAGGAACCAACTCTGAAGACACCTTGATCGCAGACTTCAGGCCCCCAGGGTCAGGAGGGGATGAATTTATCTTGCGGTAAAGCCACCCAGCTTATGATGAATTGTTAAAGTGGCCGCAGGACATTAACACATTGTGAAGTGTGGGGTTGGGGGAGGGGAGGGGGAGGGGGAAAGGAGGGATGGAGAAGAAACAAGGAACCGTAAAGAGGCTTCCCCTTTTAAAGGATTTTAGTAAATACATTTCCTTTCAATATTTTAAATTCACTTGTAGTTTGGTGCAGCCATTATGGAAAACAGTATGGAGATTCCTCAAAAAAACTAAAAATAGACTTACTTTATGGTCCAGCAATCCCACTCCTGGGCATGTATCTGGAGGAAACCCTAATTTGAAAAGATTCATGTACCCCAGTGTTTAAAGCAGCACTATTTACAATATCCAAGACATGGAAACAACCTAAATGTCCAATGACAGATGATTAGATAAAGAAGATGTGGTATATATTTATATATATAATGGAATACTAATGAGCCATAAAAAAAGAATGAAATAATGCCATTTGCAGCAACATGGATGGACCTAGAGATCATCATACTAAGTGAAGGAAGCCAGAAAGAGAAAGAAAAATGCCATGTGATATCACTCATATATGGAGTCTAAAAAAACCCAAAAAAACAAAAAAGACAGAAATGAACTTATTTATAAACAGAAACACAATCACAGACAGAAAACAACTTATGGTTACCAGGGGAGAAAGGAGGTGAGGAGGTGTAAATTGGGAGTTCAGGATTTGCAGATATAAACTACTGTATACAAAATAGATAAACAAAAAATTTTTACTGTATAGCACAGGAACCTATATTCAATATCTTGTAGCAACCTGTAATTAAAAGGAATATGAAAACAAATATATGCATGTATATGCATGACTGAAATATTGTGCTGTACACCAGAAATTGACACATTGTATACTGACAATACTACAATAAAATAAATAAATAAAAAACAAAAAAAATCATTTAATACAAATTTCTTAAGTTTCTACTCTATGCCTGGGACTGTTCCAGGCTCTTGGGCTCAATAGTTGATAGGACTGTCACAAAATCCCTTGGTCTCATGGAACTTACATTTTATTTGAATGTCACCTTGTCCTAAAGTGAGGACCAAAATATGCAACTTTGTAGGAGTTACGTTTTGGAGGCTCACCTGAGATTCTGACTTGAGGCATTTTCCTGCCCTGCCTTCTCCTGAGTTATCATCAACCTAGAACCAGCTTGTGGGTAATGTCCAAAGACTTCTTTAAAGATGGAAATTGCATTCCGATAATTATCTGGTAGCCAGCCTGGGGGTTTTGGACACTTTCACCACACAGAGATGGTCCTTCATGTAACAGCGAGAGGGCCCAGGGTAATACGGGGCATATTCAGCCACTTTTGGGACTGACCTAAAGCAACTGACCCTCCAGGCAGGGTGATATTCAATAGCCCTTGTGTTGATTTGTGTGTATTCTCCCTACAGGCCAGAAAGTGTTCAAAGGAATCAAAAGACACTGCCCAGCCACCTGGAGAATGCAAATCATTGCCCTTGAGACAACACAGTAAGATTCTGATGCCGAGTCATTTATCTGCACCCCTCAGAACTCACGGTCACGCTACATCTCCTAGTCTCCTTTCATCATCGAAACAAACTTTTTGTAAGAATCAAGCCTTCCCCGGAGGGACGCCCAGGTTTGGTGGACTCTGATCCTCTTTTGGAAACTCTCTTCAGGGAATCTGGTTCACTCTAGAGCAGAGGGCACCTGCCAGCCCTAATGAGCTGTGACTTGTCTGGCAGCGAGGGGAGTCACATCTTAGAGTTCCAGCTACATCGCAGAACGATACACTCAAGGGAGAGGCGATGAAAGCGTCACCATGTGTTGGATGGGACTGGACTATGACCACAATTTATTGGGGAAGTCTTAGTTTATATTTCTTCTCCATGAAAGTATGCATGGGAGAATACTGATTAAAATTTTATCTCAAGGATAAACAATTCTTTGTAGCTCCCAATTTTAATTTAGTTCATTTTCATTCATTAATTCATTCAGCAAATATTTCTTGGATTCCTACTATGTGCCAAGCCTGACGGAACTGGTTGATTGAACATATTACTTCCCCTGCTTTGGGGGCTTAATCTGCAAGTCAGAACTCGTTGGCTCTCTTTTTCTGTTTCAGTGGATGACCTCATTTGGTTTTCTATTTATTGAGAAGTATATTGTTAAAATCTGAATGCACCTCTTCCACTTTTCTAAAGCAATAAACAACAATGATTATGCTCCTAAGAGGTCAAGGTGATTTAATATATTAAAATATTAACTTGCTTGCCAATTTCAATGCCAATCATTTTAAAATCACTAATATAAAAAGGGTTAACTGTGACAAGAAAAATAGAAAACTCAGGTAGATTGTGCCCATCAATGACCTTGGAAACCTGTTATAAAATCTTTTAGATTTTGAAGGGCTAAATCGTTGGAGGGAGACATGTACAAAAAAATCATGCAGTTATAACAATACGTGCAGCCAGCTCATTGGGGCCTGTTTGCAGTAACGATCCGACCCAACATCTGTCCGCAGCATCTCAGTCGGCATTAACAATGGCGACATTGTGTGCTCCCGGGACGTGAGAGGGTGTGACGTGAAAATTATCCTCCATTCAGCTCCTTCAGCCCCGATTCCAAATTGAACCCTTAGAGAAATATTTGCTGCAGACTGTGCTTTCAAAATAAAGCAAATGCACTTAAAAAAAAATTAAAATAAATTAGAGACCATGGCCTTACCAGAACCATGTGGATTAGGTGGAGTTAGCTGTAATTTGCAGACAAAACACGGTTAGTTTCAGGAGAGTCTCCAACAGGAGTTTTAAAATTGTAAACAAAGCGCACCAACGCGATGGAATTGCACACCGGCTGCCCGGTGATACGGGGACAGTGAGGCCTCAGGACCAGCTCAGAACAATAATAAACAGCTTATTAAGACCAAGGGAAATCAAAAGATTCAGAGTATACATACTGGTTTTAAAGAAGTTTAACGGCTTTTGACTGAAATTCCCTAACACCGGAAGAAAAAGGTGAATTCGCATGAGGTCTAGTGAAAAACAAAATCAGGTGTTGGACGATACAGATTGAGAGGAATGCCTCTCTGAAGTAAAAACAAAAACTAACAAAATTTCCTCCTGATAGTGAAGCAAAAAGGGGATCATTCTGCAGCGAGGGCGCAGCTCAGTGGCAGAGCGCGTGCTCAGCATGCATGAGGTCCTGGGTTCAATCCCCAGTCCCTCCATTAAACAAACAAACCCTAATTGCTTCCCTCCACCCCAAAAAAGGGGGATCATTTTTGAATGGGGAAATTTTGAGATTAACCAGATGCACCAGCGTCACTGGGTGTCAGCCTCATCCCACGCAACCGCTGGCTGGCTCTGCATGGCCCGGCCGTTCCTGCAAGTTCAGGCTGAGAGCTTACTATTCTCCTGACAGCCACATACAATCTGTGCTCTTCAGCCAGGAGTCCGAAGGCTCCCCACACTAGCCTCACGTGGCCCAGGGTCTTTGATTCTTACAGCACCTGTGTCACTGGTGGGTGAATCCCTTCCTGTCTCTTTCCTTTCCTTCCTTTTCCTTCTTCTGTCTTTTCTCTCCACCCAACACCCACCACAGTCATGAAGACCTGGAGCAGCCGCAAGGACCTTTCTTGAATGTCAGTCTGTCACGTGACTCTCCTGCTTCAACCCCTCCACGCCTCCAATCGCCCGCGAGAGACACACCGACTCCTAGTGCTGGTGACCAAGTCTGCCGGGGGCGGGACCCAGCTTATTTCTTCTTCTCACCAGGCAGGACCTATGTTGCCCTGAATAGGCTCATTCAAATACTACGCTACTGGTATTTCTGTCCCTTAAATGTGCTGCTTCTCTCCTCATCCTGCAAGGTCTTTGTCCAGCAGAAAAATTCTCCCTCCCTCTTCATGTAGCCAGTGCCTACTCATTCCATTTTAATGAGGCTCTAAGCAGAGAGTGAGTGAAAAGCAGAATATTGCAATTATCTTTCCGTAACTACCTCCTCCCCCCTCCCTCCAGTTCTCTTCAATTAAGACAAAACCCAGGTGGCCCCTCTATTAGCATCCCAGGACCACGTCGGACATGAATACAGAAGCAGCAGCCGGCCTGCCTCCATCACACACACTGAAAGGCAATTTCTCCGATGAGGGGAACATTTCAAATACTTGTCAGACCCCAAATGAAGGGGGTAGAATTGGCAGTTCAAATAACGCTTTGATTTTCAAGCCAAGAAGACATAATTTACATAAATAACAGAAAATGCCTGCTCCTTTGCATCAAAGCCCTGTGCCGTTCAGCATGGACCCGACCATCTGTGGAGGGTGGAAGCCACTGGCTAAAAGCACATCTCAGTGAAATCCACCAATTTATATTTTGGGAGAGACCAATACTGTCGGGGCTGAGAAGGGCACTGATCATCATCTGGTCCAACCACTTTGCTCTCTGCAGGCAAGAGCAGGTGGGGACAGAGAGAGATGACGCGCTCCAGGTGGTTGAGCTCATTAAGGGACAGGGGACACAGTACTGGGTGTCTTTAGCCCTGTGCTGGTGTCTCCTTCACAGGCATCTGCTCCTTCTGATGACGCCCCTGATGACATTCCCAGCACAGCTCAGTGATGGAAAAGTCAAAGGAGATTTAAGTGCAGTCCTGACGAGCTGCTCGCCAGCTCTGAGATCCCGGGGCAGACGCTGGTCTAAGCACAGGTTTCCCGCCTCTACCTTGGGGATAGCAATCCCTTTCCTGGCAGTCAGGGGTCTGTTCATTTAGTCATTATTCAGCCCATCCCTACATTTATTCATCATCTTGCTGAGCGTTGGGTGCTGTGTTATATGCTGTAATCCTTGGCCAAGTAAGGGTGTGGTCTCAATATGAATCCCCAAGGGAACCCTCCTTCACTGTTGGTGGGAATGTAGTTTGGTGCCACCATTATGGAAAACAGTATGGAGTTTCCTTAAAACACTAAAAATAGACTAACCACATGATCTAGCAATTCCATTCCTGGGCATATACCCAGAGGGAACTCTAATTTGAGAAGATACATGCACCCCAATGTTCATAGCAGCACTATATACAATAGCCAAGACATGGAAACAACCTGTCTATTAACAGATGACTGGATAAAGAAGTTGTGGTATATTTATACAATGGGATACTACTCAGCCAGAAAAAAGACTAAATAATGCCATTTGCAGCAACATGGATCAACCTGAAGATTGTCATACTAAGTGAAGTTAGCCAGAAAGAGAAAGACAAATACCATATGATATCACTCATACATGGAATCTAAAAAAAAAAAAAAAAAGAAGAGGACACAAATGAACTTATTTACAAAACAGAAACAGAGTCACAGGCATAGAAAACAAACTTACAGTTACCAGTGGGGAAAGGGAGTGGGAAGAGATAAATTGGGAGTTCAAGATTTGCAGATACTAACTACTATATATAAAATAGATAAACAGCAAGTTTCTTCTGTACAGCCCAGGGAACTATATTCAATATCTTGTAGTGACCTATAATGAAATGGAATGTGAAAAGGAATATATGCATGTACATGTAGGACTGAAACATTATGCTGTGCACAGGAAATTGGCACAACATTGTAAACTGACTATACTTCAACTAAAAAAAATTATAATAAATAATAATAAAAGCATCAAGTCCCCAGATAGTGCTTCTCTGGCTTTGCCCCTGTCCGCAAAAGGAAGCCTCAGATTCCTCTAGACCCACAAGGAAGTGTTGTGGGCAAGGGCTGCTGTCACAGACGCTCTTGGTAGGGAGAGGCCAGCCTAGGCCTTTGACATCAGGCCTCGTCTTCACGGCTCTCCAGGTGCCTCCAGCCCACACTGCTGCGATGCTGGGGGTCTGGTCTGCTCAGGCTGTCGTGACCGAACACCACAGGCTGGGCCTTAGATAGCAGACCTGTTTTATCAGCGTGCTGGAGGCTAGAAGTTCAAGTTCAAGACGCTGGCTCATTAGGTTTCTAGTGTGGCCTCTCTTCCTGGTTTGCTGGTGGCCACCGTCTCACTGTCCTCCCCTGGCCTCCCCTCTGCTCCTGTGAGTGCCCTGGTGTCTCTTCATACACAGACACCCATCCTGTCAAATCAAGGCTCAGCCCATGACCTCATTTAACCTTAATTACTTCCTGTGAGGCCCGTCTCCCAGTGCAGTCATGCTGGGGGCTAAGACTTCAGCGTATGTATCCGGGGGGCACAGTCTGTAAACTGGGGGGCAGGAGCGGTTACTCTGATGCAGTGAATGGGCCTTGCTGACCCAAAAGTTTGTCCTGTGACGCACATCCTGCCCTTTTGGCATTCCCAGAAAAACAAACAGCTCTTTGGGGATTGACTCTTTGTCTGTTCAGACGAGCAGGAACGCAGCCTTCAAAGGACTGACTTGTATTTTCTGGAATGAACGCTCTTGTCCTTCCGTGAACTGAATCAACGCGGTCGGGGCTGGGGCGGCTCTGCTGTTATCTCCTCACATCCTTCGCTTCCTCTGAGCTGAAGGAACCTCCAGGTTTGGCTCCGGGTTTGGCCGGGCCCAGCACACCCTGAAGAAAGGCTGTGTTCCCCAGTCTCCCCTGCAGAGCGAACGTGCCATCTCCTGCCACAGATCCTGGCCCAAAGGCCACCTACAGAATACCTGTGGCAAAGCAGAAGTGGGTGAGGAGAGGAGGGCTGAGATGCGAAGGGAAAAGGTAACGGACACAGATGGTGATAAAAAATACTTATAAAATTAAATGAACAATAAGCTAGAAAATAAACATTTTTCAATGTCCAAAAGTGTAGATTTAAAACTAGATAGTGATGGTTAAAGTTTTAAAAGTATCTTCTTCTTATTAAGGGATAGAGCTACTGAGATAGAAAAAGCTTCTAGTCTATCAGAATTACAAACAAGTCTGTGCATTAACAATTTAAGAATAATAACCAAAGAACAGAAAATAATTTATAACTTCCCAACCAGTGGAATTAAGTGCTGGTGAAGAAAACTTAATAAAGAAATCAATTCAACAAAAGGCGGGAAAGGAGAAAAATACAAAGCAAAGGGGAAAAAAAATCATGATGCCAGCAAATAAGAAGACAGTAATAAATCAAAATATGTCACAGTAAGAACAGGCAACAATCACAAACCTGTGCACGTCTGAAAAACATCTGGCTTCATTTTTATGAAAAGGAGAAACTATAAAATTAATTCACTCAATCATCCATCTCAGAAAATTATAAGGGGAAGTTGAAATACGCCTAATCTCAGGAAATTTAACACAACTCTATCAGACATTGATGGAGCAAACAGAGACAATTATAATATTGCTGAGCATATGAAAAATAGCAGCGACACGAATGACTGATACATATGTGTCTGCAAATACATATGTGTACACACACACACACACACATAATCCCTGCACTTAAAAAATGGAGAATAGATACTCTTTTCAAGTTCATATTGAACATCGATAAAAATGGTGATGTATTAAGCCACAAAGAAATGTCTTCAACAAATACAAAACAATTAATAGCATTTGGGTTACAATGGAATTAAATTAAATTAGAAATTAAAAAGAAACTTACTGTGTGGAATATTGCCTTGATGCAACGGTAGTCCTCAAGGACACTACCAGGTAGGTGTCCCAGAGATGGGGCAACAGAAGGAAGCACAGACCATATTAAGGTGCACAAACCCCACAGGTCACTAAATCGACCTAAATCACACGGAGGAAGCAGGGAGAGAAAGGTCAGTGAACACACAAGGTACAAGCGGTGAACCCCCAACCCTGAGGCTCCACGGTGCTCCTGTGTCCCGACTCTCTTCCTGCCACATCAGCCTTCCCTGAGGGTGTGATCTGAGGGCTGGGGTTGAGATTGGAGCAAGGGGCCCCCCAGACGGAAGGTTCCCTGGGTCACGGGCAGGTGCATACTGGCTCCACCGGAGAGAACCAGGGACACGTAAGGCTGGCTCAGCTGTAACTCACCAGTAGCTGTTGAGAAGCCGAAGTTTTCTCCGCATTTCTTGGGCAGAGCACTGGGCCATGGAGAGGCCGTAATGGGTGTCACTGATGTCTGGCTGAGTCTGGAGGAGACATGATCATCCATCCAGAAGTGACATGGTTATGACCTGTTCTCCGCCCCTTTTACTGCTGGAAGCTAGAATTGTCTTTACTACATCATATTTCAAGAATTTATTCTATCTAACCTCATATATTACAGGTTGCTAACTCACTTTTTATATTTAACACATCTTGTCAATGCTGCTTGTGTTTCACAAGCTGCTTAATTACTCATTATCCATACTCAATCTACCCTGCGATTTCACTGTATCGCATAAAATAACAGCTTACTTAAGATCTTAACTATTCTCATAAGTTTCATGAGAAATTCTGCAGGATCTCTGGGTGACCTGAATTGTCTCCTTCTTAAAAGTGCTCAGAGGTTTTGCATATGTCGTGGGACAGAATTACTGCTCAAATAAACACACACACACACAGACTTGGTATACTAAATGGCAGAGGAAAGTGACGCCGGGCAGTTTAGATAGTTCGTCTGCATCATTAAACACCATCATTTTTATTCCTGAGTAATTGATAACCATCTGATTATGGCAGAGACTACGGCCAGCTCCGTTCTGTTAAGAGCTAAGTATACACTTCAAATAAATCCCACTGGCAGCTGTGATTGGCATATAAAACTAAACTATAATATTTAAAAATCCTATTTTTACCCTATTATTATCAATATTTATATCATATTAGTTTTATCGTTTTCATTTCATCCTATTGATTAAACATCACAGCTAACCGGGGCTTTGGTCTTGCTCTGACTTTAAATGAGTTACTCTGTCTCCGAAGCTCTCTGGTTCTCTCTTCGCTCACACCTGTTATCAGCATCACCAGAAAATTAGAGTCTTACTATCAAACTCAGGGCGATTATGTCAGCCCTGAAATGCTCAGCCTTTTCTCTCCTACCCTCTTTTCCTCCTTAGAAGGCTGGTGGGCTCTTTGACACGTGGTAACAAGATTAGCGAGGCTCGGCGCCCCATTCTGCCAAAGCCTAAGCGTCTGCCTAGCCCTGAAGTGCAAGCAGAAGAAACCCCACCTGGGACGACTCTGCAGGATTCCTCCCCTGCAGGAAGGAGAGGGGGCTCCCCCACCTGTCAGTCCAGGTGAAGGGGTCCCTCCTTCACCAGTGCGATGTTCACTGGAGAAGGGGTAAGAACTTTTTAAATGTGAAACTATAACCTCAAAGTGCTCTTTCTGTTTTGTCCTTTGACTTAAGCTAGAAAATCAGTGAGTGCCTTTTTCGTTTGGAAGACAGAGGTGAAGCAAGGGGTAGGGAATTGGTCAAAAAAACCAAACAAACCTATTACTACTTCCAACTTCGGGACATAGTTCTTGACTGGTTAGAAGAAACGAAATCTGTCTAAATCATGAATTGGAAAGAGATTGCATTTTCATAGACCTTGTCCCGCAAAGCGTATGTTCATCTTTTTATATGTGGAGCATCTGGGATTTTCAATAATTAAAAGAAAGCTCAGAGCCAGACAGTTCCTTGAGGACCCCAGAGAGATTTAGGCTCCAGGTTCTGTGGCACTCAGTAACACTTCCAATTCACTGGTTTAAACTGGACGTTTTAGAATTATTTTCTGGTGAAGACTGGTAACTTCAGTGCAACAGGATTAAATAAATAGACTAGATGGAAGAGGGTGTGGCTGGTCTCAGGTACTCCCACCCGGGGGAACGGATTTCTCCAGGTTATTTACTTGAGCAGCCAGTGGTCAGGGCAGGGCGAGCATCCAGCCCACCCTTGCTCTGGTCTCTGTCAGCCCCTCCACTGCTGCCCCATTTCCCCTTCCTGCCCACGTCTTTCTGGGTGAGACCCAGGTGGGCCCCAGCCTCACGCAGGCGACAGCCCCAGCGCCCGCGGCCTCCCGCAGCCTTCTCTGTGACTGGACAGCCCCGTGGTCGCAGCCATCCTTTTTCTTTCCGTGGCCTGGCTTTCGTTTTTTCCTGACACCTCTAATGAGTGAAATTTGTGAGGTCGTGAGCTCCCAGGGTTTCCTTGCCCACACACCAGCAGCATGCTTGAGACAGAGGCTTCCCCGTCCTCTGCACTTCTAGAGTGTTTGCCTTTGGCCTTGACTTTTCCTGGCTCATCTGGCTGCCACCTCTCAAAGCCTTCTAGTGTGAAAGGGCACAGACTGCAGTCACCCAGATGCTCCCTGAGCTCAAGGATGGTGTGCAAATAAAAGCACACCAACGCATCCTGCAAAGTGGCACCTCTAGTGGGCAGGGGCTGTCCCGAGGAGGTTGCACCCTTGGTAATGAGCAGGGCTCCCCACTAGCAGTGATCACCCCTGGAGGGCTCCTTGGATTCGTGTCCTGCTGTGCCCCTTATGCAGAAAGGATCAGGTAGGGGACAAGCACGCTCCCTCCAAAGCATGTTAATTATACCTCCTCTCCCCCGGAAATCCACAAGGCAGGCTCTGGCCAGAATTCACCAGCCGAGAGTGTCAGGCGAGGACAGCCGCAGACCTCCTCCTCGGGTCCCCCTGGCAGTTTAAATCTTTCCTTCCCAGTGAACATAAATGAGTCCCCCTCCTCACAGCAAAATGAGGCAGTTGGTCTCATTTATCTGACATCAAAGGTAGGTTAAGGCGTAGGAAAAAGAATGGGGATGGAAAACACTCTTCAGAGCCCCAAAGCAAGAAGCTTATTTGCTTTTTGCATTTTCTAGAGACTTTCAGAACCATTCCAGAACGTTAAAAGCTGTGCACCCAATTGGAATAATTGAAGCTGAAATGTCACAATGGTATGAATTGCTTCTCAGAGCCAACTGCCAGTCGGGCTGCTGTATTTAATAACGTGAGTACTACAGGTCCCCCAAGTGAGGAGACAGTTTTGCCACCAACTGTGGCTTTTTTTTTTCTTTTTTTCACTTTCTCCTTCCTGAGGTGGCCTGGCTGTGGTCCAGGCTCTCCCGAGATCTCTGCCAACAGGAGAAGCACCTGCCGGGCCTCTTCCTCGTAGCGCACAGGCTGAGTCTGAATGAGATGAAAAGGGCTGGAAGAACTTGTCCTGTTCTGCTCCCATGCGGTGATGGCTCAATTTCCCACAACGTATAGGAATAAAATATGCACGGCTGTTCTACCTGAAGAGCAGGAGCAGGAATTGTTCGGACTTGGTCCACAAATAGAATCATCAGGAAACGCTCTGAACCCAGGGGCCCCCGGGGAAATGGTGTCAGGGAGATGGTGTGTCTGAGCAGCTCAGGGCTCAGGGAGAAGCTCCTCCCAGGAATCAAAGCACTCGGGGCCCAGCACGGGGGTCCCACCGCCGCCTTCTCGCAGACGCTAAGCTCTTCCTGCTGATCAGGTTGAGAATGTATCCATTCACCTGCCTGGTCGTGAAGGTCTGAGCTCCTCGAGATGTCAGGAAGGGTTAGGACAGCTGTGCTTTTCTAGGTGGAGGCAGTGGACTTCTGGGAGTCTTGAGATCCAAAGTACTTCCACCAAATCTTATCAAAGTGACTTTCTTAAAAATAAGTTGTTTTATTTTATTTTTTGGTGGGTGAAAGTAATTAGGTTTATTTACTTTTGGAGGGGGTACTGGGGATTGAACCCAGGACCTTGTGCATGCTAAGCATGCTCTCTACCACTGAGCTGTACCCACCCCACATTTGCTGTTTTCACTGAGTTGACTTTTGCATTGATGATGTGGGAGCACTGATGAGTGTATTAGAGCTCTCAGGAGAAACAGGACCAATAGGGGGTGTGTGTGTGTCTGTGTGTCTGTGTGTGTCTGTGTGTCTGTGTGTATGTGTACTGCAAGAAACTGTGCTCTTTGATGGGATAATACATACATAAATAATGTAATTGTAGATTAGGTATATGGATGGATGGATAGATAGATAGACAGACAGACAGATACGAAAAACACATACACACAAGAGAGATTAGATTAACGAATTGGCTCAGGGGATTATGGGGGCTGCATGTTCAAAATCTGCAGGGCAGACAGGAGACCCAGGAAGGGTGATGTCGCAGCTCAAGTCCAAAGGCTGTCTGCAGGCAGGATTCTCTAGTCCACAGGGCACACAGTGTTTCCTCCTACAGCCTTTAACTGGCTGGATGGGGCCCACCCAGCTCCTGGGGGTCACCTGCCCTACTCAGAGTCCACTGGTATTTGTTAACCAAGTCTAAAAATACCATCACAGCTACATCTAAACTAGGGTTTGATGAAACAACCAGACACCCTAGCCCAGCTGAGCTGACACATAAAACTCACCATCACCCCAGGGTAAACCTGCTGGGGCCTTGGTGTGGATGAAGTCAGGGCACCAAACTATGCTAGTAGCTGTTGGATTCTCCACACTCACGATAAAACAAACAAGCAAACAAACAAATAAACACCATTTCACTTAAGAATATCCTTGATGAAATAGTAAAAAAAAAAATTAATTTGATTGCTTCTCAACTGTTGAGTTCATGTCTCTTAAAGTTCTGTGTGACAAGCTGGGAAGAACACAGAACCCATTTTGATTGCATGCTGAAGCACAGTATTTGTTAGAAGGAAAAACACTTGTCTGATTGTGTGACCTTTGAGCTAAACTAGCCACGTTTGGGTTTTCATGGAATACCGCTTTAACCTGAAGGAGAAACTGCAAAACTATGATTACTCAGACTTGAGGGTTTGGCAGACATGGCCGTGAAAGTAAACACATGGGGCCTCTCACTTAAAAAAAAACAATGGACAGCATTTGTTATCAAAGATAAAATTTGACCTTTTGAGTACAAATGCGAATGAAAAATTGAGCTTGGTATTTTCCTAATACTTAGACTTTTGTGATGTTATATCAGCAATGTTGATGTTTTTGGCATTGTATAATGTGTAATTCGCAGAACCAATATTTTCCAAACACCAATGTGTGGTGCTACAAAAGCATACATGAGTGAAGGAGCCATTCCGAGTGCCAGGAGCCTGGCAGATTTTAATGTCACAGAGTCTGGAAAGGCCAGGGCTTCTGATCTCACAGCCCTGCAGGGAAGGGACATCACTCCTGGGGAGTGGGATTTCAGGACAGGGGTCCAGAGTAAAAGGTCCCCGACAAGCAGAGGGCAAACTGGGGACTAGGATGTGCTACTCAGGATTGTCGTGAGAAACGGCAAACTAACCAGACCTAGTTTGAGCGGGGGAGAGCATTTTCTGCGATGATACTGAGTTACCCTTTTACCCAATCTCAGGAAAGGCAAGCAGCATCGGGGTCTCCAGGAGGACTAGGCTTGCAGTGGAGACTCTGTCTTCCCCGCTTCTCCCCACATACAGTCATCTCCTTACTCACCTTCCTTCCCTGCCGGCTTTCTCCATGTGATGCCCACACGGCTGCTGACAGCCCATCAGCCTCCAGGCTAGAGACCACCCTCCCCCAAGGTTTCAGTATGAAAAATTCTGTTTGGATCTGATGCCAATCCCTGGATCAATTAAGGACAAAAATGTGGGACAGGTCGGCTCATGGGGCACAGACAGGGCCCTGGTGTCCATCTGTGCCTAAGCATCCTTTCTAGAAACAGGGCCTCACAGGGAACTGGGCAGCCTGCTCGCTGCACATACAGAGGAGAGGGTCTCTGTGCCACAGGGAGCTGGTCCTTCTCATAAGACAGATTTGGCTTCATGTCGCAGTCTGTGACAGTTCCTTTGTGTTACCTCTGTTGTCAAGCTTCAGCTTGTAATCAACAGAGGCACATGGGATTAAGAGGAAGACTCTGCATCCATGTGACACAGGGGCTTTGTGGGGGGACCCTTGTGTCCCTTGAGGTCTAGCGCAGGGGTGGCAGTTAGAGACAGACCCCCACTGAAAGGTCAAGGACAGGGGTCATGCCCCACCCCCTTGGGCAGCTCTCTCCATGGCCAATCTCATTTTATTTGGGAGAATAAGGGAGGAGGAGGAGTTCCTTCTCTTGGGCTAGGGCAGGAGCCAAGAGGGAGACTCTTCGGAGCCTGCACCGGCAGAACGTGGGGGCCAGTTGAGACCGAATGGTAAGTGGGAAGAAGTCTGGTTGAATCGTTCCAAGATTTCTGCCCTGAGTCACCGGGTGATTGATGGCCCCTTTCCATGGAGGAGGAGAAGTGTCTGGGGTAGGGGGAGAAATGTAAGTTAAGCATTGGACATATCCGAACTGAGGGGCCTGTGTGATGTCCAAATGGGGACACCCCATATTCAGATGGAAATTTGATGGAGGCTCAAGAGAAGCACTTCCCCGGAGACAGGGTCGAGGCAGAAGCATCGGCTGGACGGGAAGCCACTGTGGCAGAGAGAGTATTTTCTGTGGCTGCCGATGGTGCTTGTCAACCCCAGACACTGATGCGACAGCAGGCAGGTTCCAGAATCTTTTCTGCCCTTGCCGTGGGGCCCCATGAACAATACAGAGCACTTTTGTTTTATTTCCCTCTTGTCTCTTCCTCGGCACTGTTACCCAGCGCGACTCTGGAGTTCCATTTTGGTTCCGACAACAGCCCCTTGCCCGCCTGCACCTCCCCCCTCACCCACTTTCCTTCCCGGGGTTACCGTCACCTGCCGTTATGTTTCCCATTTACTTTTATTTATTCATTGTTTTTCCCCTCCACGGGAGTGTGAGCCCAACGAGTGCGGGGCATTTTCTGTTTTATTCGCAGCTGTGTCCCTTGAACTTAAAACAGCGCCTGGCATAAAGCAGGTGCTCAGTAAATACTTGACAAATAAGCGAATTTACTCACAAAATCGCCTCTTCCATTTCTCTGTGTAAATACTCATGCTTAAAACTTGACTTTTAAAGGGAAAGGAGGGGAAAGATCTCTTTATTCATGGCTGTCTTTCCCCGCCTCCCCCAACACCAAGCAGCCGCTCTTGTCTCCTGGGGATGAGGCTCTCCGGCGGGACACCACACAGTCAGCACATTTGACTTTCTGATTTCAGAGTGACACAAATTTGACTGAGTCTGTTTCTGTTTTGTAGATAAGTTCATTAGTGTCTTCTTCTTTCTTTTCTCTTCTTTTTGTTTGTTTTTTTTAGATTCCACATATGAGTGATAGAATATAGTCTTTTTCTTTCTCTTTCTGACTTTAGTCACTTTTGATGGAAATACTATTATGATTCAGCTTCTCCCCAGCAGGGATTTGGTTGCGAAAACATCCCCGGGGGTGAGAAGAATATCTGATACACGATCAGGCACTAACCAGTAGCACTTGCTAATTTAATGAGTGCATGAAAATGGTCGGTTTACCTCCCCCAGTCCCCCCACCCGCCCCACCCCCGTCTATGTCTACTGCAGCGTGAACCTGCCTTCAGGCTCTCTTGGTGACTCAGGTCAGTGCTTCTCAACTCCCATCCTCCCCGCCTAGCCAGCACCACCTTTGCCCCCCTCCCCCAGGGCTGTCCAGGAGAGTGTGGCCTCTGGGTCAACCACGCTACCAGCCAACCACATCCTTCACTGCAGGTCCCTGCAGAAGGCGAGCTGAGTTCAGCGTTCCCTGGGCAGCCCGTGGTCTCCTCCTACTCACTGTGGGCATGGGGACCCTGGGAAGGGGGACACTCAGGGATGGCCTTCTCTCATTGGCTTTCTCATCCTGAACTGCCATCATGTGCCTGGCCCTGGCTGTGCACAGACTTCTGCCCAGCTCCTCCCAGGAATCCTGGACCAGATGAGAGCAGAGGTCACAGAGGGAGAAAGAGGATGTGACAAAGTGGAGATATGGGAGAGGGCGCAGGAAGGAAAAGGCAGCCTCGCGACATTATTCTCAAACACTCACCATTACTGGGAAAGGTCCCAGGGAGCAAGATGAAACACTGAGTGACAGAGGGAGAGTGCGTCCCTTGACAGGAAGCGATAGCACGGGATACATGGGGGAAGGGACTCCAAGCCCCAGGTGGGCAGAACTGGCATGATTGAAAATCCACTGCCAGATGAATCCCTCCATGTGGCTCACAGCCTGTCTGGGCTTTCTTTTCTTTTTCAACAAGCATTGGGTAAATTCCTATTGCCTTGCATGGGAAAACAATTGTTCGGAAACTGGCTGTGGCCCAGTGCGCTGTCTGGCGTGACCACTAGTTTATGCAGCGGTTTCCCCTGCAGTTGTGCAGTGCACAGCCTGAAACACTGGGCCCTGCTGCCATGGGCTATGAGCAGCTTGGGCTTAAGCTGAGAGTCATGGCCACAGTTTTGGAGGCAGCTTTTAGGTTGGAGGGTGAGGATGCACGCTGAGAGTCATTGCAGCAGCCTCACCTTTCCAGCAGAGGGGCGGTAGTAGCTCTAGACAGGTGACCCTGCTGTACTTTTGTACCTGGGGCCTTTCCTCTGCTCTTGGATCTTGGCTCCTGGGCCCTCACCTGCTTTCTAGGATCTGGTTGTTACCTTCGTTAGTCTGGGGCCTGGGTAGCCCCGCCTCCTGGAATCTGACCTTTTTATACGTGGACCTACCCTGGTTCATGGACCACCTGGGCCTCTTTACCTGTGGGCATCTTTGTTTAGCTCTTCTCACAGGTTTATCTGTCACTTGCTGCAGATGATGAATCCTGGGAGATATACATATCATAAACATTATATAAAATATGTAAGTATTATAAATAATACTATATTTATATATTGTAAATAATTATATTATATATTATATTTATATATTATAAATAAAAATATATAATTTACCCAAATATTTATATATAATTATATTATATAATATGTTAATATATTACAAATAATTATATTATATAGAATATGTTTATATATTACAAATACAAAGTATATAACTTACCTAAGGACGTGTATTTATTTAGCTAAAATTAATTTAATTTACTTGCTTATTTTTCATTCAATTTTTTTTAGCTCACATGTTTACTAATTTGGATTAGAAATAAAGTTTCACTTTAAAACATGTTCACCTTTCTAGGACTGTTCTGCTGAGGCCCGGGGAGCACTACCTGCCGCGGCTTTGGCTTTGGGGTTTGGTCCTGCAATGGTTCTGAGGCTGCAGCCTGCACTGTGAGGCCTAACCACTAAACTGTGACGCATGGTCTGCGTGGTGGGGGCAAAGCTGTGTCATAGTCCCGCCCGCAGGGCTTTGCCAGGGGCCGGGCTGCTGTCAGTGCCTCTCCGCCAAGGCTCTGTGATGGAGCAGATGGGACCTGGACACACTTAGGGAGGATTTTCATCCTCGAGATGCTGACAGCCTTGGTTGGAAAGAGAAGACACAGGAAATTTTCACCAAGAATAGGCATAAAATAGGTGCCAAGTGAGCGGCACGATGCTAAATTCCTTGGAGGAGAAAGTGTGAGAGCCAGCAGTCCACGGCAGCCCCACCCTTGACCGCGGCTGCCTTCCTAAGAGAAACCGCGCTGATGACGTTTCATTACTGGGATGCTGTCTGGTCTGCCTGAGTGCTGGGGGGGCACGCTCCCCAAGGGGGAGGATGTGAGAAAGTGACAAGGAGCCACATGGGACCCCTGGGTGGGGAACGGCATAGAGAGGCACCAGGCGACGTAAGGACCAGCTTGGACCCCTTTGGTTAAAATGAAAGGTTCACTGAAGTCAAGGGGAGTGAGAAGTGAGTCTGGAAATTAGGGCAGAATTCTCAAAACAGCTAATTCCAAGAGGACAGTAAGTTTTCCTCCTCAACGTACTGTGCGGGGTTTAGCAGGGCTGATGGCCTGCCTGCCCAAAGCCCGGGACGCGTTAGCACCTCCACCATAACTGTACTTCAGGAGGTGTGATCCGTTACATTACATTGAGGGTTACAGTGACCCTGGGGTGGTGCCTAACAGGAAAGGATGTGCCCTAGAGGGACCCCCAGGGTCTGAAATGCTGAGCCTGTGGCTGGCATGAACTCGTATTTCCTAAGAGTGGTCTAAAGCCTGTGTCTTCGTCCACGTGGGCAGCTGTAACAAAATAGCCCAGACTGGGTGGTTAACACACCAGGTATTTATCGTTCACAGCCCTGGAGGAGGGAAGTCTAATGGGGTGGGGGCAGCAAGGCTGGGGAGGGCCCTCTTCTGGGCCCAGACTTCTTGCTGGCTCCACTCTCACAACCCAACACCTCCCAAGGGCCCCCACCTCTTAATTCCATCACATTGGGCATTGGGATTTCAACACAGGAATTGTGTTAGGACACAGTCAGGCAAAGGCAGTCTGAGCTTACCATTACTGCCAAAAGCTTGTGTTCTTTTGCTACTAAATGTTAAAAGTATTCCCTTTCCTTAATCCTTACATTCACTTCCTCTTGCTTTCATCTTTGACCATATCAGAGGAAAAACTTGTGGCTGGAAAAGCCGTTTCATTTGGTAAAGATGGTTAAATAGGTTTTATTTCTTGCAAAACCTTGCTTCATAACAATTCAGTGAAGAAACAAGAATAACATGTTAGAAACTCCAGTGCGGGACTTGCTACTCTGATGGAGTCCTTGAAGGGGAACAAGAAAGCCCCAGATGCTTTCTGAGCTGGTCATTCTCGGCTGTTCTGTCCCAGGGCTGTTCTCTGCTGGGCCTGGAGGCTGACCTCAGTGGGTGCATGTGCCCTGAACCCTGACCCTCTGGTTTCCAACGGGGTCACCAATGTGAGCAGGGGCAGAAAATCTGCAGGGCAGGTGCGGTGAGGAGAGCTGAGGTTTGGAAATGGCTTCCCATGGTGACGCAGGAAAAACGGGCGTGGGGCGTGAGGAGGGCTGTGTCGCAGGCTTCGGTTGAGCCCCTGGGACGTGCCCCGCCAAGTGTGGGTCCTTGGCTTTCGCGCAGGAAAGAATTCAAGAGTGAGCCACAGTTGAGTAAAGGTAGATTTATTTAGAGAGCTACATCGAAAGGAAGAGGTGTGGGGGTTGGGTGCTCAGATTAGGTACACACTCCGTAGACAGAGTGCTGCTGACTCCGAAGGTGGAGAAAGAGAGAGGGTGGCGGCAGGCCGCAAGGCACCGTGTTGCCAGTTTTTATGGGCTCAGTAGCTTCCTGTGCTAGTAAGTGGAAGGACCAGTCTAACTACCCTGGGAAAGGGGCTGGGATTCCAGGAAGTTGGCCATTTCCCACTCTTTGACCTTTCGTGGCTAGCCTTGGGGCTGCCATGGCGCCTGCGGGCATGTTATCTACCACGTTATGACGATGGGTGTGTAAGGAAGCTCAAGGTCTGCTAGAAGTCAAACATCCCACCGCCTCAAGCCTCAAGGCCTCCTGGGGCTGAGTCTGTCACCATTTTGATGTTAATTGTTGTGTTGTTTCTTGAATGGCTGTGCCCTGCCCCCTTCCTGTCTCAGCGGGACATCCTTCTCCTCTGCCTGCATCTGGGCCAATGGTCCTCTCGTTGAACTCTCTTCCCAGAGACCTCTGAGAAGAACTTGAAGACATCTCTCTCCCCCTCTAATCTTGATGGGGAAGGGACTTCCATTAAACAGAGCTCATCCTTTCCATGCACCCTGCTTCGGTGCTGAGCCCTAGGGGAGCTAGCATCACGTGCCTCGCTCTGTTTCCTTCTCACAGCAATGCTTTTTGGATCGAGGCCTTTTCAGCAGAGGGGGAAGTCGGGGCACAAACCCGCGGCCTGTGAATCCACAGCCCACATCCGCCCACATCCGACCACATCTGTGCTTCCCCTTCTAGAGTCCTTTCATTTCCTGATTTTTCTTTGATTTTCTCAGTAAAATTTTCCTTTTTTTAAGAAAACAGTGGTCATCATTTGATACATTGGGCACAGTAAAGTACTTACTCCAGTTCAAACAACTGAAACAAAAGTACAGTTTTTAGTCATCTACCTAAGTTCATAATTTTCTCAGTTTTATCAATATTTGTATCAAATTGTCCAGATGACTCTGCTCCATTTTTCCCAGCATAACTAGTACGCACTGGACACTGTAAACAAATAATGAGGTAATATTTCTACATTTCACAGAGATATCCAGTTAAAAAGTAGTTACGCCGAGTTAGTGAAACAGATTCAAAATAAAATATAAAATGAAATATACTCATGATATGCTATGTTCATGGTCAAATTTGTCAGCAGACTTTTCCCATATGTTTTATTAGTATAATTTATTTGTTACAATTATTTTTTTATAAATAAATTGATCAATAATTGTTTTTAATTCTGGATTTGAATTTGTTATAGTGAAATGATGGCTTAAAGTTCCCTTAAAGTTGGTTTCATTGAACTTCAACCAGCGTATATCCAAAGCCGACACAAATGTGAAATGGAAACTCCCTAACACCTTTTCTAAATGTGTTCTTGTTTTCAAACCTAAACGAACCGAGAACTTACTACCAAAAGAATGTCACAGTTCAGCAAGAAGTGGGACGTGCTGTCCTTTGGCTTTTAGTCCTCCCACTAAATAGAATTTAGTGGAATAATAATAATAATAATAATAATAAATAATAAACAACCTATTTCTCTTGGTTGTAAAAACCTTTTTAAAATTTTTTTTATCATAGTAAAACTTACATAATAAAAAATACCATTTTAACTATCTTTAGGTGGACAGTTCAGGGACATTAAGTGCACTCACCATCCAGCACCAGAACTTTCTCCTTTCCCTAAGTGAAACTATGGACCCTTCAAAACAATGTTTGTGAAGCTTGATTCTGTGCTCAGTGTACTGTCAACTGGAACAGCTAGCATCATGTGAGCAGTTGATAAGCACATGCTCCTCAACCAACTCCTCGTTGATGAAATAAATACGAACACCAGAAGTCAAGATCGTGGCTCTCTGCTGTGCCAGTAGGGAATCCACTGAGCTCAGTAACCACTTCCCCACCAGCACTCTGGACACAGGTGTCCAGTTGGCTGCGATCCCTCTGATTATTCAAAGCTTCTCCTCACAGATCTCCACTGTCGTCACAAGAATGTCGCTTCTTTGTCAGAAGGACTTGCTGGAGTCACTGAACACCTGCTGTGACCTGGGTCCCTGAGATCTAACAGATACTATGCTGATCCAACGGTCTGATAATCTTGCATTAAAAAAGGGAGAGATGTTTTTGGCAGGACTTTGTCATCATGATCCCATGCTGCCTCCATCAGCATCTTTTGCTCATAGACACACCTGCAACACCTGTGTGTGCCCAGCATGTATTAGTCAGGGGAGTGAGTCAAAGCACCCACTTGTCCATATTGTAAAATGGCAGGGACGGTTCATGCTCATCTCCAGAGATGATGTCCGAGCCACCTGCTCCAACGTTCCCCACCGCCTGGCGTGGTCTGCCTGTCAGTACCCGTGTTGTCTCACACCCGCCCTCTCCAGTGACTTCCCACCCCCTCTACACCCTGGTACCTCCAGACCCTCCCCGAAGCCACCCCCCCTCTGCAGTTCTCTGTGACAGCATTTCCCTCTGGAATTCCCTATGAGCACAGATGCCTCTTGTCTAAACCAGATTGGTACGTCTGACTTACTGCCATAAAACCAACCACTTGCCAGACATTGTTCCAAACTGTTGAGCAGAGATCCCTCCATCTTCAGATAAGGAATTGATTATGAAAAGGGGAAGTAACTTGCCCAAGACCTGGGGTCACGGGAGGCCGTCTGGCTATGAAGCCCACGCTCGTGGCTCTGTGCTCTGCTCGGACTCCTGACCAAACCCGTTCTTCCTTGGCGTTTGTATGACACAGCCCTTGTCTTTTCTTAAGACTCCTCAGATACAGTTGTTAGCATTGCTGGTAAGCCAGTGATGTATTGGATGTTCTCATTTGGAGGAGCGAGACTCCCATCAGACACTCACACAACGGAAACCCCCAATATTATGGTTATAAAATGATGCAGATGGTGCCTCCCTGTGTCCGGTTACAGGAGAGCCCCTTCTCACTCTCAGCCACCTGCTCTTCACTGTAAAATCACTCTCCCTTTGCGGACTTACCTGTTCAGAGAAAAAGTATCCAATCTTTGATCTGAAAGTGTATGTGTTCCTGATATCACACATACCACCTTATGCATCTCTGCCTTGCATTTCCCTCTCTGAAAAAGGGTAGAGGAGTAGCTACATCATAGGGTTATTGCATAAGTGATCAATAAGTGTCAACTGACGTGCAAGCTTTATTGAAGCTGAGGCACAATCATTGCTCCCAGTCTCCTCACTAATATTTTTTCCAGAAATTATTCAAAAGACAATTTGAACTAAATACATCCCACATATTTTCTTAAGCATTTATTTGCCCACTCAAATAAGACCAAAGAGCTACTAAATTCAAATAAGCCTTGAATCCAGTTTCCATTTTGAAGCAATCAATCCCAGTTAAAAAAGGATTGATGTCAGTACTTACTGTATAAATACTGTAATCCAAAGAGATTTTTAGTCAGTTCAAAGAAGTTATGAAGTTTAAAAAGATCTCTTAAGAAGTTTTACAGGTTGACCTCTGAGAAAGCATGGACTAAAAGTCAAAGCTTTGGTAACACAGGCACTTCTTAATCATTAAGTATTTCCTGTATTTGTAGCATCAGCCACTTAAAGCTGTTTATCTGTCATGTTTGTGCACCCAGAAGTCACTATTTGAATTAATGCAACCCTTCTGATTTACTTTTTTTCTGACATTTGTAATAAATGGCTGCCTCCTGAGGGATGTGTACCTGCCTTGGACTTCTGCCACCATAATCCCTAGGACAGAATAGACTATTGTTGAATGGTGCTTTATGAATTATGAAATTTGCTAACTACATGGTGTCACTGAACCTTACAGCAGCCCTGAGAGGTAGTGTTATTATGCCCATTTCACAGACTCAGAAACTGAGGCTGTGGATTCTTAACCATCTGCAGGGCTCATACCAAGGTAGATTTTTTTTTAAGAGGCTGAGAGCTTAGAGGAGTGTAAGGACTGGATTAAACTTCAGGTGAATCATGTTGTCTCATTAGACTTGGCTTCTTTATACTACTGATGGTTTTCATGAATGACCTGTAAATTCACTTCTTGGATTAACAGTCTACAATTTTAAGATCCCAGAATGGAAAGCATTCATATGTATTACATGAGTGAACCTTTTTGCCATTTCTGGATTAACTGTGTTTAGTTTGGTTTATCCCTGAAAATTTAGATCAGGTTTTAGACTTTTCAAATGCAAGGTCTCACAATTCTTTAGTGGTTTGATTCGTTCTCTGAGAGAGTTAGGCCCAACCACCCAGAGCCTTCTTCAACACAGCCAATACTTTTCCCGCCCCTTTTAAGAGCAGTTTTAGGTTCACAGCAAAATTGAATGAAAAGTAGAGTTCCCATATACCCTCTTTTCCCCCACAGACACAGCCCCGTTATCAGCATCCCCTACCACTGTGGTAGATTTGCTGTAATCAGTGAACCGACACTGATACGTCATAATCACCCGAGGTCCATAGTTCACATTGGGGTTCACTCTTGGTGTTGTCCGTTCTGTGGGTTTTGACAAGTGCATGGTGGCACGCATCCACCATTATGTGTCATACAGAGTATTTTCACTGCCCCAGAAGTCTTCTGCGTTCTACCTAGTCATCGCTCCCTTCCCCACTAAACCCTGGCAACCACTGATGTTTTTATTGTCGCCTTAGTTTTTTCTTTTCTAGAATTTCATATGGTTGGGATCATATCGTATACAGCCTTTTCAGATTGGCTTCTTTCACTTATTCGTATGCATTTAAATTTACTCCATGTCTTTCATAGCTTAACAGCTCATTTCTTTTTAGTGCTGAGTAATAGTCCATGGTCTGGGTGGACCACAGTTTATTTATCCATTCACCCACTGAAGGACAACTGGTTACCTCCAAGTCCTGGGGATTACCAGTTAAGCTGTTGTAAACATACGTGTGCAGGTTTTGTGTAGACACAGTTTTCAGCTCCTTTGAGTAATCACCAAGGAGCAGGTAATGCACTTTTTAAACACCTGGTGGCAGATGTTCAATGGGCATTGGCTTCTTCACTGGGCAGAGTTCCTCGAGAAGGTTAGCTGGTCAGCATCATTACCTGGTCCCCCAGGCTGTGCTACGTGGCAGGTGGTTACAAAGTGAGCCCCTGTCATGTGGTCATTGCTGTCTTCAGTGCTGGAGAAGAGACAAAAGGCGTCCGTGCTTTGCTGTCCTCATAAGAACTCCCTGAAAACACCGTCTCCAATCTCTGTGATAAATGCACCATGGAAAACTCATATTTGCATAAAACCCCAAAGCTTCATTGTCATCATTCAAGAGGAAACTACTGCCCAGGCAATCTGATGTGAGGAACCGGACTCATGGGGGCAGGCCAGGAACCACAGTGATTCCCGGATGTGGTGTGGATGGATCAGTCTATCAGAGGCAGGGATCTGGCAGGTAAAGTTGCTGGCAGTCTGGGAATTTGGGGCCAGCCCAGAGTTAACATTTTTTGAATTGTACTTTCTGCCAGGTGGCGGAGTCAATGGCTTATCTTTGCCCCCACCACTCTGTTATGTCGTATTTCTCACCCTTCCCAACATCGTGCTTCCCACTCGGTCTGAACCGGCCAGGACCCCCAGTCACACACTCACACAGCAGCCTGGAGCCTTCCATGAGGGCTGCGTCACAAATGGGCCTTGAATTGCATTTGTCTATTTATTTGTGTCTCCTCCCCGA
Source organism: Camelus ferus (assembly GCF_009834535.1). Classification (NCBI taxonomy): domain Eukaryota; kingdom Metazoa; phylum Chordata; class Mammalia; order Artiodactyla; family Camelidae; genus Camelus; species Camelus ferus. Next base: position 4,481,127 of record NC_045696.1, read on the forward strand.
CCAGGGAACAGCTCTAAAGGCAGGAATCTGTCTCTGGTTTTCCCTCTCCTGCCCAGGATCCAGTAAGGCCCCAGGCACACTTGCTGAAAGATGAAACCACTGGTCGACCCTCCAGTGTCCCAGAGAGAACGCGGAACGGGCTGTCTCCCCATCAAGGTGAACACGGAAAGTCACAAGCACACCGTCATGGTGTCTTCACTCCTGGGTGTGAGGTCTGTCTTCAGGTCCGGCCCTCAGAACTGAAAGGCTGGAGTCTGGATCTTTCCTCTCTGCTCAGGTCTTGGCCTTCTGCTTGGTTTCCTGCACTTTGCATGCAGTTTAATTACGCTGTGGAATGGAAATCCCGGGACCAAGACAGGTCCCTAAAAGAAAATCATCTCTCATCTCTCTTTCCATGTATGTATATCTCTTTAATTTATATTTAAATATAAAATACTTATAAATATGTATCTATAAAACATATATTTAATTTTTATTTATTTATTTTTATTTATATACAATATCAACAGAAACATCTAATTTTTCCTTCACTTTGCATGTTTATCTTACTTTTCTTGAGCATCCAAACAGGATCTCAAAAATTGAATCTACTTCCTTTCTGTTGTGTCATAAAAACTAGAGAAATGGAGGGAGGGGAGAAACAGAACTGCCATCAAAGATGGCATGACCACTAACCTGAATGCAGGGGAAGCACGAGGCAGCACGCATGCCTGGGTTCGGTGGCTAATAAAGCATCTGTCAATTGTAAGTAATAATTCTGGGGAAGGAGTGGCCTCTGCTGCTGTGGGCGCTTCTCATCCTCGGGGCTGGGGCGGCCATGAGCACTTTACATACAGAGTTTATTCATGGGATAATAAGGTATAAAAATAAAAACATTTATTTTTATTCTGGTTGTAGAAGTGGGGAGGGGATGCCGCTGTAACAATACACAGGAATTGTTAGAGATCAGGCATAAATGACACCTGCTCTAGGGCTCAGACGTGAGCTGTAGCATGTCACTGGGATAGAAAGTTTTGAGGGTGTATCCTAGATGACCTGAACTGCAAAAAGCAGCTTTTCTGCAAGTGAAAATCTTTGTTTTATTGTTTGTCCTCCCTTGTATTCTCAATTTTTATGTGGATTTGTCCTTTTAGAGGTGCAGACAAATATATACTCACTGCAGCACTCGAATATGCATCCTTCAACAACTCCCTGCAGCGCACAAATCAGTGCAGCCCGGCGGGTCAGCGCCCCGCAGGCAGGTCCCGGCTCCCAGGAAGCCGGCTGCTGCCGCACCGCTCAGCCCGCAGCTGGTGATGACAGCTGCTTGGAGCTTGGTTCTGCTCTGCCTGAAGTTAATTCCCTGATCGACCTTCAAGTTCCCTGGTGTGTTTTTGCTAATCTAAGGTGACTTCAAGTGAAGTCTCAGGAATGGTTCAACAGCATGGTGAACATGCCCGCCACACGTGTGCCCCATTTGGGTACCAAAGGGTGAGGGGTCTGCCTGCCTTTGGAAACAGAACTTCTCTCCAGAGCAACTGAAGTGAGAAACGAACAGGTCAGAGCACTCATATTCTTGGTTCCCTCTGTTCCAGGTTCCCTCTGCCTCCGGTCTGTGGGCCATGCCTGGGGTGATCAGTTGTATGGGGACTCATAATGGACCCATCATAGCGGCTGATGTTCACCCAGCACTGACCGTCCCAGAGGCCAAGAGCGAGGAGCTGGCCTTTGAGTACCTGCATTTCTCTGAGACATCATCTAACTTTGAGACAGAGAATTGAAAGCAGGTTTGCAGATCATAGTGGGTGTAAAATAAAACTACTTCCTGACTACATCTTCCCCAAGTTCAGCCCCTTCCATAAACTGACATGCCGCATGGACATCATCAACCTCAATCCTCTCAAAACACTCTAAGTGTCTTAAGTGAGGTCACTATGCCCATTTTACAGATGAGGAAACTGAGGCTTAGAGCATTAAGTGATTCATTTGATAGGAGGTCAAAGAGCTCAAGAACAAAACTAGGCAAAGAAACACATGCCATTGGGTTAATACAGTTAAGCTGGATGAGGAAAGGCTGCCTGAAACTATATGTGCTGTTGATTTCTCCTTAGAGACTTTGTTCCTGTCTGGAAGTTGGACACTTGGCTCTGGTATTGTAATAAAATCTTATGGAAGCAATTATATCAGCACTTAATGAGAAACTGGTGTGTAGCGAATGAAGCATTAATATTCAAGTGAAGCAGAGTGATATTTGGTAAAGAATCCAAGTCTAAGATACTCTTAATCCTTGAATCTGATGTTGGTTTATTCAGAAGGGCATTAAAAGTGGTATTTTATTACTTGGCATGAGAAGGGACCAGGCTGAAGGGACAGAACTGGGAACTCAATAATCCCCTGAGGATCAGTGATCAGTTAGTTAAGAACAGAGATGGTGAGAATGACAACAGTGGAATGACAGTGACTCCAGACTCAGCTCCACCCAGGACGGTGGCCTAAGTCAGAATCCCTGCATCTGGCGTGCTGATGCTTGGAATCTGGGAAAGGAGACTGTAGTCAGTCAAGTTCTTGCAGTTGCTGGGAGTGAAAACATATCCTTAGCTTTGCAACACCTGAAGGTTGACCAACCCTAGCACCATCTCAGAGCCAAACCCAGCAGCTGCGGTAATTTGGTTCTGATTCAGCTGAAATGTTTGCCCCTAACTCCTGGGTGTCCATGCCTGCAGTGCCCTGGTTCACTTTCACTGTCTCCAGGATTCAACCCATTTGCAGATCTATTTGCCCTTCAAGTTCACACCACGTATTATTATTATTTTTGTTGTTTTCATTACTTCCACATCTACCACCACCACCATCACCATCACTATGTTGTAAGTCCTCCTTCCTCCCGGAGTAGTTACTCTTCTCTTACAATCAAATTACATTAATTCTGGAAGTCATATGATTTTGTCCTGTGAAACATGCCTACAAACCCTAAGCACAGCTACCATGAAAAAGTTCTAAAAAGTCTACAAGTAGATTTATGAGAGAACACAATAGGCCATAATAAAACTGCATGGATTGGGAATTTTTCAAAATGAAATATGGGGGAAATAGTATAGAATAGTAGAATGGAAAACTGAATATTAGCTTAAAGATAACTTACTAAGTTCCTTTTTTATCTAGTCTGTATATTTGATTCCATCTTCCTGCTAAAAAGATAAAATAAAGGCTCATGTCTTAGACAAAACTTTCTGAGGGTAAAATTTAACAAATTATCTAAGTCAAAGTATACCAGTGATTTATAATTTTGCGCTCTAGGCTGTTAACAAAGTTTCAAGGCAATATCAAAATAGTGTCCTCCATGCCTCTAACCTACAGCATCCAGGTGTGGTCATAAAACACTAGTCACACATGAGCCAGGGATGTGTGGTCCCTCCTGGCCTGAGCCCTGGAGAGCTCTGGCAAGTTCTGCTAGGGGAAGTTGGAGACTGATTCAATTTTCTTTACCCTTTGACATAAAACTCCAAGAAGAAATGGCAGCTTAGAAATTATTTTCCAAGGTAAAACATAAAGATTTGTTAGAAAGGTATATTTATACAATGGAATACTACTCAGCCATAAAAAAGAATAAAATAATGCCATTTGCAGCAACATGGATGGATCCGGAGATCGTCATTCTAAGTGAACTGAGCCAGAAAGAGAAAGAAAAATACCATATGATATCACTCATATGTGAAATCTAAAAAAAAAAAAAAAAAAAAAGCCAAACAAACTTATTTACAGAACAGAAACAGACTCACAGACATAGAAACAAACTTATGGTTACCGGGGTGGTGGGGTGGTGGGAAGGGATAAATTGGGAGTTCAAGATTTGCAGATACTGACTGGTATACATAAAATAGGTAAACAAGTGTATCTGTATAGCACAGAGAACTATATTCAATATCTTCTAGTAGCTTATGGTGAAAAAGAATATGAAAACGAATATACGTATATTCATGTATGACTGAAGCATTTCTGCTGTACACCAGAAATTGACACAACAATGTAAACTGACTATGCTTCAATAAAAAAAATTATAAATTAAAAAAAACAAAAGAGAACAAGGGATGAAACAGTAGGATCAGGCGAACTCCACACTCAGCATGTGCTCTGTGATAAAACGGTTGTTTTGTAGCTTATGGGTTTTAGTGCACTTTGCTTCTGAATCAAATAGAAGCTGTTTTCAGTTCTTTACACAACTCTTTTCTCCTTCTTTACAGAGGCAGACCTCTTAGAGATGGAGTGGGCTGGTGACCTGAAATGAACGGGATCATGAGGAAGGGGCAGAGTGATAATTCTGGAGTCATAATCGAGACAGTAAAACGCTAAAGCACACTATTTTCAGGACATATTTAAGACTGTAATTACTTGGCAATGGTGAGTTATAAGATAATTTTCATAGTCACTATAGATAGGGGCAGGGTAAAAATCTTTGATGTTATGTTAGATCATTCAGACTCCTAAATTGTCTTGTTAAGTCATTTAAAATTAAAGTAGATAATCTTACTATGCCTAAATATGAAAACTTTTAACTAAATATTTTAGGTATGAAAATCATTAATAATGAATTCATTCCTTCAAATAACTTAGATAGGATTTTAAATTTCTGTTACGATACAACAAAATCTTCAACCTTGGCTTTATAAAAGCACTGGTGTTTTAAACGTAACAACTTACTACCCAACTTCCTTTAAATAAGAACTCTGTCAGGTTTTTGTTTGTTTGTTTTTTCACTCTGAAAATTGATGTTCAGAATAAGGACCATGAAGTTGAATAAATAGGGGAAGCTGGTTCAGTTTGTCCTGAGTTTCTGGATCCTTCTCCCAGGATGGTGTTTGCCTTTTTTTTCCCTTAACTCAGAACTTAAGCCCCTTTTCCTTTTCCAACATAGTTCTGCTTTTATATCAATAAGTGCATATGCTTAAGGAGGTGTGATGAGTAACTCCTTCCAGGCATAACTGAGATCTACTTGCAAGCAGAAATTCAAGTCCCAGGAATGGAATATCAATTAAGAAATCCCAGGTACCATTGAATTGTTGGGAAAGCATCTGGAGTGGGGAGTGGACACAGGAATACGATCTTGCATCTCTGAGGTCATGTTAATGAAATTCTGTCCCATGCTAAAAATATCCTTGGAATCATAAAGACTGAATTGTATTTGAATGGTTTGGATGTGTGTCACTGTAGTGCAGTCTCTTGCAGACACTAACTACTATATATAAAATAGATAAACAACAAGGTCCTACTGTATAGCACAGGGAGATACATTCAATGCCTTGTAGTAATAGCTTATAATGAAAATAAAATGAAAAGGAATATATATGTATGTATGTGTGTATATATGTATGTATAACTGAATCACTATGCTGTACATCACAAATTAACACAACATGGTAAATCAACTATACTTCAATAAAAACAGTGCTCACTCATATAGGATAATAACTGTTTTAAAATTTGCATCAATGAAGGGCCTTGTGCTAAATCTTTTCACATCTATTGTCTCATCTAAGCAAACTCTTTTTTAAATTTTTTTTTTTATTGAAGTACAGTCAGTTACCATGTGTCAGTTTCTGGTGTACAGCACAATGTCCCATTCACGCATATACATACATACATTCGTTTTCATATTCTTTTTCATCAAAGGTTATTACAAGATATTGAACATAGTTCCCTGTGTTCTACAGAAAAAACTTTCTTTTAAATCTATTTCTACATATAGTGCTAACATTTGTAAATCTCAAACTCCCAAATCTTGAACGTGTCCAGACACTGCTGCCCTGTTCTCCCACCACCCCCAGCTCTTTCTGGATTCACTCAAGTCCTTGACCTTCAATAACTCTTTTCAAAACCTCTCCTGACCAAGTCATCCTCAACTCCTTTGATAGCATTAATTTTGCAGTTCATACATTAATTAGTCTAGGGGTCGGCAAACCACAGCCCAGACACAAAACAGTTTTAACATCTTTAAGTGATTGAAAAAAAGCAGGAGTATTTGTGGCATGTGAAAATTGTGTGAAATTTACATTTGTGTCCATCAATAAAAGTTTTGGGGGAACACAGTTAGGCCTGTTCATGTCCGTCTCATCTGTGATTGCTTTGGGGTACTAAGGCAGAGGTGGGTGGTTGAGACTATGATTATATGGCCCATAAAAACCTAAAATATTTACCATCCAGTCCTTTCAGACAAAGGTTGCTGACCCCGGCACCAGACCGTCACCCTCCCATGTCTTCACCATCTCGGTTTATGCCTTGAATTATTCCTGAGCTTCCCCCAAGCTGAGAAGCGTAGAGTATGTGCTGTAGTCTGGGTTGATATGAAGCATAAGAAGTGACTCCCAGGAGAAGCGGATGCGCGACTCACGTGTGGGTAATCGGGATCTGACTAATAATTGAAAAACTTAGTCCAGGCAGGAAATAATACCTATTTAGTGCTCCTTATGATAGAAACTCTTTACAAATACCTCGTTTAATTGTCCCTTCAGTCTTGTGTGGAAGGCATTTTTACTCCCATTTTACAGATGAGAAAACTCAGGCACAAATTGGTTAAGGGATTTCTAAGGGTCAGCTGATCAGTGGAGGAGACAGACCTTGAAAGAGCTTAATCTGAGTCTCCAGACCTCATCTTAGCCACTTTGCTCTGCTGTCTCAAGACCTTTGGTGGAAAGTTGAAGACTGACTTCAAATCCAAATCCCCCAGTGCTTAGCTGTGTGACCTTGGGCAAGTCCTTAACCTCTCTAGGGGCATGAGAAGTATTTCCACACATGCTCACTGTGAGGCTGAGAAAAGGTGGTCTCTGTGGATATGCCTGGCAGACGCCACGACAAATGTGACGGTCAAATCTTAAAGTTCCAAGCTTTATAAAATTTCCAAATGTCCAGCAGTATTTATTCCTGATTTAAAACAAACTATTTCCATTAGCCACAGTATCTTATTTATCTCATGCTTTTAAAAGCCAGGTGTCCTGTGGCTCTGATGTCGCTCTTCATTGTTGAGAGAGGAGCTTGCCCTGGACCCCACGTGTCCTGGGCCTTGTGTTTTCCGCCAGCATCCATGGAACAGTAATAGGCTAACTTGTTAGCTTGTAATTGGGGTCAAGTCTCAGCCCCTTCACAGTTCTTGATCTATGTGTGGTGCTGACTGGTCAGAGTATGGGCAGCAGTAAGTAAAGGTATGCGGACCAGGGGAGGGTATAGCTCAGTGGTAGAGCGCGTGCTTAGCCTGTTTGAGATGCTGGGTTCAGTCCCCAGTGCCTCTGTTAAAAGTAAATATGTAGATAAATAAGTAAATAAACCAAATTACCTCTCCCACACCCCAATAAAATAAAATAAATTAGTTTTAAATGTATGTGGACCTTTCATTAATTGGTTGTGCTCAGAAAATAGTTTTCTGGGACACAATGTCCAGCTTGGGTGAATAATGGTAATGGTAATCACGGCTGATGTTTACTGAGCCAAGCGCCATTCAACGTGCATATCTGTATCTCATGCTCTACTAAGTGCACCTTGTTGGGGTAGGTGCATCCTTCTTTAGGTGAGGAAACTGAGACACAGAAAAGCTAAGTCACATGCCAAGGTCCATGGCCAGTGAGGGCTGGAAATGGGATTCAAACTGCACTCTCCTGACCCCGTGCCTGGGCTCCTGCTCCCCGAGCAGCACCGGGGTGTGTGCTGGTCACGTCAGGTAACAAGAGGACTGGGCTGGACGGGGACCTGGGCAGAAAACCAGGAGGAGTGGGCTCCAGCCAGACTTTGAGCTAACTGTGCCAGACCTTCAGCAAGCTCCAGACCCCCCGCCTCCAATGACTGTGCTGAGCCTGAAGAGCTCCAAAGCCTAGCTTTGAGTAATATGGCTTTCAAAGAGCTGTTATATTTCTTTTTTATGGCTGAGTAGTATTTCATTGCATATAGTAGGATTTCATCTTCTTTATACTATTCAGCCATAAAAATAAATAAAATAATGTCATTTGCAGCAACATGGATGGACCTAGAAATTATTATACTAAATGAAGTAATTCAGAAAGAGGAAGACAAATATCATATGATAATCACTTATATATAGAATCTAAAAAAATGATACAACTGAACTTATTTACAAACCAGAAATAGGTTCACAGACAAAATAAACTATGGTTACCAAAGGATAAAGGGGTTGGGGGGATAAATTAGGAGTTTGGGATTAGCATTTACACACTACTGTGTATAAAATAGGTAAACAACAAGGACCTACTGTATAGCACAGGGAACTATAGTCAATATCTTGTAGTAACCTATAGTGGAAGAGAATCTGAAAAAGTATGTACATATGTATATGTATAACTGAATCACTTTGTTGTACACTTGAAACTAACACATTGTAAATCAACTATACTTCAATAAAAATAAATTAAAAAGCTGTTATGTATAAAGTGCTTTGCACCTTGAATAAGATCTTAAAAAGAAATGGACAGAGTGTTATAGACCTATTTGGGAAAAAAAAAAAACAGAAAAAAGCCTGAGTTCAAAATATTAATTTTTACCAACAGTGAAACAAAACCCTATGTTGTTACTGTGTACAACAAGATTATTTGATTGCACTAAGGTAACATTGTCGGGCACCCACTTCCATTAAATTTTCATTTTGTCAGTTGATGATACTGATGTTGTAGATGCAACATGAGAAAACGCCAAGCATAAGAGAAAGGGGTCCGGAGGGCACCGGACCACCGTCTGCACCTGAGCCTGCAGAGGGACTGGTTTCTGCTCACAGGCGTCTCCAGTGATGTGAGTCCACAGCACCGACGTGTCAGCCTTTCTAACACCAGGACTAACAGCCCAAAAGGTTGAGGAAGGGCTTGGAGAGAAGTCAACCAAAATGCCTAAAATCTGATCCCAGTGGATCTGAGAGGAAAGGCAGGTGGAATGTGACACTTGAGGAGGACAAGACATCACTTTAAAACTGCCTTCCAAGATTATCAAGGGCATTTTAGGGACAATAATGCCTATTCTAGAATTTCACAAATATATGAATGCAAACTGTAATACAATGAGCTAGGAGAAGAAAAAAGGACAAAACTTTTTTTTTTTCTGTAAGAAAAGCTTTACTAAGGACTAAAGTGATCACACACAAAAAGTCATGTAATTTGCCTTGACCTGCGAAAGAAATATACTGTCAACTTTTTCTTTTTTAACTGAGAAAATGTAGCTGAAATCTACTAGAAAGTGTGAAAGGGAACCGGGAAAGGATGCGTGGAAGATAACCCTTGTGATATCGAAAGTTTATTCTAACCTTGCACATGAGCTTGGTGGCTGGGATGGGTTAGTTAGATTGGTGATTCTTTTTTCTCAGATATTTAGTCCTTATTCCTGGCTTATGACACTCTTGTCCCTTAAGTATTCTATTATTTTTATTATTTTTAAAAAGTAATATAGGTACTATGAGTAGCTTAAAATTTAAAACCAGTACCCCTCCTATTATGTGTTAGCAATAAGAAGTGACTTGGAAATTTCAGATTTAACAGGAGTAGTCATCAGCCCTGATTCTCTCCCAGGGGAGGAAGGGCTCAGAGAGGAGTCCAAGACCAAGAGGGGAAAAGGCAGGAGACCCCAGTTCAATAGGTGTGAGTGTCCAATAAAGAATGAGTGTCCTTGTTCCCAGTTCCTCCCAGTTCACCCTCCTCAGGTCAAACACCATCAAACGGTGTTTGATGTGACCAGGAGGATTCAAGAACTGCTGCCACTTTCCTGGGAGTCCCAGGTACCCACACCATGCAAACCACCCATCAATAGGTAATGTCTATGCAGACATCGGCCACCAGGTGGTGTCCAACCGCACAAAGGACCAACCTGGGTTGAGCCCTGTGCCCAGACCCCCAGGAAAGGCAGGCTCACCCTGGTCACTCATTAGCCTCCAAAGAATGCCACTCTGCATTGACATGGTTTATTTTAAACACCTTTTTTTTTTCAATGCCATTTTACCATAGCATTTCTAAATTAAAAAAAAAAAAGATATTACTTTACCCTTCCCACCCCCAACTTGCACTCCCCAGAAGCTATTTTCAATTTCTAAGGGCTTTTTTTTTCTTTTCCAGTATTGACTTCCATATTTAGAACTTAATAAAACTGATTATATTGTGATTTCTTCATTTCATTCAGTTGAAGACGTCATTTACTGACTTCCTACCGTGGGTGATGGAGTTTTTGTTCTCTTACACCTTAAGAAGACCCTTCTCCTCCCTACCCTCTCAATATATTAGTGTATCGACTTTTGACTAGTTCTGTTTCCATATTTATATGATCACTGTGTAGACAGTAATCACACTTGGCCAATGGAGTCCTGCAATTACCTTTCCTCTCCTATACAAATTTTGTTATTCCTGAAGGTACTTCACTTCTTCCACTTGTTTTGTTTTCTACATCACTATCATTGTGGTCCTACCCATGCAAACAGAACTCTCCATCTCTCACTCATTCAGAAACATCAGGTTATCTGTTAGCGTCTAAACAGTTTTGTTCTCAGAAGCCTCCCTCTTGTTGCTGTCTGTGCTCTGCCCCAAAGCGGACTGGCTGCACTTGAGAATGACTGACAGCTGTCATCCTGGGCTCTCCCTTCTCCATTCTTCTGGGGTGCCTCTGTCTTTCTCTCGTGGGGATCCCTGCTTCTTGGCAGGGAGCATGGGGAATGTCTTTCTCTTCCATGCTTCACTCTCTAGTTTTGGTGAAGTAAGTCTTTCAGTAGCTTTGGGAGAAGCGATTCATGGAAGGTAATGTTTTAGAGAGGTTTGTCTTTCTTCCACCGCCCACTGTGAGGTTGATGGAGAGGCCAAGGTAGACCAGTAGACCAGCGTTTCTTCTTCCTCAGATATTTTAGACATCCTTCTTCTGTGTCCCAGTGTTGCTATTGAGAAATACAACGCCCTCTGGGCCATGATCATTCAATGAGAAAGATTTTAGGAAACTTTTAGGGTATTTACCTCATCCCTAGGGGTCACAAAATTCAGAACTGACGTGCTTCGGAATCCTTCATACATTCATTCGTTTATTTTTGTTCTGGGTACTTATTGTGCCTCTTCATTCCAAAAGCTCATGTCCTTCAGTTCTGGGAAGATTTCCTGAATAATTTTCTTGATAGTATGTTTTTCTCTTTATTCTCTTTTTTCAGAAGCTCCTATAATTCAGATATTGGATCCCCTTGATTCGTATTCTAGTTTTTTTTTCCCTCCTACATTTCATCCTTTTTTCTTTTTCATTCTACTTGCTGGGAGACTTTCTGACAACTTTATCTTCCAATTATCCCACTGATTTTTTAAATTTCTGCTATGATATTTTCACTTTTCAAGAGCTCATTTTTATGTAAGTCATCCTTTCCATATCATGATATACCTGATTCATAGTTGAAAATGTTTTGGTTATTTCCCAGGGGTCATTAATTATAAGGCTTTTTTTTTCCAGTTTCCTTCTGCTTAGTTTGGGCCTTTCTTAAAATGTCTGTCCATCCTTGGATGTACCTTTATATTTCAAGAGGAGAACCAAAGTTGTCCATAGGAAACTCTACGTATCACGTGTGGGGGGTGGGAGGGAGGAGCTTGTTAGTTGGTGGGCTTCCCTTTAGGCTCTTCCACAGAGGAGTCCCCAAATGTTGGGTCTTTTCTTCCTGTAAAGACCACTTCCCCAAAGAGCAATCTGCAGTCTCACAGAGGAGGCAGAGGATGCAGGCAGGGGTGGTGTAAGTTTGGCTGCCGCATTCTGGAACCTGAACAAGGTGGGGAGAGAGGCTCTTAGGGATGTGGATTTCAACTGAAGTCCCCCCCCTTTTTTTTTCCTGACAATCTACCCCCATCCACAGGGTTTCCAGGGTTCCTGATACTGAGTCCAGATGCTCTCAGGGGGGTTGTCCTAGTCTCCTGACAAGATCTTCCAGGAGACACCTGTCAGGGGAGTGTACCTGGGAGGCCACCTCTCCTTGAAGACTCCCCTTCAGAGCACCTGGTGCCTCCGGGTCCGTCAGTCATTCCAGGTTCCTAAAGCCCCAGCACCTTACCTGTTGTTGAGCCTTCCCCACAGACAAAGGTTCCAGCTTCTCCTTTGTGAAGTCAGCACACAAACTCCCCTTCCATGGCTTTTCAAGTTATGTTGGCACCTTTCGCGCACCATCATCTCCATTTCCACTCTCTGTCCTTTGGGACTCAGTTCTTGCACTGTCTTTGGAGTCCGGTTCCTGGGGGCAGAGTGAGTCCAGCTCTCCATGGTTTACTGGAAACTCCCTAGCATCTACCATATATTGTCTATTTTTAGGCCTTTAGAGAATGATCCACAAAAAATTTAGAAAGTGTTTCCTACAAAAGTTAGGGAATGTGAGGACAATTCAGGCAGCCGTAGTTTAAGAGCCGCCTCGGAACACCTGCCAGCAGCTGGAAAGACAGCGCCGCTCCTCCACCACATTTATTAGTGGACTCTCAGTCTCCAAGCCTGTTTCCTCCTCGGAAAATGAGCCTCAGCTGGTAATACCCGCATCACACAACTATCGCGGGGGCGAGGAGCAGCCATGCATGCGAAAGCGCTCTGAAAAGCAGCAAGTGTCGCCGTCAGTGCGGCCTATTTTGATCACCTATCTTAAAGCTGGCAGGTTTATGAGTGCAATGTAACATTTCTTTACCCTTTTCAAAAATAGATGTAGTCAGCCATGACGTAAGGCTAGATTCGATATAGGATCTGGAATATAGGTAGGCCGACCAGCCCACGTCTTCATTTTCTGGACTGAATGCCCTCCAGCCCCGCCCTTCCTGCCTCTCTCCTGCCTCGGACTCCGGATGCTCCGAGGCTCGGCTGCTGCTTTAAGACTGCAGAGCGCCCCGGCGGCCAGAGGCGGGGGAGGGGAGCCCCCGCTCGCCTCCTCTCCGCTCGCTCCTCGCCCGCCCGCCCGCCTCCCAGGCAGGGAAGGTTAGCGAGGGATCAATGTGATTCGGGCCGCAGGAGAGGAAAGATGAGCCTGCCCGCCCGCCTGCTGCCTGGATGTGGAGGCTGAGGGCTGGCGCACGGGAGGCCGCTTGCTGCGCATTCGGGGCGCCGGGTGCCCGGGATGAGCTCACGCCCGCGTCTGCGGCTCTGTCCACCTGCCGACCTGCCGGCGGCCGCCTGAGCTGACGGCGCACCTGGGCTGCAGCCCCGCCGGCCCGCTCTGGCCGCAGCGTTGGGCGCGGCGCCCGGGAGCAGGTGTGCAGGAGCGCAGCGCGCGGCGAGCGCAGCCCTCGCCCCGGAGCCCGGCCGCGCCGCGTGCCCGGGCGGCTCGGCAGCGGCGGCGGCGGGCGGGCAGCGGCCCTTGGGCAGGTGGCGAGCGAGCGGAGCCGGGCGGAGCGCGGGGGGCGAGGCCGGCGCGGCAGAGCCTCGCCGGAAGGAGCCGCCAGCGCCCTGCTGCTGTTGCTCCTTTGTAAACTCTGCTCATGGAAAAGTGTCATACAATGGACATCGAGCTGCTAAACAGGATTTCGGTGATTAACCCTCTACCGTGTTGCCAGTTGATAAATTGCAAACAACTGAGCCATCTTTCCAGCTAGATTGACTAGCAAAGCCACAGCTTAATCTAACTTCCCCTAAATGGGCCTTTGATGTTCTCGACACTCTTGCCTCCTACACACATACACACACACACCCCAACCCCCCGGCAACCCACCGTCCACTCCTTCAGAACATTTCAGAGGAGTCTCGGTTTCCTGCCAGGTTCTTCCTTCTGGCGGGTCATAGTGACAGATTCCAGGCTATGCTAAATCGAGGTGCTCATTTGTATTCTGTTGGAAAAGCTTAGGGTAGAGCTTGTAAGGGGCCATAGGGTGAGGTCTGCACTTCACGTTGAGCTTAAATTAGGGCCGACAGTCACCCATCGTCACTGTTTTAACCTACTTTCTGGTTTTGCCTTTGCAGTTGGTGTGAGAGCTTCAGGGAAGAGGTTTTCCCCCACAGAAAGGAAGTGAAACGGACTATTTCTGGTCATTCTCGCCTACGATTGCTCTCATGGAACACAGGAGGCTGGGCGCTCAAGCTCTTTTGTATCTTAATGTTGGGGAAAGGCATCCAGGTGGATCCGTTATTTCAGGTTCTGGCAGGACGCTACCATTTCGCTCTGCCCCGCTGGCTTGGGTCCCCTCTGTGGACAGTCTTCTCCATCCTCTTTCCCTGCTAATATCTGGGAACAACCCTGATGTTCCTGAGTGGCTCACACTGTTCCTGGCTTATGCCTGGGGCAGAGAAGAGAGGCAGGGGTTCATCCTCATCCCAAAATGGGTTCCTCTCTGCCTAAGCGCTGTCTGGATTAACTTACCTGTACTCCTCCAGTGGACCTGCCCTGTTTTAGAGATGGATAATGATGATAGCTTTGTAATCTGTAGTGTTTTGGTCACTTTTTGTTGTTTTCCTACTTGAAAACCAGTCATGTTAGCCCTCCAGCCCTGCCTGAGCACCTGCCCTGGGCTGGTACCCTGAAGCTCATTTGATCCACACGTGGATCTTCAGAGGCAGATAATATTCCCCTGAAGGTACTGGTCCACTGCTGATATGGGTAGGCAACATGCTCAGGTCACCCAACTGCAGATCTGAATATTAAGAGAGAAGCTTACAGATTAAGCTTCAACAATCATCCCTGATCCTCCTCTGCTGCATGTGGGGATATAAAATTGGGCAACCACCTTGGAAAGCAGTCTTGGAGTTCCCAAAAAAATTTAAAATAGAGTTACTATATAGCCCAGCAGTTCCATTCCTAGGTATATACCCAAGAGGAATGAGAAGAATCTCCATACACAAGCATGTACATGAATATTTGTAGCCGAATTTTACATAATGTAGAATAATGCTAAAAGTAGAAACAACTCTGATGTCCATCAACTGATGACTAGCAAAACTAAATGTGGAGTATCGATACAGCAGAATATTATTCACGGGGAAGGGTATAGCTCAAGTGGTAGAGCACATGCCTAGCATGTATGAAGTCCTGGGTTCAATCCCCAGTACCTCCTCTAAGAGTAAATCAATTAACCTAATTACCTGCCCCCCCAAAAAACTGAATAAATAAATGTCACTGTTCAGAATATTATTCACGCATTGAAAGGACTGAAGTATAACACATGCTACCACCTGGGTGGAAATACTTGAAAATACTGTGCTAGGTGAAAGAAGCCAGTCACAAATGGTCACATGTTGTATGTTTCCATTTATAAGAAGTGTCTAGAATAGGCAAATCCGAAGAGAAAGCTGGTAGAATGATGCTCGCCTAAGGCTGGAGGTGGGGGATTGGGGGGGGCAATGGTGTTGGAGGGAAATGGAAAGAGAGCTAGATGGGTGTGACGTTTCTTCCTGGGATGACAAATATCTTCTGAAATTAGATTTGGTGATGGTTGCTCAACTCTGTGAATATTACCAAACCATTGAAATGTAAAGTTTAAATGGGTCAAATGTAGGATATGTGACTTATCTCTCAATAATGCTGTTATTTAAAAAATATCAGCTCTGTAAGTCATAATCACATAAATGTCAGTGATTTAGATCTGGGGGAGAAGCCCTTGTCCTTACAAGGAAGGAGCAGAAAGAATTTGCCCTTTTGGAATCTCAGAGCTATTATTATTTTTGTGTATTTAATGTTGCATGGGAATATGGATTTGAAAAATTATAACCATTCTTTCCTGAGTAAAATAGTCGTCTGTATTTACACAAATAGATGGGCAATCATCAATCCACATTATTTGTTCTTTAGTTTGGTTCAGCAAAGAAACAAATAATAATTGCTTTCTGGAGCACCATGGAATAAAAAACTTCTTATTGTTTAGAAAAATTTTGACCCTCAGAATTTAAATATTATGTAAAACATATTTTCTTCCTTCTATGTCTCAATTCATAGTAATAAAAATAGAGAATAGCAATAATCTGATATTCCTATAAAGTTATAAATTCTTAGTGACCTTTTAATATCCTAGCTTTTATATACATGTTTAACAATATGTTTGTGAGACTAGCATGAGCAGTATTATTCCCATTTTACATGGGTACTTAATATCAAGGATTAGGGAGGTTAGGTGATTTATACCTGATAATACAATTCACTGAGGCAAGACTAAAATCCAGGGCCCCACACCTCCTCTTGTATGTATGTACATGTGTATACAGATATTCTTTCTGGGGTGACAAACATCTTCTAAATGTAGAGTTGGTGATAGTTGCTCAACTCTGTGAATATTACCAAACCACTAAAATGTAAAGTTTAAATGGATCAAATGTAGCATATGTGAACTCTCTCTCAATAATGCTGTTATTTAAAAAGTATCAGTTCTGCAGGTCACAGTCATTTAAATGTAATTGACATTTAAGTGCATATATTTGTATATGTAACACACACACACACACACACACACACACACTGGAATACTACTCAGCCATAAAAAAGAATGAAATAAGGCCATCTACATAACATGGATGGACCTAGAGATTATCATACTAAGTGAAGTAAGCCATACAGTTACAGTAAGACAAGTATCATATGATATCATTTATATGTGGAACCTAAAAAAAGATACAAATGAACTTATTTACAAAACAGAAAGACTCACATAGAAAAACTTATGGTTACCAAAGGGGAAAGGGGGGGAGGGAAAAATTGGGAATTTGGGATTAATAGATACACACTATTATATATGAAATAGATTAAAAAAAAAACAAGGTCCTGCTGTACAGCACAGGGAACTATATTCAATATCTTGTAATAACCTATAATGGAAAAGAATCTGAAAAAGAATATATAATATGTATATAATTGTATTTATGTTATATTTATATAACTGAATTACTTTGCTGTACACCTGAAACATTGTAAATCAACTCTACTTCAATTTAAAAAAAGAGAGGCCCAGGTTTGATTTCAGCTCCATCTCTGCCTGGCATCATCTCAAAGGACTGAACACTTCTGAGTTTTGATTATTTCACCTACAAACAAGAGCTGGGTTGCTGGGGATTTTATTTGAGACAGTGCACATGAAGGCACCTTGTTAACTCCTAAGCCAAAATGAGTGTACACAGTGGACATTTTGGTGAGTGAGGTCAGACTGGGTAATTTCCTTGATTTTAACAATGTGCACAGGCTGGTGCTAGTGGAGACTGTGGGATGGTTGAGGATTAATTCTGATGTCCTCTCCATCACTGCATCAGTGTCCTCTAGGAACCCTGTGACCCTCCCAGACCTTGCACATCCAACCTTCATCTTTCTGGCTTTGGGAGGAAAGAAGGCATTTACTAATCTACCAAGTTTCAGGCACTGTATCAGGAATGTTTATGTTTGTTCACCTGGCTCAGATGTTGATAACAGATATCTAGTAATTTGATAAGGGATTAAGATGGGACCCTGCCTGGAAGTAATAATGTTTTAGTGAGAAGTTAAAAGGAATCAAATCTTTCCATTATTTGTTCAACAATCGTTTATTAAACATCTACCAAGTGGCAGTCCTGCCAGCTCCTTTGGGAAGGCGAAGATAAGACATTCACCCTGGCAGCCTCGTGAGGAGCTCATGTTTCAACGCCAGATCCCGGGTTGAGCATGGGTGTCCAAAGCTGGCCAGCAGGGTTGACGTCTTGGCTACACCAGGGCCAGTAGCCATGTAACCTTGGCCAGGTTCTGTAACTTCGCCAAGTTTGGGGTTCCAGGTTGGTAAAATGGTGAAAGGATCCTCTCTCCCTCCTAGGCTGTTGGAAGGACACTTGTAGAGAGCTTCACATGGGAGGGGCAAGGAGAGCTCAGTAAAGACCTGATGTTCTTGAGTGTGATTTGGGCACGTGAGCACTTGATGGTCTCCAAAACGTGAGGTGGGTCAACAGCCAGCGGGTGGAACATGTGGGGACCTGGAGAAGGTGCTGGAGCTCAGCCTGGCAGAGGAGGGGTGACAGCTGAACTGGCTCCAGTAGTTAAGGGTGGGCTCTCTCCAGACAGAGGGATAGGAGGAAATTTTTGGCAGAGGAAACCAGCATGACATGTTTGGTGTGTTTCGGAGCTGTGGCTGTCTGGTGGTGCTAGCACCCAGCAGCCTGCACATGAGCTTCATGGGAGAAGATGCGTGTCCAGGCTGGGATGTGGTTTTCCAGGACCCTCTAGGCTGTGGGAAGGAGCCTGGACTTTATTAATGGGAAATGCATTGAGAGCAGAGTTCCCAAAGTGTGTTCCCAGAACACTAATTCTATAGGATGACTTTTAACCTAATAAATGCTGGTTATTAAATTTCTTAAACTACCTAAGTAACACATATGTTTGCAACAAGTGAAATGATGCCCTAATATGTTTTTTTAATTACCATTTTAACTGTTTCTTCTTTAAAATATTTGTTTATTTTTGAATTTTTTTGTAATTTTGGGGGGAGATAATTAGATTTTATTCATTTATTTTATTTAAGTGGAGGTAGTGGGGATTGAACCCAGGACCTCCTGCATGCTAAGCATGCACTGTATCACTGAGCTATACCCTGCCCCAATGCCATAAAATGTTAATTATCTCTCCCCTCCCATAGTCCTTCCAGTCCCATCCCAAGGTAACAAACAAGCGTTAGTAGGCTGGCCAGTGTCCGTCTCCACTCTCTACAAACGTAGACACACACTTAGAGAAACCCTGATGAAAAGGGTGACCCTATCACAGCAGTGACTGGTGGAGGGGCTGATACTCTCAGACAAGGGCTCTGCCCAAAGGTCCCTCAGATCACACCATCCAGGAGACTGACTTCCCTGAAAGTCAGCCTTTGTGTACATCACCAAGAGATGGGTTCGTGATGGGTGAAATGCCTAAACAGTCCCCACTGGACATCTTGGTTACTCTAGAGAGAAGCCTCTCCAGCCAGTATGTTAATGAAGAGATCTGATATCATAGGACCTGAAGGAAAGGGACAAACAGAGACCACCAATGGCTAAAGCAGCCTGGAGAAAGAGTGCAATGTATCTCTTACTCACAAGAAACCCACCCAAATATTTTTATTTCATCTAACTTTTAAAATCAGTCCTTCAGAGATCTGGCAGAGTAAGCAAAATATGTCTTATTTGGGCTTTGCTAGTTCTGGATGAATTGTTCCCCATCCTGAGGAAAGACTCAGGCTGTTAGTGTGACTGGGCTAGGACACAGAAGACTGTGGCCAGCTCAGTCTGGGTGGGTCTGGGAACCATGTCACAGACAAAGGCAGAGGCCAGCACACGCACTTGCAGGGGTGGAAGCCCTGGACCCAGGTCACACACTCCAAATATGTGTGACCAAAGAGCTTCAAGTGGCATTTGGATATCAAATTTGTACAATGCAACGAACCTTTAAAAATCACTTGGATTCTTTTTATTTTATTTGAGATGTTACACAAGAGGTACCCAGGCCACATTTACAATTTGTTCATTTTGGGAGGAAACATTTGACTTTTAAAGTGAAACTCTATTGCTTGCAAGAACATGTCTAGTCTCACGGCAAAATAGAAGCAAAAGGCCACCCAGTAGTATCCCATCCTTACACATCCTGTCCCGCCACCGTGAATCTGAAAGGCCAGGGTTCCTGTTGAGTAGGGAATAGATGTGAAATTCTGTCTCCACTGAGCATTCCCGCTCCTCCACCCCAGGAGAATCAGATGGCAGGTGCAATGAAGGATCATGTACCAAGGTGTAGGGCACCAATGAGATATGATGACACAACTGAGGAGTGTTCCTAGCAGAAAGCTTTTCTACATCTAAGAATGAAGGGGCAAGGGGAACAAAAGATATTGTAGGACTCTCGTGATAGTTACAAGAACCATGGAAGACAGGATTGCACACAGGTTCATGGGGAACAAGCCACTGACAAAACCATGGTGTGGGAGGGAGGGAAGAGGGAAATTTAATCAGACCTCACTCTGCCCTCTGGCGTGTATTGGTCATACTCCCTGGAAGCCAGAATCCCAAGGAGCCTGGATGATGCAGTCCATGGAGGTCAGCTGCTTAAAGCACATATGGCAGACAGAATAGGGCAGAGTAGTGAATGGAGACCAGTCAGTATGCATGATGTCTGTGATATAGTCATCCAGTCTGCATTCTTACTATGTTTTGAAAGTTATAAATAAATATATGTTCACCCTGCATTTTTATTCTATTTCTAAGCTTATATCTTTAAGAGCTCATTAGCTATTGTTATGAAACATTTGCTCTCCCATGAAGATCATCATGGCTTCAAGGTGAAACAAACAAACAAACAAAACATTGTTTCCTAAGCAAAGAGCCTTTATGTGCACTGAGAAATTTTAGTAAATATACCCTGTAACATTCTATCTGCTTCTGGCTTATGCAGTTTTTAAACAGCTGTATTTAGATGTGATTCCTATATTGTGCAGTTCACCCTAAATTGAACTGAGTTATACACCTATCTAAAGTGTATAATTCAATGGTTTTTAGTATATTCACAGAGATGTACACCCATCACCACATTGAATTTTACGACATTTTTGTCACCCTCAGAAGAAACCCTTCACCTATTAGAAGTCAATTCTCATTCTCCCTTTATAGAACCTCCTCCAGCCCTAGGCAACCACGAATCTATTTTCTCTATGAATTTCCCTAGTCCCTATATTTCATATACATGGAATCATACAATATGGAGTTTTGTGACTGACTTCTTTCACAGTGTTTTTAAGATTCATCCATATTAATGATCAATACTTCATTCCTTTTTATTTTGGAATAATATTTCATTGTATGAATATACCATATTTTATTTATCCATTCATCTGTTGATGTACATTTGAGTTGTTGCCATTTTTTTTTTTGCTTCTATGAATAACGCTTCTAAAATATTCATGTACAAGTTTTTATGTGGACACAAGTTTTCATTTCTCTTGGGTAGGTGCCTAGGAGTGAAACTGCTAGGTCAGATGGTAACTCTGTTTAACTTTTTAAAGAAACTGACAAGCCATTTTCCAAAGTGGCCATCCCATTTTACATTTCCAGCAACAGTGAATGAGGGTTCAGTTTCTTCAAAATCCTTTAGACATTTGTTATCTCTTTTGATATTTAGTGAAAGCAACTTCATTGAGGTTTTGATTTCTTTTCCCCGATGACTAATAATGATGGTGAGTGTTTTTTCATATTATCATCCACTTGCACATCTTCTTTGGTAGAATGTCTAATTAGAT
Organism: Camelus ferus; assembly: GCF_009834535.1. NCBI lineage: Eukaryota > Metazoa > Chordata > Mammalia > Artiodactyla > Camelidae > Camelus > Camelus ferus. The sequence continues at coordinate 4,502,255 of NC_045696.1, forward strand.
CTCATTATTTTAACTGGAGTATTTATTTTTTAAATCATTGTGCTGTAAGAGTTCTTTATATGTCCTGGATATAAGTTCCTTATCAGATGTATGATTTGGAAATAAGGGGTATAGTCTCACCTTCCTGATGATTTTGTTTGCAGCAAAGGAGCTTTTAATTTTGATACAGTCTGATTATGCACTTTTCTTTTGTCAGTTTTGCTTTTGATGGTATATCTAATAAGATTTTGCCTAATGAAGGTTTACAAAGACTTATTCCTCTCTTTTCTTCTAAGAGTTTTGTAGCTGTAGCTCTTACATTTAGGTCTATGATACATTTTAAGATAAGTTTTGTGTGTGGTGTGAGGAAGGGGTCCAATTTCAGTCTTTTGCATGTAGATGTCCAGTTGTCTCAGCATCGTTTGTTGGAAAGATTATTCTTTTCCCCTTAAATTGTTTTATCACTTTTGTTGAAAATTAACCCACCTCAAATTAAAGGATTTATTTGTGGACTCTCAAGTCTTTTCCACTGATTCTCAGCCACACTATCTTGATAACTGTAGCTTTGTAGTAAGGTTTTCCCTCCCAGTTTTACTGAGATCTAATTGGCATATAACACTGTATAAGTTTACAGTGTACAACATGATGATTTGATGTATGTACATATTGCAGAATGATTACCACAATAAGCGTAGTTAACATCTCTCAACCTCACGTGGCTATCTTTATTTTTTTCCCTTTTGATAAGAACTTTAAAAATCTATTCTCTTCTTAGTAAGTTATGTAATCAGGAAGTATGAGTCCTCCAACTTCATTCTTTCTTTTCAGTATTGTTTTTACTATTCTGTTCCTTTTCATTTGCTTATAAATTTTAGGGCTAATTTCTCCATTTCTGCAAAAGAGCCATCCAATATTTTGATAGGGATTGCACTGAATCTGTAGGTCAGTTTGAGGAGTATTGTCATCTTAATATACATTGGGGGAAAAGCAGCCTCTTTAACACATGGTGTTGGGAAAACTGGACGAAAAAGAATCAAACTGGACTACTTTCTCACACCATATACAAAAATAAACTCAAAATGGATTAAAGACTCAAATGTAAGACTTAAAACCATAAAATTTCTAGAAGAAAACAAAGGCAGTATGCTCTTTGACATTGGTCTTAGCAAGATTTTTTTGGTATGTCTCCTCAGGCAAGGGGAAAAAAAGAAAAACAAACAAATTAAAAAGCTTTTACATAGTGAAGGAGACTATCAACAAGATGAAAAGATTGCCTACAAAATGGGGCAAGTTATTTGCCAATGATATACCCAATAAGGGGTTAATATCCTAAAATATTATACTTATACAACTTATACAACTCAACAACAAAAAAATAAACCACCCGATTGAAAAACGGGGAGAGGATCTGAATACACATTTTTCCAAAGACATACAGATGGCCAGCAGGCACATGAAAAGATGTTCAGACATCACTAATCATCAGGAAAATGCAAATCAAAACCGCAATGAGATATTACCTCACACTTGTCAGAATGGCTGTTACAAAAAAGACAAGAAATAACAAAAGTTGGTGAGGATGTGGAGAAAAGGAAACCATCATGAAAATGTAAATTGATGCAGCCAGTATGGAAAATAATAAGGAGGTTCCTTAAAAAATTAAAAATAGAACTACCATATAATCTAGTAATTCCACTCCTGGGTATTTATCCAAAAATAAACAAAAACATTAATTTGAAAAGATATATATATATATCCCTATGTTCATTGCAGCATTATTAACAATAGCCAAGATATGGAAGCAACCTAAATGCACAACAACAGATGAACCGATAAAGATGTGTGTATCTATACAATAGTATTTTACCCAGCCACAAAAAAGAATGCAATTTTGCCATTTGCAACAACATGGATGGACCTAGAGTGTATTATGCTAAGTGAAATAAATCAGACAGAGAAAGACAAATACTGTGTAATTTCACTTATATGTGGAATGTAAAAAATACAAGTGAGCAAACAAAAAGAGAAACAGAGTTATAGATACAGAGAACAAATGAGTGGTTGCCAGAAGGAAAGGAGGAAAGATGAGAGTTAATAGGGAAGGGAGATTAAGAGGTACAAATTTACAGTTGCAAAATAAATGAATCATGAGTATGAAATATACAGCATGGGGAATATAGTCAATAATAATATCTTTATATGATGACAGATGATAACTAAACTTATCATAGTGGTTATTTTAAAATATGTAGAAACAGTAACACACTACGTTGTGCACCAGGAATTCACATGTAGTTGTAGGTCAATTATACTTCAGAAACAAACTCATAGAGAAAGAGGTCAGATTTCTGGTTACCAGAAGGGGAGGAGGGGAGAGGGCGAATTGGATGAGGGTGGTCAAAAGGTACAAACTTTCAGCTATAAGATAAATAAGTAGAAGGGATGTGATGTCCAACATGATAAATATAATTAACACTGCTCTATGTTATATGCGAAAAATTTTAAGGGAGTAAATCCTTGTATTTCTCATCATAAGGAAAAACATTTTCTTTTTCTTTTATTTTGTACAATATATCCAATGATGAATTTTCACTAAACTTATCGTGGTAATCATTTTATGATGCATGTAAGTTAAATTATTATGCTGTACACCTTACACTTGTACAGTGCTCTATGTCAATTATATCTCAATAAAACTGGAAGGGAAACAATGAAACTATGGAGTGAAATTTTAAAAAATTTCTTCTCATGTGTCACTTATAAAAATATGTTATTAAAGAATTATTCCCTAGTTTTTCTACAAAGCAAAAAAAATCACTATTGTCTTTTGATTTATAAACTTGGGGTTTTTTTCATTTACTTTTGCTCTTTACTTTTTTCAACAATGTTTAATAGTTTTCAGAATGCACCTTTTTCATTTCTCTTGTTAAATATACTTCCAATTATTTTATTCTTTTTGATGTTGTTGTAAATGGAATTGTTTTCTTAATGTTATGTTCAGGTTGCTTATGAAAATTGTATAGAAATACAATTGATTTTTGTATATTCACCTTGCATTCTGCATCCTTGCTCAAATTGTTATTTGTTCTATTAATTTTTTTTGGTGAATTCCTCAGGATTTTCTATATACAAGATTGTCATTTGCAAATAGAGGTCGTTTTGTTTCTTCCTTTCCAATCGCCTGGATAGAACTTCCCGTACAGCAATGAACAGCAGTGGTGAGAGCAAACATCCCTGACGTGTTCTTGATCTTGGGGGAAATGTCTTTCACCATTAATTACGACAGTAACTGTGGGGTTTTTGTAGATGCCCTTCATCAGACTGAAAAAATTTCCTTTTGTTCCCAGTTTGCTGAGTGCTTTTATTACAGAAGAGTGTTGAATCCTGTCTAATGCTTTCTCTGCATTTATTGAGATGATCCTGTGGGGGTTTTTGCCCTTTATTCAATTGACACATGTTACATGAATTGATTTTCAGATGTTAAACCAGTCTTGCATCCTGGCATAAATGCTACTCATTCATGATGTACAATCCTCTTTATGGGTTGTTTGATTCATTTTCTAACATTTAGATAAGGACTTTTGCATCTATATTCACAAGTGATGCTGGTCTGTAGTTTTACTGTGATATTTTTGGCTGGTTTTATTATCAGGTTACTATTGACCTAATATAATGAACTGGGAGACATTCTTTCCACTTCTAATTTTTGGATGAGCTCATGAAAAATTAGTATTAATTATTTTAAAATATGTGATGGAATTCACCAGTGAAGCCACCTAAGCCTGAACATTTTTTGTGGGTTTTGATGACAAATTCAATCTCTTTACTTCTTATAGGTCTAGATTTTCTATTTCTTTTTGAGTTAGTTTCAGGAGTTTGTGTTTTTCAAGGAATTTGCCCATTTCAGTTAAGTTATACAATTTATTGGCATACATTTTTCATAGTATTTCCTTATAATATGTTTTAGAAGATCACTAGTAATCTCTTATGTTTATTTTCTAATTTTAGTAATTTGAATCTTCGTTTTTCTAAGTCAATCTAGGTAAAGGCTTATTAATTTTGTTAATCTTCTCGAAGAAGTTTTTATTGACTTTGTGATTTTTCTATTTCCTATTTCATTAATTTTTTATCACTTTTTATTATCTCCTTCCATCTCCTTGCTTTAGGTTTAGTTTGATTTTTTTTCTTCCCCAGTGTCTTAATGGAAGTGTAAGTCACTGATTTGAGAACTTCCTTATTTTTAATATAGGCATTTGCAGCTATAAAATTTCCTCTAAGCACCACTTAATCTGCATTCCATAAATTTTGTCTTTCATTTTCAACTGTCTCAAACTATTTTCTGATTTCGATTTTCATTTCTTCTTTGACCCACTGATAATTTAGCATCATGTTATTTAATTTCCAATTATTTAAATATTTGTGGTTACTAATTTTTTCCAATGTGGTCAGAGAACATAATTTGTGTGATTTTAATCCTTGTAAATTTCTTTAGGCTAGTTTTATGGCCCCACATAGGGTCTATGCAGAGAATGTCCCATGTGCATTTGAGCAGAGTGTATAATCTGCTCTTGTTAGGTGAAGTGCTTGGTAGATGTCTGTTAGGTCTAGTTGGTTTAGGGTGTTGTTCAAGTCCCCTTCACTGACCTTCTGCCTGGTTGTTATATCCATTACTGAACATGAGGTGTTCAATAATTATTTCTGTGTTGTCTATTCCTTTTTTCCATTCTGTCAGTTTTTGTTTCACCTATTCTGGGGCTCTGATGTTAGGTCATATATATTTATAACTGCTATAGCCTATTGAAGAATTGATGTTTTATCACTATAAAATTTCCCTCTTTTTCTCTAGAAGCTTTTTTTTTTTGCTTTAAAGTCTATTTTATCTGATATTTAAATAGCTGCTCCAGTTCTTTTTACCATTACTGTATGTCATTTCCCACCCTCTTACTTTCAATATGTTTATATCTTTGAATTTAACATGTGTCTTCTGCAGTTACCATATAGTTGGATCTTGTTTTTGTTTTGTCCAGTCTGACAATCTCTGCTTTTAGTTAGATGTTTAATTCATTCACATTTAATCTTATTATTGACATAGTTGAAATTCCCTGCCCTTTTACTTTTTATTTTCTGTATGTCTAATGTCTTTTTTGCTTTCTTTTACATTAAATGAACATTTTCTAATGTAGAAATTTAATTTCTTTAATGATTTTTCACTCTATTTTCCAGGATCTTTTCTTTATTGATTGCTCTAGGATTTACAATATATATCTTCTTAGCAGAATGTCCTTTAAATTTATATTCACTTAATTCAAATGAGATTATGGAAATGTTACTCTATATAACTCCATGCCTTCCTCTTATTTTTTGTATAAGTTTGTTATATTAATCTTCTTATTTATCATTTCTGCTTCTCTTTATTTCTTTCTGCTGATTTGAGTTACAATCTTTTATCATTTTCTTCCTTCAATACAATTTGTTCCCACCTGTAGGTTATGGAACTGATAATACAATTGCATACATGTTATTTTATGCAATTGATTTTTAAATCAGTTAAGAGAAGAAAGGAGAAGAAATATGCAATTATACTCTCTTCTACAATTAACTATGTAATTACCTTTATTGGCATTCCCTGCTTCTTTGTATGAATTTGACTACTGTCTAGTGTCAACTGTATTGTCTGAAGACCTTCCTTTAGTACTTCTTACAAGGTAGGTCTGCTAGTAATGAATTTGCTCAGTTTTTTTTTTTTTTCCAGAATTTGCTCACTTGGTTTTCTGGAAATATTATTAATATCACTTGCACTTTAGAAAAATAGCCTTCCTAGGTATAAGATTCTTGCTTTGGTAGACAGATTTTTTTTGTTTGTATGCTGTTTTTAATACTTTGAATATGCCATTCCACTGCTTTGGTTTCCATTGTTTCTAATGAAAAGTCAGCTGTTCGTGTTATTGGAGTTCCCTGTATGTGGTAAATTATTTTTCTCTTGCTGGTTTCAAGATTTCTCTTTGTTTTTGGCACTCAACATTTTGTCCAAAATGGGCCTGGGCTTAACTCTCTTGGATTTATATGACTTGGAGTCCGTTGAGTTTCTTAGGTAAATGACTTGTATTAAATCTGTGCAGTTTTCAGCTATTTTTAAGAAGTGTTCTCTGTGCCTTTCTCTCTCTGCTCTTCTGATGGTCTCATTGCCCTTATGTTGGTGTGCTTTATGATTTCCCACGTTCACTGATTTCTGTTAATTTTTCTCATTCTTTTTTCTCTCTGTTCTGCAAATTGCATAGTCTCTATTGACCCGTGTTTAAGTCCACAGATGTGTTCTTTTGCCAGCTCATACCCACTGTTGAGGCCCTTAGTGGATTTTTCATTTTGGTTATCCTACTTTTTAACTCCAGAATTCTCACTTGGCTTGTTCTTATAATTACTGTCTCTTCGTTGATCTTCTCCCCCTTGGTGAGACATTATTACGCCATTCTGTAATTCCTGAAACCTGGTATCCTGTTGAACATTTTTTATAAGAGCTGTTTTCAAGTCTTTATCTGCTAAACTCTAAATATGTGTCTCTCAAAGGCAGTTTCTGCTGCCTGGATTTTATTTTTATTTTTATTTTGTTTTTGTTGTTGTTTAGTTTTCCTGTGTCTGTGTTACTCTTTCTTCTTTCATTGCATGTTTCATATATTTTTGTTGTTGAAACATGGACGCTCAGCAAGTCTGGAGACCAACCACCCCCGTGCCCTGAGGCTTGTTGGTTTGACTTTCATCTGCTTGGTGACTTGGCTGAGCCCTGCCAGTGAAGTCCATTTCCTCTTCAGTGTGCCACCTTTGATGTTACCCCTCATAGGTAAAGCCTGGGACATGCACAAAGTCACCCAAGGCATGACACTGGTTTTGGCCACTGTGTCATTGACTACGTCTTTCTTCAATTTCCCTGTTGAGCTTCTGGCTGCTCTGCCTCTGTTGGTATCACACTCAGCTATTAGCTCCATTAATTGCTAGCTGATTACTCTGTTGTTGTTCAACAACACTCTGGGGCATAAATTGCTCCGCAGTCTGATCCAATTAAAGTCAGACTGTTTTTCAGGGTGTTATCTGAAGCCAATGAGGCTTGCTCTGACTTTAGAATGACTCTTCTTAACTCTCTTTCCATAGTTCTCTCTGTTAAACTTGTAGTTTTTCTCCCATTTCACTTGTTGCTATCATGGGGCCTCTTCTTAATTGTTCACCAACAAAATCTCCATTTTTTTTGACAGTACTTTGTGGCTTGAAATTTCCTATGCTCCGTTCCAAATGAAGTAAGTCCCCTTAGGGATATCTGTAGAGCTCTCTGTTTTTACAACCTGTATCTACCCCTGGGAGGAGCTTCTGTAATATTTTCTGGAGCTGGGAGTAGGAAGAGTGACCTGCTTCTCTTGGAGTGACACTCCTTCTTTATGAGTAGGGTGTGGGACAGGAGTGGTAGCCTCTGGTATTCTCAGCTTGGTTTTCCTGGCGTGGAATTTTCACCCAACAAGTGAGCTGGGATAAGGGCAGTCAGGGCCCAGGATTCTTGGCCTGTTGTGCCAAGCAAGGGTCACACTTCCATCCTATAATTTGGGGCTGGGTGGAAGAGGGAGCCCCAGACATTTTGGCCATGCTTGCCTGGAATAGAACTTCTGCAACATAGAGCTAGGAGGAAAAGGATGAGAAATGTTGGTGGCTTCCTTGTGCTGGGGAGAGACTGTAACTTTGGGATGAAAACTGAAGGAATTGGGAGCCCCATGTTTTTGGTTGTACCTGCCTGGATTAGACCTTCTGTCACACTGAGGTGCGAGTCGGGTGGAGAGGGAGCGTGTTATGGCTTAGATGTTACAGACACTCACTACTCTTACTGAGATTTTGTATATTTTCTGGAATAAGTATTTCTCCATTTGCTGTATTCCTTTAGGACAATTCTAAAGACACAATTTAAGAAAAAAAAATTTACCAATTATTTTTGTTTGTTTCACTGAGGAGAGGGTCCATGTAGCTCAACGTGCCACCACTCCAGAAGCATTTCTTTATATTTTATTGTTTATTTTTGTTTAGACTTTAGATGTTTATGTTTTTAAATGTTTTTTATCAGACTTATACATATACTTAATCCGAAGAGTCATATAGTTTACAAGATTTGCTACAAAAATATCATTCCATCCTCTCTTTCCTTCACCCTAAAGAAAATAACTTTTAACTCTTTCTAATTGACTTAAAATGATCACTTTGTTTAGAACTAACATGCTTATATAGCAACATTTTAAAAACTCCAGTGTTAGGCATGATCTATTAACTTCCCATGACAGTAGATGAAGATTGGTCTCCATTTCACCCTAATAGTCTCCACATGATGAATGTGTGCTTCCATCCTGCCCCTTGAAGATAGTTGTCATGCTGGTTAGACCAATACCCCATGTTTTGTTTGCCCCACTTCGACCTTCCTACCTCTCTGTGCATGCAGGGGACTGGTGTCTGTCTTATTTCCTAACATATCCACTGGACCTGGAACTCAGTAACTCAGTTGGTACCGGCTGAAGGAATGAGTTTGCCTTGGTGCCTCTTCTCTGCCTTCCCTTAGAGAGTGGGGTTGTCTTTGAATTCATAAAGTAGTCTGTGACCTTGGCTCTTCGGCTGGACAGGACATCCTGAACCTTCTGTCCCACTACAGTTCCTGCAGCTTGGTTACTGCTCTGCTTCCTGGACAGTCAATAGAGAATGAGAAAATTGACCTTTACAGCAGTGGTTACCACCCACCTGCCTGCTGGAATCATCTGGGGAACTTAGGAAATGCCAAAGCCTTGACCCTACTCCAGTCCAACCTCTCCAGGGGATTCTAACATGAGTATCACTGACTTTAGCCCATTTACACTTGTCTTAAGCAGAATAGTAACTTATTTGGCTCCCTGGACTCTTGGCTCATAGCAGATTGACATCAGTGGATATGGGAGTGGGAGACGTAACAAAAACTGATCCCAAACACCAAGCAATAGAGGTCCCCAAACACAGTAGGAGCACTAGGCTCAGGGACAAGTGGGCCTCTGACTCACACCATGGTGTTCACAATGATGAGCTTCAGTGGTCAAGAGAAATTCTGCTATGTTCCGGTTGCGTTCCTTAAGAAGGCAGGACATAATAACTCATCTGCAATGAGCTTTGCCAGGCACGGTTCTGAGCAGAGATGATGCTTTGTTGAAACCTTACAAGGACCTTACAGGTCGTGATCTGTTGATATTCCCACTTTGCAGATGAGGAAACTGGAGCCTTGAAAGATTGAGTGAGTCGCTCAGGTTCCCATCACTAGTAATTGTTAGCCCTCATCTGGCTGGCTTTAAAGTGAAAATACTAATCTTCATTTGAGGAAGTTCCTTTTGTTCGCCAAAAAGACAACTTATGATGGAAAAATTCATTTATGAAGAACCTATCAGTGTTACCATGTTAGTGGACTATTTCTATGTTTACATAAAAATTACCTGTAGGAAAGGATTGGATAATGGTTGACAAATGTAAACTTTTCAGTACTTTACTTATTTAATTTGTATTCCATGCACTTTGGTAGATAAAGAGAAAAATAAAACTGATGCTACCATGTTTTACTGTTTTGCACCTTCTAAATTGAGGCAGATCCATACAGAATTGTATTTGCTGGGTTTTTCAAGTCTGAAAACAGTGAATAGGAGAAACACACTGATTTGCCCATCTTCCCTCCACTGGCCTGGCTTGAGGCTATCCCAGTAAATGTCTGACCCGAGACAGGATGTTCTTTTTGAGCTGGACTGGCCCCATTTTTGCCTAGCTTTCTTGTGTGGTGTGTTCAGATCAGGTTGCTTTCCTAAGCTAACTCTCATAAATGTCTGTGAATAAGAAAAGGGAGAGCCTGCAGTGTTGGGAGATTTACATTCCTTCGTGGCAGCAAGAAGGTCATTCTGAATACCTGCTTGGAGGTAAAAACAAAGCTTTGCGCTTTCTCCGCAGGTTCTAAGTGTTCTCCTCAAAGACAGGTCATTGCAGTTCCTTCTGGGAAGTCCAAAGATAGAAACAAGAAACTGAGTGAAAGAATATTGTGTATTCATCCACACTTCTTCTTCTAGTGGTTGATATGGAAACCCCCACCTAAGGGATGGCTGGGTGTAGGGCTCTGCGTCAAAGGTATTATTATTAACAAAGTGTCCTCCACAGAGAGTTCCCCAGAGGGCAAGTCTTCAGCCAGATGATGCTCTGATACCCTTTCAGCTGGGACTCAGGTGGCCCCATGAAGGGAGAGAATTTTAGAATCAGCTGTTTTCACTGAAGGGCAAGGAAAAGAACTAATTTGGCATTTGTCTTTCATTAATTGAAAGAAGCGGACTTACTAAGTCTTAAGTTGACTTCCTTGGCCTTTGATTGACCAAAGGGCCAGTGTGAGTGCTGGGAGAGGTTTAAATAGATACTGGACTGATTGAGAAACACAAATGAAAATTTCAGAGTAGAAATGGATGGGGAATCCCTAACTAACTTGTTGGTTGTTTGTAGTTTATTGAACTAAATATACTGCTAACAACCCTTAGGGGACCATAGTTACTCAACTCAGCTCTCAGCTGGGATTACCACTGTGGCTTCTCAGAGTGAAGAGGGACTTCAGAAACCAAAACAAGTGTGAGTGATCTGAAAATGTGAGGAGGTACCAGTATTTACACAGTAATGAAAACATCAGATGATTTGGGGCTTGTTTTTTTTTTTTTTTATTACTGTATACTTTCAGATAGCATCAATAAACATTAATTTAGGTTTCCACAGGGCAAAAGTACCCAGATATTGTAATACTTAAAATATACACAAAATAACTTAGATCCTTAAGTCATGACTGTGAAAAGTTGAAGGAATGAGTTACTCACTTTTTTCTGATTACTGAGGAGTGAGAGAGGGAGAGATGTACATTCAATTTAAGGAAATGCCTGTCTTGTTCGGTAATACAGAATCTGTTCTGTACTGTTTTTGTTTTGTTGTTGTTGTTTGTTTTTCTTTTCTTGCATCACTCTACTGTGAAAAGTGCAGGCTTAGATATTTCTAAAAAATTTCTCTGGCTCTAGAGTCATGACAAGTATCCAGCACTGTCCAACATAACTGTCTGCAATAATGGAAATGCCCCTTTAAATTCACCTTTAAATGCAAATAGCTACATGTGGCCAGTGGCAGAGACACTAGTTCTGACATACTGGTTCATATAGTTCTAACATATTGGACAGAATGTTAGTAATTTCTTAAAGCTCATTGATATATTTTTATGCTAATGACTTTTTTTTGAAGGAAAGAAGTATCTCTTTTCCTTTTTCTGTTTTATTAGGTAGAATTATTACAGTTCAACTGCACATACACATATTTATGCTAATGACTTTTATTTGAAAAAGTATACGTATGCTGAGTAAAATGAAATAAAAGTAATAAGAAAACATCTATTTGATGGGAAAGACTACTTCATGAACTTATGTGCCGCTCCCATGTTCTACTACAGTCCCCCTTTGGAGATACAACCCAGGGTAATAGCTTCTTATCTCTCTCCATGAGTTGTCTATGCATGTATAAACGTGTAAACGTATACATATTTCTTTATATAAGTGTGAATATACCATCCCACCATTTTCCTACCCTACATTTTTTAATTTCAAAACATCCTGGAGATACTGTCCTATGAGGTCTAAAGCTGCCTCTTCTTTTTAATGGCTGCATAGTAGTCCAGCAACTCCGAGAACCATTATTTACTTACCTGGCCACCAGTAGTGGATGCTTTGTTTTTTTACTTCCAGTTTGCTATTGCAAACATCACTTTAATGATCATTCATCCACTTACATACTTGTGTGTGGGTGGCACTTTCCATGATGGTAAATTGCATGAGAAGAGACCTCTCAAAAACAACACCAGGATATAAATCAATTAGGATTTAATGAGTTCTCCTCCTCGAGTTGCTCTTGGAAACACACGAGTGAGTAGTTTCCATCTGATGGGCATAATGCTGACAGTAAGCACCACAGGAGAAATGATTCTGTTTAGTTCACCAATGTATCTCATGTGCCCCGAGTCTTAGCCCATAGCAGGAGCTCAATAAATATTTGTTAAGTGAATGAGTAAAGGTCCTAGTTTTAGATCATATTCTGAGGTTTTTTACCTACTTTGAAGAGTCTTCTGAAAATTGATTGGGTTACTTTTGTCATGGATAGCAAAAGCTACTGATAACTCTGGCAATCAAGTACTTTTTTATTTTTTAATTGCTTCATACCCATTCCTGGACTAATAGTCATTACTGTGCTTAGAGAAATAGCAACAAAGAAGTTAAAGTGTTGAGAGTTGTTCGTCAAAACCTTTCTTAAACTTTGATAAAATCATACAGAATCTGGCATGGATAAAGATGTCATTGCCCATTTTGTGGACTAAGAGTTTTGCTTAGTTGCTGCCCTGGGCTTCCCTCAGCTAAGAGGACCTGGCCCTCGGCCACCTTAGTGCATGTGAGGTTTCTGCAAAGCAGGATGCTGAACAGAAGGGAAACCAAGTTTGCACAGTTGATCTCGGGCAAGATTTCCCAGTGGACTTTGACTCTGGACCTCGCTTTCATTCCATCTTCTCCCACCACAGATTTCCACGAAAGCTCTCCACTGTTTCTTCTACAACCACCTAGTCCCCCTCTCACTCCCCTGAACCTTCCCCTCTGCAGAAGCTTACCCCAGGTAAGCCCTGGGCTTTGTTGCTGTCACCCCCTCTGGGCTTGGCTTCTGCCCCCTCCCCTACCCCACGGCTCAGCCCTCTTCAGGGGACTGGGGGACTGAACGTAAATCTCTTTAGGGAGATTTATGATGAGAAAAGTTTGAAATGGGCTCTCATCCAGTACCCTTTCAGTGCAATGGGAGCTGAAGATGAAGCCTAAGTCTCATGTCCCATGGGGCTCTCTGAGGAAGTGGACGGCAAGAAGAAGTAACAATATCAATAACAATATGGAAGAATGAGCCCTCGAGTCCACAGTTGCGGAGGAAAGTGGGCTCACAACTGGATTTCAGCGAGGCTGGACCAGAAAGGTCAAGAGAGAGGGAGACAGAGAACATGGCCTTCTTGGGGCAGCATGCGCACTAGGATGCTCCCTGTGGTTACTGTGGTACCCAGACCTTGTCAGGCTTCCTAATGTTCTTTATTTTATGTCATTATCGTCTTTCAATTTAATTTAAGATACTCTTATCAAGAAAATAAACAGGATCAAACAGCCCAAAAAGGATAGTAAACAAGTAAAAAGTAGATATTCCAGTACATAGATAACTACTATTTTCAGTTTGACATTTATATTTTACATAAATGAGATCATGTTATGCATTCTGTATTTTTTCCTAAATCAGCCTTTCTTATTTTCTTTAAGTTATTTTCTCCCTTCTTTCTCCCACTCTCCCCACCTCAGCCCAATCAGTAACAAACACTTGCAGTGGTGTCATCATCTTCCACTCTTACAAGACTGCACACATCCACATACTCGCTTACGCACACACACACAAGCGCACAAAGATACAGGGTTTCTGTTATTGTTTGTTTTACAAAAAATGAGATGTTTTATGTAGTCCTCCACATCTTGCTCTTTTCAATTAAATGTGGTAGAAGTGTCCTCACATCACTTTTTTTTACTGTAATGTCGCAATATTTTTATGTTCCAAAATTTATTCAATATCCCTCATTGATGGGCACTCAGATGATTTTCTTTCTGTATCTTTTTTCTTTCTTTTTTCCCTCTTTCTGTTGTCCCAGCAAACGATGCTGCAATGGATAGCACTGTACAAATAGCTTTTAAGTACTAGTTATTTTTTACCTCAATAGGATAGATTCCCAAGAGTAGGATTGCTAAGTTGAAAGGGAAGCATACTTTTGCATTTTGTTTTTTTAAAAATACATATTGCCAGAATCTGTTAAAAATAAAGGAAGCTGCAAAAGCATCCCATTGCCACCAGCAATGTCTGAAAGTGCCCTTTCTCCCCGCATCTTGCCAACATTAGAATTTCCACTTCTTTTTTTTTTTAAACAGAGGTACTGGGGATTGAACCCACGACCTCATGCATGCCAAGTGCACACCCGACCACTGAGCTATACCCTCCCTTCCCTAGAACTTCCACTTCTTTTAATTCCTTGTGATTTGGTGGTAAGAAGCAACATCTTGTTGTTATCAAAACTTACATTTTGTTGCCTATGAATGTGGTTGAGTGACTTCTCAGGTTACCTAGCTACCTTCTCTTCCATGAACTGTCAAATTCAAGATCTGAGCCTATTTTTTCTATTGGCTTGATTGTCTTTTTGTTATCAATTCTGTGTTCAGTCTTTTATTGACATTTGGCTTTTGTCTGTCCCGCGTGTGTCCCCTTGCCCAGCCTTCACTTGTCATCCACCTTGTTCTGTGACGTTATGCTGTTGGAAGCGTGCATTGTTCTGGGTGCTTTACACAATCTACCTCAGCTAATCGTCCTGGCGGCCCTGTGGCATAAATAGGGTTAACAGAACTGTCTTTTGAAGCCAGAGGCTAATTCCACACCACCACCCCACTCCAAGGGTCACACAGTTCAGTGGCAGTTCCAGGGCCTGACTTCACAGTCATCTGACCACAGTCATCTGACCACAGTGCTCCAAACACACATCCACTGGGAACAGAGGCTTGCCCCCCTGGCCTTTCCTACTGGTGTTTTGGTCCCTGTTCCTCCCCATCCGCTATCCCCCCAGGTAATGATGGGGCCCTTGAGGCACTACATCTCCATCCCGTGGTGTCTGGTGTGCAGCCCATGAAGCCACAGGCGGGAGCTGTGCCTGGGCACTCGGGGGTCACCCAGGAACACTGGACTGTTTTCCCTGTGGCTTCCCTAGGGCCACATGGAGTCATGTCTCATGATGTCAAAGCTTCATGCTCAGACCCAGAAGGAATCCTTCCCCACATTCAGAGCTGAGGCACCTCCTGTAATGAGATCCAGAACACAGCTACCTGAACTTCTCACATCCCCAGGAATGTTGAGGGAACACTAGTCTTTGGGGAACATTCGCAAACCCTGGTTTTAGCCCTGGGCAGACACAGGGGACTGGCCTGGATCCCGCAGGATCTACAGTCCAGCTCCCCCCATCTCCCCTCTTCTGTGGCCCCTCCCTGGCCGCCCCTCTTCCCTGTGCTGGAAACCCTGTGGGCTGCTGTGATTAGCACTCTCCATACAGGCTCATGTTTCCCTTTGAAGTGTTCTCCGCTTCTAAAACGTGTTTGATGCAAACCTCGCCTCGACCTTCTCTTACAATCCAAATCCCTAGACTTGGTAACTGTCTTCATTTGGAAAATAACCGGTTAGCGTGCCTATTAGCCAGCCACCTGCCCAGTGGGGAGTAAAGAAATATTTATTTTGATGAAATGTTTACGCACATTGAGATTATTTGATGGATAAGAAGGTTGTTTTACCCCCTCCTTCTGGGTGTCTTTTTGGCTATTCCTATTCAACACGTCTCCCAGAAAGTGGAACAGATGAGACATAAGTGAGGGTCCGAGAGGTTTTGCTTCTAATGAAGTTTCTCTTGAAAACCTAGTCTTTCTATTTCATCACTCAGCAGACATCCACTGAGCATTTACTATGTGCTGAGCATTGTTGTGGGTGTGGGGAATGCACCAGTCCCAGCTTTCACAGAGGTGGGTAAGCCAGTTAGTAAATATACGTCTTTACTAGACAAATAGAGAAAAATAAAGCTCAGAGGATAAATGTTGACAGGGTAGAAATGCTATTGGTACGGGGGGTCGGTGGTTGTCAGGAAAGCCACTCTGAGGAGAAGGCGTTGGAGCTGGGGGTAAGATAGTAGGGAGTGAACGCCAGGGGCATCTGAGGGAAACCTGTAGAGTGTGGGAATATGTCCAATGTGTTTGAGGAAAGTCAGGGAAGCGGGGCTGAGTGTGCAGCAGGAGACCCACATGACAGGGTGGTGGAGGTGGTGCCAGAGGAGGAAGAGGGGGTCGCGAGCACAGGCCCATGGCCACGGTCACGGTAGGGACTTTGAATTTCATGCTGTGAAAGATCAGAAGACAATGGAGAGTTTGGAATAGGGCTTCCTGTGATCTGTGCGTTTGTGTAGAAGAAGATCATGCTGGCTGTTTTACAGAGACTAGACTGTGGGGGTGAGGGTAGATGTGGGAGGAGCACTGGAAGCCTCTGAGAGATGATGATGTCCCTGTTTCTGGTCAGTGGCTTCCCTGTCCACACAGGCAACCCAGATGGAATCCTGGGAGTCATCTAGGTGTCCTCCCTACCTCTCACCACCTCCTCCCTATCACTCACCACTTCCTGCCTGTCTCTCATCACTTCCTGTCTATCACTCACCACTTCCTTGCCTGTCTGTCCCCACTTCCTGACGCTCCCACTTCTGGTCTCTCTCTCCCACCAGTTCCTCCCTATCTCTCACCACTTTCTGTCTCTCCCACCAGCTCCTCCCTGTCTCCCTGTTCAGAGGAGACCCATCGTCACCAGGCCCATAGAATCGTGCTTGGGTTCCAGCCAAGTTCTGCCTTTAGGGCTGGGTGCTGCAGTGCAAGTTTCTGGGCCTCTCTGAGCAGAGTCTTCCCGTCTGAAGAATGGGAACGACAGGAACAGCTCTTGTCGCAGGGACAGGAATTGGTCTGGGTGAGCACGTGCAGCACCTGGTACAGAACTGGACAGGCCAGTGCTGAGTAAATGCCAGTGATGTACTGAAGAGCCACTAGGTTCATGGTGACAGCAACTCTCACCATGTTAGTAGTAGTTCTAAGTCTGATCCTCTCGCCTTTTAAATATCTCCAACCTATGCAAGTGCCTTCATCCCAGGGCCATGGCTTTCACCAGGCCTTAATCATTTCCCTTTGGACTCAGGCTGATTTTCTAACGGTCTCCTTGTGTCCTTGAAACCCTCAGGCCATTCTCCACTGTGTCCCTAGGAAGGAATGTTCCCAAAATGTAAATCTGATCGTGTCACTTCCTGCTTCCTCTCGCCTTTAGGACAAAGTTCAAACACCTCATTGCACCAGTCCTTCTGTTGCCTGTCTCACTTCCTGACATGCTTGCTCCCACACCACACACACACCCTTAGCTGGCTGAGCTACATGTGCCAATTACAGCCTCCCAATTATAGAGCTTATCTGATCAAGTGATTATAATTCAGATCCACTAAACTCTGAGGTTAGTAGGGACTGTGCCAGTTAGTTTTTTTACATACAGCAACTAATCTTAAGTGTACAGCCTGATGAATTTTTATGTGTCTGTGTATTCTTGTAACTTTCACCCAGACAGAGTCAGACAGGGGGTATTTCAAGCAGCCCAGAGGCACCAGAGTGCCTCTCCCAGTCCACACTTACTCATCTTTAAGCTCCCAGGAGTCATTAGAGCAACTTGGAGGTAGCAGGTGTGTTCCAAATATTTGTTGAACGTCTCCATCAGTTCACTGGAGGAAGAATTGTATGGGCCACCGCTGACATTCTTGACTGTCTCTGCCCTTTGCTGTTCTGAGACCAGAGGTGTAATAGTGCCTGACTTCAATTTAATCAAAGCAGCAGCAGGCCAGAATGAGGCTTTATCAAGTAATAAATTTACTCCAAATGTTTCTGCAGGTCCAGTTGTAGACAGTAATGATTCCATGTAGTTGTTCTCTGTGTAATCCTTATCGAAGCCAGTTCCCTTATCTCATTTGATCATCCCAACAATCCTTGAAGATAAGAAGAGCAGGCATGATTATTTCATTTTCCAAAGGGAGAACCTGAGAATCCAGGGTGAATTCCAAACTCTCTTGGGCACATACACCACAAATGGCCCTCGGGTCCTCATGGTGCAAGTGAGAAGTGCACTAAGACCCTGGAGTCCCCAACCAAGTCCATGTTCCTTTCTCTTAGGAAACTCTTCCCATGTCTCTCGTCTTTTGAGTTCAGGCATCTTGGGTCCTGTTATGGGTTGAATTGTGTCTCTTCCAAATGATATTGAAATCCTAGCCCCCGATATCTCAGATGTGACCTTATTCGGAAGTAGGCTCTTTGCAAGTTGCAGATGTAATCAGTTAAGATGAGGTCACACTGAATTAGGGTGAGTCCCTCATGAAATATGACTGCTGTTCTTATAAGAAGAAGGGAAGAAGGCAGAGAAACACAGAGGAAGAAGGCCATGTAAAGACAGAGACTGGAGTGATACCTCTACAAGCCAGGGAACGCTAAGGACTGCCGGCCACCATCAGAAGCTGGAAGAGGTAGGAAGGATGCTCCCGTGCAGGTTTCACAAGTGTAGCCCTGTCAAAAGCTTGATTCTGTCCTCCAGAATTGAGACGATAAATTTCTGTTGTGTTAAGTCATCTGGTTTGTGGTAATCAGCCTGAGGACACTAACACAGCTCCCATTTGGGCAACTCTGTATCCTCTTGGTCAGAATCCACTCCATGCATCAGAAGGGGGGAGCCTTTCCACTTTGTCCACTGATGACCTTGCCACCTGTAATGTCCTCCTCACTTGTCCCCATCAACGTGCAACCCTTGGCCCCTCCTCTAGAACGCAGCTCAAATGCCACCTCTTCAGAGATGCTCTTCTTGATTCTGCAACAAAAAAGGGAGGAGTAACCGACCATGAAACTTGGATGATGATGCTTCTCAAGTGAGTGTTGTTTCTTATTTGGCATCATTCTGGTGGACACAAAATTAGCCTCTTTGACTCTGTGTCTCTTCTGCCAGGAAGGCTGACCCAAGCAGAAAGAGGACAGACTGTGTGTGAGTGTTGTGAGTGTGTGTGAGTGTGTGAGTGTGTGTGTGTGTGTTGGGGGGAAATTCCACGTGGAATGCTCTCAGGTCAAAGGCTGATCTTTAGGAGGCCAAGATTTACATTAATCAGAAGAACCAAAAATAAGAATTACATTGTTGGTGGAGGTCATCAAGAGGACCCCACCCCCAGTTGACCCTCAAGCTGGACCCAGGCAATCAGAGGCTGCTTCCTGCCAGCCCCCCATCTCATGCCTTTCTGTACTAGGTGCTGCTTCAGGGACGCAACCTTGAGGGAACTAGGTGTTGCGACTGTCTGGACTGGATATGTGACTGAACCCCAGTAAGTCTTCTTGTAATACACTTTTAAGATTCTAGGGGTGGGTGCAAAGACCTACCTATCTTGAGACACCCAAGACAAGCTTCCTATGTAAGTCCACTTGCTTATTACACCTGCCACCTGCCTTCCAGTGTGGCTTCCTCTGTCTTTTCTCTCTCTCTCTGGAGCCAGTCACCCAGGGAACCCCCCAGGTTTCCAACCAACCCACGTTAAACCTCCGTATCTCAATAAAGCTGGCTTTTCCTGATGTCTGCTGGGTCAGAGTAGAATGCCCCCTTTCCTTGACTTAGTGTTGCATGTTAACATCTTAAATGCACTTGCTGGCTCAGCTAAATTGCCATGTGCCCCAGAAGACTTCTCCAAGGGTGACTACGAAGCACTCTGTGTACGTATCACAGAGCAGGCTTGGCCTTCCGCCTGCATCAGAATCTACATTGCTTTTCACCAGCATTCTCTGTGCGTGTGCCCGGCTTTGGGGACAGCTTCTGGAACAGGAGAGATGCAACATCTGATCTCAGGAAGCTCACCATTTTGTGGGATATAAGTACGTTTTTATACTGAAGTATGTTCTAAAAATATTTGCAAGAAGAGAGGTTGGTGCTCTGGTAGGCCCATTCTAGGTCATTAACCAACTCAGTCTGTGGCAGATGCATTAGAGGGGTAACACAGAGGGCTGGCTTCGTGATGTTACAGACCCTTTTGAGTTGGGCCCCAACAAGGGCCCTTCGACCCAGTGCCGCTCACACCAACAGAATGAGACTGAGTTGGGTCCAGGAGCAAAGGAAGGTTTTACAACTCCAACAAAGAACGGAGTGGTGTGGGCTCTGGCTTTAGAGCACAGGCTCTTGCGAAAGGCGGGGCTGCTTTGCAGGCGAGAGGGGCGGAGTCACTGCAGTCTGCGCATGCGTGTTTCACGCAAAGTGCAGCCTCTCTGCGCACAGCCGGCCGCCGCCATCTTGGGCTGCGGTGCGGGGTTCCGCGCTTCTCCTCACACGAAGTCGGCCGCGGTTGTGACGTGTCAGGGATAAGGCGTCTGTATTCGGGACGCTGTCGGCAACTGGATCTCAACTAAGCACAAAAGGTTAGACCTTATCTTATTTCCCAGACTCCATCTTATTCCCCGCCCCGGGGACCCCAGAGGGGTGAGAAATGAACTTGCCCTGGAATCACCCCTTCTGAGAAAAGCCGGCCCTTGTGGTTAAGTGCTCTGTAGTTGCCATCTTGAAATTTTCACTGAATTTTAAAATTAATGTTATCCCTGCATTTCTGGCTCCCGCGCCCTCCTGCCTCCCGTCACCTCCTCAGGAGGGGCTCTTGGCCGCCCACTTCCCCAGGCCGTGGTGCCCTGGGCCTTGGCCACCTCCACCTCCCCAGCCTGCGGTCACTCCTGCTCCGGGTCGTGCTGCAGGAGCAGGCTGGGTTCTGCTGTGCCCTCCGCCCGTGCGGGGGGCCTTGGGACCGCACGGGGAGGTTGAGGCTGGGCACGTGAACCAGCGCGGTGTGCCAGGGCGCAGCCCGGCGGTGCCCGCCCCGCCCCACCCCGCCCTCCCCAGGGCGTACTCCCCAGGCGCCTTGGCCAGGGCCTCCTCCGAGCCAGGGTCAAGTGCTGCCCAGCACGGAGCCTGCATTCCCTCTGGGATCTCCTGTCCACTGCGTGCTGGGGCTGCAGCCTGCAGGAAGGGGAGACCGACTTCCCCCTCCCGAATGGTCCACTGGCGGTCATAGATGGGGCCACTGGTGCTTCCCTGAGTCACATCACTCACCCGGGACTATTCCTGTGCCGGAGGCAGCATGGCGTTAAACAGCAAATAAAAAACACCCTGACAGGTTGGGAGAGACTGAGAAAGAAAGGGAAAGACTTTATACTTTAGCACCTTAAGTGGCACTTTTATCCTTTTTGTGAAAAGAGCCCCCCTCCCCTTTTCATTTTGCACTGGACCCTGCAAATTATGTAACCGTCCCTGCTGCTAAACTCAGTAATAACCACAGCATCATCTATCACGGTGACCACATGCTAGGAATATGTCATCGGACCTTCACAACCGCATTAGGAACCTTGATAATTCTGCATATGAGGATGAGGCCCGAGTAACGTGCACAAGCCCGCATTGGGTAAGTGGATAAGCGGTGCTCAGACCCGGAGTGTGTCTGACCCCAGAGCTGGAGTGTCTAACTCCTAAGGCTGAGTGGAGCCTCACAGATGGCTGGTATGCAGTTAAGAATTTGTGATTCGAATGGATGGGTGGAGGAGACGGATGCGGGAGCAGAAATCACCCGTTACCTGCCTTCCTGGACTGCATTTAGGAAAGACCAGAGCATGAGCACCCGGGGCAGGCAAAGCCAGAGGACACTGGGGAGTGTGGTATGGCAGGGCTGGGCTGGCCCCTAGTGGGCGGCAGCACGTGACCACCTGCAGCTGCAGAGCGATGGCGAGCAGCTCGCAGCAGCATCACTGGCTCAGCTGGCCCTTCCTCATACATGGGGCCTGGCCATCTTGTGCCCAACTCTGGTAAAACACCATTTTGTTTCTGCCTCACCATTTGCTTTTCCTGTTATTTTGTGAGCTGCTCTAGGTGTGCTGAATCCCCCTTGTACTTGGAGGGGTGCATGGAGCTTAGCACGATACCCAGGGCCTTGGAAGCCCACTAATTTCCCATGAGACTGCCCTCCTCCTCAAATGCTTCTCTCAGTCTTTCCCGCCTTGCCTCTCAAATTCTATGTGGGATCCTAAATTGAGGTGCATTCCAGCCCTGTTGGTCATTATTCTGAAAAGGGATGGAATATGGAAGCATGCCCTTTTTAAAGGTTGTATTTAAATATTATTATGACTTTAACGACCATACAGAACATTCAGGAAATGTTGTCACATTGGCATTTCACAGTGATGTGAAAGGGGTTATATGTTTGGAATTACTCAAATTATCAGCAATTTTAATCAGTTTTTTTTTCACCATTCAGAAAGCAAAATTAGAATTGCCTGTGTTTGTAGTCTAGGATGTATCTGAGATAATTAAAAATTAGCCGGTGAAACCATAGAGATCTTCATAGTAGCAGCAGGATTTGGAAGCTGCTTTTCCCTCTAGGCAAATGAACTGGACTTTTATGACAGTAAATACGAAATCTAAATCTAGCTGTACATTTTATTTAAACTGCTAAGGTTTCATGGTCACCTCTGCTTATCTGGCAACCTTCCGGAATAGTCACCCCTGGCCATATCTTATTAGCAGCCGGCAAGAAAATAACTAAAAATAATCGGCTGTTGAAATGATTATTTAAGCCTCGAAGAAATGCATCTTGATGACTGTGCGTTGACTGTGTGGTGGCTGCGCTCTCGCCGGTCCTGCCTCCAGTTCGGTTCCACTTATCCGCTGCTGCTTTAAGACTGCAGAGCGCCCCAGCGGCCAGAGGCAGGGGAGGGGGTCCCCGCTCGCCTCCTCTCCGCTCGCTCCTCGCCCGCCCGCCCGCCTCCCAGGCAGGGAAGGTTAGCGAGGGATCAATGTGATTCGGGCCGCAGGAGAGGAAAGATGAGCCTGCCCGCCCGCCTGCTGCCTGGATGTGGAGGCTGAGGGCTGGCGCACGGGAGGCCGCTTGCTGCGCATTCGGGGCGCCGGGTGCCCGGGATGAGCTCACGCCCGCGTCTGCGGCTCTGTCCACCTGCCGACCTGCCGGCGGCCGCCTGAGCTGACGGCGCACCTGGGCTGCAGCCCCGCCGGCCCGCTCTGGCCGCAGCGTTGGGCGCGGCGCCCGGGAGCAGGTGTGCAGGAGCGCAGCGCGCGGCGAGCGCAGCCCTCGCCCCGGAGCCCGGCCGCGCCGCGTGCCCGGGCGGCTCGGCAGCGGCGGCGGCGGGCGGGCAGCGGCCCTTGGGCAGGTGGCGAGCGAGCGGAGCCGGGCGGAGCGCGGGGGGCGAGGCCGGCGCGGCGCTCGCGGGAGGCCGGGGAGCAGCAGGGGCATGTGGATACTGGCTCTCTCCTTGTTCCAGAGCTTCGCGAATGGTGAGCCTTTCGATTTGTGATGAATTTCATTTGTACTGACCGGAGTGTAGGGGGATTGGATGCATGGGTGAAGTCTTTCCCTTTCCCTCCTGTCTCTGTGTTGATATTTTCATGCTTTTATTTTTTAAAAATATTAATCATCTTTATTTGGGGAGGAGAAGAGGCAGTGAAGAGAGGCAGGGGGAAAATTGCTCTGTAATCATTTAAAGGCGCTTACCTAGCAAAGTGACAGCTCTGAGCTAACTCCAGTACTACCTCATTCAGAATAAACCAGGTTTGGTGAGAGGAGGAGAGAAGGGAAAGATCGCCACTTTGACACATCACAGCCTGAAAGGGTCATGACATTCCAAGTGCAGGCAGGTGGAGGGGTCAGTTGAGAGCGTTTGCCTTCAGATTCAAAGCTTTTTGAGCTTTTAAAACATGTGCTTAAATTCTGCTACAATTCATCTCCAGCAGCAAGAACGCCTTTAGGAAAGATCTATCCTTCCACCTCCCCCCTCCCAGACCCCCCACCCTCTTGGTACTACAGAGTCCTCAGTCATCTATGTAAAAATATGCACCGATAAGCATTACATCATCTGAAATGTTGACAAATTCTTTAAAACACCTGTATGGTTGTAAAAATGAATGTTGTAAATAGCATTCCTTTCCTCATGCCCGTCTAATATTATATCTTGAAATGCTTTCTTCCTGGATATTTGAAAAGCTATTGCTCTTGACTGAGTCAGATCCAATTAGTAAGTGTGACTGCACCTTCGGTTGCCTGTCACCGCGTAAATATGAACTTGCGTGTATGAATGGCTTCCTCTCATTTGGGAATGAGAGGAAATTGTCATCATTTGGCATTGCCTGGGAGTAGCTACAGCTTAAATTCCCATTTCAAATTTCGGAACACAAATCTGCATAAAATGTATGACTTGCTGACAGTTAAAATTAAACCATTAAGCAGAATCCACTACCCAGAAGGGAGGGGGGATGGGGAGGAGAGAGAGAGAAAGGAAGGAAATCTCGCCCTTGTGAGAAAATACCAGAAGCCAAGGGGAGGTTGTAAGATTTTCCTGGAAGAGGCACAGGGCAGCTCTAAGTGTCAGCTGCATAGGGGTGCGTTTTCTTTGCCTATCAAGGTAGTACTTAAAGAATTGACACACTGATGGGCCAGAGGAAATGTATAAACTTTGTAAAATTAAAAAAAAAGATGACTAAGAAAAGATAGCACTGCAAGAAGGAAGTCCTGAAATTAACATTAAAATGATACTTTGCTCTCTAATATAACCTAAAGCAAAGTGTTCAAAACTTTTCATTTTGAGATTTCCTAGCAGGAAAGAATTGCAACAAGTTCTGACATGACACCCATCTTTCCCAGAGGGCACTATACCTCTTCTGCAGCCTCGTGGGAATTTACCTTGGGGGATAGATCTGCTTTAGCTAATGTGCAATGATGCATCAGGAAAGTCAGCCCTTTATACTGCTCTGCTAATGTGAACTCAGAGAAAATGTGAAAATGCTCACATACATGCCACAAAGCCTTGACGGCCTGTTTTACCTGTCAGGACGTACATCTCCGGACTCCTCAGAAGGGCCTGGATTATAGGATGAAGCATAATTTCCACCCTATTGGCAAGTATGTATTTCAGGGAGACGAAAGAGGTTGTGCTTCAGATTGTCAGTCAATTGGTATCTATTTTACAGTTTCCCAGTTACATATGACAGAAATAGTATGGAAGAATTTCTGGTACAGTCTCTGAAAGGGAGGTACTAAAATGTGTGACTTTTTTTGCAATCAGTTTTACTAAAATAATCATGATAGAATCATGTATAGTGAGAAAATCATACAAAACTTCAAATAATCTAGTCTATGGACAGTATGTGCAATGACTAGGTATGTGCATATATACTGAGTCCTATGAGCACTGTCTTCTTACACCTTTTTCATGACCCTTAAAATTGATTGATAATCACCATTATTGATACTGTAATGGATACAGGTAGATTTCACAGTATGAGATAGATACTGTACATGCCAATTAATATTTTACATTGCTCTATTGCATGCTCTAATACTGTCTACCAGAAGGCTATGGTACTCTCTTATATAAAATGGCCTTCTCTTTATATGTTCAAGCATTTAAAAAAAAAAAAAAAGGCCTGACTGTAGAGCTTTGGACTCTTTCATTTTGAGGGGGAACTAGCTTTAAAGAGTTTTTCAAGGAATGATGTTCAATGCATAGTTTGGAAAGGATCATAAAATGTATAGTCATGTCAAAATCAAATAAGAGTCCAGTTTGGAATGATGCCTGTTCATAGGATGGTATTTCAAAAATGTGAAATTAAATGGTTCTTACCTATTTGAGCGAGACTTGGAAAAAAAATGGAGGCATTTTCCCCCCAATAACTGTCATATTTTGGTCTTCCTTAATTTTGAAAAATTCCTGAATGTGTGTGATAAAAGATCTATGAATTCTAATACCTAAACTGATTACTGCTAGGCCTCAAACATCAAAATGTCTGGTATGATAAAACAATCTATTTGTAAAAGATTGTTCAGTTTGATATTTTGGGGTACTAATCAAATAAGGCCACAGTGTATCTGCATTTTTCCTACTGATGTAATGGGATGCACCTTTATTTCTTAATGAAAGTATGATTGCTAGATAGGCTGCAGACAGTATGTTGGGTAAAAAAAGCAGAAGTCAGAGAGCAGTCCCTTCATGGGTTAAATCCTTGATTGAATTACCTCACCTGATCAGGGACAGTCATCATGTTTTAAAGCAGTCAACTTGTCCTGCGATGTTCTGAAAATGCTCTCAGGAGAGCTTCAGTTGCAGTGCACTGGAATGGGTCTGCACATATGTGCATACACATACTGCAACATTTCCATGGGATGGGATCACAGTGTGTTGTGTGTTATCACAGTTTCTCTTGATTTTAACCCCCATGAGCACATTCTCATTTACGATTCTTGTGAAGAGCATAGGTGGGCCTCCAGACACGCAGAACAATGACTAATCAGCAGACTTGGTCTATAGAATACATCTGTGCTCTTTCCTGCATCTCTGTTATTATGTACACATGTGTCCCTGACATCTTTCCCTGAGCCGTGCAGTTCTGGGCTTTGCCGCTGTGCCGTTTTCAGGGAGCCCGTGGAGCTTAGAGAAGCTGGGTGTGAGGAGAGAGAAGGGTGCTCGTCATAGGGAAATTGGGCTGTGTGGCACCTTTCCGTGTCACCTGTCATCACAGGAAATTACATACTGCAAACTTGTATTTGATTTAAATTTAGGAGCAGATGTTTGTGACTGCAAATGCACCTTGTGGACTTTAAGGTGATTTTTATTTAATTGGTGTGAATATGTGGAAGTAGAAAAAGGTTATTAGGTGAATAGATTCAGGGCTTCCTCCTCTTTCTCCTTCTCCTATTTTTATTAAGTAGATTAAAATTCTATCCCTGAGTGACAGGGTTCATCTAAAATTTCTAGGTCTCTTAAGCTGCGTGCCCCTGCAAGATGCCCTCTGTAGGAAAACAAAATGCCATGCAGACCTTTAATAAATGCCAGCTGATTCTTCTCGACTTATTACTCTCTCCTGGATGCCACTTTAGTGTGACCACAGTTTGTTGCTGCCTCAGGGAACCAGGGACTCACGGCAGATCTGGTACAATACAGCATGCTGATAGGGGAAATAATTTTGACCAAGGGAAAAAAGCCAATCTAAATCCCTAATTCCTGGACTTCCACGTAGCTGTCAGAGTATTTTATCACTGATGTGTCTGGGATGAGGTGTAGTGAGTATTTCGTTAAGAGACCTAATGCAGTAGGCATTGAAACCCATGTGAAGGAGAGAGAGGGGGTGGGGAGAGAGAGAAGAAAATAGAGAAGGTCATTTTATAAAGAGAGACCTAAGAACACTGCAGGAGACTAGAAATTTGTATCTGAAAAAATAAAATGACAGATTTTTCAGTGGATGTATTTACAAAATCTGCGGCATCCCAATGTCACAAAATTAGCTGAATTCTACGGCTGAGATTATGAATGTGCCTCATAAATAATTAATAGCAGTGAAAATAATACAGTTAGCATTAGGTTAGGCAGAGCACTCAGCAGCCTTTCAGAGGCGGGCACGTGGGTTTTCTGGGTTTCCAAGTGTGTTTGGCGGAGCAGGCAGGGAGGCCCCTGGCCTTCCCAGGAGGACGCCGTGTCTGGGCATTTTCTGGGCGCCGCGCTGCCGCGCATTCTGGCTCTCGGTGACCGGCTCCATCGGAGGCCTGAGAGATAGTGAGGTGGTGCTACCTGCATGTCAATTGTGTCCCTGCTACAGGACACTAGTGGGCGGCAAACCTCACAAGACTGGTGCAGCCAGCCTTCAGCAGAGCAGACGAAAGCGCCGCCTCCGAGGAGCAGTGAGCGCACTGCGCCTTCCTCTCGCGGCTCCTCAAGTTCGCCGGGCCCAGACTCCCAGCTCCCGGAGTTCAGTCCAGTGGGAGCAACGAATGCAAAGGCTATGGCAGGCGAGGCAGGGTCCGCCGTCTTTGTTTCCAACTTTACAAAGCAGGCCCGTGTTCACCGCAACACACTGAAATCTAGAAGGTGCAGAAAAAGGAACAGACAGTGTCCAGGGCTGGTGGGCCGCGGAGGGCGCATCGGCCTCCCAGCTTCCAGCTGGCAGGGGAGCCCGGCCTGGGCGTGCGCCTCCTCCCGGCCGAGGTGGCGGCTCCGGAGCAGCCCCGCTCCTGATTGGCTGACCTTCCAATGTCATTCCAGGAGGCGCAGCTCCTTCTCCTGCAGCTGGGGACGCGGGTGAAGCTGACGCTCCCGCCCCTCTGCAGTTCGTCCAGCTCCGCGGCCGCCTGCGGGTGTCCAGGACCCCGGCCATGCTCCCCCAGGCAAAATGGACAGCCCCTATTCGCCTGGACCAGGTGTTAACTCTTCACATTCCAGAGAGCCGAGCACGGAAATTCTCATCTTCCATTCTCCTCTTCTCTCTCTTGTCCCTCCCCCTGTATTTAGGTTCTTTTTAATGTTTTGAAAATATGAAAACATTCGAAGTTGCATGTCCCTTACTGAATGTATGGATTAAGATTAAGACGGGGGGAATGGAAGATTCCAGCAGCCCGACTTGTACCCGCTGTGCATGTCTGAATTCCCAGTGTGCAGTGCAGGGGGTTCCTTGTGCCGGTGGCACCATGTACACCGAGGCGGCAGGCAGGAGGGCAGCACCCCAAGGAAGGTGTAGATGGCCGATTTTGGGTACAGAGGTTAGCTAGCTTCTGAGCAGGATGTTTGTTAGGACGGAATTCAAAGACCTGTTCCCTCCAAATTAGATTCCTGCATTATAACTCTTTCATAAAACCCTGCTCATTTCCTTGATAGTGTCTAGGGCAATGTGTAACCCTGCTTATTTATTTGGTGCTTGTTTGGCTAGTGACTGTCTCCCTCACTCGATGGCAATGTCCAGAGATGAGGCTTCTGCAGTTCCAGAGCGTGTCAGCACAGAGCAAAGTGCATGCAGAGTAGGTGGGGATAGATGTTCTCTGACTGCGAGGAAGAAGAGACAGATAATGTGCAGAGCCTCTCTCCCCTCCCTGGCCCCCTCCTCTCTCCCATCTGCCTCTCTCCCGCCTCTGTCTTATCCTTCCTTGCCGAGTTTGCTGCTTCTCTGCCTAGATCTCTAATTCTACTGTGGAAACCATTGTGAGAAACACACAGAAGCAACAGTGTGGGTTCCTTGGCTCCTGCCACTTTGCTGGACACACTAACTTGATGGCTGCAGAAATGTGTATTTTCTAGCAATGCTTCTGGGGCTTTTTCTTCTCTTTTCCAAAATGGATTCACATTTGAAATATGTGATAAAACTTCATCACAGTTACATAACAACGATACAATTACTTTAGGTGCTCTTTGTGCCTTGGATTGGGTTAAATGGCACAGAAAATAAGTTAATAAATGTGTTGGATACACTGTTCTCAAGTGTACGCTGTTAAGTGGCAGGATTCAAAAATCCTGTATGAGGTTTAATGCCCTGTCGCATTCTGAAAGCCAGTCCGAAACATCAAACCAACACGTAAGTTTCCCTAGGGGTTCCTGGGAATTCATTTTTTCATCAAAGAGCCACCCAAGACATCAAAACAGAGCTCAGTTTCTTAGGTCTTCATTGTCTTTAAAAAAAAAAAAATCACACTACTATTTTCTTAAGCATTCTATTGATTTATGGGTGTCTGTCTCATTGTTATCTTTTCCCCCCTATTTTCCAGCAAAACTAAACGTAAAAGTTGTTTCCTTCGTCAGAGTTACATGAAAGGAATATGTTTTACTTGTTAAAATTATTATTTGTATTCAAATATAAGAATAAAATCAGGTGTCTTGGAGCCTACAATATTTATCATTGTTTGATTTTTGGAGATCTGTCTTTTTTATGCTATATTGGTCAAAATTTATGTCTTAAAAAGTCATTCAATTGGATTAATTTTTGGTCTTTAAGCCCCCCTGGGTTATGTAAATACATATCTTGGTGCAACAGAGAGGGATGAATGGGGTTGACAAGATAGATGATGAGATAAGACGGAGAGAGGCTACTACACAGAGAGACAGAATGACAGGGATTAATGAATCTTGCCTGCATCCCTATTTAAGTTATTTTTACGCAGAAGACAGTGAGTAAGATTTAAGAGTGAGCAAGCAGTCCTATTTATAGAAAGCCGTTTTTAAATGCAGCGGCTGGGAAAGTGAAAGAAAGGAAAATGTAAGCTCACTTCCATACTAAATGCCTGGCTTCCCCTACCTTCTCCCAGCATCATAGAGATTTTTTTGGAGAAGAAAAAGCATACCAAGCCTTTCTGAAATACAGAGAAACTACATCAGACTCTGCAGAATATTCTTGAAATGCTCTCAGGGTTTAAGGCCATGTCAAGACTTGGAAAGTGGGGGTGGGGAGCCAATCCATGTATTACTTGGAAACTGGGCTTGGGTAGGTCTGAGCAGAGGACTGAAGGTGAAGGGAGCATGCTGAACGTGCAGCACTGCTACGAATATTTATTCGACAGTAAGCGCTGCCTTCCTTGAAGATGCTCAACAGCAGAAAGTAGGAGGGTAGAATCCGTTTAGAGCAGAGCAATTCCCAAGAGCAGGGTTCAAATTTAGGATCTTGTGATTATCACAGGTCCCCCCATATTAATCACTTATTAAATTCTAGAGATTTGAAATTTGGTGTGTGCTCTCATAATTAATTAGTCCAGATGGGTAGGAAATGTCATCACAGGCTGCTCGATTGATATAAATGTTCCCGGACAATGAAAAAAGAACACACTTGCTCTTAGGATTTAAATAGTCTTCCTTCTTAGGACTGCATTTGTTCCATGTAATGTCTTGGTTTTACTGGTCCCAGGTGCACCTTATTTTCTGTTAAGGGTAGGATCCTTGAATTTGTATCGACCTACTGCTGGTTTACAGGTTCGAAGTCTGAAAAAAAGGCAGACCTACCCCAGAGTATGACACTGTGAAAAAATTGTTTTTAATCTTATGAAGAATCATCTATACAGTGGTAGCCAATCTCCCCAGACTGTGGAACGGGCAGGTTTGATGAGGAGATTTGAACAATTTCATTGCAGATTTTCATGCACATGAACCGTGCCTCTTTTAATATTAACATGATGAACCAGGAAGCAATTTTAAGCTTGACTTTACACAAAACTTAAGCCATTCTTCTTGCCGTCCTCTGTGCATAAATACAGTGAAGTGAGTTTATAGTTCTTTCTAGATACTTGAATACTTGAATACTAGATACTTGAATCTCAAATTATTAGATGCTTCTGCAAAACAACAGCGGTGATAACACTCCCATTGGTGACCTCAGGGTCCCCAGGTCCCTTTCTGCATCCTCATGGGACCAGTTGATGACCATGTTAAAGCTGGGGTTAGAACCAATGTGAATGGGTGGCTTCCCATCCATAGGAGACTGACTAAGGTGGCCTGTGTCACACCCTGAAAAGCCACGTCATTGGAAATGGCTGAGGGCAGTGGAGGCTCTTACCATTGATTCTTTTCCTAATATTGAGTAAAACATTGATTTTTCTCATGAGACCTGTTTTTTCACTCATTGCATGGACTTCAGGGAAATGGGAAAAATTTTACAATTCACAAGAGAAAGGCAAAGTATGAAGATAATTAGAATCACTGCAATTTGATGTGTTTTTTAATTTTACTCTTTTTTTTTTCTTTACGTAAAGACCTGACCTCTATTGTGGAAGCTTTCGAGTAAACATATTTTCTCATTAGAGAAACTCGAGATCCATTTCTTCTCTCCACAGTAGCCCCACTGTGGCATGATTTGATCTTGAGTTCCCATAAGACAGCAAAACCCCCAAGTCCCAGTCTGCTTAATTACAGTGTTTATTTCTTAATATCATCTGCAGAGCATTTTTAATAACTGATTTGTAGCTGCCAGGGTAGAAATAACAATGCTTTGTAAATATTATGTGTGAGACTTCAGGGATGAACTGAAGACCCCAACAACAGCAACAGCAACCACAACTGACTTTACCAGAGAAACAGGCACCTAGACCCCACAGAGAGGGCTCAGCAGTGATTTTCACCACCCCTTCTAGACCTCGTCACGGCCAGTTCCTGCAGAGGGTAGCCATTTGTCTAGTTCATTAGCCAGGGAAAAGGAAATGTGTGAAAAATGGGTAATGTTGTCTAAGGAAAAGAATGGTTCTTTCAGAAATTATTCAGGCTGGTAAAACCCAAATTAGCAGCGTTTGTCTGGTACCTTGACATGACAGCAGAAATTCAGTAGGATGCTTAATTAGCAGACGTGTGTGCATGTGTATTCACCAGAATCAGTAGCTCTTAAATCTTTGCTGGCTACTGTTTTACAATAGGCTTGATGGATACTTATGTATAGAAAAAAATTGACCTAGGGGTGATCTTCGTATTTGTTTTGAGTAATTACTTTGATTGGTGGTCAGTTCATCTGTGTCTTATGGGATCTCACTTCACCAGCCACAACCACCTCTGATCTGTAGTCACAAGACCCCTCATTCTCCCCCTACCCCATTGCCCCATTGCTGGAGATGGGAGGGTGAGAACAGGTGCAGAATTCTGTGGTATTAGATGCTTGGAGGCCATGGAAATAAAGTTTTATGGGAAGACCAAGTGTACAGAGGAAGGGCTGCCCCATGTCGGGTTAATGGGAGTGTGAGGGGGAAGGAGGATGTGGGTTGCCTGGAGGCCACAGGCTGGTGATGCCCTTGAACCGTGTCCCATTTAACAGGCCTCTGTCTGGATCTTTCAGGCAACGATCAGGGCCACTGGTTCTCAAAGCCCAGGTGGGCTTGGTCAAGGAGGAAGAAAGTTGGGCATTTCTTAGATGGCTTTTCCCCTCAGGAGCCTGGGATTCCAATGCCGGCACAATTCTGGGAACGGGCTGTAGTTTGAAAAGCTCCCCAGGTCTCATTCTGATAAGTACCTTTGCCATCTTTTTCTTTGCCGCATGGGATCCCCAACTTGACAGCATTATAAGGTTCCCGTGATCTTTTATATCATTTGTTATATAGTTTCCCGGCTGTTTCCCAGAGAGTCTGGTTCTGCAGCTCTGGAATAGGCATGGCCTAGGAATCTGCATTATTATTCTGATCCAGGTGGCATACTCCACCTTTGGAAAAACACACACTTGGAAAGAGACTGCCCAGCCCCTGACTGAGGTAGCTGGTCAGACAGTAGCTGGGACGTTGCTCCAGTAAAGTTTCAGGTAGACCGAATGCACCATCGGGGAGCTCTGCATTGAGCAGTGATTTACTGGGGAGGGTGCATGTATGCAGTGTTAGAGCTGCACTGACTGCCATAAGGGTTTGGGCAGATTTGGGGAGAGTTAGTGGTTGGAGCTGGTAACAGGAAAGACCCTGAGTAGAGGGAGGTGTGATCCCAACCAGGGATTTCTAATTTGGATGCTGGTAGCTTAAGAATCTTTTGTATGTGTATCTAATATCTGTGCATATTTGTATCTGAATGTGTGTGTGTGTGTGTGTGTGTATGTGTGTTGCGTACATTTTTTTTTTTGTTTTAGCATATTTGATATCCAGGCTTATTGCTAGCACGTGCTTTGCTGATGGACTTGGTTCTACTGTGTTTTTTGGAATTGACCCTTTCTTTGCTAGCAGCTGGAGTCCTAGCAGAAAAGCCTTTTGAACCTAAATGTAGCCGCATTGCTCCCAGCAAGAGATCAATAGTGGGAAACCGTTTGGGTTATCGTATTGAAAGAGCATAAGAGAACGCTAGGGCTGAAATGACAGGACGGGAATGTGAGTCTGTTTGCATCTTGAGATTTTGCCTGGATGCCAACCTGGGAATGTTACATGCCTTCTTTCCAGTATCAGTGCACAAGCTCCTTCCAAAGCCAGGTATAAGGATCTTGGTGCTTTGCTCTTTTGGGTTTTCTTGGCCTCTGCTCCCTTCTTTTAGGTAAATGACCCTGAGTGGACTGTATTTATCAAAGTACTGTCGTTACACTAGGTTGTTATAAAAAAGAGAAAATGGCATATAAGGACATACACGCATTTTAGACCTTGTCGCATGTATGATAAAATTGAGGACAGTTATCAGTGGCAGGATAATCTTTTCCAAACACCTTGTCCTTGATTTTTTGAACTAAAATAGACACAAATGTGTGCTGGAGAGAGGCCTAAATTCAGAACCTTAAAAATAACTTTTTGTGTCCTGAGATCTTATTTTAGATAATATTAAAATAACTTTCCCTTATAGGCATCTGAAACAAGTCGAATGTTATAATCCTTTGGTGGTTTTATTGTGATTCACTATAGAAATTATCTTTCAGAGCAGCTGTTTTGATTTTTAGCTTTAGACGAAAAGACATTGTGGGCTGAAGAAATGTAACTTCTGCTTACTCATAAGTAGCCGAATTTGGGTAGGCGCTCTTTCTGTGCAGCCCTGGGCTCCTGCACCAGTGTTCCTGTAAAAAGTGGGGAGGGTGTTGTGTTTGGAAGTCACAAGCTCCGCCAAGGGAGTTTGTAGAAGAAGATATCCTTTAAAAATAGCTCACGGTTCCTCTCTGATTTGGAGTTTTCATAACCTCCACTGCTTGGACAGACTGCTAGCTCTTAAATTTTGTAGCCGATTAGGTTAACCTTTTTTCATCTCTCCTCCATGGAAAGGTCATAAATATTTCCATCATCAAGTTTAATAACCTGCAAGAGACCAGCAAATAATTGTAAATGGTTAAATACTTAGAAAAAATAAAAATGAGAGATTGTGTGACTCAGATTTATTACTAGAACAAATCACCTTAACTCATAGAAAATATTTATTGCATTAATAAGTGTTGAGTGTTTTTTCCCTTAGGTTTTTAACATCTGTTCTTATGAATGAACATTACTAGGTACAGTTCACCTAATGGCCGAAGCAGTTTAAGGCAGAGCAACGAATTTATTGCAGTGAGATGAATTTGCAAGAAACAGAAAGGCCTTTTGTATTTAGCCTCTCCTCATCATTTTCACCTTTCTCTCTCCCTCCTTGGAGCAACTGTCAGACTTACATGCATACAGTGAGAGTGTAGGCAGGAAGTGATATTTCCCTGGAGTCTGGGGGCCTTTGCTGCCTCTACGGATTTCCAGAGTCACAGGTGGTTTGCCCTCACCTGGGCTGGTGGAGGGACTGCTGTGGTCCCTCAGCTGCTCAGGATGCACTGAAGTCTGGAAGCAAGGGTTGGTGTTTCTTCAGCCTGTGGGTGTCCCCCTCAGGGGTTGCCGCTGGAAGTCTGCTGTGTCTCTCTAGAGATCTCTGAATGGGGAGGGGCTGGTATTTATAATTATTTTTTCTGAAGTGCAGAACCATATGTGTTATGAGTTATTATAAAGCTCTAAATAGAGACATCAGATACAAAGTAGACTCCATGGAGCTCTGTGGAATTATTATTTTAGGCTCATTATTTTTTGGCAGGTGGGAGTAAGTCTCCTTTCCTCCTTTTGCGATTTGATCATTCTTAATACTTCTGACAATGTGTTCTTCAGTTATATCAGGGTTCTAACCAGGGCAGTATCACCCCTGGCGGGTATTGGGCAACATCTGGAAACATTTTGAGTTGTCACAATTCTGGGGAGAAGGGGATGCCACTGGCATCTAGTGGGTAGAGGCCAGGGATGCTGTTCAACATCCTCCAGTGCGTGGGACAAGGAATTGTCTGGTCCAAAATGGCAGCAGTGCGGAGGTTGAGAAACACAAGTTAAATAGTTTAGAGCCTCGTTGCTACAATATATCGGTTTTGTGCTTTTCTGTGGATTCTAGTGTGGTGCTGAAGGGAAAGCAAGAGGAGGAAGTTCTGAATCTCAGTTATAATCCCTTTGGCTGCAAAAACCATAGCTGGTAGTGCTTGTCATTGATTTTCTTTTCTTTCTTTTTTTTCCCTGAACAAAAAGAAAAAACCCCAAATCTATGAGTACCCCTTTTCACCAGTCCCTAAGAACATGAGTGCCAAAGTGTTCCTGGGTTCTTCCAGCCATTTTCCCAAGTGATTATGCTAATTAGTGTTTGATCAGATGATTAAATTATAATTCGATTAATCCTCTGTGCTAACTGCTCGGAATGCATTTTCTCTCGCCTGGTTACTTTCTGCCCGAAGCACCCTATTCTGCAGGCGGACGGAGGCCTGGTCTTCCTGAACATGTGGATCTCTGTTTTCAAAGCGGTGCAAATCCTCTTTGTTGCCTGGGAAAGGGAGGGGGAATATTTTGTCACCTGTTCTCCCAGGCGAAGGCTGGACTGAAGAGGTCTCTGGAAACTGGAAACCCGGGTTAGAAGCACCCATTATTTGAAGCTATAGGATGCAGAGAAACATGGAAGAGGAAGCCCTGTGGCTGCAAAGGCCACCAGGCTGTTTTCCCTGGGAGAGGACTTCCTGTGTGCATCTGTCTCTATTGTCCATTTGTCCTGTGAACATAAGCTGCTTGTGTCTGTGATGGTGGTGGAATGGTGTTCTCTATGTTTATTTCAAGTGTGTATTTCCTTCAAAACAGGGTTCTACCATTTTATTTTTGTTTTGTGTTTTACCAACATAGCTTAGGGTGATGGTGCTCACTTAGTGAGTCTACTTTTCCAAGCCCACTGCTTTACTTTGGGTGACTCTGAGGTTTGTTGAGTTAAATGCTTAGGCAGTGCTTTCTGATACAAGAAAATTTTGAATGGGTGGGAAGGAACGTGAGTGAAAAATATTGATGGCAGTGTGTTATTAATGGATTTCTACTCTATGACAAGAGGTTACCACGGCTCATGATGTAGTTAAGTGGGCTTAGTAATGATTGGATTTTTCTGTATATGCTGTCACTTGTTTGCCCCTTACATTATTAGCCTAGTGGGATTGTCTGGTTACCAGAAATGCGAGTGTTTAGATTATGTATAGTTGTTTTTCCCTATCAGAATGTGCATGTGTTTTGATCTTGCTGGAACTTTTGGCATTTTTCATTTAAGAATGGGCCACAAGATGATACCATGTATTATTGGTTCTGTGTGCCTCTTCCTGAGAACTTCTGGGCCATCAAAAAAATTAATGACAATATAGGGAGTAAATATCTTCTTAAATCTGCAAATCCCCCACTCCAAAAATTGTGCTATGTCATCAGAGAGATTAAAATCTCTTGGTTTTCCTTGAAGAAATTACTTCTGCTTGTAACTCTTCCCATAAAAAAAAGGATGAGAGTAAGAGAAAACTCATATTTATTGAGCAGCTGAAGTGTGCAGGCACCGGGCTTATGATACTATATGCACCAGTTATTATTATAAATAATAATAGTGATGATACCATCAGAAATAATAGCTAACATTATTTGTTGCTGGATGTGCGGATTGTAAGTGTATTTCCTATAATGCTCGAAGTTGTATAGGAATGTAGGCATTGTTATTATCACTGTTGTAAATAAAGTGGCATTAAGTGAGTGCTGTGGGTACCCCAGCAACTAAAAGGTAGAACAAGGCCTAAGCCCACATCTGTTTACAAACCCAAACCACTGTATGGCCTACATTTACCCTCCAACAGCTGAATGAATAAGTACTTTTAATCTCAGTTTTACAGAATTTGAGACTGGGGTTTGGAGATGCTGGACATGGACCTGAGGTCAGATGGGACCTGTGATTCAAGGGCAGCATTTTGAGCCCCTGTTATCTCAAGTCACAGATTTGTTCAATCCACATCATGAGTATCCCCAAGTCTTCTAAACAAAGCCACATTTATACACATCTTCTTTAAACTTTGAAAATGATGAGATTAAATTTGCTTTAAAGTTGAGCCATAAAGAGTTGTTTTGAGAAAGTGAAATATCACCTTTTAAGAATCAGTGTATAAATTGGGAAAATTCATTTACTTTTCCTTGTCAACCCTTATTCACCTATTTGAGGTTAAGTAGAGACAGTTTAATTAACTTTTATCCATTTCAATGGTGGAACTATTTCATGGTATTATATTCTATTGTTGGTGTTCTTCAAAATGAAATTGGAGAAGGGATGACATTTATATTATATCTATATTGCACCATGGGGTCTTCCCCACCTCCCAAGTTTAAATTGTGTATCTGTCTTTACATTTCATCTGTCCTCAACTGAACACAATTTTTTCAATGCCAAAATATTAGAATAAATTTTTTTGAAATAGGTAATTGGAGACTGAAATTGGATGTGACTTTATGTCTTATGTAAAAAGACACAAACCAGTTTTGTGCATATACATCTGAATCTTATAATTGCAACCGAATTATTTCACTGAAGTATCCATGGGACATGTATCTTGAAGAGTTTAGAAAATTCCTGCTTGGACAGTCTTACTTAATGAGCTTGAATTAAAGCTCTTATAATAATTAAGAATAGTATATGTGTGTACATGCGTGTGTGCACCCATGTACCGTGCAGTGATGACATTCTTACTGTTCTCAGACATTTGGGTAACCTGAGGACCAGTTACGCATACATGACATATTTACCTTCTGTGGAGTGTAGGAAACTTCATTGTCCAGATGTGATGAAAATAGCCCAGTTCTGTCAGTGCTCAGACCTTATATGGCCCAAGCTTCCCTTAGCTGGTGGCCGCAAGGTGGAGGAGCTCTGTTTATTGTCTGGGTGGCCTCCTTGCACTACATACCCTGCCTGGGGTTCATTAGTATGAGGTTCTAGTGGAGTCATGGCCTGGACCTCTAGTTAGATCCCTGTCTTGGAGTTTTCCTCCAATCTTATCTAATTAGCCATATCCTAAACCTTGGATTGTGGTCCCAAAGAGGGCCTGACTGAAGAGAAATGAAAAGATATTTGACATCCTCTCTACTGGCTAAGTAACCTGAAGTTTATGGGCTGTGATGATGCTTGCCGAGTCACTTTTTTATGCAGTGCTGAATGAACCTATCTGTAATAATCGCTGATAGTCACTGAGCTCTTACTATGTGCCAGGACCTGGGCTGAGTGCTTTATTGTACTGTCTCATTTAATCTTCAAACGAGTTTTTGAGATACTTATTCATATTATCCTCATTGTACACTTGGCAGAAATCAGAGCTCACAGAGATAAAGTAAATTCCCTAAAGTCATATATCCAGCTAGTGGTGAAGGCAGGGTTTGAAAGTGGGTAGTCTAATTCCAGAATGCCTGCACTTGGCGACCATGCTGTACTCCTCAGTTGACTAGCTCCTGGAATCTGGGCTGGCTCCTGAGCACACACACTGTTTTAAGTGGCAGTAATTGTCTGGAGAGCCAGAAATATGAGTTATACTAGAGAGTGGGGATGGGCCAGGTAGCAAACAATGCTTTCTTAAGTTTTATTGAAGGAAGATGTTGGAAAAACTGAGGCAATGCAAGCAGTTTTGGAAGTTTCATGGTTTGTTTGTTTTAATTTCTAAAATCTTAGCTCATTCCTGAGGTAAGATGCTCTGTCACTAAAGTGTCACCAAGCACGTGCTGCCCACCCTGTGTTGCTAAGGACAGATTACCTCCACTTCCCATGGTGCAGCGTGTGTCCCGTGTCATGTATCCATTTCTGGGGTGTATGAATTAAAAATTAAACTCTCCCAAGTTTCAGTAGGCAACGCAAGGTGACGACAACCCTTAGGGATCTCAGAACCTTGTCTGTTGCCTCACCTGACAGCTGGCGTTGCTGGATGCCTTCTTTCCAACATGCTCTCCCTCTGACCCATTTCACACAGGTGCTCATGTCTACCCTACATTCTCCTTGTGTCAGAGACTAGACTTTAGGATCGACCTGATAAAACCCAAGCCACAGGAGAGCAGCAGAGCCTGACTGGAGAAACTCTACACACTGCCCTTCTGACTGGTCTCATTTTAAGTTGTGACCACAGACCTCAAGTGAGCCCTTAGCTCTGCCCTCAGCCCCCCTTGACTGCCCTGTTGCTTCCTGCTCCTGTGAGAAAACTATTTCGCATCTTCTCGTTCCTCCTTATCTGAAAACCTCAAACTCCCCTTCCCTTTCCAGACTCTCAGTTGACCTTGTTTCTCTTACCAAGAAATCAGCAGACCCAAGTGATATCTCTTCCCCTCCCCCACACTGAGTTATCCGTTTGCATGTGTGTATACCTGTTTTGATTGCTCCCTTTTACCCCAGGGGTGAGGGAGGGATTCAGTTGTGGGGATGACTGATCACCGACTCCTGGCCTGGGCAGGTGGTGAGGTCAATGGCAGTATTTTTGTCATGTATACTCACAGCCCAGGTGAGGAGGACATCCAGCCTTGCAGGGCCACGTGGGGGTTGCACTTGGGAACAGACTGAACATCCAGGGGCTGTGGGAGGAGGCTTTGCAGTTATCATGAGGGTGAGGTGCCTTCTGGTTCCTTCAGGAGGATGTGATTGGCTTGTTTGAGTAGTTGGGCTGGTTGGCAGGGAACTAACACCTGCTGCTTAGGAATAAGCAGACACCATGCCTGGTCCCTTGATAAGGAGGGTCATTTAGCGAGACTGTGTCTGTGGGAGCAGAAGGAGAGAGGAGAGTGTGTGGTTAAGCCATTTGAGGTCTTTTCCATTTTGCCAAATGTCGAGACAACACTTAATATTGAACCTTAATTTCAGATGCTACACCAAAATACCTGTCTACACTGCCTTCCCTCCCCTGACAATGGAAACACTGGCCTATCTCCCTGGAAGGCTGGGACCTCTGCCCATGTCCAGAATCCCTTCTTCTCCCATCCACTGAAGGACTCTGCCCTCACATTTATGATCTCACCCTCAAGAATCTCCCAGTTTTCCTCTCTTCTGGGTAGCATGCCAACACCAGGCCATCTCTCATGTAACATGCTAACATGTGAAACACGCTAACAGGCACCACTCTTGTCACCGTTCTCGTCACATTCCTCATGTCTTACACTCTTGTGGCAAAACCACTGGAAAGAGTTGCATATGCTCATGTTTCTCAGATTAACAGAGGTGAGGGATTTGTTTCTCAATTTCTGATCTGTTGCAGATGGATGTGAAATCCTATAGTCCATGCCTGGGACACAGGTTGTTCCATGAGCTTCCCAGCACGGGAGCTGAGCAGTGAGCGAAGCTGTCTGTCCCCCACTCACCGAGACCCAAGGGCACAGAGCACACCCTTGTAGGGTGCAGCGACACCTCAATTTCCATATTTGTCTGATTGTAAACAGGAAACAAGCAGCGGGTCTGTGCACACTTTGACCAGGGCTGTCTGAGTCCACTTTACGCCTTCATCCCCCAGTCCCTCTTAAATACAGTACGATTAGTGTCCTCTTCCCAAGTTCCTTGGAATCGTGTTTCTAGCCTTCACCTTGTTCACCTTCTCAGCAGCTTTTGACAGAGCACATCACTCTGTCCTTGAAGCACCTTTACTTGGGTCCTGGATAGCACTCTCTTTAGATCTCCCTTCTGCCTCGCTGGTTCCCCTGGTTTCTCCTGGTTGCCTTTCCTGATGTCTCCTTTCTAGTCACGTGCTAAATGATGCAGTACCCGAGGGCTCTGTTCTCAGCCCTCTTCTCCTGACTTTTCTTCCCCTTTTCACCACCCACTCCCCTACCTTGCTTTCCTGTCTACGCTTACTCTCTGTAGGATTTAATCTCGGCTGAGGCATTAAATACC
Organism: Camelus ferus; assembly: GCF_009834535.1. Lineage (NCBI taxonomy): Eukaryota > Metazoa > Chordata > Mammalia > Artiodactyla > Camelidae > Camelus > Camelus ferus. Next base: position 4,543,360 of record NC_045696.1, read on the forward strand.
ATCTATATGCTAATGACGTCCACATTCATATCTTTATCCACAACTGCCCCTCTGAGCTCAAATTCAGGCCCTCAAATCCAACTGCATACTCAACACCCTCACTTAGAAATCTTCCAGGCCTGTCAGACTTTAACCTGTCTGAAACAGAGCTCTTGGATCTTTCTCCCCAAACCTGCTCCTATCTCATGATTTTGTCATCCAAGTCACGCATCACTAGAGATCCTCTGCTCTGGAGTCATCCTTGATTGCTCTGTTTCCTTCACATCTTGTATTCCAACCTCCAGCACATCCTGTTGACTCTGCTCTCAGAATATGACCACTTCATCCAGCGCTACTTCAATTCAAGCTTGTCTCCTCACTTGCCTGGGCTGGTCTCTGCAACCACTTGCCAGCTGGCTTCTTTGCTTCTACTTTTGCAGTTGGAGTTCTACCCAGTAGCCAGAGGGACCTCTTTAAATTGTAAATCAGGCCGTGTCATTCCTCTGCTCAGAGCCTGTAGGGCATTCCCTCATTCCTAATATTAACCCAGCCTTTCTCACTGTACCCTAAAAGGCCCTTGGTGATCTGGCTCTGGCTGGCCACACCACACACCCTCCACTTCTGCCACACAGGCCTCCAGCATTCTCAGCTTGTTCCTGGGTCAGCAATTTTCACTCCCTACTTTTTCTTTCTGGAATGCTCTGCCCTGGGCCTTATTGTGCTGTGGTTTTTCACTGCATTCTCTGCCTAAATATCATCTCCCACTTGATCTAACATAAAGTGACCTCCTTGATAATACTGTTTCTCCTTGCTGTGCTTTGTTTCTTCGTAGCAGCTATGAGTGTTGGAATAATATGGTTATTTGCTTGATTATCATCTTGTCTCCTGTACTCACCTCTGCATCACGGGCACCTAGAAGAGTTACTGAAGACTTTAGGTGCCCAGTAAATATTTATTGAATAAATGATAAAGTGATGAGTGCTATTTAGAGGGATATGACTCTTATGGGCCTGAAGTCATTGCTCTCTCTTTAATTCCATTTTGCTTTCTTCCTCCTGATGGAGTGACAGGCCCTCTCTCTTTGCCAGGTTTTCTTCATGTGGAAGATGTAGACATGCATATTGATTGAAAGGTCAGCAAGCATTATGCCCAAGAATTTTCAACTCCGACCTATTCCTAGAGGCATAACAATAAAAATACCTTGGTTTATACAGTATAATCTTGTTTATCTATTATACAATTTTGAAATCCCGTCTATCCCTTCCCACCCTCCACCCCCTTGGCAACCACAAGTTTGTATTCTATATTTATGAATCTATTTCTGTTTTGTATTTAGCACAGGGAAATATACACAAGATCTTATGGTAGCTCACAGAGAAAAAAAAGTCTCAATGAATATATATATGTTTATGTATGACTGAAAAATTGTGCTCTACGCTGGAATTTGACACAACATTGTAAAATGATTATGAATCAATAAAAAATTTAAAAAGATACCTTGGTTTAAAAGAATTGAATAGCTATATAATTATGGAACTATTATGTGCATTTTGGTAAATACAAATATATTTGGTTCAACAATTTTCTAGCAAATGCTTACTGAGCACCTGTTATGCGCACTAAGCTGTAAGCTCCTAGACATCAGGGATTTTGTGCTGTCTATCACAGTATCTCCATATCCTAGAACAGGGTCTGGCAGATAGGTTGCTCTTTAAACATTTGTTGAATGAATAAATGATGGAAAATCATTATGCTGAGGACTGTGCAAGAAATCAGGCCATTCCCTGTTTTGTAGGTCATAGCAAAGTCCCAAGGAAGAGAGGACAAACTCCAACTATAAAAAGGCTGGACATGATCATGATTACCATGTTGGACTTACAGAGAAAGTTCTGTAGTGTTTATGGAAACAGAAACAACTTCTGATTGTCCATAAAGGGCTTCAAGGAGAAGGAAGTTTCAAAACTGAACTTTAGGGCTGTGTATGTGTTTAACTGGACAAGGTGGGCAGCAGAGAGATTGGCCAGAGTAAAGGTGAGAAGCCAGGATGTGGAGGGGAGGCGTGTAGCAGCTCCACTAAGTTTCTGTGCACGTCATAGTGGAAGAGACACTACAAATGTGGGAGGAAGCAGAGTATGGAGGCATCTGAATTCAAATTCAGATTAATTGAATGTAAGATTTATGTGTTAAGATCATAATCTCAGTGTCATGTGAGTGTGTCGTGTTTGGGCTGTGGTGCATAGGAGAGTGTGCAGAGTAGAGACTCAGTGGACGTGTGACCACACAGAGGCTATTCCAGGGGTGCAGGAAGGAGACGCTCTGCCACCAGGATGGTGGTGGTTGACTGGGTACCAGAAGAGTGGGGAGGAGGGGTCAGAGGGAGTTGGATGGTAGCCCCAGCTTGACTGCAAGTAAGGTTAGGTCTGGTTTATCCCTATGGGAGCATCTTACTACGTGAACTTCCTAGAAAACTGAAGTCATAAATAAGTTATATACTTAATTGCTGTCCGTACTGCTTCACTTCAGTGCTTTTTTCTTAAGACCTTATGAAACGTGCCTATCTGCAGACTGTGTACCATAGTGGGTTCACTGATGGGGGTATTTTATAGCACCTGATGGGAGCCATTCTGCAGCTGCTTTATCACAGCATGACCCAAGAGATGCTGAAAACTGGACCACAATCAGAGGGCATGCCCCGAAAGATGAACTGATCAGCTTAAATCAACAAAGAACCAACAGTTGTACTTTCTTCTAGTTTTCATGTCTCTCTTGAAAGTAAAGCAAACAAAAATTTAAAATTGACGGCGAGTTTGGGCTAAGGCTCCACTGTAACAATCACCATATATTATTTTATAGCTAACTGAGCTCAACTTTAGTTTCCTTTAGTGTGAACCTGTTTGAGTTCTGTATTCACCAGAAAAGGAAGGGGTGACCACTGCAATGAAGATTTGTAATTTTTGTCAGGCAGTGTAACTAAATTAACCTTAGGACGCACCAGTTTTAAAATGTCATCACCTGAACATCCATTTTCTCTTGTTTATATACTTGCTACATAGAAACCTATGATAGAGTTGAAAAATGTAACTGCCTATACTGCAATAAAAAAAGAAGAAAAAAAGAAAAAAAAGTGAATTTAGAATTCAACTTAGTGTAACTTCAACCTCAAAATACTTTACAACTCAGTTCATGTTCTCAGTCTCATTTTGTGTCTGTATGCAACTAACAGGGTTTATTTTGTGATTTAGCTCTTTTTTCATTTTCTTTTCTTTATTTCTTTCTCTCCTCACTAACTACACTGGTTCATGCACACACTTGATCTGTGTGTTCTTACATTAAACATTATTTCTTATAATACGTTTATTAAAGCCTCTTTTGCTTTTGTATTTACTGATCGAACTGTGTTTTCAAAACTGAAAATTGAGATGAGGCGTAAGGAGTAGAGGGTTGTAATTGTCACAATCTGTATCTGCATGATACAGATTATGACTGACTGGCAGTATCCACAGTGGCTGATCATTAGTGACAGAATGTTACTGATGTTACTGAGGACTGATCATAAAACCAACATAAACTCACCAGTGGGCTTTCTTAGAAGGAGAGTGTTTCATAATTAACCTGAAAATATATACTATGCTTATTTTTATGCCTTTTGGGAATATGAAATAAGAGAAGAAAAGTATAAAGAAGATTTCTGTTCTTCTGTCTGGCATTGGCCATTTACTTGGGAAATCATGACATATACAATTAGAAGGAAACAAAATCTTTTTAAAATTGAGGTATTATAAGCTAATAAAATGAGATAAACTGGGTAATCTAATTTAGTTAAGTTAAAAAGTGAGTTGCTGATGGTTCAGAAAAGACATTTAACTTAAAAATAGAAGAGCATGCTTTGTTAGCTGAAGCCAAGGAAGTTTTCCTGAAAGAGGAGTGGCTTCAGCAGACTCCTACAGGGCAGGGACCAGTGCTGGACAGCAGTTTGAGAAATAGGCTGGGTATTGACAGCAATGACGTGTGTGTAGGAGCAAACTTCAGGCTGCAGCAAGAACTTTCAGAGACTTTCAGAGCAAGGCTGGGTGGGGAAAGTTCAGTTTCATGTTATGGTGAGGCATTTAGAAACGGTCAGAAGTGCTTGGACAGGATTCACACTTGTGGCAAACAGCTGTGGTCCCGGGCAGCGCCATTGCTGCTACTTCAGACCCTGGGATTGGCTCTGAGTTTTTACAATGTGTAAAGTGAAGAGTTTTAGTTCCAGTCAGGAAAAGATGACAGTGTGTTCCCTGTCAGTTACAAAGAAATGAAATGAAGAGATTTACAAAAGGTAAAATTTATGACCTCTCAGTATTCTAACACCAGCCACTGTTTTAAGATTTCCATAATTATCTCAACTTTGCTTTGCAGACCTTGATGTATACACGTAGAGGCTCACACTGCTGATGGAATGAGTAAAGGCAAAATCTGAGCTAAGATGATTTGACTTTAAGAGAATCCTTATCAACCTACATGAGCAGTGTTTGGGGAAAAATGATCTTTAATTATTAATCAAAGTTATAACCTAGTCAAATTTAGTGTTACTTGAGACCTTCATGGTAGCCCTTTTAGTGAGTAAATCAGATTTATATTTTAGTTCTCTGACTTGTAATTACATGATGTCGTTTAGCTTCCCTGTCAGCACATCTGAGTGTCCAAGTGGTCTGCTGCAGTTTTCCCTTGATTAAAGTGGACTCATCTCCTAAAGAGAGACTTAACATTCCTTACTCCATATTTTCCCTTTATAAAAAAAAGTGATTCTATTTTTTTAAAGTTCTACTGTGGTGACTTGTTGAATGGTGTTTTTGGAAAGATATTCTGGAAGTGGCATGAAGGAACGATTGAAACATGGAAGACTTGAAGGTGAAAATTTCGCTAGGCTACTGCTGTAATGACCAGTGGTGTGAGAAGATGAATGTTTGGGCTGCATAGTAATCATGCAAGAGAGAGAAAAGGATAACACTAAAAATGTCCTGACTGAGGATGTAAAAAGTAATAAAAAAATGGCAACTTTACAAAATCAAAACAGTGAAGATGATTCAAGAAATCATCAAGTAAACATATTTGCCACGTTGGGCTGAAGATACTTGCCATATGAGATTATTGACAGTAGATTTTGAAGCGATTCACGAAGTTAAAGGCATAATAAAATGCAGTCTATTACTGTGCTCTAAGAAGTTATTGCCTAATCAGGAGATTAATGCTGGTTCCCACACTCAAACCTCTGAGGTCACCAATGTTTAAGTTGGCAAACCCTGGGTAGACTTGGCTGTGCCCCTCACCCAAAGACCCCACTTTCTTTATCTTTGCTCATGGTTCTGTGCTTTAAGATACAGTTTTTTTTTTCCCCCTCAATATATATGATGACTCTAGTCTTTAATCCAGGTCCTTTTTACATTTCTGGTCACATGCAGGGGGCCTTCATTTATCTGTCCCAACACACACTATCTTCCTCCACAAATTTTCACCTTCCCACCTAATCCTGACAAGGACACCCTTAGTTTGGGAGGATTAAGGCAGTTAGCAATGAAAAGACTTGACAATCACCTGTCAAACCATTGTGTGAAAGGAGGATCAAAGATACAAATTGACCTCTTTCAGAAGACGCAATAGGATTTGGCCAGAGCTAGGCTTCAAACCAAGCTGACCTGCCTCCAGGCTCCAGTTTCTGCCATGCTGGATGCGTGAATGGGGAGGGGAGTAGAAGAAATCAGAGAGAAACATGTAGGTCAAAGCGGATCAGCGCACACATGTGATCTCGTGTGATCTCTCCTGACAGCTCGGCCCAGGACGGTCTCCTTGGCCAAATGCAGTGGGTTCATTCTGCTGGAAGTTTGTGAGAATTGGTGATTACATGGCATCAGCTCTGTGTTTTTTAAATTCTTGGCTTAACGAATGCTAGGTAAGTCTGCATTGGAAACATGGACACGGTTATTACCTTGTTTGGTCCTTGCATTTTTCTCCGAGGTCTTTGTGAAAGTCCAGGAAGATGGTCTAGTGACAAGGACTTCCGTGTTGTTTGGGAGGAGTTAACACAGCCCCCACCGCAGAGCCCTGGCTCCAGGCGATCTGTGTTCAATTATGGTAAAACGTTAAGCTAGCTGAATGAGAATTTTTCTGGTTACTTGAGTCTGCCTTTTGGACCCCATTAGTTGTTCACTCATTAAATCATTTACATTAACCCTTCCCAACTAGTCCTAATAATCAGCTTTTAAGTATCTTTCTGTTCTGTGTTATTTCTCATTTAGGTTTTCTTGGGCACGTAGCCCTGGTCCCTGGTAAAGAATCCACATGCATTAGATGTTCAGTGTTGAATAGACTCTGTACGGCTTATTCGATCGCATCCTAATTTTGTTTCTTGCTTCAACGGGGAATGTAACGTTTGTACTTCAGACCTCAATTTTATTCTACATCCAGAAAAAGCTCGCTCTTATAAAATAATTGATCATCTTAAAGTAACAGTGTCTCATTCCAAAGAAAGTCTGTTTTCTTTTTTGGTCCACCTGTGTGTTAGTTGTTACATAAATTTAGTGTTCTCTTAGATTTTATCATGTCTTCTAAAAGTGATGCTTTAGAATAATGTTTGGAATGCCTTGCCACCCTCAACCCTAGTCTTCGTGAATTGGAGAAGCACACGTGAAGTTGGGAATTTATTTCCAAACCTTCAGTTAACTTTGGCTATTCCAAGAGCAAACAGTTCTGCCCGTGTTTGAGTGTGGAATGAATGTGTTACATGGCTTTCTTGTTTTTTAAAGAAACAGCAGTGTATGGCATGGGGAGGGGCTGCATGCATGTAGTCCCGCAGGGACAGGCTGCTGCTTTATTGCAGTGTGAGGCCTGGAAGCTTTCGTCACCAGGAGGTTTGAGAAGTGATGAACTGTGCGGCATTATATTCCTTTTACCTTCTTCCCTCTCATATAAATGATGACAAATTGCCTGGTTGTAAATTTGAAAGTCCCTAAATGGCATTTTTGTCAAAGCCTTTAGAACAAAATGCTTACTCGGAGAGATTTTTAAGTCTTGGGAGACAGGGTGGTGGGGAGCAGTCCTAATTATTATGCATCATGACACAATGCATTATGCATCATGCTTGCTTTTCTGCTTTTTAAACACTTGTTATGGATGATGAAACTAATTTAAACGGACAAACAGGGTGCTCTCCTGCACATCTTCCCTGTGATGTCATATTCTTCTTCTAGGAGGTTTCATCAACACCTCCCGTGGAAGCCCCTCAAACATGCACATTTTAATAAGACACTTTAATAATTAGCCTAGAGATAATTGTCAGTCAAGGGACCTTTTATCAGAGGTGCCTTGAAAGTGGCATGTTCACAGAAGAAAGAAGTGATCTGATTTGCATTTGTGCTGGCTTCCCTTTCCTCCTGGCGTTTATACGGAATGAAATACTACAAATGGGGAAGAGTGTAAAAAAGGAAAAGTGTGGGTGTGGAAGGGGAAGCCAGAGCTGTCAAACTGTTAAGACAAATGGGGCTTAGAGAATCCTAATTAAACCTGAAATTGCTTAGAAACAGGAAGTATGTATTCCTAATTGTTGGCACCAGGAAAAAAAAAATCTAATTTACTGCATATCTTTAAATAAAGATAACCCATTATTTGGCCTACGAGATTTCAATCCTTACCTATTGCAGAAGTGAATGTAGTGACTTTAAATGCTGTGAAGTTCACCTCCAATGTTCAGCATAAGATGTAGTAGAGAAGACGTTCAAAAAAGAAGTGGTACTGGAAAGTATGTATAGATCTTTGTCTTTTATTTTCTTCTCCTGGATGTATTCTTGTTATTCTGGGATAATTTTTGGTGTCTTTGAGCCCTCAGAAATATTGAGTATCTGAAAAATTAAAATGAATACGAGTATTCATTCATTCATTCATTCATTCATTCATTCATGTTCTGAAGACAACCCCCGCCGTGTGGCTTTCAGAATAACAAAGTGCTGTCTGCTGGGCTAGGACTTTGTTTCCTAGGAGGATGCTGAGTCTCTGATGTAGGAGATGACCAGGTTCTCTTCTGTCACTGCACCTCTTGATACAGATGATCAACACCCCTCCCTTAAAAAAAATTTTTTTTTTTTAATTTGGGAGGCAGAAGAAGCTTCTCGCATCTTGACATCTCAAATTCATTGTCACAAATTTAGGGGCAGGGCTAAGGACAAACCACTGTCATTTTTTTCACCTTTACTCAAGTTTCAAAACACACTACTGCTCTTCTTGTAGGATTTTGACCTTCATTTATTTAAAATACACATTTAACATGAGAGCCCCACCCTTTAATAAAAGTTTTTTTTGCTGTTTTTTAAGTTGTTTCCATGGTAGACTGGAAGAAGTGAGAGACTGGGACGTCAGGAGCTGCAGCTTCTATTTCTGGTTGAGTCTCTAACTTTGGAATCTGTTGAGGTCTCAACCAGGTCGCCTCACCGGCGGTGAGCACTGCGAGGACAGGTGCAGGGATAGCTGGCGGTCTGTTGGGGACTTGCGTTATGCTGCGGACTGTAGCCCCCGTCTGTGATGGTCACATTTAACTCTCATAGAAATCCTTCATTTTACCTCTCTGCCCTTTACAGATGAGCAAACTGAATCACAGAAAGGCTGAGGAACTTGCCCAGTGTCACTCAAGGTGGGTAGTCAGGTTGAACCCAGGTCTTCTGACTCAGGACCAGCATTTTTATCCCAAATTCCTAAAACCTGGCTCATACTGCTTCCTATGTCTATTTCAATCACGAAATTATTGTTAACATCAAATCAAATGGTCGTGTTGCACGTGAACATCCTTCGAAAAAAGGAAATGCATCTTGGTGTGTCACACTACCATCACTGCCGCTTTCTCAGGATTTCATTTGTAAAACACAAATAATAGCAGCTTCCCTGAGAGACATTGGTGCTTCTTAAGTGGAAGAGATTTGATGAGCATTGGGAAATTTTGTCTTTTAAGTTTTCCAGCGAAGGTTGGTGCCAGCTTTATCCTGGAGATAAAGAGACCTCCATTTGTTCACATGCGCGAGGGCTTTCTGTGTCTCGGTGGGTGAGCAGCCTGCCTCTGCTGCGTTATCTGTGTCAGCCAGGTGGTGGGCTCCAGGAGTGGGGGCGGCTGGTTGAAACAAACGAGCTTTGTTTAGGGTGAAAATAACCTTATCTTGTGATGGTCTGACCATTCCTGTTTGTCCTGAGGAAATTGCTAGGCAATAGGCCTCTCCTGGTATACAAACACAGTTTAGACTGAGGTTGCTTTAAGATTTCTTTTTTTTTTTTTTACAACTAGAAATCAACAAAATGGCAACAACCTGAAGGGTGAGGGTGGTGACAGTAGGTCTTTTTTCTCCACTCAGCCCCTAAATTGTCAGTTTTAACTGCCTGCCTCCATTACCTGCTGTAGTATTTGAGCATTCTCCTTCAGAAGCAGGTTAAGTCATGTTTGGAAGATGTGATATGTATCCTCTCAAGAACTTATTTTTATTTGTGTTCATTTTGAACTTGTAAATCTTCATCCTATTGTTAAACACCGCAATTGCCTTATGAATTGCTGTTTTTGGTTAATATGAGATCAGTAGGCCTTCCCAGTATTTTTCATGGCCATAAAATAATTGAAGGTCAGTATGTGAAGTGTGGACATTTCAGTTATCTGGTCTACCTCCTATTAACTGAATTGCCTCATTGCCTCTGGTGGATGGTCCCAGTGTTTTTATTTCTGCCTGTACAACTGCAAGGATGTGGTTCCAAGTCAATCATATCTACAGGTCAGTGTCTCATCTTATGCTTCCATTATAACCTCTTCCCCCAAGATTAACTAAAATCTCTCAACATCAGTGAACTATTTATTTGTCAGTGTTGCTTTGCAGCCTTCAGTACCAACGCAATGGAGATAACCAACATCAATGCATATCTTTGTATGAGCTTTTAAAATTTCTATTAGATGTAACAGAAAAAGTAATATTTCTTTCTTCATAGCATGTCTTTTCAGGAGAGATTTCAGCACTTCTAACGTTGGTCTTTACTAATAGATGGGACTCCCGTTCCAGTTGTTCGTAAGATATCACTGACAACATTAGTACAGCTTGAAGCATCTTAGCTTGAAGTTAAACACTGAAAAATTTTTTTAAAGAGTTCTGAAGGGTGTAACTGGAAGCATGCACAGCTGGAGAGTCTACATGGTTTGGTTCTCCATGTGTAGAACTAGACACTTGGCACACTCAAACCCTAGTTTGGTGGCACAAATAAAGCTGTTTCTCAGTGCAGTCCAGGTGCATTCTGGCTACAGATGGCTGTTGGGGCCTTTGCAGTCTGTGTCCTCTTGGGCATTTATGTGCTTGCTTGGCTGCAGCAGTGCATTTCAGCTGTGTCCATGTGACCACTAGAAAATCGCAAGTGGCCAAAAGATTCAGTGAATCAGTCCTGCCCTAGACCCCTGTCTTCATGTATTACAGTTATTTGGATTAATGGCCATATGTTCAGTCTCATGGGCTTCTATTCTCTTGCTCAAACATGGTCTTTAGGTCAAAAAGATGTGGGTTCAAATCCAGTTAACTCATCCTCTAGTCTTTTGTGGAATGAAATGGTATTTTCATTTCTGTTGTTTCGAACATCACCAAATATATTTGGCTGCATTTTAATGCAAATATGCTCTTTGTTGTCTACCTCATTTTCTACTATCCTCTTTTCTTCCTTTTTAACTCTTCAGAGTCAAATTTCTCTAAAGACATGTCTACACTCTCTAGCCCTGTGTTCTTACTTTGTACTCACTCAACACCCAATGTGTCAACTCCAGTCAGCCCTTTCCCTTCACTCAGTTTACTCCAAGGTCGCCAGTGACTTCCACAGTGCCATATTCAGTGGACAGTTCTCCATCCTTACACCCAACACTGGTGACCACTTCTTCCTCATTAAAACGGTTTCTTCCTTTTGCTTCCAACTTCCATCACTCTTCTGCTTTCTCTTTTATTTTTGTGGTCTCTGACTAGTCTGCTTGGCCGGCTCATGTATGATCTTTCAGTGTTAGAATTCCCTAATGCTCAAGCCCAGTTTCTCTTATGTTTTTATTCTCTACTCTTTTCCTGGGTAGTAAAATACATGCCCATTGCTTACAGTTTTCAGCTCTAACCTGGGTTTCAGTTGTCTGGACATAGCCACTTGAAACTCTCAAAATCACTTCTAAAGCTAATACTCCAATCCAAATTCCATCTTCTCCCTCTGTTCCCCACAAATAGCCATGCCAAAATGGTGTGGTTAAGAATCGTACATATGTAGACATAAAGAGAGCATGGGAGGTAGGAGGAAGCTCAGGTGCCCCTGGAGCCCTGGATGTGATGTTTGTTGAGGGCTGTGGTGGCAAGGATGGTTGTCTGGGTGTTAGGGACATGCAGAGTGCAGCACATGGGCTCCTGATCTGAAGACGTGAGCACTGGGGGGTTACCTGGAAGACTGGGTGAGCCATCATCATCTTCCACATACTCTGGTATGATTATTTTGGACCTGAGCATGTGCATTGAAAGGGAAAAGGTTTATTTCTTGTTCAGAGTGGCTCTTTGGCATGAGGCAGTTTGTGAGAGCAAATGCTAAGGATTTCTGGCTGTTATCACACTCTGGTGCTGCTTCTTGCCCCTTGGTTACTTTTCTCTATCTAAAGGAAACTTCAGATCCAGCAATCTTACTTCTGGGCATATATTCAGAAAAGACAAAAACTCTAATTTGAAAAGATACACACACCCCAGTGCTCACAGCAACACTATTTAAAATAGCCAAGACATGGGAGCAGCCTAAGTGTCCATTGACAGATGACTGGACAAAGAAGTTCTGGTATTTATATATGATGGAATATTACTCAGCCATACAAAGAATGAAATGTTGCCATTTGCAGCAACATGGATGGACCTAGAGATTGTCATTCTAAGTGAAGTCAGCCAGAAAGAGAAAGAAAAATACCATATGAGATCTCTCATATGTGGAATCTAAAAAAAGAAAAAAAGAAGACCCTAATGAACTTATCTACAAAACAGAAAGGACTTGCAGACATAGTAAATAATCTTATGGTTACTGGGGGAAAGAGGGTGGGAAGGGATAAATTTGGGAGTTTGAGATGTGCAAAATGTTAGCAAAATAGATAAAAGATTTCTTCTGTATAGCACAGGGAACTATATTCAATATCTTGTAATAACCTTTGATGAAAAAGAATATGAAAACTCATATATGTATGTATATGGATGACTGGGACATTGTGTTGTACACCGAAATTGACACATTGTAACTGGCTATACTACAATAAAAAAAAGTTTGCAAAATGCTCACTTGACATGTTGGCTCTCTAAACGCAGAGCTGCAGATACTAATTTTGGGGTTCTGACTAATACATAATTTTATGGAACCAAACTTGAGTCTGTTTGCCCATCATACAGTAAAACCAGTCTACTGACACCAGATTGTGGTGAAGGAAAGTACAGTGTTAATTGCGGTCATCAAGCAGGGAGAACAGGAGGTTCATGCTCAACAGACATGAACTCCCCGATGAAGTTTTCAAGGGAAGTTTTTAAAGGCAACATGAGGGGTGAGGGTTGTGGTTGCCTGGATGCTCATGGATGCTCTTCTGATTGTTGGTGGTGAGATAACAGGGTGGTGGTTAGGGAATTAACATCACCAACCGTCTGGTTTCATCCAGTCTGGGGTCTTTGTGCTTGTGGTCAGCATGCAGTGAAATTCTTCCACCTGTTAGGGGTTTTAGTATCTGCAAGAGAACTAAAGCATGTGGCCCGGGATGTTATCTGTAGCCCTTGAGGAGGAAGTAAAGTTTCCTTGACCTTGTTTTATAGATAAAGTATTATTATTATTTTGAATTGTTTGACTATTTTTCTTTGCTTTTGTATTTTTTTACTTCTCTGATTAAATTTGCTCTTTGGAACTCAGGAAAGGCCTAGGAGGCTAAAGCTTTTCTATAAATAAGAGGTGGGTAGGGAGTTGGGGGAGAAGGAGTCTGTCCTAGAAAGGCCTAGCAGAGCCTTGCTTGGTTTCAGTAATACTCTTAAAAAGCCAGTCTTCAAATATCACATGGGGGCTCTTTTTCTTCCTCCTTGAGAGTCTGCATGTTACAGCATGAAAGTGATGAAATCAGACCTTCTCCTCTTTGATGTTTACTAGAAAGGGCTTTTGAAGCCCTCACCAAGGGCACACCGAGCTTCTCAGTTTTATCTGATGACCGGCTGCACCAGGGCTCTTCCCTAGGGGCCCGGTGGCACCAAGCTGAGTATTTCCTACCCCCTCTCCCCAGTCATGGTATATCCTCTCATTTCAATCCTGCAAGAACCCTGAGTAGATTTGTATTAGTATACCAGTTGCACAAGTGAGAAAACTGGGGTCCAGGGAAGTTAGAGCTGTGCAGCTAATAACTGATGGGGCCAGGATCCAAACCCAGATCTCTCAGACCCTAAAGCCTGAACTCCCTACGCATCCACCTACGTTCCTGGCTGAAAACTCTACTCCCATCAGGAGTAGTCTGGACCTCCTGGGCCAAGGAGAGTTTCCAACAAATCCTTTTCTTTTGGTATGCCTCTGAGCCCCTTTTCAGTGAACCTCCAGAAGTAAAACAACTTACACTCCTCCAAGAGAACTTTCTTCCCCTGAGTATTACTGTGCCATTCCTCCTGAGTGCAGGCCTGTGGGTGAAGGATTCTACTCAGGAACTTCTGATTGGTCCAGCGACAGGCTTCATCAGAACAGAGGCTGCATTCATCAGTGTCCCGCAAGGAGATGCACAGTACCATTTAGACTAAAATGGAAAGCAGCTTCAGCTGTCTTCTTTGTCCACAAGTTCAGCCACGTGGGCTGTAATCTGACAGTTTTAGCAGAGGAGCCAGCAGCCTCTGGCATTGTGGCATGGTGGACGGATGGCTGCCCCTTCTGCAGCACTACTGTTATCTGGCCCCAAATCAGGAGGTGACATACATTCACTGATACATTTTTTTCCCCCAAAGACAGACTTGCTGGGTCTTCAGCTAAATGTCATATCTGCTTCTCAGACCCACGTCATCACACTTTCCCTAGACATGGTGCTCCTGAGTCACTTACATGAGGATATTTGGGGGGAAGGGTTTTATGAGACCTTTTTTTTTAAAGTATTATTTTGATGTCCAGAAAAAAGTCTTTTTTTTAACTCTCCATTAAAGTTCAAAAAATAATTATTGAGTGATGACTGTAGTCAAGAGACTCTGCTGTGAATATAACAAAGAAGAAAACACCAGGTGACAAGAAGGGTTAGTCTCAGTGGAGACACAGACACATGTTAGCTAACTCTAGTCAGAGGCAGGGTAGGGTCTATGCTCGGTGATCACAAGAGTCAGCTTTTTTATCTACCTTTTTCTTTTATTTTCATATTTTAAACATCTTCACTGAAGTGTAATTTATGTAGCATATGATTCACTTGTTTTAAGTACAATTCACTGATTTTTAGTTAAGTTTACAGAGTTGTACAACTGTTGCCACAATCCAATTTTAGAACCACTCAAAAATATTTCTCCACCACCCAAAAATATCCCTCATGCTTATTTGCAGTCACTCCTCATCCCCACCTCCAAGCCCCCAGTTTTAGGCAACAACCTCTACTCTCCTTCCTTTATAGACTGGCCTTTTCTCTGTATTTCACATAAATGGAATCTCATAATATGTGGTCTGTTGACTAGTTTCTTCACTTACTGTAATGTTTTTGAGGTCCATCCATGTTGTAGCATTTATCAGTGCTTCATTCCTTTTTATTGCCAAATAATATTCTATCATATGGACTAACCACATTTTGTTTATCCATTATCTAGTTGATGGACATTTGGATTGTTTCTGCTTTTGGCTATGAATAATGCTGCTATGAAAATTAGTGTACAAGCTTTTGTGTGGAGCTATGTTTTAATTTTTATTGGGTCTATACCTAGGAGTAGAAATGGTCAACTTATGTCTAACATTTTAAGAAACCACCAAACTGTTTCCAAAGCAGATGCATCCATTTTACATTCCGACCAGCAGTGTGTGACGATTCCAGTTTCTCCACATCCTTGTCAACACTATTATTGCTTATCTCCTTTATTACGGCCCTTCTACTGGGTGTGAAGTGGTATCTCAGGGTGGTTTTAATTTGCATTTCCCTAAAGACATACTGTTGAACATCTTTTCATGTGCTTGCTATCTATTTTTAAATATATTTTAGGTGAAATGTTCCTTCAGATCTTTTGCTTATTTTTCTCCTATTCTTTTTATTTAAGAAAGCTGTAGAGAAGGTTGAGCAACATGGAAAGCTCCAGGTGTGGGTGATCAGTTTTCCTGTGAAAATTTGCATACAGGTTTTTGTGTGAAGCTATGTTTTCATTGTTCTTGGGTCTGTACCTAGGAGGAGAAATGCTAGGCCATATGGTAAACTTACGTCTAACATTTTAGGAATTTGGATACCACATGATTAGGTGGTCAACCAGCAACAGAATGCAATAATAAACAACTAATCAAATATTTATAATGCTTTTCATTAAATATTACTTCAGGTCTGCTATGCAAGACTAATTTCTTATGAAGGTGAAATTAATGGGAATCCAGCCCTTGAATATATTTATATATATTGTAGCATTCATACATTTTTGGACTTCACGACTGTCAAAATGAAAGATAAGGTTTGAATACCTCTCAGACTTGGAAATAAGTGATGTCACTTTTTACCCAAGGTCATCCAAAGCTACTTGTGTAGCAATTCTACATGCAAAATACTCAAGCTAGAATGAGACTTTAAATATTATCAGATACCCACTAGGTAAACTTGGAGAAACAAAACTTGAGTTTGTTGGGCAACACATATTTATTGAGCACCTGCCGGGTGCCAGGCACTGAGGGGAAATGGGGTCACCCACACGGTCCCTGCCCTTGTGGAGTTGACGTTAAAGAGATAAATCAGTAATGGCAGCATTCCAGAGTTCATTGGTAACAGAGGAGAATGCGCACTGGGAGTGCCTAGTGGGGCACTTAATCTAGCCTGTGGGACCCATCTCAATTGTGGCAAGGCCTCCATGGCATACTGAAGGATCTGAGAAAAGGTCAGCAGGACTGGTGTGCAGAGGATGGGGATACACCAGGCAGGATCCCAGTGGTAAACGGATGGCACGCTCAGGAATGTTTAATAAAGGCGCCATTTATGAAGGTGTGGGCTGGGTGTCAAGAGAGTACAAAGGATGGTACAATGTCCTGAGTCCTGTGATGGCCGACTTGTCACCATCCTTAAGCCTGGTAGGGTCAGGGGATGATGGAGTGGTTCCCAGAACTTGGAAGGAGAGGACCGCTTTATAGGAGGAGTGATCTTTGGTTGGCAAATGCAGCAAGCTAAGGAGGCCCATCAGGAAGTGAGCCATGGGATTAGTGACTGACTCCACTTTCCTTCCCACCTCTGCTCTCCTTTAAGGGTGCCCACTGCCCTGAGCCCTCGGGAAGCCAGAGGGCATGGGCAGCTCTCTGATATAGTCAATACTGGTCATCCTCCTGGGCCAGAGAGCAGGGTGGAAGGGAATGTAGATGAGCATACCGAAGGGATCTTCCCAGAGGAAGAAGAGGGACACAGAGAGGACTGGAGAAGTGGACAGTGGCCAGATTATAATGAGGTGGTTGGTTTAAATCAAGGATTAAGTTTTTTTTTTTTTTTAATTGAAGTACAGTCAGTTACAATGTGTCGATTTCTGGTGTACAACGCAATGTCCCAGTCATGCATATACATACATATATTTGTTTTCATGTTCTTTTTCATTAAAGGTTATTACAAGAGCCATTGGGCAGTTATTAAGGTATTTAAGCAGGGGAGCCATGTGATCATATTATTATAGGAAGGTAGTGAGGGAGCAGAGTAGAAGATGGATTTGAGAGGTGTGAGAGAGTGGATTCTGGAAGGGGGTCATGACAGCTCATTAAGAGAGATGATGGGAGCTTGGACGAGGGGCTAGCAATGCAGCTGGGGAAAAGTGAGCCAATCTGAGATGTATTTACAAGAGTCTGGTTTGGGAAGCTGGGTGGACATGCCGTTTATTGATGCAGGGAACACTGGATTTAGAGCATGAGCAGAGTCAGTGGATAATCAGTGATGATGGAGAGGACAGGGATCCAGGAGGAACCGGGTATCACGGGAAAAGTTGGAATGAAGAAGAAGCCTTGCTACCCCGCTGAGCGTCCATCCCCAGGAAGCATCACCCTCTGGAAGAATAATGTCTGTGCTTCTGTTAAAAGGAGGTTTGCAGACTCTGGGCTCTTCTGATTCTGAACCAAACTCAGCATCAGTAAGGCCATCTCCACACTCAGAACTGCAGGGAACCTGTCTTCCAATCTCCCTATGGACATGACTGGAGGACTGCTTTGTACCAAACAGGCCACTGTCTCCATTCTAATCCAAGTGAGGGAAGAACGGATCAGATCCTGGAGCATTTGCAGACTAGGTGGTGGTTGTGAGATGATTAAAGTCATTTTCAGTGACTGTTTTCCCCTTTTCTTTATAAAGAAGGAGGGCAGACTGGCTCCTGAGATTGAGGGGGTCTCAGGCTTGGGGAGGTTAGAGAAGGTGACAGGGCCATTGTGAAGAGCTGGAGAGAGGCATTTCTTGGGAGACATGGAGGGGCCTGGGCAGGTTAGTGACCACGTGTTTATTGTGACACAAATCCTCCCACTTGTATTATTTTCTCCAGCTACACTGAAGGGTCCAGATATGGGCATGAAGGTGACTTTTTCCCATTCTCTGCTTCCTCTCTGCTTCTTCCCTCATAATCTGTCCAAGTCAGAATTTAGCATATGTCTTATTTTCGGCTTTAGTTAGTAACTCTAGTAATTGCTAACTCCCCAAACAACTCAGTGGTTTAGTGGTCATAGAAACACAAATATGTCACCTTTACAGGTGGTGAACTCTCAGAGAGAGGAGGGAAAGGCTGGAGGCCCGTGATGGGTCACTCATGGATGTGGTGATGGTGAAAATACCTTTCAGGTGCTCAGCCCTGTCTCACTAAGGAACCTAAAGTCTCTCTGTCTTTAGCAGATGTTCAGTCACCTCCACTGCCTGCTGCAGTTGCCCTCCGTTATCTTCTTGGGCTTGGGGTGGCACATGTGGCTCATGTGGTTCACACAGTGGCAGAGAGGTGTTCTCATCATTGCACTGCCTTCCAAGCAGAAAGAGGCCACAGGAAAGGCAAAGGCATTGTTTGCATTTGTAAAGCAAGAGCTTCTGATCACATGTGTATCTTCCATATGGCAGATGTGCTGTGATTGTTCTTTTTTTCTTTTAAACATACGCGTTTTCAGCTGCGCAGCCCTCATCAGAGACTTGGGGGGAAAGAACAGGAAATTTAGGAAGGAGTATTTCTTTTCCTCCCAGAAGCCCACTTACCTGACTTACTTTCAATTTAGTACTTCTGAAGAGACGCATAGTGTGTCAGGACTTTAAAATATCAACAAAATTGTGCCAAATTGCTGCTCTGAGAAGAGGAATTCTGTGGGCTGGGCCCTGCCTGGCTGATTGGTAGGTGTGGTAGGCTGAATAATGCTGTAACATCCCCAAGATGCCCACGTCCTAACCTCCATAGCTGGTGGATATTTTTTCATATGGCCAAAGAGATTTTTGCATATGTATTAAGGTTATCCTGGATTAGCTATTAGGTTTGATGTGATCACAGGGATCCTTCTAAGATCAGAGGGACATCTGGGGATGTGATGATGGAACAGGAGCCTGGAGTGATGTGAGGAGGGGGTCACAAGCGAAGGAATGCAGGCAGCCTCAAGACGCTGGAAAAGGCAAGGAACCAGCTTCCTCCCAGAGCCTACAGAGGGTGCACAGGTCTCCTGACCCTTGATGTTAGTCCCATGAAAGGGATCTTGGACTTCCGGTCTCCAGAACTGTAAGAGAATGTATTGGTATTGCGTTAAGCTGCCAGATTTGTGTTAGGCCATTACAGTAACAGCAGGAAACTAATATTGAAAGATAATTTATTTGGAGGTTTTCTCCCTTGTGTTTCCCTGGTCAGTTACCCTGATGAATTCACGTGATTGATTTTCATGTGAGGGGACCGGGGAGGTGATGCCAGAAATAAACTTGAATTGATGTGTTAGCTCCCATCCCAACCTGTTGACAGTGTAGAAGCAAAGTTAGTGAGGAGGCACCACCAAATTTAAGCCACAGCAGTCTGGTCCTGTCAACCCAGACCACTCCAGAATATAGCAAGTATTCTGGCAGGAGAAACACAGATGTGGCAAACACAGACTCTGAATTAAGCACAGGAAATTTTCCTTTTGGTCCAGACTTTCTCCTTATATATGTGACTCAGTGTTGTCTTTTGCCTACAACCATAGTTGGTTGTATCTAAAAATATAAGCATAGGGTAATGATATTTGTGGAAAATACTATCTCATTCTACTCTTGAAAGTAAAATATTTCAGTGGCTTAGGCTATGATTTGTAAAATTGGGAAGAATTTCTCTCTCATTTATGCTTAAGTCTTTGATCTAAATTGTTTCAGTTTTAAACCTTTTAAAATATTTATTTTCATTTTTTCAAGTTGAAAGTAAATACTGAATGTAAACTATTTGTGCACAAGCCCAAGACACAAGAAAACACTCGTAGTTCTACGATGTAGAGATAGATACTGTTAACATTTTGGGGTATCTTTTGTCAAATGTTTATAATTAGATGCTGTCTGATTTTTTTTTTTACTGCTTTCTGAACATTTCCTCACATCAATATATATAATCCTATAATATAATTTTATAGTGGCAGCATTCTATTTTATTATATGTATCTTCCACAATTTACTTAGCCAGTTCCGCTACTGTTGTGTATTTAGATTGTTCCTGGAATTTTACTGTTGCCTGTTCATGTGCTTTGCCCATTTCTTTTTTGGTATGTTGTTTGAAAAATACGTTTGGGAGTTTTTTGTTGTTGTTGTATGTTAGGGTTATTAATTTTTAACAGATGTGTACAATGTTGAAGTTCATTGTTTGCAGTTTAATTTTGTTTATGGTGAACTTCTTTAACATATAAATATTACTAAATTTTATGTACTCTAAAATATCTGGCTTTTCCTTTTTGGGTGTGTCTGTGGTGATTTATATTCCCTATTATTTACAGATTGATTTTCTTTAATTCTGATGGCATATCAGATCTTAACCAGCTTCTCCTCTTAAATCAAAACAACTTTTTTTCCTCATGGTACCACAGTGGTATTTCTGATCCTTAACCAACCACTTAGTTCATTCATTCTATGTTAAGGACAGTGTTTTGTTTTTTGTTTTTTGTTTTTTTAGCCGTAGCATATTTTTGACCCTAAATCTCCTCTGTTGCCTAATATGATTGTTTGACCATGTGACATCACCTTTTAGCAGCTCCAGGCTGAATTCAAAATATATAAGGATCAATATAATGAGTCTGTGAATGTGCACACACTTACATTGTGAATTAAATACCTGTGAAAAGTAATTTGGATCTAATAAAGGGTCTTTTTTTTACCCCCACATAATAGTGAAAGAGAAATCCCCTATTATATGGCTTCTATTTCCCACATTGAAGTGATGCCCTTACTCTTAATAACACAAACTGATAAATTAGAAAATATCAGATTCTTCCAATTGCAGTAATATTTTGAAGAAAAAGAAATGATTTCTTTCTAACAAGGCAGGGGAAAAAAAAAACCCAGGCTGAATAAGCTCTGGGCTTCTGGAATTTCCCATTCAGTTCTTTCTCTGCTTATGTTCCAAACAATTGCATAAAAGCAATACTAAACAAATGTTTATAGAGGCTGTGCTCCGAAATACTGATAATGAATTCTACATAACAAGCACAATCTTTCCCCCGGCTGTTTGAATTTAAAGTATACATTTTGCAGTAATTTTGATGACTTCATTTTGAATTGGTTCTTAACAGACATTTTGGAACTGTCTCATGTCATGAATTTATTCATAAACCAGCCTGTCAAAAGCCTCAGCTTTCACTGGGGAGAAAGTGTCTCAGATGCAGGGGTGGTTGTTTCACCTATAGCATTCGCCATCTTGAAAGATCATTACTCTTTTCTGTTACTATTTGGATACTCTGGCTCACTGCCACTGGGTTTTAGGACCATGTGGAGAGGAAGCCATGACATTGAGTTCTCAGCTATGCAGCTGGGTAAAGGCTATATTCCTGTTCTAATCATGATGATAACTTGTGCTTGGGAAACTGTGGTGTTTACTGTTATGGTTAATGGTCACTGTCACCCATCAAAAGGGTGATAAACCAGTAATGGGATCTTGGAACAGGAGAGTAAAGATAAATGCAATGTGTCATTTTTTCACATACCAACAGCCCCTAGTGAGGACTAATAGTCCCGAATGTTTATTTCTTCAATAAACAAGCCATTGGGTTGTGAACAAGAGGTCAGCACAGCCAGCAGTGAGGTGTGAGCTCCTCTATCAAAAGACATCATTTGGCGTCTGGAGCACATACTAGAAAATCTCACAGAAACATCCTGGTAGTACAGCGCGTGGCTCCTCCCCCTCTGAGGTCTAAGCAGCAAGGAAAATACATGGATGCTGGTGTCTTTCCATTTCCAGTTCATGGCCCTTTGATCTTGCCCTTTCATGAAGCAAGGCATTCATTCAGATATGTTCAACAGGCACTTCGCATACTTCATTGTGAACATGCATCACTTGGAGATTTTGTCAAAATGCTGATTCTGGTGTGGGGAGCTGAGATTCTACATCTAACCAGCTTCCAGGTGACACATACTGTTTCTGGTCCTTGGACTGCTCTGAGCACATGCTGATACCAGGTTGCAGGAAGGAGGGAGCAGAGCCCAACAGAAGTGGACTTAGGGCCTCCTCTAATAATAGGGTATGTGCTTAAGGGGGCAGAAGAATGTAATGAATGAACATGTAGGCTCTGGCTGTGAGTCCTGGCTCTGCCGTTGCTAAGTGTTGGGTAGTAATAACCCACCCCGAAGTTTCTGTAGCCAACAACAACAACAAACATTTGTTTTTTGCTCCCATGGTGTGTCAGGCAGGGTGTCGGCTACAACTCTGCTCATTTAGGACCACTCTGAAGGCATCCTTATCTGGGTGGGGTATGCCATTTCCCCCAGATCTGTTGGGAACCTGCATTGGCTCCTAAAACTTCTGCTTGCATTTGCATACTTCATGTCTGCTCACTTGCCATTGTCCAGAGAAAATCACATGTCTGAGCCTCACGTCTGTAGGCAGGGAAGCCAGCTCCTCCTGCAAGGTGGCAGACAGGGATGTATCGCTCCCTACAGTTGGGACAGGAACATGGTCTTTCAGAAGCCACTCAGCTGTTACGCACTCGACATTTTCATGGGGTTGCTTTCAGGGCTGGGTGAACTGAAATGGATAGCATACGGTACCTGGCACATAGGAGAAGCTCAATAAGTGTTTGTAGTCGTAATTGCTATTGTTTTTGTTCTTGTACCTCACCTTGATCCTCACTGCCAAGTTGCTGCATCTTCCAGGCTGAGGAAGGTCCCCATTCTTGCCTGCCATGACACATCAAACATGTAGAGGCCGCCTATGGACAGAACAGTCAGGCATTTGGTCATTTAGGCGCTTGCCTGCAGTTCTAGGTGGCTGGGTTATCACACAATCAGTTATTTCCCAGTAATTTTAGGCCATGGCTTAATCTTCCTGCTTATCACATTTTCTGAGTTTTTGCCTCGAGTTTCAGATCACTTGATTGCTCTGTTCCCTGTATTTTTGTCTTATGACCCACTGTTTGGCCTTTCATTCTATGGGTATTTATTGAGTATCCAGTTATATCAGATGTCACATGAGCAGCAGAGACACATAAAAAGTGTGGTACTGTTGTATGAGGACTTATGAGTGTCCCTGAGATGTAAGCCTTTGTTCATTACTGTCCAGTTGCCAAGTGGTGGTGGATGATGCTACAAAGTTGGGATCCAGCCTGAATAAATGGGAAGCTGGGAAGCTCAGGCATCTCCATTGAGCCCAGGGGCATCATTATAGGTTTGTGAGCAGAGCAGGTAGGTTACCTGGGCTTTGGGGGAAAACTTGTGGTCGTATGTACATGTATAGGCTGTAGGAGTGTCCAGTTCTTGGGAACTTGGTGCAGGAGAGGTTATAGGGATGGGACATAGAGCAGTGGTGGAGTGATTGGGGCTGGGATGTCTGTGGATGTTGGAGGAGAGAGTAACCAGTGGCCTGAGAACTCTGAAGGTGGTCATAATGCCGTAATCAGAAAGAGGAATCATGAGCAGACAAATGGTTTAAGTGAGGGTGGAAACGATGCACTCGATCTGGTCATGAGTTTGTGTTGCAAAAGGGATAGCGATGTTGGAAGAAGGGTTTCAGGTAATCTTCAGACCAGTTAACCAGATCAGCTGGTTGAGGATCCATTGTAGAACACATGTTAAAGGTGTATCAAGTCTTAATCTTAGCAGCCTTAACTCAGGGAAGAGTACGGGCCAAAGCATATACAGTCCTTAAATGCTGAAGCATAAAATCTTTGTTGATGCAATGGCTCATCTCACATGGTGAATAATTTTTTTTTCCGATTTGACTAAGAAGAGGCATGATCTATTTATGAATCTCTGTTTTTGGAACAGTGTGTTGTAAAACAAAATTAATGTGTTAAATTTAGCTGTGATTTAAATTGATGTTGCCTGAGTCCCCAGGGGCCAATGAAACTCAAGCAGAGTGGAAAAAAACAGCACTTCTGTTGTTGCCTAATGGTAGAAAAGATTTGAAAATCAAACACATCGAGTTAGCCTCACTGTGCAGCAAGGAACAAAACCGAATTAATTATGAATAAGATGAATAAATAATTTAAACATATCACTTATTGCCTCTTTATTGCCCAACACTTGAAAAATTATTTCAATTAGAAACTTAAACTCAGTTTGATGGATGACAAAAAGTGTGCAGCCCAAGATAAATGTAAATCCCTTTGTGATATAAAAATTTGATTTTGCAGTATGAGGTCTATTAAAAAGAAATTAATAATCTCCAGAAAAAAGAGGTAGTGCCAAGAAAGGTTGGCCTTTTCCCACAGAACATTACTTATTTTAAGAGGAAAAAAAATCAATAAGCTTATTACAGATAATTTTTTTAAGTCAGAGCCACAAAATACTAACCACCAACCTCTCAAACAAAAAAATACTGATAAACATTTGTTTCTTTGAATTTCATATTAAAATCATAGAGTGAGTGTGCTACTTATATTTCACATGATCTTAATTTTCTTCTATGCCCCCAAAATAATTCTCTTTTTTGTGCTTGTCGGCCTCCTGAAACACAGTAGGCACTCTCCCCTTTGTTGCTTCTGCAAAGTGAGGGATTTGTCTGGCTGAAGCCACGCTGGATCTTATCCAAGACATAGTGTCCTCGAAAGCTGGTTTGAGTGCTGTGCTTTCGTGTCCTGGTGCGGCAAGGCCCTCCCTCTGCCATCCCTGACAGAAACAGCTAATGGATGACAACACTGACTTTTGTGGGTTTAGTCTGAACCTCAGAATCCTTCTTATCACAGGACTCCAGGCAATCAGTGCTAGTTGATCAGAATAGGCATGTGGCATGAAACCTACTTGCCATCTGACTGAGGATCCGAAGAACTGAGAATTTGATAATATCTGTCTTGCATATTAACAATTTGTCTGGTTTGTTAACTGCATGCAAATATCTGTCACATGATGTTTTAGTTCAGGCTGTAGGAATGAACTGTTTCTGCTCTGATATATAGAAATTAAAGGCCAGAAGTAAATATTTAAGGAAATTGAGTGACGCACGTATCTTACCTGTTGTACCTACAGATACATCTGTGGGAACTAAATGTAGGCTATCAATCATCTTCCCCTCTGCCCTCCATCCCCAAACAAACGAATCCTCACCACCCAACAAAAAGCAAACACAAAACAGGTGAACACCAGCTGAGTTCCTGATGCCAGTCCAAGCCCTTTTCAATTAATTTTGAAAGTTTCCAGAAATCCTGCAACAGAGGTTGAAGACAGATGTGTTTTGTTTGGCCAACAGGGTGTTTATTTCTTTGATTTGCCCATTTGTGGGTTTCCTCCTCTCCAGATGTCACGGGCTGTTTCCTAGGGTGGCCACAGCAGAGAGCCACAGACCAGGAGCTTAAACCACAGATGTTCATTCTCTCACAGTCTGGAGGCTGGAAGTCTGAGATCAAGGTGTTGGCAAGGCTGGTTCCTTCTGAGGCTGTGAAGGGGACCCTGTCCCAGGCTGTCCCTGAGCTTCTGGTGGTTAGCTGGCAATTTTAGTGACCCTGGGCTTACAGATCTCTGCCTTCATCTTTACATGGCATACTTCCTTTTTGCCTGTTTCCATTTCCAAATGTCCACTTTTTATAAGAACACCAATCATATTGGATTAGGGGCCACCCTACTCCATTCTGACCTCATCTTAACTAAATTCTATTTCCAAACAGGGTCACATTCTGAGGTGCCGAGAGTTAAGACTTCCACATAGGAATTTCAAGGAGACATAATCCAGCCCACAACACAGGCTCATCTCCGTACCTAACAACCATTAAATAAGAATCCTCTATAAATCTAAAGAAAATCAAAAAGGCCTCAAATGGAGTGAGTCCTTATCTTCCCTTTCTGACTTGTGTTCTTGAGGGAGGCGTTGTTTTGTTCCCTTAGTTGAGCCCTGTGAGGGGTAGAGTGACAGGACAGACCTGGGGAGCACAGTCGAGGGTCAGGTCAATTCATGTCCAGAGAGTGGGGGGACATGCCTGCAGTTCTGTGCTTCGTGGCCCCGGTGCCCGGGGTTGGGATTAAGACAGTGAAGAGTAGTGCATTTAGTTATAGCTCAGATGATTATGTAGCCTCTTAGGAACAGGACAAGAAATCATTTCACTGTGTCCTGACTCTAAGAACAAAAATGACATATTTTGATGTTTCATTATTCTGTTTATTATACAAACAACTCCTGACGCTGTGACTGCTTAAGAGAGTGTTGTCAGAGTATTGCAGGTTATCTGTTCTCTTCAGTTTATTAGAGCCTCTTGGAAGAGAGATACAAACACAGCCCACCCCCCATCTGTCTATGTAAAGGCCTTTCCTTCCATCAGGCGGTCACTTCCCCATTGCATGAAGCATAAAGCGTGCATTATGAGCAAACATTAAATACGAATAGAACACTTTCTACTTGCTGTATGATTCCTATAAATTTTTATAAATTGTTATTTAAGTTATGTTATGTTCTATCCTATCATACCCCAGGCATCTTTAGTGTTTAATTGCTCCAGAGGCAGCATACTCACATGTGCACATGTATTCAAACACACACACACACGATTATTCTCTCCAAGAGTTAACAAATTCATGTGATTCCATATACCAGGATGATAGGTCTCTGAGCATCAGACAGCCTCAATAGAAACCATTTACACAAACTTACTGCATATAGTATTCTTTAAATTTCAAGCACATAGAAGGGTGATGAATTCTGAAGTTAATTCTGTTGTAGAGAGCAAATAAGTCATCAGGACCAGTATGGGTTCCATGATGTGTAAGATAAATTGGACTTTAATCAGGGTCAATGAGGAGATCCACCTTGATAAAAGATAACATTTACATCCTGGGGGAGCTCTTAACTGAAAGATTTGAGGCTCCTTTGAGTTCTGGGTAGTGGCTTGTGAACCTTTAATATTGGGAAGGAACATGAATTATCCATTCCTGTACCGAGCTCTCAAAGCAAAGTCTCAGCCTTAGTTGGGAAGCTTCGAACAAGACCTACGTGTGCTCAACTGGCTGAGATGCTCATCAGAGCCACGTAGATAGTGCCTGCTCAGTCAGCTCCCCTCACTGAGGCTGGGAGTGAACATCTGACTTTAAGAAGTAGAGCAGAAAAATCAGTCTGCTCTTCTGCATCACGTGTGGCATTTTAATTACCTAGGCAGCTTATCAGGACATAATGAAGCAGCTGTTATATCATGGAATTTTGCCCCAATTATTGACAAAGCTGCACAGCTGCTTAAATATTGTCATTGTCACAACTAGCATGCTTAGGTTCTAGAGCAGGTGTTAAGCCTGAATTTATTGTCCAACTCAGACAACCACCCCATTTCTGTCACTGTTTCTTTGGAGCCAAAGGATTAAGATTTGCGTGATCCTCTAAAGTGTGGTTCATTTTTATCTCAGTTGTCTTCTCCAGCAGTCAGTTATCTTTCTTCACCTTCTTGATCACCTCAGTGCTTCTCTGGTTTCACTGTGTCTTTTTAAGGTAGCATGAAACCAATCTGTTCTACCAATAGCCTTCCAACAGGTGAGTGTGTAATATTCTCTAATTACTCCAAAGGACAAGATGAAGCATTTATAGTAAAATAACTTTTCTCAGGTCCTCAGTAATATCTTAGTACTGTTTCAACTTTCATGAGTACCAACCATGTATGAAACAATGACATTGCAATAAGAATATTTTTCTAATAAAAATTCTAGACTTTGATTCTGATCACTACGTAGAAAACAATTCTTCTAATGGTTAAATATTAAATGGTTACATTACACCATAAAAAAGTGTAGAAAAGATACATTGCTAAATTAATCTTTTGATTGATTAGTGCATTCCCTCCTAGTAATCTGGTTTAAATTAAAAGTTGGAGTGTGGCTTTAGATTTAAATCATAGAATCCCTTCCATATGTTTTTATGGTAAAGGAATTCTGATATTAAAGGAAAATACACATATGATATTCTCTGAGGAGTTACAGATATTGTGTGCCCAAATTGCTCAATTTAGAGGACCCTAGAGTTTGGAGAAAGTGATTAAAAATAGCTACTGCTAGAAGTTACTTGATGTTACTACCTTTAGGGCAGGGAAGTTGGAGATAAGAACCAGTGATGCCAACTCAAAATGAACCAGAAAGAATGGATTTATATGGGTCAAGCTTCCATTTTGGCCTGGGATTGTGAAGATACAGTATTTCTTCCCATGAAGCTATAAAACAAAAGTTCTTTGTGTTATAAATCAAAATTACACTTTAACCCAAAGGGGAACCAAATTTATTTACAAACAAAAAACCAAATTAGACTAAGCAGGGTCATGTCTCTATTGAATTTTCATAATGTTGTCCTTCTAGATGAAAAAGAAATATGTGCTGTTTAGACATTTTTTATTGTAACATAATCAGTTTATAATGTGTCAATTTCTGATGTACAGCATAATGTTTCAGTCATATACACACACATACATATTTTCATATTCTTTTTCATTATAGGTTACTACAAGATACTGAATATAGTTCCCTGTGCTATATAGAAGAAACTTGTTTTATCTATTTTATATATAGTAGTTAGTATCTGCAAATCTCGAACTCCCAATTTATCTCTTCTCATCCCCTTTCTCCCCTGGTAACCATAAGTTTGTTTTCTATGTCTGTGATTCTGTTTCTGATTTGTAAATGAGTTCATTTGTGTCTTTTTTTTAGATTCCATGTATGAGTGATATGGTATTTTTCTTTCTCTTTCTGGGTTACTTCACTTAGAACGATAATCTCCAGGTCCATCTGTGTCGCTGCAAATGGCATTATTTTATTTTTTATGGCAGAGTAGTATTCCATTGTATAAATATACCATAGATTATTTATCCAGTCATCTGTCAATATACATTTAGGTTGTTTCCATATCTTGGCTATTGTAAATAGTGCTGCTATGAACATTGGGGTACATGTATCTTTTCAAATTAGAGTTCCCTCTGGATATATGCCCAGGAATGGGATTGATGGATCATAAGGTAAGTCTATTTTTGAGGAATCTCCATACTGTTTTCCATAATGGCTGCACCAAACTACATTCCCACCAACAGTGTGGGAGGGTTCCCTTTTCTCCACACTGTCTCCAGCATTTATCATTTGTGGACTTTTGAATGATGGGTATTCTGACTGGTGTGAGGTGATACCTCATGTAGTTTTGATTTGCATTTCTCTGATAATTAGTGATATTGAACATTTTTTCATGTGCCTATTGGCCATTTATATATCTTCATTGGAGAATTACTTGCTTAACTCTTCTGGCCATTTATATATCTTCATTGGAGAATTACTTGCTTAAGTCTTCTGCCCATTTTTGGGTTGAGTTCTTTGGTTTTTGTTATTAAGTTGTATGAGCTGTTTATATATTCTGTAAATTAAGCCCTTGTCAGTCTCATCATTTGCAAATATTTTCTCCAGTTCTGTAGGTTGTCTTTTTGTTTTGCTTATGGTTTCCTTTGCTGTGCAAAAGCTTATAAGTTTAATTAGGTCCCATTGGTTTATTTTTGCTTTTATTTCTATTGCCTGGGTAGACTTCCCTAGGAGAACATTGCTAAGATTTGTGTCAGAAAATGTTTTGCCTATGTTTTCATCTAAGAGGGTTTACAGTGTCTTGTCTTATGTTTGAGTCTTTAAGCCATTTTGAGTTTATTTTTGTGCATAATGTGAGAGAGTGTTCTAACTTCATTGATTTACATGCAGCTGTCCAGTTTTTCCAACACCACTTGCTAAAGAGACTGTCTTTACTCCATTGTGTATTTTTGCCTCCTTTGTCAAAGATTAATTGACTATAATCTGTGGGTTTATTTCTGGGCTCTCTTTTCTGTTCCACTGATACATGTTAGGCATTTAGTTTTACTCAGAACACAGAGATACAGATTTAGAAAAAATTAAGATCCACTTGGGTAATAATGTTTTCTTAGTGAATAGCAGGTATTTATTTCAGAACTAAACACATTTAGTTAATTGTGAATATTTAAGGAATTCTTGGAAGAGAGGTGAGGAAAGTGAAAGGCATTTTTGATTCTGGTGTTAATTTGAGTGTTACACACAGAGATAGTCAGAGTTCTGTAGAGCAAAACAGATCCTTAACTCTGGGTCAGCTTTGTCAGCCAGCGGAAGGGTCTTCATTCCTGCTTACTTGCCATGTGTCCATTTTTCTGTGTCTTCTTTTCCTACGTCAACTTTGCTGTTAATGATATTAATGCTGATCTCCTCAGCATAGAATTGCAGGAGGAGTAGAGAAGATGACTAGTGTAGTGTAATTTTCTCCCTGTGTATAATCTAGGTTTGACCTTGAATTCTGACCCTTCCATTCCCCAGGTCTCTCCATGGATATAATGTTATATAAGAAGATAGTTGAATGGCTTCCATTGTTGAATGTATAGAGATTTGGGGTTGAGTAGATCATAATTGTAAATGTGAAGAGCCTCAGGCTACATTGAACTGCTTCTCGGCACATTGTAGGAGCTCAATAAATAGGTTCGGATGGATGAATAAGACTGAATGCATGTGAATAAACCATGGTTGAATGGATACTAAGATGGACCTCTATTCAATTTTAAACACTATAGGACAACCCAAGCATTTTGACATTATAAGGAGCTTGAATCTTTACCTGAGAAATGGTACAGAGTGTAAGTCCCAAGCATGATATGAGCATGTGGGAGATCCATTTGTACTAGCTGTTGAGCAACAATGGGAGGAGAGTCCTGAAGTCCACTGTGTGTCTGAACTAGACTACATATGATTATTATGCTATATATGACAGTGGCATGTCACTGTAGACAAGGATAACTTGAAAGGGTGTAACCAGTGTCCTACGTCTGAAGGAAACCCTTCGATTGTTCTGACCCTGGAACAGCTGGAATGCAAGCCTCTCATTTAAAATTGACATCACTTTTGATGGTACCCTGACCTCACACCACTGGGGGCTTCTCCTCCTGAACTATGGGTGTGACACACTATGGCAAATTTTATGTTTTTACAAAAGACTTCGCCAACCATTTCATAGACTAGTCCTATATGATCTTTACAAAATAGTAAAAAAGCTGTGTCCATGTTGGGGGAAGTTCAGTGATCAAATATGTTTAGAAAACTGCTGTAAATTTCCATTGGAGCTCTTGATCTTTGGTTTCAGGCAGGGCTGGGTTCTAATCCCAGTTGGTAAATTGTTAGCTGTGTTATCTTGAGAAAATCACTTAGCTTTTCTGAGCTTCAGATTTCCGATAGGAAAAATGAGAACAACAATACCTAATTTTTAGGTGTGTCTGAGGAGTAAATATGCAGTGTTCCCTGGAATGCACCTTGAGAAATGCATCTTAGAGCAGTACTCCTCAAAAAATTTACTGTGCATACAGATCTCATGGGGCTCTTATTAAAGTGCAAATTCTGATTCATTTGGTCCAGGGTAGGCTCAGGACTCTGTTTCTAAGAAGCTCCCATGTGATGCTGATGCTGCCAGCTCATGGACCTCCTAATAGGGAGCAAGGACTCAGAGAATGTGAATGTTGTAACTTTACTCGTGAAATTTTTATCTAGGCGGTTTTCTTAGATGAAATAATCCTGTATCAGCAGTAGGAACAGTATATCATCTCCTTGATGATAGGAAGACACACAGGAACGTGTGCAGAGGACAGACACCGAGTGCGCTATGTTATGTGAGGTTTTGATGATATGACTATCTCCACCCCTCTAGACTATGCTCTCGAGGAGAGAGACATGTTAGCTTTCTCACCGTTGTGTCCCTGAAAACCCAGTGCTTCTCCTGCTGTCACGCAGGCAGATCAATACATACCTAATGACTGAGTGAGTGAATGAGTGAATGAATGGATGAAAGGACCCCAAGCCTTTTTTTTCCTGGATGTCTCACCAGATGTCACACTCTAGAGGTTTGGGGAAAACCAGACTATGGTAACCGAAAGACAAGTACAATATTAGGACTTAGGTGACATACAAAAATATTACTTCTACATATCATTTACTGACAGTATTTTTATTTTCTGCCAGTTAAGTCTTTACTAATATTCTTCTAATAAGAGTGCTGGCCTGCTGAGGCCATTCCTGCATTTTATTTTATGCAACTTCAGGAGCACCAAGAACAGGTGGGACAGTGCAGGCAATTTTCTGTGAGTAATTTCATAGGGAGCTCTTGGAAGGGCATGTGGATGGGCCCAGTTACCTCTTCACTTATAGCCCCTCCAGATCTCCACATGAGAGCATTTTATTACTGGTATGTTACCACAGCTCCTGGGGCAGTGCAGAGTCAAGTGGGAAGGTCCTCAAGTTGTGTCCTGCGGGCGACTCCATCAGTGTGGTGTGAGCTCCTGTTTACAGCTTTGAACTTCACCAGAAATAGTTGATGTTTGTGGCTCAAAACAAATTGCTTTGACCTAAATGTAAGTTTATTTCTACTGTAATTGTCTTGGCCTCTACTTACAAAAAAAATTTAGTGCAGAATCACTCAGTTTGTTTGGACACTATCTTTCTGTGTATTGAGGCTTTATTAGCTAATGGTGTATGTTTAGTGGGTAACCAAAAGCATCAGATTAATAGAGTATGCCATAATATGGTCTTGCCTAGAATAAATGTATTTATGCAAAGGTGATTCTAATAAATGTTGACTTTTTCCCATAAATTAATCTGAAGCATGTTTTTTATATGCTCTAATAAAATAAGGCATATGAGTTGTTTTAAAAAAAACTTCCTTAAAACAATTTTTTTCCTTAACTCACCAAATACTCCTCCCCGTTAAATTATATACAGATTCAAGTTTTTCTTTCCCAGTATTTTAAAAGTGTGTGTGAGAAGAAGGGGAGGCAGTTTCATCAGGTACTTTGGGGGTATGACCTTCAAACAGATGCTTTTGGAAAGCAATAAATTCTTCAAATTGGGCATCCTCAAAGCATCACAGCCATTTGCTTTCAAGCATTTAGTGCCAGTGGATGTAAGGAAGGACATTTTTATGCAGATTTATGTGTGCTGAGTTCAAGATACTATCCATGACTTTCATCATACTGGTTATATCCAGTTTGTTGCTCCAATTTTATGTGCAGTGATTTGAGAGAGTTTTAGCGCTTAATTTTTATGTTTCTCATGACTCCAGGAATGTTCTTCCTTTGTCTCCCACTGGAGAATTACTTTTGCACTTAAAATTCTTTCAAAGAATGAGCTTTCAAGGGCAGAACTGAAGCCTTTCAGTGGTTTGTTACTTGCTCCCCCCCCCCCAGTAGGAAGTTTAAAACTGCATATGCAAAATCCAGTCTCATCCCATCTGTTGCTTTTCAAGTGCATAGGTGCAGCTTTGTGATGACAAATAGGTACATTGCTGCACATATTACTACAGTTACATGTGCTGCTCCTGGTCAGAACTGGAAAAGCCAGTGACCACCAGTCTCTAGTAAATCAACACTAGGCTTTGGGTAGATTGCTTCCCTGGATTGAGAACTGGGACTAGTTAATGTTGCCATGTAACAGCTTCAGCAATTTCTGACTCCTTCATTAGAATGTTACTATTGATTTGGGCTTTCTCCAAGGATGATTTTCATTCCTTCTCCTCTCTCTTTTCTTACAATAATTTGGTTGTGCTGTTTATCTGGAGGGCAGAAAACAATCCCAGTAGAACCACCAGCTAGCTACCTGACAGGCTGAGATCATGAGCTCTGTGGTCTGAACTTTTTACATATGTTTCATGAAGGCAGGTGACTTTATGGCTACAGTAGTCAGGTGCACGGCAGGAACATTGACAGGTGACCCACCTGTATTTCCAACCAGATGTACCATACAAAAATACATGGGACGTGCCATTGTTGAGTTATTTTTAAAATACTGGTAATAATTCGAGACATAAGTGTTTAACAACCTATTTTGGTTTTGCAGAATTTAACTAAATGAATCACCTTAAATGTGGACTCAGAAATATTCCAATATTGAATAGCACCTTTAGTATATATAAATTCTTAAACAACATTAATTTATTTGCTCACAATTCTGGAGTCTAGGTGACTGAGATCATGGTATTAGCAGATTTAATTTCTCCTGAGGCCTCTTTCCTTGGCTTGCACATGGCCATCTTCTCCCTGTGCCGTCACATGGTCTTCCTTCTGCATGTGCTTGTGCCTTAATCTCTTTTTATAAGGACACGTCAGATTGGATTAGGGCCCAGCCTAGGGACTTCCTCACCTTAAATACCTCTTTAAAGGTCATATCTCCAAATACACTTATATTCTAAGGCAGCGGGGCGTCAGGACTTCAGCATGTACATTTTTGGGAGGACACAAATCACTCTGTAAGACTCCACATATTTGGCTTTTTAGTAGCTGAAGTGTTAAGACAGGAAAATGAGTTGTTTCTACAAAGAAGCGATGAAATGAATGCACCTTAGACAATGTTGCTTTGGCATATCACTGTCAAATTCAGAGCAATCATTTTGGGGAAAAGTCTTCTCTGTGAAAGTCATAGTCTGAATATGGGCATCTGGAACTCCTTTGTAAGGCAACCCACTTGCTTCTTCTTTGGCATCATGGAAATAATCCCTTTACTTGTTGACTGTTACTTCTTCCTCTGGATGGAACTCTTAAAGGGCCACAAGGTTCTGGGAACAGGTTATCTGGCTTGCTGTTCCATTCAGAACTCCCAGCCTCTGGTCATCCAAGTCCAAACTGCTTTGGACATAATGTTTGGTAATGATTGACTGCTGTCAACTCTCTCCTTGTGGTTACCTCTGGGAAGGTGGTTCCGTATTGAAGAGCTTTTTGTAAATTTACAGGGAAACCAAATTATTATAAACTCAAGTCATGTGTTTGAAATTTTCTTCATTCACCTTTTCTTCCCTCCCTCTGCTCTTTAATCTCTCTTCAAAGAGAAAAAGAAATCTACTGTGCTTCTTTTGTTTCAACCTGTGTTATTAACATTTGAAGATGGAGGCCCGTGTTTCGTTTTTGCAAACCTGAGGAACATTTTCTGAACTGAGTCTTTCTAAGTAAGGGAAGCTCTCCCTCCAAAAGATTATAAAACAGAATCTTTTGTTCTTTGGTGCTATTTTCTGCCAAGGACCCCACATGGCGGCAGAGGAAAGATACCTAACTTGCCCATACTCACACAGGCATTTGGTAGCAAATCTGGTAATTTGATCTACTCCCACTTTGTTTCTACAACTCTATTGGGTTAATGTTGGCATTTGGTATAAATAGTGCATGATGCAAATTTAAGCTGAGGCCCCTGACTTCTTACATAAGAAATGCAGATGGATGACAGAAGACATTTGGAAGTCTTCCCGGGATGATTCTATGGTAAATTAGACAGTATTTCACAAACATCCAATGAATGGCCCAAGTCAGACCTGAGGTAGATGGCAAGTGGCAGCTGTAATCAAAGATACTTAGGTCATTTTGTGTTCTAATGTAAGACC
The DNA here is from genome assembly GCF_009834535.1 of Camelus ferus. Taxonomy (NCBI): domain Eukaryota; kingdom Metazoa; phylum Chordata; class Mammalia; order Artiodactyla; family Camelidae; genus Camelus; species Camelus ferus. The sequence goes on from NC_045696.1 coordinate 4,578,522, forward strand.
ATCCAAAATCACTCAGGAGATGTCACAACTGTGTGACTTAAACACCAGAGATGTATCATTTCACAGTTGTGGAGGCCAGAAGTCTGAGATTAAGAGTGTCATCAGGATTGGCTCCTTCTAAGGGTTGTGAGGGAAAGGTCTGTTCCATATGGCTTTCCTGGCTTTTGGTAGCCCCAGATGTTCTTTATCTTTTAGTTGCATCACCCCAGTCTTCCTTGGCACAGCCTAGAGCAGTGTGCACCCACAGTCGGTACTCAGTAAACATGTGATGAATTAAGTAGTAAAGATGCAGATCAAAAAGTCATGCTGTGCTCTGGGGAAAATTGATACAAAAATTAAACCCGAGGCATTACAGGAGTGGATTTGCCAAAATTCAAGGATTAAGAAGAAATACTTAAATATCTCAGCCAAAGAGCAGCAAGCAAAAATGACCTATCAGGTTGTTCTAAGACATCTCCCACAAACACTTAATGCCAGAAGACAGTTAAAGCAGTGTTTACAAGTTCTATGGCAAAGAAAATTTAGCTCAAGAATTTTATACCCAGTTCGGTTGTTGCTCCAGTATTTTTAAAAGCAGCAGACATTTCATTTGTGCAAGAAGTCATAAAAAATAGAACCCTTAGCTATTTGTTGAAGAAACAAAACAAAACAAACAACGAACAGTCTGATGGTGTATCAGATTGCTCGGGCTGCCATAGTGAAGTATCACAGGCTGGGAGGGTTTATTTCCTCACAGTTCTGGAGGCTGGATGCCCAAGATCAAGGTGTCAGCATAGTTGGTTTCTTCTGATTTCTTCTTCTGGTTTCTTCTCCTCTCTCTTTGACTTGTAGATGGCCACCATCTCACCTGTCCTCACGTGGTCACCCCTGCATCAGTGTCCTAATCTCATCTTCTTATAAGGATACTAGTCATATTAGATTAAGGCCCACCGACATGACCTCATTTTGCCTTAATTACTTCTAAAAGACCTGTCTCAAAATATAGTCACATTCTGAGGTCCTGGGATTCAGGAGTTCAACATATGAATTTAAAGGATCACAGTTCAGTCCACAACAGATGGTAAAATCCAGTCAAGTAAGGTATAATCCAAAATAACTCAGTAATAGAGCAGCAATAGTCATGAGTTTTAATTGCAGAGTTACAGTTATATAATTTAAATGTGATTAAATGTTATTAAATATATATTATTTATTTGTGAAATAATTTAATTGAATATAAATATACAGAATAATATATATTAAAATCGGATGAGGAGGAATATGAAATAGCAGACAACTAAGAACTAAGAGATACTGCTTGAAATCACTAAAGAAAGTAATACATTTTTAATATTAAATACAATTATAATTATAACCACTAGAAGAACTAAAACTAAGTATAAAGCTTCAAAATTATTTTTTAAAATGCACACAACAGAGCAACATCAATCCATAGACAGATGAATAATAATGAATGCAATGGTGGACAATGTTTGAGCGCTTATTTTACTTGCTGCTTTCTAATTGCTTTAAATCATTTACTCCTCAGAAGTATCTTAGGTAGCGTGTTCAGTTCATATCAGTGTTTTTTACATGAGAACACTGAGAAAGAGAGAGGTAAATAACTTAGGCTTAAGTGGAAGATACCCAGGAAATGGAAGTGGTGGGGTTTTAACCAGTCTAGTCCTTTTGGGAAAAGGCAGGAAAGTTTCATAAAAGAAGTGTGAAGTGGGGATTAGATGATTTGGACTTACTATTCAGCCTGTCTTAGGTGCAGAACTAGTTAAATGGAATAGAAGGAAGTTCAGAAATAGGTCCAACATAACATAGGATTTATTATACAATAAAGGCAGCTTGAATCAGCAACAGAAAGATGAATCTTCAGTGAATAAAATTGGAGCAACTGTGTAGTTATTTAGGCAAAAATAGGGCTAAATCTGTATCTAACTTCTTACACCCAAGTGAATTATAAATTAAATATTTATCTTTAAAATGTGAACAAAAAAGTGCTAGAAAAATATGTTTCTGTCAAAAAATAATGTTGTAGTAGGGAAAAACTCTCTTGACATAACACTCATGGACTACCTATAATTTTAATAAATACTATAAAATAAATATACACATGGAATTCTGGGAAAATATTTGTAATAATATATATATATGACAAAGAACTAATATTCTTCTTTTTTAAAAAATGTTTAAAATGAAAAAGACCAACATGAATACCCAACAGAAAAATGAACAAAGCACATGGACAGGCAAATACCTAAACGCAACCTGAATGTCCAATAACAACATGAAAATAGGCTGAGCTCCTCTTACAGTTAAAGAATTAGAAATCGAAACAATGCCATGCCCTGTTTTATCTACTAAATGGGCAAAAATGGAAATGGAAATTTTCTACTGCATTAGCATGGGTATCAGGAACAGGTCTCCTTACTCCCCACTTCTTATGGAAATGTTGATTGGAGCAACCTTGCATGAAGCAATATCTCCCAACATTCAAAATGGTTACACTCTTTTTGAGTTGATTTTTGTATATGGCCTTAGAGAATGTTCTAATTTCATTTGTTTGCATATAGCTGTCCAGTTCTCCCAGCACCACTTATTGAAGAGACTGTCTTTCCTCCATTGTATATTCTTGACTCCTTTGTTGTAGATTAATTGTCCATAAGTGTGTGGGTTTATTTCTGATCTCTCTTTTCTGTTCATAAACTCAAAATGGATTAAAGACCTAACTGTAAGACTGGATATTATAAAACTTCTAGAGGAAAACACAAGCAGAATGCTTTTAGACAAATCTCAGTAGTATCTTTTCAGATCCATCTCCTAAAGTAAAGGAAATAAAGGCAAAAATAAACAAATGGGACCTAATTAAACTTAAAAACTTTTGCACAGCAAAGGAAACCATTAACAAAAACAAAAAGACAACCTACTGAAGGGGAGAAAATATTTGCAAATGATATGACTGATAAAAGATTAATTACCAACCTATATAACCAGTTCATACAACTCAACATCAAAAGAACAAACAACCCAATTAAAAAATGGATAGAAGAATTGAATAGACATTTTTCCAGAGAGGAAATGCAGATGGCTAACAGGCATATGAAAAGATACTCAACATCACTAATCATCAGGGAAGTGCACATCAAAACCACAATGAGATATCACCTTACACCTGTCAGAATGGCCGTCATCAAAAAGAACACAAATATGGGAGGAGGGTATAGCTCAGTGGTAGAGTGTATGCTTAGCATGCATGAGGTCCTGGGTTCAATCCCCAGTACCTCCATTAAAAAATTAATAAACCTAATTACCTACCCCCCCCAAAGAAAATTAAAACAAATTTAAAAAAAGAGAACACAAATAACGAATTTTGTCAAGGATATGGAGAAAAGGGAACACTGGTACACTGCTGGTAAAAATGCAAATTAGTGCAGCCACTATGGAAAACAGAATGGCGGTTTCTCAAAAACCTAAAAATAGAACACATTCATATGATCCAGCAATTCAACTCCTGGGTATAAATATCCAAAAAACACAAAAACACCAGTTCAAAAGATACATGCACCCAGATGTCCACACAGCATTATTTACAATAGCCAAGATATGGAAGAAACCTAAGTGTCCATCACCAGATGAATGGATAAAGCAAATGTGGTGTATATATACAGTAGAATACTACTCAGCCATTAAAAAGAATGAAAAGTTGCCATTTGTAGCAACATGAATAGACTTGGAGGGCACTATGCTAAGTGAAATAAGTCAGACAGAGAAAGACAAATACTGTATATCACTTATATGTGGAATCTAAAAATATGCAACAAACTAGTGAATGTAACTAAAAAATAAGCAGACTTACAGAGAAAACAAACTGGTAGCTACCAGTGGGACAGGTGGGACCAGTGAGAGGGGTAATGAGAGGTACAAACTATTGGGTGTACAATGTGGGAAGTATAGCTGATATTTTGTAATAACTATAAATAGAGTGTAACCTTTAAAAATGTGTGAAAGTTAAAAAAATTTAAATAAATAAATAAATATTTTAAAAAAATGGAAACACCCAATGATTTATTTGCTTGGAATTTACTCTGTGATAGTCTCATGCAATAGACATAAGTAACAATATTTATGCAGCAATAGGGTAACAAAAAATAGGAAGCAACCATATGATAAAATATCATACTGCCACTAAAAAGAATGAGGTAGATGTGCACTGACAAAACAATAGGTTATCAAATGACAAAAATAGGGTATATAATATCATAATATTTTAGTCCTGTTTGTGTGTTTCAAAAGTACATACATATTATATACTTTCACATACTATATGCTTTTGATCCAGAAGAGTTTATATGAAACTATTACCTATGGTTTCCTCTTTTGGTAATTGAGATCAGGAGTGTAAAGGTACATTTTTGCTCTCAATTTATACTATCCTATACTTCATAAATGTTTTACTATGAGCATTAAAAATAAATCATCAGTTTAAAAAAGTTGAATGAATGAATTGTATTGGCTGCTACTAAGAGGTTTTGAGTTCATCCATAGGTGTTGAGGACAACACTGCCCCTGGAGTAGCTTTTGGGGAAAACATCCCTGGTGATGAATAGGAAAGGTAGTTTGTATCCCACCAAGGTCCTGCCTCTCTGCTCAGTCTTTCCAGAATTCTCTCCAGCAGTGATTCTGTGATCCTATAGGGTTTAAAAATCAAATCCATATCCTTCAGCCACAGACGAGGGCTCAAGAGATTTCTGTTCACTAGAATTGCTAAGTCTTCTCCTGAATGATGGGCCCAAATCTTTGTTGTACTCTTTCCTGTGTTTAATTATACAAGCATTCTCCTTTATTATGATCTCACAAAGTAGTTAGCCCGTGTTCGATATGGAAACCCTTGAGTTTCCTGATCTCACATACACATAAGTGTGTTGGGGCTTCCTTGTAAATGTTTTCTAAAGTTTTCTTTTCATCTAATTGTGGTATGTGTCTTGGGTAAGGATCCTTCAGATTCTTGTGCACCAGTGGTCACTGCTAGCCTCCCTCTTCCAGCTCACTTGAAAACATTTGAAACCCATCACAACCACTCAGTTTTCACTTGTATATCCCACATCCCAAAGGGCTTATATAAACACAATTTACTCTTTAAAATCTTAACATGAGATAGTCACTGTCAGTATTATAAGTCTCAATCTAAAGATAAGTTAGTAATTAGTAGAATCAGAATTTATTATTACATGAGGTAGCAAGACTATCAGGCACAACAATTTTTAGTTTGACCCTAGACATAGTGATGATTAACTAGAGATAAATTTAATTCCTACTTGTAATGACCAGTTCACCCTAGGATGCTGCCATACTTATTTTTTTCTGCTCTTTAGTTTTCCATAATAATTACCTTTCAGTTATATGTAGGATATATATTAAATAATAGAGTCAATAATTAGTATATATAATTTGGAAATAGGTGTTCATAAAATTATAAATAGTAAATAAAGTGATGAAAACCATCTCACCTTAACAAGTTTACATGCTGAAGAGGTTGCATATCAGTTTCTAAAGCTCATCACAGTGTTAGTGTCCAAGTCAATGGTCCCTTTGCTCATGGTGGAAACACCATGAACTTTGGAGTCAGCACTTCTTGGGTGTGAAGCCAGACTCCACCACTTACATGCTGTGTGACTTACAAGCCCTCTGACTCTGTTTCCTCAACATTAAAAGGAGGAGAGGATGTCTCTGACTGTTATAATTGAAGAGCTGGCACATAAAGTCCCAAGCACAGAAGAATGCTCACTAAAGGTGAGATCCCTACGTTGTGTGAACGAAGACACACTTATGGGTCTGATCTACCCATCAGTTATCTTTGTCTTCCCCTCCTTCCTCATGGACACGAGTGTCTATGTAAATCTTAGTCTTCTGTTTGAAAGAAAAGCCCACCCAGCCCCTCCCTCATTATACACTGGCCACACAAGCATTTTTCTATTCCCTGGCCATGACCTTTGCTCTTGGTGGAACTTCTACCATGAGCAAAGGACTTCTACTTGACAGCCTTCACACTGCCATACCTCTGCAGGGATCCTCTTCTTCCAGATCACCCAAGTCCTGGCTCAGAGAGACCTTCACTGACGACACACTCTGAAGTCACTGCCCATCAACTCACCTATTTTATTTTCCTCATAACATTTTATTATCTGGAATTATTATTTATGGATTCACTTTTTATTTTGTCTGTCTTCTTCCCCTCCCTGCATGAAATGGTAGATCCATGAGGACAGGAGTTTTGTCTGCCTCGTTCCCTACTATGAACTAGAACAGTGCCTGCTCTTGGTACCTATGCAACAAGAACTTTAACAAGAGTATTTGTACACAGTGCAGCAGCATTAAATGATGCACACTTCCTGGAGGGGAACTCGACAATACATATTAAAGGCCACAAGTACTGGCATCTGTTTGACCTCAGAATTTTTTATCCTTAGAATTTATTCCATGGACATAACTGAGGATGTTCTCAAAAAGTTTAAGTATGTTTATCATCTCTCACTCAGGCTACTGTCATAACATCCTGACATACAACCTTTCATCTCTATATTCTCTTTTTTCATAGTTCAGCCAAGATTATCTCTTATTCCTTTTTTTGAAAAAAAAATCTTATTAAATTGATCGTGGTTAAAACTTAGTTTAGTATACTGGAAAACAATAGTTTACTGTCCCAAACTAGGACAGGGCTACGAAACTCGAGTTTCATCTCCTTGCATTCATTGTGATGATTGATATATTGAACTTCTTTCTCCTGCCTTACTTTTTGACTTTATTGTATTTCACTTTTCTGTATTTGTTTAATGAGTTTTTCTTTTTTGTTCTACTTGTTTAGGACTTAATGTTTTCTATTTCTGTATGTTCAGGTTTACATTGGAATTTTATCATGTGCATTTATACTAACAAACGTCTATAGTTAAATAATAACCTAGCCACCTTCCTCCACAGGAAAAAAACAAAACAAAACAAAACGAAACAAAAAAAAAAATAGGTGCTGTAGGTTGAATGTTTATGTCTACCTAAAATTCGTATGTTGAAACCTAATGCCCAGTGTGATGGTACTTGGTGGTGGGGCCTTTCAGAGGTAATTAAGTCATGAAGATGGAGCCCTCATGAATGGGATCAGTGCCCTAATAAAAGAGGCCCAGAGAGCTCCTTCACCTCTTCTGCCATGTACAGATGCATCAAACAGGTGCCTTCTATGAACCGAAGGGGACCCTCACCAGACACTGAATCCACTGGTGCCTAGATCTTGCACTTCCAGCTTCCAGAACTGTGAGAAATAAGTGTCTGTTGTTATAAGCCACCTGGTCTGTGGTCATCTGTTGGAGACAGAGTTTGGGACTACATTGATTTTGATTACCCATCTCAAGACATACATATGCTTATTGTTTTGTGAATTTCTGCATTTTGTTTTTTAATCCAGAAATCAGTCATTATTTTATTATTACCTTAGTCAGATAACATTATTTGGATTTATCTACAGCTTCATCATTTCATTTGTTCATTCCTACTTGGATCTCAGACCATCCTTGTGGTGTCATGTTCCTTTTTCTTCAAGTATATTCTTTAGATTTTCCTTTATTTCCAGTCTCTTTGTAGTATACTCTCTTGGTTTCTGTTATCTCTGACTGTCCTTATTTCATCCTTTTCATGAAAGGGTACTTGGCTGGATACACATTTCTACATTGACTGTTATTTTCCCTCTACACTTTGAAGGTAATGTCTCACTGTCTCTGGATTTCATTGGTATAGTTGGGATGTTAGCTGTCATTTAAATTGTTTCCCTTTTGTAGATCAATTCCCCTTTTTCTCTGGCTACATTTAAGATCTTCCCTTTGTATTTGATGTTCTGTAATTTTTATCTCAGTGCACTTGGACATGACTTTTAACTTTGAACTTTTATTTAACTTAGCATATTGTGCTTTGGGGATTTTTTGTTCCATGTTTTATGTTGGTCCAGAAAATTTTATCCATTACTTTCTTTTAATTATTTATTTGCATTCATTTTTATATTCTTGAGATTCTGGTTAGATGTGTATCTGCCTTTTTCAATCAGTTCATTTCTGTTAATGTATCTCATTTTCTCCATTTCTGTTCTGTTCCCATCTTACAGTAAGTTACCTTCTAGAATTCCTTGCTGGATATTTATTAGAGATGATGATGATGGAGGTGATTTTAATTTTCTTTTGTTTTCTGAATTATGTCTCATCCAGGGTTTTTTTTTTCATGTTTATTTATCATGGTCTTACTCATTTATGACATGAGCATTCCTTGAATATCTGATGGCCATTGGTTGTCCATTTATATTCAAGATCAAGTAATAGGAAGAGAAACTGGGAGCATCATGTAAGGGGTCAGGGCTTGTGGAATAGCCATCTTTGCCTCTGATGAGAGAGATCTGCACTTCAGAATCTGTTGTGATCTCTTGATTACTGATAGATCCATTTTGTTCACCATAGTGATGTTATTTTCCCTTTTCCTTAGCCTATTATTCGTGTTTGAAGGAAACTTCGGGAGAGAAGAGGCAACATGAGTAGACTTATTCTGACACCTTGAATTAAAAGCCCAGTGTGAGGTTTTTTTTTTTTTTAAAGAATAGTTTCATCATATTAGTCTCTTGCTTAAAGCATGCTAATTGCCAACAGAACAAAGACAAGTATCCTCACCTTGATTCCCCAAGGCTCTAAATAGCTTTCTCCCCAGATGAATTTGCAGCCTAATCTTAAGTCATGCTCCATCTTGATTGCAGTACCCTTTCTGCTTCCTTTAGTGTCTCAGGGATTTGCACACATCCTATTCTCTCTGTCTGAAAGACCTTTTTTTCCTCCTTCTGGCTTTCTCAATCCCTGACCCTAGAATTGATAAAATTACCCTTGTAAATAGCTCATAACATCAGACATCTTTTGTAACGCTTATCAGAGATGTAATTTTACTTTTGTTTCCATGATAATTTGGTTAAATCTGCCTCATGTACAAATATGAGCATCGTAATACTTACATCTGACTGCTTACCATTTTATTCCCCAGTCTTCACTTACTGAACAAATGCATAAATGAATGGCAGGTGGGTAATAGTAGCAAAGGACCTTAGTGGTCCACCTCAGCCTGCTTTCTGAGGCTATTTAGAAGATCTGAGTTGAGCTCATTGAGTGATCATGGCAAGATGTTTCGTTAAATGTATCTCAGACTCATCTTGAGACACAAGTTAAGACTAAATAGTGATTAATGTGGCTTCCAGGGTAAAGATGCTTTACATGTAAGGTTTTTAACGTAGTGTCACATATTTGGACCAATTTTATCCTCATAATTTTCTGGGATATACTGTTGCCTCATTATAATGCGCTAGAATAAGACTGACTCACATCATTACAGGTAATGATTGTTTATTGTAAACTATCCACTTGGAGTGAGAACACCAGGATCCTCAGCGATGTGACCAGGTATCAGGGAAGAAAAGGAACTGATACGCAGGTGGACCTTCTGGAAACTAGAACTGGAAGATGACTGAAGCTCCCCGACAGCTCTGGAGAGCACGTCATCCCGCCGAGCCCTCCTGTGCGGTTCACACACCTGCACTGTGGTTCCCGCTGTTCAGGTCACTCATGTGGGTTCTGGGCACAGCTGCTTTTACCTGCGTGCCTCTGATCTCACTGCCCACTATGAAGCATGCATGTTCTTTCTCAGTATCACTTTGATGCTCTTCAACTCTGTATTTTATATTAGAAACTCAGAAAGAGAAGACCGATCTAATGACAGAGCTCTCGCAGTAACCGAGTCCCAGGCTGAAGGTCCCTGGACAGTGCAGTATACAAAGCACGACTGTCTGAAGGTGCTCTGGGGGCCCTCTCCTGCCTGCAGGCAGTGTCCCAGCTGGCGCCTCTCCTGGGGTGTGTGTGTGGAGGGGCTCAGCCCAGTGTCAGCTTCCTGTGGGACCAATGGCTTCCTTCCTATTGGGGGTGCACCTGAACCCAGCTTCCAGTGGGTCTCCCAGGCTCCGAGGTGCTGCATCCAACCTCCCCAAACAACTGCTGCAGACAGCTGGCATCTAAACCCACATGTCTTGGGCCCCAGTGGACTGATTATTTCCTTGCATGCAAGATTGTGCTTATACATTGCCTTATAAGAAGGAAGAGCAGCAGGGTGGAGGGGACCTCCCTGGAATTCACAGCCACACCACATGTCCGTCATAGTGTCCTGACCCAGTGTGCCTTTCTATGGGGTCAGATTGAAGGTCAGGTGTCCTGTGCTTTCTCTTGCTAACCCTGGCTTGGAGATACTTTGCTTAATTGTTTTAGTTTTGGTGTAGTGAGTTGACCTGTCCCCCAAATCCATTTTTACCTGGAACCTCAGGATATGTGACCTTATTTGAACATAGGGTCTTCAGATCCAGGAAGGATCTGGAGATGAAACCATCATGGATTTAGGATGGGCTCTAAATCTAGTACCTGTCATCCTTATGAGGGAAAGTAGAGGAAGATGTGGAACCAGAGACAGAGAGAGAGGAAGCCACGTGAAGATGGAGGCAGACAGTGGAGTGATGTATCTACAAGCCAAGGTAAACCGAGGATTGCTGGCAAATCCCAGAAGCCAGGAAAGACATGAGGTGTTTCCTTCCTCAGAGCCTTCAGAAATACCAGTCCTATCTACAGCCAAATTTCAGGCTTCTGGTCTCCAGACCACAAGAGAATAAATTGTTGTTTTAAGCCACCCAGTTGGTGGTCTTTTGTGACAGCAGCCATAGGAATGGGGTTCCCTAGAAGCAGAGCCTGAGAAGGGGATTCTCGTGCAAGGATTGAAGGGTTGATTGAGGAAGGGCCAAGTGAGGAGCTCGCTGAGTCAGGGATGGTTTCACCTGGAGACTGGACTCAACCTGACCTCACAGGAGAGCTCTGGACAGACAGTGTCCTCCTGCAGGATGTATGCCACCTGTGAGGTGGCACCCTTTTGAACCCTGGGTTAGCCAGTGACTGACTGTGGGCTCCAGGGAGGGGTGGGGTGAGCTGGTTCTCATTTGGCAGAGAAGTCTCTGGGGTGAGGGTGGGGGTGAGGTACAGCTGAAGAGCATGGGTGGCTGACACTCACAGCAGCTAGGAGAGGGGTACACCAGCTTGGAAAAGGGGCTCTGTGCTGGTCAACCACAGCTTCTAGTGTGCCAGTCATCATAGCTTCTACTATGCCAGTAATGGTTTCTTAATCCAAATCTGGTGAAGTTGTGGAATTTGTTATAGGTCCTGATATGTGATGAGTAGCAACCAATTTGCATGACGGGAAACACCCCCCAAATGGTACCATGTTGCCCAGCACATCAGATGCTCACCATTCTTCAGCTCTCTGCAGTTGGGGAGGGGAGTCACATGAACCAGAGAGGTGCAGGGGATTTGGCTGAAGAGGCTCATGAACCAACAGAGGCCATTGGAGAGGGGTGGGCTCCTGCTAAGGGGAGGAACTAAGGCAGTGCCTGAAACTGGCTGAGCTCCATACAGAACCATGACCAGCTGAAGGTACAGATGCAGGTCTGAAATACCTTAGCTGAGAGGAAGGAGATAGATGATAACCAGTGAATTGCTTTTTCATTCATTACTCACAAAACATTTAATAACAAAAACAAGGAATTGAATTTGTGTTGACACAATAGGACATAGTATCAATCCTTATTACAAAAATTCTATTATCAGTTCCTGTCCATCTTATTTTGTGGTTACCAGTGTCAACTGAAATAAAGTGCACAACCTATAAGTTGAGACTTATGTTTTATCAGGCAGACTTTCTGAGGACTTGCGCCCAGGAGGCAGCCTCTCAGATCACTCTAAGAGACTATTCCACCAAGGCAAGGAAGAAGCTGGGATATACAGGAGTTTTTGCAACAAAGATCAGTTAGTCGAAACATCAAAATATTACTGTTAAAGAAAACCAGATATCTCAAGTTAAGGAATTTAGTGCTATGTATGGGAAGGTGCAAAAGTCTGGGCTCATTGAAATCATTCCTTTGATGTGCACCTTATCTGCCTAGGGCCAGTATGCCTCTCTCTGGATGCACTGCCGGGGTGGCTGCAGAGGCCAGGCTGACTGCTTGTCTGCATTCTGAGTTTCCTCTGCTAACTGTTGGGGGTGGTGGTAGTAGCTCATGACATGATGGCCACAGTGTCCTTTGTTTACTGATAGGGCTGGCTATATATATATATATATATATATAATTGAGGTATAGTCGGTTTACAATATAACAATTTCTGGTGTACAGCACAATTCTTCAGTCATACATGAATATACATATATTCATTTTCATATTCTTTTTCACCATAAGCTACTACAAGATACTGAGTATATTTCCCTGTGCTATACAATATAAACTTGTTTATCTATTTCATATATACCAGTCAGTATCTGCAAATCCCCCAGTTTATCCATTCCCCACCCCTCTACCATCCCTTGGCAACCACAAGTCTGTATTCTATGTCTGTGAGTCTGTTTCTGTTTTATGTATAAGTTCATTTGTCTTTTTTATTTTAGATTCCACATATGAGTGATCTCATATGGTATTTTTCTTTCTCTTTCTGGCTTACTTCACTTAGAATGACATTCTCAAGTAACATCCATGTTGCTGCAAATGGTATTATTTTATCTTCTTATGGCTGAGTAGTATTCCATTGTATAAATATACCACATCTTCTTTATCTAATCATCTGTCGATGGACGTTTAGTTTGTTTTCATGTCTTGGCTATTGTAAATAGTGCTGCTATGAACATTGGGGTGCAGGTGTCTTTTTGAATTAGAGTTCCCTCTGGATATATGCCCAGGAGTGGGATCGCTGGGTCATATGGTAAGTCTAATTTTAGTCTTTTGAGGAATCTCTATACTGTTTTCCACAATGGCTGCACCAAACTGCATTCCCACCAACAGAGTAGGCGGGTTCCCTTTTCTCCACACCCTCTCCAGCATTTGTCATTTGTGGACTTTTGAATGATGGCCATTCTGACTGTTGTGAGGTGATATCCCATTGTAGTTTTGATTTGAATTTCTCTAATAATTAGTGATATTGAACATTTTTTCATGTGCCTATTGGTCATTCATATGTCTTCACTGGAGAATTGCTTATTTAGGTCTTCTGCCCATTTTTGGATTGGGTTGTTTGTTTTTTTTCTTAAGTCATATGAATTGTTTATATATTATGGAAATCAAACCCTTGTCAGTTTCATCTTTTGAAAATATTTTCTCGCATTCCATAGGTTGTCGTTTTATTTGCTTATGGTTTCCCTTGCTGTGCAAAAGCTTGTAAGTTTAATTAGGTCCTGTTTGTTTATTTTTGCTTTTATTTCTATTGCTTGGGTAGACTGTTCTAGGAGAACATTGCTGAGATGTATGTGAGATAATATTTTGCCTATATTTTCTTCTAGGAGGTTTTTTGTATCTTGTCTTCTGTTTAAGTCTTTGATCCATTTCGAGTTTATTTTTGTGTATGGTGTAAGGGAGTGTTCTAACTTCATTGATTTACATACATGCTGCTGTCCAGTTTTCCCAGCACCGTTTGCTGAAGAGACTGTCTTTATTCCATTGTATGTTCTTGCCTCCTTTGTCAAGATTAATTGAAATATTTTTTATTCACACTAGCATGTGTAGCAAAAAATGAATGTTTTTCATGACCTCTTTGCCATTAATATGGTCACATTTTATGAAATAATAAAGAACATTCACATGAAGATGACATCATAAACTGCAGTCTCTGATTTTTTTCTCTCTCCATTACGTGCAACGTATGCATTTTTCCTGGAAATAAAACAGGCATGTAAAATTAAATTACCTGGCTGCTTTAGGTTGTGTTCCCTGGTGTACCTACTTGAATGTCTTTCCAAATCAGAAACAGTTTTTGAGGCTGTAACAATAGCATCACAAATCAAACAAATTGGTTTCAGAGTTTTACCCAAAGTAATTGAGAATAAAAATGTATTGTTCAGGGTTCCTTGTTATATCTTCATACTTTCTTTAGCTTGTGCTTGATTTACTTAGTGGCGCAGTTCAAATGGAAATGAACCATACACTGAGGGACAGAGACAGCCGACTGAGAAAGTTATAGTGTAACTTCCATCAGCTATGGAAGTGCACCTGGCAGAAGTGGGGTCCAGGGGGCTCCCTGTCTCACCTGGTGTTGGTGCTGAGAGGTAACTTGTTCACAGTCCTGGTTGGGGAGCACAGCACACATCTTCAAGGAGCTCTGTTTTCAAAACTGCACCTCTCAGAAAAATTGCAAAAGATGTGCTATTCTTTGAGATGACCTTCTCTCCCTTCCATTCCTGGGACTACCCTCTTCATCTAGTTCCATCTCAGTTCATTACGGCATCATGACAGTGGCTGAGCGTGTGCTGAGGTCCTTGAGGGACACCCAGCCTAGCGCTTACTCAAAGAAGACCTGATAAAATGAGCCACCTTGTTCTTGGGCTGATGAAGCCTTCTTTCCTTACATAGCCCTTTTGTTCCTCCTGTATTGGGGACATCTTGACAGCCAGTTTCCTCCTGTATCAGGTCTAAATGTCTTTATCCATTCACCCTGTTTACCTGGGAGTCTGCCGCCACCCAGTCTGGGAGCGATGTCCTGCCCCTCCCCATCCCTACGTAGCTTTATGTTTATTCTATTACCTTCCCTTCAAAGGCTGCTTTTTTTCCCCCTAAATCTTTCTGGGAGTTTCCAAAAAGACTGCCCAGGTCCTCATATGCTCTCCAACCTGGCAACTTTTTACCTCTTTTATATTTTACACTGTACTTATGCCCCCAACATGCTTAACGTGCTTTAGCTGCTTCTTAGTAATTGTGAAAAACTTTCCTAATCGGGCGGCCCATATTTCAGGGTTTCAGGCCCTGTGCCTCTTCTTACCAGCTGTATGGCTTGGGCAACTCACCCAACGGTTCTGTGCCTGTTTTCTCATCTGGAAAGTCAGGGTAATAATAACATCTGCCTCCTGTGGGGCCGCTGTGAGAATTCAGTGAGTTCGTGCACATAGAAGATTTGGAGCAGCTTCTGGCCAGTTGCAGGTGGTGAATGTGAGCTGCGTCCTCGATCTGTCTGAGAAGATGCAGAGAGTGTCCCGCCCTGAAGTGACTGATGATATCACACTGAGTTGATGGAGAAAACTCAAATAACGACTTCTTATGGGCATGTTTCAAAACTAGTGCAAGACCATCCTGTATCCCGGGGTCCTAAACCTGGAAGAGGTGCTTGTGCATGAATTTACTGATCTCTTGGGCACTGGAGCTGTGAGTCCCAGCATACTGCCAATAGAGAAAAGAGATGGCTAACTTCGATTTTCAGATTTCCATAAATATGAGGAGACTTTGAAAAATAGAGGGTAAAGAATGTTTCTTCTTGTCTTGGGGGATAACGAAGACCAGTTATGTAACAGTTTTATTTTTAGGAAGGTAATGGGTATAATGTAGAGGGTGTTCCTTGGTTTCACTTGGGGAGGAGTTCTGTGTGTCTAAACACCAGATGCCCTGGCAAAGCTGCAAGACCATCTCTCCTGGGTGACTGCAGTGGGGCCAGCCTGGGGAGGTCCCTGCAGGGTTCTCTCCGTGAGAGGGCAGTGCTGAGCATCCTCACCTGCTGTGCTCCGGGGCGATGCTGGGGGAAGGGGCATCTGGTGCTGCTCGTGGCCATTCAGAGCCTTGGAGGAGACTGCAGACAGGAGCCTCTAGAGACCACCCTCTAGAGACGGGTCTGAGTTTTCAGCCCTAAAACGCTTAACCCTGGTGTTGCAGGAGGTCTCTCACTGCTGTATTTAATGTCAGTTAAACAACCTCTGATAACGTCCCCCTTTCAGATATGTTCAGCCACATCCCACAGAGATCTCCACCTCCCTTTCCGAAGAAAAAGCAATTTTTCTCGTTCTCCACAAGCTCCTCTGTACCCCAAGTCATGCCCAAGGTTCAGGGCTCGACTTCAGTTCTTGGTAACCGCTGGCTTCACTCTTATAATCAGCGGCATGTTCTTTGGGAAGCTTTTACCTTGAAACACTTTTAGATCTGGTGATTGAAATGCGTGGGTGCTGCAGCAGCAGATGGATTTCTAAATTTACCAGGGAAAGACCTTCACTTGATGTTAGCTGAACCTTGTAAACACCAGGAAGTGGAAATTTGTATGATGAGAATACACTCAGATCAGATATAGTCACTAAGCCCCAGATACTGGCTGGTCGCTAGTCTTGTCCTCACCGGTTATGCCCTGGAGGAATTGCCTGGAGACGGGGAGAGAAGGATCAGATCCTGCTGGTGAAAGACATGATGGATGTAATGGTGGTGAGCATTAGATTAGACAATGCCCATAAAATCACTTGGAAATTTGCATAAAAATGCAGGACAAATATATGTTATGATGCTGTGCACAGAAGGATCATGCTGCAGCCCCCACAGGGAGTGTCCTGGTAAAGTAATGGGCCACGGGGATGGGTCCCCTTTAGTGGCCTCCGGCTGTAACCTGGGTGAGAGTTGCTGCCCAGCTTGACTTTGTTTTCTTTAGTGAAGTCACAGTCTATATGTTAAAAGCCTGGATGAATTTCTAACATGATTTTAATGTTTGCCATTATTAGTCAACATTGGAGTGTTTTATAAGTAGTTTTCCTCTTCATCACACTCTTTGCTTGTTTGTTTGTTTGTTTTAGCACCTTTATTTTGGTATGGTTCCTGTACAGTAAACTACACATATTTCAGGTGTATAATTTGATGAATTTTGATAGATGTATGCAGTCATGAAACCACCACCACAATCAAGATAGCTAACATTTCCATCACTCCCCAAGAGGTGCAAATTTTGAATTCCCAATTTATCCACTCTTTATTCTTTATGTCTTTTCTTTTTGTCCCTGTCACCAAACCTTTGCCTAAGTAGGGAAAATAAAACGTGATAAATCTCTAAGTGAAAACACACGAAGAGAGAGAGGTTGCGAGGGAAGAGGAGGGGCAGGGGAAAGAGAAGGGAGAACGTGCCAAGCAAAGTATCAAGGATCATAATTGGCAAACTGGCAATAGCGAGCGACTGTGGGTTCTATCACTCAAAAGATCCCAGATGTCACATGGGACCTCCATCCGTGGAACTGGCAGTTCTTCCCGCCAATTAGCTGGGATGCCCAGGACCAAGTATTAGCAAGAATTAATCATTTGTGTCTGAAATTCAATCGGGAGCCAATGTGAGATTTCCAATCCTGAGGTCAGTCGCTGTTCTGAGTGTCAGCTATAGCATCGGCTATAAAGGTGTATTTGTTTTCCCAAGCGTAAATAGGGCACATCTTCTTTGCATTTTTTTCCTCCCATCCTAGCTGCAGAAGCTTATTTATATATGTCATCCTTTAGGTCAACTTTCTCAGGCTGAAAAAGAAAGCAGGCATCAGGTGAAACAGACCTGTGGAGTGGGTGTCAGACTGGTGGGCTGGTGGGTGGGGAGCACTGGTAACCCAAGTCCAGCAGCTGCTCATTGTCCAGTACCTGCTTTGTGCTTTGCTCCAGGGGACCTGGACCTCGAGTTACTGGCAGGATTGTCAGTGCCCTAGTTTTTGCCCTGTTCTATTCACATGTCCGGTTCTATGCCCCGCATCTCAGGCTGAATGGTTATTGTATGAGATACACCTACAGGCTGAAGGCAGCTGCAGTTCCTCACTTGTGCCAATAGAACCAGGAATGTGTGTTGCTTTTCTCAGAGTAAAGTTCTTTAAAATTTTATCTTTTATTTTTCTGAACTCACCCCTTGCACTAGGCTGCTACCACGCTTTTTTGTTGACAGTGAAGCATCTTTGTGAATTATTTTCCTTTCTCTTTCCCTCTCCAGTGCTCTCCCTGCCCATCAGCCTTGCATATCCCCAGTTGAATATCTTTCCTTTTAAAACAGGGAGCAGAAGAATTAAGAAAGTTTTAGTGTTGTTATTTTTAAAAATTAGCGATGGTGATCAAAACTTGGAAATTGTCATTTCAGGAAGGCTTTCAAGGCTGTGTTTCTCTCCATTTGAAGCCTCACCAGCAATAATTTTTCTTGCAACAAAAATCATATGGGAAAAGAATCTGAAATGACCTACTTTATAAATGATATCAAGCCTTAATGATATTTAGTATTATTACATAGTCTCTCAATGTTTTACTTTATTATCTGTCATCTTCCATTAGGTTTAAGAATGTCATATATCAGATGTTCTGTTCTGACATATTTAGTTCTTTGATATACAATCCATGTATACCCAATATATATACAATTAGAAGGGCATATTTTATATTTTTTTATATTTGAGGCAAATGAGGAGAATTTCACCTTACTTTGCAATTTGGTCCTAACAGTTCATTATTCTTAATAAGTAGCAATCTTACCAGTAGCACTTTCCCACTGTAGATTTAATTAGTCTTTTCCCCCCTCCCTTTCGCTAGTTGACAGAGCTGAGAGGAGGGAAACGGCGGCAATTTGAAACCTTGTTAGAAATTTATGAAGTGCTAAAATGCTTTATTCCCAGAGGCTGGCTTGCCAGCTGTCACCGGAATGCACTCACTTTCTGCCTCCCCACGGGCCTGGGAAGCAGGGTGGAGGTGGGCTGCCATTCACCCCTACACGGGGTTGCCTGAGTGATGCACTCCATAATTAGACTGGGTAGAGGGAAGCTAATTGCTTTCCCCACAATTGACCAGGAAGAAATTCTCTACAACTGGTGTGTAAGATGAGAAGTGAGGGGCATCCAGAGATGTAGATCCTTCCCTGGCTTTAATAGACACACTGGCAGCGCAGGAAGAGGGGTCAGCTTTGGGCGTGGACATCAAAACAAATCAGCACCTGTCTTATTGGTGACCTCCAGCAGAGACTTAGCCTATTTCTAGCAAGATGACACTGAACTAATTTCTTCTGGAGAAAATGCCTTCTTGAACATCTTACAAGACTTCAAGGATGGTCTCGTGAAGGGGCCATATCCTACCGTGAAGACTTGATACCCCCCAAGTCCTTTAGCCCACCACTTCTCCAGTGCCTCAGTGTTTTTTTCCTCAGGGGACACTTTTTTGGCTGTTTTTCTTAACTGGGGTTATCACTTGTGGCCACAGGCACCCTGGAGAATAAACAACACATAATAAAGGTGTGGATGGCCCGCACAGAGCTCTAGGCTTGAGGGGAGAGTTACACCTGATGCCAGACATGTGGTGGAGACCACACAGGAGGTCCCACAGAGGCAGCAGGAGGACCAGGAGGGCTACCAGGGACCAGAGAGGCCTGGCAGCTCCTTCAAAGTTTGCCTCCAGGCTGGCCTTGCTCTGTGCAGGGAGAAGCCTGCAGTCCCCAGAGGTAGCATCCTCTGCTCGTGCCAGACCATCTCTCTGGAAGAGGGGCAGGCGCCCTGGGCCACAAGAAATGATGTCCTAAGCTCTGCCACCACCACCCACCTCCTCTGCCTCTCCAAACTAACAATTAGTGTAAAATATTTCTGGTGGCACAGAACTTTCTGACAAATTAGTTTTTAAAAAAATCTTACTTTCAGCATATCAGGACACTCTCTAATTAGGAGCTTTACTATGTGCACTCATTTACTGGGGCTGTTGTAACAGGCACCACAATCTGGGTGACTTTAAACAGTAGACATTCAAGGTGTTGGATCCTTCTGGGGACTGTGTAAAAAAGTAAATTCCATGCTTCCTTGACCTGCAGGCTTTCTCCCTGTGTGTGTGTGTCTGTGTCCAAGTTTCCCCTTTTTATAAGGACAGAGACATAATGGATTAGAGCCCACCCAAGTGACCTCATTTTACCTTGATAGCTTCTATAAAGATCATATCTTTAAATAAAGTGACATTCCGAGCTAATGGGGATTATGATTTCAATATCTGAATTTTGAAGGGACACTATTCAGTCCGCACATTGTCCATTCATTTACTCAAGAACTACGTATCAAATGGCCATCAAGGACCAAGGTCCTGTGAGATGCAAAACTTTAGAAGATATGGCTCCTGCCCTGTGAGTCCGCAGGGTCTTTTACAGGTCATGGCACATATGGGCACTGTGGAAGCCCCCACAAAGTCCATGTCCGAATCCTGGAGCCTATCAATATGGTGCCTTACATGACAGTGAGGACTTTGCAGATGGGATTAAATTAAGGAGCTTGAGTGGGGAGATTATCTACGTGGGCCCAAGGTAATCACAAGGGTTCTTGTAAGAGGAAAGCAAGAGGGAGAGAGAGAAAGAGGAAAGAGAGAGAGAGAGAGAGAGAGAAGATGGAAGAAAGGGCCACAAGCCAAGGACTACAGGCAGTCTCTAGGAGCAAAGACAAGGAAACAGTTTCTCCTCTACAGCCTTTAGAAGGAGCATAGCTGTGTCCACCCATTTGATCTTCTAACCTAGAACTATAAGCTAATAAATCTGTTATTTAAAGCCACTAAGTATGTGGTGATTTGTTATACCACCAAATAGGAAACTAATGCAGGTACCAAGCTGGTGGGCTTGGGTTTAGCAAAGCTGCACAGAGTAATAGATGATAAAAACCATTACCTGGAAAGAGTATGGATGAAGCCTAAGGCTTGACTTAGAGTCACTCACTAACCATTTTCAAGCCCCCACCTAGGTTCCATTCAATTCAGATACCAGACCAGCTGGTTCTACATAGGGAGTTGGCAGGTTACAGATAGGAGGGAGTCAGTGAAGCCTGGAAGGTGGAAATTCAGCAGTGATTCCTGTATCACACGAGGGAAAGAAGAGAAGAAGAGGTGAATACCAAGCTGTGGTCCAGGAATCTTGAGATTTAAAGTAAGGCCTCCCATCCCTTTTGAAGCACAGCCCAAAGCTCCACAGTTTCTCTCTCTCTCTCTCTCTTTTATATGTACACACACACAGTCACTGGGGGTGCGTGATTGAGTTGACTCTCAGCAACGTGTCTTGGGGAACCCTTTTCTAGTTAAGCTGGAGCCCCAGCTGAGAATTAAGGGATGGGAGGGCAGTTTGCCAGTCAGGCACTACAGGCTTAGATGCAGAAAGGCACCAGTGTAGACACAGTTGGTGCACTGTTCCCCAGAGACCCTGTGTGGGAGTCATGTGTGACTCCAGGAACAGGGGACAGCCAGGTAAGGCACTGGGCCAGCAGGACGGAGGGGGTCATAGAGAATCTGTGCAGCAGAATGTCACAGCTGTGGTGACCTCCCTGGCTCTTGTCTGCCTAACTGGGGCAAAGCAGTGATGCTGCTGGTGGCTTTGAGTGTCTCTTAAGTGGCGATTTTAAACTGGTGAGTGGCCTGCAGCCAGGCCTCCATGGTCTGGTGGAAAGAGCATTGTCTCGGGGACAAGGCTGGCTGGAAGGCAACCTAAATTCTGTTGTATATGATCTGTGGATTTTTGTGCAAGTTACGGTGCCTCTCTCAGCCTTGGTTTCCTTATCTTAAAAAAAATGGGAATCATCTTGTAATACTGGATGCAGGATTGAGGCAAGGACCAATGAAATCAGTGGATGTAGAAGTATCATTTGCAGTGCCTGACCCTAAGTGGGTTCAAAAAGGTGAACGCTGCCTCTCACCACCTCCCTTTGTTGAGGTGTTGAGGGTGAGGGCTGGATTTCAGTCTGGGACTGTAAATTCTGAGACAGAGGGTAGGAGAGAGGAGAGGTGGTGCCGAAAGCAGAGGCACCAGCCCATGCTGTGTACTGACTGCCACTAGGAAGTTGTCTCAGAGATAGGGGCAGGGCGTGAGCAAACTGTGACCACTCATGGTTGAGTCAGAGTCAACTGGTTCTCAGGCTCATAGAGCAAGTACTCTGGGGTCCACCAGCCCCAACAACCAATCCAGCAATTGAGAATAGGATTGAATCTGTGCTGAAGGCAGCATAGAAGGGTCTTAGCAGCACAGTTCTCCATTTACAGGAATATTAATCTACGGAACACACCCTTGGTGTTCCTCAGCTAGAAGAGGAAGAGAATAAGACAGGCTGGCCAGCAGGCTGCTCTCAGTAATGTGAGCATTAATCAGTGATTGGAATGGCATGTAGGAGATACACACACTTGACAGGTTGTTCAGTTGGTTATTCAGTCTTCAACAAGGTGTAAGCCAACCCACAGAGACTCCAGGGTACCATGAGGAACCCAGAGTAGAGTTGGCTATGAGGCTGCTGTGATGTTGGAAGAATTAGGGGACAGTAGGGGGGGTCTTGATTGATGGGATTTTGGGGAGCAGTGGGAGGTGAGATGTGATACACAGGATGGAATTAGAGTATGAGATAGTTGGAAGGACCGAGGAGTGTGGAACTGAGTCTGTAGTCCACCTGGGCAGTTAGTTCTCATTCCAGGGAGACTCAACACCCAGAAAGTGGGATGGGGCAAAAGGCAAAGACTTGTGCTGGGAAAGAGCTGTTGTGATTTCTTCTGCTTATCTCTCTCCTTACCTTACCCTGCCCCCTTCTCTCTCCCACATGGTTCTATCCTCTACCTCACACCCCAGTACTCCTTTCAGGCAGACTTCTGTGATGTAGATCCCTCTGCTGCAAGGAATGTCGCAAGTGCATCTGAGTTCTTTGCTTGGGGGTAACTTATTAGCTAGGATAAATGTTTGGGTTCAGGCCATATGAAGAGCTACAGATCAGGTGTCTGCCTTAATACCACCCACTAGGGTGGACGAGAGTGTCTTAACCAGGTCCTCTGAAGAAGCCTGTTTCTCCTGAATTTCTGCCAGGCATGTCTTGGCTGGAAGAAAGACAAAATCTCTTGGGATGTCAAGGCTCGTTTAGGATCTGGGTTAACACCTTGCTGTCCCAGGGTGACAGGATGACTCTACTAGTCGTCAACCAAGCAAGCAGCTGACTGCTAAGCCAGAGTTGGCCCCAAAGAAGAACAGGTGTAACCCAAATGATGCCTTCAATTTTATGCTAGAAGTTACTGCACCTCCTATCTTTGTATCTCAGTTTTGGTTTCTTATTTTGTGATCTTTCTTTCTTCCTTAGGTTCTTTTTCTTTATCTCCCAGAATATGTATGTATTAATTCCCTAGGCTGCTGTAACAACGTACCACAAATTGAGTGGCTTAAGACAAGAAAAATGGATTGTCTTACAGTTCTGGAGGCCAGAAGTCTGAAATTGAGGTGTTGGCAGAGTTAGTTCCTTCTGGAGGCTCTAAGGGGGTATCTGTTCCAGGCTTCAATCCCAGATTCTAGTGGTTGCCAGCAACCCTCTGTTTGTGGCTATGTCACTCCAGTCTCTGCCTCTGTCATCACATGCTGTTCTCCTGGTATGTCTGTCTCTGCATCTCTGGATCTTTGATTGTATCTGCATAGACCCTATTTCCAAATAAAGTCACTTTCATAGCATTATCCCTTGAGCATACCTTTCTGGGAGACACAGTCCTGCTCACTGTACTATGTATACAGGGTCCTCCACCCAAAACAATGCCAGATGTATAGGGAGTGCTTGACCAAGTCTTGGTGAAGGAGTCAATGAGAAAACCTGGCATTAGAAAGCAAAAGTCAGAGAGCATTGCAGATCATTCTCAAAGCACCTGGTCAGACCAAGGGCTTCTGTTGGGACTGCTGAGCCTCTACTTGCGTTTCTTATCTCCCCGTGAGCTCCCTAGCTTATCTGCAGGAGGTTCATCCCATGTCTCCAGTGAGTCCCACGCACAAGTTCTTTTCAGATCTCTGCTTGAATCACATTTGTCAAATTCCATTGGTTAAAGCAAGTCACATGGCCAAGCCCAGATTCAAGAATTTGAGAAGTAGAATCACCTCTTCATGGGAGGAGCTGCAGCCACATTGCAAAGGACACATACAGAGGGACTAAAAAATTAATTGCAGCCATTTTCCACAGATAATAGCATGTGAGTGACATGATCTCTTGTATATGTGATATAGGAAAATGGGTATGTATTACCACTTGTTTGGTAACTTTCTTTGCAGAGCTGTAGAATATTCTAGAAATTAATTGCTTAGGCTTGTGAGCTACATGGCCTGGGTTGTGATTCTAGCTTCATGACATGCAAACTGTATGATCTTTCACCAACCTTCCTGTGCCTTGGTTTCCTCATCTGTAAGATGGGAACGAAAATACCTCCTTCCTAGGGATGGAGTGAGTTAAGGTACAAAAGCATTTAGCACAGTACTTAGTGCATTGCAGCTACTAAATAAATGCTACCTGTTTTAATGAGTATCTTGTCTTGCTCTTGAAGTCACATGTCTGCTAATGTGTGTGTTCTTGCCTCCTTTGTCGTAGATTAATTGACCATAAGTGCATGGGGTTTATTTCTGAGCTCTATCCTGTTCATAAACTCAAAATGGATTGAAGACCTAAATTTAAGACTGTATACTATAAAACTCCTAGAGGAAAGCATGGGCAGAACACTCTTTGACATGAATCACAGCAATATCTTCTGGGATCCATCTCCCAAAGTAAAGGAAATAAAGCAAAAAGAAACAAATGGGACCTAATTAAACTTAAAAGCTTTTACACAGCAAAGGAAACCACTGACAAAACAAAATGACAACTGACAGGGAGAGAATATTTGCAGATGATATGTTTAATAAGGGATTAATATCCAACATAAATAGACAGCTGACCCAGCTCAACATCAAAGGAACAAACAGCCCAGTTAAAAATGGGCAGGGCATACTCTGCTCTGCCTTATCACCCATCCCACCATTCCCATCCTGCTGTGACCTCTCAGGGGAGGGAGATCCCTCTTATTTCAGCCTCCTGTCAGCCTGTACAGAGTTTCTGTTATCTCCAAACACCCCTCCCCTCAGAGTTAAGACCTCCCTCAGGAACCTGGGCAACACCTTCCCCTCAGTCTCACTCGCACCGAGTCCCTGCTGTGTTACCCTCCTCTCCTCCACGCTGCAGGAGCTCTGTTCTGAGTCCTACCCTCCGTGTCCCCAACACCGTGTCTTATAGCCACAGTCCATCACTACATCTCCAAGTGTGTTTGCCATTGATACAGGACAAGGATTTGGGGATTTAGAAAATTCTCTTCCCTCTCAGTCACCCCATAAAGCCTTGCTTTCTTTTATCACTGACTCAAGAAACAAAATCAGAGACTCAGAGCTGAGACATGACCCCTCATTCTAGAAGTATCTATCTGCTCTGACCTACTGGCTGCTGTCTTCTTGGTGTGAGAAGGAGCCGAAGGACACTGAGGAAGTGACAACGCCTGATTTTGGAGCAGATGCTGGGGTGCCTGCCCAGACCCCTCAGTGCATAGCGTTCCCGTCAGCAGCTGATTCCCAGCTGCCGATTCCCAGCTGCCATGGCGGCTAGGCTGCGCTGTGCTCGGCCTGAGGGCTCCCCCTGGGAGATGGCCCCTACCCCTGGGAACTGACTGCTGGGGGCAGCTCCCCACCGGTGACTGCTGGGACTTGGTGATAACCTGCCTGGGCCTCACAGGTGGGCTCACTGAGGTGCACCTCTACTTTGGCTCTCAGGGGGCCCCAAAGATTAAGCTATAGCTGCACATGGTGGTGACGTGCCTGATAACTCAGCCTTCATGGGCCATCCTCCCTCTCCTGTCTCACTTTCCCTCTGGATTTCCTAAAAACAACTCCCAAATAGACTACTTTCACTTGTGTCCCTGTCACAGGACCTTTTGAGGGAGTCAAGAGGGAAACAGATCTGATGTGTCAGAAGTATCCCTCCCATTGCAGATGTTTTAGGGGAAGTCCCTGTTAGCTCAGTGGGCGGTGCCTTGCAGAAGTGGCAGAGGGGAGGCTGCTGTGGTCCTGCTGGAGGGTCCTTTGCCTGTAGGCTGTGGGGTGCAATCAGGAGGGCAGGATAATGGCAAGGTCAGCAGAAGGCTGGAGCCTGGGCCCCAGATGTCTGGGGAAGGTGATGGGGAAGATGTTGGTGCCTCCAACTGAGCTGAGCATGAGAGGAGCAGGCCTGATGATGAGGAAGACTTGGCTACACTCTTCCTTCCCATGTTGTCACTGCCATGGTCACAGATTCCCTAAGAAAAGAAGGAAATGTCAAGCACTCTCACAACCCTATTCGGTTTACAGGTGGAACGTTTGAAGTGCAAGGAGGCTCAGTGGCAAACTCACTGTCCCAAAGCTCCCAAGTGCAAAACCAGGAATATGAATGGGGACCAGCCCGGCTCTGCTCCAAGGGCAGTGCTGATGTCTATTTATCTTAATTCTTCCTACAGAGCTTCATTTTTAAACTTTTTTACTTCTTGACTGTTCAGTTGTCCTCTGCATGCATATTAGGTGTGTGTCCCCATTAGGCTGACCTAAAGCGTAATTTCTACAATAGAAAAGGGAGTTAAGTAGGACATTTGAGATGACTGTACTCATCTTAAGGTTGTTTAAAAGCAATTGCTACCATTAGATGGAAGTGCTACCTCAGGCTACTGATAGTAATGTGCACCTAACAATCCAATTAGTTTGTAAGTGGATTAGTTTATTTCTTGACCAATGCATTTGCTTTAAATTCAGTATAATATAGGTCTAAAGAGTGTCACTAGTTTCTGTTTATACTTTGTATAAATGTGTTGTTTCATCTTTAAGTGGAGAATTTACTCATCCCCTTCCCCCACGGAAGGTTACTTCATTTGTATTTTTGCTTTCCAAACTATAACTCATGTCTTTTTTTAGTTCCATAATCCTTATTAAATCATTTTAATCCCTGTTTGTAGTTTTAAGGATTTCTATCTGATTTATCTTCAGTATCCATTAAGGTGCAATCAATCCCAAGTGAAGGTGATTCCATAACATCAGGCCACATGCCAGCCCAGCCCTGTCTAAGCAACTTTCTGTGATGATGGAAATGCTCTAGAACACTAAGCCATTTAGTGGCTGGTAGCCACTAGGCAGTGTGACTGTTGAGCATTTGAAATGTGGTTAGAGTGACTAAAGAATGGAATTACTCATTTTATTTAATTTTGATGAATTTGAGTTCAACAGTCTCACGTGGCTGGTGGCTGCCATATTGGATGGCTTGGCTCCAGAGGATAGTGAACTTCAGCTGAGCCATGGAAGTTTTTGACCACTCCAAGGCTTCTTGTAGTCCAGAGATATAGGTCTTAGTGTCACCATATTGGACTCACCAGGTACCACCAGATTCTCCCTGGAGTGAGGTCATTTTCTGGTATCTAAGGGACCAAGGAAAACCTCCTGATAACACTAAACTGGATGGATTCTTGTAGATACTCTCCCCAAATACACGGTGATTAAAACAATTTATTCATCAAGCATGTGCCATGTAGCAGGAACACAGGAACACAGCAGAGAGTAGGCTGGCTTCCCAAAGGCCTGGGATTCAAGAGAAGGACGCAAAACGCACGTTTACCTGAGTGTTGCCACACGTAGTGAAGGCTGAAGGGCTCATTGTACATTTTCGGGTGTAGGATATCTGACAAGGTGTTAGAAACGTTGGACCATATTTTATCTTGTTTGACATCATTACTTCATTCATTCATTTGACAAATATTTGTTGAATGTCTATTATATAATAGTTGCTGGGGATGTGCTAAGGAGCCCAGCAGACTTCCTTCCTTTCTTTTCTCCTCTGTTTATTTACTTATCTATCTTTCTGTCTGTGTGTCTGTCCGTTTGTCTGCCTGCCTGCCTGCCTGTCTGTCTGTCTGTCTGCCTATCTATCTATCTATCTATCTATCTATCTATCTATCTATCTATCTATCTATCTAATTTGTTTATTTCCCTGAGCTTTATTCACAGGGCTTAATTTAAACATTTGCATTCTTATCCAGTGTTACACAAATTTTTTAAATAACTGCATGTTTTCTCACTTACTGCCTGAGATCTTCTTGGTGTTCATGCCAAATTGTCAGATGTCAGTGGAGTCACAGGTACTTTTCCCAAAGAACATTTAATGGAGTTTTTCACTGCGGGAGCCTGTGGGGACCCGTGTATGTACGTGTGTGTGGTGTGTGTGTGTGTGCGTGTGGTGTGTGTGTGTAGTGTGTGGTGCAAGTGGGTTGGGGAGGGGAGCTGCTCTCGGGCTTCTGAGAAGAGGAGGGGGTGCAGAAAGGAAGCCCCCACTTTTGACAAAGTCTTTGGGAATCCATTCTCCATTCTTGGTGTAAACCCTCATGCTGCTAAGTAAAATCCTGTAGTTTGTGTAATTCATCAGCAGTTACTTATTTCATTGTTCCCTTATACAAAGTGCTGTCGAGGGTGCAGAATCAGAGAGAACTTTCACCTTCTTCTTGCCTCAACTGTTCGTAGAGGCCAGTCTCTTGGGGTGAGAGCTTTGCCGCCTGTTTGGGCTGTGGAGCCAGGAGTGAGTGAACTGATGCTGCTGCACAAGGAGGCAGGACAGAGCCTGTGTCAGTGCGATGGGCCCGTGCTGAGTCTGGTGTCACAAATGCTGGGTTCCAAAGGAATGATCTGGTCTGTTGTGCTCTAAGTTATTTTTCTTGTCTTTTTGAAATGCAACTTAAAAATTGACTACACTGACAAATTACAAGCATGTGTACTGCTGAAGTTAAGAAACAGAAGGGTGTCCTTGGAAAGCCCCCTGTGTGCTCCTCTCCAAGCGCCCCTCTCCCAGAGGGGACCTCACTCCCAAACCTGATGTTAGTTAATCCTGGCTTTTCTTTGTAGTTGTGCTGCATATTTGTAGCCCTAAGTAAAGTCTTGCTAAGATGTACATGCTCTTGAACTTTATGTAATTAGCTTCACAGAGAGGTGTTCTTCTGGGACTGGCTTTGTTCTCAACATTATTGCTTTGAGATTTATCCATTCAACAAATACTTATTTGTGCAATTATGGTGCACATTGATTCTAGGTCTGCAGATAGAGAGTGAACAAAACAGGCGACCCCATATCCTAAGGCAGCTTCATTCTAGTGAATGACAGGGTAGCGGCAATAAATGTGATGAATAGAACATGTACCCATTAGGTTGTAACTGGTGAAAGGGGACACTGAAACAGTGAAGAAGAGTAATGTTAGGGGGATTAGGGGTTTCTGATGGGGGGCTAAGAAGGGGACATTTTACAAGGGAGACATCCAAATGGTCAACAGGCACATGAAAAGATGCTCAATATCACTAATAGACAAACATAAATCAAAACTACAATGAGGTATCACTTCACACCAGTGAGAATGGCCATCATTTAAAAGTCTACAAATAATAAATGTTGGAGAGAGTGTGGAGAAAAGGAAGCCCTCTTAGACTATTGGTGGGAATGTACTTTGGTGCAGCCACTATGGAGGACAGTGTGGAGATTCCTCAAAAACCTAAAAATAGACTTACCATAAGATCCAGCAATCCCATTCCTGGACATGTATTTGTAGGAAACTATAACTTGGAAAGATGCATGCACTCCAGTGTTCATAGCAGCACTATTTACAGTAGCCAAGACATGGAAGCAACCTAAGTGTCCGTCAACAGATGACTGGATAAAGAAATAGTGGTATATGTACACAATGGAATATTACTCAGCCACAAAAAATAGAATAATGTCATTTGTAGCAACATGGATGGACCTAGAGATTATAGTATTAAGTGAAATAAGCCAGACAAAGACAAATATCATATGATATCTCTCATGTGCAATCTAAAAAAATGACATAAATGAACTTATGTATAAACCAGAAATAGACTCACAGACAGAAAACAAACTATGGTTACCAAAGGGGAAAGGGGTGGCAGGGTGGGATAAATTGGGAGTTTGGGATTTGCAGATACACAGTACTATATATAAAATAGATAACAAAAACCTGTGTAACACAGGAAACTGTATTCAATATCTTGTAATAACCTATAATGGAAAAGAATCTAAAAAATAATATATATATATTATATATATATATGTATATATATAACTGAATCACTTTGCTATACTCCAGAAACTAACATAACATTGTAAATCAACTATACTTCAATAAAAAAGAAGGGGATATTTAAGTGAAAACCTGGGGAAGGTGAGGGAGAGAGTCGTGGAGATGTCAGGGGAAGAACTTTCCTGGCAGAGGAAACAGCGAGCGCCAAAGCCCTGCAGCAGCCTTGTGTCCAGTGTGTTTCAAGGACTGTTGGGGAGGCTGTGGTGGAGGGAACTGGGTACACAAGGGGGTGCAGGAGGAGGAGGTGAGGGCTGAGAGAAGTGGGGGATAGAAAGCTCTGGAGGTGTTTGAGCAGAGTGACGTTCATCACACAACTAGAGTCCTAACCAGATTTCTCTATCTAGTGCATGGAGCCAGTCACTGCAGGCATGTTAAGGAGAGAGAGTATGCACCTGGTAAAAGGTGTCATGTTTCAGGTTGAACGTTAGGATTTTCTGATGAGTTGGATTTACGGTGGCAGAGAAAGGACAATTACTTTCTGAGTCTAATTCTAATTTCTGTAGGCTGAGCAATAAGCTGGCCGAAGTGCCACTTATGGAGTGGGGAAAACCAAGAGAGGAGAGGTTAGAGAGCGTGGAGGGAGAGGCCAGGGCTCACGTAGGAGCCAGCTCTCTGCCCTTCTCTTGTTAGGACACTTGTGACTGCATGATAGCCCACCCCAAGAGTCTAAGACCTTTAACATAATCACATCTGCAAAGTTCTTGTTGCCATATAAGAAAACATTCACTGGTTTCAGGGATTAAGACCTGTATATCTTTGGGGAAAGGTTATTCAGCCTACCACGATTAGAATAAATTCAGTTCCAAATGCAAACACATTATAGTGGTACCAGTTCATTACAAAGTAAAACTATCATGCTCAGCAAGTCATATTGCACATAATGTCCCTCATTAAATTAAAAAGTGTAGTGATTATCTGTAACAGAGTGATGAGGAATCAGTTCACTGGCTTCAGTCCTGCTGGGACTTCCTGTGAGGCCTTTGGTGGTGCACATAGAAGAGGCTAAAGCTGCTGGAAAGATACATATTCTACATCTCTAGATGCCAGGATTACCTTGGGCTTCAACCTCAGATGCTGTATGTGGCTTCAGAGTTTGTATATGAAGATGTGAAGGACACTGGTTAGAGTTTGCAGTGCTCAATTTGTGTGACTGTAAATGGAGGATTTTTTGTGATGCCCATTGGGCTGTGTACTCCAGAAACACGTGGCCTATGTCTGTCTTGCATCCGTATTACCCACTTTAGTGTTTGGCATAGAGCTGGCATTTGTATTTAGAGAAACAAATGAAAAGAATCACTGAATACCTCCACATCTCTGGTACCTAGAATAGCAGTTTCTCAGCACTGTCTGCATGTTAGAACCATTTGAGAAGGACCTTTAAAGGGAAAGTTCTGGGCCTGCACTCTATTCGCAGAGATTCTGGTTTATTTGGACTGGTTGTGGCTGTGGTATTACTACTTTTTTTTTAGAAATATCCCAGGTGACTCGACTGTGCAGCTAGGTAGCTACCCATTGGTCTAGAATAGTGGTTCTCAATCTTCAGTATCAGAATCACCTGGAGGGCTCAGTAAAGCACAGGTTTTCTGATTCCATAGGGCTGGGCTTGGGTGCTGAGATACGCATTTCTGGCAAACTCCCAGGTGAGACTGATGCTGTTGGAGCGGGGGAACATGCTTTGAGAACTACTGCTCTGGAAGGTAGTACGTAAGCCCCTTGGATATGCACCAGGGCAGATAGTTTGGGGGCCATTCTGGAAGAATGTGCATGTTTATGCAGATACAAAAGATATTCAACACCCACTCTGTGCATTTTAAATATCTAATTTTATTCCTTCAATGCAACAGCCTTTCAAGGTAGGCATGATTAATTTTCAATTTTTAGCTGACAAACCAGAAAACCAAGGAGGTGAATTTTGCTCGTCATGCTTCATCTTTTCATATGTCACAAAGTCGTACCTTCTAGGAGACTAGAGACATTTTTGCTATTTTGTGTTCATCTTCTTTCTCCATCTCTGGTCACTGTCCCTCCCTGGACTCTAGGTGGCTGCTGTGAGAGGGCCCTTGGAGCTGGTCCAGTCCCCTCACTAACTCTCTGTGAGGGAAGCAGCCTCTCCTCCCTGCACAGCACAGTGGCTGCTTAGCTAAGGTATCTTGCATCGACTTGAATAGAGATTCTGAACGCTGACTAACCCACACATGGGAAATGACACCAATTTGATCTTTGCTGAGCTGAGCATCATTCTCAACTTTTGATACTTTGACTAGGACCTTTTAAATGACAAGAGACATTTTTGGGGCCATACCACTTATCTCAAAGCCTCTGGGCAAAATTTCACAGGAGTCACTCCTTGCTGGCTGCCCTCCTATTTTTCGGAGCCCCCCTCTCACCCCCGGTGTCCCTACTTCTTGGAAGTCTGTGGTCCCCAGCCTGCCTTGCTTGGGTCAAAAACCTTGATGCCAGATGCCATCCAGATGGATCCAAAACCTCCCTTCCATTGACTTTATTCAAACTGAAATTGCCCATTCTTGAAACAGCAGCACTCATCTGATACAGAAGATGGTAGGATTAAAGTGATATGCACTCAGATGTAAATGAGGCATGATGCTCCATGGAAATCTTGAATTTTAAAGAGGAGCTTGTAATGACTCTCATATATGGGACTATATTGGGTTAGGGGACAGCTAAGGACAACAAATGATGTGGACAATTCCCTAACCTCCTTACCTGGGCTGCTGTTAGTTTATCTTGCAGAGACTAAACACACATCTTTGGGTTTCTGAACAAACCATCCATCCCCACAGCTCTCTTTAGCTTTGCAAGGAGGCTGCCATCAGGCAGATCATATCTGGGCTGGCATGGCTCAAAGCTAACTATGAACAGTTGAAACTTCACATCTCAAATGCAGAAGACGAACTCTGTATCAGTTATCTCCTCCTTACAAGGACTTGAACTTTCATTTGTGTAAAATTTACAGAGCATGATTTTAGGTCTTTCAAGCCGTCACTTTAAAGGGCTGTGGGCTACAGGGGTTTCCTATGCTTACATCCTGGTGTCCCCACAGTTCTCAGGTTAGAGACCAGTAAGCATTTGCTTATAAAGAAGGTTTGCTGTGGCTCTTGGCTGGGATGCTGGCAGGAAGAAGGCTTCCTGCATCTCCCAGAGATGGTCCTTCCTGAGGAATGTTTCCACCCATGACAATGGGCTGCCTGTTGAAAATCATGTCTGAAAACTGTAGGCCCAAGTGAAATAAGTAACTGAGACTAAATTGCCTGCTAGATTTAAGAGATTTTTTTTTTGCTGGAGAAAACTGTAATCTATAAGTTTTAAGCAACACAATGACTATGGGAAATAAAAGCTACGTTTTAGCCTCAGCATTAGGGATTGAATTGTGTTCCCTACCACCTCAAATTCTTATACAGAAGCTCTGACCCCCGGTGTCTCAGAATGTGACTGGACTTGGAGATCAGGCATTTACAGAGATAATTAAGTTACAATGATGCCATGAGACTGGGCCCTAATCCCATATGATTAGTGTCCTTATAAAATGAAGAGATTAGGATGCAGGCACAGTCGGAAGGAAGACCATATGAGGACACAGGGAGAAGGCGACCACCTACAAGCCCAGGAGAGAAGCCTCAGAAAAAAATCAAACCTGCTGGTACCTTGACTTTGGACTTTAAGCCTCCAGAACTGTGAGAAAATAAAGCTCTACTGTTAAAGCCCCCAAGTACTTTGTTATGGTGGCCCGAGCAAACCAAGACACTCGGATTAAATTAACACCAAGAAAGACAGAAATTTTGAGTACCCACACCCCTTTCCTGTACAAACAAGTCACTCTCAATCACTGCCTGCCCCGTGTGGTAGAGTTTGTCCAAGTCCACACGGCAGGACGCCTCCATCTCTGTCCTCTTGCCACCTGTCTAGTTGGCTTGTACCCCTTCCTCGCCTTTGTCAATGGCTAAGATAAAGAAAGATGAGGGGGGAAGGGAACATCATTCTCTCCTTAGCCGAAGCCTGCAAAGCAAACCAAATGCGCAGAAGATCCAGAGAAACGGAACATGACCTTTCAGAATCCGTCACGAGTACAGCTAGTTCTGTCAAAGACTAACTGGAGCCTACAGGGATGGCTCAGTCCCCACCAGGACCCCTGCCCCATCCATCACAGAATCGGTGTGAAGAGCAGCAGCCCAGCCACAGACCACATTTCCTACCTGCTTTCCCCTGGGTGGGTTAGGGGGGTTGGTTCCCTGTGACTGGTCCTTGGTGCTGGGGAGTGAATTGAAGTGATGCCACTGCTGGGCCTTGAATGTTAAACAGGGGCTGTGTTTCTCCAAGCTCTCTAACTTCTCCACTGGCTGGATGGAGAGTGATGGTACTCCATGCATGGGTGGTCCCCCACCATCCTCATCAGGATCACTTGGCAGCTCAGTGCCTGCTTCTGACCTACTGAGTCAGATACTCTGGGGAGGGGCTCAGCAGTCTGTCTTTTACCAAGCTCTCATGGGGATTCTGATCATTCTCCAGTTTGAGAGCCACTGGGCTAGGGGACGAGGGATCAGAAGAAGGCGCTGGAGAGCCTGAAGAGAATGAGACACTGTTTCTGCCTTCAAGGAGCTAATCCTTGAGGAATTTTTCTCCTGGGGCGAGGTGCAGAAGGGCAAGCTGAGGAGAAGTCCTGCCAAGATCACTTAAGAGCTCATCCATCCTTTGTAAAGCAAGCTGTTTTGTATTTTGTGTTAGGTTTATGTAGAGAAACAGAACAGAAGGGTGTGTTTATGTGGTGTGCCGTGTGTGTGTGTGTGTGCATGTAGACAGACAGACAGACAGACAGGTGGGTAGGGAGTTGTTTTAAGGAATCAGTTCACGTGGTTGTGGAGGCTTGGTAAGCACAACACCTGCAGCGTAGGCTGGCAGGCCGGAGACCCAGGGAAGAGTTGCAGTTCAAGTCCAAAGATCACCTGCTGGCAGAATTCCTTCTTGCTTGGGGTGGGTCAGCCTTTTGGTTCTGCTAAGACCTTCAAGTGATTGGATGAAACACACTTACATTCTGGAGGACAATCTGCTTGACTTAACGCCCACTGATTTAAACGTTACCCTCATCCAAAAAACACCTTAACAGAAACATACAGAATAATGTTTAACTAAGTATCTGGGTACTGTTGCCCAGGCACATTGACATATAAAATCAACTATCATAGGCTTCTTGTATTCTTTTTATTTCTGTTTTGTTTTTGTTGTCAAAGGTGATTAAGTGAACCATTTTAAAAGCTGCAGCCTGCCTCCCGGTATTAGCATCTTGATGAAGATACAGGACCGTGTTGACTGACCATGTGCTACATGCCCACACTGTTCTGAATGCTCCCTCATGCTGGCCCACTTAATGATCACAGTAACCTTGTGAGGTCAGTTCTAGTAATACCTTAATCTTAACAATGTGGAAAGAGAGGCAGCCAGAAGGTCATTACCTTACCCGCAGTCATGTGGTTGGAATGTGGTAGATCTAAGATGCAAACCTGGGTAGTCTAGTCTAGTTCTGGAATGTTCTTAGCCACCACTCTTCGAGGTCTTGTGGGAGGAATCAGGGTGTGGGTATATTTGGGTGGCCAAAGATATGAGCAGATGGGTAGAAAGATTCCCAGCTCTTCATACAGAGGGAGGGAAGGAGGGACGAAGAGCTAGAAAGAGACTCCGGCCAGTAAAGGACATCCATCAGTAGCATTGCACCCATTGACACTTGAAACGTAGTAATTTTTAATTCCGTGGCTATTTTATTATCAGCATTGTTTTCTTTATTACTGCTACTATTTTAATGCTAATAATAGTACCTATCCTTCATCGAACATTTATTGGCCAGCAGTAACACTCAATATACATATTTACTTACATAAATATAAGCCAGTTTTTTTTTTTCAGTCCCATTTTAGTGATAAATAACTTGAGATTTGGATAAATTCTTTACTCTTAAGTCCCATTGCTGTTGTTGGGCTAAACAGAGATCCAGCCAAGCAGCCCAGCAAATAGAATCGTCCCACAAAACTTTAGCAAGACGGTGGTCAGTACAATAATGTCAGAGAAAGCAAACACACAGTCAAGAAGAGGCTGCCCCCGGCTTTCTCCTCCTAATAAGTCCTGGCTTTTAGGGTCATCAGAAGAAGAGACTGAGGATTGCTCTCTCCTCCCTGTGTCTTAGTGCCACCAGCCCTGTAATTAGTTGTTGACCCAAGACATAGAGGTTGCTGAGCTTTTAAATGCAAACTTCTTCCGTGGCTGGGTAAAGTGTTTTAACAACCGTGCAGTCTTGTAATGTACATCATTTCTGCCTTCAAATGAAATCAAAACCTGCCTTTATAACTAACAGTCAGAACTCAAGAAATCCATTAGTTAAAACCATCCACTAGTAAAAACAAGACATTAAGGGGAAACATCTTTTATAGTCCTAACTCCCATAATACTAGAATATTCCTCATAGTCTTCTTTTCTACATATAAACTTGTTTTTTAATTGAAAACACAATTGTGCTTTCTGCTTAACATTGTATCTTATTTTCTATAGTATTTCATAATATAATATAATTTTTAAATATGATTTTTAATCTATAAATAATATACCTACTAAGCAAATGCACCTGAGTTATTTTCTTCTTATGGTTTATTTAGATAATTTCCCACTTTGTAAGGTTTTAAATAAGATTGAGAAGAATACTTTGGGGTAGAAACATCTATGCTGTTTAAGATCATAACAACAAAATACATCACAAGTGAAAAAGCTTGGAAATTCCGCAGATCTGGTTTGAATCGTGGCTCTGCCACTCTGCAACCATGTGGCCCCCATGGTCTCTTTATTTTAGGTAACAGCCAGGAGCCTCTGTTTCTCATTCTTAAAATTAGACTACTCTTTACCCCATAAGATTGTTGTATTGTCTTTTGAGGATTAAAAGATACAATGACATTCAAAGTTTCTCAGCACACTTGTACTTAAGTACTTCAAATAGTACATTTTAGTATTATAGTATTATAAAGTAGGTTTCTCAAAGCAGAAATACTGAGTGAAAGATAACATTTTTCAGCATCTTGGTATTTATTACCACGTTGCTTTTTAAAATGTGCATACACTTTCCTTTAAGTGAGTGCAAGTGCATTTTAAACAATGTGGCTATCTCTGCATTTCTTTAGTTGCTATAAATTCTACATGTTCTTTAATCAGTTGTGTTTCCTCTTTTGTGACTTCTTTGCTCATATATCCTTTGTTTTTTTTTTTTTAACATTTTTTATTGATTTATAATCATTTTACAATGTGTCAAATTCCAGTGTTCAGCACAATTTTTCAGTCATTCATGGACATATACACACTCATTGTCACATTTCATGTGTCATATATTGTCATATATCTTTGAATTGAATTAAATTCAGTAAAAAATTATGAAGTACCTCATTTGTGTCTGTACTGGGCTAGATGTTAGGAACCCTAGGATGAATGGGTTACAGTCCTTGCCTCTCTGAAACCTTTATTCTAGTGGGAGAGAAAGACGAGCAACGGGAATCAATATAACTCAGTGCTATCCACGCAATTACAGGCACGTGGACATGGGATGAGGAGAGAGTGATTAATTCCTTTGCCAATTTATCTCTGGATGCCTTAGCAGTTTTTAAAATTGATTTGTGAATAGTTGATAAATTAAATTTTAAACCAATGAGCATTTCTGTTTTGTGTCATAGATGTAAATGAACATAATGAGTCAAAACCGCGAATTCTCTTACTCTGTCTGCTCTCCTCTCTTCCAAAAGCACGTTGTATTTTTCTTCTACATAAATATGTGAGGCAAAGCCTCACCTTCTGGAGTCCTAGAAGGTGGAGTTGACAGAGCTGAAAGGAGTCGGGGGGAGAGATTGCGTATATTAAGCAAGCAGGTAAACCACTTCTATACTCTCCATGTACATGTAGCATTCTTCAAAAATAAGATCCTAACTGAAAAGAAGGTCTTGGAAAATCAAGTGGGAACCAAATGTATTGAAAGTCTCTGACTGCAAAGATGGGATGGAGGGCTTAATTGAATTTTCAGAGACAAGGCTGCTGGTACATTATATGCAGACTTCATAAACAATTCTATTTACATTCAAAGAGGCAGACCAGGCTCACACTGCAATAAGGTGAAAAGAAGTGCTGTGATTTACATTCGTGCTGCAGTCCTTGGAAGGAAGAAAGGAAGGATTTTTGTTCTCATGGCTTAACTCTAGGCTCTGGCCATTAAAAGAGACCTTTTCCATGGTGGTGATGGATCATCTAAAAAATATCACTTTAAAATTTTAATTTTGTATTAAGAGAATTGACATATAATATTACATTAATTTCAGGTGTACAACTTAATGATTTGATATATGTATATATTTGGAAATGATCACCATAATCTAGTTAACATCCATCACCACACAGAGTTACACGTTATTTTGTTTTTAATTTAAAAAACATTTTAAAGGCTTTTCTAGAGTAGCCCTACACTCTGATATCTTTAGAAGCTATTAAAACCGAGAGCCTGTAATTAGGGTTTCCTTGGATTTGAGGTCCTCGATTTCATCTTCAGGCTGCTTTCAGAATTCCTCAGGGTGATGTGGATCTCCAAATGACTCCAAGTCAATGCACATCTAATTCAATACTCACCGAGCTTAATCTAGTCATCGTTTATTAAGCGCTGACATTCGGAGAATTTAGTTAAGGCCAGTCATGTATTTTAGATTCGAGGGTAACTGATGTTGGGATTTTAAGGAAGCCAATGAGACATCCTGGGGTTTTCTTTCCACACTTGGAACCAATTAGGAGAGAGAGAGTGAGTCAGATGGAGATTAAAATAACATCTTTTTATGACAAAGTCTGAGTTTGAACCCCAGAACCAGGCCAAGCTGCACCCTGCTTGGTTTACCACTTGGAGGATACAGACTAAAGGACACGTTCCCTGCAGCCAGACAGGTGCCACTCAGAGAAGGAGAAAATGAGAATGTGCTACTCTCTTCTCCCAAACTCACCTCTTGTCTGAGGTGAAGGAGGGAAGGATAGAAAGTCTGCGGGTCATATACTCCAATGCAGGGTTTCTGTACTGTGGGACTACTGAATTTGGGGCTTGATAGTTCTTTATTCTAAGGACTTGTCCTGTCCATTGTAGGATGTTTAGCAGCACCGTTGGCCTGTACTCACTAGATACCATACCACCACCCAACTTCCCCGTTGGGACAGTCAACAGTGTCCTAGGCATTGCCGAATGTCCCCCAGTGGAGAACCACTTCTCCAATATAAGGACCCTTCAAATGAAAGAAAAGCCCCGGAATGGGAAATTAAAGCTGCATCCTCCTCATTGTCCCTCCTAATCCCAGCAGGCAGGACTCACTGCCCTCCTCAGCTCTCCCCCAGCTCCCTGTGTCTGCTGCCTCCCTCCTGTTTCCTTCTTCTTCCCTTATAATTCCTGTCACTTGTGGATTGGCATGAAGACAGCAGCTGCCTGGCCTTGTGTTTCTTGAGTACCCACGTGCACCTCTTTACCCCTCCCAGTGCCTGCCCCAGCCCTTGGTGTTCACAGAAAGGCCTCGTGTGTGTGTGGTGGTATTGGTTTTAGGGGATTTTTTTCAGATATTAGAAGAAAAATGGATGTGAACATTTTTCCATGTAAATATTTAGCTGTCTATGCATTTCCCCACCCCTCCAAACATTCTGTGCATTTGTGTGACCTGCCGAATGCATAGATCTTACCCAGCACAAAAAGCAGGGACTCTGAAAATAGTGGGAAGAGTAGCAAGTGATTGTTGTAGTCATGGTGCTGGCTGCAAGCCCTGGCTTAGCACAGAGTGCCATTAAATAGGGATAGTGGTCATATATTTTGCCAGCATCATTTTGATTCCTCTCAAAAAGTGTTTTCATACATCATTCTTATGTTTTTCTCTTGGATTCGAGCTATGATTTTCCAGTTATAGGATACATGTAGCTAATTAGGACTAGTTTAGGGGCAAAAAGTAACATTTTGCAAAACATGTTCATTTGAAATTGTATCAATACTTCTATCAGTTATTTGAGGAATTAGAGTTAGTATATAATTAAGTACAACATCCTTGTTCCCATCACTCAGAAAAGCTTTCAAGGGGATCAAGTTATAAAATCAACATGTCTATTCCAAGGTAGAGAAATAACATGTCACTTAAGTTATCTTCTGCTTCTTAGTAAAAAGGTCTAAGAACCTAGAAGTTGTCCAGTCAACCCTCAAGGCCCTTGGCTGCACCAATACATCATTTTTCTCTGAAACGTTCTAACACTGGCTCAGTGTTGGGCAGCTCTA
This sequence comes from Camelus ferus, assembly GCF_009834535.1. Lineage (NCBI taxonomy): Eukaryota > Metazoa > Chordata > Mammalia > Artiodactyla > Camelidae > Camelus > Camelus ferus. The sequence continues at coordinate 4,618,615 of NC_045696.1, forward strand.
ACCGTCAGAACAGTCCGCCACACGTGGAGCAAAGTCTACCTGCCTTTAACTTTCTTCCTGAAGGTCTGGGGGCCTAGAGAACATTTCATCTTCTTACCATAGTGGTCACTGCGAAATCTTCAGAATTCTTTTATTATGGTTGTTCCAGATTTTCTTTTTCTCATGCCTCCACGTTTTTGCCTCCTGTGATGGGCTGGAGTGTGTCCTCCCAAAATTTGTATGTTGAAGCCCTAACCTCTAGTTTCTCATAATATGACTATATTGGAGATAAAGCCTTTAAAGAGGTGATTAAATGAGGCCATTAGTATGAGATTCTAGCCGCAAATGATAGAGGACCTTATAAAAAGAGGAAATTTGGACACAAAGATAGACAACAGGGAGATACATGCACAGAGCGGCGCCCATGTGAGGATATAGTCAGAAGACTGTCATCTACAAGACCAGGAGAGCAGTCTCAGTGCTGCTCACACATGGATCTGGGACTTCTAGCCTCCAGAATGTTCAGAAAACACAATTTTGTTGTTGAAGTCATCCAAGTCTGTGGTAGTTTGTTACAGCAGCTTGAGCAGACTGGTACCTCCTCTCTGCATCCTCCATGGTGTAACTTGTTGGCGTCCTGCCTCAACTTCTCTCTCTAATAATAGCACCTGCCCTGTGGGCTGGCAGGTCCCAGGAGATAATGAGTGGTTTCAGGCACAGTATTTAATGAATGCTCCTTTTGGTAACAGGATTCTCAGGATCATTCCTAACATTATATTTATTTAAGTAACTAATAAATTATTAAATAAGACAAAGTTATGGTCAGTCTCATGCCACTTCAGTGTTTCTGTAAGGTTGTCTTTGATCTATTCCTAAACACCTCTTCAGACATTCATACTTGGGGCTCCTTTGTTGTGTGCCTACATCCCTTATTGAAATTTGGTTGTGTTGTATCTGGCATTCTTCTTGTTGACTGGTCTCATATTTTGAAAAAAAAATATTCAAAGATATTTACTTTGCTTTTAAGTGCATAGAGTTGGTCCAAATGTGCAAATGTAAAAATAGTTCTTGTGATGATGGTTCCTTGGGATCATGGGTTTATTTCTATTGGCTAAAATTTCCCTAATAGTAATAGAACTGCTTTCTATTATTTCCTGATTGTACTTGTGTTGGTCTTCGGTAGTCGTGACTGAGTTCCATGTATGATGTCAATATGATACGGTAGCCATTCAAAACATGCAAGTGAAGGCACCACTGATTTAGAAGTTGGTATTGAGTCTGGTCCTAGCCACCTGTCCCCTCTCCTGCACTTTCTTGCTGGCATCTCACACTAGGTTATTCTGTCTGTGGAGACAGTCACAACGGGATCAAGGGCATGCCAGGCGTGTGGTCCTGGGTGTCCTTTGATAGGCTATGTGGTCATTATTTCCTCATTATGATCCATATAAGGTTAGAACTACTTTCTCTTTACAAATAGGATTTGATTTTTTTTTTAATGAAATACTGAAAGATGCTGTGTCTGGCACTGTCTTCATGCTCCTTCTTGGAAATGAGTGATGCCATGTTGGTTTAATTTAAAACATTCTAGTAATAACTCTCAGATGTTACAACTCAATTTAATTTTCAGAAGTCATCACGAAGGGAATATTTTAAAAATCTTAACTCCTTTAAGTTTAAAAGTGTTCTGCAGAATTAATTTGGCAACAGCCAGCCACCCACTCCAGCCCTAACCTTCTAGAAAAGATATGCCTTCAGGACATTTCTCCAAATGAAGTGTCAAATCCGTATCAAGTTGAATTTCCAATGTGGGATAATGGACTCTATTTTATGACCTTCTTCTGCGCCCCAGGGAGTGCTTGGGCCCATTACACAGTTGACTGGTGGATATTAGGTTTATTACTGAAAGGGACTCAAGTGGCGGCAGGGTTTCTGCTTGGCGAAGCCCAAGCCACATTTCATAGGTTCTGGCGTTATTAATGGTGCATCTGGTTGCCTTGAGAATGTTCAAACTCCACTCTGTAATGAATACTTAATAGTAAGGCGATTGTGATTCTTTTCTTCTCAGAGAAGTCTCTGTGACTCAGCAAATCCGTTCTACTGTGATAGGCAAAGTGTCAAAATTAACGAATTCCAACCGAGATTCGGTCCCTCCAGGGAAAAACCTCGTGTGGTTGTAAATTAGCCTTAATGCCACAATATGTTTTGAACATGCTGCATTTTCACTGTGGATTTGGGCTTAGATGTCTTTAGAGGAAACCACTCTGGAAATCATGTTTTCTGGTTTGGTTGTTTCAGTCCTTAATTATAGTTTTAATTTTTGGAAGAAGTACACCATGGTACATTATTAAGATTTTCTAGAACAAAAAGAAAAGAAAGAAAAGAAAGAGGAAGTAAGAGCTATAATCAAAGGCATTTCAGTGGCAGAGTTTTGTGGTTTTTTTTTTTTTTTATTCTCCATTTTTTGTGCAGTTCTAGTCTAAGATTATTATTGCTGAGCTTCTATCTAAAGGTAAAAGATTACAAAGATGAAAGATGACAAAGTCTTTGATATGAGCCCCAAGAAACACAGTGTACCTAGCCAAGCACATTTTATTATGAGCAGCATAAATCATTATTCTGCAATGATGTTTAGATCAAAGGTCGCTAACTTGAGAATTTTGTCCCTTAAGGAATTGAACTCAGAACTGTAGGTGCCTTGGCCTCCCTTCAGAGGAGAGAGCCCAGGACAAGCCTCTTATTCTCAGAGGGACCTGAGCCCAAACTGCTTAAATGAGTCCTGGACCACATCCCATGTCTCTCCCTCACTACGAGGTTCAAAGTTCGTGTGGTTTCTCATCCCTAATGTGAAAATAGCAACAATAGCTGCTGTAAGATTTGTTTTCAGGATTCATGAAGTTTTGTATTACGGTACTTTAGCATAGTCCTAGCACAAAATACATATTCAGTAAATGTTAGCTATTCATTTACACCCAAAATGGAAACAATAATGATAGATTTAAACTAAATTTAAAGTTAATTATGCACTTTGTGATACTGTCTTGCTAGAAATGAGACTAGCCAGCCATGTAAGTGGAGATTACAATAATGTCATATATAGATGCACCCCACCAATTGTTGGGAGCACTCTCTAGTCTCTGTGCTGCCTGAAACACACAACATGAGATCCTGGAGAACTGACTCCCTCCCCCGTCTACGCCTTCTTCTCCCCACATACGGTATGTAACAACAAACGCTATGGCGACTTAATCAGATGGTGGTGGGAGAAAATGCTTCGAAGTAAAAGCACTTTAAATAAAGTACTCTATACCTACCCAGGTGGAATCATGAATCATTTATGGTGAAACATTCATTTTAAGATGTAATTCACTGAGATTTATTTATTTATATTTAATTGCATTTAATAAGACAGTCATGAATTCAAAGCATGTTCATTAAGATTCTACTACATGCTGGAAACTGCTCAAGGAGTTGGAGACATCAGGGAATGAAACCAATCAAGTATCTACCCTTTAGGAACTAAACATTGAAAGGGAGGGAGAGACAGACAATCAAATGTAAGTGAGTAAATTATGCAGTGTACTAAAATGTGATAGAGGCTGTGGAGAGAAAGAGCAGATGAGGGCAATTGGGAGCACTCACTGTGGTGGAGAGAATTTCTACTTAAATAAGTCAGCAAGCCCCATTGAGGGGGAGACAGCTCAGCAAAGCCTTGAAAAGGTGAGGGAGTGAGCCAGGTGGTTTTGGTGAGAAGATAGACATCATCCTAGGCAGAGGGGGGAATGTGTAAAGACAGAGATGGAGCTGGTGAGGATGCTCTAGAGATGTGGCTGGAGCAGAATGAGCAAGGGGGAGGAATAAGGGGTCATGTCAGAGAGGAACAGTGAGCATGGATCACAGAGAAAGACTGGCTTTTATGCGGGAGAATGGGGGCCCTGGAGGGCTCTGAGCAGAGGAGAGAGAGGACCTGGCATGTGTAACTGGGTTTATCTGGCTGATGGATCAGTGAGTATGAGTTGGGGGCAGTGGTAGGGGCAGAGAGATCTATAGGGCACCGTCATGGCAATCCCAGGAGGAGGGACGGTGGCTTGGACCAGGGAGGTGGCAGAAGAGTTAGCAGGTAGCTGACTTGGAGTCTATTTTGAAGGTGCAGCTAATGGACTTCCCGATGCAGTGAATTTAAGGCATGAGAAAAAGAGGGTCATCGGGTGGACTCCAAGTGTTTGCTCTGAGCAACTGTAAGAATGAGTGGTCTTTAGCTCTTTTACTTAAAAACTAATACTTTGTGGATAGCATAGTTTTGTACCTTGTGTGGTTCTAATTTATCTCTTTCTGAAATTTTAGTAAGTGTGAAAAAGAATCCTGTGGAAGAGGAGGAAGGTAAGAGAACTTCCTGAATGTGATATGTTAAGAATGCTGATCCCAGAATGTGAATGTAACTGAGTGGACCAGGAAACTAGAGCATCAATTTATCAGGGTCCCAGTCAACAGATTATTTTTTCTTAAATGTTTGAGACTCGTAAGTAGGAGAGCCTGTGGTGTGTCATTGGGCTCAGTGTTGGCTGATGTAGGGTGAGATCAGACACACTGTGATTCGTACACGTGGACAGCATCGTTGAATGTAAGGGTTGGTTAGGGCTGCCTTAGTGTGATCAGAGAGATACAGTCTCTAGAAACACGTTTACCTATAGTTTTTGCTTTCTGTGTGTTTTTTCCTTTTTAAGCTCTTTCTTCCAGTATTCAGATCTTCACTTTCAAATTCTATTTACATTGAAATATTTAATTTTTCAGGTTTAGGTATATATTTAACTTAATTATTTGGACTATTAATGCCCTCCCTCCTTACCTTCTGATATTTTTTCCATGTATTACCATTTGGTGTTAAATCAGTATTGGGGGTTTGTATTATTATAACTACGTAAATATTTATACATAGCTCAGCTACAGCTGAGTCACATAGTATACTGTAAACACTTTCCTTTCTATTATAGCTTTGTGTGTTTCCTAAGATTAATAATTACTTACTTTTTTGCTTACTTAGTTTTCACTGCATGTGTAACTAATTCATCCCCCAAATTCTCCAACAGGACAAAATACTGCTCTGAACACATTCAGGTACATCAAGGTCTTTGAATGTTTATGTTTTTCTTTAAAACATCTCCCTGGGAGCCTTCTTTCTGCACCAGTCTAGACTAGCTTCCACTATACAGTTCTTATCTTGGAATCTTTCACAGTCACTCTGGAAATTCCTTTTGTTTCTCATCAGCTGTGTTGAGTCTCTGTTTCATGGATGTCATATATTTTTCTTTCTTGGTTTGCTGCCTTTTTATTCATCTTCCATAAGTTTTTGAATAGAGTGCATGAGAGGTAAAATTTTTGATTTTGCATTATCTAAAAATGTCTTCACTCCATTGCTTGATACTCTGGGTGTAGAATTATAGGTCAGTCCCACGTCTTCTTCTGTAAATGGGCACGCTGAGGTCCAGAGAGGTGAAAGAGCTGGCCCTGACCCCCACGCTGTCATAGACCAGAGTCCTGACAGCAGGCTTCCACTATGGAGAAGCCCCACGAGGATGGCACTTTTTTTGTCCCAAAGAAATGTCCTTTCTTCTTCAAGGGAGACCTGACTTGAGTTACATTTAAGTGTTCATTGCATGATCTATGTACTCAGTGCTACATAAGCAGATGGTGTACAAGGGTGATAATGTCCCTTTTGCTGTATCCAGGGTACTAACGTTTCAGCAATGAACAAAGTCACATAAATGAGCAGTATCTTGATGAAGCAAGGGCAGAAAATGCAAGAATGGATTAGCTGGCATGAAAGTACAGAGAATGATGAAGTCAGCTGGGTTCTGTGCAATGTTCCCCAGTGTGCTGTGGGAAGACAGAGGGGTGTATCATACCTGGAACCTAGACACAGTTTTTTCCCATCACTGCTTTGGAGAAAGTAGGCATTGCCGGTAAAACAAAACAACCAAACATCTATGCTCCAACATTGTTCACCCACCCTGCCCCGAAACTCCGTTAAAATGATAATAAAGGAATTTACACATAATCCTAAGGACAAAGAGGAAAAGATGCAAGATGGTGGCAGCCATAAGATGCCAATGGTGGTGAATGAGTGAGTGGTCCCTGATTTAACACACTGGAGAAAACTCAAGGAGTCACACAAGGGGAAGGAATCCAGTGACCAGATCTCTAACTCAGATTGGTAAATTGGAGGGACCAGGCTGGACTAGAGTCAATCCTCTAGGAGTCTTTCTAATTCAAAAGATTGTTGCCACCCACCACTTAGGGTATATTTACCATTATGAGAATAATCATTCATTTTTTCACTGAAACACAAAGTAAAACCTGTGCATTACCTGAAAAAATAAATTACCTTAAAAATTAGACTTATGTAAGTCCTAAGGCCAGAGCGAAATGGAAAATTCAGTGCCTCTGAGCATGGTGAAGCTCTAGCAAAAGAAAATGATGCTGAACACTGTTGTAGTAGTGAGATTAACTAAGAAAAATGTGTGTCTTTTTTATCATGTTTCATTACTGGACTTAGATTTTACATTTTCCTGTTGAGGTACCATTGTAGTCTCTGGTTTTAATTCATTTTGTTATTTAATCGTAGAATGGGTGAATAAGTTGGTTTCAGTGAATTCACTCTTTCCCTCCCACTGATAGTCTGATTTTTATTCTTGCTTTGCTGGTTTGTTTCTAGTCCATATTACTGTGTTTTTGGACATTCTTTTTTGGTAATTTCCCCCTCTCTCCAAGCCTTTTAATTTGCAGGAATCAATTCTGTCAACATTACTGTGTTGTCAGCTCCATTTCTCACTCTCTTTTTCTGATGATTTTCTTAATTTGTAATTCCTTGTGTGAATCTGCACTCATCCCTCATTCTTCATTAATTTGTTCTATTTTTGTTCCATCATTTTTGTACTCCCCAATCCTAAGGAGTCATTTACATCATTTTGGTTTATTCATGTGCTTTACTGCTTGTGATCATTATTCCCAGAGTGTCTTCTGCTTCTTCCAAATCACTAGCCACTTTCATGCCTTTTGAAACCTTTGAGCTTAAAATGTAAATGCTGGAACATAGCAAACTACATACGTATTATTCATTACATAGTCTGTATTTTTCTCTGAAATTGTACACTTAACTACTAGCAATGTTACTGCAGGTGACTTTCATCCATCCAAAGGGACAGAGAGACTTCATCTCTAAAGTGAATTCCCTAGACATACATGGAATTTACTCTCTAGAAGGATATTGCAAACAATACTTAGACAAATGTGGGCAAAATGTTGACATTTTTCTTATTTTTTCCCTTTGGAGATTTGTAAAACACACAGCAAAATTGAGCTTTTTTCCTTCCTTGTTGCAAAATCTGCACACATATCAGATAAAAAGAACATTCTTACATAGAGTAGCTAAAATATCATAAATGTGTTCTTCTTATAATATCTGAGAAATTCTTTTCTTTTCAGCCACTAATTCTTGTTGTCCCTTGAGATTTGCATAATGGAATTTAGATTATAATAGATGATACATATGAAATACATATTAAATATTCCTTAAAAGGAATCTTTTAGCTATATATGGTCTGAAAACCGTAATATTTTAAAATTTAGTATTTATTTATTTATTCAGTATGAATTTGAGGATTTCTATTATGTACCAGTCAGTGCACTAAATACCAGGAATAAGTTTGCATCATCTATAATGCAGTGCCCCTCTTGAAGATTTTGAGAGTTGGGAACACATACCAAACAACTGAGAAGAGACTGAAAAAATGGAGTAGGAAGCTGAGAAGAAGGGCATGGGGTTCAGTCTGAGAGGTAGAAGACCAGGAGTAAATCCCAAGGAATTGATGTTTAAGCTGAGAGTCAAAAAATGAGTAGTAGCAAATTGGGTGAAGGATGGTGAAATATTCCAGCTAGGCATTCAGTATCTATGTTGGGATGAGAAGTGGTTTGAGGACCCCAAGGCACTGAGGAGACTGGTATGGCTGGACCCTAGTAAACCATCAGCATAAGATTAAGTTGGATTTTTTTTTTCTGTGAACAGTTTATTAATATCAAAATTTAATAAGGCAGATAAAATCTCAACAAAAAACTGATATATCACCCCAATACCAATCAGCACTAAAAAAGAAACTCAGTTTCCAGTTCTCCTTTTGGATTTGATATTTCTCCCTCTAATTCTAGCAGAATTGCTTTGTGTGCTTTAAAGTTCTGATTAGATACTTAAACATTTAGGATTGTTAAGTATTTTTGATGAATCGACCGTTTTATCATTAGAAAGTAACCATTTAGCAATATTCCTTATCCTGAAATCTACTTTGATATTAATGTAGCCACTCCAGCTTTCTTTTGAGTAGTGTTAGACTGGTATGTTTTTCTATCCCTTTTCTTTTAAACTACTTATCTTTTAATTAAAATGGATTTCCTAGATTACATAGAGTTAAATCTTGATTTTTTTCATCCAGTTTGACAATTTCTGCCTTTTAATTGAAGTATTTAGGCCATTTATGTTTAATGTGAACATCAATTTGGTTAGATTTAAATCTACCATCTTGATAATTACTTCCTATTTATTTCATCTACTGTGTTCTTTTTTTTTTCTTTCCTTGTCTCTTTTTGGATTAATGGAATTTTTTAAATTATCAATTTTATCTACAATAATGGTTTGTTTAATGTCTAAGTTTCATTTTGTTTGTTTCTTAAGGTTTGCTTTAGGGTTTACAATATTTGTCTTTAAACTAACATGATCTTCTTTCAAATACTATTATAAAGCAATGTATAATAGAAGAAATTTACAACCATAGATTGTTATTTCCCTCCTCCCACCTGTCTTTGTGCTAATATTGTTATTCATTTTATCTCTCTCTATATAACTTCACAATGTATTATCATCTTTGCTTTAAACAGTAAATTGTCTTTTGATGATTTTTTTAAATGAGGAAATATGTTTGTTATATTTACTCACATATTTATCATTTTTGACATTCTTCATTTCCTTTGAGAAGTCAAAAACTTCTGTCTGGTATCAATTTCCTTTTACCTGAAAGACTTTCTTTAACATTCATTATACTGCTGGTCCACTGTCAGTGAAATCTCTTAGCTTTTGAATATCTGGAAAGTCATTATTTTGCCTTCATTTATGATTTTTTTTTGCTAGGTATAGAATTTTAAATTGAAAGATTTTTTTCTCTTTAAATAATCCTTTAATTTTTTTTCTCCACTTCTGGCTTACTTTGTTTCTGATTAGTTTGTCATCATTCTTACTTTTGTTTTTCTGCATTGTAATGTTTATTTTTTAAAAAATTTGCTGCTTTTAATATTTTTCTGTTTATTGCTGGCTTTCAGCAATTTAATTATGATGTGTCATGGTGTGATTTTCTTCATGCTTTCTTCTGTTTGGTATCCATTAAATTTATGGGATATTTGGGATTTTGACATTCATTAAATTTTGAAAATGTTGGGTATTAATCCACAAAAAAATTTTTCTGTCTGAGTTCTTCCTTCTGGAACTCCAATTATACATATATTAGGCCACATGATATTGTCCCACCTCTCACTGATTTTACGTTTATTGTCTTTGAGCCTTTTTCCTTTGTTTTATTTTTTTGTGTGTGTGTATCTTCTATTTCTTTGCCTTCTGGTTCATTGATATTTTCTTCTACAAAATCTAATTTTCTGTTAATTCCACTTGCCTGTTTTTTACTTCAAGAAATTTTCAATCTCAAGTAGTTTTCATCTCAAGAAGTTTCATTTTGGCTGTTTTTATATTCTCCATTTCTCTCATCAGTATGCCCTTGCTTTCCTCTACTATCTCGAAGATATTGGGATATTTATAACAGCTCTTTTAATGTCCATGCCTGCTAATTCTGTCATCTGTCATTTCTGTGTCTGCTTGTATTGAATAAATTTACTTCTGATAATAGGTCATATTTTCCTACTTGTGTCCAGTTTCTTGGATGCCAGACTGTTGTAAACTTCACATTATCGATTGTTGGATTTTGTTCTTCTTCATTAATCAGCATTGAAATTTATTTGTTGTGCAGTTAAATTACTTGGAATCAATTTAATCTCTTCTGGAATCCATTTGAGGATCCTTTTAAAACCTTGTTATGGTGAGTTTATCTGTTATGGTGACACACTTCTGAGTATTCTGTCTGATACCCCATGCATTAGTTCTTCCACTGTGGCTGGAACATGGACTAGACCCTCCCTGATTTGAGCTTCAGGGATTTTTCTACCTGCTCCATTGTAGTGTTTCTTAGCCAGCATTAGTAGTTTCCTCACACATATGTAAATATCGGTCCACAGCTAAAGACTCATCAAAAGGAATCTTCTTCACACTCTCAAGCTTCTCCAACATGCAGCTTCCTTCTCTTTGCTTTGTAAACTTGGCAGTCTTGACCGCCCCAAGCCTCACATTTGGTCTACTCAACTCAAAAATTCCGCCAAGTTCTTTTTAGAGATGATGTGGTAACTTTCTCCAGGCATTAAGCTGGATGCGAGTGGGGCCCATCTCACTTGTTTCCTTCTTTCACAGCTTACTGCTTTGTATTGACTGAATGTTTACTTGCAGGAGGGTAAATCCAGCTCCTGTTTTGTTGTTTCATCATGGGCAGAGACAGAATTTCATATTTTTAAGTTCTATGTCATTGTGAAGTTTTATCCAATTCTTATTCATGAAGACGGTTGCATTGCTCCTTCAGTGCTGGGGAGTAGACAGAATGATTGAAATGTATTAGAGTTATATGCACAATTGCTATAACAGATAAGCATATTTTTGTAACTTAATTGGAATTATTTTGTAGACAGTTGGAATGCTTTCCAAGTCATTATGAGGACATCCATTTATCTCCTTTCAGATTGTCTAATCAAGATGACATTAAATTTCAAAGTGTTTATTCAAACCTGAAAACATTCTGGAGTCTCAGAATGAGCTGACGGTTATACTTTCTAGATAATGTCTACCTAAGGCTTAGGTGTATTTCTTTTCATTTTGGAAGGCCTTTATAGAAGTAATTCATTTTACTAAGCCTATCCACTCACATTTTCCTATGAAATCAATAAAAGTGTTTTGGTCCTAAATGGGTTTTCCATTCCAAATAAAAATACCCAATTTGCAAATCTAATAGTCTGTTTTAGTTTTTATGTTTTCTGATATCTGTGGAGCAACTGACACTGTTGAAAACTGTTGGTTGACTTTTCAAAATGCTGTCCTTTTCCTAAGAGCTTCATTCTCTCTAGGATTTGGGCTATGGATCTCATAATTTCTTCTTTATCTTTATATTTCTTTCTTTTCCCATTTCTTTAAAATATTTAATGTTTTAATTGAAGTATAGAATACATACATAGAAGTATGCATATAACAGAGTACATCTCAATGAAATTTTCATCAGCTGAGCACATCAGTGTACCCAACACCCAGATCAAGAAAATGAACACAGCCAGCAGCCTGTGCCCCCTCATACCATTTCTGTTCTCCATGTCCATCTCCCACCCCATGAAAACCATTATCCTGACTCTTAACATCATAGGTTAATTTTTCCTAGTTTATGCTTGATATAAATGGAATAATATAATATGTACTCTTGTGTTTATTTACTTTTCTTCAACATTATGGCTTTGAGATTCATAATATTTTTGTTTGTCATTGTAGTTATTTCATTCTTATTTTTGTATATTGATTCAGTGTGCAAATAGATCACAATATATTTATCAATTTTTTTGACTATTGATGGATATTTGAGTGATTTCCAGTTTGGGACTCACAAATAGTACTGCTATGAATATTCCAGTGTGCATTTTTTGTGAGCATATGCATACATTCAGTTGGATAAATACCTACCAGTTGAATTGTTGAGTCATAAGGTATGATTAGGTTTAGCTGTAGTAAATACTGATGAACTGCTTTCCAGAACAGTTTTATCAGTTTACGTTCCTGCTTGCAGTGTGTGTGTGTTTCATGTTGCTCCACATCCTTGAGACACTCAGTATATCCTATTTTTTCCATTTCAGTCATTCAGACAAGTGTGTAGTGGTAACTCCTTAATTTGCAGTTCCCTGATAACTAGTGACATTGAATATTTTTCCATGTGCTTATTGGCCATTTATACATTGCAGTTTGTGAAGTGACCATCTAAGTCTTTTGCCCATTTTTTAATAGATTATTTTTTCTTATTGACATGTAGGAGTTCATTATGTATTTGGCGTGCAAGTCTATGGTCCCATATCCTTTGCTCACCTTTTATATATTAACTATCTCTGAGGATCCATCATTGGTTTTTGTCTCTTCTGATTCTTTACATTCTTCTTGGTGTATCTCACCCAGTGGTTGGCTTCAGCTTCCCGAAGTGTAGACTCTCTCTGAGACCTCACACACCCCTGTCCTCAACTTGCTAGTGGGTGGCCGAAGGGTCAGTGCCCACTTAACCTCAGTAGAGCTAACGTTGTTTACCCAGCTGGCTCTGCCCTGTATGTTCTCTGCGCAGCTCACTGTAACTATGCAATCAGGCATATTCACTTATTTCTTGTCCTCACTCTCATTACTTCCATGCCTTGCCCATGAATTCTGGCAGATCGTATCAGACATATCTGTATAGTTGGGTTTTCTCCTCCCTTCACACCACCCATGCCCAGGAAGGACTGGGCCACTCCCACAGCAGACTTCCTGCCTCTAGTCTTCACTCCTCATCTACCCAGTGTTTACTTTCTAAAACTATATTCCATAAAATTGCTTGTTCTATTTCAAAACTTTCATTGACTGTTTTTAAAGCAACTTTATTGAGGTATAATTTACACATAAAACCTTTCACTTATTTGTACATTTCAGGGGTTTTTGTTAGTCAATTCTCAGGTATGTACAACCTTTGCCACAGTCAGTTTTAGACCATTTTAATCATCTCAGGAAGACACTCTGTGTCTGTCACCCTCCTCCCCATTCACCCTCACCTCCACCCTTAAGTAAACCACTCGTCCACTTTCTGTCTCTATATAGAGTTCCCTTTTCGGGGCATTTCACGTGAGTGTAATCATGTAGTATGTGCTCTTTTGTGACTTACTCTTTTCACTTAGCATAATGTCATTAGGAGTCATCCCTGAGTATAACACACGTCAGGGTTTCGTTTCTCTTTATTGCTGAGTATAATTCCGTTGCATGGGTATACCACATTTTGTTCATCCATTCTTCAGTTGATGGACACTTGAGTTGTTTCCACATTGACTATTAGATATAATACTGCTTTCAGCATTTGTACACAAGTTTTTGCACAGACATGTGTTCATTCCTCTTGGATGTATGCCTAGGGATGGGGCTCCCTATTGTCCCCAGAATTAAGCACATGCTTCTTAGCTTGAGGTCTGACACGCTTATGATCTAGACTTCACAATAAACTTTTGAAATGGAAGCTTCCAAGGATCACCCTTCAAACCTTGGGCATAAGCATATCCCAAGGCTTTAGCAAGTGACAGGTACTTGCTAGGTGCTGAGTAAGTATGTACAGAAGCAGTGATTATTAAGACCCTGAAGCTTCCTCTACAAGATTCTGTGTGACTGTCAGTTCTGCCCTGAAGTTCCTGGTATCCAGTATCTTCTGACTTTTCTCCTGCCTGTGACAACTCAGTGTCCTAACATGTCTTTGCCCTCTGCCTAGAATACGCTTTCCCTTCTCCTTTGGGAAGCTTTCCTCATTTTCCCCAGGTTGGGTTAATTTCTCCATCATTTATGTTTCTGTAGCACTTTGTTGCTAATTCTGTCACAACACTCAGCAAACAGTTATCTTTGATCTCCTAACATGAGCATGGCACCCTCTAGACCAAAAATTCCTTGAGAGCAGTAACATGACTCCTACAGATCTGTGTAACTGAGACCTTGCACAGGGCCTTGCACATAACAGTTGCTCAATAAATACTGTTGCATGAATGAATGCTCATGGCATTGCTTCCTGTACAGTTTCTCCCACATTTCTTCCTTTCACTTTGCCGTATTTGAATTTTAAAGAAAGCAATATTGACTTATTTTTCTTTTTAGAGTAACATTCTCCTTTCTGTTTATCACTGGAGCCTTGGTTATACCATCTGTTATAATGATATAAAATATGGAGAAATCTGCATGCGAAGAAACAGTTCTCCAGAGCCCCTTCCTTTAGTGCCCTTAGTGTTCATACCCCAGGATTTTATACCTTGAATCTCACAACAATATTCTACAAAATGTTTTGTTTAGCTTTTCTGTTAATAAACTGCAATTATTTTTAAGGAACTTTCATATATACACACAATTCACATTAAGATTGCCTGTGCCCTTACTGGAGGGAGCAAATGTTACTGTATTTAAAGTGCATGCAGCCCTCCATAAAATGAAGTACCATTGTTTAAGCAGATGGATGGTCCCTTAGATGGAAGAAATAAAAGCTGTTGGAATATAGTTTGGGTTTTCTTTTGCTTGTGGCCATATGATGTGTATCTTAGAGAATGAGTTTATGTTACATTATTAAGCTCAGTGGTGTGAAATAGAAAGACTCATGTGAAATACCTAAAAAAATGTAAGGAGAAGTGACAGTAATCCCCCACAGGTCACTTATCTCTTTAACTACTAGGATTAAACATTTATTTTGCATTTTTCTCACAGTCATTTAAATAATTTCATAAGCTGAGTCTTAGAATGTGGCTTACAAGATGAAACTCTACATTTAATTAAGAAATATTTTTATACACACTTATATTTTCAAAAACTGCCATTCTTAACAAGGCTATTTTTATGATACAAGAGAGCAAATTCCAGTATGACTAAATTTCATTTAGTTTGAATTACCCACAGTTCAGTTGACAGACTAGTAATGTGGGGAGGGGAAAGAATGAATCTGGGTGGAATTAATTAGCCTCAAGAGTGACAGTTACCTCATTCCTAACAGTATGTTTTGGGTAATGTCTAATTCCTAGAAAACTCAAAATCACAGTGGTACTATCAGCATTTTTATTTGAGTGGAAAGCTGCAGTGTTTAACTGATAACTATGCTTCTGGTCTGAACTAATTTCTTAGTTAGAAATGATGTTGATATTCTGATTTATGGAGCATTGCTAAAGACTTTGGTTATGTTTCGGGGAGAAAACCATCAAATGATTACTATTTGATGAACACCACTGCCTGGCTTCTCTTTGAGAAAAATCTGTCACTTTTATAAAGTGTATTTTTCTCCACTATCTTTTGACAAATGGCGTTCACTCTGCTGCCAGCTCAGAGATAGCCAGTACTGGCCATGGGGCAAACTCATGGTCCTTCTGGTGACAGAGACCGAGAGAAAGCGGATGGATGTCCAAGTAAGATATCTGGAGGGCAGCAAATCTCATGAATACAGCTCCCCCAAGACTGGGCTTTGTACAGTAAGGACAGCCATATGATGAAATAAAACCTGCATCAGGAAGACTGAGTCCTGGTTCTGCAACCTCCTAGCCTTGAATTCTGGCTCAAGTGACTCCTCTGAGTCTCCACCTCATCTTCTGCAGAGAAGAACCTGTGCTCACCTGGCAGGGCTGTTGTTCACAAGAGTAAATGAAATAACACCTTGAGTTTCATGACATGGCCAGGTACGGTGTGGGCATAATAAATGTTACTCTCATCTCTGCCCAGTGACATGAATTCCAATGTCTAGGGCTTCTTTTTTCTCTTGTGAATATGTGACTGGGTATGCACTTGTTTTTAGAAAGCCATATATAAGCACAGACATCTGGGAAGTAGGTCTTCATGGCGTTTTTACATCTTTTGTTTAATTTTTGGATTCTACAAGTTAATTTTCTTTGGTTCACATAAAGGATACTCCATAAATGAATGAGGCATTCAATAAATGAAAAAGCCAAATGTATGTGAACAGGTTTGCAGACATTTTATTTGTAGTAATCAAAACAGAAACAACTTAAGTAGCCCAGATTAGGGAAATAGTTTAGAAAATCATATTATATAAAATGTCCATACCCATGTAACTTACAGTCCACTATCTATATCTGATGTTCCTCTGCATCCAAAGATTCAACTACCTGCAGATAGTGTAATACTGTAAAACAGTCTGTATGTAAGTGGACCCATGCAGTTCAAACTGATGTTGTCCAGGGTCAGCTGTACTTGTGAAGTCTGTGAAACATGGCATTATGTACATGAAGTAATGTTAAGAGAATGAAGCAGAATCTGTAACAACTGCATGTTTTATGTATGCACATTATGACATAGTTTAATTATATGGGCATGTAGGCAGATGGATCAGAAGAGAAAAATTGAAACAGAATCTGTCATAGGCTGGTGGAATTGAATGTTACTTTTGTCAAAGTTCTCTTTATTAGTGCTACATATTTTCAATGAAAAATGCATTGCTAGTATCTGCAGATACTAACTACTATATAAAAATAGATGAACAGTAAGGACCTACTGTATCGCACAGGGAATGATATTCAGTATCTTGTAGTAGCCTATAATGAAAAAAATATGAGAAGGAATATGTGTATGTGTAACTGAATCTCTAAGCTGTATACCAGGAATTAGCACGTTGTAAACCAACTATGCTTCAATAAAAAATATATTTTAAAAATGCATTTGTTTTTTTAAAAAAATGCATTGTTAATTGGACACTATGTTCAGAAAACCAACTGTGCTTTTTAAAATGCTTTACGTATGATCTTTAATTTTAATTAAAAAAACTGTGATGAATTTCACTCAGAATTAGCTCTCAATGTACCTTTCAACCAGAGCAGTTTGATCCTAGCAACTAGATTTAGTCATTCAGTCAGTACCTTCTTATTAAGTACCCACTGGCTGTTCTGCTCTGTGCCCTATTCAATAGTGTGAGCAAATCATGGCATTGCTCTTAATGGGCCTTTTGTTCTTGAGGGCCTATATCATTCAATAAATGAATACGAAATGCACAATGTAAATTCCAGTAGTGGTCAGTATCTTGGAGATGGAACAGGGTGTGGGGCAGGGGGTTGAAGAGTAATCTTTTCAAAGTTAAGATCCAGGATAACTTAGCCTGTGGACAAAATATGAGATAAACATGGGCCACATTTTTCAGTACTGGCCTCTCTGTCTATAATAGATTGAGCAATTTTGAATTATTTCGGTGTAGATTAGCCTCATGACAGTTTCTCAGCATAACCACCTGAGGCCAAGCTGATTGAAGGATGAGTTCAGAAGGTGCACTTTACTGACATATTCTTGTGTTGTCTTCTTGTAGTTTTCAGTGAGGACCTTCACTCCAGCCTCTACTTTGTCAATGCATCTCTGCAAGAGGTAGTGTTTGCGAGCACCACGGGGACCCTGGTGCCCTGCCCCGCTGCAGGCATCCCTCCTGTGTCTCTCAGATGGTACCTAGCTACGGGTGAGGAGATCTACGATGTCCCCGGGATCCGCCACGTCCACCCCAACGGCACTCTCCAAATCTTCCCCTTCCCTCCTTCAAGCTTTAGTACCTTAATCCATGATAATACTTACTATTGCACAGCTGAAAATCCTTCAGGGAAAATTAGAAGTCAGGATGTCCACATCAAGGCTGGTGAGTACGGTTCCTTGAACTTTGTTCCTTCTGTGCCTGCCGGGGATCTGGATGAGTAATGACAGACAATATGCCAACAGCTGAGAACCCATGAAAATCCTCTCATTTGTCCACTCTTCTAATGGCTGCTTTGAGATGTCAGAGCATCTCTTGACTGGATCCTAGAGTGCCTTATTTACTGTTGGAACTAAAACTCAAATTAGTGGTTCTCGTCCTCAGTGAAACAAATATACAGATTCCTCTAAATTCACCTGTAGCTTTTTTCTTGCTGAGGTATTTCTATTTTTAGTCAACGTTTTTGCTGTTTGAACAAAGACATGTCAAGAACAACCCCATTCAATGCAGACATATTCCCTAACAACCCTGTTTCTGTAAATCACCAAACACTGAAAAAGGGAGAAATCCTTCAGTGGAACTAACATTAAGTTTGCAATACCATTCTTGGGTCAGTTTTAATGTAGTCACTCAACAAATACTCCTTGAGCTTCTGTTTTGATTCAGGCACTGTGCCAGGTACACAGGGTGGATGGGGGGAAAAGCATGGGTTCCTTCCTCACAGAACTTATGTTCTAATGAGGGAGTCAGACAATGGACAAATAAATCAAGTTGGGTCACAGTTATAATGGAAAGTTGGCTTCTGTTCCAGGCATTATGGTATTTTCTGAGGATGTTGTAAAAAAAAATGGGGAGAGAAAAAGTCATCAGCTGAGAATCAGTGGAAATCCTATCATCAGTTCAGTCTAATACTGACTGAGATGCTGCTTTGAGATGTCAGAGCATCTTTTGACTGGATTTTGGAGTGCTTCACGTTGCTGGAACTAGAACTTGAAATTAATGATATCAAGTCGATAAGGTCTAAACTATATCCCAAACTTACTGTATTTTAACTAATTGATACTAAGTTTTAGTATTTCACACCCATTGTGTTTGCTTTCATGTCCCCCTCTCTGCTCTTTCCCCTATGACTCCATCCTAAAGGCAGGCAGCAGGGGAGTAGGGAGGGCAAAGGGAGAACAGTGGACAAGGAATTGATGGAATAAAACTGTTGCATCAGTGTTTATTGTTAGTGAAACAGTATCAATCTAATATTGTTACAGTCTTTGTGAAGTTTTTAAAAAAAGGCTCTTTTAACATTTTTGACTGTCACATGTTAAAGTGCTGTCAATAAATAAACCCTGAATCGATTACATTCCTTTTAACATCATACTGCATTTTTTAAATTGCCATTGCTACAAGCCAAACCAGGAATACAATCTGAGGTTCAGAGACGTTGACGGTTATACATACAGGACACAGTGTCATTCTGTACCTTTAATAAAGCCCAGAAAATAATAAACGCAGCTAGACTCCAGTTAGCAAACAATGTTGCTACCTTTCTTAAAGCTTAGCCTTCCAAATACTATGGTAGACTGACATTGTATAATGATGGGGTAAAGAAAATGTGACTTTGATTATTGTCTTAGGCACCAGGTAGCTGGGGGAGCTTTGTAATAATTTCTGCAGCAAGTGTGAAGGTGCTACTTGAAGTCATCACAACATGAACATAATATGAGATGTTTCTGAATTCCTGCATGTGATCTCTTTGATGTAAGCAATCAAACATCAGACTACGACTCGTTCTGCTAGCTAGTCATTTCCCAACTCTAGCTTGATCTCCATGACATGCTCATGAATCCAAGACTTGCATGAAAATGCGGTTAAGAAAGGGAGAAAAACATTGGCTTTAATCAATTGGCGTTGTGAAAAGTTGATACCCCAAATAATTAAAATAAAGCACATGAAATTTGTATAGGAACTTCTAAGGCTGACAAACAGGGAGACATAGTGAATGCCTTCTCCCTGGCAGGCTGACAAGGTTAATGATGTGTCATAAAAACATTTTTATAAACTACAAAGTACCACTTATAGTAAAACCTGAAACTTCAAACAGCTATACTTGTAGGTGTTAATCTGTTATTTCTGCCTTGGGTTTCCTGTCAGATAAAAGAATTAAATGCTTACTTCTGTTTTAACTGCTGTTTTCTAAATTTGTCATGGAATGGACCATGTGAGTTTTAGAGGGGTGGAAATTCCTCCATCTTATCTGACATCTATGCGGCCTTCCCCCTTCCATGCTGCCGCATGCTTGCTGTTTATGTGCTGGTGTTCTTACACCTGAGTCTGTCGTACACACCACTGCCATGTCAGTTAGAACACACAAGACCGATAGTCATGTTGCCCAAATGAAATCTCTTTTCTCATTTAATTTTACAACTTCTTATGAGCACATTATGGTTGCAGTAGCCTTTTAGATTATTTATTGGGTGCTTGAAAATCTGGTTTCACCATTGTTATGTCGATGCTAGTACAGAGCTGGATGTCTATTTGGAAGGTCAGGTAAGGGATATTTATGTTACTCAGTGATGGCTGTACTGCAGGTTTGAGCAGAACGACTCAGGGCGTATTCTCCAAAATGTCTCAGTGTCCCTCTCGACTGGCATTGTGGTTTTCCTGGAATAATCCATTAGGTAAAATGGCCTCATAATCTCTCCTTTGGAAGTACATGGAATTCTTATTTTTAACAGTTTTCAGTGACTTTGATTTAGGTCTGACTGTCAACAAAACAAGAAAGGTTCATCCATCGTCTCCTTAATCAGCAATCCTAGTTCTCCTTTAAATAAAATGCTTTCTTGCCCTTTTTGTTCTGAGGACTGAAGTACAGATGGGCGACTTGAAACAGCACTGCCCTGCTGTGTTATGTTTCTCCTTAGCAAATAGTAATTAGCTACATGACCTTGGGCAAGTCAAAACATTTCTAGTGATTGTTCTCTCCTTAGTAAATTGTGGTTAATAACGTTTGACTGGGGCTTCTGCTTATGGCCAAGATAGAGTAGCAGAGACCAAATTTACCCATTTATCTGAAACAACAACAGCACACAGACAAAACATAAAAAGCAACAGTTTTCAAGACTGGCCATCAGTTGGTGAAGGAAAGTGGTCCGTGAGAAACTGGAAGAAACAGCTGAGCCCAGTGATTGCCCCGGTTTACTGCCTTAAGTTTCCAGATAGAGGACAGAATCACCTGCATTTGAAATTTACAGTGGCTTTATTCATACTTGCCAAAAATTGGACACAACAAAGATGTATTTCAGCATGTGAATGAAGAGTGACAGATCCTCTCCTTGACTAAACTTGAGTCAGGCTCCTCTGAGCCCTTTTCTTGAATAGTCCTTGACCTTGACCTTCTGTGTCTGTTATCCCTGAGCCCAGTTTTAGCAAGAATCCTGCTAAGTCATTCCCCACCTTTGATACCTGATCACTCTTGACATCCAGTCATGTTTATCATCTTACCTTTGATGTGAATAAGTCTTGGGCCTGCCTTTGGCAAGAATCTCCTCAACCTTGATGTCTCCTCTTAGTAATTTTCCATCCACTAACCCCCTCACTCTGCTTGTTGGCTATAAATCCTCACTTGTTCTTACTATATTTGGAGTTGAGAAAAAATTCTCTCTCAACTGGAATATTCATGAGCCCTATTGCAAAAGTCTTGAGTAAAGTCATCCTTTACATTTTAACAAGTATCAGAAATAATTTTTCTTTAACAATAAGCAAACTAGTATATCCATGCAATGGAGTGTTAGTGATAGAAAGAAATGAGCTATCAAACCACGAAAAGACATGGAGGAAACTTAAATGCATACTATTATGTGAAAGCAGCCAATCTGAAAAGGCTGTATACTGTGTGATTCGAACTATATGACATTGTGGAAGAGTCAAAACTGTGGAGACAGTAAAAAGATCAGTCATTACCAGGGGTTGGAGGAGGGAAGGAAGGTGAATAAGTGGATCACTGGACATTTTTAGGGCAGTGAAACTATTCTATATAATACTTTAATGGCAGACACATGACATTATTCATAGAACTGTGCAGCACAGATTGAACCTCAGTGTAAACCATGGACTTTGGTTAATAGTAATGTCTAAATATTGGTTCATTAACTACAACAAATGTATCACACTAATGCAAATTGCTAATAATGAGAGAAACTGTAGGGTGTGGGGACAGGTATATGGGAACTATCTCTACTTTTAGTGAAATTTTTCTTTAAACTTAAAAATGCTCTTAAAAAGTATTCAAAAAATTGAAAAATGCTTTTTTTAATTAAAATCTTTTATTGATTTATAATAATTTTACAATGTTGTGTCAAATTCCAGTGTAGAGCACAATTTTTCAGTTATACATGAACATATATATATTCATTGTCACATTTTTTTCTCTGTGAGCTACCATAAGATCTTGTGTACATTTCCCTGTGCTATACAGTATAATCTTGTTTATCTATTCTACAATTTTGAAATCCTGTCTGTCCCTTCCCACCCTCCGCCCCATTGGCAACCACAAGTTTGTATTCTATGTCTATGAGTCTGTTTCTGTTCAGTATTTATGCTTTGTTTGTTTGTTTGTTTGTTTGTTTTAGATTCCACATATGAGCAATCTCATATGGTATTTTTCTTTCTCTTTCTGACTTACTTCACTTAGAATGACATTCTCCAGTAGCATCCATGTTGCTGCAAATGGCGTTATGTTGTTGGTTTTTATGGCTGAGTAGTATTCCATTGTATAAATATACCATATCTTCTTTATCCAGTCATCTGTTGATGGACATTGAGGCTGTCTCCATGTCTTGGCTATTGTAAATAGTGCTGCTATGAACATTGGGGTGCAGGTGTCATCCTGAAGTAGGGTTCCTTCTGGATATATGCCCAGGAGTGGGATTCCTGGGTCATACGGTAAGTCTTTTCCTAGTCTTTTGAGGAATCTCCATACTGTTTTCCACAGTGGCTGCACCAAACTGCATTCCCACCAGCAGTGTAGGAGGGTTCCTCTTTCTCCACAGCCTCTCCAGCATTTGTCATTTATGGATTTTTGAATGATGGCCATTCTGACTGATGTGAGGTGATACCTGATTGTAGTTTTGATTTGCATTTCTCTGATAATTAGTGATATTGAGCATTTTTTCATGTGCCTATTGATCATTTATATGTCTTCCTTGGAGAATTGCTTGTTTAAGTCTTTTGCCCATTTTTGGATTGGGTTGTTTGGTTGTTTCTTATGAAGTTGTATGAGCTGCTTATATATTCTGGAGATCAAGCGTTTGTTGGTTTCATTTGCAAAAATTTTCTCCCATTCTGTAGTTTGTCTTTTTGTTTTACTTATGCTTCAAGTAGCTTAATATACAAATAGAATAGGAACATATGTCCCAAAGGAATAGATGTTGAAATAAAAAACAATGTAGAAGAAAGATTAGCCAAAATTTTCCAAATTTGATGAAAAGTATAAACCCACAGATACAAGGAGCTCAACAAACCTCAAGCACAAGATACATAAAGAGAAATATATCAAGACACATCATAATCAAATTGCTCAGAACCAATAATGAAGAGAAAATGTTAAAACAGCCAGAGGAAAAAAGGCACATTATACACAGAGGAACAAAGATAAGAATGACAATAGATTTCTCATCAGAATCAATGTGAGAAAATAGTGAGGCAATATCTTTAAAGTACTGAAAGAAAAGTGATCTGGAAATCTGGAAATCTATATCCAGTGGAAGTATCTTTTAAAAATAAAGGTGAAATAAAGGCTTTCTTAGACACATAAAAGCTGAAAGTATTCATCAGCAGCTGACATTTACTGGTAGAAATCTTAAAGAGAGTATTACAATCAGAAGGAAAATGACACCAGGTGGGATCTTAGAGCTACTCAAAGGAAAGAAGATTGATAGAAATGGCAGTTACATGGGTAAATAAATCATGTACATTTTTGGTTATTTAAACTTCATACTTTAAAAGATAATTGACTGTTTAAGCAAAAATAGTAGCAATGTCTTATGTTAATATAGATAGAAGTAAAATGGGTGACAACAATGGCACTAAGTCCTGGAGTAAAGACATAGAGTATTGTAAAGTTCTTTTTCCATTTATATCACCTGGCTATAGATGGTGACAAGTTATAGATGTATATTATAAAACCTAAAGCAATCACTAAAGTAACAAAACAAAGAGTTATGGCTAATCAGCCAACAAAAGAGAAAAAATGCTTAATCCAAAACAAAGAATAGGAAAAAGAAAACAACATATGGTGAAAATAGAAATCAAATAACAAGATTGTAGACTTAAAATTAATGATACTGATAATCAACATTAAACATAAATGTTCCAATAATCTGAATTGAGGTCAGAGATTGCCAAGTTAGATTCAAATGCTGCTTAAAAGAAACACACTTTAAATATGAAGACATAGATGTGACAAAGGTAAAGGAATGGGAAAAGGTATACCATGTTCATCAAATCAGATAAATCTAATTAAAAGCAAATATCAAAAGAAAGCTGGAGTATCCTATGTTAATATGAACAAAATATATTTCAGAGGAAAGAATATTATCAGGGCTAAAGGAAGTCATTATGTAAAAGAGGTTAATTAATTAAGAGAGTATGACTATTACAAATTTTTATGCACCTAAAACATAACTTTACAATAGATGACATAATAACTGATGAAACTGCAAAAAGAAACAGACAAATCAAAATGTATAGTTGGAGATTTCAGTGTCCCTCTCTTAGTAACTGGCAGAAGTAGACAGAAAATGAGCAAGAATAAAAATGCTTGAATGGCACTGTTAATCAACTTGACCCAAATGATGCTTAAATACAGAACATTCCATCCAATGATAGCACAATACACATTCTCTTTAAGAACACACAGATATTTATTAAAATAAACCATATTGTGAATGAAACTGGTCAGATGAATTTTTTAAATGTTAAGTCATATAAAGTATGTTATTTGACTACAGTGGAATTAAATTAGAGTTACTAACAGTATAATTTCTGGGAAATCCTCAAATACTTGGATACTAAAAAAATACTTCTAAATGATCTATGTCAAAGAAAAAGCAGGAGGTAAATAAAGTATTTTGAACTGAGTAAAAATGAAAGAACAATCTAAGAATTTGGAGAATGTCATTAAAGTAATGTTTAGGGGGAGAAGTTTATAGTTCTAAAAACTTACATTAGAAATGAAAAATGGTCTCTCTTAGTGATCTCAAGTGATCTTAACTCCAGAAAAAAAGACTAAATTCAAACCAATATGAGCAAAAAGGAAATAATAAAGATCAGAGTGGAAATTAGTATATTATAAAACAAAGGAAATCTGTGGAGCCAAAAGTTATTTCTTTGAAAAAGATCAGTAAAATCAATAAAATTGATCCACTTAAGAGGAAAATAAAAGAGAGAAGACAAATTATCAATGTCAAGAGGTTACACTACTATCCTACAGATGTAATCAATATATATATATAGTCATTAATATTTTACATTAGTCATCATTCTGCATATATTTAAACCATAATAAAAGAATTTTAAGAACATGAATATGTCAATAAATCCAACAACTCAAATGAAATTATACATTTTTTGAAAAATATAAAATGTCAGAACTCATTCAAGAAGAAATGGGCTGAATAGCCCCATATCTATTAAGGAATTTGAATTTGTAACAGAAAATTTTCCTACAATGGAATTCCAGACTCAAATTGATTCACTCTTTTGTTTTTTAATTGAAGTGCAGTCAGTTTACGATGTTGTGTTAATTTCTGGTATACAGCATAGTGATTCAGTTATATTTATATTATTATATTTTATATTTGTTATATTATTTTATAATATATATATATATTCCTTTTCATATTCATTTTGGTTCCCTCTTTATTCTACCAAATACTTGAGGAAGAAATAATAAAATTCTACACAAATTCTTCCAGAAAGTTGAAGTGGAAAGAATACTTCCCAAGTTATTTTATGAGATCAGCATTACCCTGATAATAAAACAAGACAAAGATATTATAAGAGAAAAAAACCACAAATATTTCCCATGAATATATATGTAAAAATTCTGAACAAAATTTTATCAAATTGAATCCAGTGGCATATAAAAAGGATAATACAACAACATATCAAAAGGGCTTATTAGCTCCAGGATGCAAAGTTGATTTTAAATTTGCAAATTAATCAAGGTAATTCACTATATTAACATATTAAAAATAAAACACATGTGATCACTTCAGTAGGTGCAGAAAATCATTGACAAAATACAACATCCTCCTATGATAAAAACTCTCAGAACACTCAGGAATAGAAGGGAGATTTCTCAATTTGATAAAAAGCAGCTAAGGAAATTCTACTGCAGCTGATACCATGCTTAGTGGTGAATGACTACATGCTTTCCTCCAAAGATGATGACTACAAGGATGTATGCTTTAACCACTTCTATTCAACATTGTGCTGGAGGTTGCACCCAATGCAGTATGGCCAGAAAAGTAAACAAATGGCATCCTGATTATAAAGAAAAAATTCATCATCTACAAATGTAGATGCCAATCTTTGATTTAAAAAAGTCTGATGGCATCTACAAAAAAAGCTATTCAAATATGTGAATTTATCAAAATAGAAGTATACAAGATCAACACACACACACATTGTAGGTAGAAAAAAAATTTAAATACTGTTTATAATAGCATCAAAAAACAAGAAATACTTAGGGATAAGTCTGACTCAAAGTGTGGAACACTTCAACTGAAAATTTCAAAACATTTCTGAGAGACATAAAAGAAAAAAAAATTTTTTAATGATTTGGAGGTTTTGGTATTGTTAAGATGTCAGTTCTCCCCCAAATAACCTATAGATTCAATACAATCCCAGTGAAAACCCAGAAGCCTTTTTTTTTAAAAACAAACAGAGATTAATTAGTTGATTCTAAAATTTATATTGAAATACAGAGGACCTGGAATAGCCCAAAGAACTCTAAAGAGTAGAAATAATAATTCAAGAGGGTTAACACTTCTTGACTTTGATGTATTATAAACCTAAATAATAGAATCCAGAAATTGATCCATACATATATGGACAACTGAAATTTGATAAAGGTGCAAAGACAATTGAGTGAAAAAAAATGTTATTTCAATAAATGATGCAGGAAAATTTTTATATCCACATGCAAAAAAAAGTTTCAATCCATACTTTGTACCGTGTACAAAATTAACTCAAAATGGATCATAGATCTAAATATAAATCAATAAACTTTTAAAGAAAAATGGGAGAAAATCTTTGCAACCTTGAGTTATGTAAAGATTTCTTAGACATGGCACGAAAATCTCAATCCATAGAAAACAAATTGTTACATTGGATTTTATCAAGATTAAAAACTTCTGTTTATTTAAGGATACTGTTAGGAAAATAAAAAGGCAAGCCCCTGCCTGGGAGAAAATGCTTCCAAGACATATATCTGTTAAAGGCCTTTTGTTCAGAAATATGACATCTAAATACTCAATCATAAGAAAACAAACACCCCTATTTTAAGAAATGGGAAAAAGATTTGGAGAGATACCGCAACAAAAAAGATATACAATGGCTAATGAGCACATTGGAAATTTGCTTAGCATCGTTAATCTTCAAGGAAATGCGAATTAACACCACAATACTGTCGATCCCTCTACATATTTAAAATTAAAAACAATGACTAGACCAAGTGTTAATGAGAATATGAAACACATGGGACTCTCATAAACTTCTGGTAGGAAAATGATACAGCCTTTTTGGAAGTTTGGCAGTTTCTTAAAAAGAGGAACACCTACCATATATTCCATCCATTCTGTTCTTAGGTACTTACTCAAAACATATGTCCACACAAAGAGTTTGATATGAGTGTTCAGCTTTATTTGTACTAGCCAAAAATGAGTCCGAGCCCACCATCAGATAAATGAGTAAACAGATTGTTACTTACTTACACAAGTGGATGAAAAGGAATGGATTATTGATGAGACAGTAGCAGGGTGGAATTTCAAAACAGTTATACTGAATAGAAAAAAACCAGGTAAAAATGTGTGTACTATGTGATCTTATTTATATAAAACTCTAAAACATGCAGACTAATCCATAACGGTGGAAAGCACTTCAGTGGTTGCCTTGTGAAGTGGGGGAAGGAGGGATTACATAGGGGGATACATAGACTTTTGGATGATGGATCTGTTTTTAATCTTAATTATGGTGGTGGCTTCTTGGGTGTGTGCGTATGTTAAAACATCAATAAACATTTGCAGCTTGTTGAATGCCGGTTATATCTTATAAAGGTGTTTAAGAAAAGGCAAGTGATAGCATGTGTCTGACCTATTAGAGTTGTCTTGATGTTCATATAATAGCATTAGGTAATAATAGTTGCACAGATGGTGGACATCTCTGTACCTCTCTGCCCAGCCCACAATAACCCCCTTAATTGTCTCTTGCATCTACCTCATACACAATGCCCCAAGCCGCATTTTGCCTCCACCTCCCTAATCCCTCCCAGTGACCACTGCTGCCCCTCTGATCCCTCTGGTACCCCGAGCCCTTCCTAGTCCCTTCCTCCTTGCGCTGTCCAGCAAACACTGACACCCTGTGTCTTGGTGGGCAGGGGTGTGGGTGGAGCGGGTGCACACACTTGAAAGTTGGGCATGGAGGATGCTGTCCCTGCCCTAGGCTAGCAGCACCACAGTGCATTTGCAAGCAACTTGCCTGGGGAATGTCTCTTACCCACCTTCCATCAGAGACCAAGAGTGTCCAGGCATGGAGGTTGCAACCCCTTAGGGGTCACTTGTCTATTGTGGGTTGGGGCAACGTTTGTGCATATGGGAAGAGGAGATTGCCTTTCCCATCCTGACGGGGGCGTGGAGCATCAAGGCAGCAACTGGCAGGAAGCAGGCCCTTCAACAGGTGGGCTGTTTGTGCTGAGTCATGGAGGGTCTCGGGAGCCTGAGAGGAGTGGAGAATTTCCGTCCACATACCATTCTGAGCAGATGGGGTTCAGTGCACCATAGGAGTATTCCTGCTTTGAGAAGATCTGGGGCTGGATTGGGAGATGGGGAGATGAAACAGTTGCAGAGATTTTTAACTATGACAGTGCAGTGGTCCTGATGCTGGTGAGGCCAATAGTCAGCTAAAGGGAGAGGGCACTCCATGGTATGTGTGCACGTTACTGGGACTGAGGGTTCTCAGGATGCGGGACTTTGGATGCTAACAGAGAAGGTGCCCAAACTCTAGGTTTGTGGCTCCTGTGATGAGGCCTCGTGGAGGAAAGACACTTCCTCTATCTCCACCTGGGCACTTTCTCTTGTTTCTGTTGTCTCCTGGCTGAGACATAGAACTTGGCTCCTTTCCTTGATTTCCATTAAAAATTCCTCCACCTGAGCCATTTGTTTACTGAAGGTTTGGGGAGATGGATTGATTTTATAGCTTACAAACAAATATCATGCAGACACATAAACTTCATTTGGACTCATACCCCTGCTTAGGTGACCCTGTCCCTGGGATAATGGACTCTTCCTGCAGGCCTTCGCCACTGACCTGTTCTCTTCTATTCTCTGCCTTTTCTGTCTCCCACTGTCCACTAGGAGCAAATTCTTATTCACTGATGAGTTTGATTAGTTCACCTGTCTCTGTTGCCTCTTTCCAACTTATGGCCATAGACTCCACTCTCCACAAAGGTCTGTTCATCGAGGTATTTTTCTGTGCAGGCAGTTTCCCCCTCTGTGTATAATGATGTTTCTGGGGTCAGGCCCTTGAGTACCTGAATCATTGCCCAATGGATCTCTTGCAGATGTGGAATTGTCACATGAACATCACATCACACTGCACACAGAGTGCAGGAATGAGGGTCTTGGAAGATCCCTAAACTTCTGAAAGTCTCTCCGGTTTGAGATGAGAATGAAAATAATTCTCCAACTTAGGAAAATACAAAATACTAATGTTAAAAATGGGACTGGGATCAATCCTCTTATCAGTACTTTTAACAATGACACTCTCCAATGCTGGAATACTTAGCAAACCACGGAGCTAGCACCGATCTTAAAAGTACTTCTTTTAGAGCATTCTTTACGTCTGCCCATTAGGAGATCTCCCTTCAGAAGCTCACTCTTACCTCTGTTGATATATTCATTTCTTTTGAAATTAATTTCATGGCCAGTTTTCTTGACATATATTTGTCCCATAAATGACTAAAACTTTTTAAGAGCTGATTAGATGGTAAGATAAGTTGTCTCTGTGGATATCTTAGAAAATCATAGACTTTTAGAATTCAGACCTTGGAATCTTCCTATCCCAACGCCCTCATTTCAAATTTGAGGAAATGAAACTCTGGAGAGGTAAGGCTTATACCTACACTTACAGAGTTAGAGGGAGGCATAACCTGGGTTGGACACACCAGTGTCTCCTTATCCTGGAGGCCATGGTCTTCCCCACATTGGGAGATGGTGTGGGTCCAAGTAGCTTTACCCAGCCTGTTCATGGCAGGCATGTTTCTGGAGCTTTATCCACATTAACTGATTGAGTCATCAGAATGGACTTACTCGGTGAATACTTTTATCAAAGTCTCCATCATATAGTTGGCAAGAGAACTGCTAACTGGGTGAGTGGTAGAGCCTGGATTTGAACTCAGGCAGGTGGGCTTGCAGGATGGGCACTGGACCCCAGCACTCCCGTGCTCTAGCCCAGACCTCTAGTTTGTGGATGTCCCCTCGGAGCACTTTTCTGGGAGTGTTTGGGCAGGCTCCCTTATCAGCATCCTTCCCTCAGTGATGGGGGCAGAATGACTGTTTACAAAACTGCTTTGCGACTGTCGTGAAACAATTCACTGATGAAGAGTTATTTTAATTGTTGCATAGTTTCAAGGATTCCCAGGAGAGGTTGCTGTCCTGATTTTTTAACTCTTTCTTGATGGTCTGATTTTTCTCCCTTGGTCCTCAGAGGACATGGAGGGAAGTTCCCTATCATCATAGCTTCTGTTTAAGAAACTACTTCTCACATCCAGATGCGCTTAGGGGGTAGATGAACTATTTTTAGGCATACTCATGCCCTTTAGTTCTAAGTGTAGTTTATTGTTAACAGAATGAAGGTCTTTAAGTCAGGAAATGTAGGTTTCTTAAATATTTTTCCACTAAATATATTTGATGCAGTTAATCCATGTAAGATACAATGTGTATGTTCTGGAGAGATACTTTCAGAATGAGGATATGTGTGTTACCGGCATCCTCTTCTTGCCTTGCAGTTTTACGGGAGCCCTATACAGTCCGTGTGGAGGACCAGAAAACCATGAGAGGCAATGTCGCGGTCTTCAAGTGCATTATCCCCTCCTCCGTGGAGGCGTACATCACCGTCGTCTCATGGGAGAAAGACACCGTCTCACTCATCTCAGGTAGGCCCTGGGCTACCAGGCTTGTCAGTCACAGCTTGTTCTGGGTGTCTGATTGGGTCTCCACGTATCTGCTCATTATAACTAAGAATTAGTATGCTGAAGGTTGATGCTGTTTCATGATTAAATGTGTTATTAGTGTTTCATATTGGTTTATGCAGCTCGAATCAGACATTCTGCAGTGAGTTGACTGATGGATGGAAATTCACTTCTCTCACTGTGCATATTAGGAAAGTTGGGTTTTATTGCTGCTCCCAGGAACAGGGAGGTAGGTTGATTAGTGTCTGTGGGAGACCTCGGCGATACTGAGGACTGATATCGTGAAACTATGGAAGTCCTGATTTCATGCTGTCCTGATTCTCTGAGGTGTCTTCAGAGCAGTGTGGTATCTCTGGCCTCTTTCTTGAACATTCTATTCAGAATATATATCCAGCACTGATACTGAGAGAGATTTATATATATATATATATATATGATACTATATGTATATATATCTGATAGTGAGATAGAATATATAAATAATATGTTATTTAGGTACAAATATAAGTATTTTTTTGTGTTTTTTGTATATAAGTATTTGTACCTAAATAATTTCCTCATTTATTTTTGGTATCTAGAAATGATACAGCTGAAATTTAGCTTCTAAGAATCTGTGGCTCTTCTTTTCTCATGGTTTTTAAGCTGAATTCTTGCTCCTTGTTACTTGCCGGGAAAGGCCAAGGTGGGTACTATGCTCAGTTTTCCTGTTTTGCACATCTTTGGATAATGACTGTTGGCTGCTTTTGGACAAGAATCGTAATGAGCATTGAATATGGTATAAAAGGTTATAAATGATTGCTTCTCTTTCTGTGTCTTTGTGCCTGCACACACACATTCTAATGTAACTCATGGATACTACCAACATTGTGTCGACTTATAGAGATGAGAAACTGGAGCTAAACTCTCACGGTGATGGAGCTTTTTTGTTTTTTGGCTTATTGATTTGCTAGACAGTACAGGTTACTATTATAACAAGGAACATTAAAAAATCATTAAACCATTAAAAAGTCCAAATGAAAAATTAAATCTTTGGTCTTTAAAGCAGCATTACAGTAAACTATGAAGTAATAGATGTTTTTGGCTTTCTTTAATATCATCTTCACAGTGAATTTGAAGTCTCTCACACTTCACTGAACAATAAATTCCTTGCTGTTATGTTGATTAATCATAGTAATTTGTTAACTTAGAATACTGAAAAAATACTCAGCTTAAAACCTGAAATGTGATTGCCATAGTCAGAATAGAGACTCACCTGTACAATTTTATTTGCTAATTTTAATTGCTTAAGGGCCTTAATTGCTCTTCTTTAGAGGTCATTTCAGTTTCTTGACCGCAGATGGAGAGATTTGATGACAAGTCGGTCTGGCTGAGCCCAGAAGCAGAGTCAGGAGCATTCAGTGTACACGGCGAGGGCTTGTGGGTTTGGGGAAGGGGAGAAACTGGGGAGATATTTGCAGTCTCCCACACTCAGAGGTCTAGGCCTGTTCAGTCTCTACCATCTTGTAGCAGCCGTCAAAGATGCAGCCTCAGCGTCTGCCCTGGAAGGGGGCGAGAGCAGGGGAGAATTACCAGAATTACAAACTGTCTCTGAGTGCTTCTACTTAGAGATGACACATGTCATTTCTGTTCATATTTAATCAGCCAAAGCAAGTCACATGGCCACGTCTGACTTCAGTAAGACATGTGCCTGAAAGGAGTGTGCCTGAACTGGGAATCTGGGTGAGAAACAGAAATATCTACCATGAGGTCATGTATCTGTATCTGTATCAGTATCTGTATCTGTTATGTTTCCCAGATGTCTTTAATTAGTGTTATGTTTATATGCAGGTTTCACCTTTTTGTAATCTATGTGAATAGACTTTTTTCTCCTTCCAACATGAACCTAATTAAAATAAAACGAGAGGAGTTTTGTATCTGGTGCTTGGAGAGGATGCTGACGTGCAAATACACAGTTGACATCCTGCTGATAAGAACTGATGGCCCCGTGTCCCCTCCTCAATCATATTGGCACTTTGTCCTTTGGCAAAATTTTTAAAGCAACAGCGTGGACAGTGGATAAGCACTGGGCTTTTCTTTTTTCACAAAAGTATCAGAAAACCAATATTATACAGGCTTTTGCCTCATTAAGGAATACATCCATAGTAAGTTTTTGTTTGTTTATAAG
The DNA here is from genome assembly GCF_009834535.1 of Camelus ferus. NCBI lineage: Eukaryota > Metazoa > Chordata > Mammalia > Artiodactyla > Camelidae > Camelus > Camelus ferus. The sequence goes on from NC_045696.1 coordinate 4,651,598, forward strand.
TGAGCCATTTAAACAGACATAAGTTGTCCCCAAGATGCTCCACATGGCATAGAGAGAGAGAGAGAAGTATACAGAAAGAAAGAGAAAGGTGTTTATACTCAGCTAGTTGAACCTGAGAACAGGGCCCCATAGCCATGTTATAATCTGCAAGTAGAAAGTCCAGAGTTAAGCCTCATAATGGGACTTACTATCGCTTACAGTCAGACCCTCCTCTTGTGCCTCAGCCCCATCCTCTGAGGCTGCAAAAATGCTCAGGGAAGGAGGTGATGAAGCCACTAGAAATGGAAAAATAGTTAAAAGAGTGGGACTCAATAAAAACCAGTTTGGAGTGGTTTAAGTGAATTTCTCTTTAGGGTCCAGAGCCCAGACTGTGGCAGGGCACAGGTAGCCACACATAGGAGGCAGGGAGGCTCAGAGGAGGAGGCTGGGACCTTGCTCCAACACGTCCCAAAGGCCTGGTGGTGGGGGAAGCGCTGGGGATTCTTGACTATAGGGGAAGACACTGCACAGCAGAGAGGTCCCAGGGACCAAGGGACTTTTCCTGCCTGAACTGGCTCTGAGTTCCGGAAAGCCATCTGGATGCTATATGCACAGCAGATGGGCTGTAAAAGGTTAATTTGTCTTTACTTGGTAAATACGCTGATAATTCCTGAAGCTCCTTGTTGAACTTGTTTAGATTTAGTCATTGTCATTGGCTGTCACTCCACCTCTCCCTTCCCTGGATAGTGAATCTGGCTGGGAAGTTTGTCCCAGGAAGCACGCCGACTCTGCATGGACCACTTCCTTTAGTTCTGGTTCTCCTGGTGGAGAAAAGCAATGAACTAAATCAGCCACAAAACAAGCCAGCGTAAGGATCCTAAGTAGTGATTTGGGGGTAGGATTAGAGGCGTGCAGGTGGTGGCTGACTTGAGAAAGCTCGGAGCTAACGTCAGTCAGGAGAGGGTGCGGAAAGTGGTCCATGCAGGTGAGACCTGTCTACTGTGAGGATGTTGGGTACCACTGCTCAGCTTCGTGGTTCAGAGCACCCCTAGGGGAGGCAGAGCAGTGAAGGGCTGCTATTATCAGGGGAGCCTTGGGGCTTGAAGCCAGGGCTCTTTGTAAATCTTGGCTAAGGTCAATGAGTATCTGTTGTCTGGTCATTCCTTTCTAATGAAACAAAAATTAACATGGTTGTATTCCTATAAAAAGAAATAAAAAGGTTTCTTTTGGCACAGCTTACTAATTTTGCCCTTTATCTTGGTTGAGAGAATAAATGACTGGGTTACGTTCTTGTAGGGGTGAGAACACAGCCAAGGTCCGTCTGGGTTTCCATGGGAGCAGTGTGGTGTCACTAGCCATTCTGACAGTGGCATTCATTAGCTTAGTGCACATTGGGTCATGCATTGATTTCTTCCTAGGGCAGGTTTGAGTTGGCCTGAATGTCGACTCAGGAATCAAGTTGTGCCTCTTTGTCATATGAGGTCATTAGCTCAATGATGTTAAGAATGTAAATGCATTCATGTATTTTGAACAATCTTGGGAAGGAATACTCCAGTGGTCTTGTTATAGCTTGAATGCGTCCTTCATGTTGCGGGCCTAACCTCCAGTGAGGTGGTGTTTGGAGAGGGGGTGCCTTTGGGAGGTGATGAGGGTGAGATGTGATCACTAGGGTGGGGCCCCAGGGATGGGATTAGTGTCCTTATAAGAAGAGAACAGAGCTCTCTCCCCTTCATGTGAGGATGTGGTGAAAGGCGGCTATCTGCAGCCCAGAAGAAGGCTCTTACTACATCCCCCACCACACCGGCACCCACATCTCAGACTTCCCTCGTCCAGAACTGTCGGAAGAAAGCGTATGTTGTTTACGCCACTCTGTCTGTGGGCAGCAGCTGGGGTGCCATCTGGGACAGGACTGAAGGAAGGAATCCCATAATCCCCACCAGAGCAAGGAAAGTCTCATCACCTGTGATGATGCCGTGTCCCTGCTTCACCTCTGCCTGGGCTCCTTCCTGACCCCAGGGCACTCACTGCGAGCTTGACCTTCACTCTTGGATTCCGGCACAGCAGATGCTCCAAGGCTTGTAACTGTGTGGGGAACAAATGTCTAAGGCCCGGGCACACACTGTGCATCCAAGGTCCTCCGTTAACATGCTGTCTTACCTAACTGAAATGAGCTAGGATAAACGAGAGTGGTGAGGTCTGAGAGCATTTTTAAAGCACCCTTATCCCTGCTCTTCCTCTAAGCAAAAATGAGAACCTTTTGAATATCAGATACAACTGTAGCCCAGTGAAAAGGTGTAGTTTGGGTGGGGACGTGCTTTGGGGGTGCTGCTGATGCCGAGCAGGTACCTGGGCCCCCGTCCTGCAGGAGCACAAGAGCACCAGCTTCACGTTGGAGCTTCACTGAATGGCCTATTATGAATTTCTTCCCCATCAGGGAGGCCAGCAACGAGAGAGCCCAGCATTCCGTGTCTGTTTCCTATGATAAAATTCTGAGAATCTTACGGAGGGTTTAGTTACATTAACATCAAAGACACAGCCCAAGGGTAACCAGATTTGGAAAATAGAAAAAGCAAACATTTTACTGTTCCCCGAGAATCTGCCTCCCTCTTTAGCACTGGCTGGCCCAATTTTCTGTGACAATTTCCCATCTGAACACCTCTGCTGGTGATGACTCAAGGAGAATTTTATCTCTTAGGATCAATGAGTTCAAGTCCAAGGATGATTATCTTTGTCCTGTATTTCAGGTAAAAGTGAACAATTTTTTGCCCACATTAAATATCAAAGTACATCAGCCCAGCACTTCACATGAAACATTTGTTGTGGTTTTTGGATGCCGCATTTGGGTCCGGTCATCATAGATAAGGTAGGACCTGTGCTTTAAGAAGCATCCCCCTCTCCAGGGCCCTGGGAGATGGCTTCTGCTCTTAGAGAGCTCCGGGGAGAGATTACTGCACTGTGTGGGGTGTGAGTGCTGTGGGCAAACGTTACAGGAACACAGACCTTGGAATGATTTTGCCTGAGGAGGTAGGGGATGTTTCACAAAAGATGTGAGCATTTAAGAAAGTCTGTGCATTTTAGGATGGGGAGAACAATTACATTATAGATATGAGGCAAGGTTTTCTTTAAGCACGTTTCAGCTAACAAACTAAAACCAGCGATGTGATCTTTTCTCTTCGGAGCACAGCTGTTGGGGGCAGAGAGGGTGATGCTGTGGTCGGTGGTGCAGGACCTGTGGCTCTGTTACCATCACACACAGCTCTGGGAGCCCATGCTCCCTCTTTCTCAGGCACTTGCATTTTACTTTTACTTCTAGTCATTGGGCATTTTCAAGGCAATCTGCTACATAGCTACTCAGGTTGCCATGGTGATGAGACCCAGTTCTGCCCTCAATGTGCTTATGAGTAAAAGGAATGAGACCAACATCAAAATGATTAAGGAGCAGACCTGTAGCTTCACCTGAAAGCTTCATCTTTGATTTTTAAGGTACCACAGAATTCCACAATTAAAAAAGCATTTATTTAACATTCACTGAAAAGAAATTTATAGGACCAAGTGGAAACTGTAAGAGAAATCACTCTCTCTCCATCCATTGACCTATTATTAATACTAGTTATTATTTATTAATAATTAATTATTAATTATTCTTAGTACAGGAGGTATGCAGGAGACTGGAATTCAAAAAGTGGAGAGATATAATATTTTCACTGTGCTGTATTTTTGGGGAGTAGGACAACTGAAAAATATATTTCAGGTGAAAGTTTACTGGAAGAGGGGGTTCTGTTCTTTTTCTTTTTAAAAGCCATTAATGGATGATAATTTTGCCATTTAAGTCTGTTGCTCCTAAATGAGTTTTTACGTGTTACTCTACAGCCATCTGAAAGTAATTAAAAACAGGATTGTTTACAGATCTGGAGGAAGTTCACATGACAGTGAGAATAGAGGTCATTTTAGATGAGCAGCAGCTCAAGCCTGACATTCCAAAATGACCCACTAATGAGACCCTGGAAGACCCAGAGCAAACAGAAAGCCTACTAACAGCATTCATGAAGAAGACAAATTCCCATTCTCAAAATTAGAAACTGTGCATTGTAGATTATAGCCTGAAACAAAAGAAAATGATGTTTCTGACTTCTAAACTCATGAGACAGGGAGACAGACCCTTTAGCAATAGATGTGTTAACATTATATTTAAACAAAGAAAACAACCCCAAGAAAGTATTGAGCCTGGAAAGTAAGTAGCAGATTGAGCCTGGAGCATCTCTGGAGAGAGAGAGAGAGAGGGAGGGAGTGTGTGTGTGTGTGTGTGTGTGTGTGTGTGTGTGTGTGTGTGTGTGTGTAAAACACCCCATCTGCTCTGAAGCTGAAGCTGTTGGGTCATTAGGTCAGCCTAAAATGCCCCTTGATTTCCTACTCCAAGTATTACTCCGAGAATATGGCTTCTAATTGCAGCTCTGGCTCAGATTAGCTGGGTGACATAGGGAAATGCTTCCTTTTTTTTTTTTTTGCTGCAGTTTCCACATAGGATAAAAGTTGGTTTCACTGGTTCTCCTCAAGATAAAATAGGAGGATACTAAAATCTCAAATTGAATATTCCACTTCTCAAGCCAACGGGTTTCCAAGTTATTAATTTTTTCTTCTTATATTTAATCTCATAGAACTTTAATTTTATGCATGTGTCAGGGGTTGGGTCATTCGCTAGGAAGACTCTCAGGACTCTGCATATAGTCTTCCTGTTATCACAGTGTGAAAGAACTCAGAGCAAAATCGGCAAAGGGAAAAGTCACATAGGGAGAAGTCTGGAGGAAACCAGGTGCAAGCTTCCAAGACTTCTTTCCCCATCAAGTCACAGGGGATGTGCTTAATTCCCCTGGCTAAAAGCAGTGACAACAGGTGGATACAAAATACAATCCACCAGGGAGCTCTTTAAAGACTTGGTGCCCAAAGTTTTTACTGGGGGAGCTGATCAGGTAGGCAAGTGCCTGGAATGTCCCCAGATTCCAGACTCCTAGAAGGAAAGCAGGTGTTGAGTCTAAACCCTACTAGTCATACAGTCTAGGCTCAGTGAACCACTCTTATCCATCAGGGATGGATCCATCCTCATTATTCTCACTCATTTTTTTCCACTCACTCAACCATCACTTTTGGAATATGCCCACCACCAAATGCTGGAGAAATCAAGTGAATAAGACAATCTGTACTTTGAGGATTTTGTTACCTAATAGACATATAGTCACAGGCTTTAGCTAGATCTCACCCCAAATTCTTTAATATCCCCAAACACATTGACCCAGATCCTTTCCTTGCTCCACGTGGATGTCAGTATCATTTTATGTTCTGCTATTAGGGACCTCCTCCTCGATCTGTTCTCTACCTGTGATGTTTGGTTCTTTCTGAACATAAGGAACAGACAGTCAGCTGAGTTTAATCAGATGTAATTTGGACCTAAGTGCATTTTTTGGTCTCTTGCTCATTTGTGAGATTTCATTTCAGGAAAGTTGAAGAGACTAGCTGGATCATTCATGAAATATTATCAGGCAGTGATGACAATACTGCTTATATTATCTTCATCTTCAAGCTAAAACAGCTGCCCTCCTTCACTGCCCTGGCTGACTTTTTTGTCTCTATTTCTGCACTGTCTCTTTCCTTGAGTTCACATCTTTTCTTCCCTGCTCAGAAATGTGAATTGACCCTCAAACTCAGTCCTCACTTCCTTCCCCTCTCAATCTCCACTTTCTCTGTTGTTCTTGTCATTCCTTTCCCAGGCTCCATCCATCACTTCTACATAGATGACCCTGACTTTGGACCTTCCTTTTCTCCTGGGCTTGATTACTCCCCACTGCCTGCCCTCCACCCCCTGCCATTTCCAGCAGAGCGTAACTAACACAGACTCAGCATTTCCCGCACCATGAACGAATTTGCCCTCATGTTACTTTTTTTTTTTCCAGATAGTGACTATTAGTTTCCAGAGTATCACAACCTAGGTGGCTTAAAACAACAGAAGTTTATTGTCACAGCCATGGGAGACAGAAGTCTAAGATCAAGATGTCTGGAAGATTGTGCTCTCTCTGGAGGCTCTAGGGGAGAAATTATTCCACAGTCTGTCCCTGCCTCTGCTGCTTCCTGCAGCCTTGGTGCTCCTTAGCTTGTAGACACACCACTCCAATCTCTGTCTCTGTCATTACGTGTCTGTCTTCCTCTGTGTGTGACTCTGTGTCTCTTCTTATAAGGACACCAGTCCCTTTGGATTAAGGACCCACCCTACCCCAATATGATCTCATCTTGACTAATTACATTTGCAATGACCCTATTTCCAAATAAGGTCACCTTCTGAGGTTCTGGGAAGGAAGAAATTTTGGGAGAACACTGTTCAGCCCACTACCTTAACAAGTACTTCCATTTCCTTTTGACTGTCTCTTTCACATATTTTATATCTTTATACCTCCTGCTTGACACAGAATAGACAACTGATAAATGTGTATAAAGGAGACCCTTACAAAAATTATTTTAAAAGGAAGGAAACAAAAAGCAGAAAGCCTCAGCAGTGTGACGAGAAGTGTGAATCCCTGGCTGTTCCTGTGCGGCCCCAGCCCCGCCCCACAGGGTCAGAATGCCATCTGGCAGCCACCCCATCAGCTGCCTCTCCTTCAGCTGTGTGTGTCACACTGGGCTGGAGGCCAGGATGGAGACAGAATCAAGATGGTCCAGGGCCAAGACATTAGGGGCTGTAGGCAAACTGCTTGACTTGCATTTTCAGATCATGCTGTGGACTGGATCGTGCCGCCCACCCCCAGATTCATAAGGCCTGACACCCAGTGTGGCTATATTTGAGATGGGGGTCTTTAGATGGTGATTAACATTAGATGAGGTCATAAGGGTTGGGCCCGAATCCAACGGGACTGTGTAAGAGGAAGAGAGACGTATGAGTACCCAGCAAGGAGGAGAGATTTCACCAGAACCCAACTGTGCTGAGACCCTAATCTCAGACCTTCAGCCTCCAGAGCTGTGAGAAATAAATGTCTGCTGTTTAAGGCCCCCAGTCTGTGGTATTTTGTTATGGCAGCCCAAGATGAATAACGTGGATAATATGCATATAAACTCACTTTCTGAATCTAATTCTGCAATTTCTGAAGCCCACGTTACAGTGCTTCCCTACTCAACGTTCTGGGCTGTGTAATACCACAGAAGGTGATATGAAGCAGTGCGATGACACAGTGAGCACTCTTGTTTTTGAGAAATGATTCTATTTTCAGATATAGTGGATTATCTGGCTTCTCAGAGTCCTGTGTTTCCCTTCTCTAAAGTAAAGGGTGTTATTTATCAGTGGAAGAATGAATAATATAGCGGCTCCCCCATCCATGGGGGATACACTCCAAGATACATTCCAGTGGGTGCCCGAGACTGCAGAGGGCAGCAGACCCTACATATACTATGCTTTCTCCTGTATACACATACCTATGTTAACATTTAATAATAAATTAGGCCCAATAAGAGAATATCTGAAGTGCCAGCGTCACTACTCTTGCATTTTGGGGCCACTGTTAAGTAAAATAAGGGTTACTAGAACCAAGAGGGCTGCTAAGTGACTGACTGGTGGGTAGCTCATTCTCTGTGGATACTCTGGACAAAGGGATGATTCATATCCCACGCAGGATGGAGCGGGATGGCGTAAAACTTCATCACGCTACTGAGAATGGTGCACAATTTAAAAGTTACAGTTTTTTTTTCTGAAATTTTAATATTTTTGAGCCGCAGTTGACAGTAGGTATTGAAACCTTAGAAAGTAGAACTGTGGATAAGAAGGGACTACTGTAAATTTCCCAAATGATTAGTGGTCTGAAAACTTACATGCAATAAAATTCTTTTTTCCCTGAATACCCCAAATCCCAAAGTCAGTTCCAAGGTCACCGTAGTTATATTGGATAAACAGTCACTTAGTACTGGAACGTCTATAACTGAACCATATTTGGAAAATTGCATTGAGAATTGCTGTGTCCACACGCAGGGACATAATGAGAAGACTACAGACTGTTTCAGTCTGTGTAGTTTCTGGAACATTGGGATGATGATAGTATTGACTGTTCAGAGTTGGGCTGTATGAAGACTGAAAACCAGCACACATGGCTATGCAGGAGAGCCTCGTTGAGATATTCTTTTCAGAAAAGCTGATAAGCAAATACAGTAAATAAACCAAAACAGACTTTTAAAAATTTCCCAGGTGGGTCATATGTTCAGGCTTCTGCCAGACTTCTATTTTGGCATGTCTACATGAGGGCTTGAGTTTGAATTCAGGGAGGCCGGGCTTTGGGTTCCAGTTTCACAGCTGTGAGAACTTCAACAACTGATTGCCTCTCTTTGGAACTGGGTACAGTGTTTAAAGATTAGAAATTTCGGGACAGGTGCTCCATGAATTCTACATATTTAGCCAGGTCTTGATCTCTAGCTGTGAGAGGCTGGAGTCTGAAGCCAGGGTGTAGGTCCGTGTTCCAGACCCACCACAGACCAATGGGCTAATCACGTAATTTTTCTATGCCTCAGTGTCCTCAGTCATGAAATGGGAACGATAGTAAAACGTTGTAGCATTTCAATGAGTTGATGTGTGTAAAGTGCTTAGAACAGCGTTTGCCATAAATATTGGTGTCGTCGTTGTGATATTATTATCTTCCACCAATCTGACGTGTTCCTACTCCAGAAACTGGGTAGTCAAGACTCCTTGCTCCAAAACAAAGGAGTTGCTTGTGTGAAGGGAGTAAAAGCAGAAATAATTCTATTTAAGAAGAGCTGTTAAAATTCAAGGTAGGCTGAAAAAGTCATGGATAAATGATCTAAAATCTTACAAATTCAGTGGAAGAGCATTAGAATGCTACTGAACTAATAGTAATTTTAACAAAATAAACAACTCTTTATTAAATGTTTACTTTTTTGGAACAGAAATTGGATGATGTAAAATGACCGAAAAACTGCAATGAAATGATCTTATTTTTTGCCTTAACCATCACAGATAAATCAGAATATATGCTTGCAGGGAGGGTTTGGACCTAAATTTAAACACTTGCAACACATTTGGGTTATTAAATAGCTGACAATGTGTGTCAGATTGTGTCTGACAACCTCACAACAATCCCATGGGTGGTTATTCTCATCAGCCCACTTTACTGATGAAGAAACTGAGGCACAGAGAATTTCAGTAACTTGCACAAGATCCTACCTTGCAATTCCCCCCTCTAAAAGACAGAGATTTGTGTTTTTAAAAACTTCCTTTCAGTTTCCTGCAGTACATAAATTCATGAGTCAACGAAAATTTGTCAACTGACTGACACACAACCTATAACACCCTTAACTTGAGAGTAGGAACTTGTTTAAGCAAATAAAATATTTTCAAATATGATATGATCCAAACTAGGCTTAACTTTCTGGACATTTGATCTGCTGAAAGCACTTTATTGTGGTTTGAGGACAAGTTTAAGGACTTTAAATCTCTCGAAACAATACTGCACAACAACAACAAAAAAACCCAAAATAGATGAAACTGTCTAGGATGCAAATAATTTTCTTCATTTCAATTTTATTTAAAATTGGCCCTTCCCATTGACTTCAAGTGTAATATTATGATGCCTAGTACCTAATAAGGCTTAATAAATATTTGTTGACTGAATGCTGAATGAGTATCTTTTCCATCAAAATGGTGGTGCTATTTCCTTTCAAATTATTGTTAATGCTTTATTTAGAGCTTTTACTTTTCTATTTTTTTCCTACTACTGCAAAGTACAGTTTCACATCAACCTCTCCTTCCAATGCGAAGAGCGTATAGGTGGGCAAATCAGAGGCAAATGTGCTCTACCAATTTATGATGCTGCATCTAAACTTTGTAGATTTCTCTGTGGAAGAGCTTCGGACTATCTTCCTGAACTGGAAGGTGGAGCCATGGGAAGGTCACATGGTTAGCATCAGGGGGCTCCCAGATGTGAACCTGAATGAGGATGGGAATGTGGTCTGGACCGTCCTATCTGTGTCACAGGATTAGATTTTGCATCAGAAGATCATTTCTTATAGGAAGAAAGAGACATCTGGGCAATGAGTTGGCAAAGTGGGGACTCAAACCTGGGATTTTGTGTGGTTGTTTTTGCACAAGTAATTTTTAATTCCTTCATTGCTGTCATGTAAGCATTTAATATATGCAGAAGGCATTGTTTTTAAAGTTGCCACTTTAAATTATGTGAGCCATTTTAAAAGGGCACAGGTGAGCTAGAGGCACACAGAAATAACTTATTTAAAGTCAGTAGGAAACAAGCAGTTCTCCAAGGAAGAAATACAAATGATCAATAGGCGCATGAAAAAATGCTCAATATCACTAATTATCAGAGAAATGCAAATCAAAACTACAATGAGGTATCACCTCACACCAGCCAGAATGGCCATCATTCGAAAGTCCACAAATGACAAATGCTGGAGAGGCTGTGGAGAAAAGGGAGCCCTCCTACACTATTGGTGGGAATGCAGTTTGGTGCAGCCACTGTGGAAGACAGTATGGAGATTCCTCAAAAGACTAGGAATAGACTTACCATATGACCCAGGAATCCCGCTCCTGGGCTTATATCCAGAAGGAACCCTACTTCAGGATGACACCTGCACCCCAATGTTCATAGCAGCACTATTTACAATAGCCAAGACATGGAGACAGCCTAAATGTCCATCGACAGATGACTGGATAAAGAAAATGTGGTATATTTATACAATAGAATACTATTCAGCCATAAGAAAGACAACATAATGCCATTTGCAGCAGCATGGATGTTCCTGGAGAATGTCATTCTAAGTGAAGTAAGCCAGAAAGAGAAAGAAAAATACCATATGAGATCGCTTATATGTGGAATCTTAAAAAAAAAAAAAAAGAACATAAATACAAAACAGAAACAGACTCATAGACACAGAATACAAACTTGTGGTTGCCAAGGGGTCGGGGGGTGGGAAGGGACAGACTGGTATTTCAAAATTTGTAGATACTGGCAGGCATATGCAGAATAGATACACAAGATTATACTGTATAGCATAGGGAAATACATACAAGATTTTGTGGTAGCTCACAGTGAAAAAAAATGTGACAATGAATATACATATGTTCATGTTTAACTGAAAAATTGTGCTCTATACTGGAATTTGACACAACAATGTAAAATGACTATAACTCAATAAAAAATATAAAAAAAAATGAAGTCAGTAGGTTTACCATATTGAACGAATGGCAAAGGCTAACGAAGTGCCTTTAATAATTGATTTAAAAGAAGTTCATTGAGCACAGGAAACTATAACTATTTTCAGTATCCTGTAGTAACCTATAATGAAAAAGGATATGAAAAGGAATATACATATGTATATGTATGATTGAAACATTATGATCTATACCAGAAATTGACACAACATTGTAAACTGACTAAGCTATAATAAAACAGCCATTGAAAATTGTACTTCTCAAAATGAATCACTTTGAAATAGACTTAAAATTCTGACTTTCTAAGTTTTATTTCAATATCAAATATTTAAAATGCATTTTGATGCAAATAATATGTTGTATATCTGGGAATGTTTATTGGTAGTTTCTATATATATGGTACACACATAGATGGATAGACAGATAGATAGATGTAGATAGATAGAAATGTCCTTAAATCAATATTTCTTGACCTTTTTTGGATCAGGAATGTGCTGAGGAGGTAATGAATGGAACAGTGGGTCCCCAGAAAAACACATTAGTCCTCAAACCTGCATTAATTCCAAACCTTTTCCCTTCCCTTCAGCCTTGCCACCCAGTTCTTATACCCTCCTAACCCCACTGTTACTTCCCCTAACCTAGGTTCACTGGGTATTCACACCACGTTAGACTTTGTGATAGAGATGTTGGGTAGTGTCTCTCTTTCTCTCTCTCTCTTTTTGAACTAAGTTTTATATTAAAACTTTCAGCCTCGCCCTTATTCTCGTCTCTCATTTGTCCTTGCTTCCTTTGCTCCATCTGTTATGCACACATGTTTTCCTCCTTTGGTGCTCATTGCATCATACCAGTAACTTTCACTACAATTGTTCTTGTACCAGGAAAAGTGAGGGGTTTTTATAAAAAGCCTTCATCAAGTTATTTTCAAACTGCAGATGATATTAAGAAAGAAAGGCCATCCTGAGTTCCCCCTCCCTAATTAGATGGTGACATTTTTAGTTCTTGGCATTGTTATCTGCTTGCTTTGAAACCCTATCATTGAAAAAAGCCCAGTGAACTCGGAACCATTTCCCAAAAGGGAACGCAGCCAGGCTCCAGCCCTCCGCGGAAAGCCAGAGCGCACACACTCTGGATGCATGTGACATTTCTACAGCTCTGACTTCCAAGTAATGTTTGGTAAAAAATTATTCTAGAATTCAGGCTCTTTAAAAAAATTTTTTTTATATTGTAAGTTCTTACCATGAATAACCAGTATATTTCAGCCTTGCAGATAATTTTTAAGTTATCCACAGAATTTATTCAGGGTACATAAACTTTGCATTGTCATTATTTTCTAGCAGTCTGTTGTCCCAGTTATTCCCTCTTCTGCTAAATTCTCCTCTATCTCTTGCCATTCAATGAAGAAAAAATATACCAATGTATATATCAGTCATTTCTTCTTCTGCTAAATTCTGCACCATCTCATCACTAAGTGAAGAAAATCTAAACATCCCATTTCTGGTTCTGCCTTCAGTGATTCTGCAGTGAAGGTTTCCATGAAACTCTGAAGTTGATTTTACATGTGAGACACACAGAACCTCTGGTTTTTTTGAGGCCTGATGAATGATCTTTAACTGGACTGCTTACATGATTTATTAATGTCCTGAACACATGAATCCAGGTTTATTTCCCTGAATCTCTTGATCTTATTTACTGGGTTTGATTTGTTGAAACAAAAGATAAATACATATGTGTTCCTCTCTTCCTTTATCCAAAATTATCAAAATGTTTATTTTAAATACCTTTAATTGAGATTAAAAAACACTTTGTAGATAGTAAGTACATGCATAGTTATTAATCTTTTAAAGAAAAATAATTAAACCGGAAAAAAACACATTTCATGTATTTAAAAAATATATATTTATTGCACATTCATCACTGATAATCTCAAATCTTACAGCTGTTTGCTGTACATGGGAAGAAAATGCATCCAAAGTTGCTTTCATTTTAAATTCAGGATTTAAGATTAAGCTTTTCGCTAATAGTGGCTATTGGTTTATAGATTTTTATGTATAGCGTTGTGAAATAGTTATTCAGAAATAGAACAGGAAGGCCTGCAGACACATGATTTAGGATATTTCTCTTTTGGAGGGCCCATTAAATTGAGGCAGAATGAATGTCAGATATTTTAGACCCAATGTGTAAAAGCTTCAGTAAAAGTCTTTGTGTTTGTCAGGTTATTACACAGGATGCAAAATCCAGTCTTATGGAGAAGCATAGTTGCTTATTAATAACTATCATATGGGACCAGCATTTAAAGACTGGTGGAAAAACAGCAATTTAGAATGCACTTTTAAATAAATTTGGAGTATCTATCCTTAGTCTCAGATCCTTTTTTCAAAGAATTAGGTGAGACAGAAACTGTAAATTAAGCACAATTATCTGAACTCAGTTATGGAAGTGAAAATGATTGGAGTGGGTGTCCTATAAGAGGGACCACGTATCAGATGGAAATGAAAGAAAAACTAAAGGAAGAAAGAAAAAGCAAATAGGCCATACATATACATTTCATTCTGTGTACCCTTATTCTCTCTGACGGCTGCATGATTAATTCAAAGATTTATTGATTTTCTTCTCCACTCTAGCCTGCTGACCTGCTTTTGTTGGCAGGTTTGTGTGGATCAGACAGCTCTGACAGTCATACGTGTGCTACCGTATTGGTGCCCGTGGTCTGGAACAAATATTTTATACCTAGTCCTCATCAACAGTAACTGAACATAAGAGACAGATTCATTAGCACACATTCCCAGGCCATGAAATGAATTCAGAGATGCCAGCCTAAGATCAGAAGCGGCTGGAATTAATTTGTTTTAACAAATGTGAATTTGTGTGTATGTGTGTTTATGTATGTATAAATGTTGACCATGGAAGTTGTGGCTTTTTTTATTCTTGGTAACAGTCATTCACCAATATGTAGTTCTTTAAAAATGCCTTTATGATATCTGTGATTTGCTCCAAATTGCTCCAGTGTGTGGGGGTGGGGCACAGCAAGACTCGACCGTTGTTGAAAGGGATGGTGGGTACATGGAGGTTCATTGTACTCATTTTTGTCTTTATGTATGTTTAAAATGTTCTATAATGAAAACTTGAGGAAAGTACACCTGGATAACAAGAGTTTTTAGCTGAACCTTCAGAGTACATGGTTAAACACGCACAGTTGGCACACCATCAAGCCAGGAATAGGCAGATTATGAATGTCATAGTTTAAAAATTAATGCTACATTAAGTGAAGTGTTGTTTTCCTGCTGGTTATGAGCTCTGAAATTCTGGGGCAAGACTAGGACCATAGGAAAATGTCCTTTAAATGAATGATGCTTTTCCAAGCGTGTTCCCTGCAGGTTCATAAAATGGGGTATTTCCAGCATTTCTCCTGCTGTGTCCATGGAGAGGCTAAGATTAGGATAGGAAAAAGATCATGTGGATTCTGAGTTCAAAAATTTTTAGGAAATAATATATTAAACAATAGCAACACAGTTCTTTATGATGGGACTGTGCACCACAAATCCTGGATGATTGTGGCAATTTTAATTTTTATTTACTTTTATCCATTTAGATAACCCATGATAATCCTTTCCAACTTGGAAGATACTACTTTAGAATTTAAGGCAACCAAAGGTGATTTATATAAAAGTAGTGTTCTTTGAAGCCTTAGATACAATGATTAAAGATTAAGTCTGAGCTAGATGTTTTCATAGGAACAGACATCACTTTTGGGTAGGACAAATCTGAAAATTCTATTTCTAGAATCTAGTTTATGATGTTTTAGGTTTTATTGGATTCAGATTCTATTTTGTACCTTTCTGGCATTATTTTTATTCATACTACTGTAAAGCAAGGTACCAGTATGGTCAGGTCCAGAATGGCCAAGTATGGAGTCGAGAGGAAAAGGTCTATGGTGATGCTGGGATGTAACAGCAAAAAGGGACTCAGCCCTGTGTGGGTCCTCAGGGTGGGCAAAGACCCCCTAAGGGGGATGAGCTTGGAGACGTAGGGCTGAGAGGTAGGCAGGTCAGAAAATGGGAGGCCTTCTCAGGCCAGTCAAAGAGCTTGTAGGGACAATGGAAAACTGTTGAAATCTGGGCAGGCGGACAATGTGACCATGGTTACTGAATTAGAGAACAGTTGTGAGTGGGGAGCAAATGTATTATTGAATGAGTGATTACAAGAGACACTGGAGCATTAACTGGAGTAGCAGATATGGGGGCAGAGGAAAGAGGACAGATTTAGGAAATGTTTGGGGAAGATTTGGTACATTGGCTGATAGATTGGCTGTGAGGGGTGAAAGAGAGACGACCATCAAGGACAACTGAGATTTTTGCTTTAAGGAACTTAGTGAATGGTGGTACTGTTAACAGGTGGCGAAACATTATTTATTAATCAGAAATTTATCAGAAATATCTTTAATAATAGGCAAAGCCCTTTAGGGACTCTCTTCTTGGTGGGGGTAGGAGAGGAGTCCTTTTAGCCCCTAAAGCACACCAAAAGTGTCTTTCTGAATGTGGCTTTGCCAATACTTTCACAGGACCCTTATTCCTGCCTCCTACCTATGCTCAAACTGTTTTCTTTGTTCTGCTTGATTGTGGGCTTGATCCGACTTCCTCTGATTCATCCTCACCACTGACTTCAGTACATTCTCTTGACTGGTTTCAGATTCATCCAAATAAAGGAAAGTGATTGGTTTAGGCATTTGGGGCAAAAAGGGAGATGGTGGCCCCTCTTCTCAATCACCCCACTCTGAAAACTCTGGATACCACAGTTGACAGTCATTATTATTTCACTGTTTCATTTGCTTAATTTATTTAAACTAACTGTAAAAACACTGAGAACACTTCCTGCTCTTTGTCTAAATGTAGTTTCTCGAAGGGCTATCTTATATTTTCCTTACTCTTCTGTGTTCAATTTCCATAGAGCTTCCAAGTGGTCTAACTTTTTAATTCATTTTTATAAGTTTCAACTGTTTCTACTTTGCCTATAGTCATCCCTTTCCTTATTCTTATTTAGTGTGTGGAGATTTCTTTTTTTATCCACTTGGCTACACTAAGGTTTTTCTTTTTTAGAAGACATTCTTTTAACCTCTCCGTATGTCTCACAATTTCCAACCTTTGGTTCATTTTCTTTGCTCACTGTGATCTCTCTCCAATTTTCCTCCATTAAAATCAGTGCATACATTTCCTTCCAAAATACTTTCAAGAAAGTAAATGTGATCAAAGACTATAATTGAGTTTCTTTGGAGAAACTTCATATGCTCATGGATGTGAAGCAGATCCTTTTCAGCTTGTTTCACTCTCTGCATTGCTGAGCAATGCTCTTAAGTTCTTCTTAGCTCTACCTTCAAGCAGAATGTGTTTTCTTATAATGGAATGTTAATATTATTTGGTGGAGGTGGACTAATTTCTTCTGTACAAGTTACCTGAAAAATTTGTATTTGACTTGTCTTTTCTTTTATTGTTCAGATTGCGTTTTGGGTAGGAATGCTCAGTCACCTTTGCAAAAGCAACTGGAGATTAATTAAAAAAAATAAGTTGTTGAGTTATATTCACTGGTTTGTTGTATTTTTTAGATTCCACATATAAGTGATATCAAATAGTATTTGTCTTTCTCTGTCTGACTTATTTCACTTAGTATAATGCCCTCCAGTACTGTCTATGTTGATGCAAATGGCAAAATTTCATCCATTTTTTACAGCTGAGTAGTATTCCATTGTGTATATATACCACAATTTTTTTATCCATTCATCTGTTGATTGACACTTATGACATAGATACAGAGAACAAACTAGTGGTTACCAGTGGGTAAGGGAGGGAAGGGTAACACAGGGGTGGTGGCGTGGGAGGTATAAAATATTGGGTGTAAGATAGGCTACAAGGTTGTATTGTATGACACAGGAACAATAGCCAATATTTTGTAATAATTGTAAATGGAGCATAACCTTTAGAAATTGTATAAAATAAAAAATAAAAATACATTGTTGAGATATTTGTACACCCATGTTCACAGTAGCATTATTCACAATAGGCAAAAGGTGGAAGCAACCCATGTGTCCATCAACCAATGACTGGATAAACAGAATGTGGTATATCCATGCAAGAGAATACTATTCAGCCTTAGAAAGAAAGAAAATTCTGACACATGTTGCAACATGAACTTTCAGGACACTACGCTGAGTGAAATAGGCCAGTCACAGAGAGATAAATACTGCATGATTTCACTTTTATGAGGTATCTAGTATAGCCAAATTCAGAAACACATAAAATATAATGGTGGCTACTAGGGACTGGAGTGGGGGAGGGGAGGAGGGAAATTGGGAATTGTTGCTTAATGTGTACAGAGTTTCGGTTTTGCAAGATGAAAAAGTTCAGGAGATTGGATGCACGATAATGGAAATATACTTAAAACTACTGACCTTTACTCTTGAAAATGTTTAATATGGTTGAATTTTATATCTATTTCACCCCAATTAAACGTTAAATAAATGATTGCACCCTTCCCCTTTAAATAACTTCATGGGAAAGTTGATTTTATTCATAAACACCTGGATGAATTGATTAAATAGTATAGCATGTGTAACATTGTATTTTACCAACAGCTTCAAAAATCATAAGTATTACTATTTCCTAGTATTTTTTAAAATGTGGTTGATGACATTGAATTTGGATTTTTAATAAATTATAGCTATAAATAGACTTGAAAATTGTGATACTGTTCAGGGAAAATATGATAGTAATGTTACTAGTCTTTATTTTCTTTAACACTATGGTTGACTGAGTGATACACAACTGGTACATAAACTACAAGAAAGCAAGGATTTGGATCTGTTGTGTTACTGTCTAGAATAGCCACTGGCACATAGTATAAACTCAGTGTATGTTTAATGACTGCATGTCAAAGGTATCCAGGTACTAAATACCACTTGATCATGTGGTCTGAGAAGCGTAGACTCCTCAACCAGGCACACGGTGCTTTCTAGATATTGGGGCCTTCCTTTTGTTTGTTTATTGCAACATTACTTATCAGTGAGCTTTTAGTTGCTAGGTATTTTGTATCTCGGCTTAAATAATTTAAGCAGATCATTTGGATGAAAACTCTGAAAAATAGAGGGGCGGAGAGATTGGTCCACTGTCTCAAAAATAAATAACAGGTCTCCCAACAGAGGACACTAAATTAGTCAATATATATTTAGTGAACACCTGCTCTGTGCAAACCCCTGTCTACCACACCGCCTCATCTTAGTCCCAAATTTTGTATTTTAATTTTATTTTTTCCCATTCACAGTCTCTTGGTGGATTTTCCTAAGAAAAAAATGTAGGGTCCTTTGGCATTTCCAGTTGATCTGGAGAGATCTACATCTTACATTCAAGTTGTTATACACAGGTGTTAGTTTCTGAAAATGATGTGATAGGCAGCCTCCTGTAATACAACTTATTAATTCAACAGATATAAAGTTTTATTTTCTAATCATCTAGAACAGTGTTTCCTAAACTGCATTGTGCACATGAATCACTCCGGTGGGTTTTGGTAAAACAGGTTTTGATTCCGTAGTTCAGGGCAGGGCCTGAGACTCAGCATTTCTGATGAGCTCCCAGGTCTTACCAAATATGCTGGTCCATAGGCTGCACTGTGGGTGGCAAGGCTATAGATTCTCAGCCCTGCCTGTACCTTGTAACCTCCTGGGTGGAGTTTTATAAATACTGATGCCCTGTTCTTAGGGGTTCACTTAAATTGGTCTAGGCTTGGCCCCAACATCTGTATTTGTAAAAACAAATGAGTTTAATGTGCTACCAGCACTGAAGGTCACAGCCCTGGGCAAACACAATTGTCACTTGTCTGTCACCATGTAACTGCATCCACTGCTGCGATTTGGTGAATTTCAGTGTCTTTTAAGGGTGCAAGGAAGGCTGGAGAAATTGTCCAAAGACAGCACCCAGCACAGGGACTAGTGTTCTGAAATATGTTGGTTGGGCTAGTGAGTGTTAATTTCTAGACATTGTAGATTACGGCGGTGGTCCAGTGCTGCAGCCTTAGCATATCAGTATCCCTAAACATGCCGGCAGTTGGACGATGGTGTTCATGGAGGGAGATAGGGGCCTTGTACTCCCAGGTGAAAATTGGGAGAGGCATTGGAAAGAAGGTGGTGGAAGAGTAAGTTAATGTCTATGATGGATAGATAATGAATGGGTGGGTAGAATGATAGACAGCCATGCTTCAAGGACAAAGGGACAGGAAAACTCACTGAGGACTTTCCTTTTCTTGTAAAAGGAACCATTTCAAATGGAGGCGTGGCTGCCCTGAGGGTGTGCAGAAGGAGCCACTGTGCAAGCAGGGAGAGGAAGAGCTGGTGAGGTTTGATGGGGGTGTCCAGGTCATTGCAAGGCAACGTCACACAGGGGCTGAGAGCATGGCCACCTGGGATTCAGGCTCTGTCATATCCTTACTGTGTGATCTTGGGCAAGTTACTTAGCCCCTCTGCACCTTGGTTTCTTCTTCTGGAAAATGATGATGATGATACAGCCCTTTTATAGGGTTGTTTTAAGGATTACGTAAGATATTGCAGGGGAAGTCCTCATATCAGGGCTTGGCACGCATGGCGTGTGAGTATTACCATCCTCCCAATTACAGTTCTTTACTGTGGCTGACCATGGTCAGTATGTGGGTGAAGGGACAGGGGCAGGAGGAAAGCTTCTTGCCTGGCATTTTCGAGGTGCAGTTGGTCTCGTCAGGTCACTGTTAGTTGATTGAAGGTCCCGACTGAGAAGAGGCAGTGGTCGCAGGCTGGTCCTCAGGCAGGTGTGAAGCAGGGGCCATGTCTGCCAAATGGAAGCTGGGGGAACACTGAGGCCGACGCTGCACCTAACTCACCTTTGGGCCAAAGGGACAGGTGACAAAAGATATTCAGGGGAGGCTATGGCAGGTGTCTAACCATCATTCTGAAATCTCCTCATCCAAGTCTTTACAACCAACATGATGGTCATGTCTTTCAGAGAGAACAGGCTGCATATGAGTCGCTGTTCATTCGTTGGTTTATTCCAGGAGTGTTTGTTGGGCACAGCCATGAGCCCAGCATTGTGTGGATGAAGTGCAGGGGGTGGGGGGTGAGCAGTAGTGTTGGGCTCCTGTCCTCATTGGCTATGGTCCTGGGGAAACCTCAGCTAACCATGCAAATAACTCCCTGGTTATGCTCATGAGACACACTGGAGATGGGAAGAGGGGTGGGACTTGTCAGAAGGTACCTCAGACACCTGGCCTTGAGGAGTTCGGGGATGTGTTCATGATGGGCAGTGCTTTAGATCAGAGAGTGATGAGGTGGGGCAGGGTCACTTTGGGCAGGGGAACCACATGAGAGGACCCAGAGGTGGGGAGATGCTGGGGCAAGAGCTGACAGAGGCCGGAAGCCTGTCCGCCTCGGAATGAAAGCCCCTAAAAGTAGGTCCTTTGTCGTGTCCAGTGCATCCCCCAAAGTTAAAACAGTGCCTGGTGCATAGTAGGCACTCCCTATCCATGGGACACGGGATGGTGGTTTCTGGTATGGCCAAAGTTTCAATGATAAAACAACATAAAAGACACCTCCATTCACAAGTCAAATACATAGAATGAGTTTGCAGTGAGGTTCTGGGCACAATTGACTGACTTTGGCTAGTTGGTTGGTTAGGTCACCTATTTTGGGTCCTGGAGCCTGAAAAGCAGCAGGGAGGGGTAGACAGGGGCTGAAAGGAAGGGTGAGGACTTTGCTCTGTCAGCCTGCTTGCAGCCTCTGTGTTGTTCTTTAATTACCTTTGTCACCCCTCAGGACATTTCATGGGCATTCATTCTTCAGTGTGTGGTGGGTGCTACCCCAGTGATGGTGAAAAGAGGCACTCCCCAGAAGGCTTATGTTGCCAGGAGCAGGGCTCTCCTCTCTCAAGACGGCTGCTGCTCTGTCCCCTGCGAGGCTAACACTGGTGATTTCCATCCATGTCTCTGGAGGCAGGATTACAGTCCAAGGAATCTGCATCTCCATCTTTGTGGAAACGGGTAGGAACCTGCCTCCTCCATGACTAATGATGCAGGGAGGCAAACTCATGCAAAAAAAAACCACATCTTGATGGCAATGACAGCATACACGGAGAGTGACCAGATCTTTACAAACATGGCAAGAAAACCTGGGAGTCTGAGTGGAAGGACCCACCTTACTCCTCTGTAAAAGTACAGATTTCTTAGACTTCACAGCTGGTTCTCTGCAAATGTGATGGACTACAGAGGGCATCTCAGCCTGTGAGAAGAGTCTGCTTCTGTTATCTCAGGCCATGGGCAAGAGGGTATTTGCAGATCGGGACAGACACTTAAGGAGGGGAACTCAGGCTGTGTGAACATGAATGTGTAATTTGTGCATACATGGTAGCCTGCTGATATCTGGGCAGATTGGCATCTGAATACGTATTTGCCAGCATGTCATTAACTTATACTTCAGAAGTAGTGGGTTTTATTTATTTTGCAGCAGTAAGCTGAGTTTAGGATTTGGGCAATCATTTGAATTAGTCAGGACTCTTTGATGACCAATGAGAAGCAGGAATCAAAAAAAGATGTTATTGGCTCACATGACTAAAAATTCCAGGAGTGACCAACTTCAGGCCTAGCTGGATCAAGGTGTTTAGACAATCTCTGATAAGAGCACATCTCACTCTTGTTGTTAGTCTCGCTGTACTGAGATTTCCTGGCCCCTTGGCAGGCTGAGTGCAGCACACTTCTCACTGCCAGTAGCAGCTCAGCACCAGAGGGAAAGAGTTCTCTTCCTCCATGGTCACTGGGATGCGCTCATGTCACATACCCGTCTATGAACCACTCACTCTGTCTAGGGATGTGGCCACAGTGACCTTGGTCCCATGCCAAAGATGGATGATTCCTCCCAGGAAAACCCAGGTGTTCTTATCTTAGAGGGAGAAATGGGTGCTCTGAGACAAAAATGACAGATATCCATCAACTAGCATTTAAGGGGTGGGAGGAGAGTGTCGGCCTTGTGGACAACTCCACGTGGTGAAGAACTGACCTGAGCCTGGTGGGGTGGCCCTGGGCACTCATGCCGATGGGACGACACACACACACACACACACACACACACACACACACACACACTATTACTTACAAATAAAGGAAGCCCCTGTGGATTTCCAGAGCCCCTCTAGGACTTCTGATGAGCATCTCAGCACTCACCCCTTTGTTTTTTTCTATTTATTTCCATTTCTACTAAGTGCCTTGGAAGGGAGCTAACCAAACGCAATGGTATATTTTGAGGAAAGTAGAGCCTGGAGAGGCCTGTACCTGACATCTCTCCATACATGCACTTGGAGGTAAGATTTGGGGCTGGAATTCACTTTGGACCAAACTGCAACACTTTGTTTGCTCTCAAATTCAAATATACCACTTTCAAGATAAAATACAGAGCTCACTATGTTAAAAAAAAAACCCCACATATTTAGATGGACATACCTGTCAGGATAATAATTTTGATAGATTATAAATAAAGAGGAAAAATCTATAGAACTGAAAAAAGATAGCCAGGATTATATCTTTCAAAGAAGAAATATTATCAGCAAACTTCTTTTAGACATTTGTTTCTTATATAATTGCTGATGCTCATAAACCAGTGCTTTTTTTCCCTTTACAAAAAAATTTTAACCACTGAATGTCCTCAATCTTTTTGCTTTTAGGGCATCTTTGTAACACCATGTGCTAATCCCCATGCTCTAATCCTATGTGTACAGTAGTGGATTGAAAAAAAAAAAGAACATCTGGATAGGAATATTGTAAGTAATGAAAAATTCCAATTTTACAGTTTTAGTTTTTCAAATATTAATTTACTATATTCTTTGCAGTTATTTGTCAGCTAAGGAACTTTTGCTCAAAGTAAGAGTCCTGTTCTGGAAAATGGAGTTAAGCATCTCTCTGTTTTCATGTTGCCTTCGTCCCTTTGGGCACATCTGAAGCAGAGATTCTACTTACAACAGATGTCTTTTAGTCTCCCGTCCTTCCTGCACGGCCTGATAACACCCCAATGTTTCAGTATAGTTTGAGGAAATATCCATTTTGTTAGAGAAATCTGTCAGTATTTATTTTATCAGTCTAAATTCCACTAAAAGCAAATAAACAAATCAGCACAATTCTCATCTATACTAAGAAAAGTCAGTTTGTTTTCTAGTCCTAAAAAGAGGCAAAAAAGAATATGTTTTAAAATTTTAATTATAAAACTTTTCAAGCAGGGATTTTTCTCTGTTTTTTCCCTCATCTTATTCTGTGTCTGGCACAGTAGGTATTCAAGGAGAATTATTTTTGCTGAAATGATGTTGAATGGATAAATGTATTTTAAATAAACAGAAAAAGACAGAGAATAATGAAATAGGCACTTAAATCTAACATAGAGACAGATGTTTATACCTTGCTACATTTTATTCATTTTTTCATAAATAATAACGTTGGAAAGAACTAAAGTCCCACTCATATTTTCTGTTCATATTTTGATACCTTGACAACCTATTTATGAGTCCATAAAGCAGAGAAGCTATTACTTGGTGGATTTTAAGATGTATGTACATGATATCATGCATGTTAAGATTTACCTTTAGGTTTCTTTTAAATCATTTCTCCATATTCTCTCTGTTTTTCTACAGAAACTGTGCACCAAAATATTCTGCTTTCTGAAACCTCAAGGTCTGGGGTTGGTGAACTTAGGGGTTGCAAATGTAATCAGGGTCCAGAAGTGGCTGTCCTTGGGCTCAAACTAAACTGAGTTATGAAATTAACCTGGAGAGGAGAGAGGATGATGTCAGATTTTAATGTGATAGCAGTGCCTTGGGTTCTCCTTGCAATAGAGCAAGCTGATTTTTTTTTTTATCAATTATTGAGATATATGTTCCTTTTCCCATCAAGTTTCTGACATTGCTGGTTTGGCTTTGAGCACAAGTTGTTTTCTGCTTGCTTTGATTGTCAAGGACATTTCATGACAGAGGGATTTTCTGGGTCAGCAAACACTACATACTCTCAGCCCTGTCCGAACCTTGGGAGCCAAATGTGTTTCAGAATTTCTTATATTTTAGACAGGTGAACCTGTGCACATTCTGAATGTTTCCTACACCCCCCAATGGAGCATGGAACAATATTGCTTCAATATTTCTGCAGCAGAACTTTGAAATTTTCATTCTGAGTGGGATAAACAAGGACTAAACAGAGTTTTCTGTTCATCTGGGCCAGGTTTTACCGGCAAGTGCATCATAAACACACTTTTTCAGTTTTAACATATTTTTCAATTTGGGGATTGCAGATAGAGATTGTGGATTTGTATTATTTTATTATTATTGTTGTTGTTGTTGTTGTTATTATTATTTATTATTGTAAATTCATACACTTTCTTGCCGGTTGACGGCATCATCTCCTGCTTTTCAGCCTGACTCAGACCCTTCCTTTCTCCCTTCTTTCCTCCCTCCCTCCATCCCCTCCTTCCTCTCTTCCTGTCTTTGGTTATTTCATTAGGATTTGGAGAGAGGCAGCACTGAATGGTCTTTAAAGACTCAGGTTTTGAAGTCAAACAGATCTGTGGCCACATTCTGTTTCTGCTGCTCTCTGCCTGCTTTACTATTGTTCCATGTCACTCCTGGGGCTTGTTTCCTGAGATATTTATCACATCTACCTCCTCCTTGGGGGTGTTGTGAAGACACAATGAGATGATGGGTATGAAAATGCTGACCGTGGCTCCCAGCCCATAACTAGCAGTCAGTGAAGGACAAATGCTGTTTTGCTGCCTTTACCATGTCCTACACCCGCATGTGCTGTTCTTTTTTAAACAATGAACTTATTCGCATTTATTTGTGTATGTGTTGAAATACATTAGGTCTTTGCTTACATGTGAGTTATTTGGCTATACCTGCCTGAAAATATCATCCATTACAGTCATCTTCATCAGCCTGAGCTTTAAATGTTATCTGAGGGCATGTGGCACACAACCATGCTTTGCCACGCCAGGAGCATAAATGCTGTCTTCTGTGAGTTATAGATGGAGAGATAGATGGATACGCAGCTAGCTGGAGATGGGTAGTGGATAGATAGATAGATAGATAGATAGATAGATAGATAGATAGATAGATACGAATGATAGGTAGATAGATGGATGATTCATAGATATATAGGTAGATATTCATCTGAACCCCAAACTGTGGACAGGAAATGCCATTAACCACCATGGGATTCCAAATTTACCATGGACCAGAGCACATCAGAGAATCTTTCCAATAGGGCCAAGGGAAGAATTCATATGGTCAGAGGTTATTTCTTTGCTAAAAATCTGTAACCCTGCCAGAATTTAATTGCCTCAATTTTAATTAAATAGGTAGACACATGTGGTTTTGATTCTAAAAGACACATTGGCAGATCTCTGTAGGCAAAGCGGTACTTGTGATCATTCTGCTCATTCTCTGCTGAAACCCTTCAGTCCCGGTTATTTCAAGATGCTTCACCCCCCTCCCCGAAAGGAGCGCTTAGGATTTCAAGTTGATTATTGCAGGGGCTTAAAGATAGAGCCTCATTTGGCCTATTATTAAACAGATGGGATGAGCACGCAGCCTTTGCAACTTCCTATTCATCTCAGTACTAAAATTTGTATTGTCTTTAGGACTAATATCTTAAATTCGTGATTTTATTTGATTCTTTATTCACCAATTTGAATATTATGGTTGATTACAAGTACATAATAGGACCTGTTTCTGTGATTGGCATTATCATTTTTCTGGTTAAATAGAGTGCCTCTTGGTCTGTTTCTGTTTTTCTTCCTTTTTTCCCCCACTAATTCCCTTTCACTTGTATTTCTCTGCACATACTGCAGGGGTGTCTCCAGGGGACCATAGTCTCCTTGTTCATGTTTCAGACTTGAAAGTAGTATTCAAATGCAGCCGTATTTTACAGATTGGCAATTTTGATATAATTAAGCTTCATGAATATGAAGATTTTCATAGAATTCCCACGGTGCCCCATGGTGAGGATTTGCAATAAAATTCCTTCTCGGCTCGCTGTGACCTATTAGAGTGTCAGTTGGGCTCAAGTGCAGCACCGCGTTTACTCAGATGAAATGCAAACCACATATCAGTTCATCTTTGAGCCTTGGTAGGAGCTGTCTGAGAAGCGCTTTTGTCCAGAGGGCTTGACAAAAAATGAGAAGGCCTATATCGTCACAGATCCGGGGACATTCAGGAATTAAATGCTAATGCTATGAACTTGAGAGGAGGTGACATTTGTGGAATTGCCTTTGTTATGATTTCTTCTTCTGTGATTGGCTTTGTCCTGCAAAATCTTGGGATGAGCCAACTTCTGTGTAACTGAACAGGGCTTCTTCCTCATAGACAGCTCTTTGGTGACAGCTCCAGTCAAGAAAGCTTTACCTGACCAATTTGTTCCCACCGTGTGACATCTTCTAAATTGGAGATGACTGTCGGCTTATTCTTGTTATTTTATTTACTTTTGTAAATAGACAATGCATTCATTATTCAAAACTCAAAAAGTATAAAAAATTATATAGAGAAAATTATAGTCCCACCACAAGCCCCTCA
The DNA here is from genome assembly GCF_009834535.1 of Camelus ferus. Classification (NCBI taxonomy): domain Eukaryota; kingdom Metazoa; phylum Chordata; class Mammalia; order Artiodactyla; family Camelidae; genus Camelus; species Camelus ferus. Next base: position 4,678,382 of record NC_045696.1, read on the forward strand.
CGGCTCTGATCCCAGATGGGCATACCCTACCCTCAGATAGGTAGCTATGGCTATTCATTTCTTGTCTGTCCTTCCAGACATTTGTAAAAAGTGTTATCACTTTGTACCACTGGTACTTACCAAACCAGCACAGCATTGGTTCTCCTGCTGAGCCCTCCCTAATCTAACTGCCACATTCTAGAAGATATGTTTCTGCCTGTCCACGTGGTTTCCAGGAAATAGTAGCCAGGTTGCTTTAGGACTGAGGACACTTAAGTCCTCAGAGTCTGTGGTTACTCCTACTTTCATGCAGCTCTCTGGCTCTCTTGTTCTCAACTGAAAATAGAACCTTAGACTTGTTCCATTTCACTTTTTTTTTCAGTTTGAAAGGCACTTGAACTAGCCCCCTGATGTTGCTTTTTAACTCCCTTTACATTTGAAAAGAGTTGTATTCTCATTTATTTGCTTTTATTGTCTATGAAAATGGCCCAAATAATTAGGCCAACAGAGAATCGCATCTTAAGGGCTAATTATTGATGTATTCCTCATGTCAGCCTGTAAGGAACCCCTGGGGATGGAAGATTAGGTAGGGTATCCCTGCCCCTGAAACAGCAGTGCTCATGACTCTGTAAGCTTCAGTCCTCTCAAGGTCACACAGAGCTGATCTACATTCTGTTATGGTCTAGAAAGAGACATCAGATCAGCTCACTGTTGCACAGACTTTCTTATAATATATATGATTTGTCTAGAATAGGCATTTAAATTTTTTTGAAAACTTTATTAAGCAAGTATCTTAATTTTTAAAATAGTTACTTTTTTATGGATAGATATGAAATGATTGGGGTACTATACTTGCATTAAGGGTTAATGTATAATAGTGCTTTGTATGTAGTTGGCCTTAATATGCTTTGTCTAATGAAAAAACTGATGTATTCTCAATTTTGATCTATAAGATAATATAAAATAAGATACATTCCACCATCATACCCTTACTTAAGCTGAGCTGATGGGATTCTGCCGGTTTCTATTTCTTGCTTTCCTCGCTGTGCGTCTGAAATCAGTAGGCATAGTCATTTTTGTCCCTATGTCATATGCAATTAAACTCTAGCCTTTAAATTGCCAACATCAAAGACAGCTAAGAAGAAAAATTATATTATTGCAATTCATTGTCTTGAGGTAGCAGCCACAACAAAATGATAGAGAAATGTGGCAGGAATGGCACAAAAATGATCCATCTTGTTCTTAAAAAAACAAAACAAAACAAGAAAAACATAGCAGGCTTGTGCGGACAAACACTTTTTGTATTAAACTGTCTAATAGGGCATTTCGGCTTCCCTGTCAGCTTGGGACTGGAGCGAAGAAATAACACACCGCTTGTTTGGCAGTGCAATTACTAATGGAGGAAGTGACAATAGCATTTGCTCATGCACAACAGGGCTTAGCTGTGAGGTTTGCAAAAGTAGATGAAAATTTTCCCTGTTAGGATTTTGAAGGGACCTGGAGGTCGTTAGCATTTGTGTATGAAAATAAAATAGAAATGTCAAGAAAGATAAAATATAGCCTTTAAAAGGGAGTAAAAATGATGAAATGAAATGAGAGTGATATTTTAGCTTCTGGAAGTAGGGAACAAGAAAGATGCATTGTCCTTAAACATCTAGTTTCTGGCGGGATGTCTAACATGTGCTTCATGCCTTGGACTGCACACTGCAGGAAGCCTGGAGCCAGGGGCTCTCTTCTCCTCTGGTTGCTTAAAGCAGTGATCACATTTCCATGTTTATCTCCCTGTCTAAACTGAGAGCACCTTGATGGCAGAGGGGATACTTTAATTCACGGCTGCATCTTAACTTCTGGACCAGAGGCTGGTACTTACTAAGTGTGTTCAGCAGAATAATTAGTCCCAAGGATGCCAATATCCTCATTTTCAGGACTTGTGATTATGTAAGCTTACAGGGCAAAAGGGACTTTGTGCAGATGTGATTAAGGTCCTTGAGATGGGGAGAGTACTCTGGATTATACGGGTGGGCCTGATGTAATCACAAGGGTCCTTATAAGGCAAAGAGGGGGCAGGAGGGCCAGACTCTTTCAAGAGAGGCAAGGTGATAAGGAATCAGCCTGTCATGCTGGATTTGAAGATCGAGAAAGGGGCCACAAGGCAAGGAATGCAGGCAACCTTTTGAAGTTGGAAAAGGCAGGGAACAGACTTTCCCTTGGAGCCTTCCGAAGGAACACACCCCTGCCCACACCTTGATTTTAGCCCAGTGATACCATTTAGGATTCTGCTCTCTAAATCCATAAGATACTAAATTTGTGTTGTTTTAAGCCACAAGGTTGTGGTGATTTGTTGCAACCACAAGAGGAAACTGATACAATAAGCAATCAAAATGGGCTGGATATCCTTGCTGCACATCAGCTGTGACATGCCGGGACCAAAGCAGTGTCAGGAAATGCTGCCGGTGATCCTGCGCCAACACTGGAACACTGAACACACACTTCCACAAACACAGCCTAGAAATCCATTTCTACTTAAGTTGCTAAATGGGGCTTGATCTTGCACATCTAATGTTTGTGTTCATCTGCCTGATAGTCAATATGATTTGTAAGGAAAAACAAAAAGATTTTCCCTTAGGATTATTGCCTAGGTGACTGGGTTAAAAAAACTTTAACTTTTTTTTTTTTAATTGAAATATAGCTTTCTTTTTTTATTGAAATATAGCCAGTTTACAATGTTGTGTCAATTTCTGGGGTACAGCACAAGGCTTCAGTCATTCATGAACATACATACATTTGTTTTAATATTCTTTTTAACCATAAGCTCTACAAGATATCGAATATAGTTCCCTGTGCTATACAGTATAAACTTGTTTATCTATTTCATATATACCAGTCAGTATCTGCAGATCTCAAACTTCCAATTTATCCCTTCCCACTCCTTCCCCGCTAGTAACCTTAAGTTTGTTTTCTATGTCTGTGAGTCTGTTTCTGTTTCGTAAATAAGTTCCACATGAGTTTTATTCATATGCTATTTTTCTTTCTTAAAAAACTAAAAATTTTTAATGTATGTAATAGATGTGTATCTTAAGCCACAAGCATAGCATGTGTTAGAACTGGTATTTTATTTTTGTATAGCTCAACTTAATTTGTAACATATACTGAATTACCCCAGATGGTGGAACCTGAATGTATGTAGTTCGTGATGATCATATTCAGTTCAGGGATTGCTCAGTCAATTTGGGGTCTCCTCCAGCCTCCATCTAGGGGACTTCTACTGTGTTCAGCAGTTCAACCTGAAACTGATGCATTAGAGCAGGGAGCTGGAGGATATGGACTTCTCTGCATCACTGATGACAATCCGTGATCACCCTCAGCAGCTGCTGGATCTTTCATACTCCCGTCAGTCTCAGCAGATTGCCTGTGGCCTCGTGTGGTCTTAACTATTAATTTAATGCCTCTCCAGAAAGGGTTCTCTCACAGCTTCTGTGGCCCTGTACTCTGAAAATGCCTGATTGCTCACCACACCCAATGGAGGTAGGCACTCTGAGGCTGTCCCAACTGGACACACTAAAGTTGTTGTCTTTTCTCTACTGCTTCCAGGCCATGTTGTCAAGCAGAACCCAAATAGGAAAGTCAGGCTCTGTTGAGGTCCCCAGGAGCATTCCCAGGTTTGGCAATTACTGAAAGGACCCATGGATTTCTGAAAAGCTGTTCTTCTCAGGTTATAGTTTACAGTGAGAGGATTCAGATTAAAACAGCAAAGGACAGAGCATACAGTGGAGGAGAAAGAATGGCGCGCACTAAATGGGGATGTGTGGGCCCAGAGGACATGACAAGATCAGATGGTAGGGACAGCTCTCTCCTCTTGTGTTTGTTCCTTGTTAAGGAGGAAAACCTTGTCCCAAGCACCTAGAAGATGTCCCCCTTTTATCTCACTGGCCAGAATTGGGTCACAGGCCCACCTAGATCAACCACTGACAGAGGGATTTAGTTTGGTGTGTTTGATTTAAATAAAATATAATTCATCCCCTAAAACAGTATATTTCCTTCAAAACTAAATTGAGATAGCTCTTAGGTAATCAATCAATAATGTCTGATATAGAAAAAATACAGGGTATAATACACTACAGCCCTGGTTAAGCTGCAGTAGAGTTTGCAGTTGACAAGATAATTTAAATCTTTAAATGACCAAGTAACTCTACTCCAAGGACTTCTCATCATTCTTCAGGTTGGAAGAAACAAGTGAGTTGCTTTTACAAGTGTAAATCAGAGAGGTGGGAAATGATTGTTGAGATGATGCAGATGAGATACGAGCAAATATCCTGGCCTTACCTCTTTTCAAATGAGAACCAAGACTTGTCAGTGCTTAGAGCAGTTCATGGCCTTATATCAAGGCTCTCGGGACCGAACAAGGATGTGTGAACTTTTGAATCAAATAGGAGGCTCACGAGAAGCAAATTTCATAATCTTCTGCTGCTATTTTTAAAGATTCCATTAGCTCCTGCCATCATAATTATGCTCAGCAATTTACTGAGGACCCTCAAAACCTGGCAGCCTTACACATTATGATTCAAAACCAAACCTAGTTGGGCTGTCCCTGCAAGAGCTGCTTCTCCCTGAGATGGATCTGTATGCCCAGAGTTTGGAGCTGAATACCTGAACTGCAGAACCTGTGGCTTGTGTGCACCCAAAGCTGCCCCACCGTCCCAGCCGTACTGTTCCAGGAGAGGCTGGGCTCTTCCTCCAGGCCAGGTTGTGCTGCGGCTCCTGAGCTGGACAGCTGGTTGGCAGTGGGAACCTGGGAAAGCTCCTAAACTAAGCTCCTGCCTTACCTACTCCCTGGTCACTCCTCTTCCCGACATCCCCATTAACATTCTCGCACATTCAAGGCTTCCTTCTTGGAGCCAGGCATGATGTCATGGGTAAAAATGGACTAAATACCTCCACCCCTGACAGGTAATAAGCATCCTCACTTAGCTGGAGCGAAAGCACTTAGTTAATGATAAGTAGAAATGTTGCCTCAAGCATCATGCAAAAATATGATGGGTAGGTGATAAATGCTTGCAGATGCTTGGATGAAAACAAAGCCTTCCTCCAAAAGAAAAGGTATTTGTTTTTGGTGTTTGACCTCTGGAAGCAGTTCAATTCAAAAGGAGACAAGAAAAGTCCCCATCTGTGATTCCGCGGCACCACATAAAGTGGTATGTGGCCACTGCCTATTCCTCACCCCCCCACCCCCATCACCCGCAGTGAGCTGTGTTCTGCCCTGGTGAGAGTCCCACCTCCCCCTCTGGGCTTCTCACCCCTGCTGTTGGAGCTCACGGCACACTGGAAGTAGCAAGGAAGGCTATCAGAGCCACTGCCTCTCCAGCTGTGCACACGGAGCAAAGGCCACTTTCTTCTCCACGTCTCCTTCCAGCAGGCGATGCCTACAGGTAGAACAGGTGAAGCAAAGTGAAGTGCAAAGTGGAACTGGTATCAACCAAACCGAGAGGGGACACCTGGCCTGTGGTGCACTTGGGCTCCACTTAACCTTCCTGCACAGCTTCTCTCTCTAGTGACCTTACAGGTCACCTCCCAGACTTCTTCCTAGACCACCTCTAACATAGAACTGCCTGGTCACATGGTTCTCAATCACTGCTTACTCTTGTTCTCATTTCCAGGCTGTTGTATTGAGGTTTCATTGCCAGGGCAAAAGGGACAATATATTTAGAGCAGACAATATATTCAACTGATACACAGTGTGCAATATAACATTACCTATGGTTATATATTCTTTAAAATGTTCTTCTGTAGCACTTAATAAACAGAAATAGTCTACTAATTGAGACTACAAAGGATCTAATGGCATTGCCCCATGGAGGCCACAGAGGTAGTGAGGTTCTGGGAGTAGGGCTGTCTTAGATGGGGACAGAGATGAAGGTTAGAGGCAGGGTGTGTGCGATGCCACTGCTGCTCTGAGGGTGTCCAGAGGTGGTGGGACAGCAAAATAGGTGAGGGGCTGAAGGCAACATTGGGGAATTAGGCTTGGGGCCGAGACACCAGTCTTTTAAGTCTAGTTGATACGGAAATTCCTGGCATCTGGGGGGCACATCCAGCCAAAACACCTGCTCTGCAGCCAGGTGCAGGGGCCTAACCACTGTCGACTTCTGGGGAGGTGATGAAAGTGTATGATGCCTAGTCATGGCTCAGCTAGGGGCACAGTTCATCTGGGGACAGTCTCGGCAAATGAACCCTCACACTGGCAGTTTGTAAAAATCAGAAGTGTAAGGACTTAGTGAACAATTGGTGCTATAGTTTTAGTCACTTGCTGAGAGGTTTTACTGTGTGTGTGCGCATGTGCATGTATGTGTGCAGATACATATGTATGTATATACATATGTATATATATATAGTCAAAGAAAAAGATTGGAGAAAATTTTTTAATTTTTACTTAATTAATAATTTATACAATTATATGGGTTATTGAATATTTTAATATCACCCCTGTACAGTGTGGTAGTTACCAACTCTTTTATTCTACTTTTTCAAAATCCTAATTTTAACTGTTGCAAGAATGCAAAATATACCAGTTTGTTATCTCTGTTTTTCCATTTATTTTTCTTCTCAGTCTGCACATGTTCTCATGCATGCACCGACTTACCAACTTACCTCATTTTGTTTCTCCAGCAAACGTTAATGTCTGCCCACTGCACATTGTTGGGTGGCACTTCCAATCTGCAAGACTCACATGCTTGGATCATTCCAGAAAATCTGGATATTTGAAAGCAGCAGGATGATGTTCAGTGCCTTATTTTTCATGCCAATGAATGGTATCACATAAACCAGCCAAATTTGGTTAGTGTTGAAAGTCTTTTCTGAGTTTCTGAGTCAGGAAAAAATAAGTAGCTGTCACATACTGTAATATGATGAGTTTTGAAGATGAACATTTGCATAAGGTATATTTTGAATGGACATGATATTTCACTTGATGTGTAGTTTATATTCTAACTCTGCCAAAGGTTCTGTTTTGTAACTATGCTGGCACTGTTAAATCTTTGTCCTGTCCCTACAAATTTTGCCGTTTTAGACCCTGGAGTATGGTTTAGGTACTGGAATTTCTCCAAGGTCAGTCAGAAACTTATTTAATAATAATAAAAACTTACATAAAATTTATAATAAATACATCAAATGTTACTTGGTGTTTAATCAGATTTTTTGAACTATTAGTTTGGGAACATTTAATAGGCTATTTTTATAGTTGTTTTCTTAAATATGTCCGATAGAGAAACATTACAGAAGTTTCAAGAACATTTTGTAGAAATGAGGATATAAATATAATTACCAGAGAAACATAGGGTCTAGGCAAAGATTGTTGCATTTATAATTTAGGAGCAATTGACTGGCTTTTCCAAGTTGTAATTATAGTATACACATCTCTACAGTAACATTTGGCTGATGTCAGTCCTGTGAATTTCAACAACTCCTTCAATGCAGACACCGATACAATGATGGTTAAAGGATCAGGAAACTTAACCTCACAGTGATAAATTAGCATAACCCAGGGAGTAGTCGTAGCTGGAACTTTTCCTCCTTTGAAAACCCAGAGCAGAGTTTCAACAGCTTTGTGTCTCTACAATGTTATAGATTCTCAGCAAGAATGCATAGGGTCATAGCTTAGAGCAAAGAGAAACTTTGCAAGAAAACCTGGGGTCCGTACCGGAGCATGACTTCCCATCACGTGTGGGAGGTGAGGCACGCAGCTCCTCAGCAGCCCTTGTTCGGGATTCGGGGGACAGTCCAGTACCCCCTGGGGAGTCTGGTCCCTGGCCTTGGGAGCAAGGTGTGCTAACCCCCTGAAATTTAACCACACACGAGCTCTCTACCACATTTATTCCATGTTCCATTTTCTCCTGTAATCTTTTCTGCTTGCTGACTTTCCTTTTAGATACTTTCTATTTGAGGTTAATATTTCTGTTACTTCTAAATGTTTCACCCAAGGAAGAAAAACTAGATAAACTCAGAGCAAAGAAACCGTATGACGTTGTCAGTGGGCAACAGAAACCGACTCTAGTCTGAGCCAAAGCCTCAGTATTTCTCCTTGGGAACAAGAAATCAGAGTTCAGGAGATCAGGTGAACACCCACTTCTTTCAGTGATTTTTGAGGTAATTCAGTTCTGGGCCTTTACTCCACCCATAATGTCTCTCTTTTCCCAGCTGGCTTCCTTCATTAGAACAGTCTCTTGGCCCTTTATCCCTGGCCTTGGCCCTTTATCCCCAGCCTCCTCTCTGATAAGGCTATCTCTTTAGTTAATGCAGTTAATGTTCTAGCCCGAAGCCCACGGGGTTATAACTGATGTGCAGTTTTCATCATCATTGACCACTCTGCACCTGTTACACTTTTTGGAGGAAATACCTTTAATGCCACAGATTGTTCAAATAATCCATTGGATGTGGGATATTCCATGAACAAAACAAAGTATGTTTTAGTTTGAATGGCATTTTCTTTCCTTCTTCCAGCCTTCCCTCCTTCTCTTCCTCATGAAATATCTTTAGTTTACCAAGAAACCATGATGAATACTCTTTCGTGTTTGAGGTTCCATTTCTCCCTCTTGCTAAATTGAGTGGGCTTTAAGAGTGAACAGGATAAGGGGGAGGATATAGCTCAGTGGCAGAGCCTGGGCTTAGCATGCATGTGAAGTCCTGGGTGCAATCCCTAGTACCGCCATTAGAGGCGGGGGGAGAGAGAAGTGAATGGGGTAAAATAACTGTATAATAAGCACATGGTATCTAGGCCCTCGACCCAATTATCACTAAATGTGACAGTGTTTTGCAAATTATGGGAATGTTTGCCCCAGACAAAGGAAAGTAATGTGAGCTTATCACATAAAACAGGAAGGAAGGACCTTGTGATCTTGGGGCCTGGCCATGGGATTTGGGGCCTCTTCTCACCCACTCACTCTCCTGTTACCAGTAAATCTAAGTTGGGATCCTTATATTTAGAGCTAAGGTAACTGACTAGGGGATGCCTCAGAAAGAACAGTGCACACGCACCACATTATTCCATAAATAATGCTTTCACCGCTTTCCCATGGTTCAATTAACAGCCTTCTACACTCTAGCTAAATTTCATCTATACGTATCATCATCTCTAATAAAATCTTTTTCTCTTGGTTCATGGTTTATGTCACTCTTTGTTAGCGACTTCAGATTTGATCATTGCATCTTTTGTGGCTTTGAGTGCCTGTGTAGCACATTAAATCATCAAAACCATGAGAGACGGTGCTGATTGTTATTTCTGTGCCCAAGAACGTTTTCCTTAATTGCTGTAGCTTCCAGGACATCAAACAACCATCGAAGTGGGAAGAAAGGGGAAATATTAGGGAGAAAACATGCAGGAAGAGAGTATAAACTCTTCATGAAAGACTCCATTATACTGTTACACTAGGAAAATGTCACTGAAGTGACAGCTCCTGGTGTGTGCATCTGTGGCCAAACCTGAAGCCTGAACAAAACACAGCTTTTTTTCCCCCATGGATCCATATTTGTACAATGTAATAAAAGAATATGAGGGTCTGGCTTCTAGTTACCTCAAAAATAATTTTTAAAATCTTGCAGCTTTATTTTTTAATCTATTTTTAAACGAAACAAGCATTGTAAATCCCGTCAGATGTTAAACTGTACCTCTCATCCTTTCGTATTCTGGGCTTTTCACGTTTGTGTCCACACTAAGAGAGGCCCAGCTGCAGATAAATTGCTTCAGTCTTCCCCCAAACACTATTCGCTGAAGTGAGAAGTGTCATAAAATTCAGGTTTGGCTTTACGCTCTTACTAGAAAGGGGTAGTTCATTGGCCCACTGCGTACTATTCACAGGTTCTTCTTGGTCTGCCAGGAGGTGAAATCTAAGTGGAGTTCTAAAACCACCGTCATGCTGAATCCCTGTCTTGGAACAACCGAATCAGATTCTCTGGGCTGGGCTTTGGGAACTTGGGAGTTTAACAAGGTCCACAATGATTGCTGCTTTTCTTCTCACTTAATTTTTTCCAGTTTTATTGAGGAATCAGTAACATACACCAATGTGCAGTTTAAGGTACACTGCATGATGGTTTGATTTACATATAATGTGATTAGCACAATGAGTTTAGTTACTATCCATCGTCTTCTATAGATACAATAAAAAGAAAAGAAAAGAAAAAGTTCTTTTTGGGATGAGGATTCTTAGGGTCTGCTTTCTTAACAGCTTTGTTAACATACAAACACAGCATACAGCTGTGTTAACATTGTGCTTCACGTCCCTAGGGCTTATCTTATAACTGGAAGTGTGTACCTTCTGGCCACCATCCTCCAGTTCTCCCTTCCTACCCCTGACAATGACTCTTATGCACAATGAGGCTGGTGGTCTCTAGAGCAAATGTGGACCAAGTGGAGTCAGCTCAGGTTCCTCCTCCATCCACCGCCCATCTGCTCACACATCCGTTAGAAAATGTTTCACTCTGCTCCAGATACTGCGCTAGGTGCTGGAGATGCAAGACCGCCAGGTACCTGTAATCACAGAGCCCCAGTTCTAGTCTTATCACAGCAAATATAACCCCCTCATTGGCTTCGCAGGGTCCTTGGCCCCCTGGTTCCCAGACTCATGGCCAGCATATCACCGTCACAGGGGAGCTGATCAAAAAGCTTCCTCGAGATTTGCAGATACACACTACTATATATAAAATAGATACATAGCAGGTGTCTTCTGTATAGCACAAGGAACTATATTCAATATCTTGTAGTAATCTATAATGAAAAAGGATATGAAAAGGAATATATGTATGTATGTGTATGAGTGAAACAGTATGCTGTACACCAGAAATGGACACAGCATTGCAAACTGACTGTGCTTCAATAGTATTTTTAAAAAAAAGCTTCCTCCTGACCTCATCATTCACCTCCAGAACCAGAACCTCCTGTGACTGGGGGCAGAAATATTTATGTTTTTGGAAGCTCTGCAGGTGATTCTGAGGCAGGTGGGCTGGAAGTTGGAGTTCTAGACCACAGCTCTTTCCAATTTCATCTCTCACTGCTTCTCACAGGATGTGGTGCAGTCCTTCCCTGCCACCTGCTCCCACAGCACTGCAGTGCTGTTCTCCTCCCCATTTCTTCACTCTGTACATCAGCATCGGCCTCTCATCATCTGTGAAGCCTACTTTGTGGCTAAAGCCAATACTGAGATTTTCATCTCTGAGTTCTTTCTGGGTAGTGGGGTCCAAAAGCCAGGATTCAGCTGTATCATTACATGTGTGACCCTGGACAAATTACTTCCCCTCTCTGAGCCTCCACTGTCCCATCCAAGAGCCAACACATTAATAATAATTCAGATGTTGTAGAGATGTCAGAAGGATAAATAGGAGAATGTCTACAAATCATTCTGTGGAGTATTGGCACCCAGTAGGAGTGCGTCCACGGGAAATGATACCACTGCCATTGAATTTTACCACCTTCTGTTACTGTCTGGTTCAAAAGAACTTGAACAAAAAACATTAAAACAAAACAGCAAAAGCAAAAACAAAACAACAAAAGCAAAAACAAACAAGAGGAACTTGAACCATTAAAAAAAACTTTAAAAACACTGATTTTTCTCCAGCTGTTATAAATTCATTTAAAGGAGAAACTGCACTTTACTTCCTGTTTGTTCTCATAGTTTCTGACCCAGAGGAGACGTTTGGCACATAGTTGCTGTTTAATGCACACTGTTGAAGTGACTCCCCCTGTGGGATATCTGCAAGCCCACAGGACTGAATATTACAAGACGATGACAGCCTTGGGACCCCATACTCTTGAGGTTATGCTTGCCTTTCCAATTTAACTTTGCACAACATCCTTAATTAGTTGATGCCATATGATGTATTGGTATGTTTTGGAAAAGTGATATTATTACTTATAATTCTTAAGGATCAAAATAGTGATTCAAATTACTGCTATTATTATTATTTTTTTGCTACTGAATGTCTTTGAAACACATACTAACCTGGCTTTTATCAATCTGTAACAATTTCCATTTCAGAGCAAAAAACTTCTCTGAATTGGAAGCAAATGAATTCTTATCTGAAGTCTCAGGAATAAATTATTCTAGAACTTTTTTCCTAGACGTTTCAGTTGTATTAGTTCTTTGTATTACGAAGTTAAAAGCAAAGGAAAAGAAAGCTTTTTTGAAAGCCAGTGGTCTCTGATTACCGAAATAAAACAACTAAAATGAGAAAAAGCGTTTTGGATTGTTTTCACTCAGATGACTGTCTGCTTCACTTAAGTACGATCCCTCATATGGACGTGGAACAAAGAGCCCCTTTAGAGCATCTAGAGGAAGAGGAAGCATCCTCGACGCTTAATCAAGATACCTTTTCCCCTGTTCGTTCCTGTGTCTTTTCTGTCTCCCCTTTTCTACTTCCAGCATCCGTGTGGTTTCAGTGATGTGAGTTTAAATGTCCACCACGCAGACCACACACTGATGCTGCCATCAAGACTGTAGCAGGGCTGGCTGGACGCCTCTCACCCACAGGCTCTGTTCATTAGGAAACCCTTTCATGCTTAATGAAGGCAAGAGGGAAGCCCACGCCGACTGACACACGTGCAGGTTCGTGCAGGGTGTTCCGCTGTGTGCTCCCGGGGATGGACTCTCACTGAGGATGGGGTTTCTCCTCCGCAAGATGGGGCCTCATGTGGCTGTCTTCTTCCGACATGAGCGCAGTGGAGTGGGCGATAGTGTCTGTTTTTATTGCTTTTTGAAAGTAGAAATGTTTTCCTAAATTTCTTTTTCTATATACTATTTAAAAAATCCAGAAGTTCTTGGCAGCTTATCTAATATTTTTCTTCTTCTTCTGTACGTGTGCTTGAGGGGCATGTGTTTTGTGTGGAGTGTGTGTGTAGTATATGTGTGTGTAGTGTGTGTGGTGTATGTGTGTGTAGTGTATGTGGTATATGTGTGTGTAGTGTGTGTGGTATATGTGTTGTAGTGTGTGTGGCGTATATATGTGTAGTGTGTGTGGTGTATGTGTGTGTAGTGTATGTGTGGTATATGTGTGGTGTATGTGTGTGTAGTGTGTGTGGTGCATGTGTGTGTACTGTGTGTGGTATATGTGTGTGTAGTGTGTGGTATATATGTGTGTAGTGTGTGTGGTGTATGTGTATGTAGTGTATGTGTGGTATTGTGTGTATAGTGTGTGTGGTATATATGTGTGTAGTGTGTGTGGTGTGTGTGTAGTGTATATGTGGTATATATGTGTGTAGTGTGTGTGGTGTATGTGTAGTGTGTGGTATATGTGTGTAGTGTGTGTGTGGTGTATGTGTATGTAGTTATGTGTGGTATTGTGTGTATAGTGTGTGTGGTATATATGTGTGTAGTGTGTGTGGTGTGTGTGTAGTGTATGTGTGGTATATATGTGTGTAGTGTGTGTGGTGTATGTGTAGTGTGTGGTATATGTGTGTAGTGTGTGTGTGGTGTATGTGTGTGTAGTGTGTGTGTGGTGTATGTGTATGTAGTGTATGTGTGGTATTGTGTGTATAGTGTGTGTGGTATATATGTGTAGTGTGTGTGGTGTGTGTGTAGTGTATGTGTGGTATATGTGTGTGTAGTGTGTGATATATGTGTGTAGTGTGTGGTGTATGTGTAGTGTGTGTGGTATATGTGTGTAGTGTGTGTGTGGTGTATGTGTGTGTAGTGTGTGTGTGGTATGTGTGTGTGTAGTGTGTATGGTGAGTGTGTGGTGTCGTGTGGTGAGTATGTGATGTGCGTGTGGTGAGTGTGTGTTGTGTGTGGTGAGTGTGTGGTGTGAGTGTTGAGGGAACAGTAAGGACCGAGGGAGCTCTTTGGTTCTGCTCTTTCTTTCCTTCTTCCTGGCTTTGTGACCTTGTGGGCACTGATGCAAGGGACTGAGGGCAGATGAGCCCTGGCACAGATGGAGCGTGTCTGAGATGGCCTCTCCATCCACACCTCTGTTTTCTGTGCTCCCGCTGCCTTCACAACTGGCTTCCTGGAGTACCCACCTCTCCCCGCCCCACTCACATCATCCTTGGCTGTCCAGTAACCAAACTGACTTTCTTAATAGCTTTACATTACTTACTTTCTCTAGTGCATCTCTGGCTAAAATTTTATGGTGCCATTTACACACAGCTGAAGATAAGGCCTGTCATTCCCCGCTCTTTCTCATTCACAGGAAGCTGGGGGTCGGGGAGGGGAGGTTTAGGGTTCCATGAGGGTAAGGTGCAGAGGCAAGAGTCCACTGCTGGTCTGTGTGACTCCAGCTGGTCTGGGAGCTGCACGTGGTTACTGCTGCCGAGGGAGGTCTGAGCATCACCCTGCCCGGTCAGGGAGAAAGTCCAGGAAGCAAAAGCTGCAGCATCTCCTGAAAGAGAAAGGCGTCCTTGCCTCAAGCCACGCCCCTTCTGTGTTTTCTGCCCCTTGGCTTCCCTCTCGATGGCTGTCTTGAGGTGGTTTCATCCAGCTGCACACTCACCCTGCTTTGCATTCTGCATCCTGGTAGCAGCACAATCAGAGGCTCATTAAGGGAACTAATCAATTCCATGCGTTGCACTAGCACAGCAGATTACCACACAGGCAGAGCCATTAGCGAGGCAGTGCATTAACACATGGCATTTCCATGAATCAATATGGAGCCCTTGTAGAACAGAGCCTGGGCTTTTTTTTTTCTTCCTTTAAGAAAAACGGATGCTAGAAACAAGTTTTCAGATGTTTTCAAGTATGCCTTTTAGGAAGGGGAGAAAGAATTTTTATCCTGCAAAATCATGCTTTTCTATGGGCCAGCTGTGGACTGTGATGTCTTTTATTATTTCTCTTGGGACTGTGTCATTAAAGATTAGAATTTGGACTTGCATCCTTGGTAATCACAATTTGCATTTTTTTAAAGCATCACAGAGAATCATAGGAATGGATAACGTGTCATTTTACACACAGAGACCTACTCTAAAATGGATTCCATGTTTAATATTAGCTGAAATCTACATTTAGTAAACAATGATTTTATATGTGCTCTTTTGTCATAAGTATTTCTTTAAAAATAGTACAATTTTCTGGCCTACATAAATTAAAAATGAACAGCACCGGCTAGAAACATGGTTGCTGAAAATGAATTCAAGTGTATTTTCCCCACTGGTGTTATCAACACTGCTTGTTCTTTGTCAGCCACAAACGTGTAAATAACATGTGATTTTTAAAACTGATGACACTTACATGACAGGGCTTCAGAAAGAAATTTTTATTAAGAAACTCTTACTATCTTTTCCTGGACATGTATATTAAATTATTTTACGATGATGGGAGGAAAAGAGGCTTCTCTTCCAAAAAGCCGGGAAAACAGTAGCAATGATCTATTTTTGCATTGATTGTTTTATTCCAGACACAGGTGAAATTCCACTTTACCTGATCCTGGGCACAAGAGGGGAGAGTATATGGGACAAGGTGGGCTGTTGTAAGAAAACAAACGCAGGGATTTTTGGGGTCTGTGATGATCTGAATAATTCGTAAATGTGGAAATTCCCTGCTAAAGAGCCATCACAGAAACGAGGCTGCCTCAAAATATCTTGAGAATGCTGGTATCATTTCAATAGGATCTAAAATGAGAGCTCCCTCAGTACAGATTGAGGAGAAGGGTGTCCTTCTATTTAAAAAAATACCCAACATTCATGTTTTTCATATTTTCATAGCCTGTAATTACTCTTAATCAAAGTACAACAAATAGTAAACAGTAAAAATGAAATAAATGTGGTGACAGTTTGCCAATAACGAGAAGAAAATGTTCCATCTGTCTAGCCGCGAGTAAAATGGGTGTAATTACTGCTCATTTTTCTCGTAATTGCTGAGTTATTAGTTTAAAGCTTACACCCAACTGGTGAACAGTGAGTACTGCCCACTCCCTAATTATAGCCCCGCTTTGCCGAGCTCGAAATCAGGGAAGGCAGGAGCCGAGAAAGCGATCTGAATTAACCCTGACTGCTTGCATAGAATGGTGACTGGCTATTTAATTTGAATTTTGTAAGCTCCAGGTTCCCTTCCCACCCAAATGTTAAACCACAGAGCTTATCATTCTGTTTTGAATTACAATTTATTTTTAAATTAATCATCTTGAATCTATTTCCTATGATGAACTCATGAGGTGGTTTTTGCTACAAACAATCCAAGCAGACCATCTCCCTTTAAATCATATTTGTTAAAGTTATACATAGTTTATTCCTATCCAGGGCTCTATGAGTGGTTATATTCCCATCTTGTAATCAAGGAAATTCTTTTTGAAAGTTCAGGATTACGCTTGGGTAGTCAGTACCTGACAGTACACATTATAGAGCAAATATAGAAAAGAAGCATCTTCCTTGATCTTTTCCTTTTGGCACATGTCGAAGCATTCAGGCAAATATAAATATAGCTGCAGTTTACTCATTTCTCTAATACATCATCTTATCTCCAAGGTTCACTTAAGAAAGACTGTGCTTGATCATGTTCTCACTGGAAGAACGGAGACTGTGGATGCCTTTGCCTATGACTGTTTTAGCAAAGATGGATATTTCTGGATTAATTCTATTCGGATCCTTTTCTTTGGTCTAGATAGGGAACTATAACTCCCTGCAGACAAAGATGGTGTTTGTGATTTGAGGGTGAGCTGGATTCTGCATTGATCACTGGGTTCTGGGAATGTTCCTAATGAAACCTGAATTTACAGCATGCCTTGCTCAAGGAACACTGATGACAGGAATGCTTATAAGAGAGGCACATTTGCGAGCCATGGAGTATTTGTTGAGGGAGATGATGTAAAAAGTCCTGGGAATCCTAGACTAAAACACTTGGACTGGCGTGGTATGTTTTTGCCAAGCATGTCAAGTCATTTGAGTTTCAGGAGACAATGAAAGCATAACATATTGTTCATTTTGATTCCTCTTAGCCTAAGTGATAGCAGGGCATATTTTTCTATGTTAAAGATACTATCCTAAAAAATAATGATTATGGCAAAATTTGGTGTGGCATATTCACTGGCGTAAACCTCACACTTTCAAAAAGAGGGGCGATGAAGGAAGGCCTTTGTGGTTATTAGACAACCTGAAATCAAAGAATCAAAGTCGTTTCCATTCCTAGTTGCAGAAGCAATGAATCCCCTCCCCCCACCGAGAGAGCAAGGTGCAGAAGAGAGAGAATATTTAACCTCTGGGTTGAGATAAGCTGCTGAAAATTACGGAACCGTATTTTAAAAATCTTCCTTCTAAGCCCCCGAGAGCTGCAGCATCCCAGATTCTTTTGAGCTCCACATAAATGTCTGTGCTGCCAGGGATCACGAGCGCCATGCATAATCCTTTGGTTGTGCTCACCAGCTGGGGAGCAGAGATAGGGAGTGTTTCAGCTTTAAAAATGGTGCTGATACTTCACCCAAAAGCAGAGAAATGAAATGAGTATTTGCATAATCTCTCTAGAGTCACCCAGGTTTCTTTCAACCTTCTTACCATGTTTAAAAAAATCTATTAAGAGAATATTAGAACAAAATGCATTTTCCTCTTCAGAGAATTTATTTTGCCTCTGCCTTCGGGGTCCTGTGGGTCTTTTCGCTTGTTTTATTTATTTATTTTAATGCAGAGTTTTTGTCTTTTTTCTTTCTCTCTCTCTCTCTTTTTTTTTTTTTTTTTTTAATTTTTACTTTGTTCCCGCTATTCTCTGTTTTAGTCAACAACTCGTGTTTAGATCAAATTATTTAACTTGGAAACTTAGTTCTTAGCTATGGCTAAAGTATTTTCTAAAAAGGTCCTCAATAAATTACAGTGTGAACATTGTGATATCTTACCTCCTGGAATTGAAATATAGAAACTAAAGTTCACAGTGTCAATGGCTTTTTCACTCTGTTTATTTCTCCCATTTACTTATACAAGAAAATGTGGCAAAGTGAGTTCTTGTGTACTTGAAAGGACTATTCCTGGGTCATACACCACCTTCTCTACCAACACACACACTCAGATGCTTACACACTCACACACACACTATCAGACACTCACAACACACATTCAGATTCACACACACACACTGGTATATAAGTCCTAAATAATAAGCCTTCTCTCTGTGCTGTTAAGACGAGCTGGCTAGCCTGCCTCCCTCACTCCCTCTTTCTTTTTCAATTTGATTATTTCCATTAACTCTAGTTTCTGAATCTTCCCTTTAACTTTTTAATAATTTTCAGTCTGGACCATCCACTTTCTTGAAAGTCACCCACAACTGTTTAATTTTGAAATGCCATGGTTATCACCCTACTGGACCCCCTGGCATTTGGTGTTGCTGTCTTAGCCTTTTCTTCCTGAGAGCCTCCTATCCCTTGCTCTCTTCTGTTTCTCTCCCTTTGTCATTTTTATTTCCCCCTTTCTTTCCTGCTGATAGGATTCCTCTTGGTTCTTCTTCCCTGGCTGCCCCCTTTCTCTGTGCCCCTTCTTCCTTAAACTGTGACCTCTGTATTAGCTATTCCCACATGCATTCGCTCTTTTATTCCACGGATACATCCTAAGACCCTTATATGTGCTGGAGACTGTTTTGGGGACTGGGAATATGATAGAGAATAAAAAAAGATCAAAGTTCCTGTCTTCATGGAGCCTGCACTACAGTAGGGGAAGCAGATAGACAACTTTTAAGATAAACATGTAAAATATGGCGTATTTGCTGACAAGTGCTGTAGAGAAAAGTAAGCCAAGGAAGGGTAAGAGGTTTAGGCTGTTTCACACTTTGAATAGGGTGGTCTGTGAAGGGGTCTCAGAGAGGTGGCTATTACAGCAAAGATGTGAGTATATTTGGAGGAAGAGCCTTGCAGGCAGACAGAATCTTAAGTGTAAAATGGAAAATTCGTGATACTGCATTTCAATGGGAGAAGCCATAATACGCCCTGGGCTGTGGAGTGAAGCCCCCAAGAACCCAGGTTCAAGCTGCTACCAGGAAGTCCCACTTGCTCACATGGAGACAGGCTGGGCTGGCTCTGTGCACATGCAGAGCAGACACCACGGTCCTGGGCAGAGCAAGCTGGACGGCCGTTCTCCAGTATCTTTAAAGAGAGATGCTTTCATGTTGTATCTTGAAGACAAAAGGAACATACTCCAATGTACTTAAAAAAGAGATAGCTGCTAAGGTTTCCTGTTTTTTTTTTTTTTAAGTTAGTGTATGTTCCTTGGTCAAAATAAAGTGGGGGGCAAATTCATCATGTACTTCCTTTGAGAGAAAACAAGCTTGTGTTTTCTGTATGCGGCTCTCTCTGACTCACCCACACCCCAGCATCTTATACTGTTAGACACTCCCTCCCACAGCTCACCCGGACCCTTGTGGGTTTGCTCTATTTCTCAAATTGTCCCCAGGTTGTTCTTAAGCTATAGTCCTAACTGATGCCCTTTATGGGTTGTGATTTTATCCCCAATTTCTTGCTAACCCCCTCCTTTCTTCCCAGTCAGTTAACTGCTCAAGTAGGAGAATCCGTGTGGGTGTGTGCTAAGAAAATAACGATGGCTATACAGGCTCTGAACTAATACGTTGAAATTAACACATTTCCTTAAGCAGGCATTTTCCAAATAATTATTTTAGATTTTTGCGTATTTTATTTTACTGATTGCTAATTTGTTTTATTCAGATGCTATTTGCCAAGAATAGGAATTTCCAGGACATTTAGAGAGTGAAAAGTGAGGCAAGATGTTTGGAACAGCTGCACTGTTGCCTCTGAGCTGTGGTGAGAGTGTGTGTGATCTCCATATGTCAAATACTGCACATGCAGAAGCGACCTGTGAGTGGGTCTTACTGTTTGATCTTGTGGAGTCATCACCTGCCTCCCAGGACCACCAGCATTTGATCGTGTTGGGTATAGTTCCTCCATGACGTATGACAGGTGGTATAGAAGAAATCATTTCAGACTGCCACTCTCCACTTCTGAAACCCAAGTATCACATTCAGAGTTGGAATCTATTAAAGAAACTATCATTCAGCATTTGTTTTTGTTCTCTGGTGATGACATATTAAATAAGGGAGAACCAAAAACTGGGAAAACAGCAATAAACAATTTAAAGGGGGTTTAGGATAGCAAACTGCTTTAGAACAATGAATGTTGGCAATGACCAGGAAATGGATAATTAACTCTCCTCCATGGAATTTTTGCAAAATCTCCAGGAATAAATCCCACTAGGACCAGTAAAAGGAAAAAGTGATGCAGGTGAAAACTTAAGCAAATTATTTGAGCATTTGTACCCAAAATCATTCCAGTATTTGTGCGGTCATATAGTGTGCATGTTGAAGTAATGCCCACCCCCTTGGAGGGACTCTCACGTGGTCACACCCTTTTCTCAGCTGCAAAGCTACTGGGCTTCCTGCTCATCTGGTGCAATTGGGCGGCTCCCTCTTTCTGAAAGTACTGCACAAAACCAAGACAGAAAAACTGCAGGTTTGGAAATAAGGAGCAAATGAGAGCACTTACACGATGAACTGAGCAATTTCAACACTGTAATGTGGTCGTGTCCTCCCAATAAGCACATCATGTTATTTCCTTCTGGACTTGGTGTTTGATGGATTAAGGACAATTATAATAACCCTCATACGTGGAGCACTAGCAGGACCTGTTGGGCACTTTATGTTAATGTGTTTGTGCGTCGGTATAAGAGACCTCTAGGATATGTATGCATATCTGTATATAAAACACTTTAACATGTGTGTACAGAACAATCCTTTAATATATGTGTGTATATATGTGTATCCTTTAATGTGTTATGTATGTATACACTATATATGTTTCATAGTATGTACATATATAACACCACTCTCTAATGCATGTGTATATATGTACACACGTGTGTACTTACGCCTGTATGCGTGTACACACGTGTATACATGTATAAGGGCTCTTTTGTGCAAGTGCATGTGTGTAAAAGGATCCTGCTGAGTAGGGACTGCTATTCTTCCCATTTTACAGACAGGAACTCCACTTGCTGAGGGCCCCTGTCTACTAGGTGGGGACCTAGGGGTGCACCAGGGACCCCACCCCCCCCCCGGCCTGCAGAGACTGCACTTTACCTTTCTAGGTGGGCAGCTCTGATGGGCCAATATATAAACAGGTAGATTTTCTGTACAGTTACGCTTCTTGGTATCTTATTAAATGTGGGCATAGAAAAGATGTCTCTCTAACCAATGCATAGACATAGTCCCAAGGTGGTTCCTGGTGAAGAGATAGAAGGAAAGCCATATTGCTGCCTCCTCCAGGCACTCAGTCCCTCCTCAGCTCCCAAACTCTCTGCACTGAAACCCCAGGTCAGAGCCTTCAGGGTTTTCTTCTCTTTCTGAAAGAGATCCGTGGCCTTTCCCTGGTTAATAGTTACAGTTTCAGACTGTCATTCATCACGTTCTTGTGATAGAGTCAGTATACCAAGATTTAAAAGAAATGATATTTAAAGTGATTTTTCTGATGAATCCAAAAATAGCTCTAAGCTATTCTGACCTTCCTTAATTCTCTTCTCCATTTATCTGGGTAAACATCCACTGAGTGACTAACACGTGACAGTCTGTGCCAGGGTCCAGAGATGGGGTCCTTGTGGTTTTTACGGTCCAAGAGATACATAAATGGCTACCAGCGACGCGATGATGGATGTCACGGTTCTGTGAGCATGGCCATTTGTGACTGCGAGCCCAGCTCTGACAGATGAAGAGGCACCAAGCAGGGAGGACAGAGGGGGAAGGACATGAGAATGTCAGAGCTATGCCTTCTGCAGACTCATGGGACCGTAAGTGTGTGTGCAGTGTATGCAGAGTGACATGTTTATTCATTCTTTGTTTCAAAGCTATTTTTGAGCACTCACTTTATACAGCAAGGCCCTATTTTAAACTTAGTTCAGCAACAAAGTCTAATACAGCTTAGTCTTTGTGTTTAAGGAGATCAGAATTAAGTAGGTAGGAAAACAGATGCAGTCACTAACTGTAACATAAAGTCCTAAGTCACCTGTATGGGAGGGGAGGGTAGCAAAGCCATTAGGGGAGTTCAGATGCCTCCACCGTAGGGGCAGCAGTGAACATGTCAGGAGATGCCACGTTGCACCGGGCCTTTCTTCTCTGCCTCAGTCCTGCTCTCAGATTCTGACATCTTGGTTCCGTGCCACACTTCCTAACAGTCCTGCTCTCTCTCAGTTTCTGGGTTATATTCTCATTGCTACTTGGCTCTTTCAGTTTAAATTAATTCTGTGAGAACATTGCCTTATTCATTTACCTCTGGCCTCCGGCACTGTTCGTCTGTAGAGTGAAGTATTGGGTCACATCAGAATTTGCTTTAACTGGTGCGTTTCTAAAAAGAACTTTGACTCAGTATCAAATCTCGGGCTTTACAGGAGCCAGTTACCCTTCATGTACATTTCTCGCAGCTTTTATATAAACTGCTAATTTAATATGTAATACATTTTACATGTTACATCCAAGTTAGGGCTAGGGTGTTTAGGAATCTCTGAAGGGTGCCAGAGTGGGCTCTTTTGGGAGAGAGCCCTGATCCCCTTTTTCGCTTGGACCACCCACACACGCTGTTGCGTACTTTCTTCTTTTCCTTTCTTTGTCACAAGGTGGTCAGAGCTCTAGAGAGTGAGGGGACACTTAGCAGAGACCTTACTTCACTGAGGTGTTTGGAAGGCAGGCTGGGCCCCTCACTTCGTGGTTGAGAGTCCCAGGCAGAGTGAAGAGGCTGCTGTGCCTGAGATGGGGGCACTGGCGTGGACAGAAACTTGGTGGTGAATATTCTGCCTGGGACATGCTGCTAAAAGGAAGATAAGACCATCAAGAAGCTTCTCGATGTTACGGCCGAGCAGCCAAGGTTCAAAGCCAGGGGCGAGTCAAGGAGAGCAGAGTGTATGAAGGAGCCTCTGGTGTGTCCACAGCTGTCAGTGCTCTTGGGTGGCCTAGAGTGACCGGAAGTGGACAAGGCAGTCATGGTGGGGGCAGCGCCCACCCCTCCTACCTTCTTTTATGGACAAATGGGCTGCTGGTGAGGCAGGGAGGTGCCCACAGGGGACACCCAGGTGGGCCCGACTCAACTGGTGGTGCAAGTGTCCTTCCTGGCCAGTGGCTGGCTGCTGTCAAGGGTGCTGACAAATGGGGCCCTCCCTGACTACTGGGAGGCTCAGCTGGTCCCCTGCTGGCCTTGGGCAGGGACAGCGGAGGTTCCCAAGTATGGGGAGACACAGGACTCCCAGACATTTGGACCATACCCTTCTAGGGGCCATTTGCTGAGACCGCCCATTCAGCTTTTCCTGGCTTTCCCGCTTCTTGGAAAAGCTCCCTGAGGGAGCCACGGCGTCAGAGCCTCATTCCCTCTAATGATCTCTCTCTCTTCTGCTCGCTCTGTTTCCCTTTCCTTCCCCCTACCCTCCCTTCCTCTTTCTCTCTCCTCCTCTCAATTGCCTTTGAATCTTGCGAACTGCTTTCTCTACATCTTCATTTATTTACGGAATGATAAATATTAATACAGTCAGGCATAGATCAATTCTGTCAGAGGGCTACAATAGCTGGACTCATTTGAGGGGTGATTTTATTGATTATTTTTGCTCTCCTATGTCCAAAAAACCTGCAAAGCCAGGTGATTACAGCCATCGGGTATCGTTCAGGATCACTTCCCTCAGCACCGGTGTCAGCAGTTCCAGAAGCAAGCGCACCTCCTCAGAGGCCCTGTGCATGGCCAGAGAGCTACCCTTGCAAACTCACACCTGTAAGGTAACGCCCACTTCTGCTGCATGAACACGTGCTTCCAAAGGCATGCTCTTGTCTAACCTTCCAGCGCACAGGGAGGCAGGCATGGCTGGTGTCCCCGTTCTATAAGCAAAGCACTGAGATGCAGAAAGTTTGAAGAACTTGCCCATTGAGGCAGGGATAGTGTCAGATCCAGGTCTCTGGCTTAGGGCTTCCGTCTAGTCACCACCAACCCATTATCTTCCCTTCTGCACCATAACCGGGCATCTCATGGGAGACTGGGAGGCCTCCTGGAGAGTGAGGTGCAGACAGAGGCTGAATGGTCACATGTTGCTGCTCATTAATTTTTAGTTTGAGACAGAGATAATAGCTGATGACTTCCCTTGCCCTCTTGGTTCTGAAATTCTGTCTTCCAGACACATTCGGCTAAACATGGAAACCACCTAAATTGTGCTAAAGTGAACAGAGTGGTTATCTGTTTAAATGACGTATTCCCATGTCTTTAACTCCTTCTTACCAGTCCCATCATTATGAGGCACAGGAGGGAGGACAAAGGAAGAAACGATCCTGGGAAATCATATTGGGGCCGCAAAGATGCTGGGTCAGTGGGAGGAAAACAGTGAATCACCCACATGCACAATCTGAGTCCACGAGGAGCCTAGAACACAACCCAAAAATCAAGCCCAGGAAAGCTGGCACATTTTATTGTGAAGAAATAACATATTTTGTTAATGAATAAGCTATGGGGTCAGTTTATTAGAACGAATCTGAAAGTTGGAGATGGGAATATGATCTAGTGGAGCAGATAACTAACTGGTTTAATTATTAGGTGGGGTAACTTGCCAAGAAGAGTCACCCAGGGACCAAGCAGACAAAGGAGGTGGTGCAGGGGATTCAGAGGGCAGTGTTGACCTGCAGGCTGGTGGAGGGGAGGCCAGAGCCATGCGGAGGGGCATGGGGTGTGTGTCAGGGGGGTGTGCCTATAAAATAATTACAAGTGACTTGGCAGAAACGTGTAAGTCCAGAAGGTTCAACACTGGCATACAAAGTTCCTACTTAATCATTTGGTGTATTTAATGTTCATAGCTGCTGAAGGGCCTGGGGAGAGAGTTATGTTATTTGATTTTGAAAACGATAGTACTTTTACTCTCCAGATTTATTACAGAGATGCTTCAACTCCCAAGGTCTTTCTTTTGTTAGTCACTTAACCTGGGGTCTCTGTGGAGGCTTCTCTCCCTGGCCAGCCTCTAAAACCCATTCTTTTTATCTGACTTCCCAGGCGACCTACCTCCGCAGGGCTCATTAGCTCTGACTCCTGTTCTTCCTCCTGCGGATGTTCAGAGACCGAGGACTGTGTTCTCTACATTTCTCAACCGAATGTGCTCTAAGAGCCCTTATTCAAAATCAAATTATATTGCAATTGTCTGTCTACTTTCAGATAGCACTCTAGCACACCCTTGGCCAAAACAAGTCACACGGCCAGTTCTGAGATCAGTAGACCGTGGGTGTGTGATCTTCCCCAGAGGAGTTTGACTGGGTATCACTTACCCGGATAGATAGCCTGCATACAAAAGATGCACAATTACGTGTTTTCCTAAGACTCAATCCTTCTGAAGAGGCAAATTCTGCTAATTTTATTTCAATTTAATGTTGACTACCCCAGAATCAAAGGGCTCACGGAAATTTATAAGGATAGTCTCATTAAGTTCCAGGGATGTTTGACCCCTGGACCTTTGTGTGGGGCAGAGACTGAATTGTTTCAAAGAGCAAGCAGTGCCATATGTACCCCAGAACTTCTCATAGACTGTGTAATACGATACATGTGTGCAGAGGTGGTTAGATAGATAGATAGATAGATAGATAGATAGAAAGTACTTATTATATGCCAGAGAAAAGTCTACCTGTTTTACGTGTGCTTACTCAAGAATCAGCAAACTTTTTTCTGTCAAGTGGCAGGTGCTAAATATTTTAGGCTTTGTGAGCCATGAAATCTGTGTTATAACTGTGACTCTGCCGTTGTAGTGCAAAAGCAGCTATAGACAATAGGTGAGCAAAGGAGCATGGCTGTGTTTTAATATATTTGTTTATAGAAGCAAGCTGACTTGACTCATGGGCTGTAGTTTGTTGACCCCTGTGTTAACGTATTTTGTCCTTATGACAGTCGTGTTAGCCTCATTTTGTAGACAAAAAAGCCAGAGCTCCTAGTGGCGCAGTAACTTACAAGAGATCACCCAGCTGGTAAGTGGGGGAGCTGAGCTTTGAACAAGGCAGTCTGGCTTTAGGGTCCATGTGCCTAAGTTAGGATCCATTGCTTCTCTGGTGATGCTGTTCTGGTGAATTCAGATAAACTATTGAAGTGTGGATCGGAAGAAAGAGATTGGCTTCCCAGATACTTAATGGCCTGGCCATTTTATGGGTGATCTCTTTTGCCATCTAGACAAAGACATACTATTCGAGCTGCTGGGGTTGTGTGCCTTGCTTCACCATACTAGATACACAACTGGTAATACACAGAGTGGTCAAATTGTGCCGTCTCGTGGTTGCTAGCATTCACTTACTTACAACTTGGGGTACGTTCAGGTTTTTTCCTGATGCCTCCCCTCCAGGGTAGAATAAAAAGCAGAGAAACTCTGTCCCAGGATGAGAAAGAGCGACTGTGGTGTGGGGGAGGGGAGTAGGAAACAGCTGGCTTCAAGTTAGACGAGCTGAATCCTAGCGATGGTCACTCAGTCTTGCCATGTGACCACGCACAAAGCACTCTGCCCCCTTCTCTATGAGTTTTCTCCTCTGAGCGATGGAGATAAGATATCTACTTAAAGGTGTGCTGTGAATAATAGAGGAGTTTAAGTAAATGCAAGTGTTGCAAGAATTACGACACCCTATAGATATGTGAGGAATCATTGCTATCTATGTTGGTCAGGGTAGGGGTTAACTTTTGCTGTATTTCTAGGTGACTGAAGTGTGGTTGATTGCATATAAAGGGAGAAGGCTCTAAACATATACTAACTGCAGTTGAGAGTCATATAATTACAAGTTGCTCATACTTATTTAAGGAAAATGACCAGCTCTTTAAATCTCAAGTGATTTTCTAGAAGACTCGGAATTGTTCAGAATCTCCATAGCACCTTTACTCCTAAAGTGATGGCAAAAGAAGTCAGCTTTGCTCCTGTGGATCCTCTTGTGGGAGCAGCCTTCTTTACCTTTTCTGCTTGTTGTAATGCTACCTAACTTTTCTTTTTATTGAAGCATATTCGACTTTCAATGTTGTGTTAATTTCTGGTATACAGCATAGTGATTCATTTCTGTCTATCCCTATCTATCTATCTATCTATCTATCTATCTACCTATCTTTTTATATTCTTTTCCATTATACGCCATTACAAGATACTGCATATAGTTCCCTGTGGTGTACAGTAGGACCTTGCTGTTTATCTATTTTATATATAATAGTATCTATAAATCCCAAACTTCCAGTTTATCCCTCCCCACCCCCACTCCCTCCCATAAACATAAATTTGTTTTTTATGTCTGTGAGTCTGTGTCTGTTTTGTAAATAAGTTCATTTGCATCCCCCCCCCCCTTTTAAGATTCCACATATAAGTGATGTCATATGGTATTTTTCTTTCTCTTTCTGGTTTACTTAACTTAGTATGATGATCTCCAGTTCCATCCAAGTTGCTGCAAATGGAATTATTTAATTCTTTTTATGGCTGAATAGTATTCCATTATTTATATATACTACAACTTTTTTATGCAGTCATCTGTTGGTGGACATTTAGGTTGCTTCTATGTCTTGGCTACTGCAAATAGTGATGCTGTGAACATTGGGGTGCGTGTATCTTTTCAAATCAGGGTTTCCTCTGGATACATGTCCAGGAGTGGGATTGCTGGATCATAGTAATGCTACCTAATTTTTAAGACTTGGCTCGCTCAGTTATCGTAATGATCTCCCAAACTCTACTTGTCACTGTTTCTTCTGTCCTTCCCTAGTCGTTTGTACTGTCCTCTATTTGCCAGAGGTTACTAGAGTTCATTTGCTTGTTCATTCATTCAATCGATATGTAGTTGTCTGCTATAGGGCAGGCAATGTACTAGCTACTAAGGAAGCAAAGATAATGAAAAATGAAACAGACATGACTCCTGTCCTCACTTATTACATCTCTCTCTTCTCCATTGGAATTGGAATGATTTGGAGGCAACAGAAACTCTTCTTTCTTTCCTACTTTGCTAAAGATCTAGAAGCCAGATGTCCAGTTTATTTGAATTACTGTTTTCTTGGGATGCAAAGAAAGAAACTAACAACTCAACTTTTTTAATGAATTTTTTTTAATGAATAAAGTTTTCTAATTTTAGACCGTTGGCTTTGTACTACCTATCTTAACCTCATTGAAAAGTTTTTTATTTCCCCTAGCCTCTTAATTCTTTATCATTCTACCAACAAATATTTATTTAACATCTACTATGTGATGGACACTCTGGGGATACAGTGGAAAATTGTATAGCCAGGAACTGTCTTCAGGGAGCTTGCAGTCTAATGGAGGAGATAGGAAATAAAAAGCAATAAATGAAACATATAAATTGAAATAATTACAGTTTGTTATAAATGTTCCAGAAAAAAAGGAAGGGAGAGAGAGTGTTGGGACAGGGTGGGAGAGCATCTGTTTTAAATTAGAGAAGAATGGAAGTTTCTCCATGTCCTGAGGAATGAGAAAGAAACAGTCACTCAAAGAGTAGAGGGTGCCATCCATCAGTGAAGAATACAGGAAGGTTGTGTGGCTGGATCTGAGTGACTTAAAAAGAGTCAAAGTCACAGAGAGAGGTGGTTCAGATTCGACAGAGGCTGAGTTGCAATGGAAAGAATTTTGATTTTATTCTAAGTTCAGTGGAAATTCAGCAAAGAATTTTAACCAGGAGTATGACATGATCTGACGTTGGGTTAAAGCAGTCACTCACACTAATGAAGAAAAGAAGGAATAAACTGTAATGTGGATATAGAGAGGCCAGTTAGGGGGCTATTTCAAATGTCCACCTAAGAGATAATGGTCACATGGACTGAGGTAGAGGTAAATGGACAGATCTGAGCTGTGTTTTGCAGATAGAAGGAACAGGATCTGTAGAAGGCTGTGTTGAGGTGGGATGTGAGGGAAGAAGGAGCTTAGAGGCAGGAGGATGGTGAAATCAAGAATGATTCCTGGCTTGGGTAGTGGGTGAATGGCGGTCCCAGTTTCTGAGAGGAATGAAATTTTAAATAGGTTGAGTTTTAAATATAATAGACTCTCATGTAGAGGGGCCAGGTGGATATATGAACTTTATCTAGCTACATAAATCTGCAAGTAGTCAACTGTATAATTGTTTCTAAAGTAACTGATTGAATGAGATGCTCTATGGATAAAAGAAGAGAGCCCAGGAAGAATTCCTGAAAACTGTAACAGAGATCAGGCAAAGAAGGAGGAGACCTCAGTGGAGCACCCAATAGATTAGGAGGAAACATCGGAATGTGGGGGTGTCATGGACTTCAAGAGAGAAATGGTAAGGAGTCTTTCACTGCATCAGATACTTCTGAGAGGTCACGATGAGACCCATGAAGGTTTGGCACCATCAAAATGATCAGAGATCTGGATAAGGCCAATTTCTGCAGAGTGGTGGGGCAGACATCATATTGAAGAGGGTGAAGGTGAATGGATGGTGAGGCTGTGAAGTTGAATCTGTGACTTGCTCATTTGAAATAAATGTGATTGAGAAGCAAAAAAAAAAAAAAAACCAAAAAACCCCAAAACCCAAAAAACAAAAAATGGGACAGGAGTAAAGGAGAATACTTAGTAAAGGGAATTTGGGTTTATTGTTGTTATTTATGTGTATTTTTTAAAGATGAGATACAGCAAGCGTGTTTCATGATGGGCACAGTGATCCCATAGAGAATAGGAAACTGAGGAGCAGATACCAGGGCGAAAAGCAAGCAGGAGTGAGGAAGCCACAGGGTGGGGGCCCAGCGCTATGGCAAGAAGTCTGCCTGGAGGAGCTAACGGGGCATGGGTGTAGAGCTGAGGGAGATTCTAACTGAGGACGTTTAAGATAAAGTTTCTGTTTAGACAAAGGGTGGGAGAGGGCCTTGTGAGAGCTTTTAAGAGAGAAGACAGAGATGAGAAACTTAAAATCTTGTCTCAGGATGATGGAAAGAAGGCAGAAGCCTCCTCTACACAGGATTGTGTTCCTCTGTGGATTGACTCTTCTGTGTGAGGAAGGCTCGTGGAGAGCTGGCTTCTGGAGAATTTAAGTATAACCTTACTGTGCATTATAGTGCATCTTGATATAATATTTTTCTCTTATTCCCCAAGATTCCTCATTTTCCTTTGGAGAATCTGGACAAAGGTGGACTCTGTGTATATCTCTGTGTTTTTCACCCCTATGTTAATTTTACTGTGGCTTTTGTATCTGTTGAATTTCTTAAACATCTCTCATTTTTCCGGGTCACTCATTCTTCTTTCAGAAATTATGTTCATTTGTCAAAGTGGGACACTTGAAAAACAATGACTTAAAATAAAATTTTACTTAACTTCAAGATTTATATGTTATTGTATATTATAATTAAGACTATAATTGTGTAATAGATGTATCAAAATGGCAAAAACTAACACAATACACATACTTAGATTATAAAAACTCATTCTAACATGTAATCAGAGATTTTTTCTACTTTACTTGTAAAATGATTGGTATAAATAAACTGTTGGGAAAATTGTTTGATTAATTGTACCTTCTCATCTTTTTCAAAATATATTTGAGATATTTCACAATTTGCTCTTCCCTTAACGTTTGGCAGACCTGAAGGTGTCTGCGTACACGCAGACTTCTTCTTGCCTACTCTGGTATTTCCTTGGAATATTTAACTACGTATTAGAGTCAATAAGAGCCAATGCGGGTAAATTATAGTCAAAAAGAAGACAAACTAGAAGCTTCCTCAGATACCCTGGCCCTTCTGGTGGGCCAGGTTTAAGGACCCAAAAAACACTAGTATTGACTTTCATGTTCCACTTGGCTCCCTTCTTTTCTTTGGAAGAACAGTCTGCCTTCCATGAGACGCCGCCACTAAGCATCTTTGGCATGTCGTGCGGTCCAGGTGCCCACCACCTCATCTGGAGATTATGCTGTTTACTTCTCCACTTTCTGCAATCCTTTGCCTCCATTTTGAGGGCCTGGGGAGAAACTTGTCTTTTTTTCAATCTGGTTATCTTAGGGCATTGCTGGGTACATGTTATTTGAGGTAGATTCTCATATAAGACAGGTCTGAAGGAAGATTTTATGTCTGAGCCTTATTCGTCTGTCTGCTACTTGTGTTTTAGTGCTAGAAGCTAATTGAGAGTCAGTTCTGTTTTGTTTCATTGTAGCCCAATGAAATAGGCAAGGACAATTTTCCATGTTAGCGAAATGGAAAATGAGGTGTAGAGAGACTGTGAGGGGTGCAGAGGGGTCCGGGGGGGACCTGATGAGCCCAGTGTTCTGTTAGGATGTGATGGTGCCGCAGTGAGCAGGCAGCCCTGGTAAGATAACTCAGAATGGGGGTGTATGTTCAGAATGCAGCCCCCAAATCGCCCTGAGGCCTCACTCCACATGAATATTGGAAAACAAACGAAACTTCTAAGCGTGAACTCATTTGAAAAATTCTGTGCTTTAAAAAATTCTGAGAGGAGACCACCCGTTGGGCTGTAGGATGAGTGGTAAGCATTCTTATCAGATCAGATTGGGGTGAGCTTTTGGTAGCATACAGTTTCCAGTGTTTGACTGTACCTTCAACAACAGAAACAAAACAAAACAAAAATACCCAGTCTCCCCAGGCAAGTGTTTTCTCTTGCCACATATTTACATAACTGCAGTCTGTTCTGGGGTAGGACAAAGATGAAAGCATGATTGCAAAGCTCACCCTTTGAATCTGCAGCTGTTTTCAAGGGGCGGCCTCTGTTTCAAAGGTGAGCCCTCCACACCCTTCTGTTTGCCGAGCCTCACGCAGGCGCTGTGTTTATTTGATCTCATTTGAAAAGAAGCTTTCCTCCTGCCTTAGAAGAAGCTCATTACAGACAGACTTCACCTTTCTGTTGCAAAAGATGTTTCCTTGAAAGGAAAATGTAATGAATGTTAGACCCACAGCATATAGCTGCGAGGCTATCCCTTGATCCAGGTCCGAATGCATTTGTTAAAAAGCTGCTTTATTGATTTTTTTCAGCTGCTTTTTGCTGTGTTGGGATCATTTGTACATATGCACATCACAATTTTTACTACATCAAAGTGCTTAGTAAGTTCATCGCACTCACGGAATAGCATACAAAACAAAAGACTCTTCTCTATAAAGATTTCTGCCACTTAACCTCTGGTAGGAAAGTTGTTTTTAATGTATTCCCTCTGAATAGCTTCAAAATATTTTATGCAGTCTTCAATGAAAGAGGCAGCCCAGGTCCACCTTTAGATCTCCTTCTTAGAAAATGGTGCATTGTAGAAAAAGGAGGGGTTTCATAGAGCAAGTACATGCATCTGATATCCATTCCGTTGTATAAAAGTCATTTTACTTCCATTAAATATTTAAGTGGTTACATTTATATTTAGCTTCCAGGAAAGTGTTGACAATATTTGATGTACGTGAAGATAGCTATTAATTTAGTAATGAATAGAAATTTACTTAGATAACTAATGTGATGTTTCTTTATTAGGTCCAATTATATTACAAGGAGTAAGTGTATTGTAACCCTTTATGTTGGGTGTTTCTTCTTCTCCTTCTTCTCCTTCTCCTTCTTCTCCTTCTTCTTCTTTCGGTATTAGATACATACAAATCAGTGTTCAGTGTGTTTAGTTCTAAACAAATACTTCCTGAGGACAGGTTCTGAGCCAGCTCAGTCAAAAGCATGGCCAGAAAGACAGAGCTGAACATGGATGGACCTAGAGATTATCATATTAAGTGAAGTAAGTCAGACAGAGAAAGACAAATAACATATGATATCACTTATATGTAGAATCTAAAAAAAAATACACATTTTATTTACAAACCAGAAATAGACTCACGGACATAGAAAATAAACTATAGTTACCAATGGGGGAGGGGAGGATGGATAAATTAGGAGGTTGGGATTTGCAGATACGTACTACTACATATAAAATAGATAAACAACAAGGACCTACTGTATTGCACAGGGAACTATATTCAATTTCTTGTAATAAGCTATAGTGGAAAAGAATATGAAAATACATGTGTATTATATATATATATTTATATATATATAACTGAATTGCTTTGCTGTACACCTGAAACTAACACTGTAAATCAACTACACTTCAATAAGAAATAAAATATAAAAAAAGAAAGAAAGACAGAGCTGGGTTTAGTCTAGTCCTGACCTCAAGGCTCAAAGAGCCCAAAGGCACCCAGTGTGGACTGAAAGGAACCTTCAAATCCTACCTCCAAACTGGATCCCTACCCTTAGGGTTAGGGAGAGGTGGCTCGCACTGACCTTTCTGTTAAAAGTTTTCCACTGAAGCACACATTTTTCCTGTATTGCCAACAAGGTGGCTGCCACTCAATTTCTTTTTTCCTTTTTTTTTTTTTTTCTTTTGGCTTTAAAAGAAAGTACCCTGACTTAGGGGACCAGGTGAAGATCAAGGAGTAACAAGAGAGAAGGAAGGTGGTAATTGTGGGTTCCCAGTACTGTTTGTGGGAACATGCACAAACTTCAGTCTAAATTAGACAACCCATCAACTGAGTATTTAAAAGGCTTTTGTCTTTTTTAGAGATCATTTTCATGATGGTGGTAGCTGACGTTAAAAAGTGACTTTCCTCATTCCTTGATTTTCTCTCTTACATGTTCTATTTCCGCAGCTGATCCATGACTTGGTTCAGTGCCAGTCCTTACCTCCTCCCTGATTCCTTTCTGTACCTCCGACTTTGCATAAGAACAATTCCTAATTACTACTCAGATGTGATGTTTGTGCACTACCTCCAAATAAATTTACCAGATACCCTTGACCCCAAATCGAAATGGAGATGAATGGATACTCACGAAAGGAGGAGTCGGGAAAGCTGGGCTCTGGTGAACTATGCCTCCCCAGGCCGTGACGTGACCTCTTTCAGCAAACAGCTGTCCCTCCTGGTCAGCATGAGGAACATAGAGGGCTCGACAGCCCTGGCCTGGTGCCTGCTGGTCAGGGGTGCACCGACATGGTTCTGTAAATTAGAGCCTCTTTCAACTGTGTCGTGGGGAGTGTTCTGCTTTCCTAAGATGTCCATCTTGCTGTTTTCCTCAGTTGTCACAAGGAGATGGCACCCCTTGTGGAGGTAGGTTGACATGTCACCTGAAACAGGTTTTCTGAAAGGCTCTTTGGGAACCCTGTCTCAAACCCTGAAGGCTGAAATGTAGGGGAGAAATCCAGAGGATGTTTGGTAGGAGGCCAGCACCCTGGGCCACTATTCGTAAGCTCACCTCAAAATCCAGGCTCCATTATTGCAACCAAAGTGTTGTTTTTCTCTCTTTATGAATGTATAATTTACCTATAACAAAATTCACTGTTTTTAATGTTTATTTCTGCAAAATTTGACAAATGCGTAGTCATATAACCACTGCCATGATCAGGTATAGAACACTGACGTTTACCCCCCCCCCCCCAATCCCCTGGCATCCCTTTGCAGTCAACTTCCTCTCTCCCTCTTCCCCACACTCCCCCAACCACCCCCCACCAAAAGCCCCAAGTCTCATAGCCTTTTGAGTCTGGCTTCTTTCACTTCTCATAAAGCACTTGAGGTCATGAATACTGCCATTATAAACATTCATTTATAGATTTTTATGTGAACATTGTTTTTATTCCACTTGATTAAATACCTAGGCATAGCATTTCTGAGTTGTATGCTAAGTGAATACGTAGCTTCGTTAAAAACTGTCAAATTATTTTCCAAAATGGCTAATTAATTTTCAGTTCCCACCAGCAATGTATGAGACTCCCAGTTGCTCCCTATCCTCATATCCTCACCAGCACTTGATGTTGTTAGATTTCCATCTTTTCTTTCTTTTTTCCCTCCTCCTTCCTTCCTTCCTGCCTCCCTGCCTTCCTTCCTTCCTGCCTTCCTTCCCTCCTTCCTCCCCCTCTCCTTTCTAATAGGTGTTGTACCCTCTTCTTTTTCTTTCTTGTCATCCTATTAGGTGTCATAGTGTTGCCTCAAGTGATTTAAATTGACTAATTTAAAGGATTTAATGACTAATATGTTGGAGGTTTTATCCCCCAATGTGCATATTTGCTATTTTTGTATTTTCTTTATTGAAGTATCTGTTAGACTCTTTTGACTGGGATTTTTACTTTACTGGAGGTACTGGGGGTTGACCAGGGCCTCATGTGTGCTGGGCGTGTGCTCTACCACTGAGCTACACCCTCCCCCTTTGACTGGGATTTTTAAAAACAACTTTCCAATTCAGATTTTCTCTTTCACAGAAGAAGAATACATTAAGTCCAGAAACTATGGTCTTGCATATTTACAGTGCTTGTGAATGTGATGGGAAAACAGACATCTAGAACATGTTATTTTGTAGATTGTTTTGGAGTAGATACTAAACAAAGTGGTAATCAACAGAAGCCTTCACTAAGAATAAGTTATGTCAGAGGGACCCTATTTCCTTTCTTTTTGATGAGTTAGTTAAATTTTGTATTAGAATAATTTAATAGGTGCAATATTTTATTTCATACTTGTGAACAAAATGGAGAAATGTGGACTGAATAACAATAAAATTAGAGTGAATTATATACTGTTGAAAAGCATTACCCCTAAAATACTGATTTTTTAAATTCTGTCAATTTGGAGTGATGTTCTTAACCTATGATATTCACATTAAGTCATTCAGAATTTATCAAGTGCTCTGTAGATTATATCTGACAGAGCACAAATATGCGGAAAAAAACTTGGGCAGAACAAACCCAGCTGTCCAGGATGGAGATTTATGGTCCTCCCTCATCCTGCCCCTTCCCAGTCTCAGATGGCAGGTAACAGCAGCACATGCGGTGAGGATGCAGCATCGTGGTACAGCCTTCCAGTCCAGCCCACCCCGCCCTGGGGCACCTTCTCCATCCCTCCTCCCACCTCTCCTCAGACCATACTGGGTGGAAGTTCCACAAGGGCAGAGACCATGGAGAGTTCAGGGTGGACCTCATCAGGTAGCTTTTTAAAAATGCATCGATTCAATCTTCATTTAGATTTTATGAAAATAGAGCACACATGAGAGATGTCAAGAAGCCTATTGATTTTATGTGCACTGACCAGCAATTTTCTTCTTATCAGAGATGTTTATTGAAACATAGGCTTTAATTTCTTAAGACAACACCATACTTTAATCAGTCCCACACAGCTCTCAATTCAGGTGCCGGAATGTGAGTGAAGAAAACGTCCTTGAGAAAGTAGATTACACTTCCCATTGCCTTTCACTTTTCACTTTAACCCAGGCAACCGCAAGGATGGAGGCCCTGATGGTGCGCGAAGCGCCCGGGGACCTTACTCCTGGACGCCCTTTCTCTGTCTGGGAATGGGTCTGCCATGCGAGCTTTGGTGGGAGGGGGGACACAGTAGAAGGTGAGTTAGCAGAGTCAGTTTCCAGGTGTGAGTGCAGCTACTACTGTGGTCCTCAGCCAGGGGTGGTTTGCCCCCAGGAGTCCTGTGGCAATGTCAGTAGATACTTCTGATGATCACGATTGGGAGGGAGCTGGTGGCATCTAGTGTGAAGAGATCATGGATATTGCCATCTACGATGGACAGAATGTCTCACAAAGAATTATCTGGCCCTGAATGTCTCCTGTGCCGAGGCTGAGAAATTCTGCTCTGAGCTGCAATATATGGGAGTTGGTGAGGCCAGGAAATAGGAACTTTGGGTCCATTTTGATCACAGGCCTTTGGGTGTCCAGGGTAGTGATGGTCCAGTGTCTGATGCCGGTGTTAGTCAGGGCTGGGAGTGGGCTGGCTGTGGCCTCTGGTGTTCAGTGGTGCCAGCAGCCCCTGTCCACTCTGTGACTTTCTTTTGTCCTCAGCCTTGACTTCTATCTGGCCTTCTTTTTTGGTGTCCTATGGCCACCCTCAAGTTTAGTGACTCATAGCTTAGGACCTAGGGGCAGTTTATTCCAGTGAGAGACTATACAACAGAGTCACTAAAGGGAAAAGACACATCGGGCAGAGTCTGGATGAGAGCTGGCACTGGCTTGCAAAGTCCTCCCCATTAATTACACAGGACACGCTTATTCCTCCGGTCATGAACTGTGTGACACGTGCCAAGTTGCCCAGAGGGGGAAGCCCGCTTCAGTCTTGGAGTCAGCGCTTTTGGGGGGCTGCTCACATGGTCACATACCACCAGAAGAAAAGCTGGTGGCCACCGTGTATCATAATGTTGGTGCAGATGACCCAAACCCCTGGCGGTGAGGTCGGGACCTGGTTAATGGGCTTCTCTCAAGTTCTCTGGGGGTTACCAGTCAGTGTGGTGTGCTTTCCTCCTTGGGCAGGACCAATTTTGAGGGCTCAGAGAGACTTTTTCTTCATGTGCAGGAGAGGTAATATGTTCCCCAAATTTTGATTATGTCACACTTATTCCTTTTCTAATTATCCCTTATTTGTTCAATATAAGATCATAAATTCTGACAAACAATCAGCGAAAGGGCATCAAGTGATGCACTTCATTTTAATTGGCTTGCCTTTTTTTCTTCTCTGCTAAATTATAGCCCATCAGCAAGAGGTTCCCTGTGGTGAGCAGCTAATAATACGCCCAGGTGCAGTCAATTTTACTTCAAAAGTAAGAAATAATAGCTACAGATCCCCTGAATGTGAAGTGGAAAAGTGGGCCGTCATACCTCCTCTCAGCAGTACTGCATGCAGGGGCAAGTTCTACATCCAGATCGCCGTTCTAGCAATTTTCCTTTAAAAATGTGATTGCAATTAATTATACTGATGAATTTAAAACAGTAGCCTTCACTGATGCAAGAAAGTTTTCTTAGAAACTTCTGAGAAATCTCTTGCTTAACTTAGCATTGCACTTCACACACAAAAAGCTTCTTTAAGAATTAGGAATATAAAACCACTAAGAATAGACAGAAGCAAAAATATCACTGTTGAGTGACTCAATTAAACAAAATTCTGTTACATTTATTTTCCAAAATGGTGCTAGGATATGGCTTTGCATTGATGTACTGACTCCAGGCAAATGCACCCAATGGAAAATCAGTTGTTCGGAACTCTCTTCCCTCTCACCACTTCACTGCTAATAACACTTGTTCCCACTTAAAAAACATTTTAGTAGTTTGTAATTAGGCACGAGGTGAAAGTAAATGTTATATTTTTTCTAGATTGCTTTCATTATTTCTTAAGCCAGCCAACCCTGGAAGTATAGTTTTCAATAAGCCCAAATAGCTTCTTCCTGAGAATGGAATGATGGGTGTTTTACCCTGATGTACTGCCATCTGTTCATATCATTTCTGTGTTGTTTTCATGGCCAAGTAGCCACTGGCGCTCTTGAGACCCCTGAAAACATGGGGGAAGTAGCAAAGGAAAGAGAATCAAAGATCCTTATCTTAGTGTTCTAACTCAAAAAGAAAAAATTATGGAGAAGAAAGCAAAAATGAAGAAAAGGACACATGTTGCTGAATCAAGGCACACGGGGTTTCCAGTTCTGCCTCCTCAATGTGACTTACTTCAGCCACTTCCCTCCTCACCCACTGCCACTTTCTGGCTCAGCTACCTTTTTCCACGTGTGTCCTTATTCCCTTGGAGTCCACCTCCACACGTAGCCAAAGGGATCATCAAAACCATCCAGTCACCCACTGCTGTGTAACAACCATCTCCAAAATTGGTGGCTTAAAATAACGACCATTTACTATGTTTACCATGATCGTGAAATTTGGGCAGGGCTTAGTAGAGCAACTCACCTCCTCTCTGAGATGTGTGGGACTCAGCTGGGATGGCATGAATGACTAGTAGAAGGGAAATCTGTTCTCTCCTTGGGGCAAGGCTGATTTGGGGACTTGTAGGAACTGTTCTTAGTCATGAGCTGACCTCCCTTTCTCTCCTTCTCTCTTCAGCTCATTGCCTTATGTCCTTTGCACATGGTACTTGAGTAGGGCTCTCTTGCAGTAGTCTGTCTCTCACACCATGGTTCAGAGCTTAGCAGAGAGTATTCCCAAAGACCAGGGTGAAGCCGTAAGGCTTCTTATGAAATGGCCTTGGAAATGCCCAGAACTTCATCTCTACTGAATTCTCTTGGTCAAGCATTAAGATCAACTTGGATTCAAAGAGAAAGGAGTTAGATCCCAGCTCTCAATGAGAGGTGTAGCAAATAATGTGAGCTGTCTTTCATTTCTCACAAAAACACGTTGGATGGTGTCACTCTCTGGCTTAAACCCCTCCAAGGCTTCCCATTGCTTTATAGACACAATCTAACACTGTCCTGAAATGCGACATGTTCCTGCTGACCAGCCTCATCTCAGAGGGCTCCGCCAGACTCTGCTCTCTGTATTTCAGTATCCCAATGTTTATTTCCTTGAACTATAATGGTTTTTCCAACCTCATGATCTTCTCTTTGTGTGCTGTCTAACTAAAGCCAAAATATCTTCCAGGTGTCCATTTAAATGCCACTTGTTGGGGAAGCCTTCATTGGCCCCCAGGAGCAATCAGACTTCTCTCTCATATCCTTTCTCAGCACTTGGTGTTGTTAAATGCTTAAATCGTGGAATTTAGTGCTTGTATTCCTCATGGGAGTGAAAGCTCATGAAGGAAGGGTGTTCTTATGATGTCCAGTACTATTTCTCTAGCACCTAGCACAAATAAATATTTATTAAATGAGTCAACATCACATTACCCCAAATCCAGAAATAGTGCCTATCTGTGCATCCCAAATTATACCAATTTTGTGCAACAGTTGTCTCCATGTACCATCCAGTGGGGTAGCCATGGCCTCTTGTGATGCTGCACTGAACACTGGAAACATGGCTGGTCTGAAGGTGAGTGTTGTAAATGTAAACCATATTTCGAAGATACAGTACAACAAAAGAGAACTTAAGTTATTTCATTAATAATATTTTATATAAATTGCATGTTGAAATGGTAATAATTTTTCGAATACCAGGTCAGTGAAATATACTATTAAAATTAAATTCATCCATTTATTTTCTACATTTTAATGTGGCTTTCTTAAAATCCAAAATCACATACATGGTTCTCATTTGTGGATCACGTCATATTTCTAATGCTGTTCTAGACAGGATTCTGGGATGACATATACTTGAAGAAATGCTGCAAACACTCATTCTCTGGACGGTTTATAATGAACATGGCAAAGGCACTGAGAAGTCCTGGGACAAGATACATGTTTACTTTAACCTAATTTTTTTTGAAGTGATTTGGGATCTGTTCTTTTCAGCATCATGTATATTTGTCTTCCATGAAACACACTTAGGGGAACTTGGTTAGGTACCTGCTCCAAGGTGGCTTAATTTGAAGGCATGGGCATGGTTCGAGCAATACTTAATCTCATTACGGAAATTAGAAGCAGAGCCTACTGAAGGGCCTCCTTGTTGGGAGGAGGGGCCGTGCAGGAGAGAGCCAGATACAAGGGCTCTCCCAGAGTTGCACAAAGCATGTGTGTTCTGGGTGCTGGAAGTTATATCTGCTCTGAGGTGGACAGAGTTTTGCCAGCGCCAGGGCTTTGGGCTGCCCATACTGGGCTCTTCACAGAGGTCTGGGCTGTTTCTTAGTTTGCTTTATTTCTCTAGTTTGCTTTAGTTTGCTGAAGAGGCAAATCAAAGCCAGGTACAACTTCAGATGTGTACTGTGCATGGAGAGGAGTGTTCAAGAGATGAGGCGTGGAGGGAAGAAATGTAGGGTGTGTTACAGTGAACCCGCCATGTTGCCCTGCAGTTCTTTCTACCGTAAATGGTGGGGTTTCCTCACTGGGCATTCCAAATTTAGTTCTTAACTGGGAAGACAAGAGACATAAATGTGCCATTGCTCAACCCAGAATCCTCAGGATTGCCTTGGACTATGTCCTGAGCCCCATTTTTGTTTAAAGATGTTTGGTCCTCATGAAAGGTGTTCTGCAGCCCTTTGAGCCTGGGATATAGTCCATCTCCCCATATAGTAATTATATTACTATATTATATCTATATAGTAATTATATTACTATAATTATAGTAATAAGGAAGTTTTGTTAGCATTTTATAAATCAGTCCCACGAGCACTGTGACCCTCTTTGATAGACTATTACCAGAATCATCCTGCTTTAAGAGCGCTGAGAGGAAAGAATTCTAATCTGAGCTTGAGGGGCTCTTGACAGTCTCATTTCCTTCTGTTCATCCTGAGACTAACTTTTCCCAGGTAAGCTCTGCTTACCCCCTTTGTCAAAGACAACACTGGCCTCCCCCTCAGCACCTAATTCCAATGAAACGTTCCAATTTTAGAGCTTTCCTTCCCCTTCAGTCATCATCTCCAATGTCATTTTTGCCCCTTTCTTTAACAAATCTCTCCTGTTCCCAAATCATCTTCCTTTTCTCACTGAGTTTCGGATTACCTCCCCACTGTGTGATTAGAAAGAATGCTTCATTTTGTTGTTCTACACAGAGCAGAGATGCAAACCATTTCCTTTGAGCATAAATCTTAATTTCCATCTTTCCTATAAATCATAAATAACCCTAGCCCAAATATCATCATACATCAGAAGAAAGAAAGCCAGGAAGAGCATAATAAAAAGTATTAATTGATAACTAACCAGGTGTTCTGTCTTGCTTCAGTATAAATTTTACGACATCAACTTTGCTTAATTGCTTCTTCTGGCATTTAAAATTCCAAATGATGTGCGTATTTTAACACTTTCTAGACCCAGTTGGAAAGAATTCTCTGATTTACAAATCTGAAACAATTCATTATATTCAAAATATTTTACACAGAAAGAAGATGAGAATTGCACTGGGTGTGAACCAATGATAGCCCCTAGAATGAATAATCTAAATTTAAGGAAGAAGAGAAAAAAACATGGCCTAGTATCCTTATAACCAAAAAATGCTGCATCATTTAAGAAAATTCAAAATTTAACTTCTTAATATGTAAGATTATTATTTAAGTTTGTCAACAAATAAATCATTATTTTTCAGATTTAGTTCCATTAAACACTTCTCTGGGAGAATTTGGAATTTGTGCATTTGAATATGGGCTTTGACGATAATGGATCTGAAAATTACTTCAGAACAGAGATCTCTTTTTGAGAGTGCAACGCATAAAGCCCAGTAAAAGTGCTGAGAGCCACTGTGGAGAACAGGATGGAGGTTCCTTACAAAACTAAAACTAGACTTACCACTTGATCCAGCAGTCCCACTCCTGGGCAGATATTCGGAGAAAACTCTAACTTGAAAACATACATGCACCCCAGTGTTCATAGCAGCATGATTTACAATAGCCAAGACATGGAAGCAAACTAAATGTTTAGCAAACTAAATAAAGAAGATGTGGTGTGTGTGTGTGTGTGTGTGTGTGTGTGTGTATGGGTTATTAACAACATTAAAAAAGAATGAAAATAATGCCATTTGCAGCAACATAGGTGGACCTAGAGATTATTATACTAAGTGAAGTAAGTCAGACAAATGTCATATATCACTTATGTGTGGAATCTGAAAAAAAATGATACAAATGAACTCATTTACAAAACA
Source organism: Camelus ferus (assembly GCF_009834535.1). Classification (NCBI taxonomy): domain Eukaryota; kingdom Metazoa; phylum Chordata; class Mammalia; order Artiodactyla; family Camelidae; genus Camelus; species Camelus ferus. Next base: position 4,720,723 of record NC_045696.1, read on the forward strand.
GAAATCAACTCACAGACATACAAAACAAACATGATTACAAAGGGGAAAGGAGATGAGAGGATAAATTAGGAGTTTGAAATTAACAGATTCTACTATAGAAAATAAACAACAGGGTCCTACTGTATAGCACAGGGAACTATATTCAGTATCTTATAATAATCTATAATGGAAAAGAATCTGAAAAAGAATATGTGTGTGTGTCTGTATAACTGAATCACTTTCCTGTGCACCAAAAACTAACACAACTGTACTTCAATTAAAAAACAAGTGCTCTGAGAGTTTGTAGTAAAAATGCCTATTTAATTATATCTAACCTGCATTTCCAAAACCTGTTTGGGCATAAAACAATTTGTTTTGAGCCATATCTTATTTTTTCTCAGACTGCCTGTTGAGGAAATGCTAAATTATACATTGATGCCTGGTGTGGGATGGGATGGTTTCTTTTTGTTACTCTGCTCAGCAGACCCAGCCATTTCTCCTTAATTTTACTGAATGCATTTAATCACAGATATTTTGTTGTCCATTCTGGCTTAAAATATATTTTTGAAATATCAGTTTTCATACCTAACTCTGTTAAAAAATACTTCTATGGAATTCCAAAATTATAGCAATGATTATATATAATGTCACCGCACCAGGTTTTTAGGACCATTCTTTGTACTGCTGTTGATAAGAACATATTTCTGTAGAGTTCATTATGATGGTGTATAGTTCATCATTAGTCTCTTCTGACCATTTGTGGTGGTTTTTAGAGTTGACACAGCTCTCTTTTGAAGAACTCCAAGTCAAAGGATTAGAATAGAAGGTTCTTATTTATGGCAATGGGAGCCCTCCCACAACCCGTCCTCCCCACTGAAATCTCCACATTCCTCACTGCCCCTCCACCGTCAGATCTATCAGTCTCCTTGGGCATGGTCTCTGTACCACTGCCTTCCCTGTTCAGGACAGCGCACAGTGAAAGAGACCTGCCTGGGCGAGACTAGTCTCACCACTCGCTTATTTTCATTTTGCCCCTAAAAGACTTCATATTGCTTTCCTTTTTTTAAGCATTTTTTATTGAGTTATAGTCATTTTACAATGTTGTGTCAAATTCCAATGTAGAGCACAGTTTTTCAGTTATACATGAACATACGTATATTCATTGTCACATTTTGTTTTTTGCTGTGATCTACCACAAGATCTTGTATATATTTCCTTGTGCTATACATTATAATCTTGTCTATCTATTCTACATATGTCTGTCAGTATCCACAAATTTTGAACTCCCTGTCTATTCCTTCCCACCCCCAGCACCCTTGGCAACCACAAGTTTGTATTCTATGTCTATGAGTCTGTTTCTGTTTTGTATTTATGTTCTTTTTTTTTTTTTTTTTTTTTTTTAAGATTCCACATATGAGTGATCTCATATGGTTTTTTTTCTTTTGCTTTCTGGCTTACTTCACTTAGAATGACATTTTCCAGGGACATCCATGTTGTTGCAAATGGCGTTATGTTGTCATTTTTTATGGATGAGTAGTATTCCATTGTATAAATATACCACATCTTCTTTATCCAGTCATCTGTTGATGGACATTTAGGCTGTTTCCATGTCTTGGCTATTGTAAATAGTGCTGCTATGAACATTGGGGTGCAGGTGTCTTTTTGAGGTAGGGTTCCTTCTGGATATATGCCCAGGAGCGGGATTACTGGGTCATATGGTAAGTCTATTCCTTGTCTTTTGAGGAATCTCCATACTGTTTTCCACAGTGGCTGCACCAAACTGCATTCCGACCAGCAGTGTAGGAAGGTTCCCTTTTCTCCACAGCCTCTCCAGTATTTGTCATTTCATGTGCTTATTGATCATTTGTATTTCTTCCTTGGAGAATTGCTTGTTTAGGTCTTCTGCCCATTTTTGGATTGGGTTGTTTGTCTTTTTCTTATTAAGTTGTATGAGCTGCTTATATATTCTGGAGATCAAGCCTTTGTCAGTTTCATCTGCAAAAATTTTCTCCCATTCTGTAGGTTGTTTTGTTTTGCTTATTGTTTCCTTTGCTGTGTAGAAGCTTGTAAGTTTCATTAGGTCCCATTTGTTTATTCTTGCTTTTATTTCTATTGCTTGGGTAGACTGCCCTAAGAGAACATTTTTGAGATGTATGTGAGATAATATTTTGCCTATATTTTCTTCTAGAAGGTTTATTGTATCTTGTCTTATGTTTAAGTCTTTGATCCATTTTGAGTTTATTTTTGTGTATGGTGTAAGGGAGTGTTCTAGCTTCATTGCTTTACATGCTGCTGTCCAGTTTTCCCAGCACCATTTGCTGAAGAGACTGTCTTTATTCCACTGTATATTCTTGCCTCCTTTGTCGAAGATTAGTTGACCAAAAGTTTGTGGGTTCATTTCTGGGCTCTCTGTTCTGTTCCATTGGTCCATATGTCTGTTTTTGTACCAATACCAAGCTGTTTTGATTACTGTAGCTCTATAGTACTATCTGAAGTCTGGGAGAGTTATTCCTCTTTCTTTCTTTTTCTTCAGCAATTGTAGGTCTTTTGTAATTCCATATAAATTTTATTATGATTTGTTCTAATTCTGTGCAATATGTCCTGGGTAATTTGATAGGGATTGCATTAAATCTGTAAATTGCCTTGGGCAGTATGACCGTTTTAACACTGTTGATTCTTCCAATCCAGGAGCATGAGATATCTTTCCATTTTTTAAAGTCTTCTTTAATTTCCTTCATCAGTGTTTTGTAGTTCTCCGTGTATAAGTCTTTCACCTCTCTGGTTAGATTTATTCCTAGGTATTTTATTTGGGTGCTATTTTAAAGGGGATTGTTTCTTTACTTTCTTTTCCTGTTGATTCATCATTAGTGTAAAGAAATGCAACTAATTTTTGTATGTTAATCTTGTAACCTGCTACCTTGCTGAATTCTTCGATCAGCTCTAATAGTTTTTGTGTGGACCTTTTAAGGTTTCTATATATAGTATCATGTCATCTGTATATAGTGACACTTTTACCTCTTCTTTTCCAATTTGGATTCCTTTTATATCTCTCATATTGCTTTCTAGTAAGCTGAAATCCCTGGAAAGATGAAAATGCTTCTAGACCAATTTAGAATTAAGCAGGATTATGTTACACAGGGCAGTCAGAATTGTGACTGCTTTATTGGTTCTTTGCTGATTAAGTGAAATATAATTGTGCTCTCTGAAAAAAAATTAAAATTATGAAGTTAGTTGATTTTGAAAAGCTACCTAGAATTGTATGCCTGGGAATTATTGATATCAGTGAAAGAAAATGGCACAGTGGCCAGGAGTAAATAAGGAGCAGGGAGACTTTAATTCCATGGAGGCTAAATGGTGCATTTCATGTGAACTGTGAGCTGACCCAGAGAAGTGGTCTACTTGGCCATCCCTGGCTGAGTGATGCTGAACAAGTTCTTTAACTCCCAGGTTTTCTTCTGGCAAACCTGCGGGTAGACCTAGATTGGAGGACCAGTTCAACCAAGAGCCAGGTTCAGCAGCTAGAATATTTGTGTTTGAGCTACACAATGTTTACCTGTATGATGCTTAAAAGTTTAGTTGTCATCATTTAAAGTTGTTAGAGTACCACACAATCTAGACTTTTATTCTTCTTGAAAAACTAAGTCTGGAGATGCAGTCTTACTCCCACCAGGCAGCAACTGGCTGGGCTCTAGTGCTCTCCTCTGCCGTTTATCAAATTCCCCACCACCCCCGGGTGTCCCTGACACTCAGACATAGTAGCAGTCACCATTTACCTTCACAAGGTGCTGCCGTTTTCCTATAGTAATTTAGAAGGATTAAGTGATCTGCGGTACCCACATTTCTATGCAAAGCAAAATATTTGTTTCAAGAAAAATGAGATAGAGTGTATTTTTTTCTGTGTGGACATAAAAATAAGTGTTTCATATATAACTCGAGTCTTTGTTTTTTATTTAAAACCCACTGAAGTTTGCTCATGTTTGCTATCGTATTGTCCCCTGATCAAATTTCAGTTTGTGGCCTTTAGTCTAGAGCAGGGGGTACCAAACTGTGGCCCACAGGCCAAATTCAGCCTGCCACCTGTTTCTGTAGATAAATTTTTATTGGGACACAGCTGTGCCCATTTATTTGCATATTGTCTGTAGCTGTTTTCACATTCCAACTGTAGAGTTAAGTAGCCGCAGTAAAGACTGCGTATCTTACAAAGCCTAAACTCTTATTATTTGGCCCTCTACTGAAAAAGTTTGCTGACTTTCACTTTCAGCTCTGACATGTATAAAGCCTGGAGGTTATCCTTTATTCCCTCACAACAAGAAAAAAGCTGAACAAACTAAAAATCAGTGTCTTAGATCCATCAGAGAATTGAGGTCACAGGGCAAACCACCACTCTGAAATCTGGGGAGGCCCAGAGAATGACAGCCATGATCAGCTTATTGGGAACAGAACTAGCAGGAACACTTACTTGGTAAGTGTGACAAATCGCTGGCAACTAAATGTGGATGGCTTGAGAATTAAAATTTCCCAGGAGCCCTATATTTTCCTGAGTTTTACCTCTAGGCACCTCATCATGTTCACACCTGAAGGCCAGAGTAAAAACCCCTTTTGTTTTAAGCAAATAGAAGGTCACCATTTGAAATAAGCCCAGTGCCTTCTCAATCAGAAAGCCCTATCTTCCTACAGAAATTACTTGATCAGAGGCTTGTCTGACCTGGGAAGGAGCAATTAGCCAATTGCAGCCCCCTCTGGCTTTCCTCTTATCTCACAAAAGGGGAGGTAAAATGTTTAAAACAAACAAAAACAACAAAAACTTCTGAAGAATACAACCTAGAGACTTGGGAACAATAAAAACTGAGATTTATTCATAAGATTACAGAAAGCTTCCCCTTCCTAACACCTTCCCGCCACATCAACAGGGCTCCAAAATAGTAGCAGTGCATTACAATTGAGACAGCTATAGGACACAGACTGTATCTAAGAAGGAGTCCCTAGGGGAACACAGGAAATAGGAGAGAAGAAAATGGAACAAGGAAATTAGAGGAAACTGAAGCCTCTGGTCAGTTACAGCTACATCCAACATTAAATACAGCACAGATCCTCAGCAGACTCACATAAAAATTTACACTAAAAGTCTAATTATCCCAGTTTCTGTTACTTACATAACATGTCTGTCAAGAAAAAAATTACAAAGAATAAAAGACAAATAAAAACACGTGAAGCAAAAGTCAGCACCAGACTCAGGTGTAAGGGAGCCTGAAAATATCAGAATGGAATTTAAATTAATTATGATTAATATGTTGAGGGCAATAATGGGAAAAATAGATGACATTCAGGAACAGATGGGTAATGTAAGCAGAGTGAAGGAAATTCTAAGTAAGAATCAAAAGGAAATCTTAGGAATCAAAACCAATGCAACAGAAATGAAGAATGCCTTTGATGAGCTCATTAGTTGACTGGGTCTAGCCAAGAAAGAATCAGTGAGCTTGAAGTTATGTCAACAGAACTTCATAAACTGAAAAGCAAAGAGGAAAAAGGGGAATACCTAAGAAATATGGGAAACTTACAAAAGGCATAACACAGATATAATGTGAATACCAGAAGGCGAAGAAAGAGAAAAAGGAGCAGAAGAAATACTTGAAGAAATGATAGCTGAGAATTTTCCAAAATTAATGACACACACCAAATTACAGATCCAAGAGTTTCAGATAACACCAAGCAGGATGAACACTAAAAATGTCTTCACCTAAGCATGTCAGATTTAAACTTCAGAAAACCAAAGAAAATGAGAAAATATTGAAAGAAGCTATAGTTTTACGTGTAAAAGGACGAGGATAAGAATTACAATGGACTTTTGGCCACAAACTGTATAAGCAAGAGTGTGTAGTGAAATATGTAATGTAGTGAAAGAAAAAGAAATCTACCAGCATAGGATTCTAATATCCGTTAGAGTGATTTTCAACAGTGAAGGAGAAATATTTTCTTAGATAAACAAAAAACTGAGGGAATTCATCCCCATTAAGACTGCCTCATAGAAAATATTAAAATAAGTTATTTGGCAAGAAAGAAAATGATTACGTCAGGAACTTGGATCTACTTAAAGAAAGGAGAAGCATCATGGAAGGAATAAACAATGATAAAATAACATTTTCAAGGAGAAATAGAGAAATCCACAGTTATATGGACTTTAACACCACTATCAGTGACTGACAGAGCCAGCACGCAGCAAATCAGTAAGGATATAGTTGATCCAAACAGTACCATCAATCAACTGAATGTAATTGACATTTATAGGATACTTTATCAACAACAGCAGAATACATATTCTTTTCAAACAAATTATTCACCAAGACCACATTTTGGCCATTAAATGTACCACAGCAAATTTAAAATAGTAGAAATCATGCATGGCCTCACACTATAATAGAATTAAACTATAATAAACTTTAATTTAATTTAATCACAGAAAAATAGCTAGAAAATTCCTAAATATTTGAAGAATAAAAATACATTTCTAGGTAACACATAAGTCATATAAAGGTCTTGAGATAAATTTAAATATATTTTAAACTAAATAAGAATAAAACTAAAACTTATAAAAATTTGTGGGATGCAATGAAGGCATTGCTTTAACATAACATAACTGTAACAGTGTATATATTAGAAAACAGGAAAGATCTGAAGTTAGTCATACAAGCTTCTGCCCTAGGCAAATAGAGAAAGAAGTGCAATGCAAGCCTAAAGCAAGGGAAAAATAATAAAAATTAGAGCAGAAATTATTTAAATTGAAAGCAGGAAGCCAATAGAAAAAGATCAACAAAACTAAAATCTAGTTATTTGAAAAGATCAATAAAACTGGTACACTACCTGCTAGGTTACCAAGAGAACAGAGAAAAGACACAAATTAGTAATATTAGAAATTAAAGAGAGGTCATCACCAATGTTCCTATGAACATTAAAATGATAAAGGAATATTATGAAAAACCCTATGCCACAAATTTGATAGCTCAGAGGAAATGAACTAATTCCTGGAGGAGACAAACTGCCAAAATTTGTGCAAGGAGAAGTAGATCATCTGAATAGGCCTATTTCTATTAAAGAAATTGAGTCAATAATTAATAGCCTTCTAAAAAAGATAACAGTAGGTCCAAATGGTTTCACTGGTGAATTTTACCAGCTATTTAAGGAAGAAATGATACCAATTCTCTTCCTAAGAATAGAAACAGAGGACATAGTTCGTAATGCCCTCCAGGAGAGCAGTGTTACCCTAACACCGACACCAGTTAAAAACATAAGGAAAAAAAAAATACGGAACAACTCCTCTGAACATAGGTACAAAATTCTCCAATGAAATATTAGTAGATCTAACAGTGTATAAAAAGAATTATACACCATGACCAAGTTGATTTATTCCAGGTATGGAAGGCTTTTTCAGCATTTGGAAATCAGTGACTATAACCCATCACATTAACAAGCTAAAGAAAAAAAAAATCATATGATCATAACACTAGTGCAAAGAAAGCATTTGGTAAAACCAACATCCATGCCTGATAAAAAATTCCCAGCAAATTAGGAATATTGAAGAACTTTCTCACCTTGAAAAAGAATACAGATGGTCCCAAACTTATGAAGGTTCCACTTATGATTTTTCAACCTTTCAATGGTGTGAAAGAGATATACATTCACGTTTTGAATTTTGATCTTTTTCCCGGCTAGTGATATGCAGTATGATATTCTATTCTTATGCTGGACAGAGGCAGTGAGCTGCAGCTCCTGGTCAGCCATGCAATCATGAGAGTAAACAACAGATATATCCACTTTATACCAATACAGTCATTCTGTTTTTCACCTTCAGTTCAGAATTTAATAAATTACGTAAGATATTTAACACATTATTGTAAAACAGGCTTTATGTTAGATGATTTTGCCCAACTATAGACTAATATATATGTTCTGGACACATTAGAGGTAGGTAGGGCTAAACTATGATGTTTAGTGTGTTAGGTGAATTAAATGCTTTTTTGACTTATGATATTTTCAACCTACAAGGGATTTATTAGAACATAACTGATTGTAAGTCAAAGATCTATACCTACAGAATATTTATAGCAAACATCATACTTAATGGTGAGAAACTAAGTGCTTTCCCTCTAAGATTGGGAACAAGGCAAGGATGTATGTCCTTTCCCACCACTCCTACTCACCATCATACTGGAATTCCAAGCTAATGCAATAAGACAGGAAAAGGAAATAAAAGATATGCAGATTTGGATGAGAGAAATAAAACTGTCTTTGTTCAAAGGTGACATATTATCAATTTAGAATATCTCAAAGAATAAACAACTCCCGAAACTAATAACTGGTTATAGCAAAGTTTCAGGATACAAGTTAATATCTGAATTCAATTGCTTTCCTATATACTAGCAATAAATTATTGGGATTCAAAGTTAAAGACACCATACCATTTCCATGAGCACCAAGAAAGAGAAACATTTAGGCATTAATCTAACAAAATAGGTACGGAATTTACAAACACTAACTCTGACTAAAGAAATCAGAGAGCTACATAATTGGAGAAATATTCCATATTCATGAATAGAGAGATTCAGTCTTGCTGAAATGTCAGTTCTTTTCAACTTGTTTTATAGATTCAGTGCAATCTCAATGTAAAAAACCCAGCAAGTTAATTTTTGCATATCAGTAAATTGACTCTAAAGTTATGGAAAGTCAAAAGACTCAGAATAGCCAACTCAATATTGTAGAAGAACAAAGTTAGAGCACTACCACTACCTGACTTCAAGAGTTCCAGTGATTGGGCCATTTTGGGATTGACAAAAGAATATTCAAATAGAATAATGGAACAGAATGGGGAGCCGAGAAACAGATCCACATAATTATATTCAACTGATTCTTGACAGCAAAGACAGTTTAATGGTGAAAAGACAGTCTTTTCAATAAATGGTGCCAAACACAATTGGACGTCCATATTAAAAAAAGAATCGAGACACAAAATTTAACAAAAATTTTACAAAACTTGATTTTACAAAAGTTACTCAAAATAAGTTACAGACTTAAATATAGATGCAAAACTATATAACTTCTAGAATATACTATAGTAGTAAATCTGGGTGACCTCAGATTTTACTCGGTTATTACTTTTAAGATAAAACCACAAAAGCATGATCCATGAAAGAAAAAAAATAGGATGTTGGGCTTCATTAAACAGTTATGCTCTGCAAAAGACAGTGTTAAGAGCATAATAAGACAAGCCACATACTAGGAGAAGATCTTTGCAAAACAATGATCTGAAAAATATTTGCATTGCAAATAAAAAAAGAACCTTTGAAATTTAACAATAAGAAAACAAAAATCCAATTTTAAAAGGGCCAAAGACATGAACAGACATTTCACCAAGAAAATACATGTGGATGACAAATAAGCATATGAGAAGATGCTCAACATCTTATATCATTGGGGAATTGCAAATTCAGACAATGATGAAATACCACTATGTATCTATAAAAATGACTAAAATCCCAAAACCTGACAGTACCAAATGCTGATGAGGATGTGGAGCAACAGGAAGCTTTCTTTCATTGCTGGTAGGAATACAGAATGATAGAGCTGCTTTCAAAAAAGGCTGACAGTCTTTCAAACTAAAGGAAGTCTTACTGTACCATCCATTAATCACGTTCCTAAGTATTTAGTCAAATGAGTGGATAACTTATGTCTACACAAAAGCATGCGCACAAGTCATTATTGAAATTTTACTTGTAATTGCTTCAAATTGGAAGCAACCAAAATGTCCTTCAGTAATTGAATGGGATGTGCAAACTGGTGCATCCATACAGTGGAATATTATTTAGTGAAAAAAAGAAATATGTTATCAAACTACAAAAAGACATGGAAGAATCTTACATGTGTACTACTAAATGAAGACAGACAGTCTGTAAAAGTTATAGACTGTATGATTCCAACTGTATGACATTCTGGAAAAGTTGAAACTACAGAGACAAAAAGATCAGGGGTTTGAGGCAAGGGCCAGAGAAAAATACGTTAAACAGGATTTTTAGGGTAGTTAAACTATTCTGTATGATGGACCGTGATGGTGAATACATGACATTATGCATTTATCAAAACCCATAGAATGTACAAGACAAAGGGTGAAGCTTACCATAAAGTAGGTACTTTATTTAATAATGTATTAATAGAGGTTTATTAGTTGTAACATATTTACCAAGCATCTCACAGGGTTTTAATAGAGAAAGGTCCATGGCGCCAGACCAGGATTGGCAAATCATTTTTTTAACTTATCTTTTAAAAATTATTAGAATTTATTTCTCTAACAGTTGTAGAAAAAGTAACTTTATAGAAAAAAATGAGTAGATTGTACAGAATCCCCTTACACCACTCTCTACCTCTTCCTGCAATTTCCCTATTAACATCTTGTATCAATGTGGTAAGTTTTCATTTGTTTGAAGAGAGTGTTTTTCCAAGAAATCAAGCTCCAGTGTCAAATATACAAGGCCACTTGACATAGGGAAGGTAGATTATTTTTATTTTCCTTATATACTATTACACTTGAGACTTAGCAGTGACATCTGATCAGGCAAAAGCTAGTTTAAACCAGCAAGAGCCAAACTGGCTTAGAAATGATTGCAAAAATATTTTCTGTATGTTGTCAGTGCTTACTGTTTATGAAAGGAGAATTGTGTGAAATGATTGTAGATTCTGAAAATAGGTCAAAGTATTAGGGTTGGTAAAAGAAGATACATATATCAATTAGTTTATATATATTATGTATATGCCAATACATAATAAATTAGTTTTCTTCCATATCATATGTGTGTGTGTGTGTGTGTATAATCTGGAAGAGCCTTAATTACAAAGAATTATAAAGCGTTTTGTTTTAAGGGCAAGACAAGTGCAGAAGACAATGCTATTTATTTTATTTTTAACATAACATCACATTGACTCACCTTTTATCTTGTGATGGATTCTGAAACACTGAGGAACACAGCTATGCATATATTTGTATGATATATTCAAGAAATGAGGCCTACATGAGCTGTTTTATTTTTCCTGAAGAGTGATTTTAAGCTATGAAACTGTCATGTGATCCAGGCCTTAAATCACAGAAGAAGCATTTTATTGCCCTTAAAATTTGTCTGAATAGAGTTCAGTAGTTTTTCTTAATGTATAAATTTGGTATCATCTAGATTGTTTGGGGGGATTAATGTTCAAGAATATTTTCTTGCTGCAAGGAATCACCACAATTCTGTATTCTGTTTTCTTTTGTTGTTATTGTTTTTTCCCCCAGGATACTTACCTGTAAATCATACAGCCTATTTACTCTTCCCAGCCTCTCCAGTAAAGACCTTTGGTTTCTCATGTTGTAGAACTCTGAATAGACAAGAGTTTCCTTTTTTCTCTGAACAGAATAAATTAATAACTGAAAAATGCAATAAACTCTGACCAAGTGTGAGCATCAAGGCTCTTGAGTAGCCTCAGATTCATCACCTTCCACCTGTCAGTGAAATAAGAATATTGGCTCTAATATGCTTTAAAATTAATACTTTTTTAAAAGATTGTTATTTATAGGAAGCAAGTTTGTATTTGAAAGTAAGTATCAGGAAGTTTGATAGTATGACCAATCCTGTGAATATAAAATCATTTTTCTGAAACACCTACTTTTCCATAAACACTATTTTTATGGAACAAGAGAGATGGCCACGTTGATGTGTCAGTATCAGGGTATTTCTTGCTCAAACTCACGTACCGTTTCAAGGTGTGTCCCTAGTGCAGGGCTCAGGAAACCACTGCAGGGGCGATGGGCTGCTCAGAGTGCTTTGTCTCCCTAGTCTTTTTCCAAAGTAAAGTCAGAGGCCAGCTGGGAAATAAGAAAAAAACTACACACACACACACAGAACAAAGAGACCACAATTTGCTGGAACATATATTCCATTAGCAATAGTGACGACATTAGATGCCAGAATACTGCATCTTGTCTGTATCATAAACTTTGTCTAACAAAGAGTTTATCATCAGTGATGCCCATGTCCTAGGGCTATTGTGATATTGCAACCTGCTTGCTTCCTTTCTTTTTCCCTGTTTTCTTTCTTTTAAAAATGTTGAGTTTTCAGAACTTTCCTTCTAATATAACATTGAATAGAATTTGGATCTGGTCCCCTTATAAACCAGAACCTGTATGTGATGTGTGGTTGACTTGTGCCTCCTCTTTTTGGCTTTGTTCTTTATAGAGTTGGCCAGAGAAGCAATGAATTAAATATGAGCTGATCTGGTAAGCAAAATACTGAACACTTTCCTCTCCAAGAAAGAAACCATTTCACTTAAGAAGTACCTGTAACATTTATAGTTTGTGTGGATGAAATGGAAGTAAACAAATCAAATGTGACTTTCTTGTGGGTGAAAAAGTTTTTCTAGCTGCTATTCCAGTATAAGTAAATGCACACACATAGGTGTGTGCATCTGTGTAGTTTTGATCTTCTCAGCAACTCAGTCTATTTTGAATAACCGTGTTACAAATATATCAAAACACTGCTGTGGCACTGTTTTGAAATGGTATTCAGCCAAAGTCAGGGATCTTTAACAGCAAGGTGGAATGTCACACATGTTGTTCAGTACATTCAGAAGACCATCCCTGAAAGTTTATGACAAATTTCAAGTGAGAAAATAAGAGTGGCTCTAGTTGTTTATAGTGACAATAAGTTATTAGGAAGGATAAATTATGTTGGGGGGTGGCCCTGAAGAATTGATGGACCTCAGGTAAGAAAGCGCATTCATGCTCCTGACCAAGCGGACCTGCGTGCTCTGTGCTGCGTGGGGAGCCTGGCTGTCCCTTCAGCAGCGCAAGCCTGCGTATGCCTTCCAGTAGATATGTTTCCTTATAACCCAGTATGTGCCTTTCCCTAGCAAGTTCTTAATGCAAAGAAGCAAATATAATTATGTATTCCTCTGTTCATCCATTGTGACATACTTACCATGGACTCAGTGCTGTCTCAGATTAAATTCTGAAAAGAGTCAATTTCTGGTACATAGAGGTAGATGGATGGGATGGGGAGAAATGAATAAGGATGATAAAGTAAAAGGTGAACATAAGGACACGTGGCAGTGCCAAGGAGGGCATGATCAGTGCTGCCTGGGGCCGGAGGGACTTCAGAAAGTGCTGAAGAGGGGAGGTGAACTTAGTGACTGTAGATTACCTCACCTAACCCAGTTCCTGCCCGCTATCCCATCAGAAAGCATGCAGAGTTAGGGCCGAGAGCATGGAACATTCTCAAGCGATACCCCTTAAGCATTAGAAGTACCCGCCAGAAGGACTGGTTGCTTTATTGGCATCAGCTCCTGAACAGTACCACCATCACAGGAATCTGTTCCTGCTCCTTGGTTCCCATCGCTGTGCCCTGTTGAGATACCACATTTTTGCGCTGTAGGCAGCTTGGTTGTGGTGTGGCAAGTGGCACTGGGTCGTGGCCCCCTCTGCTCCGGCATCCTCTCTCCATTATCACCTTCAACATTATCACAGAAGCTACCATTTATTCAGCCCCCACATTCCATGCAAAACATTGCATTAATGGTCTTACAAATGTCGTTTCACTTAATACTCACAACAATCTAATGAGACAGTGTTGAGTGTTTTTATTTTTCAGATGATAGAATGTGAGAGATTCAAAGATGTAAGTGCCTTGCCCAAGGTCAAATTCCAAATAGGACAGAACCAGTATTAATACCCATGTGAGCGGACTCCAATCCCAGGCACCCATCTACCATGATGTCCTGCCAATCTGTGTCACACACACGTGCCGGTCACCTTTCAGTGACTCATGGCTCTGCAGAAGCTCCCAGCAACACATTTCTAAATCCTACTGCACAGTGTATATTATGCCAAATCTAGTATTGGTTATGCTTTTTTCTTTTTTACATTTTAGAGGGTGATCCTTTTTTGACCTTATTCCAATCTTTTTTTTCAGCGAGGGCATCTTCCAATAGACTTTACAGATGAAAACAATTCCTCATGATTTTCAATAGTATAGCGCATGCATTCAACTGAAAAGGGACTTATGAGAAATAGCAGAATTTTGTATCAAATATTCTGTAGTGTATAAGCGGACTGAAGTGATTTTCTGAAAATAAGTGAAACACAAGAAAACAACAATAAATAACATGACACTGTCTAACCTGAATTCCCAGGAGCAGATTTAAGATTCCGCTTTGGAATATTAGAGTCAGTGGAAAACATGCAGATAAGTGCCAAAGTTAGCAGCTACTTAAGATCTAAGTCTAACTCAATGATGAACACCAGAAAAGGGTCACCTGGAAATTTCAGCCCATGTGTCATGTGTTTAAAGGGTGCGCACCTGGTCAGATTACTCTGCCTAGGAGTTCTAGGACTGAACAGTGACATGATGTCAAGAACTCTCGTGAACAGGGTGTGGTTGTGAGGCCAGCTGAGCGAGTTAAAGTGTAGTTTCTCACATTAGAAATTGATGAGACATCAAGGGTCAAGGGCAGCCACGCAGCCTTTCTCTCCTTGCACACGACACATGTCAGCAACTTGCTGTTGCCTCCCCCCCAGTTCCTCCACACGCCCCCTGGTCGTGCTTGGACCTGAAAGTGAGTCTGGATCGCCATTCCTGGTCTTAGAACACCTGTGAGCCCTGCCTTCCTGTCCATACCTTCCCCCCTGGTATTGTGTGGAGCCACAGTGAAAGCTGGGAGATGGAAAAGCATGGTCTGTGCAGTTGGCCCAGACCAGGGCTCTGATCCTGGCTCTACCTTTCGCTCGTCAGTGATCTCGGACAAAACACCATCCTTAATATTTCTCTTTCCAGAGACTTAAAACTGAATGATGGTGTCAGATCTTTTCAGTTTCATGATATTGAAGCATATTATGTGAAGGTGGGGTTTGGAAGGCTGACAGGTGAGCCTGCCAAGTCATGATGACTTAAGTGTAGGAATTTGCACTTTATTCTATGGGTCAGTAATTTCAAAAATTACTAATAGCAGAGACTTAATAACAAAAATAACATAGCAAACCTTTTTTGTGAAGTACCAACATAAAAAGTATATACTTTAATTCATATGTATTCAGTGTGGTTTAAGTCAATCAAAAAGTTTCTGAGGCAGTTGCAAACTTCAATTTTGGGGAAGGAAATATTTGTCCTGATTTTGAACAATTCAGGATCTGTTTTTGTTCTTTAAACATTTAAGTTAGACAGATGTATTTTGTTTTGTGTGTTCCCAAATCTTAATTCAGTTGAATCACTAATACACTCTGCCGTTCATTGACTCAACAAATATTTATTGAGTGCCCGTGATGAATTCCTAGGAGTTTTTATAAGGGCTGGGGCAGAGATTTGTAAGAATGAGATCTGTTCCTTCATGGGGCTTATTTACATTCTGTAAGAAAGACAATCAATTTATAATCAAAAGGGATTCCGACAAGAGTGCTGAAGGCAATGACCCAGGCTAATGTGCTGAGAGGACCTGGGGTGGAGGATGATAGAAGAGAATAAGAGTTCTCTAAGGGTTCTCTGAGCAAGTGAGACTTTAGTCAGACCTGAGTGAGAAGGAAGAAGCCTGGCAGAGGGAACAGCATCAGCAAAGGTGGAGAAGTAGGAAGGAGCTCAGTGTACCTGAAGGACAGGGAGAATGGCTGCTTCAGAGAGAACAGGTCAGGAGGAGGATGGCTTAAATGTGAAGTGGGAGAGACTGGCAGGGCAGAAATTAAGTTGAGCCTTGTAGACTTACGTTGAGGCATTCACGCTTTATTTTAATTGCAGAAGGAAGCCACTGCCCCAAACCAAGTAAGTTTGCCCTTCTGCTACCAATTTGAATCTCTTCTGCTTATTAAAAATGTCATTAAGATGCACAAGCCCATGCAACTATGTGGTAATTGATTGACATTTAGCTAATGGGGTTTCTTTATCCATCACCTATAAAGATGATGATTTCCAGTCTTTTGGAATAACTGGTACCTTGACTTAGGAAAAACATCAGAACTCCTTGGGGAACAGTCATATTCTAAGGCTAATTTCTTATCTGAAAAAAATATACCATTTGCATATGTAAAAGTCAGATTAAAAAATAACAAAATTACATTTAGTGCTAAAACTCTATTGTGCTATCATCCCCATCCTGGAAGGTGTAGACCTCCTTAAATGTGGCATATGTAGCAATTCCGAATGCCCCTGGGCAGCTGGGCTGTGAGGAAGAGTCCGGGCTGAGTGAGGTCTGAGTGAGGCCCTGCCACTTCTTGCTGTGTTTTTCTTGGGCAGATCATGTGATTTCTATGGCATGCAATTCTCTCATTTGTAAAATGGGGCTGGTGTCGGTTTCATAGATGTACTAGAAGGGTTCAGCAAGCTGACGTGTAGGGGAATGATTGATAAGCTGTTAAAATGTCATTATAAGTCCAAGGCGATTTCTCCAAATGTCCTGGACCATTCGTATTGTCAATGTGATTAAGATATTGAAATGGAAATCATTAAATTAGAATTCAGCATGTCCCCACCATAGCCACAAACAGTGCCCTGGGATGACTCTGGAAGTCCCTGAATACCCATCCTCTGTAGGCTCACTTGGTTCTTTCAGAACTCATGTTGAATAGAATTACGCCGAGAATCGTAACCCTGGTGCACACTTTCCTTCTCTCAGCATAACTTACCCTCCCAGGGCAGTCCCTCTGTGTGTTTCAAACATTTCTAATAGAATCCAAGCTAAATGATGTTTTCTGACTTTAATCAAATGAATGTATGGGTTTCGGTGATAAGGAGACTTTTAACAAATGATTTTATATAAAACCAGTGTTGCGTGTTGAGGTAGCACGTGGTGGCTCGGTCCTTCTTTGGCAGTGGTGCTGATGGCTGTTTTTGTTTGTTGGCACCATAAATACACATCTCCCTGTGCTCCAGAGTCCCTTCCTCATCAGAAGGAAGATTTGTGGTTTCTTTTCTGCCATCCTTTATCAGGTCCACCTGATGGGAGGTTTTAGATGATTATTTAAGTTGGTGATGTTGGGAGACCTCTAGAAGGTTGTTTTTTTAACATATGAATTCAATCAGCTGAAATCCTGATGCTGACTATATTTGCTTTCTTTAATTTATTATAGTTGAGTTTTCTCTTCCTGTGAACATCATTTGCTCAGATCAGGCTTTCACCAAGTCCCTACTCGGGTGTGAGAAGGAAATCTCTGTTTTGCAGGCCTTCTCTTTTCCTACCTTTGTGAGATTTCAGTCAGTGGGAGAACCTTTGCCTTCATGGACAGGAGGTAGGATGACCCAGACAGGATGGGAAGGTCTAAAGACTTGAGTTCTAGCTCTTTCTCCAGCCCCAAGCACATGTGCTGGGACTTCATTTCCTGAGGGCGCCATCCCCTTATCTGAACAAGAGGGCCACTGGACTGCAAGATGGTCATGTCTCTTTTTTCCAAATGATCAAAGCCCTAGGGTTTTCTTTATTCACGTCAGATTTCTGAAATTGAGAGTAGTGTCACAGAACTGGCAAAGTCAGAAAACTCTTTATGTGAAAAGGGCTATTGGAAAAACTGAAAAAGTGCCCCAGAATTTTCTCTTAGCCCGAGAAAAGCCCATCGCTTCACTCCAGTCTCACTCAGCCATTGGCTGTCTCCTTCTGGAAGCACTCCCACTGCCCTGGCTGCCAGCACCGCATCACTGTCCCTCTTCTCATGCTGCCTTCCTGAAGAGTGATCGCTACCTCATGGTACGTGATACACTGCTGTGTCTGCTGTTTGTCCTCTTCAGAAGGGAAGCTCCTGAGGGACAGGGCTCTTCTCTGCTCAGCTCGCTGCTACTGTGTCCCCTGCACAGTGCTCAAATCCATGAGTGACGACCGGGTGACTGATTTACGTTCATTACCCCTCTCTCTGAAAGGTTACCTGGAGTACGTCTCTCAGAGATAGAGCTGAGGAAAGAGAAGAACCCTGGCCCCCAGCCTGGGTAGCTGGATGGCTTGGACTAGAAACAGACCCTCTAAGTTGTTTTCTCATCTAAGAGACTGATAATCTTTGGGTAGGGCTCTCGGTAGTGACATAATGTTCAAAAAGTTATCTTAAAAAAGAGGGGTGAGAGGGTTGAGAAAAATAAGTGAGGGAGATTAAGAGGTACAGACTTCTAGTTACTATACAAATGAGTCACAGGTATGAAATGTACAGTGCGAGGAATATAGTCGAAATGTAACATCTTTGTATGGTGATAGGTGGTAACTAGACATCATGGCGATCGTTTTGAAATGCATAGAAATATCGAACCACTGTGTTGTGTACCAGGAACTAACATAGTGTTGTAGGTCAATTATACTTCAAAAACAAACAAACAAACTCATAGAAAAAAGAATCAGATTTTGGCAGGAGTTGGAGGGGAGGGGGAGTTGGATAAATATGGTCAAAAGGTACAAACTTCCAGTTATAAAATAGTAAGTACTAGGGATGTAATATATGACATGATTAATGTAATTAAGACTGCTGTATGTTACATGAAAGTTAAGAGAGTAAACCCTTTGAGTTCTTACCATAATATAATTTTTTTCTATTTCTTTTATTTTGTATTGATGTGAAATGATTGATGTTCACTAAACTTACTGTGGTAGTCATTTCATGATGTATGTAAGCAAAATGTGTGATAACACTTTAACTTAATACAGTACTGTGTGCCAATTATATCTCAATAAAACTGGAAGGGAAAAATACAACGCGAATTTATTTTTAAAAAAGGAAGACACCAGGTATGGTCTCTTGTCAGTTTTTAAGTATTTTCAACTTTGAGACATACTGTTCAAAATAATATTAAGTGATACCATTATTGCTATTACTAGCTATACTATCTCTCGGCAGGTTATTTTCCCAGCCACCTTTTAAATACATTATCCTATTTACTCTTTCCAGTAATTCTGTGAAGTCAGGGCTGTTATTCACACCATTTATGTGTGAGAAATCTGAGAGTGTGCTTAACTTCCCTGATGCTCACACAGTTATCAAAGTGGTGGATCAAGAATTAGATCGTGATCTCAGTACACAGAGTAGAAGCCTTGCAGAGACCTGTGAATGGTTAATGTGCCCAAGCCTGGGAGGGAAGGGGATCTAATAGTGGACCATAAAATAGGGGATATTATAAACTCACATTTTTCCAAAGTGTCACTGTCCAACATTATATTAATATTCCATTTTAAAATATTCCATTTTTATATATTCTTGAGTAAGATGCAGACTTAGTATATGCATCTAGGCCTTTGACTCCAGGCATGGCCTTTCCTTTGGGTATGAAAACTGTTTCGTATTGGGTCCATTTCTTAGGTGCCCTGGGGCTTCAGATCAAGCATGTGGGCTGTCTTACTAACTGGCAGAAACTGCCTGCCAGTCTCCATCAATTCAATTCTGGGGAAGAGGGGTTATATGCTTAGATTTTAATGTTTTAGAAGAAACTGGTGGATGGAGGGAAAAGGATGTATTAATTTATAATGGTGGAATAAAAAGTAGAGCCATTCCATTTGTATAGAATTTTGGGCTATGCTATCCAGACATAAGCCACCAGAGGACAAAATAATATATGTCTATTATGTATTTCTTTTTTTTAATGAAGTATAGTTGATTTACAGTGTTATGTTAGTTTCTGGTGTACAGCATAGTGATATATTCTTTTTCACTATAGGTTATTATAAGATACTGAATATAGTTCCCTGTGCTATAGAGTAGGACCTTTCTGTTTATATATTTCATATATAGCAGTTTGTATCTATGTCTGTTATTTTTAAAATAGTTTGTGTTGAGAAATTTAGTGATAAGAGTGGTTTTGTGATGATTACAGGTGTTTGATTGCAAGCTCTGTACTTCATCTCTGCACATTTGATAATGTCATACTCATTTTTGAAAATGATTTCAAAAATTACAAGCTTGGTGGGTTTTTGGTTTGTCGGTTTGCTTTTGTTTGTTTGTTTGCTTTTTCTTTTCTTAGGTGCAACACCTTATGTCTTAAAAGGATGGTAATTCATTATCGTTTGTTTTTTATTTTTATTTTACTTGGTGAGGAAGCATGAATAAAACATTGATCACATTGTATTGACTGCCAAAGTATAGAAATCAAATTTTGGAGATCAGAGCTGCAGGGTATATTGCTATTTCTTCATCAGTTATTCCCATGGAAAAAGTGACTTGTTGATAGATTACAGTTCCGTTGTAAATAATCATTATTTTCATGATCTTTGAAAAACAGCACCTAGAAGTAGAGAGGGCTACACTGGCAGGGCTGTGATGTGCCACATGAAATAACTTGCCTGAGTCTTCTTTTTTCCATAAAAATATAGTCTTGTGTTCCTAATTATTAAGATGGAAAATTCAGCTCTTGAAAATCAGACTGCAGATAATGATAATTGATTGTGATTCCTTTTTCTTCACATAAATGATTTCACTTTCTTTTCTATGAGAATAAAGTTTTTCTTCTTCACCCTTGGTCAAGATAATTTCCTTTATTCTTACTCAGTTATTTTTCTTTTTAAACATTTTCCACATGCAGAATAGAACAAATTGAACAGTATGCCTGGAAAAAAATTCTATTTTTTTCTTTTGTCCAGATCATGGAAGAAAGACTAGAATATTCATGAGCATTCTATACTGTAATTATGTATATTAAGTTATCATTATTTATTGCTTTACTTATCAGTCATTGTTATCCGTTTTTTTATGAATCTATAGTAAAACAAAAACAAAAATAGAGTTTTCATGATTTCAAGAAAGATCCTATTGTTCTAAAAATGGCAGTTTCACTGCAGTTTTCCCCATCACCACTAGCTGAAATTATGGTATCTATCGATGCTTATAAAAACTTTTACCATCCTGGTCCACTGTTCGAGATTAATTACAAGCGTATTCCCCCTATTTAAAGATGCTCTGACCAATGTTGATATTAGCCAGATGATACACACAAAGTGATTTTTTCTGAAAATATGACAAAATGTAATGTCATGAGGTTATGTGATGCAGTTGAAGGAGGGGGTAGACTTTGAAGTCAGAGGGCCTCTGCCTCTCCCTGGTGTGGTCGCAGGCCCTGCCAAGGTCCTTGGGTGTACACCTGAGGTGCACAGATCAGGGGTGATGTAAGCCCTCGCCTGACAGCACTACCCAGGGCCCTGCTCACCCTCAGAAGAGAAGGGAAGGGCTTCCGTCAGTGTTTTCTGTCACTGAGTTCTGAGCAGGAGTCTGCTTGTGAGATTCTCCTTGTGTCAGTTTTGTAGAGTCCCTGCAGTACCTGGAACCCAGGAATCCCATTGACTGGAAGTCAGTGAAAACAAGGCCATGTGAAGTCGGAGCTGCACGGGCCGCGCTGCACCAGAAGTAGCTCTTTGTACTCGGGAATCAAATGATTGACTGTTGGCAGGGATTAAAACGAGCTCGCTGAGCGTGGGGGCTTTGATCTTCGCCACATCCACGGAGACAGCTGAAATTTCATGGGAAGGTGACGAGGATTTCCTAAACCAAATGCAAATAGATGTTTAACTTTCAATTCCAGCTCATGCCTGAAGGCTTTTCAAGTGCATGAAGAGAAAATCCTGGTTTGTAAATCAGAAAATGTTGATTTTTACAGACTATTCAGTTGAATGAGCTAAAACTTAAATTGCGGCATCTTAAATGTTTTAAGTTATATAATACAGCTGATGATTCTTACAAGACTTCAGTGGTAGATATGTGTTAAGTAGAGATGCTGTTATTTGGAGGCCTTACTAGAATTTGGAAAGGACTTACCAAATGACAAGTTTAGTCTTTTGTGCTGAAGACCGTGTACGTTCTACTCTTTCGGTGATGCAACCAGTTACGAGCTACACATCATCTTTTTTCTTTAATTAACTGATGCTGATAAAATATTGTATAAAACTTGATAAACATAGAAAATATTTTCCAACATGAATACATACTACAATTAACCTATATTGTGAATGCCTAATTAAAAAAATTAGTGTGTAAATTAGTATTTACGTTAGAAAATATATGTAGTTATATGAGTTATAGCCTAGGTTTTTGTCATGAAAATTAAGTGCTTTAGGCTCAGACATGACCCTAGTTTTCTACTCAGAAGATGTGTAGAAAAAACGTAGATGATTTCAAGGTAATTGCTAGCTGAAAGTCTGTGATCTGTGATCTTCCTCATAGCCTCTCCAATGAATCTTTGCTTCATTGATAAGATTATTACAGGTGTTGTTATTATTAATTTCCTCCCAAAGATTATTCTCTTTTTTGTATGTATGTTGTTATTATCTATTTTTTAAGTAAAATGATTTTACAAGATTTTTCTTTTTAATTTTTGGAAAAGGCTGTACCCTTTAACGGACCTTTTGAATCACTCATCTGCTCTTTTAAATTTTTGTGTAACGGAATCAATGCCTCGTCTTTTTTTAGATGCCACGTAATGTGGTTGCTGCCCCAGATATCATCTTCGCTGCTATTTAGAAACCAGCTTCCTTGTTGTTTAATTTTATGATTTTATGATTGGAATATGAATTATTCGTTACAGAAATTTGCTTTAGACACAAATTGAGGACTGCAGAGATAATTGAGAGACCATGCTCCTTTCTGCAGTGGTCAATGGATTGCCACAAAAGTTGGGTTTCAAGCATGGGTCTTTGTCCACACTCTTTCTGCCTTTCTTCCAAATATATACTGCTCTGCCTCCAGGAACATCTCACTACACCCCAGGGTGTTGTGTGGCTTTCTGCATCACTTGGAATCTGGTCAGAAATGCAGACACTCATGTCCTGCCTCATATCTCCTGAATCAGCATCCACACTTTAACAGTCCTCAGGTGATTTTTACACACACTCAGGTTTGAGAAGCTGCTCTACAACATCCTTCTCCTTCATCTCAGCCTTGGGCCGGGAGTTTCTGAATGTCTCTTCCTAGGATGCAGCTGTTGTTTTCCTTAACCGACTTTGCCTCTGGGACATGGAAGAGTCAGAGAGGACCCTCTCCTTTCATCTGTCATTACTGATGAGAGGTGTAAGGGGTTATTTTCCCTGGAGCATTAAATGAGGAAAAATAAAACCTCTCTGAAATCATCCTTGTTTCTTGCTATTGTATTGACATGCTGAAAAAAAGAACATGTAGACATATAAATACTCACAATTTTTTGAATATAAGTCTTTATAAGCATTATTCTTTAACATTTAATAGAATTTCCTCGTGGACCTAATGGGTGCCAATACTTCCCATCTCTCAGCACCTTTTTTGTTCTTATACCTACGAATCATCAGAATCACCAAGATGGGTTCCTCACAGTTCCAGGTTCACAGTGCCCACCTCCAGAGCTTCCCTTAGACCACAGGCCCCAGACATTGGTACCTGTGAAAATCTCAATGGTTTCTGGCAATGTGGCATGTTTGGGTCCTGTTAACCCGACTTTGCAGAGTCCTGTCTCTTCTTTGAGTGATGGGGATGGAATGAGAACTAATGATGCTGATGGATAAAAAAGCACTTCACCAACTGCCCAGGGTTCCTCATGTCACCATGGGTACCCTTTGCTTTCTCCTTCCATTCTGCACCTCTTGCTAATTTCACAGATCCATGCTTTTCCCAGCACCTCCTTCCCCTCTGCCATCACTTCTGAGATGGGAGTTGATTTCGGTCCTTGTCATTGTAACATTCTAGCTTCGTGTCTAGAGCTAAATCCAGATTGCCTTTCATTTTACAGACAGATTTGCAAAATATATGTCATCTGTTTACTCTCCAGGCCTGACCCAGTGACCTCTACCACCAGGTAACTCACCTCTAGGGCTTTGAGCTGGAGCTACTGGTGCCTCAGTTGAGCTCTGCCCAAACCCCCATATAACATCAAGGAAAGGAACCCACAAGGGGGTTCATGGGACAATTATGGAATTTCCTGTTCTCCTTTTTAAAACAAATTTCAACATGACACACATGAGCAGAGCAGATCAGTTGTGGGTCTTTCTCTGACTGACATGGAATTGTTTTTCCCTTCAGTTTACATGAGGCATAATTCCATCCACACCAGCAATTTTGCCTCATTCCTTAATGCGTAGTAATCTTGCCTTTCAAAACCTAGAAACTCTCTCATCACTAAATTTTACTCACTTTGATCATTTACGGTCCTTTTTTGCCAAGTTCAGAAAGAAGCCTGATGGTTAAGTTCTGAGATGCCACACACCCAGTTTGAACGTGAGTCCACACGCTCGATGACTTGACCTTGCTGACATGAGACCCCGACATTTGTGCACTGGTCTGTCAGTTCCAGGCCACTTGGGCCTACAAACATACTCAGGAATGGAACAGAGGTGGAGCTATGAGATGATAACAGTGGGGATTTTGTTTTGTTTTGTTTTGTTTTTTTAAGTTGGTGGTTTTCCTTCACAAATGGAATGACTTTCTTCTGTGTAAAGAAGGCTTTTGCTCCATCATTGGCCATGTTCATGGGCTACACAACATCACACTAAGTAAGAAGATGGAGATCAAGTCAGCCAACGTTTCTGAAATTTAGCTCCATCATCTGGAACACACAGATGATGGAGAATACAACCAGAATATTCTAGATCCTGCCTTCTATGCCCTATACGAGAACCCATTCTTTATACAGGCACACGAACACAGTTCTTCAACATTCTCCTGAGTTTATCCAATTATTCTGTTGGTTTCACTGAATCAAAGAAAAGAATCAAGGAATTTCCCTTAGAGCTAGTTGGCCAACCAAAAGGAAGTTCACATTAAAAATAAAACACAAGATATTCTCTCCCTCTTTGCACTTTTCTATTTTCTCCTGCCTTTTTTCTCTAGTTGGTCTGAGGACCATCAGAGATGCAGTGATGTTGGGAGTAGACCACTGGGGACAGCTGAGGCAGGTACAGGGGCATAGTGGAAGAAAGGAGGGCAGAGGAAGTACATATTTCCTTCACTGGTCATGCCCAGAAACATATTTGTGTCTGAGGGTTTATTTGTGGCCGTTAGTCCTGAAAGTTGATACGCCACAAATACGAGTTGAATGACCAAGCATTAAATCAATGGAAATCAAACCCAGCCTGGAATTGTTGATATAATCTGTTCTCAACCTGGAAACTAGCAAGTGCTTTGGATGGTACAGTGTGTGCTTGCCCCAGATAGCCTTTTGTCTTGCCAGCCAGACCCATTACATGCCATGCCCTTCCATTTATAAAGTGGGTCTCTTGGAAAATGCAGTACTGATTTTGGAGGCATCCTTTTACGATTCCATCCTGTACTTTTCTGAACTCTTACATGGGTTTTCTTCAATCGTTCATACATAATCTGTTGTCTTGGTCTTTTTTTATTGCTTTCTAAAAATTTGTGTAAAATTCATAGTCTGTCCCATTGCTCAGATATCAGTGTGCAGTCTATATGAAGGTTATCCCTCTGTTTACTTAAGGACTATCATTCTGTGTCATACCTCTTCTTCCATCTGGTCCAGGGTTCTGCTCACTTACGTGTTCTTCCAAATCTAGAGCACTTTGTTTTAAACACCCACATTTTGCTTTTAGGTAGGCAATGTTTACAATACCATCTCAGCTTCTAGTAAGTATTTATGAGTAAGGTTTTCTGTTACCTGACCAGAGTTTCATTTTCTCTAGACCTTATCTTTATGTGCAGGGGATATGTACAGATTCCCAATGGCTGGAAATCCCTGAAACATTTATTATGTGTGTCCATATCCATCTCTCCACGTTGCTCTCTCTCCTCCTCTGCCTAATGGTGCATTTTAAGAACACTTTCTGGGTGTCGCTACCAAGGACATATTTACTACATGATGTTTAGGACGTATAACCCGGTAATATTTTAATTTTGCTCCTTCTTGCTGAGAATATTATCTTGATTTCTGAATCTGGAGTGTGTGTGCTTGAGAGTATGTGTTTCTTTGTATGTTTTATACCATTTTGGCACACATACAAAATGCCCCCAAACTGAAAGTGAACACATTTGATATAGGTGTTTTTTGATGTGTGCATTTTGAATAACATTCTCATTATTTAAACACGATTGTACAAGCTGGTTCACCCCTGCTCACTGACATTTGACGTAAAGATTTGAATTTAGGCATGAACGCAGCCGTTGGGGAGTATGCACATCAGAACTGATGTATGAATGCGTTACTTTGTGGGATTTTATTATATATAGTCTCCAGGACCATCTAGCCAATCCAAGGAGGGCTTAATCAGGCCCCATTAAAAGCTGGACTTAGGGCCATAATCCTAAACCACAGAATGACATTTATCTAAAGTAATTGTCTTGTGACTCCAGCACACTTCAGAAGTATTTGCTAATCTCACAAGCATACGGGATCAGGGAATTAAAAATAAGAAGCAGATCAGATAAATGTGATTCTGGAAGTGAAAATATGTTTGAGTTACTTGTTTATATATTTTAAAAGGAAAAATTTTAAGAAATAAATTTTATTAATACGAAGGCGTCATTGTTAGGCTTTAAAAGAGGATGAGACTAAGTCAGTATTAGCTATGAATTGCCGATTTGAATACCTTTCCATCTGTTTCATGTTGAGACATATGTATTCAGATTCTAGTGTACCCTGGAAGGCTTCAGTGCCACAGTGGGAAAATACCCCGTGCCAGAGAAAACTAGAAAGTCACATTTTGGAAAGAGGGAAGGAAAGCTTATCTGCTAACCTGACACTTCCTTGTATTTCTCATCCTAACCCAGCTCCCCTACACTCACATCTGGGAGAAACTGAAGGTTGCTGCAGTTTGGGGATTATATGTTTTGAACTGAGACAAACCTGAATTTGAGACATGGCTTCCCCCCCCCCCCCTAACTAGCTGGGTGAGTGTAGGTGTGCTGTTTCACACACCGGGCCTCTTTGTTTCCTTACCTGTGGAACAGGGATGATGTCCTTACCCCATCACTGTTAAAGATGCAAACAGGTACTGTGTGGACACTTCTGGATCAGAGCTTGACCCAAAGCCCCATAACTCAGAACGGCCATGGGGCAGTAGCCATGCCCAACACTGGCACAAGGAGGCCTCTGGGTGTTAAGAGGAACACTAGACTTCTGGCCACACGCTGAGGCTGCAGGGCAACCGCTGAACTTTGAGAGAGGACCGCCATATTACCTTCTTCATTTAAAGGATTCTCTTGTGATTTAAAAGACCTGTTTTAAGCCATAGTAGTGTCTCCTTCCTCATTCCCATTTATTACCTGTGCTTGAGATTTTCTTCTATAGTATTAGTCTTTTTAAAAATGTAACTTTTGTTTCATTTTAATTTCTTATTTTGTATTTTATGTCTTCCTTCTGATTTTGAATTGGCTTCGTTCTTCTATTTTACGGAATTGAGTTTTTGAGTGATTTGTTTCCAGTCTTTTTCTTTTTAAAAAGGAAATGCATTTCCCTGTGCAGCACAGGGAACTATATTCAATTTCTTGAATAACATATAATGGAAAAGAATCTGAAAAGAAAATATATATGTGTATGTATATTATAACTGAATCACTTTGCTGTACACCTGAAACTAACATTATAATCAACCACACTTTAATAAAAACTTTTTTAAAAGGAAATGCATTTCAAGCTATAAATTTCCAACAAGGCACTATAGCTATACTTCACAAGATACTTTTAAAAATACACTGTTGTTTATTTGTAGTAGACCATTTAAGCACATTTATATTTCTTTGAATTTCTGGTATATTTGGTATTTTCCATTTATCAGTGTTGTTGATTCTCCTGCTCCCCTACCAAACTTTCCTGCTGTCTGTTAGATTGCTAGGTCGGATTCTCTTTATTTCCTCTGTTGGTGTGGAAGCTACAAAATTCTATTTCTATTCTTTGTTACTAACCCAATGACTTTGACATGTATCCTTCACACACAAAGCTAGTGATCTTGTCTACCCTTCTCCTGAACTTAACTTCTTTAATTCTGATCTCTTTATCCTACTTTCTATGTTGTTTTGTTTAGAATTTTAATTTTTGTAACATCCCTATCAGTATTTTTTAAAGTTAATATTTATTTGGGTTTACCATCGTATTCACAGAGTTCTTTTCTTATGTTTGCTTCTGCTAAGATGGTCTGAATAGTTAAAATCTGTAAGCCATGGACTGTAACCAATCCAGACAGAGTCCTGACCAGTCAGAATGGGCGTGGCCGGGTATGCTGACCACACTGGCTAAGGGTCCACCGGATACTGCAGGACTACTTCCTGATGAAGTATAGTGTTCAATAGTTTCTTCAGTAAGAGTCTAGGAGTAGTAAGTTCTCTCATTCTTTTCATGTCTTAAAAGATCTCTGTCATGCTTCATTTTTGACTGATAACATAGCTGGGTATAGAATTCTATATTGACATTTCCTTTCCTTAGAATTTTGGTGGTATCTTCTTATGATTTTCTCACTTATATTATTGCTAATGAGCAGTCTGCTGTCAATTTATTTGTCCTTACTTTGCTAGTAATCTTTTCTCTCCAATAGGTTTTAATGATGTTTTCTTTCTCAATGATGATCTATAGTTTCATCTGGTTAAAATATCCATTTTTATTTGTTTGTTTATTTGTTTTAATTCTGCTTGGCTTGTAATATTTCTGGAATCTGAAGATTCATGCCATTTATCAATTCTGGAAATTCCTTCAGCTTTAATCTCTTCAAATATTGTCTGTCTCATTGTCTTCTTCCAGGGTCCCTATTAAAAATGCTTTGGAATTTGTTATTCTTTTCTCTGTTTCTCCTAACTTCTCTTCCACGGTGTCTGACTCTACTCTGTTGCACTCTGGTGATTCATCATATCAGCATTTTTCTTCACTCTTCCTATTTCTTCTGTGTCTAGTCTGAAGTTTGTTACATTTTTTGTTTGTTTGAGGTCAGTTTCAGGGGATTCTGGCACTCTGCTCTCATTTTACAGCCCATGATGGTCTTTGGTCTATGTGAGATTCTTTCCCCTTTTGTTCTGTTTATTTCCTTTTATTCCTATTGTCCACTCCCTCTAGGATCCCCCCCATTTGAAGTGTGCTAGTGTGTTGAATGCATTTTTGTATATATTTTTGTATTGTTGGTTGTGCAAATGTTGGTTTTAATTTACATTTGCATAATCAAATGGTGTAAAACATCTTTCAATTTTCATGAGCACTGTGTGTTTGGAATTCTTCCACATTGCTGTGTGTAAATTAAATCTTCAAGATCCCACCACCACAAATATTACTACAATTAATATCCTTGTATTTGTCCCTTTCTGGACCCATGTTAGAGTTTCTTTCTCTAAATAGAAGATGATTTGACTAAATATTACCAGACTGTTCAGCACCATGACTGCATTAGCCTGCACTCTTTTTTTGCATGAGGATTCTCGTATTTGTATATTTTTGCTAGCACTGGGAAATATCTGGTTTTCTAATTTTTGATAGATGAAAAGCTCAAATTTTTGATAAATGAATATCTAATTATTTTAATTATTATTTTTATAATAACTAAAAATTTTTAGGATTTATTTATATTTATTTGAACCTTATGGGTTTTCTCTTCTAAAAATTGATGATTTATAGCCTTTGTTATGTTACATTGATGTTTCCATCTGTTTCTTTTGATTTTCAGGAGTTTTATGTATATTCTATGAAGTTTTTTGATTTTGTACATTAAAATATCTTCTCCTATCCTGTTACTATTTTAACTTTCTCCATGGTCTCCTGCATTAAACTGAAGTCCTTAGTTTTTCTTATTTATTTTTTTGGGTTATAATTATATACAATAAAATGCACTGATGACAATTTTCCAACTTAATGTGTTTTGCCATTTAAATACACTCATGTTAACACCACCCAAAACAAGATGTAGAATGTTTCAAATCACCACAGAAAGTTCCCTTGTTCCTATTACCAGTCACACCTCACTTGTCAAACCGCTTTTTATTTCTGTCAACACAAAGTAATTTTACCTATTTCTGGGCTTCATATAAATAGAATTAAGCTGTATCCTTCTTTGGTAACTAGCTTCCTTTTCTCAGTATAATACTTATGAAATTCACACATGTTGTTACCAGCTTTAGAAGTTTGTTCTTTTCTTAAAAAGAAAGAAAAAAACTCCCATTCTCCTGATGCCAGACTTTTAGGCTTTTTCCAGTCTTTGACTAATATGAGAAAGATTGCTATGAATATTTTTGTGGACATATGGTAGTATTTCTCTTGGGTAAATACTAGGTGTGGATTACGTGTTTAATTTTGTAAGAAACTTCAAAAAGGTACCACTTAAACTCTTCCAAAATTGTGTGATAGTTCTTACTGCTCCACATTGTCACCAACTTTTATGACACTATTTATAACTTAACCATTCCAGTGTGTATGAAATGGTATTTTATTATGGTTTTATTTTGCATATACATAATTACTAGTGATGCTGTTGCATGCACTTATTGGCTATAGTACATCTTCTTCTGTGAAGTAACTGTTCATGTATTTTACCTAATTTGTATTGGGCTGTTTGTCTTACTACTAAGTTGTAAGAGTTCTTTATATTTTTTGGAGATGAATCAGTTGTCAGGTATAATATTTTGTTTCCTGTTTGTAGCCTGCCTCACTATGTATTTGAGGTGAGAGTGGGTCAGATGACCTGACCATGTATTTTATTAATGGTGCTTTTCAGTTAGCAAATTTTAAAAAATTGATGAACTCTAACTCTTTGATTTCTTTTTTCTTTTTTATGATTAGTGCCTTTTGTCTGTCTAACAAAAATATTTGCTTATCTTAAGGATTGTAAACATATTCCTCTATGTTTTGCATCAGAAATATATGGTTACAGCTTTTACATTTAAGTCTTAATGATCCATTTTTAATTAATTTTTACATAAAAAGTAAGGTAGGATTCAAGGTTCATTTTCCTCCATCTGTTTATCTGATTGTTACTGAATTATCTGTGAAAAAGACTTTCCTCCTCCTCACCCATTTAATCAACTTTGCATCTTAGTTAAAAAAATAATAATCATATGTGTGTGGATCTTTATTCTGTTTCATGGATTTATTTGTCTATACTCGTCAACTCCACACTGTTTTAATTATGTGTGGTTGGTCTAAACATCAAATCATGGAACTTTTTTTTTTTGGAGTGGTTTGGCCTATCCTGTCTTGATTACTAAAGCTTTATTGCAGTATTAAAAATCAGGTACTATAAGTGATTTTCTTTTTTGAGGTTGCTTTGACTTTTTGATTTTATTTTCTTGCTGTATTGCACTAGCTAGGACTTCTAGTACAATGTTGGATTAGAATGTGAATAAAAGTGATGTGTGAACAACTTTGTCTTGTTCCCAATCATAAGGAGAAAATGTTTAATAATTCAGTATTAGATATAAAATTATTTACATGTTTTCTATAAATGCCCCTTATCACATTATGGAAGTTTCCTCCTATTCTAAGTTTTCTGAGAGTTTTATGGGGTTCATTTTGTCAATTTTTTTTCTGTGTATATTGAGATAATTATATAAATTTTTTCTTTTATTCTGTTGATATGAATTATTTTGATTAATTTTTTGATTCCTAAACTGTTTTTGTATTTCTGGGATAAACTCTACTTGGTCATGATGTATTATTATTTTTATGTTTATGGCATTCAATTGCTAATATTTTAATGATTTTTGTCTATATGTTCATGATGTATATTGTTTACTATTTTTATCTTATAATATCTTTGTCAGCTTTTAATAGCAGACAGAAATAGCCTCAGAAAATTATTTGGGAAATAATCCTCCTGTCTTTATTTTCTAAAATAAATTTGTGAAGATTGGTATCTGATATTCTTCCTCAAATTTGACATCTGGATTGCAGGTTTTTTTTTTTTTTTTTCTTTTTTGTTTTGTTTTCATGGGAAGACGTCTGATGATAAGTAATTTATTTAATGGATGTTGGGCTATTTAGATTTTCTTTCTTCTTGTGTCAGTTGTGGTAAGATGTGATTTTCAAGGAATTTGTCCATTTTATGTAAGTGGTCATAATTATTGGCATAAAATTGTTTAGAATATTCTCTGATTACTTTTTAAATACCTGTAGGATATGGAGAGATGTTGCATCCTTCATTCCTAATATGGGTAATTTTCTCTCTCTCTTTTTTTTCCCTTTGGACAGTTTTGCTAGAGTCTTATCAATTTTATTAATCTTTTTAGAAAACTAACTTTTCAGATTGTTGATTTACTGAACTTTTTATCTGTTTTTAGTTTATTAATTTCTCTATAGTTTTGGTTGTTTCCTTTATTCTATTTTAGCTTGTTAAGATAGAAGCCTAGATTTTTAATTTTATACCTTTTTTTTTCTTTTTGAACAGTTAAAGCTATAAACTGCCCTATAAGAACCTCTTTCTCTGTATTCCACACATTTTGATATATTGTATTTTCATTGTCATTCAATCCAGAATATTTTCTGTTTTCCCTCATGGATTCTGCAGGCCATCACCTGTTTAGCAATACATTGTTTAATTTCCAACTAATTGAGTATTTTTAAAGCTATTCTATTACTATCATTTCAATTTTAATTTTGTTTTCAGAGAACATAGCTTCAATGACTATTCTTTGAATATTTTGAGGATTTTTTTAATGTCAAAGAATATGATTTTTCTTTCTTAATATTTCATGTGCTCTTGTTAAGAATCTGTGTTATATAATTGTTGAGTGGAGTGTTCTTTAAATGTTTATTGTGTTAAATTGGTTTATAGTGTTAACCAAATATTCAAATTTTTTTCAATTTTTTTTCTACTTGTTTTATCAGTCATAAGGAGAGGCATTTAAAATCTCCCATTAAGAATTTGAGCTTTTTTTTAATCTGTCAACTTTTGCATCATGTTTTAGCTATTTTGTTAGGTGCATATAAAGTTAGGTTTGTTATTCATTCTTGGTGGAGTGACTCTTAATAATATGAAATACTCCTCTCTATCTCTGATGCTACATTTGTCTTGAATTATACTATGTCTGGTATAAACAAAGCCATCTAGATTTATGATGCACAGTGGCTGGATAGTATGTTGTTTTTAAACATTTTATTTTCAGCCATCTGTTTCTTTACATTCTAAATGTACTTCTTGTAGAATGAATACATTTGGATTTTGCTTTTTTAACTAGTCTTTAAGTGGTGTTTAGTTTATTCATATTTAATGTAATTATCAATATACTTGTGTTTAGATCTTTCATCTTGGTATATGTTTCTTATTTTAATCTCCTGCCTTATTTTAAATGACCAAGTAATTATTTAATTCTATTAACTTTTTAAATGTCATTTTTATATAAGTTTTTAGAGGTTGCTAGAAATTAAAATATGTGTCTTTAACTTACCAGAGTCCGATTTCCAATTATATCAAACTCTATACAAAATGTAGGAACTTCATGATTGTAAATATAAATCCATTTATTCCCCTCCCACTTTTTGTGCTCTTTTATTCTTCTGTGTTCTATGAACCAGTAAACTCCACAACATGTTGTTACTACTTTTACTCAAACAGTTGCAGCTTTAATCTGTATATGTTATATATATATACACACATATATATGTTTATCTACCTATAAATATGTTATATATATTACACAAACATAGATATGTATCTGTACAAACACACACATAAAAAAGATAGTAAATAGATCATTTATTTTTACCTATATATTGTTCTTTCTGTGGTTTTCTTTTTTTATCTGCAGACTTGTGCGTCTATCTGGAGTCATAGTCTTCACCCTGAAGTTTTTTTTACATTATTTTTAAAAGATTTATCATGTTTGTGGTTTGCTGAGCTTCTTGGATATGTATATTGATGTATTTCATCAATTTAAAATGTAGTGACTGTTGTCTCAAAATATTTTTTTCTCCTACGTCTTTCTTCTCTCCTTCTGGGACTCCAATTTTTTTTTGCATTGCTTGATTGAATGCTTTGCCTTATTTTATTTTACTTTTAATTCTCTTTACTTTTTTATTTCTCTGTCTAGATGGTGTCTATTGAGCTGCCTTTGATTTCACCGATTCTTTTCTTTGCTGGGTCCAGTCTGCTAATCAGCCTATCAACTCTTCTTCCTCTCTGACATCACATAATTCCACTCTGATAGTTCCGTTTGATTTTCGTTTTTACACTTTCCATTTATGTGGTGAAATTCATCATCTACTTCTTACTGGTTGTCAGCATCTTCCTCGAGATCCTTCATCACAGATACTTTAGAATCTCTGAGTGATAATTCAAACATCTGGGTCATTGCCATATTTGTTTCCATGAACTATTTCCTTTTGTAAATGTCAGCCTCTTTTTCTCATTTCTTTGTGTATCTTGTGGGTTTTTTTTTATTTTTTATGCTAAATTTTGTCCCTTTGGGGTAAAGGGATATTTACCTCTTGGAGGGACATGCCCCCTGTCAGGCTGATGGTGCAAGGCTGCATCAATTTCACACGTAGCTGAGTTGTTCCTGAACTCTGTTGCAGAGTTGGAATCTGAAGTTAGATTCAGTTCACTACAAACGTCACATGTTATGAAGGTGAGGTTGAAACTTTGCCTTCAGAGGGCTTAGGATCTGTGCACTAGCAAGACTCTTTAGATCTCTTTGTGCTTTATGGGGCCAGCCACAAGCTTTCCAAACCATAGGAATGCTCTTTCTGCCACAGAGCCATCCTGTCAGCATTCTGAGTTTCTGGTGCATTCTTTATTCTCTAGATCTATGCATGGCTCTCTGCACCTGAGCGCATCTCTGCCTCTGGCTCTGCCCTCAACCTTTGTACTTGGTGAACATCCAGTGATCTTCGTAGGAATCTCATCTCAGTTCTTCCACGCTTCTCCCACCTTTAGGCAACAATTTTGTTCGCTAAATGTATTCTTGCCTCCTTACTTTCCTATCATAAACTTCCTTTGGCTATGTATTAATTATGTGATAAGAAATATCCTATGTTTTGTTATTGTTGTATTAAAATGTATGATATCTTGCTATATTGATATCTTAAACCCAGTTTGGGGGAAAGAGGGAGGCATAAAAAACAAAGAAGCAAATAAATGGGGAAAAATGTCCAAGTTTCTTAAACCTTACCTAAATAGATCATTTCTCACTTAAACAGAAGCTTATGAAAGAAACTATATAGCTCTGGTGCTAGGTGAGTGTGCCAGTCAGGGTCCACTACAGAAGCAGAACCTGTAGGAGATGGATAGGTGATGGACAGACAGAGATGCATTTCAGGGGATTAGGCTCACACAGTTATGGAGCTGCAGTGGGTAAGTCTGAAGTCCTTAGGGTAAGCCATCGGGGCAGGCTGGGAACTGGGGCAGGAGCTGATGCTGCAGTCTACAGGGAAAATGTCTTCTTTCTCAGGGAAAGCCCATTTCTACTTTAAGGTCTTTTCACTGATAAGATGATGCTGACTCAGATTATCCAGGGTCATCTCCTTTACGTAAACAAGTCAGCCAACTGCTGATGTTTACTGTACCTGCAGAGTACCTTTTTGGCAACTCCTAGACTAGTGTTTGGCTGAATATATGGGTGCTACAGCCCAGCTCCAAATTGACACATAAAACTGGCTGTCTTGATAGGTAAGGGTATATTCTACAACGGGGTACAGTACGTGTGAAGTCATGAACCTTGTGTAAGGGAGAAAATGAAAGGGTTCCTCATCTGTTCATCATTCCACAGAAATTCATGCTGGGCTGAGTACTGTGGACAGGGCATAGGGCTGGGAATTGGGGACCCTCTCTGTGTATCGTGACTCTCCTTTCTTATAAGCCTGAGAGAAATCCTACTAAGCAGGGGGATAAACATTCTGTCTGGGTTTAGGTATCAGCTGCTACTGGAATATTCTGAGAGAGCCAGCAGCCCAGCACCTGGAGACCCCCAGGCCCATGGGAAGGTGCAGTCCCTTCTGTCAGGGGGAGAAGCCTTACTCAGATACAGCCCTTATGCCAGCAGGAGGGGGCCCTGCTTCCAGTTGGCCCACTGTCCTGAGTGAACCCCCAGGGCCACTCTCAGATTATTCTGCTCACTGCACCAGAACAGTCTATAGGGTATACATCAGAATGTTAACAGAAGGCGTTTTGTTTTGGCAAGCTATGATTATGTGATCATGGTTCATTTTTTTTCCTACCTTTATTTACAGAAGTTTTTACAATGTGAATATATTAATTTTATAATAAAAAACAATACAACTATTAGCATTTTGAACGAAAATGGAAATGGGTTTATATTCCTTGAGGAAGAAAATAGAATTCTTAACATTTGTTTCTTTTCCATAAGTCCACCTGTAATTCCTGTGAGCTTCTCCCTCAGTGTCCATCCTGGAGTGTCTGGGGATCACAGTGGTCCATGGGGACAACAAAGAATGCTCTAAACCTCGAGAGCTCCCCTTTGTGGGGAACGGGATACCTTGTACATACAGGGTATTGGAAATGGTTAATCCAAAGTTGGTGTCTTTTTTTTTTTAAAAAAAACTAGACCAGCCAACCTTAAAGAAAAAAAATTGAATCATATCCTAAAACACCTTGTTCCCTAATAAATTTAGCTCAGTAACTTTGCTAATATGCTCTCTGTTCTTTTTGCTTTATAAGAAACTG
Organism: Camelus ferus; assembly: GCF_009834535.1. Lineage (NCBI taxonomy): Eukaryota > Metazoa > Chordata > Mammalia > Artiodactyla > Camelidae > Camelus > Camelus ferus. The sequence continues at coordinate 4,757,209 of NC_045696.1, forward strand.
TCAGATTGGTATAAAATTTAGATAAGAAATTCTGGCACATAAGAATTTGAAAGGGGAAACAAAGGGTGGGACACACGCATTCTGCATCCCTTGCTGAACACTTTAGTTAGATATAGTTTGTATAGCAGAAGGGAAAAGATGAACAGACAGAAAAAATATTAGGCTACACTACCAGGAATGCTAGATCAAGAGTTGCAGTTTCGTAGGGAAAAAATCCTCATAGAAAATAACAAAAATATCCTAAAGTCTGAATTTTAACGTTTTTCAAACCAGTTTCTGATAATTCTCGAATGATTCAATTTAACAGGTAATACTCACCTAGTGCTTGCGTTGTGCCTGACACTAACCTAGGTGTCAGGAATAATAGTACAACAGTGAATGAAACATGCTAATGCTTGCCCTTGTAGAGCTAATGTTCCAGTGAGGAGGGTCAGGTGACGGTCACAACACATAAGTCAGTTATGAAGTATGTTAAAAGTGATAATTAAAGAAGGCAGAGTTGAGGAGGAGAAGTGGGCTGTAAAGTGAGAATTATCATAAGAGAAAATACAAAGGTGCTACTTGATCCTTTCCCTGAAGTGGGACCTGTTTGGTTTAGCCCACTTTGTCGTGGGTAACTGACGAAAATGGCTCCAATTTCATGATATTTACTTAGTCTGAATGATCCAGTTTGGTCTTAGGAGTAAACAATGAGAGACTTCTGTGATCTCGCCACTCAGTGTTCACTGGCCTGCAGAGTGGATTACATTTTTCTTGCTCTTTGATGGAGAGAGGAGAAGCAGAAACAAGAGCCCTGGTTGTGTCTTAGCAACAAAGACACGTGGCATGAAGAAGTGCATGGCTTTGTGCAAGGGCTGTGCCATTATGGTTGTTGAAAGACTGGACTGCTGGCCTGAGCGACCCCGAAGCCTGGCCGACTTACCGGCTAACGCAGTAGGCACAGTGTCTAGGGCCACAATAATTTTAGGAGCCCATGAAAGTGTTTTAATTTTTTTTAAATCAGAAGAAAAAAATGAACCTATTCTAGCCCAGACTGCATTTGTCTTTCTACTGCCAGTCATAAAATATAATTTTTAACAGTTTTCACGGAGGAAAGACCCATGAATGTCTTAATGTGGCACTACCCACAGCCCTGTGCCTTTCACAGTAATATTGCCAACACCCCCTCCTTCTGTTTTGTTACTATTTGGCATTTCTCCTTCACACTGAAGGAAAGATGCTTATGCATATAGAATGGGGGCATCAACCTGCACTCATGCCTTCTCATGCACCATAAAGAGATGCCTACGGAGGAGCACTGAGGCCAACTGTCACCTTGCACAGTGCCCAGCGCCAGGCAGCACTGGCATGCATGTCTCTTAAATGAGTGAATAATTGAGTGAATGAATGAATGCTTGAGCTAATGAATGAGTAAATACTTCTGTGAATGATTAAGTGAATTAATAAATTCTTAAGTGAATAAATGAGTGGATGAGTGCTTGAGTGAATGAATGGATGAGTGAATGAATGGATGCCTGTGGTGGTGGTGATGATGTTATTTCCTTTTCTCTTTCACTGACTGCTTTTTGTTTCAGAGAAATGTGGCACCAACCCCACTGAATATTTCAAACAATGAGGTTGTTTTAAAAGCATTCTGTACCACACCATGCCTGCTGCCTTGAACCAAAGGGAGAATTAGAAATAATTTGGAACTCAGATAAAGATAAACTTGCTAAATCCAGTCCTTGATAAATTCAAGTTACTTTTGAGCAGTGAAGACTGTATTGGGTGGTGAGCATCAGGGTGGAAAGCCAAATCATGATAAACTTGATTCTTGAGAATCACTGACCCCCTAGAGAGACTTAAACCATTTAGGTGCCATTGAGGGTCACAGGTCCAGCCATCGCCATCTTTTTTTTTTTTTTTTTAATTGAAGTATAGTCAGTTACATTGTGTCCATTTCTGGTGAGTAGCACAATGTCCCAGTCTTTTAATGTAGAGCAGTTTACATGGGATTCCCTTGATGATGTTATTGAGGTTCCATCATATTTTCATCTTTTCCCTTGCCTGTGCGATGAAGTGTTAAGCATATGTTGGGCTGTGGCATCCTGCCACCACCTCAGAAAATATTCTCAGACAGGCCTGGCTCTTCCAGAGCTGCAGTGTTCCGGCATCAACGGTGCCAAATGCTTCTGCACCGTCTCCTGAAGCACATGCTTACGGTAGGCTAATTGGAAAACCCTGAACCATGAAATTTAGGACAATAATAACATGTGTGAAAGTGGGAAAAGGATGAAAGCTAAATGGTCCATTTAGCAGAGGGGAAATAGAACTGGGCTTAAATCGGGACTTAAATGTCTACCCTCTCAGTTTGAGAATTCACATTTCAGCTTTATTTATGCCTCTTTTCATGAAGCTTCTGTTAGCGGGCAAGCAAAGTTTACATAAAAGGATGCATATTTGTCGGTGTGTGTGTATCGGGAGTGGGGGACGGGCACATGTGGAAATGACAGGAGATATAGTGGTCCAGTTTTCCAGTGAAAGGCTGGGGGTTTGGAGGAAGATCTTTATGGATCCCTAACTGTAGCTGAAATTGAGTCATTAGGAACTATCTCCCCTCTCTTAAAGTTGAATCTTGCCTTTTTACATAATGTTAAAGAAAAATGTGGACAGGAACCATGAGCCCTTCCACAGAGAGGGAGTCTGGCTGCTGCCTTTGTACATCTTGAAGACCTCAAGGCACTGACTGCAAACATATGAGAGTTGATGATAATTCAGAAGCCATTTATAACGTAGGGACAACAATTGAGCTTTGTGGAAATAAATTCCAGTTTAAATCTGATATGTTACTTATCCTGGCTGTTCCTCTTGTAGGACTTATCTCTATGGCGACAGTCGTGAGCCTTCTCCATAGCACATTAGCATCTTAGCATTCTTTTGTTGGGATTGACATCAATCAGATGTCTGAAATCCTGGATGGTCTGGAGCCAGTTCAAAGACCCAGGACCCCCACTCTGACCACTGAGAGTTTATCTTGTAGCTACAGATGGCTTCTTCTCGTTTCTATGAGAGTAGACCTTCCTCTTTGTTCTGTTCTCCAAGTTACAGTGTCTTCTTAACTAATTGCCCCAGATGCTGCCAAATTGTTAGGTGATAGAGGCTTCACTGGCCACATGGGTCATTCAGACATAGATGTCCAGCATCCCTGGGGCATGGCCTGTCCCAAGAAGAGAAGCCTGTACCTTGGCTGGCAGAGGAGAGCATGTGGGCAAAAGCTACAGTCTTGTGTCTTTACTTGGTAGTCTCAGCAGCATTATTACCTTAAAGTATTATTGAAGAGGTACCACCTTGGGGTAATGTGCTTGGGGGAAGCAGCATTCTCTCTGTACCCTACCCCTGCCCATCCGAAACCCTGCCTCCCTCCCCTCCAGCTTCCAGGTACCCATCCTGGGTGCAGGGAAAGAAACTAGATCAATACAGTGCATTTTGTAGGCACACCAATTTTCCTTAATGCAAGATAATTTCTCATGCTAATTCTGTATTAGAAAAAACTGGCACATACTATGGATAAAACGTGGTTTCACACATTTTTGCGTCAGACACAAACTTCAAGAAATTTGGTATCTGCAAGAGGACACTTGAGGATCTGGCCTGGTCAGTTTCCTGTCACTATTTCAAAGCTGTGAGTCTGTTACGGTGTTTCAGGCTGTGTCTTCACCTCTCTCTCTCCTCTTCTGCCAAAGTCAGTCCTCTCCTTTTCTCAGTGTGTCAGGGCTTCTGTTCTTCAGACCGCTGTCCACCCACCTTTCAGCTTCTGCCTGCTCCCTGTCTGCTGATACCTTTGCAGGTCAACCATGGAAGCTCCCCAGGCGGAGGGTCTCGCAGGGCACAGCCCTCCCCTACAGGCCAGCCTCAGGACCAAACAGCTGTGGCAGGAAGGTGAGTCTTGTAGGACAAAGCATGACCCTTCAGGACAGAGACCTGGGGGGACAGGATCAGGGAGCTTTTCAGAGCTTCTCAGACAGGGCCATGGGGGCCTAGGGGCCCCGCTGCATGGTCTGACCTGCAGTCAGCTCCCCCTTTCTCTCCTTAGGGGCCATTTCTCTCTCTCTCTCTGTCTTCTGTGCAGTTTTTAACTCAACCCTTCTTTCACCTGCTGCTGTAGGCTATGGAGCTCACCTTAAAATAAGGCTTGAGAACCATACAGATGCTCCTGTTTACCATGAAAACCACAGAGGGTTACATGCAGAGGAGACAGGAGAGCTTCCTTGAGTGGAGATAATGCGGGAGGCTGAGTGCAGCCCAGTGTTTGGGGGTCTGGCCTTGGGAAATGGATAAACCAGGATTGTATCTGCAGGCATGAGTTTGGCTAATTTATTCAACCCCTTTGAGGTTATTTCCAGAAGAGAGACAAGAAAGAATGCAGTGATTAAAAGAAATAACAAGACCAGTTGCTCTCAACACTAAGTCTAACTACCCTTTTGATAACAAATATTTTGGAAAAACTCTCAACTTACTGAAGTGAAATTTATAAGTAATATTTCCCACCTGCCCACATACCTGGTCTGCATTTCTGGGTGTCTCATCAACAGGGATTCAGCGTGGAGGGGCAAACCTCCAGCCTCTTGTGCTTGAGCATGTATGTAGTGAAACACATATTTTATTAAAAACTGGTTTTTGTGAATCCTGTCTTTAGATGATTATTAATTCAACATATTGAGTTTTTAATAGCTTTATTCAGGCTGAAATTACATATCATTAAATTCACCCATTTTACATGTACAATTTAATGTTTAGTATATTTACAGAGTTATGAAACCTCAACCAAAATCTAATTTTGAAACATTTCCATTAACCCATAAAGAAAACCCACCACGCCATGAGCAGTCATTCCACATTTCTGCCCCAACCTTAGGCAACCTCTAATCTACTTTCTGTTGTTTTTTATATCTGTTGATTTTCACTTATCATAATGCTTTTGAAATTGTGGCAGTACTTTGTTCCTTTTTATTGTTAAAAAATATTTCCCATGTGGATATGTCGCCTTTTGTTTAGCCATTCATGAGTCATAAGTGATGATGCTACAAATACCTGTACAGGAGACCCTTACAAATGTTCAGTCACTGCGTGGTTAGGAAAGTGATACCGGTTTTTATTTTCAAGAGTACCGTTGGTGTCTCTAAATGGGTGAATGACCCTAGTGAAGTTCTGAGCTACAAAAACATATTGCCTTCCTTTAGCTGACAGAGTAGTCACATTCTTGAAAATTTCAGTACACTTTAGAACTGGGTACAAAAAATACTCGTAAGCTAAATAGAATTAGACTGTAGGTTCTGATAATGATAAACAGGTTCCTCATCTATGTTAACATACAAAAGGCTTGTGAGACTCGGGGATGGTTATTCACTATGTGGGGTTGGCCTGCATACTTAGGGCCTCTGGAATCCCTGCGTCTCCCTCCACTGGGCTCCAGTCATAAGGGAACACACAATCCCCACAGGTTTTCAGAGTCGCCTTGAACATGGAACCTCCCCCCACCTTTTTAAAAAATTTCTTATTGACATATAGTCAGTTTACAATATTGTGTCAATTTCTGGTGTATAGCATGATGGAAACTCCTCAGTGACACTGTGCAGACAGGACCGACAAAGTCGGACGTTCACTGGCTGTTTATGTGTGTCAGTCATCACACTCCTGTTGGGCAGGCTCCCTCCGCGGTGTCTGGGCAACAGTCCCGGGAACTAGGGCAGCCTCGGAGAGGGGAGCAAAGTGGCCCACAGCCACCTGGACTGTAGGAGGCATGGCTGGGAGGTACTCAGTACCCTCCCCAAGGCTGTGCCCCAAAACAGGACAAAGAAGAGCCGGAGACGCTGATAGAAAAGTAGCAGGAAGAGGGTGGTGGGAGGAGCACTGAATAAATACAACAGCCCCGCCTGTCCACTCTAGCTTATCTGTGTGTTCCCCCAGATTTACTCTGAAGATTAAGTACTCGGCTTCCGGGAAGAACCTGGATAAAACAGACTTACCGTTGTTTTCATTTCTGCTCTTCATGAGAAAATTCGTGCTTGATAATTTTTTTTCCTGCAGATGGTCTGTTTTGACACTAAAGCCCTTTGTCCCCAGTGTGGTAACTGTATGCTTCTCTCCAAAACAAATTTGGGGAAAAACTGCCAAAAATATTTTATGGTGATTTCTTTTTCCATATTTGGGAAGCCTGACCCAATGCATGTATTGCCGTAATGATTAAATTTAACGACGGGGAGAGAGTAGGTGTCTCATTAATTGATGAGGAGAAAGGCTGAGGCTCAGAGAGTTCCGGTCCTGGTCTCAGGCAGTGACTGAGCCTTAAAATCACACTTTCAGCTTTTTATTCTGGACTACCCCTGCCACTTCTCCATTACAATGCACTTTTATAGGACGCATTTTTTGTTGTTGTTTTAGTTTTCATGATTTTATAGCTTTGCTTCCAAACATGTGACTGAAACCATGAGTTACTAAACCAGCTGTAGGTTTTCATTCACTGACATTTTATAAAACATATATAGTATATATGTTTTTCAAAAACAAGGTAACAGCATTGATCTGGTAGACCTTTGCCAACTCCTAGATTGGTTTTTCATTTCCTCACTACCATGTGCTTGTAGATTGCATGACTTCGGGTAACTTTAAGTAGGGTGACTAACTGACCAGGTCATCCAGGGACAGAGGGGTAATCAGGATGAATGACTTTCAGCATAAAAACCTGGACAATCCTGGGCAAACCGGGCAGGTTAGTCACCCTCCAAGTTGTTTCAATTTGCAAGTATTTCCTGGCAGTGTTGCCACTTTGTGATGCAGCTGCCCCCCTGACAGTGGCCTCCTCCTCTCTGTGTGAGCTTTACTGCGGAAGGAGTCAGCCTGCCTCATGCCCATCAGCCACTGCCTCTGTCAGCCAGAATCCAGACATGCTTTTTTTTAGCATCTCCCTCCTGTCCACTGAGTTTCTGTGTGTGGACTGCCGAAGTCCCACCACTGTCACCTCCATGGTCCTTTTTCTAGGGCAGGTTCTGTGTGTATTGTGGTGACAGCTCCCTTCCCTTTACCCTTTTAAGGCTCTCCGGGTGACCTCCAGCAGCACCGGGTGGTAAAACACAAGACTTTGGCTTTCCACACGCAGACACACGGTGGAGCGCCGGCTTAGGATCTGTATAATTTTGTGTAATTATATTCAATTGCTCACTCAATCTCTGATGACTTTCTAATGAGCTGTTATTTGCAGAGGTAGTAGAAAAATCAGTTCAGGAAGAGATGATGTTGTGAAGGAAATAAATAGGAAAGTGATGAGTGAGGGGGGGAGGGCTTAGAGGCGAACACAGCTCTCAGCTTTCTCTGAGGCTGTGCTCGTCTGGGGAGGGAGCCACTACGTGATGCTGTGAGGACCCCAAAAAGAGGGAGATTATGTCACAGGAGTTGAACACACCCCTCATTAAGTGAGGCCAATATGTGGGGAAAGTCAGTAAAATGGGCAGATGGCCAGGTTTGTTTAGTTTCTGAAGAAGTCAGAGGAGCCTTTTTATTTAAAGACTTTATATTTCTGAGCAGTTTTAGGTTCACTCAAAATTAAGAAGGAGAAGTAGAAGGTACGGAGGGGAAGGTACAGAGAATTTCCATATACTCTCTGCTCCGACACACACCCAGCCTCCCCCAGGGTCAACGTCCCCATTAAAGTGGTGCATTTGTTACAATCCGTGAACCTACATCAGTTCATCATTGTCCTCCAGAGTCCGTAGTTTACATCCGGGTTCTCTCTTGGTGCTGTAATTTCTGTAGGTTTGGAAAATTGTACAATGACATGTTTCTACCATTACAGTACCCAAAAAAATCATTTCAGTGTCCTAAAATCCTCTGTTAACCGTTTCATTCCCTCCCTTCCCTCACCCCCAGCTGTTGGCAACCACTAATCTTTTTACTCTCTCTGTAATTTTGCCTTTTCCAGAATGTCATGGAGTTGGAATCATCCAGTTCATGGTCTTTTCAGATTGGTTTCTTTCATTTAATAATATGCATTTAAGTTTCATATCTGTCTTTTCACGGCTTGATAGTTTCCTTTTTATCACTGATTAATACGTCCATTGTCTGGATGTACCAGTTTATTTATCCCTTCAAGCTGAAGGATATCTTGATTACTTCTAAGATTTGGCAACTATAATTGAAGTCCCTTTTAAATAATGAAAAGTATGTAAAATGAACAGTTTAAAAAGTGAAATATGCCTAGATGTTGTTTTAAAAAATCAAAATATACACAAAGGGCTCCCAAATCGAGGCTCCCTTAGTACTTTTACTACTAGTTCTGTTAATTTCTGAAGCAATTTCAGTAACTGCCTGTATATGCCTTCTCGTCTCCAAAAATGGAATCAACTACTTTGTCCATTTGCTTTGGTCATTACTCTATTTCATGAAAGAGTGTCATTGTGAGATCTGGGATTTTGAACTAAAATTTGGAAAAAAGAGAGAAAGAAAAGAAGACTATTTCCCTGTGACAGTCCTCCACAAATCCCATGTTTTACTAAGATGTAAACCATTTAAAGAAAAGCCAGAGGAAATAGAGGAAATGAGGTGTCATTTCACCAAACAAAAGTTGAAGGCTGACCATATAAATGGTCTCCAATAGCAGCCCTGAAAGCAGTGATCTGTCACTGTGTAAACAGAGCTAGCTGAAACAGACTTAAATAAAAACAGGGTGGTTTACGTTCTTCCTACGAACTTTCTGCCTGTGAGAAAATGAATGACATGTATTTAACATGTGCATGAGAACACACTTTCTGTAGATTGTACTTTCTGGGGATTTGTGTACCCCTGAAAAGAACTGTTGTGTGTGGAATATGTTGTCACAAGGGAGTGCTGAGTACATGCATATTTAGTCTGAACGACTAAACGGTTTCCAACAAGGGTTCCATTTTTGACTAGTTATCACCACCTTTAGCTCAGGTCATGAGGCAGGTATGGAAATGAGGGTCACCCCGCCTAGGCTACAGACCATCATCTCCTTATCAATCCAAAATCTGAATCCTTAGCTATTATACTCTGCCATTCAATCTACTGTTGGCAGCGTCAAAGTTGGCTATTGCAGATTTTTCTTTCTTTCCCCAAAGAAGCATTTATCAGTGTTTGTCAACCCCTGACACCTAGTGTAATCCCCACAAACAGTGAGGACTTAGTATAAGATTAACAGTGGGAGACTGAAAACGCTCATGTCTTCACCTGGTTCAGCATGGGACAGATGTCAGCCTCAAGGTGCTTGTGGCTAGTCACAGAAACATGGGGTCATGGAATTTGGAGCTAGCCAGGGATTTCCAGATGGCACCCTCCAGCTCCCCACCCAAAGCAGGAGTCCCTGGAAGAGCCCTTTGGCCTTCCTGACTGCTTTTTTTCCAGTCCTGCTCTGAGGTTTTCCAGGCACGTCCTACTTCACAGGCACCTTATTCCATTGATGCACATAGGAGCCTTCCGTGTGTTGAGGCGACGTATGTGAACTCACGGGGAAGCCTGCCACGTGGTTGTGACACCTTCTCATCTTACTGTTCCAAGAGCAATAGTGGATGAGAATTTGGCCAAAGTGTTGAGTCTAAAAAGCAGAAAATTTTGAAAGCAGAAATACAGCCTTTATAGGGAGTGACAAGGTGCTAGAGAATCTTTGTGCTGCTCCATTTCAGGAGTAATAAGATGACTTTCATATGACTTGTATGTCTTGAACCATTGATATTTTATACTTGCAAAATTTTATCTGTTGTGTAAATGAGATCCTCAGGCCCCAGAACTACAACATGGACTTCTAATGAGTTCTGCTTCTTCACCCTCATGTGGGGAATTTTCATCGTTTTCTATAATGGGCACTTCCTACTGATACCCCTACACACACCCAAAGATACCAACTTACAGGGCTGTCTGTACTTTACAGCAAAGCAGAAGGAACAAGAACCGCAGTTTCAGATGCGTTCTTATGTATACAGGCGACCCTTGAACAACACAAGTTTGAAGTGTGTGGGTCCACTTACACTTGGATTTTTTTCAATAGTAAATACTGTGGTTCTACACAATCCATGATTAGTTCAATCCATGGACACAGAACCACAGATCTGGAGGGCCAACTGTAAATTATATTCAGATTTTGGACTGTGCAGGGAGGCAGGGTCCCTAACCCCTGCCTTGTTCAAGGGTCAACTGTATATTTTTCTCATTCTCTTAGTGATAGTTTGTCAAGTGGCACAGGAGAAATAAAGGAAAAAATAATAATTAAAAAGAATATTTTAATATGGCTTCCAAAAACTGTTAGTTCAAGTGATTCTAATTTGTTTTGGTAGCGTGAGGTGGAAGATAAATATTTTTCTTTTCTTGACTGTATTCTGATGCCCAAGAGACAAGGGTAACAGATTGTCAGCTGTTGCCTTTATTAAAAGAAAATAATGGATGGACCTAGGTATTAACCACACTAAGTAAATCAGATAGAAAAAGACACATATTGTATGATATCTCATGTGTGGAATCTAAAAAACAATACGGATGAACTTACTTACAAAACAGGAACAGACTCACAGACACAGAAAGCGAACTTATGGTTACCAAAGAGGAAAGACGGGGAGGGATAAATTAGGAGTATGGGATTAACAGGTACACATTACTATATATAAAATAGATAAGCAATAAAGATTTAATGTATAGCACAGGGAACTATATTCAATAACTTGTAATAACCTATAATGGAAAATAATCTGAAAAAGATTATATATATCTCCTGGTATATGTTTATGTATATATAACTGAATCACTTTGCAGTTTGCCTGAGACTAACACAATATTGTAAACTAACTATAGCTTAATTTTTTAAAAAAGGTTAACAAAATGAGACCAATTCTGATAGTAATATTTGAGTTGATTTAATTGATAGACAGGGAAGTAAAATGTTGCTCCCTGCCACTCCTGCTTTATGATCCCACTGGGAAAAAACTCCAACAGAGAAAAAAATCGCAGTGGGAATCCTCAAAATTAGCCAACGAGGAAGTCAGAAACCAGGTCATTTTTTACTCAGTGCTGCAGAAAGGCTGGAGAGGAAATTGGGGAGCCCTGGGGCAGGAGCTAAGCCTTTAGCTGCACAGACCCCCCCCCCCAGCTCCCCTACTGAGCTGACAGAACTCAGAAGCTGAAATCAGCAGGCCTGGTCGGAGGACAGCACATATTAATTTCCCTAGCATCGCCCCCTTGCTGGGAAGTCATGGTCAGATAAGGGAATATTTCTCATTGGAAGCAGGAGAAGGCAGTTGGAGGGGCTGTCTGGAGAAGAGCGCCCCTCCCCTTGAGGTGACCTGGCCTGCCTTGGAGTGGGCGGTGGGGTGGGGATGAGATTTGTGCTCCTCAAAGTGAAAGTTGCTGGGTGCCTAGGTCGTAGCAAAATTCAGGTTGAGTTTTTGACATCTTTGAAACATTGGTTTCTCAAAGTATTAATAATCTCCCAGAGAAGTCTAAAAATGTGAAGCCTAGGTCAGCTCTCCTCCCAGCACGAACACGCACACGCACACAAACACACACAGAGTCTTAGAAAAGGATAGGGATATGGACTCAGGCTCCCAGCTGAAACTTGGAGACCCTCTGCCTTTGAACCTGTCTGCTGGTTAGGACTTGACTTCTTTTTTCAGGGATTATTTCATCTTACTGACCGTTTGAAAAATAAACACGTATATATGTTTGGTGCATATATATATACATCTTAAAAATGTATGTTTGTGCATATTAATCTTAAAAAAGATGTATAAATGTGATTTTTTTCATATACAAGCAGTGAGATATTAGTACTTTAAAAATATTATTATGAAACTCAGCCATGCATTTGTTCACTGACTTGCCAATACCATTTGAAAAAATCACTTCTCACTCATTTTCTTCTGCCATGTAGTCAGTCATTCAAGGACCATAGTTTTGTTTCCATCTTTTTCTTACTAATTGTTGGTTTAAAATTGCTTTTTCTGTTAATAGTTTTCTTAATTCCTATAAGAAACAAAACACAGGGTAACATTTATCTCATTCCTTTTTTCCTTCTCCTCCCATTATAAAAGGTGCTGACCAAGGCACTCATCTTGGCCATCACCAAGTAGAACATGGTTTTACTTCTTTAGTTATTTTGCATATAATTATGATAAATCTCAAATTCTAAACATGACTTTGGAGCCGAGATCTACTGAAGTCTGTTTCACTTAAGAAGGTCTGAATTCACTCTTAAAGGTTGGCAAGACTGTGGATCCTGTGAAGTGCTCAAAATGTGCATCCATTTCTCTTACCTTCTTATTCTGCTTATAATCATTTGTTGTCACTGTACTGTCCTTAACTGTCAGAGTTTATTCTCCAAATATTCCTAAATATTTGTGACTTCCTTGCTTAATCGCATCTCTTACCTTTATATTTTATAGTTTTCCATTTTAAAGTTAAGTTTCTTGTAAGGTTGCCTTTAAAAAGAAAGCCTTTTTTTTTTTTTTTCTGGAGTGACACAGACAGGTTGTCAGGGAAGAATGTGGCTGTCCTTTAATCAGGCATTGTTTTATGTACACGATAAAGATGATTTCTGCCTGCTTATCAGATCTATGTATGGGTTCATAAATTCACTTTATCCTGGTGTCCCTAGTGAAGGACATTTCTCCATGTGCTGCTAAGAACAATCAAGGTTTAGATTTCCAAAGGCGATAAAATAACCAGGGTGGTTTTTGGAAAGGAATGAAAACTTGGTAAAAAATAGCATTGAAAGTGTCTCACAATTTACAGAGAGAAAGAGGACTGCCTCTTTGAGAATAAATGTAAAGAAGAAATCTTCCAATATTTGTTTTTATCAATGTTTATGCTACTAAGAGAACTGTCAGTGTTTCTGTCTTGCTGTAAATGAGAAATGTCTGGTGGGACCCTGGATCACTTGGTTGTCAGTTTGCAGGCTGGATTTTCTTTACTTGCAAACACAGTCCCATTTCTTGCTACAAACTGACCCACTGGATAGGAATCTGTAGTTGATAAATACAATTAACTTAGATTAATTTAGCCATAACTGATAAAGGAAGTATTAAGTGACATACTTTTCTCAGTGATAAAAATATTGAAGAAAGGGATGGGCATTCATGTATCTAATGATCCTTGGATACTAGTCATTTAGGTAGACTTGTATCATGTATACAAAAACACAAGGTCTTTTAAAAATATTGTCCTATGTGCCCAAGGGCACAAAGGTGAAATGCAACTGTATATCAAAATACTGTCAAACCACGAATCAGGTAAACCTAATACTTGTAGTTAAATACTATTGCACCACTGAAACTAATACAATGTTATATATCAGTTATGCCTCAATAATATATAGAGAGAGATGCTGTGTATCTAGAGAGATGTAACTATATTTAAATATACATATATTTCCTTGACATTGGTGTTGGTGATGATTTTTTCAATTTGACACCAAAAACAAAGGCAACAAAACAAACAGAAACACAAACAAAACAACTCTATCAATCCACGTTGGATCTTTCTGGCATCTCACTAGTAGTACTTGTGAGATTCCTGTGTAAATAATCTCATCTCCTGAATTTTATACCAGCATTAAAATCAGACATATGTCTTTCCTTAAAGGTAGTGATTCTATAGAGTAGAGATGGAAAATAGTCGGGAGCAAATTGAAGCAAATGTTATATACCACTTTTCATTCTATACATTCTGTTTTTCTTAATGACAGAAATGTGACTTCATATATAACAATATTATCCAATTGATACCTCTCTCACCCAACTAATACATTTTCTACTGTTAGAACAAAACCTGGTTTAAAGTTTGCCAAAGTGTCTTTCACTCACATTTGGAATAATTATTTTATATGAGACAATTAAATTAATATGTCACTTTCTATAACCAAATAGAATTTTATTTGGACCAGTGATCAAATTTTCATTCTGATTCTTATTTTGGCATTATTAAAAAGTGCTACTTCAACTGAATCTTGATTTTAAGCACATTTCAGAAGCCAATTAAATAGTGTCTTCAGTAGCTCAGTACCATACAAGTGATCAGTAATAGGTTTCTGGTAGTGAGGAATGATTACTGCTCTTGGCGTTTTACCGTTGAAACACTTTTATATGCTGCTATAAAATATCTGCTTGAGTCCAGGTCTGTGTGTTTTATGCTCTCTTACCTTTCCTGGGTTCCCTGGGCAGATGGAGAACTGCTTGGATTTTAGATCTGGCTTTCTCATGCCATTTCATGTAGTAGCAATGCAAACCTGAGCTAGTCACCCAGCCTTGTCAGGTTAGTCTAAGTGGGGACAGCAGTGCTTGAATATTGCATTTAAAAAAGTGCACATCAGCAATTTAAAAACCATGAAGTGTTTTGGAATATAAGCCATTTATCATTTCATTCGCTCACTCATCGATTGATTGATTGATTGATTGATTGATTCCATCATTTACCAACCATGTATGGAATGTGCGAAGATGTGGGCTTGGTTCTAGGTGCTGAAAAATAATTCAGACACTGTCCTTAAGTTTCTCACAGTGTAAACAGAGGAAACTAAAAATTAAATACATAATTCCAACACAATGTGCTAAGTGATAAATTCCAATACAATGTGTTAATTGTTACAGAAAGCTATGAGATATTTATGGGAACAGAGAGATTACACTTAGTAACCTAAAGAAAGTTACCAAAATACATTTAATATTTCACATGTAATTTGGTCTGCTATCTTTCAAGTACACCTAAAAAGATAAATAACTTCTGTAATTTTTAAAAACAGAATTCAGTGGAATATTATGAGGACTGTGTATATTTCTATATGAGTGGAGTAACCATCTCTGTATAATTTTCTGTGTGAGGATTTCTGTTTATCTTCTTTACTCAATATCATATTCAGTACACAATGGAATTCCAGTTATTTTTGACCAGATGACTGTCAAAATTGGCCTGATTTCCCCAGAACTGCCCACATGGTTAGAGACTTGAGGGGCCTTGAGGCTGGGTTCACACAGGAACATCCTCCTCAGAACTGGCCAGGAGCAAAAGTTTCTACAGTCAGTGACAGGCTTCACGATACGCTGAAATCATCTTGTCTTCAAATTTTAAAAATGATAGCTACCCTTTCCCCTGGAACTTCTACCTAAATAAGACTTTACTGCAAAATGGACCAGTTTTGTTCAGTTTGCAATTATGTTCCAGAACTTTAAAAATTAACTCAACACAATAATTTGTATTATTATCATAAAAAACAAACTAGTTTGAGATTTGTAGATACTAAGTGCTGTATATAAAATAGGTGAACAACAAGGTCCTACTGTACAGCACAGGGAACTATATTCAATACCCTTGTAGTAACCTATTAGGAAAAAGAATATGAAAAGAAATACATGTCAGTACATGTATGACTGAAACATGATGCTGTACACCAGAAATGGACACAACATTGTAAACTGACTATACTTCAGTAAAAACAATCAAAAAAACCCAAACAAAAATACCTAACAATCAAATTTTAAAAATTAAAAAAAATCAACTTCTACAAATGACAAGATGACAAGCACTCTCGTGAGGGATTGGGGATTCTTTTGGTTTCCTCCTGGCTTGGCTTTGCCACTTCCTGTGGCCCAGGCAAATCAGGTAACTCCTTGGACCTCTGTTTCATCATGTGTTAAATGAGGAAATTGGACTAAGCAATCTCTTGGGGACCTTTCATTTCTAATAGTCTTATTTCAGTGATAATAAGATTTTGCCTTAGCATGGTTAAAAAAAATACAGAAGAAAAAAGTTACAGGTTCAACTGGATTTGAGAACTGAAATAGAAATTACTGGCAAGTGTTTCCAATATATTCTTGGGTGAAGACTGTCCTGAGAATTAAGAATGAGTAGCGTTTCAATATCTTTCCACAATACGTGGTGAGAAGAGCAAGGATTGGTTAGAGGAGAGCTGAATATGGATTTGGTTTAATAATATAAAAAGTATACCTTATTTGTTTGCAGTTAAGAGAAGAAAATATGTATTTTCCTGTGTTACGTGTTCTAATGCAGAGGCCTCCCTTCCTCACACAGCTCCAGAACTTCCACACAGAATGTGTCCTTTCCACTCACAGAAGCCACGGCAGACTCCTGCCATGTCACCACCAGCCCTTCCGGATGAAATGCTGTTTTGAATGAGATGCTGTTACTGTGTTGGTCTCTAGAGCTCACTGCAAATTCTCAGAAGGGCAGAGTTGATCCTCAGGTGGTGTGTGTGTCCCTTCTGGGATACAAATACAAGACAAGCCGTCCAGTACTTCCACAATGGCACTACTCAGATACACCAACAACAACTCTTGATGGAGTTTTAAAATCTAGAAAGAAATGTTGGGATATGTGCTGTTACTTCTGTGCTTAAATTCTATCCATACAGACTGTTCCTAAGAGGCTCTGTTCTTTAATCCTCGCTGATTGTTAAAAGATTTGTTGTCTTACAATTAAGTGCAGATGGTTTTGAGCAGTAATCAGATAAACAATAATGCAGTTTAGGAATGGTTCAATTTCCGGGTTGGATTTGCATCCTTAATCCTAGACTAAAAAAAAAAATTAGGAGACTGCAGATGATCTGTAATGCACTTTTATGAAAACCGCTGCGATACTCCAGGAGTCCTTAAGCATAGGAAATAATGCTTGTAACTATGTTGGGCGAGGAGAAAGCTTTTTAAGAACACTACGCATCTCAAGACTATCTGTATGGTACACATCATAGTGAAATTAGTTCGCCAAGGTACGTAAAAAGGTGAAAATGCATAAAGATTGTCTAAGTGCCAGTTCCTCTAAATTAAAAACAAAGAATGAAAGAATTATTCCTCAGATTTGGTCAGGGCTGTTAGATTTAAATATAGTTTGAGATCTGGTTCAGATGGAAAGTACATGAAGCAGTTAACCTTTGGCAACAGCATGCAGAGGGAATGACTGAATATTCATATACAGAATATTCGATGCTTAAAGATGATATTTCTAACACACAGGATTTCAGGACAACAGGCAGACTCTAGGTGCTGCTCACACTGGGATGTCATGTGCTGAAGCCCACCCGTCCCGACTCTCACTGTAGAACTAAGGGTTCACCTCCTACTTTGGATGGGTCTGGGGCTGGGGAAACGGCTGCTGTGATTCTTCTGGCTCTCTCTTTAGGAACTTCCGCTTTCTGTTTGTCTGTTTCTCTTTCCACTTTTGGAGCCCTGATGCTCCTCTGAGGACAGGATGGTGGCAGCAAGTTCTGGAGCTGAGTAGCGCTGGTCCTCATCGTTAGCCTTGCCTCTCCATCGTGCAGAATAGCTAAGTAAGAAGACTCGTCCTTGTTGTTTAAAACCTGACCTACGACCAGCTTGCAGGGTGCAGCTTCCACATGCAGGGAAGCAGTAGGTGTGGCCAGCCCAACTCCTACCCACACACAGCATACTTGTCCCTCACCGCCTCTGCTGAGATTACCCAGAGGCTACAAAATACTGCTACAGAGCTTCCCTTGCCCCACAATTTAACATCTTATTCGAAATATTTCAAGTGGTCTAAGTTTTGATCTGAGAGCTTTTCTGTTTTTTTTTTTTTTAATTGAAGTGTAGTTGATTTACAGTGTTGGGTTAGTTTCAGGTGTACAGCATCGTGATTCAGTGACCCATATACATTCTTTTCAGATTCTTTTCCGTTATAGGTTATTGCAAGATATTGAACATAGGAACATATACACAATTCTATATATAAAGCAGATAAACAAGGACCTACTGTATAGCACAGGGAACTATATTCAAGATCTAAGTGCATTTCTTCTAAGAATTTAGCTTTACCTTTGACCAGAACTTAGCTTGGGCCCACTTGGAATACCTGGTAAAATTCCCCGTGAATTCTCACTCTTTAAATTAAAAGAACAGAAGGGATTTCCTACATGCTTCTTGTGGCCGGCAGAATTCTAAGGTGACCTATAAAGACCCTTGCCCGTGTATGATTTCCTCCCTTTGAGTGGGAGGAC
This sequence comes from Camelus ferus, assembly GCF_009834535.1. Classification (NCBI taxonomy): domain Eukaryota; kingdom Metazoa; phylum Chordata; class Mammalia; order Artiodactyla; family Camelidae; genus Camelus; species Camelus ferus. The sequence goes on from NC_045696.1 coordinate 4,775,201, forward strand.
CCCTGAGGATGATGAGAGCTCTCTCCTGTGATTGTTACATCCAGTGGCAAAGAGGATTTTGTGGATGTGATTAAGGTCCCAAGTAAGCTGACCTTGGGTAGGGAGATTATCGGTATAAGCCTGACCTTTAAACTTGTACTGGAGGTCAGACAGAGCATGAGAAGAAATTTTTGGGAGAGGGCCACATGGCAAGGGTGACCTCTAGGAGCTGAGAACAGCCTCCAGCTGACAACCAGCAAGAAAACAGAGGCCTCAGTGCCAAAAACCTCAAGAGACTGAGTACTGCCAACAACAAAAAAGAGCTTGGGAGTGGAGTTTTGCCCAGAGCCTCCCCCTGAGACAGCAGCCTGGCTATCACCTTGACTTCAGCCTGCTCTCCTGAGCAGAGAGCCCCTCCAGGGCGTGCAGGACCCGACGGGCAGCGCCCCGAGCCCACAGTGGGTGCGCCGGTAAGCTTCTGAGCTGGTGAGGCTTTGTCCACAGCGACGGAAAACTAGTGCTCAGGCCCAGCGGCAGTCAGCTGGACCATGCTGTTTCTCTGACTAACTGCTTCATCTCCACCCTCTCTGTTCTGCACTGTGGTGCTAAGGCTGGGGTTCTACAAACCCCCTTCCCTTTCACAAGCTGCTCTGTTGGGCTCTGCCCATCAGGGCCACCTGTGTTGTCTGCGAGGCTGGCAGAGAGGCAAAGACGGGGCACATCCCACTCACGGGCTCCAGTTTGGGTCAGTGGAACCTCAACATTGCCCAGCAGTGGTGGGTCAGTCCACACTCAGTTTCAGCCTGCAGGGCTTCCACTCTACACTTGCAAAGTCACCCTCGTTGCACCCTCTTGGGATGCAAATGTCAGCCAGCTGCCTCCTCTGTTCAGAGGTCTGAATTTACAAGGTCCCTCTTCTGAGCTCCCGAGGTTCCAGCATCTGCCAGCCACCAGGATGTTCACCTTGTATGTCCAGCGCCATGGGTCCTTTCCTCAGGCCTCTGGGTTCCAGTTAGTTTCCTTTCATTCTCTCAGCCCCGCGGTTACAACTCTCTGAAGCTGCAGCATCTCCCCTGGGCCTTTCCTGTTCTCCAGTAGCTGGTTGACAGTTCTTGGCATTAATCTCTCTGTTGAGATAACATAAGGAGCTCCTGTGGTCCTGACTTGGTCCTGATCACTACAGTCCCCACCGGCTTACTGGGCCTGATGGGGTGGACAGGAGGCGGCGGCCATACGACCCCAGGGCGGCCTCACCAGCTCCCTTTGGAGTTGGGGCTTTGGCCTCTCTGGGTCTCAACTCCCCCGGGTGCTGCCCTTGCACAAAGTGTTCCTCAGGCCTGTGACAATGGCAGCTCCCCGGGGACTGGGCAGGTGTTCATGTCTGAGTGGAAGGACAACCTTCTATGCCGTGAGCCTCAGGAGCACACCTTTCTCCCAGTTTGCTGATTTCACCCCCACCTTGATTTGCTGGCCCACCCCTCAGAAGATGAGTGTGGTTGGAAACACCCTCTGTTTGGGAAGTCTGGGCCCTGACGAACACTTAGTGGGGTGTGAGGGACCCTCAGCGCTCTCCCCTCTCATCTATAAAGCTCAGAGTAAGAGAGCTGAGGCCTGGTGACTGGGTGGTGTAGCTCAGGCTGCCTGGAGCCTGCCATCCACCTGCCACACCCCCTCCCCCACCAGTCACCTTGCGTGTCCCTGTCTTGTGGACCCGAGGCCCTGGCCCTCACCTTTGAGGGGTGGCTGCAGTCATCATATACCTCGGCACCTAGAGCTCTAGAAAAGCACTACACGGTGCCTGCCGCGCGGTAGGTGGGGACAGCGCGTTGAGTGAGGAGAAGGGGAGTGGCCAGGGCCCACCTCACTTGGTAGCAATTTTGATGAAAACACAGTTTTTATCAGCAAAGGGATTTGTAAAGACTATGCAGTATTTTACTGATCTTTTCATAAATTTTTTTTAATCTCAGTGTGTGAGAGGTAGAAAGCAGAGGGCAGGGCAGCTCAGAAAAAGGATATTGGTTGAGTCAAGTTGAGTGGCAAGGTTGAGGCTGGATATTGGCTTGGCTTTGGGATCCAGCTGGGTGATACTGGCCGTTTCCTTAAAGGAGGGCTGGTATTCTGATGGGGTTCTGTTTGTAAGTGAATGAGGTCAAGTACACAAAGGACCAAGTGTAGGGCTCAGTACTTCATAGACATTCAATAAAGCCAGGCTCTTTCCTAACTTCTCATTAGTTTACCCATTTCAACATCATTTCATCCATTTCAACGTTTCATTCGTTAACTTTTGTACATGTCAGCATGACGTTAATCTATGATTTGGCTGACGCCCTGTGTCAGCTTGTAGACCATTACTCAGCAGCAGTGTCTTGTCTGGGGTTCCTCCAAGTGGTTTGTCCCAGCCCTGCTCTCCACTTGCTTAGATGGGCTTCCAAAATGCTGTATAACAAATATAGCCTTTTGTTAAGTAAAGAGGGTCCTGAGGCTAGTGTAGGACTTGTTCTCAGATTTCACTCCTAAACAGAAGAGGCAGGACTAGAACTTGAGTCTTCTGATCCCAAGAGGAAGCCCCTTCACTCTGCCTCACCACCTCAAACATTTTAAAATAAACTCAGGACTTATTTGACTCAGTGCCGCAAACAGAGGTTTCAGGAAGTTTTATTTTACTTAGTTTGGTTACGCGGATGCTGAGAGACCACCACTTACCCTACTTAGCCACTCTCTGCACCCTTCATCAGCACAGCTGAACAATCTTGGGTGCTTTTCAATCCCAAAGTAGGTGACTGAAAAACCTCCTGGAAGTTTCTGGAGTGAAAACTTAATACCTTGGCCTATGTGGAGCTTAGTCAGCACCTTAGGACCATTCTGCCAAGCTCTGTTTAGTTAAAAATGAAATTCATGTCTCGATTCATCTTAAATATTTTTTTCTGTAATTTTGAAAAACAAGAAGATAAAAGGCATTCTTTATCTTTTGGCCTATTTCAACACTTGGGTAGCTTTTACTAGGTTTTTCACTCTCTGGACGGACCACTTTCAGATAAAATTTCAACGTGTACTACTCTTGACATGTCAGTTTGTCCTCTAACAGACAGTGATAGATCCCCAATCCGTGCCTACTTGATGGTGGTTGGAAGAAAGAGCTAGTTTAATGATCACTAGGTAGGAAGCAAAGAAGCCAGGACCCAGCCTTTCAAATCCACTTAGTTCAATTCAGTGCATTGAGCAAGGATTTTAAGAGGAGAAGGCCCTCTTTTGGTATTGGAGTTAAATGACGGCTTTAATAAAATTAGAAGTGGTTTCATGTGCTTGCTTCTGCCACTGAGTTTTTTCTCTGGTAACTCGGAAGAGGAAATAAAAACTTAATATATATTTTAACATAGATGTAATAGTATATATACATATATTATATTCTACCAGTTTATTGTATATGTTCTACTAGTTTTTTTTTTTTTTCCAATGGGAATGAATTGCCCCAGGATGCTGAGCTGCGCAGGGATCATTACCAGTCACCCACAGTCTCACAGTGGAGCAGGAAATCAGACGCGGGCGCTTTAAGCCCAGCCGGTTTGGCATTTACTTACTTAGTTAAAGATCATCACCGAGCAGAACCCCCTTGGGAGGAGTCGCTGGCTCATTGGGCCCCATGGGGAGGGCGGTAATTAAACTCTGAAGGCAGCACTGATGTTCAGCTAAAAGCTTGTCTTTAAATAGTAATACACTGGCGTTGTAAAGTGGTAGGCCCTCGGGCGGCTGTTGACACAGTGTGAGGAGCTGGCACTTTTTTATATAAAAGCCAAATTGAAGAAACTGTTATGAGCTCATCTGCATAAAGCAATATGATTCTGCCTGAGGGTGCAGGCAACGGGGAGTGATTAGCCAACCGGCGCTCTTCCTGCTCCTCTGCGGTTCTGCTAACACGCCACTTGTCACTAAAAAAATTGCAGACACCATATGCCAGGCTGCCTCTGCTGGGTGCCCCTTGCTGATGACACAAGAAGGAATTCCTGCCCGATGTGGGGCTGTGGGCCCACGGAGCACCGTCTGCAGAGGAGCTGTGTATGCCTGCTGCCTCCTTCCGCTGCCTTCCCAGGGAGAGCTGCCCATTGTTAGGGAATGTGGCAGAGACACTGAGTCTGCTTAAAGGATCTGATGTGTGTTTGGAGGACAGTGGAAGCTTTGCCCCGGAAACTGACCAGGTGCTCCGTTTCTGTGCACCTTCCTGTGCCCGCTGCTGGAGTGGCAGCCTTTGGAAAGAGGTCCTCTGTGGCTGGGTCACTGCCCTATAGAAGTGGGAGAGGCTCCTGTCATCTGATTCCATTGAGCTTTCTGTAGTTGCACAGAACAAGTCAGGAGGCTGAGCTGTCCTCCCTCTCAGCTTTTTTTTTTTTTTCCTTTAAAACACACTTTGTGCTCTGTCTCTCAATTTTCTGTGCTCTATTAATTATGCAAACCTCTTTTGCTTCAATGTGTAAACAGTGCATTAAAATTTTAACCTTGAGGAGAATAGTTCTCATGTGGCCTGACAGCTGAATCCCAGGGCTTTGAAAAGGAGATGACTGTGTTGTGCTTTTGAGGAATTAGCTTTCAGGTGCCTTCAGGTGATGGGTTTGGGAGCAGGTTGGCTTCTGGGCTGATCTGATTTTGAGCCATCATTTCATGTTTCCCTCAGTCACCGGGATTAAGACCTTTCCGACAGCAGGAGCTTGAGAAGGAAGGAGGAAGGCTAGGGTGGGGGGCGGTGTGGAGCACAAGGGATTGCAGAGAGGGTGAGGGGGCGGCACTGCTCCCCGCTGAGCTGAACCTCCTCCCCAGGGGCAGTGTGGTCCTGTCCTCCCTGGGATGGGTGGGGTTAGGGGTGAAGAGGATGGGAAAGAGCCCTTCCTGACTGAGAGTCGCTTGCTTTTGGGCACCATTTTGGTTGCTCAGCTTGGTCTGACTAGGGAGGATTTGGACGGGGCTGACTTAGGTCTCAAGAAGAAATGCTCCCCAGTCACCCCCAAAACTGGATGTCAGCCTTCTTAAAGTATCCCCAGGCCTGACCACCAGGACAAAGCCCTCTTCTCTCTAGTTCTCTCCCGAAAAGGTACTGTGGGGACTTTCCTGAAAATACCTGCGCTTCCTGCTTTTCTAGATGAGTTCTGGGGTGAGGCCAGCAGTGACTTGATCCTAATAAATATTAAATGAGTCACAAATTCAACTTTAGGGAGTGTCATCTACAAACTTTAAACTTAATCAAAGTTACCTTTTTTTTTTAAATCAATAGACTGCATCTCAAAGGAATTTAAAAAAACAAAACAGGAAAAACCAAAGGATTTTAAGGCCTGTAGGTCAGCTGGGGGACTCCATTTATTTGTGTTCCCGTCCGTGCCAAGAGCTGTGCTCAGGGGGGTTCAGATCCTGTGGTGTAGATGTTACCCATTATCCACGTGTGGAAACTAAAGTTCAGAGAAGTCTTAGCAGCTCGCCCAAGGTCAAGAGGACGTGGTGACGTGGTGACATTCTGACCCAGAACTGTCTCCAAGCCCATAGTCTGTTGGCCACTTTGCATCTTGCTGTGGCCGGAGCTTGCCCAGTGTGCTGGTGGTGAAGTCCCTAACCTGGCTGGGACTTTTCACCAGATAGTTCCCTTGGCCAGTGAAATACTGCCTACAATTATACTGAGTTCACCGCCTCCAGGAAGCCACTCCCCACCCCCCTTCCTGGTTTTCTACCCCAAGGATTTCCCCTGGAGGTCTTGAAATCCATTTTCCCCAGGAAATGGACTTTCCTTACACATTGGCCCTCTTAAAATACCTGTGTGCTAGAAGAAGGAGAGTCCTCAGTCTGAGTTTTTTGCAGGGAGTCTTGTAAGGGAAGATGGAAACCCATCCTAGGCCAGGCCTTGGGTACTGCATCATAATCTGTGATCCTAATTTAAGTCTCATGACTGTCTCATTAGAAATTACTGGAGTCTTCATTTGCAGAGGAAGGAGCAAAGGCTTAGAAAGGCTGAGAAACCCTCCAGGGTTGTGTGCCCAGAGGAGAAGCCCAGACTGGATCCAACTCTCTGTCACCAAAGGCGTTGGCTTGCCACCCTGTCCCCCAGGTGATTGTTTTCCTCCCTAACAGGTAACCCCGGCCACACAGGGAGGGTGGAGGGGCTGAGATTATTGCAGTGGACGAATGGGGACAAATGTTCAGAAGCACCACTAATGGCTAGAAATACATGTTCTGCTTCCAAATCGCTTCTGGTGTCATTCAGAAGTTCCAGAGGGTGCCTACTCTTTGACATAGCCCTTCCCTCCTTCATGCAGTAAACGTTGAGAGCTGATGCCTGGCATGGCTCCGTGCAACTCTGCAGCCCTGCTTGCTGTGCTGGGCTGGGATGTGCCCCTCACTCACTGTCTCACACAGGTCCCAGCCCTGGTGTCACAGTGCATCCATCCTGTAGCTCAGGAAACCAAGGCTCCTGAGGAGTCAGTGGGAGGTTCAAAGACCGTGCTTCTGGTCCCTGCTCTCAGCCTCTTTGACTTCTCATGTGTTTTTGGCTTTTATAAAATAGTAAAACAAAGACTTGGAAAAACAGGTGGGGCTTACAAGTAAGGCTTTTCACTTGCTAGGGAGCCAACACGTGTGAAGGTCCAGAAATCGCAGAGCCTGATAACGTCACTGAGGGATCTCAGAGGAGAAATGGTTTTCGGGATTTGGATTTGTGAAGATTAACGAACATTTGGTAGCTTGTTAGGCTTTAACTTCTGGCCCCATTCTACCTTGTTTTACATCGTTTTAATTAAATGATGATGAATACATGGCTCAGTTTCTTTATTTGGAAAAAGCTTGATACCTGCCTCCCAAGTTCAATTTTGAAAGGTAATTTTCATTTGGAAAGGTTCAACTGATAAATTAATCACAACAACAGTAATAATGGCTACAGTGTTCGTGTCCTGGGGCTGCCCTAACATACTAGCACCCACTGGGAGGCTTTTAAACAAGAGAAATTTATGCTCTCGTATACCTAAAGCCTAGAAATCCAAAATCAAGGTGTTGGCAGGGTTGGCTCCCTCCTGAAGCTCTTAGGAGGAATGAAATCCTGTCTGGCCTTGTCCAGCTTCTGGTGATTGCTGGCGGTCCCTGGTGTTCTTTGGTTTGTAGAATCTTTCCAGTCTTTGCTCCGTCATCACAAGGTCTTCTCTGTTTCTCTCTGCATCCTTTCTTCTCAACTTTTATTAAGTTAATCATTTAAAAATGCATGGCTTCCATCTCAAAAGAATAAAAACTACCTACAAATTGAAAGATATACGAGGCCTTCTCTTCTTAAGTGCATGCCAAATACATAAAATGGATAAGAAAGGAGATGCTCTGACCATGCTCCTGCCACGGTCCCTGCTTCCAGAGGACTCTCATTCCCCTGACTCCTCGGAGCATAGTTTGAAAATCGTCCTTCTAATTTGTGCATTATGTGTGAGTATATCCAGCTGGCATGTGTTCCTTGTGACATGCTTAAACCTAAATATTTTCTTTCATTATAGCTTCGAATGCACATTAATAGGTCATTTCCAACCATGTCTATAAATGGCATTTTAACTTTCCTCTATTGAGATTACATATTTATTTTTGAGACATTCTGTAGATTTCGAATCACTGAGTACCTCTTCCAAAATCAAAGATCAGGAGACAGGTGGTCTCTATAAGTAAGAAGGGAAGCAGAAGTGTCATGTGCTTTCAGAAAAGTCGTTTCCCTTATTCAGTCTTTGAGCTACTGTGCCCTTTTTCCACCTTTTTTTGTGTGTGTTCTCTTTGGCTTTTTCTTTGTTTCCAGCTGCTGACTTGTGCGGGTGGCTTTCTTCCTAAGCATCAGGGCTACAGCGAAACCCCAAATGGGTTCCTCCCATATTAAGCGACAGACTTTAAGACCAGCCAGACACTCCTGTTGTCCATTGTGTCATCTACCAGATCCAAAGCAAAGATGAATTTAGATTGACCTCCAATTACTCACTTCCTATGACTTTCAGAGCAGTAAATGTTGCTGAATTTGAATGCATTCCTTCAAAGTCTTTCTTTTTAGACAGCAATATATTGAAAAAGACTCTTCCTTAGGGAGAGTCTTACTGTTTCATTTATTAAAGTTCATTTTAATAGATTTAATAACACTACAACTTGCAAAAAATTGGCTGTAGGTCTTATAATACATATATTTATGTGCATATATATGTATGTATGTGTATCTGTATCTGAAAACCCACAGGGTTGCAGATGTTAGCCCAAACTATTATTTCCTTTTACTGTGTTTTAACTTTTTAATTTCTGGCTCTCTGTATTCTCTTACTTCTTAACAGATTTCAAAATTCATATATGCATAGTGCCTCAGACTTGAGAACCTATAAGAAAGGAAAATCCATTCCTAAAATCATATAAACCCACTGCCTAAGAGTGATGTACACATTTCAGTGTCTCCTAATAAGCATGTTTAAAGTGCAGCTCTGGAAAAGACCCCTATTCATGTCCTTAGCAAGAAAATAACTTTCAGTGTAAAAAGTAAACTGCACCAAAAGAAATGGTGCCAACAGCAGCTTGTGAGGAGTGCTATTGTTATGACTCTCCTCCTAAAATACTTGAATTTGAGCTTTGCAGTGTATTCTCATGTATTTGAAACATTTATTGTCTAATGCTTATGAGGGTAGGCCTTATTTTGTTTGTTCCAAGAAATGCTCACATGTATCTGGTACTAAAGCACAGTGTAGAGCAAATATTGAAGTAGCCTCCCTTGCAGAAACTTCTGGGTTGATTAGATTGTAGCGATGTGAGTTGCTTTCTCCTTGAAAATGCATACATGTTCTTTCTGTAATAGGTGGAAAACACAGATAAACAAAAATAAAAATAAAGACTGCCTGTAAAAATAAAGGCATTCATTAATATTTTGACGTATGGAAAGATGCCCTCTGTATCCAGGTTGTTTTGAGAGGCAGCTGCATTTTCTTCCAGCACTGCCAGCACTTCATTTTAAACCTTGAATCCATGTTATATATATAGTTTCTTTTAATAAAATGTTTTCTCTCAGTGGTTAGGTGATGGGCTCAGTATTATTTGTTGGTGGAGTAACATGGCTAAAATTAGGTGGGAGAGCATCCAAGAGGAAACAGGGTGGCAAAAAAGGGTGGAAAACCCATTTAGGGCATTTTGACATAAAGCTAAGGAGACAAAACAGGGCGGTAAGACTAAAAAAAAAATCATTTTGTAAATGTTTATTATCAGTCTTTTTCTGATTTACATGTTTTAAGCTCTTGTATCTAGAAAATTGCACTTGTTGGCTCTGTTACCAAGCTTCATACAATTTGGAAGGATTAAAGTCACATTTGTTGAGAGTAGAACACACAAAGAAAATAAAACCTGGCTGTGGTACTCCAGAAGCTGCCGGCACCTGTGGGGGTGATGGGAGGAATGGACTTAGTAATTAAGATCGACAGAAAGAAGATTATTCCATGTGTGAAAGGAGACCCTCCGAGTCCTGTGGGAGTAGGAGAGAGAAATTGGTTCCATCTGGAAAATCAATGGAGGATTCTTAAGGACTTGTTGTTTAATCTGTATTCTACTTTCTTGAGAATCTAAGCAAACCTTAATGTTTAGTGGATGAGTTAGTGAACAGAGAGAATTTCATTTTTCTGTTTTGAGGTTGAGCACATGACAGGGAAGTGGGCCAGCATCCAGTAGAAGAGGAACAGTCCGTAAGCTTGACAGCTGTTAACTGGTCAATATTTGTTAAGAGTTCGTGAATTCTAATAAGGGCATTGAGGTTGGATCATACGTGAAAATAAAGCATCTTTAAATGTATAATGTAACTCAGTGTAAAAACATCTGCAGAAAACTTATTTATTCTATCTAAAATTAGAGGCACTATGCACATAAGAACAGTGTCTTTTTAATCATGTTTTCCCATAGTATCTAAGAAAAAAATGGAAATGTAAAAACATTTGTGAATATTTGTAAAAAGGACTTTTTATTAATAAAGGCATTAGACAAAAACAAGACACACTGGGACTGCCCTGGATTATGTCCAGATATGGAGAATATGTCTTGATCTAAATGTAGATATCTATGCCACATTTTCCTTTTTCAAAAAATTCAGGAATTTTTTTGAACTGACTTCTCATGGCATTTTTCTCGTCCTGTGGAAAGCAGATACAAAGGAAGGAAAATGGAGCTCTTGCTCCAGCTCTGGCGTGAATATTAGGTGATTTTAGCCATATTCCATCTTACTGTGATTCTATTTGTTTTATTTGCAAGTGGTCATAGGCTGGCAAAGTTGTTTTCAAGCAATAAATTCCTTTCTCAAGTAAGAATCTCACTTGAAATCCCAATATTCTAACAGATAATCTCAGAGATACTCTGGTTGACCCCATGTGGACATCTGCAGTCCAGCCTGCCCTGAATCCGCACCACATGCTCTTCCCTGGAGATCCCTAAGGCTTCTCTAAAAAATATGGGACTCCTGGTGTGTGGGCTCCCTAAGCAACCCCTGGCCTATGGTCATGAGCTGCCCTCCTTGGCCCCTATCCTGACCTAGAACAGTGTTTCTGGTTTTCTTTTCATGCTGCAAAGTGAAAGTCCCTCTCTTCAGTATATAAATTAATTTTCCTAGTACCATCTTCATCCTCTGATACTTTATTTTGTGTAAGGAAAAAAGAGCCCAGAGAAATAGATCCCAGCCATTAGTGGGTGTGAATCAGCTGGATAGTTAATTAAAATGCAGGGCATTACCCTGTTTCTCCCTCTGTACATGTGCCCCACTCCTGAGGAGCAAGTCTGTCTGAGGGGCCATCACGTCTGATTTGAAAACTGCCTCCCTGTTGATTTTAACAGCAGGTGGGACAAAGAGGAAAAAAAAAAACAACAGAAAAATGAAATCATTGCTCTGGAATCTATAGGATGACAAACACAGAAAGGAAGCACCATGTCAAAGCAAATTTTCATTTCATACTTAGGAATTGCTCCCTTTGAGGTTTGGGCCAAATTCTACTTAGCACCAAACTGAAGAAATCAGAATTCTTTTGAAAGGAATGATTTAAAACTTGGACATTTTACAGTTTGGGGCTGTTATAATAAGTAATGTTATTGGGGATTCTGCCCCATTTGGAGTACTCAACAGCTCGTGTTCCTATAGGATGGCCCTGGACTGATGGAGCTGACCCTGTTACATTTAATGCCCTACTTTTCACTATCCCTTGGGTTGTGTTTGGAATGAAGTAAGGCTCTTACCATCTCTCTCAACTGCAAATGAAGAAGCACTAAAACCTCATCTCTTTAACAACCTGTGTCCTCTCAGTGGAGAAAGCAGGGGGCTCTGAGGGTGAGAGACCCAAAGGGTTACCCCACATTATTTAACTGTCAAACACACCTTTCTTTTTCCAGGAGGGCAGCCCCTGCTCTGCTTCCATGATAGCCAGACCTTCCGCCTGTCCTTTCTTTCATTCCCAAGCTCGCTCACTAGCTCACTCACTCACCTCCTAGTTAGCGTTTACTGAGCCCTCTGTCTCGGTTCCACAGGGGAATACTCACTTCAAGAAGCTCTAAAGCCACATGGAAGAAAGAGGTGTGATTTGTATAATGCGAAAGGTGATTGGGAAGTGCACTTGTTTGCTAAGGCTGCTGAAAGGAAGTACCGTGAACCAGAGGGCTTAAACGACAGAAGCATGTTCTCTCCCAGCTCTGGAGACTGGACGTCCAAGACCAGGGTGTCGGCAGGGTTGGTTCCATCCGAGGGCTGTGAGGGAGAATCTGTCCCTCGCCCCTCTAGCTTCTGCTGGTTTTCTGGCGTCCTTGGTGTTCCTTGAGTTGTAGATGCAACACCTCAAATATCTGCCTTCATCTTCCCATGGAGTAAGAGCCACCCTACTCCAATATAACCTCGTCTTGTCTAATTACGTCTTCCACAGCCCTGTTTCCACTTGAGGGTCTGAAGTCCTGGGGGCTAGAAATACCATATTCCCTCAACCCCAAGTTAAGTCAGTGTGTGTGTAAAAAGGAAGGGAGGTGGGAAGAGAGAGGGAGAGAGAGAGAAATGACAGACCAGTGTTGTGCATAGGTTAGTACTACTTCTATCCTTGCAAACATTTTCAGAAATGGTCAGGACTTTCAAATAATTGTGGGAAAACTGTAACTGTTCTTTCACTTGTGGCAGATGTAACATCACAAGAAAAAATTAATTCACAGAAGAGAATGCTACCTGTTAAGGATTGAATTGTGCCCCTCTCCCCCAACATTCACATGTTGGGGATAATTCCTTTCTCCTTTTTTCTTTCCATCTAAGCGCTTTGTTCATTGATGGATGGAGTGATTTAAAAAAAATAATACATAAGTAAAATCATACCGTCTACTGACAACCCTCTGATGGCTTTGTGTTTCTTTTTTTTAATTGAAGTACAGCCAGTTACAGTGTGTAAATCTCTGACGTACAGCACAATGTCCCAGTCATGCTATACATACATATATTCATTTCCATAAAAGGTTATTACAAGATACTGAGCCTAGTTCCTTATGCTATACAGAAGAAACTTTTTAAAAATCTATTTGTATATACAGTGGCTAACATTTGTAAATCTCAAACTCCCAAATTTATTCCTTCTCACCCCCCTTCCCCTGTAGATTGTCTACTATGTCTGCTGTTTCTGTTTTGTAGATGAGTTTATAGTGGCTTTTTTTTTTTTTTAAGATTCCACATGTAAGTGAATCATATGGTGTTTTTCTTTCTCTTTCTGGCTTACTTCACTTAGATGACGATCTTTAGGTCCATCCATGTTGCTACAAATGGCATTATTTTATTCTTTTTATGGCTGGGTAGTATTCCATTGTATAAATACACCACAACTTCTTTATCCAATGTCTTTCATTAGAGGAAAGACCAAAGTTCCCAAAAGTTCTTTCTTATGTTCCATGCAATAAATTGTAACCTGCCTCCTTCTGACTTCTGTAACCTTAAAGCCATCTACCATGTCATGCTTGTCTTTGCTTGTCATCTGCCTTCCGCCACTGCAAGGTACGCTGCTCTGGGAGCTGTTTGGTTGGCTGCTTCCTCCTCAGTGTGTGGGATGGCCCCTGCGCAGAGGGTTTCTCTTCTGTAAGTGGTGGAGGTGGCTGGACAAAAGCATAAGGACTGGGAAGCATATGCATCAGCAGACGGCGAGTGACAACCCTGGAAGGCAGGGCTGCACAGACAGGGCTTCACTTGAGCCCTCATGACTGCCGGGCGCGTTTCTGACCTGCATGGTGGGCACATGAGCTCACTTCTCTGGGCTTTCATTTCTTCATCTGGAAATGGGGATGACCACTGTACCAGCCTCATGGGTGACTGCAAGGGCTCCGTGGTTAGTATTGTAAAGCTCTAAGTCAGGGCCTGTGTTATGCAAGAAGCACCAACTTAGCAGATTGTAACATCTTTATTCCTTTTCTGTTTCTTTTGAAGTTTTCTATCATGAACACGAGTTACCTTTATGATCAGAATTGTAAAAAGCAGCATTAAAAAAACAAAAACCAAAGATGGGAATAGCAAAGATCATGTGATGGTTTAAATGAGGGTACCTGAGAGATTTGTTTAGGCATCAGTTTGCACCAGGGGACTTTGTCACCACAGACACGACAATCTGCGGGCAAAGCAGAACTCGGGGGTCAGCTGCAGCTCCCTCTGCTGAGGAGACGGCGGAATGCCTCACAGCAAAAGGTTGTGTTTCCTATGCCACAGTGCCTGCCTTCGCACTGTGTTTCCCAAATTAGGAGTTTTTAAAAAGCATATATTATCTCTTTTGATTATCAAGCACAAACCTGTAGGAATACTATACTTTTTTTTAATAATATGAAATTTGAGACATCTATTTGCCCCAAATCACATCACTAGAAGGTGGCTGAAATAGATGCCAGGGAGTCCAAGTTCAGTCCTAGTATTCCTGCCTGAGGCTGCCTCATTTTGGCCACAGTTCCTCTGATAAATCTCTTTAGAACCGTATGCAGGCCTGTCAGAGTGGGATTCTGTTCCAGACCAATCTTGCTGTGAACATTTGGAGCAGAGGAGAATTCGTTTTCCACCCTCATAGAGGTTTTCTGTTCAGCACCTGTGTCTCTGCTAAAATCTCCTCAGGGCTCCCACCAGCCCCTGGTGTGTCACATGTCCATCTTCCTGTCCATCCCACTAGACCTTGAGCTTCTCGTGGATGGGAACTGACTTTTATACATCCTTGTATCCTATGCACCCAGCACAGTGCCTAGTATGTAGCAGATGCTCAATTAATATGTGTTAAGAATTGTAATGAATACATTTTTGAAAAATCTAGTTATCATACACAAAGTTAATGGCAATTTCCAGAATATTCACAATGCTGATAATTTGTTCTTTGACCCCATCAAACATTGTAAATCTCATGTCCTGATGAGCAAATGAGGAATGAAGGTGATTGGGAAACTAATGATTATTGAGATGCAGCCAGCATTGACAGGCACTCAGCACATGCTACCACTGTTCATCCTCATTCTGACTCTGTTCTTTCTTATTTTTTTTTATTGAAGTATAGTCAGTAACAATGTGTCAGTTTCTGGTGTACAGCACAGTGTACCAGTCACGCATAGCCATACATATATTGTTTTTATATTCTTTTTCATTAAAGGTTGTTATAAGATGTTGAATATAGTTCCCTGTGCTATACAGAAGACATTTTTTTAAATCTATTTTTGTATATAGTGGCTAACATTTGCAAATCTCAGACTCCTAAATTTAGGGGGGTGGGTCTAGCTCAGTGGTAGAGTGAATGCTTAGTGTGCATGAGGTCCTGGGTTCAATTCCCAGTACCTCTGTTAAAATTTTTTTTTTAAATGATTCTGTTCTTATTTTGGCCTGACTTTATGGATGAGGACATAAATCTAGGGAAATTATTTGCCCAAGTCCCTCTGTGTTACAATAAGAAGAGTAAACATTGGTTTAGTGCTTACTCTATATGAAGCACTGTTCCAAGCCTTATGATATGGATGATTTTACTTAATTCTCCAATAAACCTTTAGAACAGGGAGTGTCATTATATCCGTTCTACAAATTAGAATAATTAGGCACAGAGGATATAAGTACACAAGCGGATTAGATAGAAATAAATGGCAGATCAGGATTAAAACCCAATGACTTGGTATCACTCTGACCCCTGACCCCCTTTTGGGGAAATGGAGATTTGGTCAAATCCAGGGATATCTGTCACTAAAGTCCATCCTTCTTCCCCCAAACTAGAGTTCTCTTTTTCTTATCCTGTGTTAGATGACATCACCGAGGTTCAGAGACTTGATTAAAATGCTGTGAGGGCTCCAGAGGCAGTGCTGGGAGAGAGCATCATGTCCACCCGCTGTCTGGTGCGTTATTTCCAAATCAGAGGCTCATAAATACTAAATAAAGTGAAAGTAATACTGAAAGTGATGTGGGCTCATTATCTTATACAGAATTATTGAGTAAAATGATGGATAAATTAAAAGGTACATGTCACTCCTAAATAGTTGTTCTGGATAATAAATGGGATTAATGCTCTTGAAGTGAAAAGAATGTTGGTCAAGGCAGCATCTTATGAAATCTGTTCCTAAAAAGGAACACCTGATGACATATGTCATCGCCCTGAAGAGTGAAATGAAAAGGCTGGGGACATGCCTGCAGGAGTTCGGGTTACCATCTCAGAGTCTGCACGGTGGGTCACCTTGCATCCTCTCGTGATGCGGGAGGCCCCCTTCAGCTATAGCTGAGATGCATGCATTTTCTACTCGATCTTCCTATTTTTCTTCCCTCTTATAAGCCAGAGAAAGCAAACCTTGACTTTATTCTGAACTGTCACAAATGACATTTACTTTTATCCCCCTCGGAAATTCCTCGAAATAATTAATATCCAAGAATATAATCTTTATACAGCTACTTTGCTCCTAGAGAAATCCGAAGGTTAGAAAATGTCAGAAGGAATCGGAATTGATTTTGCCACCTGGGGTGAAATTTTCCATTCTTGTTACAAAAGTCAATTTTCATGAAAAAAATTCACATGCCATAACTTGGGACTATCCTAATTTCAGTGGGTAAAAAACTGCTTATAGTTGCCTGTTTAAATTTTTATTTTAGTACAGAGCATTGGCGTTAAGAGTTTATCCTCTCTTTTATAAACTTCTGATCTTCCTTAGGAATAAAGTAAAAGCAAAGTCACTCAAGTAAATTTTAAAATATTGGACCACTTTACATTCAAATCATACTTACAAGGCACCAGGTATTGGTAAGGGAAGACCTCACAGACAATCCGAAGAACTCTTACGAGGTAACCTGTTTCAGGAAGTTAACTCCTAAGCAGCCAGAGTGTTGTGAGCGGTAATGTGCTATAAGCACCTAAATAGGCTTTAGGGACTAATTTTCAAACTTCAGTGGAGGGAGGAGGGATGGATAGTTGCAGGGATGGATGGGAGTGGGGTTTGGATGAATGAATGGATGGGAAAATGGATAGAGAGCTGGATTCATTTCTTTGAACAATACTTGGACGTTGGTTAAGTTTTACGCTTCAGATCTTTAATTAGGAAACTGAAGAAAGGGAACCAGTTTTTAAATAGGTGTGGAATAAGTCAGCTATTGTAAGTCTGTATGTTTATAGCAGAACACAAAGAAAGTGGTTTTACTATGCATTCACAGATGTCTGGCGCTAATCACACACCCAGGCCAGAGATGAGGGTATTTTGATCACTATGAAGGATGATGAGTTCCCACTGAGTTTACCTTATCCGGACACAGCTGTAACATCTTCCATGTCCCTGTTTACTCAGCTTCCCTGCCCTTGCTGTCCAGCTACAAGTGAGGTATTTTTCTGTCCTTCTGGTAGAAGTCAGTCAAATCACACGACATTCTTTGTTTTAACACACACACACATCTAGGCTTAGCTCTGACTCCATCATTGACTGAGGCTTCTGCGGTGGTCCCCAGGGCACTGTGAGATGTCCCCGAGCCTTGGGACCTGGCCTCGGGGTCCCTCTCTCCTTAGTCCACTCCAGACACTCCCACATGCTGTCTCAGTGGTTCCATTCGTAGGCGTCTCTGATGAGAAAGCTCTCCCCCAGCTAATCACAGCCTCTCTCACCCTTTTCCTCTGTGTCTCTGCTCCTCACAGTGACCATCTTACATCATAGCACACCCACCACCCTCGATGTCCTATCCCTGATTTTTTTTTGGTCCAGAGCTTCGTGTGCCTCCAGAAAAACCTGTCTGACCACCATATTTGAAACCAGGACTGCATGGACATTTCTTACGACTCTTCCTTTCGTTTTCCTCTGTAACGTTCGTTACTGCCACACAAACTCCATGTACACTTATGTGGTTGGTGGCCCGTGTCCCCCACACCCAGGGCCTATGCTCTGCTCATTCAGTGATGTGCCTCCAGCTCCTAAAACGGGGCCAGAGAGATTTCTGCCTTGAAAGAGCAGATAGAATTTGGTTTGGGAGGAGGGATGAGGCAAACGATTTGTTTTACTGGAAACCAGCAGCTGTCCTCACTGAAGTGTGTTAGTGCTTCAGCCTCACAGCTCATTCTTGGTTTTCCCCACCAAGTGTGACGTGTGAACCAGTTTGACGTTTAGAACTTCTTTGTGTAAAATATTGAAGACAACCTCTTTTATACAAACATTGATTTAGAACTACTCAATGTGTATGAGTTTTCTCTTAAGCAGTGATAAGAGTTTTTAAAAGTTTATTAAAACATAAGGTAAACGTTCTCAAAAGTCTGGGAGGGCAGTCGGACCCCAGTTCTGCTTCCTTGTGGCTGAACATCCTTGGACTCAACATTTATCCCTCCCAAGCCCAGTGCCGCGTCTACGAGTCACCTCGTGTTGGACGGTGGAATCCACTCTGTCCTGCCTTCACCCCATACTGTCTGAGCAGCTGCCTCTCTGAGCAGGAAACCGCCAGGCACAGGGGCCCGATGTTGACAGGGGCCCTGCTCACCTGTCTGCAGTGCAGGCGCTGACGCCCGCAGGCTGTGGTGGAACGGTGATGTATGCTAGTGGCGGGATAAGTGATGGGGACCCGTGGGCACGTCACCTGTAGGAAAAGGTGAGCAGACTGAGACCTGGGAAGAGAAATAGGGGTGAGACAAACTGATGGCAAGCAGGGGTGGAGGTGAATCACGCAGAGGGAACCTGGAGACCAGAGAGAGTCTGGTACGCTTGAGGTGAGGAACAGCCTGAGCAGAAGGCAAGGCTGCTGATGCCAGCAGGTACTTAACCTCTCATGTCCTGAATGCCGTGATAATGGTCCTCTTAGTATTGAAGAGACACAGAGAGATCATTGCTTGGGAGAGACACAATCAAACATAGTATAAATTTTACCCTGCCTGAGGTGTGGCAAATGGTTGGGGGAATTGGGCAGGCCAGCACCAGAAGGAGGGTAAATATAAGCATACGAAATGTGTCCTAATCTGGGAAGAGTTAGGGGAGGCCTTGAACCACTGGACAAGTGGGGATGCAGAGAGCAGGTGGAGCTGGGAGATGCTATGGCAGAAAACCACATGGTTTTGGTGACACTGTGGGTGCTGAGAGGGAGAAGGAACAAATAGGGAGGGTGTGGTAACTTCCTCATCAGGTAACAGGGTGGGTGATGGAAATTTGGACCTGCATAGAGG
Organism: Camelus ferus; assembly: GCF_009834535.1. NCBI lineage: Eukaryota > Metazoa > Chordata > Mammalia > Artiodactyla > Camelidae > Camelus > Camelus ferus. The sequence continues at coordinate 4,793,809 of NC_045696.1, forward strand.
GAACCATTTGAAGAGTGAGTTTAAGGTGGAGCTGGCGGAGTTCAGTATTGGATGGATTGACTTCAAATTGTCCCTGCAGTTTCCTGGTGGAGTGAGACTGGTTTTGTATATGAGAAAATATATTTCCTCTGGGAACATTTTTTCCTTCCAATTTTATTGAGGTGTAATTTGACATACAGCCCTGTACAAGGTTAAGGTATGCAGTACAGCATAATGATTTGACTTACATACATCGTAAAGTCATTATCACAGTAAGTTTAGTGAACATTGTCTTATAAAGATAGAAAGTTAAAGAAATAGAAAATGTTTCCTTCTTTGTGATGAGACCTCTTACGATTTACTCTCTTAACAGCTTTTATGTATAACATACAGCTATGTTAATTATAGCAATCATGCCGTATATTACTTCCCTAGTACTTATTTATCTTATAACTGGGAGTTTGTACCATTTAACTGCCTCCATCCCCCTCCACCTCTGGTAACCACAAATCTGATCTCTTTTTCTATGGGTTTGTCTGTTTTTGGAGTATAATTGACCTACAACACTACATTAGTTCCTGTTACATGGCAGTGATTTGACATTTCTGTACATTTCAAAATGATCACCATGATAAGTCTAGTTATAATCTGACACCACACAAAGATATTACATAATTATTAACTATGTTCCTCACACTGTGTATTTCATACCCGTGACTCGTTTATTTTGCAACTGGAATTCTGTACCTCTTAATCTCCCTCACCTATTTCTGTCCTCCTGCTAAATGTTCTCTGGGAATATTTTAATGTGAAAAGAGATTATTTTAGGTTATCTGCTGTTTTAAATTTGTTAGGCACTTTTATAGGGGGAATGTGGGATCATTCAGAATTGTCTTATCATGACAGAATGGGGCAGAAGGCTTACATTCAATGATGTAAAAACAGTTAGAGGATCCTCATAAAACCAGGGCTCCCAGTAGATAAAGCTGTAGACAACTGGTCAACTCAAGGGCTAGGGCTTCTTTCTCTTCTTGATCATAAAAAGCATTTCTTGTTTACCAACAGAGGTCAGCTGAAGAAGAAAGAGCTTGTCAGGTCTGTATGTGACTCCACAAAGGAGAACAGGAAGGTCAATTCCAGCATGAGAACAATTAGTCTAGGAAGATACACATGTCAGGAAGCAGCAGTGGATGTGTATCTAGTGTGTTCTGTCTGGTCCAGCCTCTTTGAGGGGCAGTGCTGAGCTGAACCAGAGGGTGACTGAAGTGGGCCTGAGGCGACTGGAAAGGATGCTTCGTTCTTCTTCTTATTTCATTCTCATTGTAAGGCATCTCTTGAAAATAAACAGCACCCTTAGAGTTAAAACAATGTATCTTTAATGTAGAAATTGTTTCTTCAAAATATCACTGGGGCCACTGGGGAATAAAAATGGCAAGCCTGTTTACATAAACTTTATTGCCTCCTGTAACTGTGCTTTCTGGGTAAATAAAGGGTCTTAGTTCTGTTCTCTTAGCATAAAGGGAAGAAAGAGGGGGTAGCACAGGGATAGGTGGCCAAGGGTCATCCTAATACTCTGATGCTTTTATAGAAAAGAAAGATCCCCTTTGAGAAGAAAGGGGGTTCTGAAGGTGGTTACAAACACTCTTCCACACTGGGAAACTTCCAACACTCTTCAAGCTTTTTATATCTAAAGAGCTAAAAAGTTCAGAAATCTACCTCGAATGTTTCTTACCCAATCATATTGTGGTCCAAGTAGGAGCTGATGTGAGGCGACAACTGTGAACTATTGGTTGATGGACAGGAGGGACCACTAGGCTTGGAGGATGAGGTGCAGACCTCTTTGATCGGCTGAGTGCTTTGAATTAAGAAGACCTGTCTGCCTCTGAAAGGCACGGAAAGGATCCAAGACTTTTAAGATAAGGTAATTCCTCATTAACACAGGCAAATATTAGAACTTGGAGTGGAATCTTTGCCAACATCATTCATATTCCAGATTGAAAGCTATCAACAGCCACCAAGACCATGTTCTGTGATAGAAACATACACCACTCATGAGAGAGGCATGTCAGGTCCTTTTCTATTGGGAGGCAGGTGAAGGCTTCCTGGTGGCTCACTGGACGCTCTCCCCAAAGCTGTGTGTCCTGTGTACTCTGAGAAAGAGGAGAGGCTGAAAATGGAGATGACACTGTCAAGGACAAAACACGTCTTACCTGGGAGACTCTCTGACTGCTTCTTACCCCCAACTACTTGTTGCTACACTCTCTGTCTTCCAGAATTTTGAAATCAGAGACACTGACTTAGAAGGTGATTTATTAAGGCCAGCTCAGCAAAGGCAAAAACATACCCTCACTATCCTTCAGCAAGGGAGGGGCGATATAAGAGGGCATTCCTCCAGCCTTGTGACCTTGAGGAACTGAACATTTGTTAGGCAGATGAGGCAGAAGCAGACACAGTCTATCCGTGATCTAGGACAGCAGTGCCGCCATGTCAGGACGTGGAGACTATAGGAAGCGATTCCTTTGTTCAGTTCAAGGAAGGACGCCAGCCAGTGTAATATTGGGAAGGGATAGGCTAAATCAGAGCTGTCCTGGAAAAGTCAGGGCAAATGTTTATGCATATTCTACCTGTAAAAAGCATTTTTTTTATAATCATTGAATATGTACAATAAAATAAAAGAAACCCAGAATTAATATAGCAGAATGAATTCATGATGTTCTTAGGGGCTGCTTCCGTCCTTAAATGAACATCGTGAGTCTTGCCTATGTCTCTTACGTCTTATCTGAGCCACAGAGACTAAAGAAGAGAATCCAGCATATAAGGGAATTCTGGCATTTCGCCATCAAATATGACCCAGGACTTGTGGCTGTGGCTGTATGTTTATATTAGATCTTTGTGAGGTTAAATCAATGATAATTTACCAAAAATCATCACCAGGCCTTTGCAGGAATACTGTGGTCTTTGGTACTGAGACACCCCAGTGCAACGGGATTGCTTTGGGGCTTAGAATTTTTAAATGGGGCTGTGAGATTTTGGGACCCAAAGATGGAGGATGGCTACCAGCATGTGTCACTTTACAGTGTGGAAATCTCCCTGATGACTGGACTGGAGGCTCACTCTGGGGTCCCCCGACTTCGAGGAGTGCAGTCTTCAGAGAAAAAGATGGGAGACCACGCATAGGGCTCCCATCTCAGAATTTCACACAAGATCCCTCTTACAGAGCCAAGAGTGACTTCGTATTCCCTTTGCCCCAGAAGCCAGAGCAGCCAAAATGGGCACTGCAAGATGGGCATGTTAGACTTGATCCAGGGTGCACAGTCATCCATCAGTGTGTGACGAACCTCCCAAAGTCAGTGTCTTGAAACGATAGCTCTTTATTTAGCTCATGCTTCTGTAGGCTGGCAGTTCAGGCTGGGCTCAGCTGGGCTCAGCCATGAGTTTGTGATCGGCGGCCGGTCAGGGAGGTGGCCGGCCAGCTGCGTGCTAGGGCTGTTGTCCTGTCAGCCAGCAGGCCAGCCTGGGCTGTGCACAGGGCACCACAGCAGAACTCAGAGACAGCAGAAGTGCCCAAGGCCCCTTGAAAGCCCAGCTCCCTGCTGACATAGAGAGACTCTACCACGTGCTAGGGGTCAATGCAAGATCCAAGGCCACCTCCTGTGGTTCTCTCCAAACTACCCTAGAATCAGGCTGGAGAGTGCCTGGCCCTCCTGCAGGCGCTTGGATTGCTCTCATTGTCTTCCATACCCCAAATCCCACCCTCTGCCACACCAGCTCTCACCCCAGCCCTCTCCTGGACGATGCTTTGTCTTCTCCTGGGCTGGTCAAGGGGGGACAGTGGGAGGATCCTGTTTAATGCTCTCATCCCATCATCACAAGATGAGCATTTGCGAGGCCTGGGGCCCTCTCACCCCAAACAGCCCCTGCGCCCTCAGCCTGAATTAGCCGAGTCAGAGTGAGTGTGATTTGGCTTGGGGCGGGGGCCCTTCCCTGGAAACTGTCTTGTGCTAAGTCACACATGCTTTCTCATCTACACTTAGGGTTCTCTGGAGGAAGCTTGGTCCCTGCCAAGTGCTCACAGGGCTCTGGGTGAGCACAGCCTGGCCCTAGGAGAGAGAGTACCACATATGGGGGCTGTTCCCCGTCTGAGCTGCTGACCGGTCCTCTCGTAGGCTGGGGTCCCCCAGAAGTAGACCCCAAGATGGGAAATTGAGTGCAGACAGTTGCTTTCAGAGGCAGTGCCAGAAAATACCCTGAGGAACTGGGGAATGGAAGCAGCCAATTGCGCTTGTTGTCCAGTGGGGCTGCCCTTTGTAATGGGGCTCGGTCTCACATGGGAGCCCTGAGAGAGCTGGCCCAGCACACTTCAGAGTGGTCAGACCTAGGGAGGAGGAACCTGCTCTGTCAAGGGCTGCGTGCGGGCTGCTCCTGGGGCTCTGACCGCCAGCACCCCCTGTCCTATTTGCTGGCTGGAGAAGACTCTCAGGTCAGGTCAGGGTACAGGTGTTTGCATTAGGAGCCCTGTTGGCTGGAACTGGAAAAGGGGTGCCGCAGAGCATTTGGCAGACTTTGTGAGGCCACACATCCAAGAACAGAACCTGCCTGACTTTCCAGTCCATGTTCTTTTTCACTGGATGAGACCCCATTCCAACCACAGACAGTGCGATGCCCAAGAAGGGAAAGAGAAGACCAAAGCAGCAGATGGTGCTGGGGAAGAGGCTGTGAACGTGAGCAGCCCGAGGGCACTGAGGATGACCAGCTGGACATTGCAGAGACGGACAGCAAGTAAGCAAAATGAGAAAGAGCAGGAGAGGAGAGAAACTGATAATAAACGAAGAGCTGGAGCGTTCAGATTCAAGACAATGATATTTCCTCCGTGCACAGAGGCCTGGTGATGAAAACCAAACTTATTCTGAAAAGTTATTGCTTTAATATCTTAGCAAACCACTGATAAAATCTGGGGAGGACTGATTCAACAATGCATAATTGTCCTTCTTACCCAAATAATGCTTGTTTCATGATGATTTGGGGCCTGTAACAGAAAGCCCCAAGTTCTGTGATGGACGGTGGTGGTTCTGTGTATATCACCCCACACAGAGCTGGCCCTCTACGGCATCTGTTTTGATCTGGCTGTAATTGCGTCCCTGCCTGCTGCTATACAGGAAAGAGGGAGACACTCTCTGTCCCCCAAATGCTGGAGGGATGGTGTCACTCTTCAGTTTAGTTTTTTGTTCCCAAGTAGATTTATTTTATGCTCTATTATATGTATATGCTTGTGTGAAATAAATACATCACAAATAAAGATCCACTTTAAGAACAGTATTTAAAAACACAAATAGTACAAACGTATGTATTTGTAAAATTATGATGAACTTTTCTAAGATCTCTCTGGCATGTCAGTGGTATCGATGCCATGTGAATTAAACAGAGTTGCTTGAGTTTCACAGGTATCCGTGAATTTTTTAATAATGCATTTCTTTCTTTCTTTTTCATTTTATTTTTTTATTGAAGTATAGTCAGTTACAATGTGCCAATTTCTGATGCACAGCATAATGTTTCAGTCATATGCATACATACATATTTTCATTTTCATATTCTTTTTCATTATAGGTTACTACAAGATACTGAATATAATTTCCTGTGCTAAACTGAAGAAATTTGTTTTTTTATCTATTTAATATATAGTAGTTAACATCTGCAAATCTCAAATTGCCACTTTATCCCTTAGCACCCCCTTTTACCCCTGTAACCATGTTTGTTTACTATGTCTGTGAGTCTGTTTCTGTTTTGTAGGTAAGTTCATTAGTGTCTTCTTTTTTCTTTTCTTTTCTTTTTTTAATTCCGCACATAAGCGATATCATATTTCTTTCTCTTTTTGGCTTACTTCACTTAGAATGATGATCTCCAGATCCATCCATGTTGCTACATATGGCATTATTTTATTCTTTTTTATGGCTGAGTAGTAGTCCATTGTATAAATATACCACAGCTTCTTTACCAGTCCTCTGTCATCAGAAATTTAAGTTGTTTATTTAAAAAGGTGCCTTTCCATTTTTCCATCCAGTTTTATAAAAAGATTTTCCTGAGCCTAAATCCCCTTTCACTGGAAAGCTCAACCAAAAAATTTAATGAATTAGTTTGCTAGTTCAGATTCTGTGTTTGGCTGACATATTACATACCAAGAGTTTTCACTGGCTACACTCACACATATAGAAACACATTGATGAAAAATCTTAACTCTAGGTAAAATGGTTATTCATGTATATATAAGCACTTAACGTTATATGTAATACTACTTTTTCCATTATGCAAACTTTGAAAAAATATCTAATATTTTGAGTTCCTTCATTAATCAAAGCGAAAAAATGAGACTGTCACTGTACAAATTCTTAATATGTTATTTTTGTGAATTAGCAAATTTGCACTAGTAAAATTGGTGAAAAGTTTAGAAATAAAAACACAGAAGAGGAAAGGAAAAAAGAGAATCCATATGTGTAGTATTCTCCCATAACCACAGAAACAGTAAAAATTTTTGAATAGTACTTGGTTAATTTTCCAAATTTAAAAAATTTTTGAGGAATAATATTGGAAAATAAAAAATTAAAAAATAAAGCTTAATTTTGAAGAATTGTTCATGAAAATTCTAACTTCAAGTTGCTCATGATCTAAATTTTCTTAGGGACCAGAACTTCCATTAGCTGTTTTTCTAAAGAAACATGCTGGCACTTTTTGTTATAAACCAGATTCCTTTCATCAAATGAAGCTCTCACATTCATTCGAAAAGTTCTTGAGACACTTTATCTTAAATTAATTAGAAATACTGTTGTTTTTAAAGGTTAAAAAGTATTTGGGTTTCTGCAAGTGTTAATTTATTAGGAAACTCAGAGGAGTAAAGTTACTTCTCCAGGGTCGGTAAAATTCATAAATATAAATGCTTCATCGGAGTCTTGGTCTCTTGATGCCTGATGGAAAGTTGTCTGTGCTGTGTGTGATCTAAGCACAAAACCCATACCTTACTCTTCAGTGTCCATTGCTCTTTGAATGTTACCGCATTGTTGATTTATGGACTTCATGCCTATGGGACAGTTACATGTGGCTTCTGCACTCCCAACCCCGAGTGCCAGGCTACCCCCATTTCTGGCTGCCAAGGTGGCAACGTGGATGGACCAGGACATTCTCTACTGCCAGCCCCTGGCATCTGAGTTCTACCCACCCCTGACCAAACACACCCTTTAGATGAAGAGATTTATTACCTTCCTAGAGTGAAATGAGTTTTACTCACAACTGACCACAGATATCAGCTCTTGCCTTTCCAAGGGAAAGTGTGTGTCCTGTCAGCAAGGGTTCCTGACCTCCAGTTTGGAAAGACTCAGCAAGTAGAACTCTCCACTATTAAAACCAAGGCACTGAAACTCAGAGTGGTAACGTGACTCAGACTTAGTTATTGGCATTTATTGTCTTAAAAGGGGAAAAATCAAATTAATGAAAGCATTTAAAACTACACTGCATTCTCATTAAATACATTTTGTAGGATGGCTGCTTGATGATCACGAACATCAAATCTGACTTCTCTATTGAGCAAAATGAACTGTAATCAAGTGGAACAAATTGCATTGCTATTCTCCCTTCTTGTTGATTTGAGTTAGCTCGTGGCAGCAGGGCAGCAGTGGGCTGTGTTTGCTCAGCTCTCCTAAGGAGGACAGCAAGCCACTTACTTCAGTTTACACCAGCTTCCCACCTACTGACTGCCTGGCATCGCCCCGGCTTTAATCCAAAGTTCCAGCTCCCTCTTCACTTCAATGGAACACATCCCAGTGGAAAGGACATGCTTTATGCCTAGCTTTGTTCTAGAGCAGGGCACGCTTTCTCAGCCTCAGCACGGCTGGCATCTGGGGCCAGGTGATTCTTGTTCTGGGGGTAGCAGCCTGTCCTGTGTATCTAAGATACTTAGCGGCATCCCCGGCCTCTGCCCACTAGATGTCAGCATCACCCATCCTCCCACTGCCACTTGTGACCCAGAGTATCCCCAGATAGTACCCAACGTCCTCTGAAGGGCAGAACTGCCCCCAGGACAGAACCACTGTTCTAGATACAACAGGGGTTGTAGGATTATTGTAAAACCACACAGAGAGAAAATGCTTCCAGGAGTCCCTCGCAAACTGATTTGATTAGAGTCTATTAGAAGCTGAGCAAACAAAGCCCACTTCGGCTCAGTTTCCATGGGCTAACTCGTGTCATTATTTGTGATGCCTTATGTACACTCTGTGTATACTTTTTCATCCGTTCTCAGTTTAGTGTTGCTATTTCCCCCTCCCCATCGAGAGCCTATAAATGTATAAACATACATACGGCATGTAAACTGTTGACGGCAAACTTTGATTTTGAAACACTTTCATGGACAGTGTATTTGCGGGAACACAATGGCATCTGTCAGTCCTGCCCTTCCTGCTGGCCTCAGCTATAATGATTATAGAAAATCACTTTGTCTTGAAGAGGGAAGGTACTTAAAGTAAGGCAGAGCTGCTGTCACATGTGCTGTCTGCACATGGGCCTTTCAGTGCACCGATTAAGTCCACCTCGGAGTTTGCAGGTCTGTGGCTCACAGAATTTCTGCGAGTAGAACCTGATCCCTGATCCCTGCACTGCTGGCCAGTCTACTTCATGCATAATGCAGGCCAGTGAGTAACATCACTCCCGAAACATGCTGGTTCAGAGGAGTTAAATGCTTTCTAATTCATGAGGGATGGGAAATAATGGAAGTATTCACTTGTATCAGGAGGCAGGGGCTGCAGATGGGGTCTAGGATGACCCCATTGAGAAGGCAAGTCATGTTTTGTGACCTAAATTACCCAGGTGACTTAAGTTTCAAAGGTATGTAATTTTTTTGTTTTTTTGTTTTTGTTCAAACGTTAGGCAAGGATACATTGTATTAGGGTTCTTCAGAGAAACACAACCAATAAGATACACACACGGGCACACACACACATGCATGAGAAACACAACCAGTAAGATACACACACGCACATGGGCACACACACACATGCTTGCGCGCGCACACACACAGACACAGAGGTTGATTTTAAGAACTGGCTCACATGCTTATGGACTGACAGTTCAGGCAGGAGTTCTATCCTCTAGTCTTAAATAAGAATTTTGTCTCCAGGAAACTCAGTGCTTGCTCTTAAAGCCTTCAGCTGGCTGGATGAGGCCCACCTCTACCATCAAGGATGTCTTTTCAGTAAAGCCAGCTGATGCAGATCTTCACCACATCTGCAAAGTACCTTCACAGCAACATCTAGATTAGTATTTGATGAAATAACTGGGTTCTGCATTCTGGCCACGTTGACTTAAAACTGACCACCACATACCTGCATGCCGCCCCCGCACACATCTACGGGGGCTAAAATAGAGGGCTACTTGAACATTTTCTTGAATTACCAGGTTCATACGTGTGATGCTGCATGGATTTTCTTCCTGAAATTGGCATATAGCTTCATAGACATTTCAGGTGGGGATGGCATGTAGATAAGGGCATAGGCTCATTGACCACCTGTGTCATATGGTCTTCAAGGCTGTTTAACTGACTGGCTGCCCCATGTCAGCTGATGACTGGGCTCATGCTTCATTCAAATAGCAAAGCAGGACATGTCTCAGGCCTTTGGGGCCTCTTGTAAGTGGTCAGACACAAGGGTGATGTCCTTCTATGCTACGGGTCTGCTAGAATGGGCACACAGATTCCTACGGAACTGGGGTACCCAATGTTCACACGTGTGTGGTATCACCATTGTCAAGGTTCCGCATCCCCTCCTTGGGCTGCACTGCTGGACAGTGGGTGCACGTGAAGTAGCAATACCTCTGCAATAGTAGGTGGTCAGCCCGGGGCTGGGCCAGCAGAGCGTGGGGCCCCGAGCCTGGGCTCGAGAGCTGGGCCTCAGAGCCACATGTGGGCCGGAGCAGTTGACTCAAGGTGAGACCAGTGGGCTGGCTCCAGGCCAAAAGCAGGACCAGGCTGCACCTGCAGGTTCCCAGTGACAGGGATGGGAGGCCAGGCCTTGTCATGGACAGCACGCTTCCGACCTGTCTGCTGCATTCTCAAGTGCTAAGGCCTGAGCATCATCACAGAACTGCAACCCGGAGGCCCACAGAAGTCATCTCGGCTCCTTTCAAGGCTCTTACTTGCTTGCTGTTCCTTCATGCCAGGCCCTATTGCCTTGTACTTAAATGGTGACATTTCTGTTCAGGTTCCAGGCAGAATGGGCTAATTGATGTCTGTTAAGACTGAAAACAGAACATTAAATAGCATATTGTGGAAATAACTAATCAGAGGGTTCTGCAAGCATCTGGTCACATGACAGTGGAGGAACCAGGGCCCTAAAGATGTTACATGGCAGCCCTGTGAATGCTGGTTTGAGGTTACAGGAAAAAAAAACAACAAAAAAACTTGGATTAGCTACCATCTAATGAAAGAAAGAAAAAAAAGGAGATTTGGCTTCTAAAGGCAATAACATGTGTTGACTCTGTTAGCAGCAGAAGCCATTTGGGTTCTTCCAGTGCTGTCGGGTGCTGCAGTCCCTCCCGCCTGTTTTCTCCCTGGAGCTGGTGTTTCTTCCCTTCCTGACCCCTGCCTAGTTGCAGATAGAGATGAATTTTGACAGAACCGGGAAGAGTTGTTCTATTTCCATGGCAACGTCAATTCACATTCTGCAGGTGTATGGGCGGCCACTTAGGCCACTGACTAAATGAAGGCTCCTGAAGGTTCTGTGCGTTTCGGTGCCTGGCCAAAAATAACTTGGCATGCCACCGTGCCTCCCAGCCGTGTAGAGAGAGGCATTAAACTGACTGGATGCCAACTGTCAGCTCCGTTGCCATCTTCTTGCTAAAGAGGAAGAAACAGAACTGCAAACGTTTGGGGGGAGGGGCGCCCGCCGGGGGCGGCTACATTGTTTCCATGGTCTCAGAAATCGCTGAATGGAACGTGAAATATATTCCAACTTGTTCACCCCAGGGGCACCAGATAATTTGTATTTCAGCAGAAGTATTATAATTACATAGTTTAGAGTTAGAATTAATTAGCATTGGGGGAAGTAGTGATAAAACCGAGCAGTTATTAAAAAATTAATTTTCATAGAAGTCAGTTTGGAGAGTCTTGCTTTACTTTTTGAAAGATTTTTTTTTTTCTTTTTGACACTGAAGGGAGATAAAAGGATATCCCAATTCAGTGATCCCATGATCAACCTAAAATGATAACCATCCTTATCCGTGGGTGTTTGCACTGGATGGTGAAAGTCCAAATCAATGGTACAGATGCCAAGGGCTTTTCAGAATTGATCAAGAATCAGGGTGATGTTTGAGGGTTATATGTGGGGAAAAAAATGCTCATGTTCAGAAAAACGACCACATTGCCAAATACATGGGTTCATGTCAACCTTATTGACATTGGACATACCCGAGAATCACTTAATACATTACTCTAGACATGTGGGATACTTTAGTCATTAAATGCAATTTGAAGAATAATTTTTGAAGTCATTAAGCATTGTCTACACGTGTACTGTTGTGAGGCTCTCCTGGGAGCTCCCGGGCACCTGGGAATAAGAAAGACAATCTTTGCCCTCAGGAAGCTTTTACTCTTAGTTTCCTGGAGTGAGGAGTCAGAAAAGACCATTTATAGTTAAGGAAAAGTATCTTTGCCTGCGATTGGAGTTTTATGACACTACCATTTGTACATTACTAAATTCAAAGGCATTCACAGTTAAATCTTCATTTTCGAAAACTGATCAATGTTTTGTAGTATATAAATGCCTGTCCTTATTCTTAGAAGACAGTGTGGAAGTATTTAGGGGCAAAGGGGCATCAGATATACAGCTTACTTTTAAATTGTGGAACAGCAGCAAGAACAATATTATTATTGCAGATAGAAAAAGAGAAAATGATGGAGAAAAAGTGACAAATTGTTATCAAGTAGCAACGCTCAGTGAAAGCTACGCTGCAGATGAAATGATCACTTTTGTAGATGTTTCTTTGTATTTTTTCCAAAATTATAAGTTAACAATTAATGGAGTATATAGCTTTTGATAAAATGATCATTTTCAAAATTTCAGAAACAGCATTAAGAAACCATTGCTGTAGAAATGGTACTCCTTCAAAACATTTGACACATTCAGAAAAGGCTATTTCCCATTTCAGAATATCAATAGAGACATTTCTGTTACATTCAGAGACCTAGGGAAGTGGTATACTTCTACATATAGAAGGTCTAGATTTTAATAAAGTCTGGGAACTCATTCTTTAAGGAAAAATAAAAATAAATTCTGCACACTGCCCACCTCTTCTTAAAAACACTGTTGTATGTTCTTTCCCCTCTTCCTTCCCAAACTACACACGTGCCACTGTTCTGGAATGGAGTGATCAGCTGACCCACTCAACATCTGTCCATGTCAATCAGAGCTGCTCTCTTCAGAGTCTCACGGGACAAGAATACCCAGAGTTTGATTAGCTCGTCCATAAACCTGTATTAGAGATGGTTTAATAACCACTATTACTTAGCAGATATCACACATTTCTATCACATTTACTACTACAGAAGAGAAAACAAAGAATGAAATCAGACTGCTCTCAGGTCCATCTGTGCATGCTGTTACTTTGCGCTATAAAGAAAAAAAGATCTGCTTTCATATTTAAATGAATGTCAATATTTTTTTCATCTCCTTTACACTGTTAGATATTGCCACAGAGCATTGGAATATGCACTGATACAACCTGGGTTGTCTGACTGTAGTTTACTGAAATCTCTACCTGCTTTATGCAACGTCAGGAGGGAAAACCAAGATCCAGAGGTGCTGAGCTTTCTTTTGAGTAAGGAGATGGGCTCCGATTTTCTGATGTGTTAAGTTGCAGCCTGGGGCATTTTACTCATCCAGAGTTCTAACAGTGAGCTGTGTTTTAAGAGGAGTAAGTGTGATATAGTAAAATTAGTAAGACAACCTTGTTCATTTTCCCTGGGATGTTGAAGCACCGCAGGACACCTGGCTCGGTGGGAGGAAAGGTGTTTCTGGAATTGTAAATAGAGCAGGTAGGATGGAGGTGACCCTGGCAGCTCTAAGGTAACCCTGCGGGAACATGGGGTATGGATTACCATATTCATTGGATTGTCTTTGTACTTGTCACGGTTTCTCTTAAATTATCTCAGGAAGTTTTCATTTTTTCAAAGGCGACATTTTTAAGAAAAATGTGTGACTGCTGGTTCGTGCCCAGCTGACGCCTGTCTCTGCTTACACACGTGGCCTCGGATTTCCATATGGATTCTGTACAGTCTCTCACCGCCTATTTACCCAGCAGTTTTGAGACCAAAGCCTCAGGAATTTATGAAGTGCCTTTCTGTTGCCTCTTCCAATCTGTGATTCGGTTCCTGGAGAACTGTATGACTGTTTTTGACTGTTCTTATGTTTTCTTCATTATTATATGCATTTTCTGATTTTTAAATCTGACTTCTAAATATGTTATTTTTCTTGTATTATCTCCATTTAGTTGACACCCATACACCTGTTTTAGTTCTTAAATTTTTGTTTGTTCCCGAGAGGGATTTTCATTCTCTTGACCACTGTCGTTCCTGCACTTGTGTGAACGATGTACCCGTATATCCTGGGCGTGATTTTACTCCTGTCTTGACAGGATGCCCTGACAGCAACCTCTTTTTGTTCAAGGGCAAATTACATCTCAGAGAGGTGAGTGATCTGAGTGAGAAGTTCTAACTGTTTCATTTATTATTGAGTTATAGTCAGTTTACAAGGTTGTGTCCATTTCTGGTGTACAGCACAATCCTATCATACATGAATATATATATACATATATATATATAAATATAAATTTTTCATTTTCTTTTTCACTGTAAGCTACTACAAGGTATTGAATCTGCTTCCCTGTGCTACAAAGTATAAACTTGTTTATCTGTTTCATATATACCAGTCAGTATCTGCAAATCTCAAACTCCCAGTTTATCCCTTCCCACCCTCCTCCCCGCTGGCAACCACAAGTCTGTATTCTATGTCTGTGAGTCTGTTTCTGTTTTATATGTAAGTTCATTTGGCTTTTTATTTTTTTTTTAAATTTCACATATGAGTGATCTCATATGGTATCTTTCTTCTGCTTTCTGGCTTACTTCACTTAGAATGGCATTCTCCAGTAACATCCATGTTGCTGCAAATGGCATTATTTTATCATTTTTATGGATGAGTAGTATTCCATTGTATAAATTGTACCACAACTTCTTTATCTAGTCATCTGTTGATGGAAACATTTAGGTTGTTTCCATGTCTTGGCTATTGTACATAGTGCTGCTATGAACACTGGGGTGCAGGTGTCTTTCTGAATTAGAGTTCCCTCTGGATATATGCCCAGGAGTGGGATTGCTGGGTCATATGATAAGTCTATTCCTAGTCTTTTGAGGAATCTCCATACTGTTTTCCACAGTGGCTGCACCAAACTGCATTCCTACCAGCAGTGTAGGAGGGTTCCCTTTTCTCCACAGCCTCTCCAGCATTTGTCATTTGTGGACTTTCGAATGATGGCCATTCTGGCTGGTGTGAGGTGACACCTCATTGTAGTTTTGATTTGCATTTCTCTGATAATTAGTGATATTGAGCATTTTTTCATGTGCCTGTTGATCATTTGTATTTCTTCCTTGGAGAATTGCTTGTTTAGGTCTTCTGCCCATTTTTGGATTGGGTTGTTTTTTTCTTATCAAGTCATGTGAGCTATTTATATAGTCTGGAAATCAAGCCCTTGCCAGTTTTAATCTTTTGCAAATATTTTGTCCCATTCCATAGGTTGTCATTTTGTTTTGCTTTTGGATGGTTTCCTTTGCTGTGCAAAAGCTTGTAAGTTTAATTAGGTCCCATTTGTTTATTTTTGCTTTTATTTCTGTTGCTTGGGTAGACTGCTGTAGGAGAACATTAATGCATGTTCTTTGTTGTGGAGAATAACACCTGTCTGCTCAGAGTGAAATTCCATAGTATTCATGGTGGGGTGGAGAGAAGAGAAGACAAAAAGACAAGGTGGGCTGAGTAAAGCAGAGGAGGATGCCAGGAAGACAGACAGACAAAAGTGAGAGAGAAAAGAAAGAGGTAGTAAGAAAAAGATAGAGGAGGGGAACATGAGAGCCCCTTTTATGCACCATTGAGGCTTGCAGTCAGAAGTTTTGGAGCAAATGGGCAAGCACTGAGGCTGCTGGAAGTATCTGTAGTCCCTTCCCTGCTGATCTCAGAGCCTTCCAGGATGCGGTTGTGCTGTTAAAAGGTCCAGCAGGGGGCACTGCCCGAGTATGAACAGGGGAGGCTAATGCGCTATTACTCCTAAAGCATGTAACTATACAGGGTGGTATGCATTCGCCAAAGATGAAACATACAGTGAGATTTAAAGATGATATGCAAAGGTACAAATTAACAAATTGATGACGATTTTCATTACTGATTAACCAAGTAGTCAGAAGTTGGTGCTTTCCTAAGAAATGTCTAATTATAGGAAACCTGAGATCTACTTGCTCTTGGCAATAGATGGACATAGAATAACGCAACTTGAAGAAAGTCTCCCACACGCTGCCCTCTCCCTTCTCCTACAGGCCTTGAAGATCATTAAATGTCTCTGTCTCTGACATTTTTGGCTCCAGAACATCGCAAGATGTCCATATTTCCAACAGCTTGAAGTCATAGCTGTAAGGTTTAGAAGGACAATGATTATGCTTGTCTACTTGCTGTTGTATCTCCAACGTGCAGTGGGGTGACTACCCTGAGCAGGTGTTAAATTGATATTTGTTAAATGGTAGAAATGAAGGGAAATAGACTCAGTTGTTCTTGTGAGTGTGAAAGAGCAGGATTCAGTCCAGGTAGAATGGACAAATTAATTTCTTCTCATTTGCGACCGTTGAATCAAGTTTAATTAGAAGGACAACACTGTTAGGTGGATTCTCTTGTCCAGACACACACACACACCTTCTTGCAAAACTATACAACCTGCTTCCCTCTGTCCTCCTTCCAGAGAATGCTACTCTGTGTGCAAGTCTTTTCCTTGCAGCTGGACCTCAACTCTAGTACCTTTTAGGTCAGCTGATAATCAGAGTTGTGAGTGGCTTGTTTTGGTGGAAGTACAGGATTCTAATTTTATTCAGTGAAGAATTATAAGATAAAGAGACTCATGGGAGTTTCATTAATAATTTGATTCTGGTTTGATCCTTTGCATTTTTTTTTTGATTGAAGAGCTGTTTTCTTTGAAGAAATGGTTAATTTGGCTCAACCAGAATCATGTTCTGTCTTGATTATTTTTGTTATTAAGTAACATACATTAAATTTATAATGTTTTTTTTCAGTGGGAGCTCTCATGTGTTACTCTAACCAAGAAATTCATGGAATGACCTTAATTCTTTGCCTTTGATTGTATCTATATGTGACTATATTTTTAACATCACTTTCATGAGGGCTGTTAAAAAATTTCTTTTCATTTCTTTATCTGTAAAATGGGCATGAAATTATCTGTTCTCTCTCTCCTTTCTCAAGAGTGGCTGAGAACATGGGAAAGCAATTGCTGAACTGGAAAAGCCCTATTCCACAAACAGAATTAAGCAAATTAATAGAATTTTATTATCCTCCCAATAAATGTAACTTTTATGATTAACACATATGTGCACAAAACAATTCTGACATATTTTTAAAAGGCAGGAATTTTATGGAATTTTTGAACTATAGCATAAACATGATAAACTTTTCTCAAATAAAAATTTCTTGCTTTTATTCTAATATGTAGATAAGTACAGTACTGATATCTTGAACAACTCATTATTTAAAAGTAAAGATATATTTTAATTGTCAAAAGTATTTATTAGAAGGCAACAACTGCTGATGTCTGACTACGCAACTAGACTATTAGGGATAAAAATACCAACCCTACTGACAGAAATAAATTCTCCTCTAAATGTGATTGTCTTTGATTGAAGCATAACCAATACAGTGTTTATTTCTATGTTAGATTTATCTGTATTTATAAGTGTTTTATAGTGATCGTTTTGTTATTTATCTTGGAATGTTTGGGGGGCAGTTTTGGGATCTTTCGGAAAAAAAAATTTCCAAGCATTTCTTATGCAAGTTGCTTTGTCTTCTAGTTTTTTTTTTGCTTCACAATGCACGTATGAAATTTTTAGAGCTTTACGAGTCATTAAGGTATTGTGCTTAGGCCTTATCCTTGCTCTTTAATGTGATGCGATGCGATTCTCACACAGGATTGCCACTGGCCAGCCGCTCATTGCGGGGTCCACGTCTGTGTCAGGTCTTCCTTGTCAAGCTGCGTCCACTGCATTATTGGCATCTGCTATTGGGGTGAACGTGCCCGGGCCCCCTGGGAAATCAGGGACAGTCCCCTGCCTCTGAGTGAGATGAGCAAAGAGCACCCCCGCAAAGTCCTCTCAGTGAAGAATGGAAAATGCGGTCCCTCAGGCATCTGCATGCTGGCAGGGTCTGCCAGCGATTTCTCCAGCCTCTAGTGCAAAAGAGAAGCATCTTGGTCAAAGAGCCTTCGCTAATCAGTAGATCAGTAGGAAGTGGTGGAGAGATTTGGCATCATCTCAGGTCTTTGGGGTTCACTATCCACATGGCTTTTACATTCTGCTTACTGTTTTATTTCCTTGGAATCTGTGGCTGCAAATGACTGTGCTTTAGGAAACTGAGAGTCCAGTGAAAGCTTTCCCCTTTCCCGTGTGGCATACGACTCCACTAGAACAACATCAAAGAGGCAGAATTTGGGGGATAGAGGTGGAAACAACTTTTTCAATGAGTGCAAAGTGCAGTTGCAAGAGGAAGCAGTGAGAACTTTGTGTTTTAGACATTGGACAGCTTACCCGTGTTGGGCCCTGGTCCTGTTCTTACCATGTTCTTAGTACTCAAGATCCAAACTTTGCTTCAGAAATGCATCATTTGGCCATTATTCTTCCCATCAAAATGTTTTTCTGCATATTTAAATGCCAAACTCTTTAGTTAGCTTATTTCAATTTGATTTAAATTAACCTGTGCTTGGGATCTTTTTACCATGACCAGATTGCATTTAACAATTGGGTTTATTCTAATAATAAAAAATAGACTTTGGGGATATTTCCCCGTCTCCTTTTGAGTTGTAGGTAGCATGTTAATGTCCATTTGAAATGTGGATGAAGTGTAAATCTCAGCATATTCCATTTGACCTATTTCATTATGGATTTATTTCATTTATTTTCCAAAAGTCCCACAAGCAGTTCTTGCTTGGTTTTGCGAGTTGAACGATTTGGTAAATTGTATGGTGAATACCCACAGGTAACAGTCTCCTTCCTGTCTGATGGTGTGATGTGTATCCTGTCACACCCTTCCCTATAACCAGATTAAAGACGATCTGTTGATTTAAAGTTGTTCCACTTTAGCAAATAAAACAAAGCAAAACAAAACATTAAACTCTGCCCATCTTTTCACAACTACATTTAGCAAATACCTGTGGATTTCTGATCCCAAAGGTACAGGGATTGGTGTTTCTGTAAAGCAGCTGTATCAGGAGGCATCAGTTCACAAGTGTGTGGAAGAGAGCTAGAGGCTGAGGGACACAGAGGAAGTTGCCACATAGGTCTGCACAGAGGGCAGATCTAACCACCTCCTGTAAATGCAGCTTATTTAAAAAAGAAGAAAAGGGAAATATACATCAGAAGTGCATGAGTTAACCGCTATATCAAGACAGCAAGCACCCTGTATGTAAATGTGTGACTACTGTTTGTCATCCATGGTTAAACGGAAGAGCTGCCTGTTTTAATGACATAAGAGACTACTTATTCTCTGAAATCAGACCCTGGCATTTAATAATGGTTGCTGTTGTTTTAACAAGGAAGGTCTATTTTCAAATCAAAGTGTCACTTCTCTCATAATATGCTTTATATTTGCGGTTAATGTTTTAGTAACAGTAAGGCAAAGTATATTTTTCCTCCTTTGATTACTACCTGATCAACATTTTCCATATTATACTTGGAGTCAATGTTTTACCAACACAATAAGGCAAAAAAGATATGTTTTCTCTTCCTAGAGAACCACCATTTCCTTTGGCCACATCTATAAACTTGACATTTTGGTGAGCACACGAGGTTTTGGGGTGTAGAAAGGGCTCCTAACTCTTCCTAATCTGCTGCTTTCAGTCAGTAATTGATCCTCAAATACCGTGTACCACTCTGTATCCGAATGAAGCCGACTCTGAGCCTCTCAGTTTTCCCACTCCAGCGAGATGGAGCAAATAAAGTGGTCAAACAGCCTTGGATTCTTTCATCTTTCTTCTATGAAGTCAGTGAGTCAGCAGCTCCCATTGGCATTTTTCATGTCTATCAGGGAAAGCCCGGGGCAGCAGGGGTTCTAGAAAATGGCCTCAAACCTTCAAACCAGGGATCTAATTAGCTGGAATACTCATTCTTTATTGCTTGTCTGAAAACCCGTGTGATAGATGTCGTCACCTGTCCCCAGCGCACGCTAGCTTGGCTGTTGAGATCAGCGGTGAGGAAGTCTTGACAGTGCTCGTTTGTCTTGGAGATTAACAGAGCTGCTTATAAAACTGGTTGCATATCTTTGAATGCAAGCATGCAGTGCATTCATTACAAAGCTTTCCCAGTAAACCTTTAAGAGTCTCAAAAGAAACACAAGTTAGTTAAGAATGTTATCTTCAATTTATACTTTACAGTGGATGATTTTGTGTCTTTTTTTTTTAATGGTTCTTGGCAGCATTTTAAACATTTTCCAGAATGAAAAAGAGCTATAGTTACTTTGCTCATTTCATAGATAGACACTTGATTAATAGAGTTGCTGGTGGAGTGTTAGAAGTCACAGGTGCTGGGATCAGCACATGCAGAGGGACTGAGTATGGGAGTCGCAGTGGGGTTTTAAGTGAGGAACACTGCGTGTCACGGTCATCAGCAACTCCCGGGGAGATCCTTCATGCCGAGCTGAGATCCCAAAGAGTAGTTTAATTGACATGTTTGGAGCTAAAAGTTTCTGACAGCCTACCTCATACCTTAGCACCACCCTGTTCACTCGGTAATGTAAGGGTTCCTGTAAATGGGGGGAGATTACGGGACCCCCAGTGTTCATCAAGCGGAGAAAACTCAGTATAGCATTTGCCATAGAGGTGTTCTCTGGAATTCTACGAGGCAGAGGCAGCAAAAAGCAGTTGTGAAGGATTGAGAAAAGTCCGAGTGATAGAAGTTTTCTTAGAATTTACCAGATGTTTTCGCAGAATGTTATGAATGAATTATAAACAACTCTGGACTTTCCTAGCTTAATTAAACAGTAAATAAACCAGTTAAAAATAACTGGAAGGAAGTTTTATCATGTGAGAGTACTTACCTCCACGGACATGGTTCTTTTCTATTTACCTTTGCAGGATAACATGATGAAACATTGTGGTTTTAAAACTGTGCTGATTTTCTGACAATTTCTGGACTCAGCTGCCTGCCCCTAGCAGTTTGGGTCTGGACATACCCTGTGAGTGATGGTGAGCTAAGTCCATTTCCACTGGTTCCTCCAACTCTATCTTGCTGAGGTTGTCTCAGAGCTTTTCTCTTCTGTCAACTAACTATGAAACGCGTAGGCAGGTTATGGGAGACAGTGGTAGCCACGAAACCAAATCATGAACAAGGTCTTACCTTCCTTTCCACCTGGCAGAAGCCTCAGTCTTACCTTGCTCTTCTGAGTCCTGTGACACCAGAGGACCATATAACTACCCCGGGCATCTCCCACAGAGGAAAACATGAAAGCTGGTGTGACATACCATTTTCACTAGATTTTTTTTAATAATGGGATTTTTTTCTGACAATAAAAATAATATACATTTCATTTGGATAGTTTAAAACCTACAGAGAAATACGAGAAGAAAATAAAAAGCACTTATAGTTTCACTGCTTCACCCCAAGGTAATTAATCAGGCCCAATTCCAAGAGGGGAGTCCAAATTCACATAGAGCACAGTGTAGAAGGCGGCCCCTGAACTTGAGCGGCTCGGGGGTCGGAACCCCCACTATCACTTGATGGTATGTGACGTTCGAGTCTTTTCCAGAACCTCTCTGGTTTTTCTTTTGCTTTACAAAATTGGTATCAAGCCAGACCGCCAGTTTAAAGCTTGCTTTGTCTTGTATACCATCATGTCGTGCCTGCTGACCATAGAATTCCACTTCAAGAATTCTGTTCACCTGGGGAAGGGCTGAGACAGGAAAAAGTGCTGGGACTTGGAGAAGAAAAAAAGGAAGAATGAAGGCAGGGCTGGAGGCCTCATGTCCAGCTCAGTCCTCACAGCCACGACCACGGTTGTGACCCGAGTCCTGGGTTCCACTGGCCTGGGAGTCAGCCGCCGTCCCCAGTACAGACTTGGTACTGGATGATGAGCAAAGTCTCTTTTACGTCCCCTTCCCTCCTTCCTCCTCCTCTCCTCTCATCTTCTCTCTGCTCCTTTCCTTTTGTCTTCACTTTCTTTCCCTCACTATTCCAGTCATGGGACACGAGCTTATAAAGCTGACCAAGCGGACAGTGAGGGTGAGAAGTCTGTGTCCTGTGGGTTGGCTCTACCAGACATGCTTAAATGCTGCTAATGAGAAACTTTGGAGCTGTTACAAAATAAGCGAATAGCACCTTTCCTTTGAAAGCTTGAAAGAGAAGTCCTCCTAGTCAGTGAACTAGTGACAGCGATAAACTACCGTAGTAATCAAGGATAACCAATGCACAATAGCAAGAGATCAGTGTGCAATTCTGGGCTGAATTTTAAGTTACACAGTGAAGATGTTATCCAGCTTTTACAAAGCAAACAAACAAACAATAGCAAAAAATAGGCAGAACTAGATCTCCATCTTGGTGAGCTGAAAAATCCAAAGGAAATAGAATCCTGATTAAACCATTCAATTAAAGAGATTGATCATCAATGACTTAAAGATTGTATTAGACCTTAAAGACCTTCAATGTATTTTAATTTCAGTGATTTCTTATAGCTACCTGGAGAAGGTAACAGACTGAAAAAGTGATCTTGTGGGTAGTTTGTATCTGACAGCTCCTTGAGAGCATTGGCACCTGCTCACTGGCTTATTCTTGCTACAGCAGGAGAAACACACCTCATGTACGCATGTTAACGAGGTCTCTGATGATATCAGAAAGTGTGTGACAAAAGTAATGGAAGTTGATTTTTCAAAAATGTTTTTCCACTCTGGTCAGATGCATTAATTAGTAAGGTAGGGGGGGGGGAATTGCAGGCTTATGTTAATACTAATTTTTTTCTTAGTCTAAGTGTATCAGGCAGTAAATGGACACATGATGATGTAAACATCCCAGATGCAGGGGGAGCCTCTCAACTCAGGGAACAGCAGAGCGCTCTTTGAATTCAGCTCGGCAAACTCATCAGCAGTGTGGCCTTTGGCAAATCACTCTCCAGACCGTAGTTTCCTCATCTACGAAACTAACCTAATAAATCCTCTTACTGCAGAAGTTTGTAGGTAAATAAGAATTAATTAAGTAAGAATTAGCTCACCATCACTCACTCATAATTATATGCCAGTGCCTTTGTGGGTGATGCTTCGTTACAGGAAGTCCGCAGCTTCACTGTCTGGAATCAGGGGCTTTTACCCTGTTGCATGTTGCAAAGCTCTTTGGCAATCTGATGAAATCTGCAGACCCTCCCTCAGGTCAGCGCTTCTAGACGTGTAAACAAAATGCGTAGTGTTATGGACGGAGTCATTTATCAGGTGTTTACTAGTGTCTGTGGTAGACAGAGTAATGGCTCCCAAAGGTGTTCCTGTCCTAATCCCCAGATCCTGTGACTATTTTATGTGACCTGGGAAGAAGGAATTAAGGTTGCTGATCAGACGTTTCTGACATAAGGAGATTGTCCTGGGTATCTGTGAATACTGCAGTTTTGCTGAATCAAAGAATCACTTTTACTGTGAGTGATGGTCAATGTTGAACCTTTGTTAATTTAGATACTCCAGTGTGACATTAAAATGTATTTTTAAGAGACAATTTTTCAAAGTCTCATTTCCTAGAGCCATAGAAACATAACTGAGTTGACATCTAATTGGTTAAAGTAACTGCTTTGAAATTACAACTCTTATTTCTTGGTGGCATGTTTATCGTGAGGGAAAATGTGCTAATGTATTCAGAAGTAGAACTAGCATTTTTCAAATTCTGCTTGTTGTAAACCTCTACTTTCAATAAAAGGAGAAACATTTCAGGAAGGGTTCAAAAGTAGCCATTGCTAAATAGCCCTCATTACTCCAATGCTGGAAGACTGGCCATAGGGAGGAGTTCAGGGTCATTTGCACACATGAAGATGAGCAAAAGCCAACACAGCACTGAAGCCAGAACACAGAACACTGTCTCCAAGTACTTCTTCCAGACTAGGTCTTGAGTCTTCAGTGATAGGGAATGACCTGACTTCTTCAATAAAAATGCAGGAATACACAGTCCATGAAAATAAATCCAAGTCTTGATTCCGAAAATAAAAGATGAGTCAGATCAAGAGTGACTGAGACTTTTCCATCCCTTGCTTATCACGTCACAAATATTTAGGATCCCAAAAAAGCCTTCTTTGGAATGCAGTGCCAGCAAATGGATTTCTCCTCTCTTATGGGCAACTAGCTCAAACCTCCATTGCTTATTTTTCCTGCATATCTTAACCTGAGACTAGCCAAAGCTCTGCAAAGATAGACTCTTTAGGATTCCACAGGTCAGATATCAAGTTGAAAGTCTTAGATTGTGCAGTTGCAATGAATTTTGAGGATGAAGTAAATTGTAAATTTTGAACTTAAGGAGACCTTCATGATAGACCTTGAACCTGGCTACCATTTTTCAGAATCACTTGTTTCACTGAGTCTGGGCCAAATGGACCTGACTTATGTTAGGGTTGAATTATGTCCCCTCACCAGTTCACATGTTGAAGTCCTAACCCCCAGGACCTCAGAATGTGAACTTATTTGGAAATAGGATCATTGCAGATGTCATTAGTTACATTAAAGTGAGGCCATACTGGGGTAGGGTAGGACCCTAATCCAGAATGACTGGTGTCCTTATAAAATGGGGACATTTGGGTTCAGACACACACACACACACACACACACACACACACACACACACACACACACACCCGTCAAGACTGGAGTTATGCTGCCACAAGCCAAGGAACTAGCAGACCCCGGAGAGAGGCCTAGAACAACACAGCCTTCCCTAGAGACTTCCGAGGGAGCACAGCCCTCCTGACATCTTGACCTCTGACTTCTAGCCTCCAGAACTGCTGCTTAAGCCACTCTGTTTGCAGCACTACACTGTTCCGGCATTCCTAGCACTGACATCACTCCTTTAACGTGCTCCAGACCAGTTTCATCACTCAGCCAGTTCCGACACTAGGCATATCATCCTATAAAAAGCAGGAGAGGCATGGCGTCTGGTAGCGAATTCCAACATCTGTATTAGTCATTTTGCTTGTCTAGATCTCAAGTTTTTTCAGCTGCTAATTGAGGAGGTTTAGCTTTTCTGAAATCTTTCCAGTTGCCTGCCCCTAAGGGCAATGTAACATAAAACCCCAGAGGGTTTGGGATTTGCCCAAAGCAGCCTGATATTAGCTGAAACCATCTGTGAAAGTTGTATTAAGTCTTGAAAATTCATGTGGATTTTTATTCTTTGTCACATTATATGTGTTTGGTTTAATAACAAATAATATTTGGAATCACTTATTATTACATGACAATGAAGCTTTGGTATTATGGACTGTGCTTATACCCTGGATTCATATCCTGTCACCCAATTACCAGTACCTCTGTTTGGGAACTGTGGGGCTGCATTGCCTCTGGTCTCTTCCAGCTCTAAAATCTTGGGCTCCAAGGGCTGTGTCATCCATATATGGGTGACATCAAAGACCAGATTGTGTCTCTGTGCATGAGTGCCCAAGATGACTCTTTGTGGATGCCAAAATGCCCACTTCCAGAATAAGTTAATATAAATTAAAATACCATTTGTAGAAATATTTCACTGGGTTGTGAGAAAAATATGTCTACGTGGTATATGCAGGGGGCCAGCTCCCCACTAAGGCACTTTGATCATGAACAGTTGCTTAAGGGATCCTTTTATTGTATGTGTAAGAACTGCTGACAATCAGGAAAAATGCCTGATGTAGATTCTGTAATCATATACCACTGCCTTCTCTGCTGAAGTAACCTGTGGGC
Source organism: Camelus ferus (assembly GCF_009834535.1). Lineage (NCBI taxonomy): Eukaryota > Metazoa > Chordata > Mammalia > Artiodactyla > Camelidae > Camelus > Camelus ferus. The sequence goes on from NC_045696.1 coordinate 4,819,015, forward strand.
CAAGTCACTTATAAGCAGAGTCTGCTGCCCAGCCTCATGCCTGCTGTGAGGGAAGAGCTCCCATAGGGCTGCACATAGCCATTGGCCCTGCTTATCACTTGGCAGTTGGCCTCTCAACCTGGCAAGTTTCCTACTCTGTAAAACTGGGGAAAGAATCCATCATGGATCCTACTGTACAGATGAAATAAGACAATGCATCTCAAATATGTTTTATAAATTCAAATATACTGTATGGATGTCGGGAATTATTATTTGGTGCATTTCTAAATAAAACCTATAGGTGTAGCTCAGTGGTGGAGCATGTGTTTAGCATGCACAGGGTCCTGGGTTCAACTCCCAGTACCTCCATTAAAAAAATAAATAAATAAACCTAATTGCCTCCCTCCCCCAAAAAACAAAGAAAGAAAGGAAAATTTACACAAAACCAAAAGACATTGATGGGGCTACCAATGGGGCTGATACGTCTTGTGTTGAGGAAGAGTTCACTCTGTGGTGAACTTAAGCTAGGAGGATGAGACATGGAGAAGCAGATTCTCAAGGCTTCAATTCATGGAAACATTTTCAGGGAAAATAAGAGTAACTTCATGATAAGACTGAAGCTGTTTAGTGGCCTGTAGGTAGAGGGTCAACAGCTGTTAAATACACTTTTCAATACAGTGGGGTATGACCAGTCATCTCCCAAAGTATGCAGTGAGTTCGTATTGTTGAAGAACCAGCAAGACTGTCAGTGTAACTCCACAGGGTGATGCAGTGTATTAAAGGGTAAAATCAAGTGAACAACAACAGAAGGATGGGGGGGTTGGTTGCTGGTCAATATAGGTTAGATACTAGGCTTTGATGTTGATAGCATCCTACTCCAATCCAATTTGAATTTAGCTACTATGGAAAAAGAAAGGAAAGATCTAGTCTCTTGATCACGTGGAGGTGACCTTAATTAATGGTCACCTGCAAAGCCCGCTGGTGAATACGGCATGCATATCTTTAGAATAAACATGTGGTGTGATGTCCCAGGAGGGTTGGGGCTTTATGCCAATATGTTGGATGCCCTGTGTGCAGGGGACTGCTGTAGACATTAGCTATATAGTAGTAGACAAAAACAAAAGACAGATATCCCCGTTCTGATGGAGGTCTCATTCCAAAGTCGGGAGATAGATAAATAATCATGTATTAGTAGCTGATGATCAATGCCCACAAGTAAAGGAAAGCAAGGTACAGGGTCAGGGAGTGATGGACAGGGCACCATTTTAAAGGAACTGGTCAGGTAAGACTGTAAAAATGAGGGAGTGAGGGTATGGAGCCGATGGAAAGGAGGGGGGGTCTAGGGAGAAGGAGGAGCAGGTGCGGGAACCCGGCTGCCACAGTTGTGCACCTGGAAATTCAGGACTTCAGAGGCAGGTCAGTGTCGCTGAAGGTGAGAAGGTAGGAAGAAGAGAAGAGAAGAGAAGAGAATAGAGGAGACCTGAGTGTTGGAGAGCAGGTCATGAAAAGTCCCGTGAGGACTCTGGGCTTTATTCTGAGCGAGATGGGAATCATTTAAGGAGCCTACAGAAGGCAAGTGGAAGGGGGAGGCAGACATTATCTCTGCTCTTACCTTGTATCTGCCCCTCTGTCTCCGCCCAGCCCTGGCCACTGGGGCCCCTCTTCTCTCTCAGGGCTGGTGAGCTGAGGAACTGTGTTGGCTTCCTGAAAGCAGAGTTTCCAGAATGTTCATGCTTTAAACCATCCCGAAGATTACTTTTCCGTCATTCAACCCCCGCCCTGGAATCCTTTGGGGCTGTGGAACCTCAAAGGTTCTTGCTTGCTCTTCTGTTGATTTCTATAGATTCATAGGTTTCTTATCTTTAGAAGTATTCTGAAGATTCTTAAATGAGAACTCATCTTTAAAATTCACATTTCCATTTGCACACAGAAGACACATAACAAAACTTCATTGCCTTGCAACAGAATAGTAAGCTTAATGCTCTTTTAAAAATGTATTCTCATGAGAAAAGAGGCAATTCACAGATGACCTCAGTGAGAATAAAATCAGTACATTCTCAGCGGAGAGTTTTTATATATCACAATGAATAAAAATAGAGAGTGTAATTTTTAAAAAGGGAGGACTCAAGAATTAAGTTGGAAAGGAAAGCAGAAATATGCAACTCACAGGATTAATACTAAATATAGCAACATACTTGTAGAAACTCATTGTTTGCCCTTGTCTTCTGAGACAGAAGTAATAATTTTATACAAAGAGAAAGGGTTGTCAGATTAAATTAGGACACTCAGTAACAATAAATAATGTTAGCATATTGATATCCCAAATATTGCATGGGGCATACTTACACTAAAAACTACCCATTGCTTATCAGAAATTCAGATTTAACTGGTATCCGGTATTGTTAACTAAATCTGCCAAACCTACAAAGAAGAGACTATTGACCATCATCTCTAGGCTATGAGAAGGGAGTGGTTTTTGCCGTAGCAGAGGGAGAGTGTGTTGAGTATCCCTGCATCCACCATCCTCTTTGACCTTGCCTTGTTTGTAAAGAGTGGCCTTGGCTGCACGCCTTCTACATGCTTCTCCAGGTCTACTCTCTCACCTGTCTCTGCGCTGCTCTGGGCCCCTGGAGGCTGGACACATCAATGGGCTCCATGGTTACCTGGCTTCCTGTTGGATTCAGCTCCTGGGAGGCACCAGCAGGAGACCTGAGAGCAGGAGAAGAGCTTGGTTGGGGTGTTTATTTTGTTTCACTGGCTCCTTCCTTGCCAGGTTGTGGATCCTGTCAGGCTCCCGTTAACCCTTTGGTCCTTGAGGAGATAACAGCTTTGAGCTGCTCTCGGCCCTGGACTCTGACTGCCTTTGTCCATCATCCCTTTTTAGATTCTTCTCAGAGTACTGGGCTGGAGGGCCCATCTCTTCCCCTGCTGGACCCTCGTACAGCGAGGTGTGTGATAGATATCCGGTATCAATGGTGTGATCTGTGACCAGGACAGCATGAGTTAGAAAGAAGAAAAGGCTGGAAGAGAAAACGACAGAGCTGGCGTTCTGGCTGTGCCCTTCGGATGGCGAGGTCTTGACGGGCACGTGATTGCCCATGTGAAGTGGACATCTAGTCCTGAAAGATTCCTGGAAGGAATGAATGGAAGTGGGAGTCTTCATCAGCCAGAAAAAATTTAGAAAATAACCTCTATGTAAATAAGAAATGTATCACTCAAATGAATGCCTGTGTCCCCCATAAAACAAGACCATGAAGCCTATGTTTATAGAAGGTATGCATTTAAGGAGATCTCTTCAGAAAATTTAGAAATCAGAATATTTAGTAAGTGAGAGAGAAAAACTAAGTTGTCTTGTGACACGCCTTCCTGCTGTCTCCGCCCCCCCTGCTCCTCCCTCCCAGCGCTGTTGGGGGTCTCTTCTCAAAGAACGGTGCTCAGCCCTTCACCTCCAGCCCAGAAACCTGGATGATTCCTTTCTGTGCATCTAGTAGGTTTTCAAGAAGTACTTGCTAAATTTAACTGCATTTCTGCTCCTTTGACCCAGTTGTCTTAGATGTGATTGGGAGAGAAGTGACAGCAGAATAAGTTAAAATCCCTAATTATTTCTCTGAACTCTTGCAAAGATTTGGCAGACGTATTGACCGTGGCCTGTCCCACACAGTAAAGAAGACAAACACCTTGCCAGTGGGTGGCTTCTTAATTAAGACCTGGGATCTTTCACTTAAAGTTGGCCCAGATTGAAAGGTTCCAGCTGCCATCATCCAATATGCTTTGGAGATCCAGGTTTTTTGTTTCTTTTAATTTGAATATTGGAGCAAGGTGGTAGAAGGCAGGAGAGAAATGAGTGAAGAGATTGGCTGTTCTTGTCAAAACTCTTCAACCTTGATAAACGCTGTGGCTGGAATCACTTGTGTGTTGAGTTAGCTCTCCATGTCTTACATGTTGTGTTTTACATCATTGTACTAAGACCACACAGACAGATAGAATCGTTTGTTCTCAGTCCTTTATAGTTTGTAAGTATTCATACGCTTATCTCAATGTAGTCTGTTTTCTAGCTTAGGTAAATTTAGGTGATTTTACTTAATACTGAGTTAATAATCTGGTTTATTCCCAGATAATTTTTCCAGGGGTTGTTACCCGACCTCTGTGATGTATGTAAAGCTCCGGCTCTCTTACTTACTCAGGAGCGGCTGCAAGTCATGTTGCTGTAATGAGGAACTCTCTTGTGTTCTAGTTGCTCTCCCCTGGTGCATGGCTTCAGGAATTCCGTGCATTCTAGAGTTCTATTTGAGAATTACAGTAGTGTTTATTCCCATTTTAATATTTGCTACCTTTCTCATATATTGGTGATGGATACATACATAAAATATTATATATTATATGTATGTATAATCTTAAGGTGTAGTTCTTGTAGATCTGCTTACAAATTCTGAACAATGGTAGATACTTGTTCATTGATAATCTCACTGACTTATCTATCGTTTTTTCTTCCACTCTTACAGAAAATGTGTCCAAAACACCCTTATGTAAAAGAAAGAGAAGGCAAGACCCCCTGTCTTTGGACTCCCTACCCTGGGCCAGTCATTATGTTCGGTTCTTTACATGCATTACTCTGTTTAGCCTTCCCAGCAGTCTTGTAGAGCAGGTGGTGTTATCCCCAATTTCTGATGAACAGACTAAGGCTTAAGCTTTCCAAGGGCACTGAGCGAGGGACGCTAGTGTCAGAACATGCATACGAAATGGCAGTAGTGAGCCTTGTGATGATGATGGCTGACTGTCCCTGAATACCCGCTGTGAAGCAGGCACTGTGTTGAGCATTTAGGCTAGTGATAAAAAGTAAATGTAATTATTAATCCTATTTTACAAATGAAGAAACTGAGACTAAGCAAGGTTAAGTCCCAGGTCGAATTTAAGCCCAGATCTATTGACAGAGCCCATGTCTTTACCCTAGATTTTGTGGCCTTTGAGGTGTTCAACTTTTATGAGTATATTGGGAGAACCATCAAGGATATACTCCTTTGGAAATCTAATACTTCACATTTCACGACTGCAATGGTTTGAAAATTCATGGCCCTTTGACAGACCATGTTAGTCTTTCCCAATGTTAGCTGGAAATGCAAGTTAGAAATAAGCTTCTCTTTGATGACACAAAGCTATGCCAAGGCAAATGTATATACCTGATTTTTATGGAACGCAAATATCCTAATTATCTTTAAATCTGAGTTCCTTGGAACAGGAGTGCAATGTTGAATTTTTGTTGAGAGGAAAGTGACATATATAGTAAATGCTAATTGTAGAAAATTTGAAAGCGTGCTCTGAATCATTTATATTTATTCAGTCAAGGAGAATAAATTGGTTAAATGCTTGCTGGAGAATGACCAGTTGAAAGTATACCATTGAAACGATTTCTGGTGCGCTCCCATGTCAAGGGGATGATTGCCTTCTAATGAAAACATTTACTCTTACCTTCTGGCCGTGGGATGCTACACAGTCTAGGCTTTGCTGTTGTGGCTCTCTCATTTATGTTTCTGTGATGTCTTTCTGTGGGTTTCTGCTTAATCTCTGTTAAGCCATGTGAAGCCAATGGACGTGGGAGCCCTGTCCTGTGCCTGTCTGAGAGTCCTACCCTGTTCAGGTGGTGAAGGGGGCCCTTTCTGGTCTCCTGTGGCAGGGCGAGAAGGAAAGATACATCTTGCTGTTAAAAGACACATAATCAGAGGTAAGGGATCAGAAAAAGTGGAAGTCATCTGCTCTGGGGGGTGGGTGGAAAGTGAGCCTTGTGCTCAACTATTTCCTTTCTCTTATTTTTATGTACTTGGCCTTCAGTGACCTACATTACAATTCAAGGAAACACAAATCCAAAGTGAACCAGTTTCTTAATTTCAGTGGAGCTTATCTTCATCATGTATAATATATACCTAATAATATAGGCATCATAAAGTAGAATTTACTAAAACTCTGAAGCTCTGGAATGACATTCCCCTAAAATAATGAAAGAACTTGATTTATTCAAGAGATATTTATTGAGTGCCTATGATACGCGTCACTGTTCTAGGTGTCTGGGATACTTCAGTGAACAAAACTGACAAAAATCTCCCTTAATGGGACTTCTGTTGTGGGGAGGGGTATTAAACACCATTCACATGGTGGAGAGGGTAGAGGTCAGTGGTAGAACACATGCTTAGCATGCACAAGGTCCTAGCTTCGGTGCCTAGTACCTCCATTAAAAAATTAATAAACCCAATTACCCCCCCCCCCAAAATCTACTTAAACATCATTAATATACTAATCATGTCATATATTAGATGGTGATAAGCACTGTGGGTGAAAGAAACCTGGAAACAGGGAAAGAATAATGGTGTGTCAGGCAGCAGGTCTAAATAGGGGCTGGTGGTTGAAATGGGCCTCGCTGAGAAGGTGGCATTTGAGGAGACACACAAGGAAAGAGGTGTCTGGTGAAATGTATTTGGGGCAAGAGCTTTCCCAGCAGAGAGAAACGCAGAGGTCTTAGGGCGAGGGCCTGACTGGAGTGTTGATGAATGAGGTGGGGGGTGGAGCTGCAGGCTTCTCAGAGAGGAAACGGGGAGCCCAGGGCAGTGCTCCCCGTAGGATCTCTGTGGTGTGTGGAGACACTGCAGGAATTTCAGCAGAGGATCTGACTTCTGTTTTAGAAACTTCAGTGGCTACTGAGTTGAGAAAAGACAAGTTGAGGGGCGCGAATGATGTCTCAAGACTAGAAAGAGGGAGACCCATGTGCAGGCTTTTGCAGGAGTCACAGCAGTAAATGACCGTGTGACAGTGGGTGACAGCAGTGGAGGTAGGTGGAAGGGATCCAGATCTGGATCTGTTTTGCAGGTAGAGTGAACGGAACTTGTTGGTGACCTGGATGTGAGATACGAACAAAAGAAAGCAATTAACAGTAACTCCCTGATGTTTTACATCACTACTATCAAAATGCAAAATAGATTTTTCACTAGAAGATATTTATTCTTGTAAAGAAAATTACATTCAAAATGTACACAATCCCAAGAGGATGGCAAAGAGTATGGAGCCCAGAGGACAATAAAGAAAGGAAATTAACATCGGAACCACAAGCTACCACCAGGAGTACCAGGTACCACTGGCAGTAGTTCATTCACTCCATACAACCTCCCTGTGATGTCCAGGTGGGAGGATTACTTGTGGTTTGAATTCGAAGATTCCAGGCAGAGCTCTCCAGATCCTTTTTCAGTAATTAGGTGGAAGTAACGCTAGGGCAGTCAGAGGGAGGAGGGGTCCCAGCACATCCCTGCCCTCACCCTTCTCTCACCTCCACCTGGCACTTCTGACCAGGGAGCAGAGCGTATGATGATGGGACTCAAAGTAGGAAAGGACTAAGCATTAAGATTGATGTAACGCTGCTCCACTGTATGAACATGATAAGTGGAAAATAAAAATGTCCAGACTCCAGTAGCAGATTCAGTTTTTAAAAAACGAGCTACATTTATCATGAACAGTACTCTTCTCAGCAAATCAGACAGACCTCCAAAGGTTCACATTGTGTCCTGGCTAAAACAATGTATCTTTCATCTTTATTTCCATTTCTAAAATTTAGGAAATGGAAGGTTTCTTTTTTTCCTTTGTGCATATTTTATAGCATTACTTTTTAAAAAAGGACATAGTGGCCCATAGTTTCTGACTATCAATTACACACGAGTCTAGCATAGTGTGGTAAATCTCATATAGTATTCTTTACACATAGCTGGTGAATCCCCGTGAACTTTGTTTCAAATCTCTGTGCACTCTCCTGAAAGGGTCTTTTTTTGCCTTTTGCTGGGGAAATATCTAGAATTTAAATTATGTCTGCTGAGGATGATTCTGGAAATGAAACTGAGGGAAAATAAATCATTTTATAAATCTTTGGATGAGCGTAGGAGTTAGAGCAGAGAATAGTACAATTAAGGTTTTCCTTTCTACTCTTCAGGGTACAATCAGGATGATTCTGTCTCCCTCCCAAGTTAGAGGTTTCCAGCTGTCATCCTTGAAGGGCTCTCTCTTCAGAATGGCATCCTGAGTAGGATAACTGAGGTTTACTCCCTTCTCTTTGGGGTGGGTGGCTTTCTCGAACTCTTCCTGATGTGCGTGTGTTATTCGGTGTCCATGAAGCCAGAAAAGGATAAAAAGCTTATTCCTCCCCCTCAAATGCAGAGCAGAGTCAGACTTCAGAGCTGAAGGTTTTCTTTATCCCAACTGTCAGACAGTCTGATGCTGAAAGAGAACGCTGGACATGACTGAGTCTTCCAGTGGAAGTTAATGGAGACCAAAGACAGTCCTCCTGTGTCCCCAGCATGGGGAGGAGCTGTGACCTCCACCGAGATGTCTCAGACCCTTTGGCTCCATTTCAGCTGCCTCACCTCTCCGTGTGGAAACAGGAGGGCTGGCGGGAGGGAGGGCTTTGCCGTGGGTGCTGGGACTCACAGTGCATTTGTGTGTGTCTACTACAGCCCGCCAGCCACTGCTGCCATTCTAGGTGCGGAGGATGGAGAGGCGAATGCCCTTATGGAGTTCTGGATAAGTTCACGGAGAGCTGAAGCATCAACAGAAAGGTTTTGATTAATCAAGAGCCTTAATTCAAAGTCTGGTTCCTGGACCAGCAGCCTCAACATCGCCTGGGGGCTTGTTAGAAAAGGTGGAAACCTCTGCCCCACCCCAGACTTCCTGAATCAGTCTGTTTAACGAAGTGCCTAGGGGATGCAAATGGAATGTGTATTAGGGTTTAAGAAGCACTGGTTCAGACTGCCCACCAACTAGAACTCATGAATTTGACTATGGTTTACTGGCAATAGCCTCTCCGCTCACGCTCACTCCAACTCTGCTGCCTCTCCCATGCTCCTTAACTCAGGGAACAGCAAACCATCCACTAGTCCCAGGGCCAAACACCTGGCCAGCTTTCAGGAAGCCCCTCACAGCAGCTCTGCCGTTTCTCTCTAGAAGCTGCCTGTCTTCACTCCACCGCCCTGCTTCTCTCTCTCAGATCTCCAGCCTTCTCATGGCTTCTTTGCCTTCACCCTGGCTCCCTTCCAGTGGATTCCCTACCCCACAGTCATGCTGATTTTGCTAAAATTCCAATCTGTTCATGTTACCTCCCTGCTGAAAAGGCTGGAGCGGCTCCCCATGGATCTCGGGGTAAGTCCACTCTGCTTGGTGTGGCATCCCGTCGCGAGGCATGCGGTTCCAGTTGGCCCCTCCAGCGACTCCCAAGTCGATTTGAGAAAGGACAGCAGTGCCCTTTACCTGGTGAAGTCTTAACAGCTGCTGATATGCATACCCCTATCTGTAAACAGAGAGAGATGGAGAGAGGGAAGGAAGGAGGAGAGGGAGTGAGAGGAGGAAGGAGACCTCCTCCTTCTGCAGACTGTTCAGCTGGCTCATCGGAAGTTCAGAACCAGGAACTAAATAAAAGACCCATGAAGGCTGAATTTGAAAGGACTGAGCCTTTGAGCGAAGGATCCTCCACTTCAGGCTCAGGAGAGCTCATCACGGTCTTATACTCTTCTTTTGGTGTGTCTCTTACCTCAATACCTGATGCTCCCAGCCTCCTAGAAACAGAAAGCAGGATGAGCCGGTGGCTGAAGCCAGCACTGATGCCTCCACACCAGGGGCCAGGTCAGGCACTGAGGATGGAGAGAAATCCTATAAAGAGCCAAGCAGGAGCTCAGAGGAGCCCACAGGGTGCAGCTGCCCCACAGACACCCCCCTGATGTGAGCTTACTTCCAGCACTGTTTGATGTCTGGTGTGGATCACAGGATGCAGGCTGATGCCCTTCAGGGGACGCGGGAAACCGGAAAGGAAGTGCTGCCCGGCCCCCTGGAATACCGGTTTACTCCACAGAAATTCGAAGTGTTAGTTTTAATGGTAAAATGCTGCTGTAACGTGAGCTAGGATACAAGATCTGTGTGCGTTTCAAGGCGAAAAGACGAAGTTTAAAATAATCTTGCACAGTTGTGGGCCCCTTCACGCTACGATCCTAGACCCCAGAAAAAAGCCAGGTAACCATGGCAGGCTTATGTCAGTAGTGTTCTGGGGAATTTGTGTGTCGCGCTTGGTGTCACACCAGACAGAGGAGGGACAAGAGCTGTTAGGAGCTGACACACCCAGCAGGAAACCAGAGCAAAGAGCAACAAGTTGGATTATGGGATTTTGTTTTTTGTTGGAAGTAAAATCGTAATTCTCATGCAAACACAAAGTGAACCAAAGTCAAAGATTTTACTTAACTCATTTATTAATGAGGGAACGACGGGTAAGCTGTTACAGCTGATTCAGCTGAGTGTTTAATTTACTGGGGGGTTTGTATTGTCTACTGGACAGAATCTATTTGCATCACCGTGAGCGGGAGTCCTTTGCATTGTTATAGGCAGGAAATGTTTGCATTGCTCTGTGTTTTCTATCAGTTAACTTCTGTCTGCGGAGTTGTAAAAAGCCTAGTGAAGGACAAGCAAAAGTCAAGACAGCCCGGGTGGTGAGCTAAATAAGCACGCACAATGCCCACTGAATCACTTTTTGCCCATTTCAATCTTTTACAATTTTTCCTGACATCATACTTAAAATGGTGAAATATTGGACTTAACCCCAACTCGTAATCTTCGCAATCTTTAGATTCGGACTTTGTTCACAGGTGGGGAGACGTCTGAAGGTTAGAAGGGCTTGGGTGGAGTTGGGACATCCTTGAAAGCAAGAACTGCACCTAGTTTTTCATCCAGCAGGACCCCACTACTCCATGGAATGAATAATTCATAAATATTGGCCAATAGTGGAAATATGGAGGCTAAAATAGCTAAATTCCTAAAAATGTTTAAAGTGCTCACTCGGTGGCGTGGTAGGAAATGAAATGATTAACTATCCGATGTTTAAACTTCCATTTGATTTTGAAAGAAGCACAATCATGGAACTCTTCTCCACAGAAAGTTTTACCAATTCCCAAGAGATATCTATATACTGGGCAGCCCAGGTGTGTTTCCACTCTGCTGTTAACATGATCAGGAAACCAGGGACATACTCTCCTGCCCGACCCAGAGATGCGACTCTTTAAATGGAAAATAGCCATCTAGGTTTCTTCATGGACATTCATAGTTGTTAAATGAATTATATAAAACATGCCTGATTAGCAGCTTAAACAGATTTGTTGTATATGTTTAATTATAATTTGCCTCTATTCTATGGGAAAACAGCAGATATTATTAAAGAGAAATTTTTCATAGTTATTTAACTGAAGATACCATGCCATGTCATTCCATTCAATAAAACTGCCAAGAAAAATTCCCATCACAGTTCTTGTCAAAGTGTTTAGCCCAATGGCATTAAAACCAAGCCGACTTAATCCTTAAATCAATTCATTGCCCGTCTAGCTTGATTTTCTCTTCAAATAAAAAAAAACTATAATGATATTTTAAATGATTAAAACCATATTTATCCATAACGGGATCTCAATAAATGTTTACTCTTTCCTCCTTATTTTGAAAATAGAATCAAAATTAAATCAAAATAAAATCTCAGACTAGTGAAATGCTTTTGAAAAATTTTAAATAGATATTTGCTATTGTCTAAGTAACACAAAATCAGTAGAAATCTGTGCTTTGGGTGCATATAATACGTACATGCATGTTTGCTTTCCCACAAACTGCATTTCATTATACATTTCTAACTAGAAATTAAGAAGAATCATTTGTGCTTTTTTAAAATGAGTCACGAGTAATTCGTTGTTAAATTTTATGAGCGGTCTTTCACTGACACAGTCAATCAGTATATGAAAAGCGAGTCAGATGTATTTCTGAAAGTAATTACATGGGTGGTGCAGGCACTCTACCTTAATTGCATTTGCACAGTTAGGCAGGCAGTGTATCATGAGGCTCCCTGATAGCATTCTGTGTGTTATCACCTTATTTCAAGCACAGTCTGTTGGAAATAAGCCACTCTGGGTCTCCCCTCTCCTCTATTTCACACCTAGGAGGGTGAAGAGGCAGAGTGCTGAGAGTTGTAAGTTGTTTTGCTGAAATTCTCTGGTAAAAAACACAGGGGCCTCACATATAATGTAAACAAAGGGAATCAAAAATTGCAGAATCCAAGCATTTATTGCCCTCCCCTGTCAGGGCCCAGCCTCTGGGAACATAGGTTACTTTTTGCTCTATTTCTTTCTGAAATAGGTCCAGAAAATGGGAAAAGTCATGATTGCTCTGGTCTTGATTCTCAAATCCAACAAAGTTTTCTTTAGTCCATTTTTAAAAACCTGAAATTGTTTTGAATGATGCCTAGGCCATAGTGAGGAAAAATTCTGAGAAATTCTCTACTTTTAAGTTTAAAAAAAAAAAGTTGAGCCTAGAGAAGACAAGGGGGAAAAGTAAAGCATGAAATATCTACATGTGGCAAAAATAATCATAGTTATTAGTTTGGGGGCTAGGCATGTGTTTTAAATGTGTTCAAAGAAAACATGTCCAGTTTAGTTTTGTTACTCTTGCTATAAAGGCAAAAATTAAGCACGCACTGGAGAAGGTCTCCATAGAGTGGGTAAGTATACAGCAGTCATGTTTGCAGTGCTGGTTAGCAAGGCCATAGTATATAATCATGAAATATAGGGAAGAAATCTAATTGTGCCAGTAAAGAGGCTAGAATGGTCTTCATTTCCATTGTAAGAATCCCCACAAAAGGGTGGTGTTGCAGTTTTCAGATATGAATAAATGAGAGACAAGCTCACAGGGAGGAGAGAGACCACACTTGTTCTTCGTATCAGAATTGTGTTGCTCCACCATAATATAGTGACTTCAGCAACTTCTGAGTTTTCTTGTTTTACCCTCAGCTGGGAACCACAGGTGGACTCTGTAGGGTGAGGGGAACAGCCTTGTATCAACAGCCAGTGCGGTGGTCTCCTGTTCCTGCTCTGTCCTTCATTCGCCTGTAGTCCCATGAAGTTGTTCTGTCCCTCACTCAGCTGCCTCCTGCCTTCAGGAGTGTCTGATACCTATCCAGTCAGCCTCTCAGAGGGAGTAGTTAGTTATGTGACCCCAAACCCAAATTCTAATGAAGTGCCCAGGCTACATGTGAGTTTGGACAGTGCTTTTATTGTCATAATTTACTGTTTGCACTAGTGAATGTGGCAGGCTTTATTGTACATTTAAAAAAAATAGAAGGAAATTATACTTTGGTAGCATTGTTGATTATCTTTTGAATGACATTGGTCTTGAGTACATTTCATATTCCTGAGCAAGGCTTTCCTTCACTCCTATGAACTTTCTACAATAAGTGGCTTCTGTTGCATGGACTGCTGTGGGAGGAGCTAAAAGTGAATAGCTTTATTTTAACAGCTTTAAAATCAATTTTTTCCTAGATGAATGACATTGTTAAATCTTTTCCAAAACAATATATTTGGTAGATCTACTAAAATGTTTTCCAATTGCACATAGAGAAAATATATAGATACTAGTATCTAAGCGTGTCTTTTGTCCTTAACCCCATATTATAATTTAAGTTACCTGAAGTCTTAAGTGGGGATTAATAATGGCCTTCCTAGCATATATATTTATATATATTCTTGCTTTAACATTCTGCTCTCAAAATGTAAGGCACATCATCCTGTAATAGTAACTCAGTCTAGCGCTGGGCCCTAAGTTCGTACCTTTCTGCAACAGTAGAACCAAATTTCTACCGTCAAAATCATATACATTCCATATTCAGACATTTTTGTAATTGAAGTATAGTTGATTTACAATATTGTGTTAATTTCTGGTGTATAGCAAAGTGATTCAGTTATACACACACATATATATTCTTTTTCAGGTTCTTTTCTATTATAGGTTATTGTAAGATATTAAATACAGTTCCCTGTGCTATACAGTAAATCCTTATTTATTTTATATATAGTAGTGTGTGTCTGTTAATCCCATACTCCAATTTATCCCCCCTACCTTTTCCCTTTGGTAACTGTAAGTTTGTTTTCTATGTCTGTGAGCCTATTTCTATTTTGTAAATAAGTTCATTTATATTATTTTCTAGATTCCACATATAAGTTATACCATATAATATTTGTCTTTCTCTCTTTGCCATACTTTACTTAATATGATAATCTCTAGGGCCAACCATGTTGCTGCAAATGGCATTATTACCTTCTTTTTTATGGCTGAGTAGTATTCCATTGTATAAGTATACCACAACTCTTTATCCATTCATCTGTTGATGGGCATTTGGTTACTTCCATGTCTTGACTATTGTAAATAATGCTTCTATGAACATTGGGGTATAGATATGTTTTAATTTGGAATGTATATGAGAAATAAATAATTTCTACAATGGTTTAAAATTCATCTCGACCATGTCTCAGGTGCTTAGGAAACCAAGTCTATGATGTTCTAAAAATCTTCTCAATTTGTCATGCACAGAATTTGATGTAATGTGTATGAGTCTGCGAACAGCCTGTATCAGTCTCTGACATGCTATTTGTTCACACAACATTCAGTTTTGCTAAGTTATACAAACAGCATGGTAATGGGAGTCTGATTTTATTTTTGTCATAGCTCACACACGTTGCTATCATTTACCTGATAACAAAAGACCGTTACATTTGTGTCTGTGTGTGTTCGCACGTGTATGGAAATGAAACATGAAATATTTGCCACCTATTTCTCTCTACGGCTAGATACAAAGTTATACACTTACAAGAAAATGTATTTATGACATCCCATGTAGAGAATCCCTCTAGGACTAAGGAATTAACCACAACAGGAAACCCAGATGAGTGATATACGACCACGCCTCCGTTTGTATTTTGATAGCGGTTCATGTGTTTCCTGGAGCAGAAACAGGAGCGTGGGCTTCAGAGGACAGGGAGAGCTGGGTGTGGAGCTTCGTGATCTCAGTCAGGTTACTCTTAGTGCGAGTCTCTGGTTTCATAGTGGATAATGGGGGCCAGGAGTAGAACCTGCAGGATTACTGAGAAGATGAAGTGCCTTGCTGCCTGGCACAGAGAAGCTCCCGTTATTAGTTATGTTGTTGTAGATGCTGTAGTTGGTCATTGTCGTTGTTGTGATGGTAGTATTAGTGACAGTCAGTTAGATATATAATTTTTTGTTCATCTGAAATTGCAAGTCTTCCCTCTTGTCAAGAATTGATTTTTTAGGGTTCTCTATAGGTTTTGAAAATTACATGTAACCAAGAAATGGTCATAACTTCAGTATAACATAACATTTTTGTAATTTACTGCTTTACTTGGCATATAAAAAGTAAGTATGAACAACCACTGTGGAAAACTGTCAGTATCTTATAAAGCTGATCATATACCTGCCCAGTGACAAAGCCATTCCATACCGAGGTACATCCCCAACAGAAATAGTCACCTTTGTTCACAATACACGGGTGCAGCACTCTTTATAAGAGCCCCAAACAGGAAGCCACCCACATACCCCAAACAGCTAACTGGAGAGGTAAACTGAGGTATGTTCACACTCATCTAACACCACAAGGAGATGGGAATGAAAGTCCAGCAGCCACACATAACACGGGTGAATCTCACAAAAGCAACGTTGAGTGAACGGAGCCAGACACGGAAAGATACGTACCGTGTGGTTCTGTTTTCATGAAGTTCAGAAACAGGCAAAAGCAACCTGTGCTGTTAGAAGTTAGAGTGTGGATGACTCTGGACGTTAGGGGGAGGGGGCACTCAGGGGTGCTGGCCATTTATTGCTTCTTGATCTGCTCATTGCTTCCTTGGTATGGTATGGGGCTGGTGGGTGAAAATCTAATTGAACTATTCACTTAAAATAAATGTACTCTTCTCTAAGTGTCTTATACTTTACTAGCAAGTTTTTAAAAAGTAATACAAAAAAAGGTCAGTGCTTGAAATGTTTCATTTTTGTCTTTTAAAACATAGAAAACAATTTTAACAATTTAAATGGAAATATATGCTTGGATTTGAAATTAAACATATAATTTTGATATCATTCTAAAATAATAATAAATTTGGGCTCAGATTTAAAGCATACCTCTCAATGTTGATGGACACTATATGTAATTGAGCACATCAGTTACTGTGGGTTAGCATTTCCTTGCAAAACAGAAAAAAAGTGAAACGTTATGTTTAGAATGCTCTTCTAATTGGTGGGTTCATCAGAGAGGATGTAAGTACATATGGTGGAAATAATTACAGGTGATTCATAAGCATCAATGGGAATTAAACATTCACTTGGAACTCTAGTGCTGAACATTAGAGAAATTACAAAGTTCTACTATAGAAAAGGCTAGCAGATAAACACTGTCAGCCATTTTTGTTTTACTTCATTTTTTAAGGATAGGATTTCTTCTTTATCCCATTCCTTTTTTTTTTTTTTTGGTTCTTACCTTTCATTAGATCAAGTTTGAGTCTTCTATGTGGATAGAGAACTGTTTTTATTTTTCGAGGATATTCAGTGAAAAGGGATTATTCTCATATTCCTCTTAATTTATGAGTATTGTGTCAGTGAGGCTCAAACTGACGTATTTGGGAAATTTGTTGGTAAATTATAATGCATTTTGTGCCTTTCCTCACTGAGATCATAAATGCATACGGCCTAGCTTCAGTCATCATTAAACACTTTTAAAGAAGTTCTAGAACTTTTGTTTTCTTCTCTAGCTCTTCCACGTATCCCAATTTTATGCAATGAAAATGTGTTACTTTGTAATTTAAACTTGGAGATAAATATGTTTTAGAAATAAATAAATAAACAGTATTTTTATGAGGTCTAGAGTTGTCAAAACAATAGTCACTGGACTAAGGTGAGGGAATAAACCTCACTTCTCCCTCCCAGCTTCCCCTCAAGTTTGTTTCTCAGTTCATGGTCAACTGCATTGATCATATTGATTTGACCTCCATAAACACACTCAAAATCTCTTTGGTTGGTTCCTTAAGACCACAGACACTTTATCTGATTAAGTTGTTAGCAAACTCTACTTTAAACTCTACATTTTATAAATATTTGTGATCATTATCACTGTCATCATCATCACCATCAATATGATCATTATTAATTGATTACTATGTGACAGGCATTTAGCTGTGCCTTTTGCATCCATTATCTAAGTATTTGAACCTTATAACATCAATGGGTGATACTAGCCCCATCTTGCAGAAGAAGAAACCAAGTCTCAGGATAGTTAAAGTTAAGGAATTGTCCAGGGGCACATCAGCAATGAATAGTTGAGGTGAAGTTCAAACTCAGAGTGAACTGGCCTTCCTCACGCTGTGTTGCTTCCCTAAAATTATCAGTGTACCTTGACTAAATGTCTTTAAACAGAGATGCCTCAGTAGAGATACTAGGACGTTTCACGTAAACTTCCTCCCGTGAGAAACCTCTCCCATGAGGTTTCTGGTCCAGCCTGTGAGTGAAGCAGCATTTACACAAAGATGAAACATGATGTGGAATAAAGTAGCCTAGAGTGTTGGGTAATTAATAACTTAAAAATAGTTTTGAGTCCCCTACAAAATCAAGAATGAAATGAAAGGCCAAGGAAACTCGAAACTATCCAAGCTGAACAGGCTGGCAGTTTTACACTCAAAGGTGTGCACATTTATTAAGGAACATGTTGATAATACAACTGAGAGTAACACAATACAAAAAATAACTAAACTGGGATGAAGGTGTCAGAAAGAGCCCCTGACTCCAGCCTACAATCATGAGACAGACGGGCCCAACCCCATTCCGGGAGAAGCCTCCCCACCACGTGTGATCACGGGTTCTACAGAAGGAGCCATGCGGGTCCAGTTACCCTGGAAGTTAGGATATGCCACCCTCATGTCCTTCTGAAGGGCACCCATCTAAATATTAAGACCTAAATCAAAGCAATTTGAAGTCTTAAACAGAGAATGAACTCAGGGGAGCCCCAGAAGAGCTGAGTGAAGTGCTCATGCCCTAGGAAATGAAAGCTTGTCAGTAATTGTGAATGGCCGGCTGACGGATGGGGGCGCCCCCCTGCTGGAGACGCTTCGGAGAGTCAAGTGCTCTTCAGCATCCAGGACTGAGGATAGGAGAGGTGACAGAAGCCGTGTTCTTGTTTGGGATGACGGGCATTATTATTTTTTTTTTTTTTTTGTAGAGATGCAAATCTTCAGATGCCCCTGAGAGCCTGCAGAACCACTCTGAAGGTTGTTGGCCTGGGTCCTGCTGCTTCACCTGCTCTGGGTGTCTGCAGGGGCCAGGCTTCTGATGGTCTCCTTGTAGGGACCCTCAGAGGGTCAAGAAGATGTCAAGAACAGCGTTTCCCTTTGTCTCTAATGGACTTGGACCCCCCTTCCCCCATGCACACGCATACACAAACACACATGCACACTGACTCTGCCTGCACAAGCCTTAAGGTCATCATTATTTATTATGTCTAGGGGAACGCGGCCATCCCCAGTGACAACCATGATTAATGATAATGTGCAAACCTGAGGTAATTTGCTGACATATTAGATCTTTGTGAGGCACCAGGATGGAAGCAGCATTTTTCAAACTCTGCTCTGCTGGAGGGCAGCGCTGGCTCCAGGAGGAGGGGGAGGGCCGCAGCTCCCGGTGGGTGCTGCTCCATTAGCTATTTTCTGTGTTTATCTGTTTATAATTCTTGTTAATATTTTGGATGAAGACAAGTAAGTGTTGTCTATAAAAAAAAATAGGTAGAAAACAATTGGATGGAATTGTATATGTTGAAAGGAGCATGCCAGGGGAGTTCTTGGACCATTTTCTGGAATCTTCTAGACTCGTCTGTGTGTGTTTTTATTTTCAGTCATCTGTATTTGTTTGCTAGGGCTGCCATAACAAAGTACCGTGGACTGGGAGCCCAAACAACAGACACTTCCTTTTTTACCAGTTCTGGAATCCAGAAGTCCAAAATCCGGGTGCTGGCAGGGCTGATTTCTTCGAGGCTATGTTTCTCCTTGGCTTGTGGGCGGCTGTCTCCTCCCTGTATCCTCATGTAGTCTTCCCTCTGTGTGGGTCTGTGTCCTGATCTCTTCTTACAAGGGCACCTGTCATTAGATTAGGGCCCACCCTCATGGCTTTAAAGAGGTAAGCCCTTTAAAGATCTCACATCCAAATCCAATCACACTCTGAAGTACTGGGAGTTAGGGCTTCAACATAAGATTTGCAGGGACACAGTTTAGTCCATCATCTAAAAAGTTGTGCATGCACATTCTGCATCACAGAGAATCTCTGTGACTTACATTATAAAGGCCACAGCCCCATTTCAGAGCCCTCATTTATGGTCGTATTTCACCTTCCAGCAGGTGGAAAGCACAGCTGCCTTCAGGTTGGCCTGTTTCATTGTCGGTGGCTTCTTCTGCGCCCTCCCCTTTCTTTAGTTCCTGCTTATCTCAGTGGTAGGTCCTCAACAGGCTTCACAGAGAATTCCAGTATTTGTCTCCTTCAAATTGCATGTTTGATATATCCTTGATCATCTGTAGGTCCGAAAAGACTGTGCCACTCTTCCATGCGTGCAGGTCATCCTGTCTTTCTATTTCAGTCTGGCTGATAAATTCCCAACCATTAACTGAGATAAGGTAGTGGTTCTTGCCAGCAGGGTAAACCGAGTTACAGTGTCTGCTTTTTTAGCAAGGTCTCTGCCAGTTGGATGAACTGTCCCTTTATTCCCCCAAAGTGACATGGGTGCATCTGCTCAAATAAATTTGTGCTGCATATGGACTGTCTTGTTTGCTGGAAAATAGGTTCATCCTTCATTGAGAGGGCCGACCCATATGACCTTTATAACAAAAATATCAAGTGCGCCACTGCGTTTGTGCCAATGAGCTTGGGAGGCCATGCTTTCCCTTCTGGTCTCCCGCATCACGGTGGTACACGGTAGCTGCGCCCAGTTTCTGCAGTGGGCGTGCAGATCAGGGGAGAGGAAGCCTTCTGGAGGGAATAGGACAGGAGACACATCGTGAACTTGTTTTGAGATATAAGTACTAGTGATTCTTTTTTTTAACCAAAAAAACCTTTTAACGTACAAAGATAAAAAATAAACCACCCACTCTGAAACAAATCCACACAGAAAACAGAGTGAATGAACTATTCTTGTATTTGACTTTGAACTATCTACAATATCATCTTAACTCTCCGAGTTCCCTAATAATTGAAAAGTCAGGATAAAATGATTTCAAAGTGAAGTTTACCATTCTCTCTCTCTCTCTCTCCCTCCCTCTCTCTCTCTCTTTCGTTTAGGAAACAATATAGCCAATGTAACAAGATGCCTGTGTATCTCCAGTCAACTAAAACAAATTTATGAAAATTAGGACTGGTATACTGGTAGATTAAAAGATGATTATTTCCCAAAAGTTTATCTTTAGTTTAAAATACGGAATACTTCAGGGTAACTTCAAATAGCTCTTCATGATGATTCAAACTGTGATTCAATATGAAAAAATTCTTTGCACCCATCTCCTGAGGAACATATGTTTTGGGATGTGATGTAAGCTTCTGTTCTAAATTTAAAAACTGAAGGGTGACATGTCCTCACTCCCATATTTATGCACAGACACAACGTTTCTTTCTCATTCTAAATGACATAATAGAACTAAAAGTGGCCACAATGAGACTTAAGGGTCAGAAAAATGAGCTCCAGACCAGCTTTGTCACCAGACAAGTGACGAGGCGCTTGGACAGTCTCTTTGCTCCTCTGAGCTTTCCCTCCTGGTAAAACAGTGGAGCAGAACTTCTCCCTCTAAGCCCGGATCTGATGTGATCACAGCTTCGTGGGGTGTGGAGCCGGGTTACCTGAATCAAGGGCTGGCTCCATGGCTTCTCAGCCATGTGCCCTTGGGCAGGTGGTTTTTGCATCCTCTGTTCTCAGTTTCTCCATCAATAAAGCAAGGAAAATAACATCCTGCCGATCAGGTTGCTGTGGAGGATTAAGTGATTTCATCCCTGCAAAGCACTTAGCACAGAGTCAGGGCCCTAGAACCACTCCATGCACAGCTAGTTGCTGTTACTGTTTTAAAAACACTGGGTTAAAAACCAGTGTGGGTCTAAGGCCACCACCTGGCTGTAAAATGAGGGCGGGTCCAAAACGGCCCTGACTCTGTAGTCGGTTGGTCCCTGCCTGCTGCGTAAAGCGATTGACGTGAGCTTGTTTCTCTGGCTTGAGAACAGCCCACTTTTCTCTGCGTGTGAGGTTAAGAACCTGAGAAGTAAAATCTTGCTGGAGTAGAAGGGGTAACTTGCTCCTAACTGGTCAGAGTTCACGTTGCTTACGCTAAATCCCTGAAAAGAAAGTCTCCAGGTGCAGAGCTTTACCAGGTACATGCCACCCTCTCTGGCACATTAAAGGGAGAAAATACCAGAAAGGAAGTGGGTAGATACAACTGAATATGACAACTAGAGTGTAGACCAGGAGGACCGTAAAATACCCGTATGAAAGTAAAGTTGCTGAACAAAACCGAAGTAACTCCTAGCACTGCATCTTGTACCTGTGGCATCCCAAAGCTGCTGGTTTCAGGCTGTGACTCCCTTGTTACCCTTGAATTAGTCATATTAACTAAAAAAACACAACTTTAAGCTTCATGACTAAGAATAACTTCAGGTCTGAGTTCAAAATATGAACAGTCAGGAAGGACAGATGGGAGACTGAGCTACGTGTTACTTTGCAGTTGGTCCTGCTGGAGACGGGGTGGCATAAAGCTCTTGAATCACCTTCAACAAGCACATCTTGCCCATGGTGAGGAAAGCACTGAACAGGACAGGTGGCTTTGTTGTGACACTGTTGTAAGCCTACCCCCAGCATAAATTGCAAGATTCAAGGCTCTTGGATACTCTGTTTCCATGGCTTTGTCCTGTAAAGCAGAAACATTAAATTAATGGCCTAATAGAGTTCTTGGTTTTAGTCATATTTACTGAATTTTCATTGGTTACAAAGCTCTTTGAACTGTATTGAGCTACAGAACATTTCCTTTTGTGGCCAAACCTGAAATAAACAAAACATATAACTGCATTACTTTGTATGAATTATCACATTTATATTAATTATGTAATTTTTGGTAAAAGACAAAAGATAGATGTACAGCAAACAGGAATGATATTAAAAAGTGAGAGACCCTATAATCCTGTGCCCCAGAGATGAACCGTTTAAGCGTGTTGAAGTAGCCTTACTTAGGTTTTCTCCCATGATAATATGTAAGGTTACATTTTTTCCCCTACTGAACCTATTAAAACACTTTTGCACAAAGTACCTTTGCTTCATTGGACTTTTTAAATCAAACATTATATGTAAATAATTTGAATGTCATATCATTATAAAGAATTTATAGGAGGGAGGCTATAGCTCAGTTGTAGAACATATGCCTAGTAAGCATGAGGTCCTGGGTTCAATCCCCAGCGCCTCCATTAAAAAATCTTAATTACCTCCCCCCGGGGGGAAAAAGTATACAGGGCTGTATGTCAATTATATCTCAATAAAACTGGAAGGAAAAAAAATTAAAGAAAAAAAGAATTTGTAATAACGTTCCCCAACTTCCCTCCATAAAGGCAATCACTTTCATTGTTTTTACTAGTCTTTTTGGTATTTACTTTGATTTATGTATCAACTGACTTCATGTTATGATAGACGAGAAATTTAGTCACATACCCCGTATCACCATGCTCCTAGTATTTCTCAGTTTTTAGTCATATCCATTATAACCATGTAAATAAGTATTAACTGCTGAGACAGGTAGTATACTATGATTGCATTTCCCCTTTTTTGCTTTAAACAGCTAAGACTTCCACAGTGCACAGCCCAGAACAGTTTTCTGCATGGCCAGGTGTGTCAGGGAATTTATCAGTTCCAGTTTGTTTTCCCGGCAAAGGGCTTCCTCAGCCCCTCCGCTCGCTGCCAGTCTGAAGTGGCCGCTGCCTCCCCGCCTCCTGGCGGGGCCTCCGCCCCGTCCTGTGACCCTCAGGTGTCCGTGCACTTGTCCCTGTTGTTAGATGTTAGATTTTCTGTATCTCCCTCTGGGTTATCTTTCTCTCTCCTCCATCTGGTCACTTCCAAGAAAGGGTGCATGGGAAGTACATTTTTAAGAACTTAAGTTTGGTAAAAGAATTTAATAAATCTGAAAATAATTCTTCTCTCAGAAACTTAAAATCATTTCATATGAAATAATTTTTTCATTGCTTATTAGACCCCAAGGTTGTTGCCATTTCATTTCCTGATCTTTGGTAGTAAACACACTTTTATTTTTTCTCCTTGGAAATATCCAGGCCTTTCTCTTAATCCCTGACATCCCGTAATGTTATGAGGATGACTCCAGCTGTAGGTCTTGCTTCATTCACTACACTGGACGTTAAGTGACCACCACAGTGCAAACATTCCTGACCCTCAAGGCGGGGCAGTTCCCTCTTAGCACTTCTTGGACAATCCCCCTCCCCAGCAATTTCCAGCCTTCTTCCCTGCTGGGACTCCATTGTTTGCTCATATTTTAAATCTTTATTCTTTAATTCTCCAAATCTTGTCTTTTTTGCTTGACAGTCCAGAAAATTTCTTCAGCTTTTTCTTCTTGTCTTCATATTAACTTTCTAAAATATTCTACATCTTAATTAATTAATTAATTTTTATTTTTCTCTTTTTTTGTTGAAGTATAGTCAGTTTACAGTGTGGTGTCAATTTCCGGTGTACAGCATAATAGTTCAGTCATACCTATACATACGTATATTTGTTTTCATATTCTTTTTCATTATAGATTACTACAAGATACTGAAGAGTTCCCTGTGCTGCACAGTGGAAACTTGCTGTTTATCTATTTTATCTGTACTAGTGTGTATCTGTAAATCTCGAGCTCCCAATTTATCCCTTCCCACTCCCTGGTAACCATAAGTTACACTTATATTTTAAATACCCAAAAGCTCTGTTTCTATGTAGCCAGAGAGTAAATCTTTAGGCTACTGAGAAGGTGAGAGAAGGGTGGTCGTGTGAATGTGTGGGGGTGATGAGGACCTTGGGGTTTTCAGGAGTGTCTCCTTGTCAAGCCCCTGCTCACACCAAACATCACAAGTATCTGGTGCCCCCAGTCCCTGGGTTGTTCCAGGCTTCTGTGTGGGCAGAAAAAAAAGTTATCCTTGGTTACCCATCCTTATGTGTACACACCTGCTGCTCTTCCATCCGCGTCCTGCTTCAGAGAGTGGGCCTTGGGCTTGTGGACGTTTTGTAGTGGCCCCAAAATACTGGAGGCTCCAAACTGGTATTTGTTTTCCTCTCTGTCCCTTCTCTCTTCCCCTTCATCTCCTTCTCTTGCTTCTTGTCTCTCTCAGTCTCTCTCTACTATGGAATTGTTTTTTTAAACTAATTTCTTGTTGATGAACCTTTAGTCTTCTCCCTCCATTTTCACTGCTATAAACATTGTTGTTAGAAAAAAATCCAATATTTGTGCATGTCTCTTTTATCCACGCCTAGATGAGGTACTCCAATTAAAATGCATGCATTTTTTACAGTATACCGTAATTTTCCAAATTACCCTCCAAAATAAACAAATTGCATTTCTAACAAGTTTGTATAAGAGTGATGGCTCAACTCTTACGGTTCCCAACTTTAAGCATTATCTCTTATCATTTTCAATTTGATAGGCAAATTCACTTCATGCCTTCTTTCATACTTCTGAATATATGCCTTTGCAAAGCTATATATTTCTGAAAGTAGAGCATTCATTCTTCCACGTAAATAGTGATAATTTCTACAGATATAGACAAACAGATGATAAAAATTTAAATAGATTTGTGAGTTTTTTAAATTTTTATTATTTTTATTAAGGACCATAAAAATATCTAGAAAAATAAATAAATGTGATGCAATGATACATGTTCTAATGTGAAGAACTTTCTTTTGCTGCATTGTTTTTCTTCAGATCTCAGGAGGCATGTCATTTCCTCTTCTTTTATTACACTGAAGGATTTCTGAATCAGTATCTTGCCCTCAGTCTTCTCATTTATAAATAAAATTTATTTTCAATACATGTTTAGAGGGAGCATTTTTTTTTCCTGTTCGACAAAGGACTTTTTTTTTCCATAGCTGGATCATAATGCGATAGAGTTAGTTTGTCCCATAGTCAGCTCCCCAGTGTTCATCACAACATTATTTACGATAGGCAAGACATGGAAGCAACCTAAATGCCCATCACCAGATGACTGGATAAAGAAGGTGTGATATATACATGTATTATTTGTTTAATGGCTGAGTGTATATACAATACAATACTACTTAAACATTAAAAAAAGAATAAAATTTTGCCATTTGCAGCAACAGGGATGGACTTGGAGGACATTGTGCTAAGTGAAGTAAGTCAGACAAAGAAAGACATACTGTATGATACCACTTATACATGGAGTCTAAAACATACCACAAACTAGTGAAACTATAATAAAAAAAGAAGCAGACTCACAGATACAGAGAACAAACTAGTGTGGGGGGAGGCAGTATCGGGGTAGGGACTGGGAGGTGCGAACTGCTGGGTGTAAGACAAGCTCAGGGATGCATCGTACGACACAGGGAATAGAACCAATATTTTGTAATAACTCTAAATGGAAAATAACCTTAAAAAATTTAGAAAAAAAATTTAAAAATTAAATACATTTGTGGATAAAGATCTATTAACTACTACGTAAGTTGGGTTAAATGTGTGTGCATGTGTGTGTGTAAAGAGTTACGGTGTTGGGGTTAAGAAACAAAGGCAAATCAAATTTTAAAAATTCTGATTTATTGTTGTGTCAGTAACGACTTACATTTAAACTTGATTGCTGTTTCTACAAATCCTCTTTATTTTCTTAATTGTTTAAATGCGGGTAAAGTACTAATAACCAAAATGTGGGAGCCCTCTGGTGGTAAAGTTAGATACAGCCTAGTATATTTATCCTTCAGCTTAAATTCTAGATTCATGAGATCCAGTTATTTTAAAGTTCCTGAAAATATAGAAAAAAATTAATAAAAAGAATAACAAAGTTAACTAAAAATTTTTTGAAACTTTCAAATATAACTGCATTAGGGAAAAACTAAGTTTTTTTTTTTTTGAGATGATGATCAGCTAATTTTAATTAAGTTCTTATGAATGTTTCTGGAAACCAGAGAAATCAAACCTGTATGTTAGGTCATGGAGGAGTCCCAATGTCCTTGGAGCCTTGATGTCCCCTCTCAGCAGTTCAGAAGCCCTTTGAGATGGCCCCAAAGAGTTGCTATCATTTTGCCTTGAGAAAAGTGAAGGGTATGTAAAGTGGAGAAAAGAGGTGTGTTAGTTATCTGCAAGGGTCAGAAGGACACATTTGTCATAGTGATTCCCCTTCTCACTTGAACAGTGAAGGCAGAAATATGAAGCTGGGGGAAAAAAGCAGTTTCAGGTCCATGTAAGGAAGAATTGAACTATTAAAAACAATATTTTAAAAAATAGAATGGGCTGCCTTATGAGGTAGTGAGTTCCCCATCTCTGTGAGTATTCAAGCAGAAGATGGAGACCTGCTTGTCAGAATTGCCATGGAGGGGATTCAGGCTTTCAAAGAATGGCCTGGACTATACTGTCCCTCCTCAACCTCCAGCCCTGGGACTGTGTGGGTTACAGATTACCAGTCCTGCAGAAGTTGCCGATGGCATTGGAGGCTGTCTGCTTAAATCAAAGAGTTTCAGGACTGGAAGGTGGTGTTTAGTGCAGAAGTGGGTCTAGACCGGGGCGAGTGTCATTTATCTCAAGTTCCAGGAGGGTAGATGTATCTAGGCTGTATGTTGCCTTGTTTCTGAAAGCATGAACGTGCAGATCGCTTCTGATCCCCAGCAATTCCCTAGTTGTTCATGAGCAATGAATTTAGAATCACAGATGGGACTGTGCATATGTCTGTGGGATGCTGGCATTTCTTTTTGAGCAACAGTTCCATTTATATTGCACCCCTTGTGACCACATCTGCATATTTCACGGTCTTTTTGAGATTTTTGCAGGCATGATTCTGTCACCCAAAACAGCAAGGATATGCTCTTCTTTTATTTTTATGCTTTAAAAAAACAAACAGACCTGAGAATTTGACAATCTTGCAGAAAATATTTTTTTTTACCAAACATGCTTATAGTCAAACAAGTTGTTCCAGAAGAAAGGGTCACTGTTCCTTTCTTAAATATCTCAAGACTTAGCTGCAGTGCCCTTTAAAAAGAACATAATTTTATTCTCCGAGTGAATGAGTCAACTCAACTCATTATTTTTAATCAGACACAGTTTCTAGTGTTGATATATATCAATTTGAATGGGTTATTTTTCTGATACCTACCTCCCACGCTTGAACATTTTAATTCAGTTGCAGCTGGGCACTGGGATTTTTTTTAAAAGCTCCAAGTGATTCCAACATGCTGTAAAGTTTAGGAGTCACTGCCCAGCCTCAACCAACAGCTACATTAAGGCAATGGTTCTCGGACAAGCATCACTTCAGAATTACTTGTAGGGCTTGTTAAACCAGATTGTTGGCCACCACTCTCATAGTTTCTGATTCCAGATATCCTAAGAGGGGTCCAAGAATTTGCTTTTGTAACCAGTTCTCAGGTGGCACTGCTGCCGGTGTGAGGACCATCCACGAGAGCCACTGAGCTCGGCTGAGGGACACACCTGGGTTTGCCTGCAGGCGGTACTGCTGCGGTCTCACATAGTGCCTGTGTGAAAGCTTGTGGGCGCTTGCAGGAAGGGGCTTCTAGGAGGAAGGAAGCGGGTTTAAATCCCTTCTGCTCCCTCCTGCCTTCTTACCTTCCTATAGTCATTTTTCTGTTCTTATCCACTGTATTAATTTCCTGTTGCTGATTTAACAAAATAGTACAAATATAAGTAGCTTAGGACAACACAAGGCTAGTGTCTTCCAGGTGTGGACACCAGCAGTCCAGTGGGCTACATGGGTCTCACTGGGCTAAAATCAGGTTGTTGGCAGGGCCGTGTCTCCTTCTGGAGGCTCCAGAGGAGAAAAAGGTTTCTTGCCTTTTCCAGCTTCTATAGACTACCTGCATTCCTTAGCTCGCAGTCCCCTTCTGTCTTCAAAGGCATCAATGGCTGATCAAGTCTTTCTGACATTGACTCTTCGGATTCTCACTTGCACCTTTGAGGACCCTCATCTTTACATTGGGCCCACCTGAATAATCCTGCATAATCTTCCTACTTTAAGATCAGCTGATTTATTCACAGGTTCTGGGAACTGGATGTGAACGTCTCTGGGCAATGTTCTGCCTATCACACTTGCCTTCTCGACTCCAAAATCCAGGGGCTGAGAGATTGACTGTGAAGCCAGCTTTACACTTCAGAGCAGGGTGGGGTGACCTGGAGCAGATTATTGAACTTCTCTAAATTGCTAGAAGTCAAGGACTTAATGTACCTGCCTCACAGTGTTAAGATAAGATTAAATATGTGGGTTTTTATTTAGATAGATGATGATAGATGGATGGATGGATGGATGGATGTATAGATAGATAGATAGATAGATAGATAGATAGATAGATAGATAGATAGATAGATAGATAGATAGACAGACCAGATTCTGGCAAGGGAATTTTAGAAAATCTTAGCTATTATTATTGTTGTGTAACTGTCACTGTTTTATAAGAGTTATACATCTCTGCCTGCAGTCACCAATTCGCTACTTCATAGGCAAATTGTTACTAGTTCATTGGGTATCCTTTGGAAGATGTTCTTTGCATCTACAAACATATGCAAATATATAATTTATTTGCACAAGTGGTAGACTATAACTCATTTTTCTGAATAATAATTTAATTCACATCAGCTTCCTCATTCTTTTCAATGGCTGTATAGTTTCTATTTCATAAATGTACTTCAGTTTACTTAGCCAGTCCTTTGTTGATGAACATTGTATTGTTCAGTTCTTTGATAATTACAAACAGGGCTAAATTAATATTCTTATAAATTAGTAAGTTTGCATATGGCCTGTGTATCTGTTATATCAATTTCAGGAACTGAACCTTATGAATCAAAGGTTAAAATCTGATACAGATTGCCAAGTTATGTCTCTTGAGGTCTTCTGTCCACTTTCACACCTATCGGTGCTGTATGTGTGTGTCTGCACATTCTTAGCTAGCTCGTGTCATCAGTCATTTTTATTTCTGCCTCCGTGTGAGGTGAAAACAGTATCTCATATAATTGATTAACATCTCTGATGAATGAATCAAGTGTTTTTTCATATATTCCTTCACAATCATATTTCTTTTTCAGTTAACCATTGATTTAGATCCTTCATCTATGTTTCTTTTGAGTGGTTGATTTTCTCTTTCATGACTTATTTGTAGGATTTTATCACAGTTTAAGGAACTATCTTTCCCATGATATGAATTACAAAAATTTTTCTTACTTTGTTTGCCTTTGATTTTGCCTTACTGAAATATTTTATTTTTATGTGACTGAATTTACAAATTGTTTTATGACATCACAGTTTTGCATCATACTTAGAAAAATGTTCCCTGTCTTAGGTTATATAAAACAAAAATTTTCCACTTTTCTTCTCTTGATTGCATTATTTTATTTGTGTTTTTTAAATCTCTGGAAATTGTTTTAATTTGACAAGTTGGTTAGGTGTACCACTTCAATTTTTTTCCAAAGTGTTTATCATGCACTAAAAAAATTATATTTATTTGTCTTTCTGGTCTTTCCTTTCAGTTCTATTCTTCTGTCTATCAGTGCACCCTGCCACAGTCTTAAAATATGTTTAAATATCTGGTAGATATATTTCTGACTTATTTACTCATTTTTTGAAGATTAATTTTTCTGGCTGTTTTTACATGTTTGCTCTGAAATTAGATTATCTGTCTGGAAAAAATCTGTTTGGTATTTCATTATTGTTGGCTGAAAGGTATAGACTAATTCAAGAATTGCCTTTTTTTAGGGCGTCAAGTGCTCTCATCATAAAAAAGATCTGTCATTCCACTTATTCAAATGTCCTTTTGTATATCTGAGAAGTATTTCAACATGTTGTTCATATGGTTTGTATACATTTATTCTTCTGTTCCTGTTGTGACTAGGATCTTAGATTCAAAAAGGGTGGTTGTTTGCATATCCTTTGGCAGTCTATTTTTACCTTTTATTTTATACTCAGTCACTTTGCAGAATTATTTTTACTATTTGTAATAGTTTTTCAATTGATTCTCATTAACTTTTCAGTTATGCAATTATATTGTATCCAAAGAATGATAATTTCTTTTTTTTTAATATGCATGGTTCTAATTTCTGTCTCTTATCAAGTTGTGTGTTATCGCAGTTAATTTTATCACTGTCTGTGATTCGTTTCCCTTTTCTTGGTTAGTTTAACCAATCATTTATCTATTTTGTTATTTAAAACTTTATGTCTATTTAATAGTTCTAATATCAGTTTGCTTTCTAATGCATTGATTCTTACATTTATTTTATTTTTAATTAATTTTCTCCTGTTTCACTTGTATATATTTTATTGATCTTTTTCTGAATTATTTAAATTGGGTACTGATTTTCATGCTTTCTTATTCCTTATATGACTGTGCAAGGCTATAAAATTTCTTCTGAGTATTGATTTTGGTATAGTACATCGGTTCTGACATGAACTAAACACACTGACGTTATTTTACAGATGTTCTCCAATCTCCGTTTTGGTCTTTTTTGTGACTCAAGAGCAAATTCCATGTGGGAAATCCTGTTTAATAGCAGTTCTGTCATATTGTGTTCAAAGAAAGTTCTGTTTTGTATCATTTCTACATGCAAAAATTTAATGAATTTTTTTGGTGGCCTAACATGTCTTCAAGATTGGCAGTTTTTTTCCTTGGGTTCTGGAAGTAAGTAAGTTAAATACAGATCTAACATGTTAACTATGTGGTTTAAATCTTCATTAACTTCACTGTTTATGAGTATTTGATCAGTCATGGGCTGAGAGAGGTAAATTAAAATATCTTGCTACTAACGTATTTTTGCCTGTCTTTTTTTTATTATTATTGTTTATTTTTTAACGTTTTTTATTGATTTATAATCATTTTACAATGTTGTGTCAGATTCCAGGGTAGAGCACAAATTTTCAGTTATACATGAACATGTATATATTCATTGTCACATTTTTTTCTTTGTGAGCTACCATAAGATCTTGTATATATTTCCCTATGCTATACAGTATAATCTTGTTTATCTCTTTTACAATTTTGAAATCCCAGTCTCTCTCTTCCCACCCTCCGCCCCCTTGGCAACCACAAGTTTATATTCTATGTCTGTGAGTCTATTTCTGTTTTGTATTTATGCTTTGTTTGTTTTTAGATTCCACATATGAGCAATCTCATATGGTATTTTTCTTTCTCTTTCTGGCTTACTTCACTTAGAATGACATTCTCCAGGAGCATCCATGCTGCTGCAAATGGCGTTACGTAGTCGGTCTTTATGGCTGAGAAGTATTCCATTGTATAAATACACCACATTTTCTTTATCCAGTCACCTGTTGATGGACATTTAGGCTGTTTCCATGTCTTGGCTATTGTAAATAATGCTGCTATGAACATTGGGGTGCAGGTGTCATCCTAAAGTAAGGTTCCTTCTGGATATATGCCCAGGAGCGGGATTCCTGGGTCATATGGTAAGTCTATTCCTAGTCTTATGAGGAATCTCCATACTGTGGAGTGTTCCACAGTGGCTGTACCAAACTGCATCCCCACCAGCAGTGAAGGAGGGTTCCCTTTTCTCCACAGCCTCTCCAGCATTTGTCATTTGTGGATTTTTGAATGATGGCCATTCTAACTGGTGTGAGGTGATACCTCAATGTAGTTTTGATTTCATTTCTCTGATAATTAGTGATATTGAGCATTTTTTCATGTGCCTATTGATCATTTGTATGTCTTCCTTGGAGAATTGCTTGTTTAGGTCTTCTTCCCATTTTTGGATTGGGTTGTTTATTTTTTTCTTATTGAGTCGTATGAGCTGCTTATATATTCTGGAGATCAAGCCTTTGTCGGTTTCATTTGCAAAAATTTTTTTCCATTCCGTAGGTTGTCTTTTTGTTTTACTTATGGTTTCTTTTGCTGTGCAGGAGCTTGTAAGTTTAATTAAGTCTCATTTGTTTATTCTTGCTTTTATTTCTTCTGGGAGAAAATTTTTGAGAGGTATGTCAGATAATGTTTTGCCTATATTTTCCTCTAGGAGGTTTATTGTATCTTGTCTTATGTTTAACTCTTCGATCCATTTTGAGTTTGTTTTTGTGTATGGTGTAAGGGAGTGTTCTAGCTTCATTGCTTTACATGCTGCTGTCCAGTTTTCCCAATACCATTTGGTGAAGAGACTGTCTTTATTTCACTGTATGTTCTTGCCTCCTTTGTCAAAGATTAGTTGACCAAAAGTTTGTGGGTTCATTTCTGGGCTCTCTATTCTGTTCCATTGGTCTGTATGTCTGTTTTTGTACCAATACCATGCTGTCTTGATGACTGTACCTCTATAGTATTGTCTGAAGTCTGGGAGAGTTATTCCTCCAGCCTCTTTTTCTTCAGTAATGCTTTGGCAATTCTAGGTCTTTGATGGTTCCATATAAATTTTATCATGATTTGTTCTAGTTCTGTGAAATATGTCCTGGGTAATTTGATAGGGATTGCATTAAATCTGTAGATTGCCTTCGGCAGTGTGACCATTTTAACAATATTGATTCTTCCAATCCAAGAGCGTGGAATATCTTTCCATTTTTTAAAGTCTTCTTTAATTTCCTTCATCACTGGTTTATAGTTGTCTGTGTATAATTCTTTCACCTCCTTGGTGAGATTTATTCCTAAGTATTTTATTACTTTGGGTGCTATTTTAAAGGAGATTGTTTCTTTACTTTGTTTTTCTGTTGATTCATCATTAATGTAAAGAAATGCCACTGACTTTTGAACATTAATCTTGTAACCTGCTACCTTGCTGAATTCTTTGATCAGCTCTGGTAGTTTTTTTGTGGACCTTTTAGGGTTTTCTATATGTAGCAACATGTCGTTGGCATATAGTGACACTTTTACCTCTTCTTTTCCAATTTGGATCCCTTTTATTTCTCTCTCTTGTCTGATTGCTGTGGCTAGGACTTCCAAGACTATGTTGAATAGGAGTGGTGATAGTGGGCAGCCTTGTCCCAGCTTTTAGTGGGAAGCTTTTGAGTTTTTCACCATTGAGTACTATGCTGGCTGTAGGTTTGTCATATATAGCTTTTATTATGTTGAGACATGTTCCCTCTATACCCACTTTGGTGAGAGTTTTGATCATAAATGGGTGTTGAATTTTATCAAATGCTTTTTCTGCATCGATTGAGATGATCATGTGGTTTTTGTCCTTTGTCTTGTTGATGTGATGTATTACATTGATTGATTTGCATTTGTTGAACCACCCTTGTGTCCCTGGAATGAACCCCACTTTGTCATGATGTGTAATCTTTTTTATGTGTTGTTGGATTCTATTTGCTAATATTTTGGTGAGGATTTTGGTATCTATGTTCATCAGTGATATTGGCCTATAATTCTCATTTTTGGTAGTGTCTTTGCCTGGTAAAGTAGTGTTTTTGGTATCAGGGTGATGGTGGCTTAACAGAATGAGTTTGGGAGTATTCCCTCCTTTTCAATCTTCTGGAAGAGTCTGAGAAGGACTGGTGTGAATTCTTCTTTGAATGCTTGGTAGAATTCCCCGGTGAAGCTATCCGATCCTGGACTTTTATTTGTAGGGACGTTTTTTATTGCTAATTCGATTACATTTCTAGTGTTCGGTTTGTTCAAGTGTTCAGTTTCTTCTTGATTCAGTCTTGGTAGACAGTATGTTTCCAGAAACATGTCCATCTCCTCTAGATTATCCAGTTCGGTTCCATATAGTTTTTCATAATATTCTCATATGATATTCTGTATTTCTATTTTATTTGTTGTAATTTCTCCATTCTCCCTTCTTATTTTGCTAATTTGTGCTCTCTCTTTTTTCTTCCTGTGAGTTTGGCCAGAGGTTTGTCGATTTTGTTTACTTTTTCAAAAAACCAGCTTTTGGTTTGGTTGATTTTTCTATGGTCTTTTTAACCTGTATTATATTTATTTCCTCCCTAATCTTTATAATTTCCTTCCTTCTGCTGCCTTTTGGGGATTTTTGTTCTTCTTTTTCTAGTTCATTCAGCTGGTGGGTTAAATTGTTTATTTGAGATTGTTCTTCTTTTTTGAGGAAGGCCTGTATCGCTATAAACTTCCCTCTTAGCACTGCCTTTGCTGTGTCCCATAAATTTTGTGTGGTTGTGCTTTCATTTTCATTTGTCTCAAGGTATTTTTTAATTTCAGCTTTGACTTCCTCATTGACCTATTGGTTTTATAATAACATATTGTTTAATATCCATGCCTTCCTTTGTTCTCCTTTGTTTCTCTGTTGTTGATTTCTAGTTTCATTTCATTGTGGTCAGTAAAGATACTTGAGATAATTTCTATCTTCTTAAAATTGCTGAGGTTTCTTTTGTGCCCAAGTACATGATCAATCCTGGAAAATGTTCCATGTGCACTTGAAAAGAATGTGTATCCTATTTTTGGGGGGTGTAATGCTCTGAAAATATCCACCAAATCTAATTTTTCTATTGTATTATTTAATTTCTCTGTTGCCTTATTTATTTTGTGTCTGGAAGATCTGTCTAGTGATGTTAATGTGGTGTTAAAATCTCCAACTATGATTGTATTCCTATCAATATCCCCCTTTATCTCTGTTAGTAATTGTTTTATGTACTTAGGTGCTCGTATATTGGGTGCATATATATTAACGAGTGTAATATCCTCATCTTGTATCACTCCTTTAATCATTATAAAATGTCCTTCTTTATCTTTCTTTATGGCCTTTGTTATAAAGTCTATTTTGTCTGAAATCAGTACTGCAACACCTGCTTTTCTGGCTTTTCCATTTGCATGGAATATCCTTTTCCATCCTTTCACTCTCAATCTATTATGTGTCCTTCTCCCTAAAGTTGGTCTCTTGTATGCAGCCTATTGAAGGTTCTTGCTTTATTATCCAGTCTGCCACTCTATGTCTTTTGACTGGAGCATTTAATCCATTAACATTTACAGTAATTTATGATAGATGTGTGTTTATTGCCATTTTGAACTTATCTTTGCAGTTGATTTGTAATTTCCTCTTTGTTGCTTTCTTCTTCCTTTTATGGTTTGGTAATTTTTCTTTGTGTTGTCATGGATTTTATTTATTTTTTGTGACTCCCTTGTAAATATTTGGCTTGTGGTTACCCTTTTTTGTAAGTCTATTAGCCCATTACTATAACTGTTTTTATTAAACTTATAGTAACATGATCTCATACCCATCCTACCAAGAACAAAAAATTTTAAAAAGAAAGAAAAAAAATTCTGTATTTTCCTGCCTCCCTCTCCCACTCTCAATGATTTGTATGTCTTCTTTTATAATTTTGGGTTTATTTTATTTGTAATTCATGAGTTATCACCTTTCCAGTTGTGAGTTTCTCATTTCTGTAGCATCCTGCTGCTTTTCTATTTAGAGTAGACCTTTCAATATTTCTTTTAGCATGGGTTTAGTGTTGCTAAACTCTTGTAGGTTTTTCTTGTCTGTGAAATTCTTTATCTCTCCTTCTATCCTAAATGATAGCCTTGCTGTATAAAGTATCCTAGGCTGCATCATTCTTTCATTCAGGACTTTGAATATATGTTGCCACTCCCTTCTGGCCTGTAGTGTTTGTATAGAGAAATCAGCTGAGAGCCTTATGGGGGGTTCCCTTGTAACTCACTCTTTGCTTTTCTCTTGCTGCTTTTAGGATCCTTTCTTTATCCTTGACTCTGGCCATCTTGATTATGATATGTCTTGGTGTGGGTCTGTTTGGGTTCTTCCTGTTTGGGACCCTCTGAGCTTCCTGTACTTGGATATCTGATTCCTTCTTTAAGTTTGGGACGTTTTCAGTCATGATTTCTTCAAAAACCTTTTCAATCCCCTTTGATCTTTCTTCCCCTTCTGGGACCCCTATTATGTGAAGATTGGCACGCTTTATATTATCCCATAGGTCCCTTATGCTATTTTCATTTGTTTTTATTTGTTTATCTTTAGCTCTTCTGATTGGGTGCTTTCTGTTGTCCTGTCTTCTAGGTCACTAATTCGTTCCTCTGCATTATCTAGCCAGCTTTGCACAGCCTTTAGATCATTCCTCATCTCAGCCAATGAGTTTACCAGTTCTACTTGGTTCTTCTTTATAGCTTCAATTTCATTTTTGACATATTTTATATCTCTAAACACTATCTCTTTTAGTTTCTTCAGTACTTTGATCACTCCTTTTTTGAAATCTTGATCTAGTAGGCCATCAATGTCTATTTCATTGATCTTTCTTTCAGGGGATTTCTCTTGTTCTTTTAATTGGTAATGCTTTCTCTCCTTCTTCATCTTGCTCATACCTCTCTGGCACTGTGGTTTATGGAGTATCAGTTATCTATTGTGGTCCTTAAGGAGTTTATCTATCTAATGAGTATGTAGGAATAAAACTTAGAAAGGAAAAAAAAAGAGAGAGAGAGAGAATTTTAAAAGAAGGGAGAAAAAAAGGTTTGAAAACAGTGTATAATGAATAATAGAAGAGCAAGTTGAAGCAGAATTTTTAAATATAATAATAAAAATATTTTTTAAAAATTTTTAAAGGGATTAAAACTGGGTGTATATATAATTGTTTGAGAAGTAAAAATTAAAAGGGTAATACAAAATAGAACAGGTAAAACAGATTTAAAAGTAAAAGGGGGGGGGTCGGTGTTCTTCTGGAGACTGTGTGCTTTTAATGTGAAGTCTTTCTGTCTTCGTTCTGTTTTGGAAGCTCAGCTTGCTGTTTCCAGAGGCCCTCCATTGGCGCCCTCCTCTGTGCTGCTCCCAGTGCTGGTAGTCAAGCCGATCGCGCCTCCTCCCAACACGTGGTCAGGTGCAGCTCTCCTTTGCTGCGGACGGGCAGGTCACTGCCCCTCCCGATGCCTTAGTCAGATGTTGCAGACTGGCCAGGTAGGAGGGTGGGTCGCGCCCCCTCCCAGCACCACGGTCAGGTGCTCCGTTCCTGCCGGAAAGGCGGGGGGCCGCCTGCCCTCTTCCGGCGCCGTCGCTCCGCTGCTCTGTGCTGCTGCGCGCTCCGGGCTTTGCCTCCGGTCTGTGCTCCACAGGCGGGCTCTGGGAACACCAACGAACAGCCCTGTCCCTGCTCCGGGCCAAAACCCAGCTCCTTGTTTGTCTTGGCGGAGCAAGTTCTTTGAGGGACCAGGACAGAAGGATCCTGTTTGCCTCGGGCTGTAGACGAGTCTCCGTCTGGCCCTTGAGGCTGCTGAGCCCTTAGGTGCGGATGGGAGTTTTGCCCCCGCCTCCGCCTGGGTGCTCAGCGCAGGAGGATATGGCGGCTATGCCTGAGCCCCGCCTCTCTTTACCTGAAAACTTTGCACGGGTTTTCAGAGATGGGGTATGCGCCCTTACCCCTAGGGCACATCAGCCGTGCTGTTTCATGGAGGGCCCAGGTTGTTCTGGCCTGTGCACCCACAACCACGGCTCATAGCGCCCTGCAGTCCCCAGGGCTGCCTCAGTGCAGCCGTCGCCATCCTCCGCCCAGCTCGGGCAGCCTGACCCTGCCCCCAGCTGCTGGCCAGCGTCTTGGACTGGGTGTCACGGGGACCCTCTGTGCCTATTTAACTTAGTTCTGTCAGTCAAGGGCTGCTCTGTACAGATCCGAGCCTCGGAGGTTCCCCCTCCGACCCGCTGGCCTCTCGGTTGGAGAGGGGAGACCTAGCGAGCGAGCGCCAGTCCTCCTTTGCTGCTCTCTCCCCGCGGGACCCGTCCTGCTCTGTTTTGCCTTTTCTTCTTTCTTTTTTCCTTTTCTCCTACCAGATTTTTGGCGTCTCTGTCTTTTGAAGAGGACAATGTTCTGTCGGAGTTTCACAGGTGCTCTGGTTGGCTGAGTGGGTCTGTGGATGTGAGTCTTGGTGCATTTGTGGGAGAGGGTGAGCTACGAGCGTCCTTCTACTCCGCCATCTTGGCCCAAGCTGTTTGTCTCTTATTCCTGTACATTTTTTTGCTTTATGAATTTTGATGTGATATTTGCATTATGTGTAGATATTTATACCTCTTATATCTTTGTTGCAGATTACACCCTTTGCCATCATAAAGGGTCACTCTTTGTCACACAAACGGTGTCCATCCTAGTTTTAACCTTGTCTACTACTTAAGAGTGTGAGCAGTGCCATCTCTGTGTTTGCATTGCCTTATGTGCCCTTCCACATCCTTAATACTTAGTACTTTAAATTGCCTTAAAACTCACTAAAATAGTATGTCATTAAATTTTCAATCCAATATGAGAGTGAGGTGAGCAAATTTTTTTGCCATATATCATATTTTATGTTATGCTGTCCCTTATATTCTTTTGTTCATCGCTCCCCCTTCCTTTATTTCTGGCATGTGTTTATTTCTTTTTATGTTATAAAATGTTGATGGGCTGTTTTTAGTTCTTATAATAGCTAACCTGTAATTACAAATTTCTGTAAGATACTTGATACTCTTTTTCTGAAAAGACTGTCAAGCCTTCACAATGACCTGTGATGAAATTATGAAGTATCCTGAATATGCCACCCTTCAATTTTACTTGATTGTATATATATCGGTTCTCCTGGTATTTACATTTATGTATTTTCTTTCTTTCTTGTTAAAAAAAGTTCTTTTAGTTACTCCCAATTTATCCCTTCCCACCTCCTTTCCCTTTTGGTAACTGTAAGTTTATTTTCTATGTCTGTGAGTCTGTTTCTGTTTTGTAAATAAGTTCATTTGTGTCTTTTTTAATTTTTTTTTTAGATCCCACATATAAGTGATATATGGTATTTTTCTTTCTCTTTCTGGCTTACTTCACTTAGAATGATGATCTACAGCTCTTATTGATGTTGCTGCAAATGGCATTATTTTATTCTTTTTTATGGCTGAGTACTACTCCATTGTATAAATATACCACAACTTCTTTATCCAATCATCTGTTGATGGCATTTAGATTGTTTCTATGTCTTGCCTATTGTAAATAGTGCTGCTGTGAACATTGAAGTGCATGTATCTTTTTGGATATAGCTCAGTGGTAGAGTGCGTGCTTGGCATGTCTGAGGTCCTGGGTTCAATCCTAGTACCTCCATTAAAAATAAATAAACCTAACCCCCCCCAAATATATAACATACATTTATATCTTAATCAATTGATTTATGACTATTATAGGATCTATATTTTATCCCTGGTTATAAACATTACCTGCTATCTCCCTTCCCCTATAAATTTTTGTTATAGTAATTCTAAATTGCCATTATTTAAAACAATTGATTTCTGTTCTAAAATTTCCATAGTTATTTTTCTCCTAATCCTATAGTAAAACAGAATTGATGCAGGGACAGCCAATCTTTTTCTATGATTTTTCCGTATTTTTATTTTGAACACTTTCAGACATATAGAAAAATTAAAATAATTGTATAGTGAACACCATTAACCATTACCTCAATTCTACACTTGACATTTACTGTATTTGCTTTATCAACTAGCAATCCATTTATTGATCCCTGTAATCATCAATCCTCCTTACTTCTTGATGCATTCCAAAATAATCTGCAGATATGAATTTCAAAGTAATTTGCGCTTCAGCATACACATCATTAACTAGAGTTTAATATTAATAGTCATCATTCAATTTTTCCATTAGCTAATTCTTTTTCCAATTGTCAGGACGATTTCACAGTAGCTATAATTTGTAACTGTATTTCTATTTGGAAATGTGCTCTGAAGTCTTTATAATTGAATGCTACTTTGCCTGCCTATAACATTTTATTTCCGTGAATATTTTACATTGTCTCCCTGT
The DNA here is from genome assembly GCF_009834535.1 of Camelus ferus. Lineage (NCBI taxonomy): Eukaryota > Metazoa > Chordata > Mammalia > Artiodactyla > Camelidae > Camelus > Camelus ferus. The sequence continues at coordinate 4,858,777 of NC_045696.1, forward strand.
CTTCAAAAATGGGATGTTATTGTGATAAACATGTGTATAATTATGATTTACCTTCTTCTCTTAAGTGACTTGACTTTTTTCTCTTTAACCCAATTATAAAATGCTTACTTATTTTAAAAAGTCCTATAAAATAAATCCTAATAGAGATAAAATTTTTGTTGACTTTTCTATATCAGCTATTCTTAGGACATTGTGACCTTTTTAATTTATGTGTTCAAGTCTTCTTACCTTAATATTTCTGCATTATTTCCTAAATAACATTTTTAGTACTTTTCGGTTAATATGTATGCCTCTCTTACCCAGGAACAGCAGTTATGCAGATTTTGAAAGTCCTTCTCTTCTTCCTTACGTAACTCTCTCAAGCCCTTTTGAACTATCTATCTACCCAGTGTCTCCCTAGGCTATTTTTATAAACCAGTCCTACATATATGGACTGTGCTGACTTTCTTTGGGCTGATCACAACATAGCAGTCAGTTTGTGAATAAAAGAAAATCTCTTTTTTTCTCTCCCATGCTCTTAAATGGTTTATGTTCCACTTCCTTCTTGTCTGCGATTAGCCCTATACCTCTGTTTTCAACTATCAGATTGTTCATTATTTTATTTTTCTTTCTATTTTTTTTAAAATGAAAGCACACATTTTTGGCTTGCATTGTTTGTCTTATGAGGGGGTGGTAATTAGGTTTCTTCATTGATTTCTGCTTGGAGGAGGTCCTGGGGACTGAACCCCTGACCTCTTGGGTGCTGAGCATGTGCTCTACCACATGAGCTATGCCCTTCCACCTTATTATTTTATTTTTCATTCATGGCTATATGTTTAAATATAAACAGTGCATCCGCTAAGTAACTACCTTTTCTGGTTGAGTGTTTATGTTCCATTTGTTTTTTCAGTGCTTTTCCTAGCCTTGTCTTGTATTGTATTTATATAAACCCTGTGCTGGGAACTTTTTGATTTATTTCACACCTTTTGATAAAAGGCCATCCAGGATCAAGTACTTAGGAAAGTACCTGATTTGCTTAGGATGGAACCATAACAGATTAACAAGAATTATTCACAATTTATAATGAAGCAACTTCTGACATATGGTTATGTTAATGTGTGAATTATTTTCCACTTCTCTCCAGCCAACAGAAGTCAGCAGGTCCTAGGCAGCTCCTAATTCTGAGTATCTCTTCTCCACCCATTTTCTGTAGAGATAAAGATAGTAATTATCCAGTCCCACCTCTCTTGGTGTTTTATGGTGTCAAACAAACTCTGGAAAAACTCTCACCAGTAGCCTGTCATCATATTACTGAAGTTTGTGATTACCATGAGTAGTTACTCCTTTCAGGACAATCCCCTGCTATGAGAAGGAGGCTTTGCTGGCTGTGCCTGAGTCACTACATATATCTCTTCATGGTCACTTCCTGCGTTCCCATTTGTTTTGCTCTGGTGATTTGAGTTTATGGAAATCTTTTAGTTTTTTTTTTTTTTTAAGGCAAATTGTATATGACTTGATGGATTTCTTCCATCTGAAAACACTCCTCCATTTGCAAAGTGTATGCACAGCCATCCTTCCTCTTACTTCTCACAGAGCTTCTTTCTGTTCTATGTAGAGTCTTTAAAGTTGTTTATTGCTTTTTCTGTTTTACTCCTACCTTTTCAAAGGTGAGAAATTTGGATAATTGAAAGTCAGGTGCTTCCTTCAGAGTAGTGCTGACAGAAGACTTTCACATATGCAGTTGCATTCTATCCTTTGACAGGCCTTCAAAGTAGGCATTGGTATCCTCATTTTATAGATGAACAAAGGAAAGTCAGGTAGATCACGTGCCATGGCCAATGCCCCATGGCTAAACATAGCAGGGCTGAGTTCCTGGCATCCTTCATCACTTCAGTACACCACCTCTCAAAACTGGGAAAAGAACCCAAACTTACGAAGAGAAACAGCCCTCAGAACACGGTGAGAGATTTGACATTTGAAATAGATTAGAGAAAATAGAAAATTGCCTTTATTTATCATGAGCAGGCTTTGCCATGGTGACAGACTGTCTAATTGGCTCGTAGATATCTTTCCATTTCAGTATATGATTCTGCTCATTAATATGTGATTATCTTTATCCCAGCCGGGCAGGGATTCGGGGCCACTTATGGACCTTGTTGCCACGTTGGGGCCCTGTTGGAGAGAGGAATGGCTTTCATGTGATGTGAATAGTCTCATCCAAGGACGCACCCCTCCTCTTCTGTTCTTAGACACAAGGAATGTCTTTGCCGATTCAGGGCTCTTACTTCAGTCTTATTAGTAAGTAATCAGTTCATCTCCTGATCTTTTCAGTTAGGAGAACTTGACAAGGCTGTTGGCTCGTTATACATTTTCAGTGCTTCAAGCATTTTAAGTTGTTGTATAAATATTTCTTAATTGGATGTTATCCTTTCTTAAGGGGTCGTAGCATTTTTGATGTCCTACTTTTATTTCTCCATCATCATTGACTATAGTAAATATCTATTGACATTGTACTAACCAATACTCACATGGTAAATTTTCATCCTAACAAAGTGGATCAGGAGATGGGCAATGGTCCCCAAGGATGGCTGAAGGAAGGTTGAGGCAAATGCAGCTTTCTGGGGAAAATGCAGTGGAAAGCATACATTTTGTTGTTGCAGGCATTTTGTGCAGTAAGGACATAAAGTCATTTGCCAGTTATGCTACAGAATTCGCCAGAATTGCAGCCGTCAGCTTGTCAGTGTGACCTTTCCTAGTGTCACATGCCATGGAATTTTATGTCACACTAAGATAGGATGACAGAACTGTGCATTGCTTTTTCAGTAAGTCTCCCCATCCTCCTCATCTCCTCAAGAAAGAGTATGTTTTGAAAGAGCGTATTTATCACAGATCAGTCCCACAAGCTCAGAAAACAGCTGGGAGGCTTATGCATTAATTAAGATGTACTTTATGCAGTAACATACATGCTTGTGTGATAGAACTTGTGTGTGTACATCTCCACCGAAACACGCTCACACACGCCCAGCCCATAAACTTCAGAACCAGAGGCAGCCATCTTTCAGCTCCTGGTAGGAAAGACTGGAAATACCAGAACTCATTTTAAATGTCGTTCTGAATTCAGTGAGAGTTATCTAATTATATCTGATTGAATAACTGAGACATAAACTACTAATTTCAGCCTCAGCCAGAATTTTGCAGATTTATTCTGTTTTCCTGTACAGAATGTAGCATTTGGCACAAATCCTAGATCAGACATCCTTTGCAGCTGTATTACTAAGTATTAGCCTGGACAGAGAATTGTTTTCATCATGTATTCCAAAAAAAAAAAAAAAAAAATCCCGAATATCCAGTTCCTCCTTTTCTGCTGGGAGATCCCTTACACACATTGATACCCCATATAACCTGGTAGTGTTGTCAGCAGCTAGTTTCTTGTCTCATCGTAGAAAGAATTCAGAGATGGGATGTGGAGGTTAAGAAAGTAAAGTGCAGATTTATTAAGGGATGGACAGTACACTCTCAAAGGGAGAGTGGGCAGGCTCAGGTGAGCAGCTGAGCTGAGTTTCTTTGGCAAGTTGGTTACACAGAGTGTAAAAATGAATGGGCAGAATATTCATTGGGGAAGGAGAGGTTTGGGATCATATTCCCTGATTTTCATCCCAGCTCCACCTTCCTGAAGGAAGGAGGGATTTTTGTCCTTATTTAGTCCAGATGGAAGTGTCATGGCATCAGTGCATGATGGGTACTTCTAATCTGCAAAGCTAATTTTATTGAAATGAGGGCATAATGAGCAGAAGGTTACATTTGGACACTGGAGAGTCCTGCCTTTTCTCACCTTTCTTTGCCTGCCTTCAGGACAGTCGTCACCCCAAAATTTGTGATTTCTTGTCAGTTCGGAAGTTCCTGGTTCTCTTTTTCTTCCCAACAGCCATTGTTTATATGATGTATGGTTTCCTGCCATTTGGCATCCCCTGTTCTCTTTTCATATCTAGCTACCTGCCTGCGCTGACAGTACCATCTCACTCTTTACCTGAATGTGAATGCCACACTGCATGCTTTATGGAAATAAAATATAAACATTTTGCTCTATACCAATAGCCAGATAATATATTTCATACTTTGTGTAATATTAATAGGTTGTTAGAATAACATTGAAACTCATTTTAATATAAAAATGTTTACATGGTAAAGCAAGAATTGCATGTAATATCACTATTTAATTTCGAAACTCCACTAAAATATCTTAAACTTTTTCATGTCCGAAACCAGCTTGTGTAAGGTAACAGTTGTTCAGAAATCTGTTTTGAATATTGAATTTCTGTTTCACAAGTTAGATTGATGATTTGTAGGGTATTTTCCGGGATAACTCTTTCTTGGTATATATATTTAGTGCTCTGTATCTGCATTGCTTATGCATTTTCTTCATATTTTAATTATCTTGATTCTGTGTAGGTAGGCAAAAAGTAAATTTCATGTTGAAGTTCATCTGGTTGAGGTGCCTATCGGTACCTGAGCTTTAGGAGGTAGTGAAATTGGTATCTTTAAGCAGGGTCCTGGTTAAAGATATTGAGGGTGACTATTGTGACTATTGAGGGTCCTGGCAGTCATAGCTGGTATCCACAGTGACTAATAATTCCTTCTTAAGTATTGCATTTGTATTGACTGTCCACATAGTGTCTGGTATGCACACATCTTGTAGCTATCGTCAGATTCTAACCATCGTGATCTGATTTATTTGTGCACTCCAGTGCAGTCCAGCACGTGTTCTCCTGGAAACAGTTGTGGCTAAATTACTATCATTATTGTGGTTTAACTACATTGATGTTTGATGCAGTTGAGAGTGATTTCAACTTAATTTATTCTGACAACTATATATACCTGGTACAGACTTAATATGAGACAAGCCATGCACCATACACTTGCACGTGATTCTTAAGAATACAACACATGGATGTGGAACCAACAGACACTCAGTTGTCGCATGTATTTGATATGGAAATTCCCTCGGTACCCTATGTCTGTTACCTTTTATAGGCCATTAAAGCAGCCCCTTAATCTTTTATGAAGATTGATATTTCTTTCAAAGAGAAGGGATGATAGTAGAAACCACCAGGGGGTGCTAGACTATGACAGGTAAGCACGCTTCTTTCATTAAAAGTCCATCTGCTTTCTTTTACAAATCCTGGAGCCTGGCCTTCTCTTATATTAAGGTCCTTTGGAGTCTGAACGATTTCTTAGCCATTCAGTGGAGACTCAAGTTCCAGCTGGGCAGAATCTTTGGATGATGAGGCTGAATGACCAAGATGACTTGCTAAACATATCAGAAATCTTTCATCTTCCTGCGCCCTCCCCACTGCAGTGTACAGTAGGAAAACTGCAGGATTATTTATAGCTCTGTACTTGAGGAACAAGACATAGAAACTTTAATGTATCCTGGACTTGCTCAGCTCAGCCTACTGGCCAGGACACCAACCAATGGGACAAAATTTCTGGCAGGAAGGCAGGTGAGCCACAAGAGATTCATACATTTACAGAACACGATTTAAATCCTAAGATGCAAAGACAGAAATTTCCATGTGAATTCTATATAAATTAGCAGCTTCCTAAACATTTCCTTTCAGGGCTGAAATGATGTCTGCAATTAAAAAACAGCAACAACAACAAAATACACCTTCAATAAAGTCTCAATGTGCTTTATAAAAGCCATGTATAACAGGAACTGGTGAGCCCTGCCGCCTTAGATAAACTTAATGCACGTGAAAGACAAAATCTCAAAAATTTGCAAACCAAGTTCATTTCTGAATTAAAACCTAGGTAAAAATGTTGGCAGTTAGTCAAATGTTTTGGAAGTCATTGTCCATGAAAGCTACATGGAATCTTAAGCTCAAACTTTATTCCTATAAATATTTATTTTCCAAAGCCATTAAACTTGCATTTATGAGTCAATAACATTTAGTGTGTTACCAGAAGTAAAATGCCAAGTATCATCATGTAGTTGTGAATGAATGAGTGAGATTCTGGCCAGAATTTGAAGCAGGCAATGGCATATCATAGACTGTTTCCAAGGGCTAGTCTGGGCCCAGGACATTCAGAAGATTCAGGCTCCTCAGGAAACAGAGCCTGACTGGTTCTGCTGGTGTTCCCAGTATTCAAGCCAAGGAGGAATCCTCACACTTTAGTTCATGTTATGTTTTTTACTTTGGTTTTGTTTACAAAAGTGCTATAGTTCCATGATGTGCCACTCAAAAAGATCCCCAAAAGAATATCAGAGTTAACTTGTTAACTGATTCCTGTAGAACATTATAGAACTTCCCAGGACTTATTAACATCTGTGTTAATATATATTAACCATTTTGTTGTGTCATTAACTGCTTTTTTGGCTTGTTATTTCTGTATAATGCAGTCAGAACTTATTTAAAAGGAACAAACAAACAAAATCAAACAATGTATTTGATTTTATTTCTGCCTTTAAGGAATGCTTCTAGTTGCTTTAGATACTGTAGATGTAGCCATCTTGTTTTAAACTATAATGATTTAGAATTAATAAAAATAGACTAAAATCAAATATGTAATTGTGAGAATTCCTACCAAGAAAGGTAAATGTAATCTTTATTAAGAATTTTTAAATCTTTTATTTTTTTCTAATTAAGGAGCTTTAATCAAGGTTAGGTAGGAAGGAAGCTAGGTTAGAGTTTAGCTCCTCTGATTATTTTAACTCCAAGGCTTTGATGTCTTTGTGCCTTCAACAAAAACTACGAACAGATAAATACAGGTGTAAGCTTATGTGATACAGTAAAACTGTCTTTAAAAAATCTGTTCAATTACTATTTAGAATATAGCATTGAGGAATACATCACTGATGACTTGTGAAACACTTGTTTTGCCCATACCTGAAAGTCTGTCAGGGGAAACTTCATTTTGATTACTGAAGAGTCAGTGTGATGACTCCATGTGTTTTCTTTTCCATCTTTGATTTCTGAGAGTATGAGAATACAAATTAGTATCATGAGCATATACCTAGCATTGTGGTATGCAAAATTTTTATACATAGGGCAATATTTCAGAAAGGTAATTATGTATATAGAGAGATACTGAGGAAGCAGAATAATATCCTCCCAAAGATGCCCACATTCCAATCCCCAAAACCTGTGAATATGGTGCATTACTTGGCAAAAGGGAATTGAAGTTACAGATACAATTACGTGACCTTGAGAGGGGGAGATTATCTTAGATGGTCCAGATGGGCGCATTTAATCACACAAGCCCTTAGAAGCAGAAAGCCTTTCCTGGGTGTGGTCAGAGGGAGGTGTGACCACAGAAGATTTGTCAGAGAAGCAATGGTACTGGACTTGAAGATGAAAAAAGGCCACATGCTATAAAGTTCAGGGGGCCTCTGAAAGCTAAAAAGGGCAAAAAAAAAAAACCCAAAAAACCCAAAACCCTACATATTTTTCCTTCAGGGGCTTCAGAATGAACGCAGCCCTCCTTGCCTTCATGAGACTCATGTCCAGCTCCTGACGTCCGCAAGTGTAAGATGATGACCCTGTGCTGCCGCGGGCACGACCTTGTGGTCCAGTGTCAGCGGAGCCCCAGGAAACCCACGCAGACGGGAGCATAACGTAGTGTTCTCTCCCTCAGCGCAGAGACAGAGCTGTAAGCACCGTGTTTCAGAGTCGTTGGTGGAAGTGCAGCCCCTCCAAACAGGAGAAACAGGCTTTATGTTTGAAGAGTAAACACACATGGTTGATTTCCACGTTGATAGAACCAAGGAACTTGGCCTTCATACTGTATTTTCCTTGGGATTTGCAAGAAATGTTTAATTTTCTTAGGCCAATATCCCAGCAGCCATAGGGACAAAAGTCTGTGTGATCAAAAATCCTCTTTGGTGAAGCAGATGGAGTTTTAAGAGTAAAACCATCTCATAAAAATACAGTTTTGACTGTTTTTTTTTTTCCTCAAAATTTCCAAGTAGGTTTGAGGTTGGTTGATACAAGCATCACACAGCTGATTACTAACTAAGCAGCTTTGCTTTGTGGTGTATCTTTATGTGAGAATAGACCTTTTCACAAAGAAGTTGTCTAATTTAGGAGAAAGAAATTGTCAGTTAACACCAACAGAAATGGGGTGTTCTTTCAAAGAGGACTATTGCTGCTGAAGGTACAAGGTCTCGCTTTCAGGGTATCGGCACTGGAATGAGATATGTTATATGATGAACCTGTTTTTATTAATTAGAAAAACAAAGAGAAGGAAATTTGCCATGGCCTTTGGGATGAACCTGTGGGGAACCAATCCTCCCATTTAGTTGTTCTGGAATGTCTAAGATGCTTTGTCTCAGCTTGAGCAATATTTCTCTAATCCTGAGTTGCTTCTTATTCACTTCAGCCCTAGAGGGAGGTGGTTCATTATTTTTAAGCCATAAAGTGTATGAAACAGTATTGGTCCCCAGTAAATAAAGAATAAGTGTTTCAACTTGTCTATTGAAAATACCATAAATATGTTTTAAATTACTTTTGGTTTCTACTTACCCTAGATCTTCTAGAGCCAAAAGTGGAAAAATAGGGATTTTAGAAGGAAATTGTGGGTCTTCGATTTGGCGTTGTTAGTACAGGGGTCTCCCACGTCTTACACAGTAAGCCCCCACCAGGTGTGAAAACCTCAGTCATTGAAGGGGTGGGGCTTCATTTACCCACGTGTCCACCCTTAACCAGATGAGTAGTTCCTCCTCCATCCCAAGGAAGAGTGGACTGTAAAGGACCACCAAGGATGCTTGGAATGGGACCCCGCCACCATTCTGCCCCTCTCCTGCTGAGCAGGAAGAAGTCAGCATAACACAGGAGCACAGGAGGTGACAGAAAGAGAGGACACTCCTGACAGGCAGGCTGTCCACATGATAAAGGAGGAAACACGGGGTCCACAGTAACCCTCAGTCCTTTCTGTTTGTTTACGTGAGGCATGCCCTTGATGCATTTAGAGCTGGCATTGTCATTGTCATTATCACTCTGAAGGTTGTGGGGATTCATATTTTTATTCCTAAATACAATTTCCAATGTAAGACTTTAGGTTTCTTAGAAAACGTACAGTTGCTCTGTCTCATGTTGGGACCAAGCATTATTCCTTTTGTGGTAGCGAGTAGAATGAGTTCTTTTGGGGGAAAAGCTAGATCCTTGAGTTGTTGAGGATTCTTAAATGAGATTCACTTTGTGACTTGGTCAGAATCTGTTCTGGCCATTGTAAACCATAAGCTGAATGCATTTGCTTTTTTGTTGCCAGTTTTACTATTTCTCAGCAGTAGCACTGACAGGGAATGGCTCCTTCTTAATAAAATTGATTAGCTGCTATATTGCCAAGGAGGCCCAGTGAGCTTAACAGAAGATCAGCTGGGGGATACTGGGTTGTGTGTGATCACCAGTGAATCGCTATGTGTGGTTAGGGTTTCCATGATAACTTTGGAGATTGGCCAGCCCTGGTGCCCTTAGGAATGAACCCTCTTTGTTAGATCCCACGATATGGCCTTAGCGGAGTCCGGTGTTTCCTTGACTGACAGCACAGTCAAGCGGAAAGGTATGCATGCCATTTTAGTGTGAGCTGATTGTCAACTTTGCATTATCCTCTGAAATGACTTAATTGCTATAAACCAATGACTTGGCCCATCCTTTCTATGACTAAGTAGACCCACACAATGCACAGAAGTCCCACTATCCTTTATCACCATCTCAAAGATGCCCTAGTGAAAAGGAAGAAGTGGGAGAAATTGCCTTCAATAAGGTCTGCAAGAGGACAGGTGTTCCCAGAGTAAGTGGTAGCAGTTGTCTGGGCAGAAGGGAGACTTCCCACAACTGTTGTGGATGTTCCATTCTCTACATTTGGTCTGACTTCTTGGCACAGTCTTTAGGTCAATCTGTTATTCATTTCTCCTTAATCAGGAGCAGACTGTACTGGATGCCTCTTCTGTTTAAGGATAAACCAGGATTCCTAACAGAATCCACCAGCCTCACTGATCTGGCCCTGGCTATGTCTGTAGCCTCCTTTCCCAGCACCCAACATCTAGTTCTGCCAGTTCCAGCCACACTCACTACTTTCAGGTCCCCGAATCACCACCTTTTCCTTGACTCAGAGTCTTCACAAATGTGGCTCCAGCTCCCTATCCGTCCAGCCAACTCTTGCATTCAGCCTTTAGGTCTCAAAGAGAAAGACCTCTACTTGCCCGAGCCCATCATTTTCTCCTCGCCAGCATTGTGAGCTTTAATTATGCAACAATTTATTTGCATGCGCATTTACATTATATTCTGACTCCCTGATTAGGTGCTAAGCTCCATGGGGGCAGACTCCTGTCTATTCTGTTTGCCAAGAGCCCAGAATGTGCCTAAAGGGATTTGATTTGCCCTGTATCCCACTCCCCCTGGTCCCTCAATGCCAGCTCCAGCCTGCCAGGCTTGGCCTGCCCAGTTGTTGATTTCTCCTATCTCACTGACCCAGGACCATCACACACACAGAGGAGGACATGCTAAGATGTTCTCTTGGGCAAAGTCAGCTTCATGTGACTTTCCAGTAAATTAATGTGATCTTAACATTATATGATACACAGGGTTTCTATAGAGATAAAAGGCAAATCCTAATGGAGAGTCAGAGAGATATGTATAAAATGGATTAGAGGCTAACATGGAATCCTGAACTGATGAGATCATTGGGTGAACCTTTTGGGGGTCAGCACACCTGGGTTGGTCAAATCAAGGGACCTGGTCTAAGGGAGCAATGGACTATGTAGCTTTGGTTTATACACAGGTCAGAAGAGATCCCACAAAGCATTTTATGGGTTGGGGCACCATGTGCAGAGTAAAACTTTGGCTGCACTCAGTATGTTTTTTAAGAGAAACAGTACTTATTGGGGGGAGCTCATGGAGGAGATCTTTAAAGGTCCTGAACTGTAAGCTTCAGCCCTACGGAGAGTAATGAAATGATCAAATGAAGTCTGCAGGAGATGGGAAGATGTTCAAGGACTGTGTTTTCAAAGCAATGGAGAGAGAAATGATCACAGTGTTGAATAATATCACCACCACAATGCTTAACAAAAGAAAAATCTGCTTGTGTTGGATTTTTACTGACTTCTAGACGTTTTGACTCAGGCCTCAGATGTGTTAAGAACTCTCCCTCTCCTCTAAAACCCACTTAGGATGGAGTGGGATGAGGTAACCTCAAGACCCCATGGGACTGTGAGATTCTGTGATTCTAAGAATTAAATGTGAGATTTGGAAAGTGGTTTGGGATAACAAAATAAACAAATAAAAACAAAATCTATTTCACTTAAGTCACCAATCTTGGAACAGACCTATCTTTGTGTTATCCGAGAGTGAACTGAGCCATGTCACAGCCCAGAGGCCAGCACGCAGTGAGGGCTTGTGAGGTTACCAAGTAGAAATCATAGCAAACTCTGAGGACAACTGAAGATCGATGATGGAAAAGCACTAGGGAGGGAGGGATGGAAGGAGGGAGGAGAGTGGGTCAGAGAGTGAAGAGCGTGTAAATCAGGGAGGTGGACAGTATAATCTGGGGCTCATAACAAAGATCCATGCTAACCAGAATCTGCCATTGTTCTGTCAGCAAAGGCGCCAGGAATCAGGAGACCCAAATCCTACTCTCCTCATCTGTACTTCGGAGTAGGTTACTGATTTTGAGCTTCAGTATTCTCACCTACCAAATGAGAGGATCAGGTCCAGATGATCACTTCAGTTCCTGTTCAGTCTTTAACATATGATACTATAACTCAGTATTTTAAAAATAAGGTTGTGTATTGGTCAGCTATGTTTGCAATAATGCAGTATAACAAATAATCCCTAAATCTAAAAATTTCTCTCTCTTGGTTTTGAGTTTCCTGGCTAGCTGGGAATTGGCTGACCTCAGCTAGATTGGGCTGGACTGGGCTTGTTACTAAGTATCAGATTAGGCCAGGTGGGTTCCACTGATTTTCCTTCTCCTTGGACCAGCAGGTATATGGGGTTTTCTGTACTTAGGGCAGATCACAGCTGCATCAGAATCATGTCAAGCCATGTGAGCACATTTAAAACCTCTGGTCCAGACACTTTGCTAGCATGATCTTGACTGTAAGTCACTTGTTCAAGTCTAACATTAGAGGCACTGAAAAATTTGTACTTTCTTAAATGCAGGACTGGTGAAGGGAGAGACCAATGATGGATTGACTATAGTCTGGTATCCTGAGTCTCACAGATTAATTATTGATCCTTCCACAAGCATGTTTTAGCATATTTTAAAGTTGAGAAAGGGAAGAGTAGCTTCTGTTGATTTTGCCAAAAGTAAGAGAGAAAAAAAAAAAAAAAAGAAAAAGCAGTAGTTTTTCTTTAGTCCTGTGCATTGTTTATCCTAATGAAATCTTCAGTCAGCACAAATTCAAGGTATTTAAGTATTCTTCCTCCACCCACTTCTGAATTCTCCATGAAAATATCAAGTTAACAGCCAAAAAGCTTAACACAAATGCCTGTTTGTCAACTTTGTGGAGTGAATAGGAATATAAGCATGAGGTAGAGGCATTGTAAATCTGGTAGAGTAATTAAAACACTAGAGTATTTCATGCTGCTGTCACCTGTCATCACGTCAGTAGTAGGACTGATGTAAAGCTGGAGGAAATAGCACCCATCTTCTGTCTGCTAGTATTTATTATTAGGACATTGCCTTTCCCTGTTCTTGGTTTTGCCAGTGGAATTATGTTGGCCCAAATGAAAAGTCATAGATGGCTAATGTGATTCTACTTTTTAAAAATAGCGATGAACTCCATTTGGACATTCAGGTGATGACATCAACCTGGGTTTTATTGTGATAATGTAGCAACCTAGGGATGTGATGAGCAGTGGAACCCTGGGCAGCTGGCATCCCCAGCGGGACACAGGTGCAAACACAGACCACCAGGAAGGGGACCCCTTAATCCACCTACAGTCCCTACCCTCTCACTCACAATGAGGCCATATGAGCATTCTCTTTAATTAGGAGATGTTACAGTATTGCCACATAATGAAATATTGCCAAAATAAAGGATTTTCAACAGCTTTTTACTGATCCTCCATTACAGTATAAATCCATAGACCACTCAAGGAACATTATGTGGATTTATGCCCATAGCAATACAAATGTTAATTAAAACCTTGTTCAAAATTTTTTTATTTTGGAATGAGTTAGCGTTTTATAGTGGTATAAGAAGTTGATTAAGCGAAGTACATAAATTAGCCAGTACTTAGAAGATGCACACGATCTCCCTGCCACTCACATAGATTTCTTTCACCAACATCACCAAGCAACCTACAGATGTGTGAGCAGACATAAAGAAATGACTAGGGAAACTGTAGTGCTGATTTATGCATCTTGGCATTTCACCATCTACTAATTTACACAAATACGAATTATACTCCATCTGCTATTTTTTGTACTTTTGTTCCATGCACACACACACGAACTGGTAGAAAAAGTAGGTGTTCATAGATGTATTGTGTAGTTTCCTCCATCAGAGAGTATGTATGCCAGGGGGAGTCTAGACGGTAATCAAAAATTAAGTAACTCAGGGATTTTAAATTACATTTTATTCATTTTAAAATATTTAATACATAAGTTGTACATGCCCATTTTTAAAAAACTAGGAGATATAGATTAGTAAAGTAAAAAATAAAATAAAATAAAATCACTCTAATGCCACCAAGCCTAGGTGGAGACTGTGACTATTTCAGTCTCTACATCCAGACTTGTTTTTTCACATTTGCATGTAAGTGCATATAAAAGTTCTATACACGGACATTTTACATATATATTTTTAAAGGAGTCACACAGTATCTGATGTTTTCTCATGCACTGTTTTACTCAGCAATATGTTATGAATCATTTTCTCTGTTAATAAATATATTCGTATAGCAATTCACTCTTTCTGCAGAAATAGTTTTGGTCCCTTTCAATGAGTCCTCCCTTTGGTAGGTGAGATTATTCAGCTGTGTTCATAACCTGTATCCTCTGGACCTACAGTCTAGAGAAGAAAATAATCGTTGATAAGGAACCAGATATATAAGTCTGTAATTCCAAATTGTGATACATGTTATGCAAGCAAAATAGAGTGCAGTGAAAGGAAGTGTTATGGGTTGTTACAGAAGCAAAGTAGCCAGGGTGCCAGGACAGAGACCTACGGCAGGTGAGAGTGTGCAGAGCAGAACTGGGAGGCAGGTTGCCAGAGAACTCAGGAATAATTCAATGAGAAGGGAACCCTGCGTGTGCAAGACCCTGAAGCAGGAGAGGGGTTGGTGAGTAAGAAAGAGAAGATGTGGGGGTGAACACGGTGAGCCAAAGACTGAGGCTTTCTTTACAGGGAAGGGCGAGGAGTTTAAATTTTATCCTAAAATCATTTCATATCTTTAGTGCAAGGGAGGGGCATGATCCGTGTTTCAGAACAGGAAGTTAATTGATGGCTTTGTGGGAGGAAGTCTAGGGGAGATGGTGGGTGGAAGAATCCGCTGTGAAGCACGTTGTGTTGTAAATGGCTTCATAAATTTACAAATATATGTCTGACATTACTTAACCCTTCTCCACATTGTGGGCTATTTCTTTATTACCAAAATGAGCTGGAAAAAAAAAAAAAAGATGACAGGTTTCTATAGCTCGGATAATTAAGTCACGACTGATAACCCGGCGGTTAAGAGTCACAGGATAACTCCTGTGCACTCAGGGCTCTAACCCAGCTCAGCCCCCGGGTAGGGATGGGTGCTGACCACAGGAAAGACTGTTCCTTTCAGAGGAACAGTTCCACAGCTGGGGCTCTGCCTTCCTGGGTCAGGCTCTCAGGGAAGATGGCCTCAGGGTTGCCTCCTCCTAGGAACCCTGGGGTCAGGGTCTAGACTGGGTCTGCCATGGACTCAGACAGACTTTCCGTTTCCTCTGTATTTGGGTGGGGCCTCCCCTGGGTCTACCATTTCTTGCCCTCAGAATGGCAGGAACATACATCCAGTGAAACAGCCCGGTGTTGGGGGAGGACTGAGGATGCTCCCCAGCCCGCTAACACTCTAGGCCCCAGACCCCGCTCTGAAGAGTTTCTTCAAGGCTCCAGATGGCCCAGTCTAGGGACATCAACGATAGCTATTAATAATAGGCATAGCTAACACATGTGCCAAGTGTTGTTCAAGACATAATTCACACATCAACTCATTCAGTCTCCTTTACAATTTTATGTGGCAGTTTCTGTTTTATAAGGTGGCCCTGAGGCTCAGAGAGGTTAAGTAAGTTGCTCAGTGTCACACAGCCAGGACTTAATCCTACACCTTTTGGATTCTAGAGCCTTTAAGATTTGCTATTAACCCTTTCTTTGAATGCCTCTCTCCATGGGTGAGAACTATCATTGAATTGAACAATGAGTCAGTTTCCAAGGATTGGGATTTTGCATGCCAGTTTCATGATGGCCACTCATGTTATTAATGTGACAGTTATATGTCCCAACAACTTACATTTTCAGAAAATTTCCACCCTGTGGCCCAAGTAGCCTTATAGTAAAAAAAAGCTTTTCTCCATATTTAATATGGTTTACCTTGAACAAGGCATCAGCTTTATTAACACTCACCTCACCTGGCTTTCCTAGGTTTGAGCTTTTCAATGAAGTGGCCTTTGCTGGGGACTCTTGTGATGGTAGGGAGCAAGTGTATATATCAAAAGCCGGAGCTGGGCGAGGGCCCTCCTGGACCCCTGCTTTGAAAAGGGCTGGAGTCCTTACTGATACCGGCGTCTGGGACCAAGCTCCTCTTATGTCCCACTACCAGCTCATCAGAGAAGACTTTGAAGGGTTCAGAGATAAGAGCCCTTCTCTAAAGACTCAGCTGCAATGGAAAGCTAATTGTTGAGAACAGTGTGATCCTGTCTGATTCCTGCATTGAGACAGGGTCCAGACAAAATGCTGTATTTGAGGATGGCTCAGTGGCTGTGCTGTGTGCAGGGGACTCAGCACTCAGCGAGCATCGGTCTGAGGTTCCAAACACATGCACACTAAGGACTCAGCACTGAATTCTTTCTGTCCAAACCCCAGAAGTGATGCTGGTCCTGCCCTCATCCAGACAGCTTTCACTTAAGGTGTCCTACTTCTAATCCGACCTTTCTAACTTGATGCTAGTCCATCTGTAGAATTAACTGAACAGTCGGATCCAGGCCTCGTCTGGGCTGGAAACGTTTTCTCACAGGGATCAGAACTTAGGAGACTAAGTTTCGCCCGTGTATGTGTTGGTGAAGCTAATAGTAACTAAGTGTTGGAGCACTTACTTGAAGTCTGCAGACACTGTCACCGATGCTTTAACATCTAGTTTCTCACTTAATTTGCACAATATCTCCGTGATGCAGGAGGTACTATTAATGTCTTCATTTTAGAAATGACTAAATTGAGGCCTAGAGAGGTTAAGCCTGAATACACACAGCAAATGCATGGTAAACAGGGATGTAGCTAGTCCACATGGCAACTCTGTGAAAGAGAAAAAGATCTTCCAGTTAAAGAGTTATCAGAATATACTGATTTTATTAGAACATACTATTCTATTGCCACCCTCTGGAAAAAAAAGTCATAAAAATATATGAATTAAGGTGTCAGTATCTGCAAAGTGCAGAGGCCAGTAAAGCCATGAAGACTAACTCCACCGACCCTGCACTTTGCACCTACGTTTAGTGCCTCATGGGAGAGTGAAGCTCTGCTTAATATCAAAAGGTGCCAGAAGACACACTGATTCTTAAGTGCAAAATTATGTCATCTCAGTCAGCCCCTGTTCCTTATGCTCTTGGCACCAAACAAAGGCCGAATGAATGTCTTCCTCAGGGCGACAGGAAAGCTGTCACCTAGATACAGTGCTCGTGAGTTCCCGTAACCAGCAACGATATGTCCCGTAACTAAATGGGACTTCTGACATTGAGGCTGGCCAAGACCATGCTGTAAGTGCAGGCTTCACTTGGTGCCATGTTGTGTGAGGCTTCTGAGAACATATACAGTCATCCCGCAGTATCCAAGGGCAATTGGTTTCGGGACCCTATGCCAGTACCAAGATCTACAGATGCTCAAGCCCCTTATGTAAAGCGGTGCAGTATTTGCATAGAACCTACATGCATCCTCCCTCCCTTATGCTGTAAATCATCTCTAGATTATTTATAAAACCTAGTACAAGTTAAATGCTTTGCAAATAGTTGTAAAGACAATGTAAAATGCTATGTAAATAGTTGCCTGCACATGGAAAATTCAAGTTTTGCCTTTTGGAACTTTCTGGATTTTTAAAAAATATTTTCAAGTCACAGTTGGTTGAATCCACAGATGCAAAACCTGTGAATACAGAGGGCTGGCTGTTATGATCATTTGCTATGTGCTGGATTATTGGCTACTCTCGTTTATTAACTCATTCACTATTCGTTCACTTGTTCACTCATTCACTCATCAACTCAATAAACGTTTGAAAGCCTCCTGTGTGTCAGGCGCTGGTCTAGACCTTCAAGATGTCAAGATCGACATAAGACATGATCCTTGCCCTCAACAAATTTATGTTCTAGACTAGTTTTGCCCTGGATCGAAGCACAAGCTCTGTCTTATTGTGCTGGATCATTAAATGAGATTACAGCACTTTAGGGTTAAAAAGGAACCTCAGATATTATTTTGTCCTCATTTTAAACTCAGTGACATAGTGACTTCTGCAGGTCACATGGTCAGTCTGTGGCAGAACCCAGATCCTGTGTCCCTAGGTTCCTAGTTGTGGGTCTGTTACTACTGCCAAAGATTTAAATTTTATCAGGTCCTAGACTTGAGGGCCAGACTGCCAGGGCTCCAGCTCTGACTCTTCTTCCTGGGGGTGGAACTCGGGAAAGTCACCCCACCCCTCTGTGTCTGTTCCTCTCTTTGCAGTGGGGGTAATGATAGAGATCATGTGGGATTCTCACCAAGATTATGATGTCATTCCTGGAAGCTTCGTGCCTGCCCCCTGGTGGGCACTTGGTAAAACTTAGCTGCTATGATGACTGCTGTTACTGTTACGTGACTGTGAACACCTCGTGTGGTCGAGTTTGAGATCCTCCCTTTGGGATTCTCAGGGTGGGACGTTCCACTGCAGAATGCCCCTTATTTGACAGCTGTCCTCACCATGAACCAAATGGTGACCATGCTGTTGAATCTGCTTACACTTCTGAAGAAAGCTGTCTAGAGAGTATTTTTTAAGTTACTTAACTCCACATTCTTGAATTTGACCATTTTCAAGAATTCTGAAAATAAATCCCTACCTTTTTAGTTAAATTCAATCCGTCCGCAGTCAACCTGTGGTGGTTGTAACACAGTAGTTCCCATAATGCAGTCACCACACACACACACACACACACACACACACACACACACACACACACACACACCCCCATTTGAAAAACAATACATCCCTTTCCTGGAAACTCAGAATTTACAGTAGCTTATTAAAGTCTCCAGAAAGTGCTGGGGTAATGAAAGCTCAATTCTACAACTTATTTGAGCAAGAAACACACCTCAGGGACAGCTTCATGGATATGTGACCCGTGCAGTCACACAGGGCCAAGCGATTAGAAGGACCTGGTGCTTGGCTTGCTGGACAGAAGTGACCCCAGCCTTGTTTTGAGAACCAGAGTTCTGGGTTCTTCCCCCAAAGGACTATAACTGGTCACTTAAGCCAGAAAGTATGACTTAAGTGTAATTTGTATAAGCTAAGCATCTCAAGGGGGACAGTCCCCAAATTCAGCTTTATGAATTTCTGAGTTATAAGACTATTTTTAGGTGCATTGCCTATAATCGATCCAGCAATTGCACAAAATAGCACAAAGGTGATTTTAAAATTTTTATAGTTTTGCTGGAGGGATGAACACAGATCAGTAGAACAAGATAGAGAGCCCAGAAGTAGACTCATCCGCATATGCCCAGTTCATTTTTGACAAAGATGCAAAAGCAATTCAGTGGAGGAAGGATCATCTTTTCCCTCCAGTAATTGGTGCTAGAGCCAGCAATTGGACAGCCATAGGCAAAAAAAATAAAAGAGAATAAAAAGGACCTCGACCTAAACCTTGTATCTTACACAAAAATTAACTCAAAATAGATCACAGACTTAAATGTAAAATTGTAAAACTCGCTTTTGTTTAAAGCATAATCCCAACTAAACCAAACCAAAAGTATAGAATCTGAAAGCCCGAAAGGGCCGTACGAGCCAGCTAGCTTGTGCTTCAGACCCAGCGGTCACAGAGCCTGCTGCCCGGTGGGCGTCCTCCCAGCCAAGGCCACTCAGCTCGGCAGCTGCGCAGCGAGGCCCCGGGTCGCACGCCGCATTGTACCTCAGTCACTGAACCTAAGAGCTGGAAAAGCCCGATTCTGGAGTAATCTCCTTCGGTCTCCGGCCTAATGTAAAGACCCCTGTCTGTGCTGGACTTTCTGTTAGAGCTGATCCGTCCCATCATTGGAAAGGTCTCCAGAGCATTGTAAGGGGAATTGTGGGTCTTTAGAGACAGGTGACCCTAGGTTCAAACTCTCTCTTCATCTTCTATGAGCCCCAATCTACAAATGAGCATAATTGTGGCTAATTTTCAACATTACGAGAAAATAACCTAACAATTGGTAGCTGGAATAGGCCTTGTAGATCATTTTGGTAATAGTATGCTCTCCAGAAGATCTTGGTCTGATGTCTAATCAGGTATTTCTTGTGACACCCAGTGTATTGCTGATAATTAATATAAGTTTATTGAGAATAATAAATAATTATGCAAATCCAGAAGTCCTTTTCCTTCTTCATACACAGGGCCTATTGAAATTGCTTTTTTGTAATTATAATTGAGGCACTGTGGCGTTATTTTGTTTAATTATTTCCACTTGATGGCCTGATTAGGAAAATTGCTCACAGTGTTTTCCTTGCATAATGTGCCATCACCAGGAACAATTATTGGAGAGTCCATGCCCCCAGCCTCCAGCTGAGCTTCTGTCCCAAAGTGAGCATGGCCTTCCCAGCGTCCAGAAGGATTTTGAGTTCAGCCACTTGATTTCAAGCCTCTAAATTCAAATAGTCTGTTTTCAAGAGAGGCGTTTTGGTTAACCCCAAGACACTGGGAGCTGATGGACTAGTTCACATTTGCTGATATTTTAAGCTATTTCTCCACCCCATTTTGAGGTGTGCTGACATTCTCTCTCCACCTGCCAGTTGTTTGCTCACACGTGCTCCGGCTGTGTAAGCTGAAGGGATGGCAGTTAGTTCCTTCCCCTACACGTCCATCAACGTGACGGTAAATGTATAATCTCGTGGTGAACTTTGCGAGGCAGTGTCATTTGAGAATAAGTGTTTCCTGCCACTAAATTATGACGAGTGTGCAAATATTCCTGAGAAAGAAAATAGTGATGAAGTGGTTGGTAGGGAAAGTTACGGAGTTGCGTGGGCTGAGTAACTTAATAACTAGGACAAGAGCCCAAGGGAAGGCTGTGCTGAAGGACCCAGTTAAGAAATAAGGTGGGGTCCAATATGCCCTGAAGGTCACTGGCTTCTCCCAAGGGAAGCTGGTGGCCTTGATGTGGGGGGTCATCCAGTCCATTGTCCAGGCCAGCGCCCAGGCGGAAGGAGAGGTAGGGGAGGTGCATCCTGGTTCTGCCCCCAGCCCGCAGTGTGAGCAAGCTTCCAAGTCGCCGCTGGGTTTTAGGAAGACAGTCCTCCAAGAGAAATAAAGGCGTGTGTGGACTGGAGACGGGGGGTGTCTGCGCAGGAGCAGCGTATGAAGGGGCCGGTGCTGGGCTCTCACCGTCGGTGCCGCACAGCACCTCGAGTGGCCAGTGCTGTGCGGGCCATCTGTGCTCATTTTATTTTATTTTTGATGGCTGCATTCATGAAGGAGCAATGGGACTGATTTTTTTCCATACCTGCAAGGTGCTGATAACTGGAGACAAATAGAAAACGTGTAGTGGTGATAGCAGAAATGTTGCCTTTTACAACAGGGAGAGAAGCGTGAACCAGGAGGGCACGTGTGGCCCAGGTGACAAGAACAGGCTTTGTGTTCAGAGAATTGAGTGCAAACCCCACTTGGCAGCCCTGGAATCAGGCAAGAAACTTCGCCCTCTGGACCTCAGTTTCCTCATCTGTGTCACAGAGGTGGTGAAACCTAGACCACAGGGCTGCTGAACGATGGAGGTCCAGTAGGTTGACAGGTGGTGGAATGAAGGCTACTGACTATTATTTGCCTTTATTGTACCTGCTCATGGCTAATTTTTTGCTTCATTTATGAAAAAGGGCATTCTGCATTAAGGTTAATTAACTTTGCCCTGGGCCCTTGTAGGCTGAATAACGCCCCCTCTCCTCTAAAAATGTCCGCACTCTAAATTTCAGGAACCTGTGAATGTTCTCTCACATGGTAAAAGGGACTTTGCAGATGTGGTTACGTTAAGGATCTTGAGATGTAGGAAGATTATCCTGGATTATGGGGGAGCCCTAAATGTAAGCACAAGGGTCCCTGTAAGAGGGAAGGGAGAAAGTCAACGAGGGAGCAGGTAGCTTGAGGACAGAAGCAGAGATGAGTGGTGGCCAAGGAGTCAAGGAATGTTGGTGGAAGCCAACAGCCAGAGTGTGGAAGAGGCAAGGAACAGTATCTCCCCTGGAGCCTCCAGAAAAGAACAGCACTGCCAACACCTTGGTTTCAGATTTCTGTCCTTCAGAACCGTAGAAGAATCAATTTGCGTTGCCTTAAACCAGGTCATTGTTTACAGCAGTGAAAGGAAGCTAATGCAGCCTATTACGTGAGACTTCAAGTATTGTAGGTCGAAGTTAAATATGTGTTGACTGTGAAAGTCATCAGGTTGTAGGGGGTGACAAGTATACTTGTGAGAAGTGCCTAAAATGCAAGATTTTTACACACTGATTTAATTCCTCTTTTACTGTAATTTATTTTCTTGAAGGAAATGAATCATGTGATGTGGGGTGTGTCTAGATGTGTATGTGCACCTGTATTGGGCCACTGTGTGGAACGGCAAGTGTCATGATACCCCACACTGAATAGGGATGTGTGTTCTAGAGCGGATCTTGTGTTTCATGTCACACTTGGAGATACTTCTGTCTCCCTATGTAGTCCCGAGTTGTCTTAGACTCAATAAAAACACCCACAACTGCAGTTTAACAACTGGTCATAAAGTAAGGTTTGGATTCATTGTTCACACAACTGAGGGCCAGCGTCTTTGTAGAGCGTGGAGAGTGAGTAAATCTGTGCTGGAACATCTGTCTGAGGGTGAGACAGAGGAGGAACACGCCAGCCTGCTGCATGCCTAGCTCAGAGATCAAAGGAGAGTTCAGGAATTTAGGAGGCAGACTCACCATCATAAGAGATCAAGCTGAACAGAACTCCGAGGACAGACAAAAAGGTGGGAGTGAGGCGCTTCCTCCGGGATGGACAAGGGTCGAAGTATAATTGGTAGAGAACTAGAACCATTTAGAGTCAAAATTCATCAGATCCATATCCCTTAGAGAATTCCCTTTGGGAAAACAGGGCTTTCTGCCTAACATGTCGATATTCACCAGAAACACAATACTTGGCTGACTTAAACAGTCGTGTCACCAATCAGATGTCACAGAAAGAAAGAACAGCGCAGCAGGCGCAACTGAGGGAGCCGGACGAGCTTTTCTTTTGTTTCGTCTGACACACTCCCTGGGTGAGGATCCCTGGCAGCCTCTGGATGGTGGAGCTGGTATGGGGGACGGGCCTTTCCTGGCCTGTTTTCCCTGCGTCTTCTGCACCGCAGAGATTTCAAATCGAAAGCTGCAAGTTGACAGAGCAGGAACCTTCATCCTCAGGGATGCAGAGGGATCCTGACGCTTACATCAAGGGGCCACTGCCTTTGGCAGATCTCTCCTACCTGAGGCCTGACCTTGGCCTTCTAGGATCGGGGTGCAATCCTCGTACTGCTCCAGATGTGATGATACTGGGAGTTGGGGAACTCTAGCTCCTGTGAACACAGCGGATGGGGGCCTCAGAGTGCTCCAGCCCGCCAGCGTGGGAACAGATGTGCCAGGGACAGTGGTCAGCGGGAAGAGGCAGGCCCTGTCCCCCTGCTGCTCCTCTTCAGGGAGGCTCGCTGCGTGGAATTGATGAGCCTGGAATGTGACGTGAGACCACATGTGACCGTTGCAAGCTGACTTATCCATGCAACTGACATTAAGTGTGCCTCCAGCCCTGGCCACGGGGGACCCAGCCCCAGACAGGATCCGTATCTCTGCACCAGCTTTGCTGGACGTGATCTTGGGCTGATCTTTTTTCTGGGGCTGCCCATGGACCTGGTCTTGCCACACTCTTGCTCCTGGGCCCATGGTTGTCTGCAAATGTAAGAACCAACCACAAGGTTTAGAGAAGTTGTTTTTGACTAGCAGACAAAGTGATGTTTCTGAAGACCTCTAATTTATTTGAAAAGTTTAGCTTCCTTATCCTCCCTTTTGGCAAAAAAATACACATATATAAAATATATACATATATAAAAATATATACACATATATCCATGCATACATGATGTAGCTGACACACATTTAGCATATATATAAACATACTCACAAGCATATTGTTCATATATACATTTGTGAACAAGATTTGAAGTAAATATATTTATAATTTAGTAAAACAGAAAAAAATGTTGTAATCTGATTTTAAATTATGAAGTAAACAAGAAATTTATGACAGAGAATTTTAATCCTGGCCGTAGTATTAAGTTTTTTCTTAACTTTTTACCTTAGCATTCATTTGTGACCCACTGTCATTTACTACGTGGTAGGATGACATCAATGTTGAAGTCTTAACTGTCATTATAGTCTGGAATTAGATACTTTATCTTAATCCAAAGTAAATTGTATTCGTTTCCTGTGGCTACCACAACTAATTACTAAAAATTGCATGGCTTAAAACAACAGAAATTTATTCTTTCACAGTCTGGAGTCTGGAAGCCTGAAATTAAGGAGTCGGCAGGGCCATGCACACTCATTAACTCTAGGGGAGGGTCCTTCCTTGCCTCTTGGCAGCTTCTGGTGTTGTCAGCATCCTTGGCGTCCCTTGGCTTGTAGCTGTATCCCCCAGTCACGTGGCCACCTTCTCCTCATGTCTTCACATCATTTCCTGGGGTGCATGTCTGTCTGTGTCCAGATTTCCCCTTTTTATAAGGACACTGGTCCTACTGGATTAGAGCCCACACTAATGACCTCATCTTAACTTGAAACCTCTGTAGAGGCCCTGGCTCTAAATAAATTCATATTCTGAGGTTTTGGGATTAAAACTTTAACATATTTGGGGGGAGAAGGGACACAACTTATAAGTTCTAAATGGAAAAAAATAAATAAATTTTAAACAACATGCCATGCTGCTAAGGTATCTGCTCATGAATAGTGTTCCAAGTTTGGTTATCCATGCATACAAATTTTTTAAATGGAATAATTACATTTTAACTTCACATTTTTTTAAAATAAGTGATTACTTTTCATATTTGTCTATTAAAGTGGAAAACAATTTGCTATTTATAAAAGCAATGGGAAACAAATTATATATAAGATTTCATTTGCACTATTTCTCTGCATGTTTATTAGTGTTCACCCTTCACCTGACCGCACAGCCCTCCACTCTTGGATCATTGCCCAATAATATTGATAACAGAAACATCTATAAGGTGCCATTAATAATTTTATTTTGTCACAGATTTTGGCCCAAATGGAAACCTTCAAGTTGTGTGTCCATGTTTTCAGGAATTATTTTGTCTGGAAACTGAGCTACAGCTGATTCAGAAACTGAAGGGGGATCTTTTGTGATATAAGAGCCCCAGTGCCTTTGTACTGGCTGGGATCTCCTAGTAAGTCCTACTACTTCAAGCATAGATGCAAATGTGCCCCCTTAGGATGCTCTACTCCACAAATGGCCTTATTTGAGACGTGAGCTATACCTAGCACTTCATTAAAATTGGTTAATTTTAGTGGAACATGTAGCATTGCTTAGGGATATTTATTCTTATAAACTTCTGAAATGGAGAAATCTATATTTTGTTTACACATTCCCTCTCTGTCTTTCTCTTGCCTAATGGATAATGACTCACTTAAATGTTAATGATTCTCTTTGTTATAAAAACCTGTGTACAGTATTTCTATTTAAAATGTTCATCAGCAGAGTCAAAGTTGGAAAGAAACACCTATTTGATATAAAATGTTTCCAGAATCTCGCATATGCCACTGCCTGGTAAAGTCAGAAAAGGGTAAATAAATTACCCAGGCAATACCTCCTATGCCCTCTGGACTTTTATGCCTTGTTAGTGTCTAAGGTTACAGAAAAAAGAAGCGGAACACTGGGGTTGCCATGGAGACATCCAAGTCCTGTCAACACCTCTTGCTCTAATAGTGACAAATGGTACTTATTACATCAGGACTAATTTCATCGGATTCTGCTCAGATAAAGATACTTAACCTTTACTGATAAAATTCTGTCATTATAATTACTTAGTAAAAGACCTTATTAGACAACAGTATTCTGTGTCTATGGATGCACATTTTATTGAGGTTCATTGCATATTGAGAAGGTATCTGAAAGTTTACTTTTTCTGTAAAACCTTTTACTGTTGGAAAAACCTGCAAAGAGATTTTGGTTTAGTGACTGCCTTGTTTGGAAAAAAATAAAAAGTATGATTTCTGCAAGTTGTTACTTAAAATCCTAAATAAAATATATAAAGTTTTAAAAATTAGACTTTGCATTAAGCCTTTTAAAATAAAACTTTCTATCCATGCACATGAAATGAAAGTAGCCAAATTCCTCATACATCTTGTGGGCTTCATTTGGATTAAGGCCCACCCTAATGACCTCATCTCAATTTAATTAATTACATCTGCAAAGACCTTATCTCTAAATCAGGTCACACTTTGAGGTACTGTGGATGAGGGCTTCAGCATAGAAATTTTGAGGGAAGAATTCAACCCCTGCCAAAGTTTACACTAAGGTTCAAACCTATGATTTTCCCTGTTTCCCCAACTCTGCAGACTTCTGATCCTCCTCAGAGCAAGCAGTTTCATGAAATTCAATCTCATTCCTTCAGCTCCTTAAGATTTCAGTTTTTTCCATCTTTTTTAAAAAATTGAAGTATTGTTGATTTACAATGTTATGTTGATTTCAGGTGTATAGCATAGTGATTCAATATATTTATAACTTATACTCCATTTAAAGTTACTACAAAGGAATGCCTGTAGTCCCCTGTGCTGTACCATATATCCTTGTTGCTTTCCATCTTAAAAAAAAAAAACCCACAAGAAAAAAGTATTAATTTTCTTGATTATAAATGTAATACTTTCTCAGTTTAGCAAATTTAGAAGCATTTGAAAAGGACAAAGTAAACAAAATCACAGACCCTCAATCACAGACCTTGAGACACAAAGTCCATGTGCGTGATTGCCTGTTTCCTCCTAGTTCTTCATATACATAAAGACACATACTTCAAGTACGAACATACTTCATATACATACATATTTTAAAATGAGAACTAGAATTTTTACAGTTTCTTACCCAGCTTATCTCACTAATTGGTATACTGTGATTATTTCATCAAACTATTCAATGTTCTTGAAAACACGGGTTTCATTGAGTTATATCATTATAGTTGGTCTCTTATTGCTTTGTGCTTAATGTTTTTGTTGTGCTCTATTTTTACTCATTTAATATGTCCTTTTTCTTAACTTTTTCTATATGACTACTTTCATACTCTTTCTCTAGAGATTTGAAAGGCGTGCATTCAGTACTTATTCTACTAATGTTACTTTCAAATTTTATATAGATACATGCACATGTATTTTTCTAGTGATAAATGCCCAGAACAAAATGTATATACGTGTTTCTTGGGTGTGAGGGGAGGAATTCAGTGTCCTTTTGATTTTGTTAGTCTTTTCATGCCAGTACCTTGTTTTAATAGCAACAATCTGAGACTTTACATGATGATGATGAGAGAATTATTTAATCATTTTATTGTTTTATAAGCATATCAATAACACATATTTTTACCTAATTTATATTTAAATGAGTTTATTGTAAATCACACAATATGTTATTGAGTTTGCTGGGTGCAGAAATTTACTTAGAGGGCCGTATATTTTGCTCCATTTATAGATAACTTGTTTTGCCAGCCTATAATTAGGAGACATTTCAAAATGTCTTCAGTATATGCTTAAGAATTCTTTTATTTTCAGTAAAATTGCCTGATACCTGATACATCATGAGCTCTATTTGAAAGCACAGGATTTGTGAGTTCCTAGTTTTTAAAAATTATGATTTCCCTTTTTTAAATTCTCAATTACTAAGATTTATGGCCAAAGTAGGTTATATCTTCATGCCCACTTCTTAGTTTTTTAAGTACATCAGCATTTTAATTTTCACTCTTGTCAGTGAAATTTTAAGTTTTTCTTTTATCCCACTCATTCAGTTTTATGCAATATTTGATCTTCTACTTAGAATTTTTAGTTCAGTAATTATGTTTTCAGTGCCACCCAATCAATTCATCCTTATCCCAGCTTGTCCCTTCACTTCAGTAGGTTATTCTAGTTTCATATATGTAAAGCCTTCTCTATCTTGGGATAATTAAGTAGTCTCTTTCTAAAACCATCTACTTTTGTACTGTTTGCTAAAACATTCATACCTGTGCCCGCCAGGATTGGAAGTCCTGAGCTGGAGAGGGCTTGTCTTCATTGAAAATAAATCCCATGTTCTTGTGGCTCCAGTCACACCTCACCTTTCCTGGAATGTTACAAAATTCTAGGCGAGGCTCTAGAACTATTGTAAGAATTAGATTTACAGATTGTCTAGTTTATTTGAGCATCTTCATCTTAATTTGAGCTTTAATCAAAACTGACTGACTGATTCAAACATAATCCTTTTTAAACAGGGTGTTTTGCTCAGGTAGCATGTGAGAGTTTAGAGTAATTTCATTTAATCCTTTTCTCTACCCAACCTTATTTTTCCTGACTTCCAAACTGGTGATAATTTGCCAGAATCGGAGATGGATAGTGTAGAAATCTGCCCAACACACTTGATACTCTGGTCTCACTGGATCTCTTCATGGTCACAGAGAATCTTCACTCTCTCCAAAACCCCTACATTAGTAGCAGTGGTCACTCCCAAGGAAGTTTCCTCACCTTTTATTGAGATGTCTTTGTGCAGAAGAAAGAGCACACATGATCAAGCAAAAGATCTAGGTTTGAGTCTGCATCAGCCACTGGTTCGCTGAGTGATTCTTGGCAAAGTGGTAACCATCTGGAGCCTTGCACTTCTCGTTCATACACGGGGGTCATGATAGAGGACCGTTCTTCTTAAGAATAAAGAGATACTATGATCTACGACAAAGTGTGCTATCTTTTACTGTTGTGACCATCCATGTCCGTTATGCACGGTGATTTGATTTATGTGACAGGGATCTTTCTTCAGTAATCTTTGTGTTCTTTTTCTAGGTAACATTTATTAAGCACAGTGATTATTATTTGCTGAGTTAAACTGAATTAAATACACCTTATATACCTGAAAACATATCAGAAATATCTGGGCGGCTATTGTAGCTAAATTTCACCTTACAATAGTAAGATAAAGTTTTAGTTATTTACTGTCTAATACGGATATATACATGGCTGTATGTATCTGTTTTTTTGTCTTCATCAAATATCAAATCCAGTATTATGTCAAACATAATAATTAACTTGTGGTCATGTTTCTGAAGTAGATTCTAGTGTGTTTTCCGTTGTTTTCAAAAATTCACTGGTTCTTTGCAAAATCTTTATGATTATTAAAAACCATTTATTTCTTCTGCCTTATGTCTAGAAAATGGCTTTTGATCAACGGAAACAAAATCTGTGTGAAATATATTGGCAATGAAAAATAAAAGCAAAGATGAAAAATAGGTATTTAATCAATTCTTACAACTTTATGTGCTATTAAGACAATAATTTTAGGGAATTCCCTACACAGTTAGAAATGGTCATAAAGGAAATGAAAATATGGACATCAAAGTCACGTGTGTAACCAGATACCTGTACCACATCACACCAGTGCCACCTTTCCAGATGAGAGAATACGAGACTGAAAAATCCTGAAGGAGCTTTATGCATTCAGAGTCCTTCGATTTGCACATATAATGATAGATAATTACATGAGGAGGTCTTTAATGTTTAAATTATACAGAAATTTTTTTACAAAATTTTCATTAAATAATAATATCTTAAATGTTATATACGTTACTCTTTATAAAGGTATCCTAAATTGAAGCTGAAAGCATCCTGCTCTATAATCTGGCCACTAGAGAGTAGTGTAATACTGTACCTAGACATCATCAGGCATGAAAAATTACTGCAGTTTTTCAATATAGCATCTTTATTATTTTCTTTTATTTTACTAACTCAGTCAATTCTTTTCTTTTATTTTACTAACTCGATCAATTCAACTGACCTTAAGATCAGTCTCTATAGTTTTCTTTTTAAGTAGCCAAATGTGATTTCCCCCAAATCCTGAAAGAGCCTGCAAAATTTTTATTTTGTCTTGAAATATAAGAAGCGTGCATTTCAGTCTTATCTCCATACTATATTTCTGCTTATTTTAGCAAAACAACCGGCATTTAAGCAAGAAATGGTTGGAGAAATGTGTTTTGTCTATGAGATGGAAATTTAACAAGCATCTGTTAAACATGAAGAACCTACAGGTGCAGGGCACTGCTTTGTGTGTCTCTACAAATAATTACAAGGCTTCCCCCTCCTTAGTTGATGAAGCGCACACAGACAGTTGAAGACATAATCTCAGGCTGAACGTGGTGGGTCTAGAGATTGATGGAGACCAAGAAGTTGGGACAGAGAATAGGGAAGAGGAAGAAGTCAGCTCTGAATGAGGGTGGCTGAGGAGACTCCCAGAGGAAACAGGGAAGTGGAAGGGAACCCATGCTTGAAGTTTAGGTAGGAATTTAAGAGTTACATCAAAGATACAAGTCCAGAAAAAGAGAATAACCTCAGTGTCCAGCCAGAGCAGGACTCTTCAGGTTATACGTGAGCTAGAGTGTGTGGGTCTCCTTGTTGAACTAAGATGTTTGTGTGCCAGAGAGACTGTGGCATCTGGATGGTGAATGCCTCTTGTGCCAGTTTCAAGAGTTTGAACACAATTCTTTGTGTAGAAGGTCTCAGACTTTTTTCCATCTAAAAAAGGAAAATCTGAGTTATCAAAGACACACATATTGCTAATAAAAGTGTGTAGTATTGTATAACTTAAATACACACAGTTTTTATTTGTCAATTATACCTCAGTAAAGCTGGGGAAAAGTGGACAGTATGACAGATGCGTAACACAGTTGTGCCCTGCTGGAGGTGGGGGGTGAGGTGGAGGCGTGCATGGGGATCATGGTGGGGTGAGAATAGAGAAAGGAAGTGGCCCACTGAGTGTGAGAAGGCCTCCCGAGTGCGTCTCACCTGCTCACTAGGGAGCATCTGTGAAGGGTGCCCCTTGGTGACTTCTTAGCCATTATTGGAAGGTGGGACATGGGCTGGTATGCAGATCGGAGCTCATTTCTTTCTCTGGGTCCTGGGCTGCCTCTCTGTCCAGGCCTGGGCCAGCTTCCTTGTCCTTCCAGGACTCGGGACCTCTGTTCTCGTAGTTACCACTGCCTCCCAGTCACCACACCCACTACACTGTGCTCCTTACAAACTGGTCTACCTCCCCAGCGTCTTGCATGGTGACCATCTGCTGCTGGGAAGTCCTTTGGTTTCTCAACCATTTATTCAATTCTTACTCAGATATGTCTGGGACTTAGTATATTAATCCCACTTACAGTACAGGCTAACCACAGTGCTACCACTTCCTGGGGAATTCTATTAAGGAGGCCAAAGATGACACTACCTCTTGTATTCAGGCATGTACACTGCTATTTTGTACTAGAATTTGAGTCCATTTAAATTCCATCTGTGTTTTCTTTTTTATAATAGCTATTATAAAATCATGTCTACCTCATTAAATTATATGCAAAGCCTTCAGTTAGAAAAATTTCTTTTTTAAAATTTTTATTTTATTTTTTTGTTGATACATAGTCAGTTTACAATGTTGCTTCAATTTCTGGTGTACAGCATGATCTTTCAGTCAAAACATCAACATTCTTAGATGATAATTTTTAGTATTAATATTAATAAGTAAGTTTTATTGAGTGCCTAACATATGCAAAACATGTCCAAATCAAATTTTAGATAATTCTCTTTCTCCTGAGAAATTTCTTCCTTCACTTTCACTAATCATACCTTGTATGTGTGGACTTGATTATGGGAAAAGTTTCCAGTGTGTGTCACAAGTCCGGCTATATGTAACTGTGGGTATATGTTACTGAGGGCGAGAAAGTATCCCCTCAGTCCCTCGTGAATACTTACATGCTGAATGAAGCTGGACTGTTAAATATCTCTTTCCTCTTTTCTCCCATTTCTTGACAAATCTCTTTAGCTTTAAGGCCTGATGGTTTACCTGGTGGTTTACAGAACACTTTGTAGCCTTAGGCAGGTTTGTGTTGGCAGGCGAGTAACTTCTTCCAGATCTTCTCTGCACCTTGATTATAATAACCTGTGGTTTTCAAGACATGCCTATGTTGCTGACTGGGTAAGTGTATTTCAAACCACGGTTGCAACCCATTGTTGGATATGAAATAAATGTGGTGTTTCCAGACAAGCATTAAATAAAAAGATATAGAAAAGGATGGGCTAGAACTCTCTGAATGCATCTCATGTAAAAGCAGTAGATTATTTATGGACATTTTGCATCCCCACAAGTAACATACAAGAGGTTGGTTACCTCACTTCCTCACCAACAGCTTTTCATTCTTGCTGTTCTAGGAACTGTGCAGTAGTATCTAATTGTGATTTCATTTTGTATTAATGATATTAATCACTTCACTCGTGGTCATTCATATATCTTCTTTGATGCAGTGTCTCTTTAAATATTTTGGACATTTTTTATTGGGATATTTATCATCTTACTATTGAATTCTAAGAATTCTTCATATATTCTAATACAAGTCTTTCATCAGAAATAAAAAATGCTTTGTGAATATTTTCTCTCAATCTGCAATGAAACTTTTCATTTTTAATAGTGATTTTGGAAGAACAAGTGTATTTAATTGTAATGAAATTTGTTTTATCAAATTTTTCAGTTTTATGGTTTCTTTTGCATCTTTAATAAAACGTCTTTGCCTAAGTCACTTTAATAACTTCAGTGTTTTCTTCTAGAAGTGTTATAGCTATAGTTATAGCTTCCATTTAGGTCTGTGATCCACTGTGTAAACTTTTGTGTATGGTCTGAAGGAATAATTAAGGCCCATATTTGGCATATGGATGTCTAAGTTATCTTGCAAACTTTTCTTTCCCATTGAATTACCTAGGAACATCAGTCAAAAATCAGTTGGCCATGTTTGTCAGTTGTTCTGGACTCCATTCAGTTCTATTGACCTGTATTTTTTTATGCTGGTAATACACCATCTTGTTGCATAACTCTATAATTAGTCTAAAACCAAGTAGTTGCATGGGTGGGGTGGCCTGGTGCTTTATCTAGTTGTGTAACTGGCAAGATGTTTATTGGAGATGGATGTCTTTGAGTCAGATGCCTTGACAATCAAAAGCTTAATGTCAGGCACTTAGGTTACAACAAAATTTTTTTTAAAAAACCCAATTGTCAGGTATTTGCACTGCACAATATCCTCCTCTTGTAAATTCTAGCTGCCTTGGCCTCTTCAAAACTGTGCTCTCAACTCAGAGGGGAGACCATTAGGCTTTGGGAGTCTCCTTCCCTGCACTGTGGCCAAGAACCTGTCTCCAGACAGTAGTCTAGGGAGATCACAGAGATATCTCATTTTTTTTCTCTCTCGGGGCTCATGGTCCTGTGCTCCCTCTTTTCCAATCCTGTAAACATTATTTTAAATATCTTGTTCATTTCTCAAGTGTTTAAGATGAGAGGCTAAATATGCACCCTGTTACTCCACCACGGCTGAAAGTGGAAGTGACTGCTACATAACTGAACATCTAAAAAGTCCAAATAACTCTGTAGCGAAAATGCTAAAGCTCTCAATATTCAGGGACTGAAAGTATTGCCATTATTTACTGTGGAATTTTTATATGAATGAACATTTGGAAGTTGTATTTAAATCCACACTGAAGTACGTAAATTACTCTTTATGGTTACCATGTTTTTTCCTCCACGAGCATTAATACTGGGCCATGACACTGTTATTCAAAGCAATAGTAAGTGATTTCTCAATAGAAAAAGATAACCACAAATCACTTAAAGATCTAGACAGGACGGAGGATAATATTCAAATTCCACCCATAACTCATCAAAAATGGACTATTTTAAATTGCTACTTGATAGAGAACAAATGCCTCATTAATCAAAACCACATCATCCTAAGAACACAAGTTATGTCATTTAAAATCATGACTGACATCACAGGGCACTTGGCATACTGTGTTGCATGCATGAGTGGACACCTCGATTAGCCACCATTCTGCTTGTGTTACAGAAACGGGGTCCTGTGCACCCCTGTACATCCCCCAGGTGAATAAACAGACTCAGGGAAGGAAAATTCAGAGTCAGCCGATAGGCAAAACAAAGCCTACTAAGTTTCCATTTCCATAAATTGCTTAACTGCACCCTAGGGTACGAGAACCCTTCAGGGAGAGCTAATACCAATTTAAGACTGTTGAAGTTCTGTTGTTATGTCAGAACTAGAAGCTAGTCAGTTTTCAGGTTGTCACTGTCTCTCTTTAAATGGTCCCCAAAACTGAACGTGATGCCCCGAGGTGACCTCTTACCATCGTTCACTCAGCCCTGGAGCTTTTTCTGCCAAATACCTCATAACCAGCATTTTCTTTCATATTATTAATAAGTAGCTTTTACTGCTACTTAGTACAACCCCTGAAACCTCACAGTTCACACTTTATTCATTGTTTTTGATTCTGACTCCAGTCCATCTTACTAAGTTACATTAAATTCCACTTGTCTTAGAGTTTGCCATCCTACCCAGCCTATCTTGCACCTTCAAACTTAATACCCTTTCTTCTTTCTCACCATCGACATCTTTGACAAACATTGTCAGTGTTAGTTTGGAGTCTTTTATTATTTCTCTTATTTAACATATGCTTTATTAACACTTCTTTATTTCTTCATGATTTATTCTCATGTTGGACAGTCCATTGGCCTGGGACTCAATTGTCCCGTGTCCCTTAACAGTACGAGCCTACTTTCAGGCAAAGGTGGACAGCGTCTTTTGTTGCTGTTGTTGTTGTTAACAACTCGGTGGGCACAAACCCACCGAGGAGCCAGAGACCCTTGTAAAGAGCTGGATTCCTTTCATGGGACCCTTAAAAGACAGTATTGTGTGCCCTGCAGTGACTCACTAGTGTCTGGTTCCTACCCAGAAGGACTGTGTCGGTTATCAATAGGTGCTTAACAGGTTCGCCCTGTAACTTCACGCCTAAGATAAACGTTATTTTGTAGCTCGTGATCTTCTGGGACAGGGAGCTGAGCAGGGCACAGGAGGACTGCTTGTCTCTGCTCCTCATGGGGTCAACTGGACTCAAGGCTGAAGGCAGCCTTCCCACCAGTCTAGAGCCTCAGACAAGGCAACCCAGACAGCTGGGCCCTCTGATGCCTGGAGCCTTGCTTCTCCTTCATGTGACTTTTATCTTTACCTGGAGCATCTGGAGCTCCAGAGTCCCCCTTCCACATGACCTCTTTCCATCAGGGTTGCTTAGACTCCCTCCTGTGGCTGCCGGATTCTACCTGAATCAAGTGAAGGCTACAGGACCTCTCAAGTGATGGCCCTGAACTCCCATTACATCACCTGCATGTCATTCTTTTGGTCAAAGCAAGTGACAGGACCATTCCCAGACTCATAGGTTGGGGGCATAGACTCTGCCCCTTGAATCTGGGATTCAAGGCAAAGTCACATCACAGGAGGAGTGTTGACACAGAGAGGCCTGATGTCCTGGGGACCACTTTTAACACATATCACTAAGGCTTATCCCAAGACTACACCAGGGACTCTAATTCTAGGTCATGATAAATAGCACAACTTCTAAATTTAAACATAACTGTTATACACGTACAGTCTCCGAAGGATAAAATGATGAGATGGCTCCTCTGATCCCAGCCAGATGGGCTAAGAGCCCCTAGTATGCTTCCCAGAGTCCCCTGTGTCCAGTGCCCTGAGAATACAAGTGTCACTCAGTAGGAAATTAGACTTTTTACTCGACTGTCCCTCCTACTAGACTCTCAGTTCCTGGGGCCCAGGGATGCTCTCCTTTGTACATCTCCCACACTTGGCGTGTCTCCTATTGTATAGGAGCTATATGTTCACTGAATGAAAATAAATAACTCAACTTTAATAATATGTATTTTGTGTGGAACTAAATTAAAATTCTTACTGCCCCCAGATTAGATGATTTTTCCATATCTTCCAGAGCCTAGATCTTCTCTGTGTCGTAATCTAACATATGAATAAAAGCAGTGTTTCAAAGGCAGTGAAGATTTTGTTCTGTTTCCCCCATGGCACATAGAGAGCTTCTTGTATCCTCCTATGACTAAGGTTTTTGCAAGGCTCCTCTTGATCTAAGTAACAGTCGGAGCTAAAATAGCATTCCGTTCAACGGTTTTATTCTGCCACATAAAATAAGTATGATTGTGTGGACCGGTTATGCCTGCAGACCTCATGAATGTGGTCATTGTAGGAGAGAGGACCCATTCATTGAATCAAAATGGAAATTAGTACAAAGAAAACAACGCCAGGCAAACAAATTGAAGAGCCTTTCTTAGACAGTGACAAAACGATAAGCCCCAGTCCAGGGAAGACCACATCTTCCTCTGAGCATCCTTCTATTCCGGCCTTGGGCATGCAGCCTGGTGCCGATTTGCTGAATGGAGTTAAGGCAACAGTAGAACTTTCTAAAGAGAATATCTAAAAGTCGAATTCTTCTGCATGTTTATTCATTTAAATGAAGTTCAAATGGATAACTCAACTATTAAGCCGTACACCAGAAACTGACACAATGTTGTAAACTGACTATACTTCAATTAAAAAAAAAACAGTAAAAAATACTGAAGTACAACTCATACAGCAGATTTCTAGACACACAGAAAATGTGTGATGTCTGCTATATTGAAGAAGCACCTTGTTTCCAAGGAAACACTCTTATCCTCATGCTCAATCTTCGGTCTCCAGTCCTCAAGACACCACGTGAGCACACAGGTGTCCCTGACTAGTCGAGAGGCTGGATCTTAGGAGCTCATTTGCAAAATTTTATCTAATGTCTCAAACTTCCTTTGAAATCTTTGCTTTAACAGATCTCCAGCCTTCCCTTTGTTCACAGAATCTGAAAGATTATGGTAAATGCAGTGTCTGAATCCTTTCCCTTTTGCCATTCATGTACATTTCCAGAACATTTTTGCAAATGTAAAGTGTTTCACAGCAGTTTTTTCTTTAAGCCAGAGATGAATCCCTTTGAAATTAACTCTCAGTGAGACAGTTGTCAAGGTACATATGTGAACTTGTATTCACAAAAAATCAGAAAGAGGTAAGAGAGAGGTCTAAGAGGAAATCAGCCTGAGAAACTGAAGTTCATCTCGGAGCTTTATCATACACTGAAGGTTTGTGTCTCCCCAAAATTCATATGATGAAACCTAACCCCAATGTGATAGTACTTGAAGGTGGAGCCTTTAGGAGGTGATTAATTCATAAGGGGAGGGGAGCCTTTTAAATGGGATCAGTGACATTTTGAAAAAGACTCCAGGGAGCTCCCTGCTCCTTCCACCCTGTGAAATCACAGGAAGAAGGTAGCTGTCTCAGAACCAGGAATAAGGCCGACGCCAGACACCAAATCTGTAGGTGCCTTGATCTTGGACTTCTGGCCCCTAGACCTGTGAGAAATAAGTTTATGTTGTTTATAAGCCACCCAGTGTATGCTAGTTTTGTTCTGGCAGCCTGAGCGGACCAAGGCACTAGGGAGTTAAATCAGACCATCTATGCTCTGGTGTTACTTGGCACATTGATTATCAGGGAGTTTAATGAGTGGTCGTCCTGATGATGATGATGATGGTTAATTACATGAAAACAGAAATGCCTGAATTTCATACTCTTTTCTAAGATGTTGTATTAGTCAGTTTTTCTGAGCACTTAAATGGAAAATGTTCAAGAGCACATCCAATACTCAGGCTGCGTTAAAGAGCATGATGCCTTTACCAGCTTTCAAGTCTAGGGCCCCTACCAACGTGACAGGCCCCAGGGGATTTTGCCTGATTTTTGTGATTGGTATCATGGACAGCATCTGGGATGCTCGTAAGAGCAGAAGTGCATGCACGCATGCGTTTGTGTCCCCGTGTGCATGCTGTGCGCATGTGTGCACACTGATGATAATGATGCTTCAGTATCACCGCAGGAAGTGGACGTCACGGTAGAAGGCGAATGACACCTGGAGTGCTCCCCTGTTGTCTTGCAGGCAGCCTTCTCTTGTCTCCAGCTGCAAGCGTATTAACCACATCAAACTGGCAAACCACCCGTGTAAGAACAAGGGTGTCTAGGGCACCGTTTGGTAAACTACACATCTGATTTTTAAGGTGTGTAATTCCAGGGAAAATTGCAGTGAACTTCATCTTTAATCTATTGTTTGGGAAATATGTAGATTTACTAATCACTTATACTTAAAAATTTGTTACAATGTTATGTTAATGTATAAATGCACATTCTCTATTGGGTATCCTAGTTCACTGATACAGTTTCCTTTTTGGTATTTTAAGGGATCATCGGTAATATCTAACGGTGACTTTTATAGATACCTCTGTTCTGATCATTTCCTTGTTGATGCATGTTGTGTGTAAGGTATGTGCTTGATGGAAAGACTATGATGAGCACATTATAGGAAGTGCATTTATTCAGAGGCTGTTGGAGGGGACGGATAGATGATTAAACTGGACTGTGATAAGGAAGTGGAGAAGGAGGGAGAGAGAGGCATGAGATGTCTTCTAAATTTTCTCCAATGTGTTCATTCATTTTTTCTCAACTTGTCTCTCTCAGGGGATGTAAAGAGATGATTTATTGCTGGCTGCTATATTACTCTGACTTTTAGTATTTAATTAAAATCAAGTCTTAAAGTTTTGCTTTTCAACAGGGAAAAAAAAAGTTAGTGTAGTATGGACCTGTTTTCCTAAAATTAAAATCCAAATATATGTATTAGAATTCACTGCATTTAGAGCTTCCCCCCCTTAAGAAATAGTTATTAAAAACAAAGGGACAAAGATGATGTCAATTTTGAGATAGTTCCATTTTTTATCTCAGAGCCTGCCTGACCTCAGGTAAAGAAAAACAGTATCATTTGGAAATATACAGATATTTTATTCTCTTTGGAAAAATAGTCTTTCTTCCATTTAGAAATTGTTTCATATTTAAGCTCTTAAGAAGTTTTCTTCTTCTCAAAGCAGATACTTGTCATCATAATCTGAGATACCTAAAATCACTTCCTAGGAATCAAATATCATCTGTCCTTGAAAGAATAAAATTTGCATAACTATTTAGAAATCATAATGGTTCCCTACTTGGGAGTTTAAAAAGGTGAACCATTCAGTTCTTTCCCAGCACTGCTCTGCTCTGTCTGTTTGAAATACTGCTCACAAGCTGAACAGCCTCTGTAGAAAGAACCAGGAGAGCCAGCAAAACTGGCCCTCAGTAGGTCACCAGGTGAGCATTCTCCAGAGATGGAGAGGGGACAAGTTTAGGAGGCAGAGCCTTAGGAAGTGCTGGACTTCACTCGCTGCACATGGCCCCAAGGGAGCATGGCTGGGACAGCACCATCATGTCTAGTCTTTCATCCTTTCTAAACGTAATATGATCAAAAACGCACACTTTGAATCATAATGCCAAAGAGCAGCAATTCTTCATATGTGACCTTGGACCCCTGAGTGTCTCCAAGACACTTGTCTGGATCTGCAACGTCAAAAGTATTTTCAAAACAATGCTAATGTTCTGTTTGCCTTCTTCACTGTTTTGATATTTGCCGTGATGGGTAAAACTGCTGATGGCTCAGCACAGATCAAGGGCTGGGATCCAGCTGTTCTCAGATTGTGTAAGTCTTGTACTAGATATTCTTCCCTGCACACACTCATAGAAAAAAGAAGGAATATCCCTTATGCAGCCATAAAGTGTTAATTTTATTAAATCTCAACCCTTGAGTTCATGACCTTTAATTTTGTGAAGGGCTGGGAGGTTTGCATAAAGTACTTCGGCAACACACACTAGTAGGGAGTTACCTCAAGGAGAAACGAGCTGAATTCCGGGATTTTTTTCATGGAACAGCCCTTTTACTTAAAAGAGAAATGGATGGGAAAACGATGATTATTCAGACTATAGATACTTAGAAGACCGTTTCTTAAAAAGGAGCCGAGGTGAGCCTGTCACGTCAAGGCGAGTTGCCGACAGTATTAGTTCAATGGTGTAATTTAAACATTTGAGCAAAAATTAAAACTCTGAAAAATTTCTATCTACCATGGTGTGCTTCCCCATGACAGCTTCCCAGTATTTAAAGATTTTTCTGATGAGATCAGTGATGATATTCACAGTTATTATTTTTCGATATTGGATATTGAAATGTGTCAACATTTAGGAGATCTATATAATTCACTGATCCAATACTCTATAAATGACTAATGCATGATATCACAACAGTCATGCACCAGTTATACATCTGTTCACAGTTTAAGCAGAACTTTGAGCAGTGAATTTTACTGTAACAGAGTATGAAAAGATCACTGCAACTAACCTTTAAGAAACTACCAAAGACTATCAATAATTATCTGCGAAAGCTATTAAAACACTCCTCCCTTTTCTCACTACATCTGTGTGAAGCCATTTTGTCTTGATATCCCTCCACCAAAACAACACATCCCAAGAGCCTATGAAGACAGAGATTGCAAAGATTTATAAAAATGGAAAAATGGAAACAGTGTCACTCTTTTCACCATTTTTTGTTTTAAAATTGTAGTTATTTTCCATTAAAAATGTTTATTTATGTTAACATGTAGCCAGTTACTGCTTCATTCCTTAAAATAATTAATAAATATATATTTCAAAATCTTCTGAAATTTCTGCCACACTAAATTAGAACAGCTATCCAAGGCTCTTTGAGGTCCTCCATAATCTGTATGAGTGTAAAAAGGGGTCCAGAGATTTAAAAATTTGAGACCTGCTACAGTAAGGCCTTGGAGGAGGCGCCTCTGGAATGGAGGGAAACAAGTGACACTGGGGACCACTCACCCCACTGTGCCTGCCTCCATCACAGCAGATTGGTGACTGTTGTTCATCTGGGATTCTGTGTAAAATCCCATTGGAAGAATCCATTCCACATCAATGTAAAATTTAGAAATACATTCCTGGAGCAGAGGAGTTCAGAGACAGAAAATAAACCATTACGTTTCACTTGCCATGTCAGACAAAAAACACACATGTAATTGTTTCCCCTACCTTTTAACAGTGTAAGATTCATGGGAGTCAATGTCTGTAACACACTTAGAACATTCTTACCACTGCTAAGTTCGTATAAGTGCTTGTTAAGTAAAAATAAGTGCATAAACAACCACGAATGATGACATATTTGCAGGTCCCATTGCTAGGCAGGTACCCAGGTTGATGTGACTTGAGCCCAGAGATCCAGGATGTTTGTCCAACTCAGGTTCAGGGAGGACCCCTTTAGATTTCTGAATTCCATTGGGTAGGTATTCTCTTTAAATGTCCCACTTCTCGAACATAGCGAAATGTAAAGATTATAAAAGGCTAGTCTGATCAAATAGCAGGCACATAAGGAATTAAGGACCCTGATCTGCAGTTTAAGCGGATGGTTTCCCTCAAGAGCTCTAAGCATGTTTAGAAATTAAAAGTGACCCAGCTTCCAATACAGAAACCCCCTTCCTGCCTACACCCCCCAAAGCAATGTGAAATACCTGTTTGTCAGTAGGATCTTTGGCCTCCCATTTGGCTGAATCATTCATTCCTCAAACAATGAGTGTTTACTCAAGAGATACAAAGAAAACAACACTGCATTTTCTTATACGAAACTCCTCATCTCTGTTGAGTCTGTTTCTGTTTTGTAGGTAAGTTCATTTGTGTCCTTTTTTTTTAGAGTCCACATGTAAGTGATACCATATGGCATTTTTCTTTCTCTTTCTGGCTAACTTCACTTAGAATGACGATCTCCAGGTCCAGACACAAAGAACAAACTTACAGTTACCAGGGGGTAAAGGAGGTGGGAAGGGATAAACTGAGAACTCGAAAATTGCACCTCTTGACGAGGGATGAAAATGTTCTCTATCTTGATTGTGGTGGTGGTTTCATGGCTGTATACATCTATCAAAATTCATCAAACTGTACATCTGAAATATGTGTAGTTTACAGTACAGGAACCACACCACAATAAAGGTGTTAAAAAAAAACTCCTAGTCTCATCGTGCAGATCTCAGTATGTATGCCCGGTTCCAAAATGATCGTGGGAGGCAGAGCGCGGATGTTGGAGCCTGGGAGACTTACTTTAAACCTGGCTCTAACAGTTTTCTTCAGCTGTGTGATCATGAACAAGTGATTCACTGTTTTAAACACGGGATGAAGAGCTGGTAGTGTTCTGACATGTTAGGAAGAGGAAATGAATAGTGAGAACGAAGGGCCATTTGTAGCCAACTGAAAAAAAGGTATAGGTTGTAGGTTAGGATGTGGGATAAGATCAAGTTTAAGGCAACCCTGAACTTTGGGGTAAGCGCTACACTTTGCTCAGAAGCACTGAGCGGCCATTAAAATGAGTCACTTCTTAAAATGCTAAATGTAAGTGACACGTCGCCCCAGGTGTGTAAGAGCCCAGAGGGCAAGGATTCTGTAAGCTGCCGGTAGCCCCAGTACCAGGGAATTCAAACAAGTGTTTTTGGCAACAGGCAGCTGAATGCAGTGTCCTCAGTGAGGTCCTGTGGTGACACTGCCTTGTAAACTGACTTGCTGTAGAAGCGGAGAGCCGCTAATACTGCAGCTGCCCTCACGGAGGGGTAGAATAACGCGCCAGTGGTGGAAACAGCAGTAGCAGTATTTAGGGCCCTTCATTCACCAGTGTTTTCCTCACGTGAGTGTCTGTGGCCATTTCAAGTTGAGTGTTTT
The DNA here is from genome assembly GCF_009834535.1 of Camelus ferus. Lineage (NCBI taxonomy): Eukaryota > Metazoa > Chordata > Mammalia > Artiodactyla > Camelidae > Camelus > Camelus ferus. Next base: position 4,900,949 of record NC_045696.1, read on the forward strand.
ACACTTGATGAGCGCCCAGTTCTGGAACTTCCCAGGGGACAGAGAATGTAAGTTGCTCCAAACAAGTGTATTTTCCACCTGGCAGTCTCCCTCCTCACTCAACTGAAACCACCACAACAAATCAACACCATCGTTGTTTTTAGAAATCATTCTTAGCATAATGTATTAATGAGTGCTAAATCTGATCTAACTAAATTTAGCTAATTCCCAAGGTTAGAATTTGTTTGGAAAGTTGGCAAAATTGTGAAGAATCTCTTTTATCTAGTCTCTTGTTATGGGTGATAGTGAAATTTTGTCACACGGTTGTTTCCTGTAAACATCCTTTTAACATATTTTTGTGAACTAAATATTTTAGAATTTGAATTAAAATTGTTTTTTGATGTGATATAGTAGCAATGAAGACAGAAATAAACAAAATCCTTCTATTAAGTTAAAATTTGAAATTGTAAATGCTCCCTTGATTTAGGAAGTCAGCACTGTCGGTGCTGTTCTGAAGCGTAGTGAGTTGCCCTGGAGTTGGAAACCTTGATGAGCTACATTTACATCCACACAGGCACCAAGACACAGCTTTCTCTCCGCTAATGGCTTAGAAGGGGCTTCAGCAAGAGTCCTGGTAATCAGGTTGGACATTCTGAATTGATGGCTGATCGAGGGAAAGGGCCAAGATATGCAGTGATTTCAGGGACTTTTAACAAGACTTGGCAAATAAACAGGACACACAGTCAATCACACAGTAAATGCCAATACCCCCCACCCAACCTGTTCCGCAGGAGGGCCCCTGGGCAAAAAACAAAACTGATAAAATAAAATAAAATAAAAATGAACTGCAGGCACCAAGAAACCTTAACAGAATTTTCTCTATAGAGAGTGCTTCTTTTGTAGAACTGCCTTATTGTCTGTTTTCTTTGTGTTCACTTATACAAAGAGAAAAGAAAACTAATAGCAAGATCTCAGTATTTCTGAGTTTCTTTGTTTTTTAAAATTTTGTGATTTAAGAAAAAGAAAGCAAAGAGAAATGCTTTGCAAAGGCAACTTTGGAATCTACACAGACATCTCTAAATTGTGTTATTATACCAATCTACCTAATTTCAGTGGTCCTAAAATGTGAACTTACAAATTGCTGTCAACCCTTTCAACTTAAAACAGACGAAAATGTTACAATCTCCAGGTAGAAAAACTTGCTTCATTTTAAAGCCAGATACCAAAGATGCTGAATTTTTGATCAAAAAAAAATCTGAAATAAAAATAGATCTGACCTTTGAAGAGAAAAATTTCTTGTCTTCAAATCTGACTTTCATTCTTTTTCATTAAAATAAAAATAAAAATATAATAAAAAGAACATCCCAGAATAGCCTCTTCTCAAGTTAAAAATACAGAGCCACATCCAATTATTTCTGGAACCAGCCACGAAAGGGAAAAAAAGGATGAAGTTCGAATATCATAAACTGCCATTTCTTATTGGAGTTAGAGTTTTCATAAAAATCTTGCAAGTCTTTTGGCAAATTAAACTAACTGGACTCAGTAATACTCATATCAATTATGATAATAAACATCCTTCTTGCTGCCCCCATGCCAATTTAACCATGTAAAAAATTATCTTACTTCTTTTAAATTTGTAGTAGGGTCCCTTGGAGAAGTAAGTTATGTATATAACATGTATATAAAAGATCCTGGGATTCACTGATTTTTAAACTCTTCTCCCATCTAGGACGACATATCTTTCAATCCTAATTCTTCCTAGTGCTCCCCAATTACACACACACACACACACCCCTCCAAGTATGAACTTGTGCACCTTCGGTCCTATAGTTCTGTTGAAAATCCTCCTCTCCCCTGTGCTTTGGGTGAAATTCATCCATTTTTTCAAAAGTTCAGCATAAGGTAGAGGCTCCCCCATCCTCCCTCCTCGGGAAAGAAGGCTTGGCCCTCATCTTTGCTGCCTCTTCTGGAAGTATCTCCCTGTGAGCAGGGGCTTTGTTTGGATTGCTCAACGTGCATCTTCACCTCCTTCTGGTTTCCCTGCTGGGCTGACTTAGAAGCAAAAAGCCCTCTTCTCAGATACTTTTGTTCCAGGCTCTGGAAGTGGTTGGGATACTGTCTGGGGCATCAAGGGAGGTCCAGATCCATGAACTACCATTTGTTCATCTTAACTATTAAGAGCCATGTTGTTTGGCCTAGTGGCAAGAGTGTGGCCTTGGCAGTTGGGCAAACCTGTGTTACGTGACCTTAGTCTCAAGTCATGTGACTGTACTGAACCTCAGACCCTCATTCAACTCGGGAGAGTGTTGGGGGAATTAAATGAGGAGATATGCAAAATGCCTGGAATGCAGTAATCAATGAAAATCACTGCTTTCTCTTTGTCTCCCCTTATGTTCATAAACACTTTGAGTGAAGGGGACAGTGTGGGTCCACGGCTGTATTTAGATGCCAAGCAGATTGCCTTTGTGTTCAACCACCCAACAGCGACGTTGTGGAACTTACGTCTTAACTATTCTAAAAACTCATCAGTTTAATGTCTTTCTTTAAAAAGTATAGGTTTGAGCCCAGAAACTTTACTTTAGGGACCTAGGTAAAGAAATAATTAGAAATACAGATAAAGATCTATAAGAGACTTTTATGTTATTTTATTTTAATTATAATAGTGAAATATTAGAAGCACCCAGGAGTAGATAGGTTAATTAAATTATTGTGTATCTACTCAATGGATTATTGCACAGTATTAAAATGGTGTATTAAAGCATTTTAGTGACAGGAAATCATTCATGATTCAGTAACAGTCATATAATATCCATTGAATATACACATAATAAAAATACTGAGTAAAATAAACTGAATGCAAAGCTATTTAAATAACAATGTAATATCAGTTATATGAATGTACATACATATATATGTAGAAAAATTAATAGAAGTAAATACAAAAATATGTTAATAGTGGTCAGTTCTTTGTCAGACAGCTCTTGTGTCTTGGTCATGGAATTATGAAGGATTTACATTTTATTCTTCTACATTTATGTGTTTTTCAGAATTTTCACACTGTGCCAAATTCTATTTGTCATTAAAGTCATTTAAAAAACCTTATAAAAATGAAAATATGGATTTCTACAGGCTGGAATCTTTAAATATATGCTGATAAACGTATACATTTAATAAAGTTATTCTTCAGGTAGAGTTTTCTTTGTATTTTCTCCTCCTATAAAATATAAACTGCCAAGGGCTTGGAATGTGTCTTTTCATGTTTTAAATACCACTTCACTTCTTGGTAGAAATTCATTAATTTGTCACTTTTCTTATAACTAATGTTCACTGAGTGCTGCTCTGTGCTGAGGCTGCGTGCTCAGGTCCTGAAAGATCTTCGGCTGGTGAGGAGTATATACCAGGTTCTTTGGACGTGGCTTTGAGAAGTGGGCAGGGTTGGGAAATCAGTGTGTTCTCTAGGCTGTATTTCTCTGATTTTGAACTCTTTAGATTTGAAGGCCTTCTAAACCTTTCACCCAAGAAGATTCTGGTGGTCTCAGTGTGGAGTCGACGTAGAGAACGTCATCGATGTGCACTCCGTGTGCATTAAATGCAGGCTTATATTGGACAAAAGGAAGCAGAGTTTGAGTGACGTTTATCACCCAATGCATGAATGTTCAGTTCTGTACATATTTATCACCTCATGGCTCTTTTAATGCTTGTTTTAGGAGTGGTAGATTTTACTATCTTTTGAATGTTTGTATTTTTAAAATATTTTTTCATTGTTAAATTCGGCTCACCTAAAATTGATACTATCTTATGAACAGAAGCCTCTGGGAGTGCTAATCATGTGTGTGCTTGCTTTATCTTTTTACCTGCATCGCGGTTTAAAGAACCTCGCTGAGTCATAACCCTTGCTTCTGAAGTTATATTCCCTATGATGTTGCTGTTTGGTCCTTTGTGGAAAGCATCTCTTCAGTTGGATCTCATAGAGCTTGGCAGAAACCAAGGGAGGACACTCAGTGTTCAGAGCAGGCCCAGAGGGTTCTCTGTCTCACACGTGGCTCGTCTTCCCCCCAAATCAAAGAGATGTAGCACATTCTCCATCCTGGAGTTTAGGCTGTTGTATGAATTTGTGTTTTATCCTTGTTTGTGATTCTGAGGGATGCTTAAGACAGATACACACACACATACATATTTTGTTTTAGGAAGCATATGACTTATAGATGAACCTCTGATCTGATCATCTGAGGGTGGTTTATAGGTATTTGCATTTTCCAAATGCTTACCAAATGTTGTTCATTGGGCTATACACCAAAAATTGACACATTGTAACTGACTATAATTTAATTTAAAAAAATTAAAAAATAAATTAATTTTAAAAAGTTGTTCCTTTGTAGTCCACACTAGGGCACTAAATGATTTTTAGAGTCTTGATAAATGCTATAACTATGTATCACAGGAGGGTTTCTTTACAAAGTGGAATTGATAAGCTTACCTACTTAGGACGCACAGAAGACTAGTTACTCAGGACTTTATCTCCTTCATTGAGTGTTCAGGTATGGGATTTGAAGAAACGTATGGGCTGTTGGATGAGGATGTGTAGAATGACCGCGGAGACAATGACTGGAGTAAAACAATGCTCCTGAAAAGAACGATAAAGAAGTGAAGACTCAACCTCAGGTGGTTGTTTAATGCGTATTAGCTCCCGCAGCCCCAAGCCCACCGCTGCTCTACACACCTGCTGCTGCCCGGGAGGGCAAGAGCGAAGGGGTTAGTCAAGTTCCTTTCATCCGAGATGAGCCACAGCCACGTTCCAGCTCCTAGTCTCTGCGCGTTGTTCTAACACACTCTACTCAAAGTAATGTTATAGGGCTAAACGTTCTTCAAATTTTTATGGTAAGGAATTTCCAAGAAAAGCAGTGGGATTATATACTTCTCCAGACATTGTCAGTAAGCAAGGATTTATTGAGTGAACATGGCTAATGCTGTGTGGGACACAGTGGAGGACACCTCCCTGCACCAGTTCATATGGAGTGGGCCGTCTGGAGAGGTCATGTCATTGACATTGTACTTATGCTTGCCTAGAGGAGACTCCATGGTGGGTGCAAACTTGCAAAGAAGGATACCTGTCAGTCCGAGCTGACAAAATTAAAAGTGTTTTTCCCCAAAGGAAGAAAAATGAGAATGCTTTGTAGTTGTACTTTTAAATCTCTTGCAGGCACGTTATTTCATTTGATTAGAGCAAGTTGAGAGTTCTTTCATGTTCTCACTGATCTGCACTCTTGGCTTATAATTGGTGTTAATAACTGTGACATTTTTATCTCAAAGAGGAGGTGGGCATATTGCCTAAAATTATTTCCCTCAAGATTTCTGTGTTTTGTGTTTATGCACCTATAGATTTTAAGTATAGAATTGGCTTCTTATGTAAAGCTCATCTGAGTGGGTAAATGAACATCGACACCCATTCTAACAGCCACAAGGTCTACCAAGGGTAAGAGCCTCTACACCTGTGTATGAACACAGCTTACCTGGCAGTGGCTGCTCAGGTGACTGGTGCTCCTTGGAGGGGTCCCAGAGTACAGTGATTTCACACACCTAACTCATCTGATGTGAAATGTTATATACCTTGAAATCTTTCTTCATAATAAAGCCATTCTCTTAGGAGAAACTCTCTCCCCACCTCTCTTCCCTTGCAAAGAACTGTAGGTTGAGTTTGCTCACTCTTATTTTAAACTCATTCTTCATGAAGGCAGAGGATGAACTGCTTTGAGTTGTTGTTATAGGTTAAATCGTGTCCCCTAAAATGATACATTAAAGCCCTCACCCTCAGTGCCTCAGAATGTGACCTTACTTGGAGATAGACTGTTACAGATGTGACTAGTTAAATGAAGATGAGGTGAGACACGAGTATGGGGCCCTTAATCCAATACTACTGCATCCTTATAACAAAAGGGAAATCTGGACACAGATTTAGAGAGGACAGGCCATGTGAAGAGGCAGAGTTCGAGCTATGTGAACAGAAGCCAAGGAATGCTCGGGGCTCGCAGGAGCTGGAAGAAGAAAGGAAGGAGCCCTGCCTGGAGGCTTTCAAGGGAGTATGGCCCTGCCACTAACCTGGTTTCATACTTCTGGCCTCCAGAAATGTGAGAGAAGACATTTCTGTGGTTTAAGCCACCTAGTTTGTGTTTTTTTTTATATATACTTTTTTTTATGGCAGCCCTAAGAACTAATACAGATGCCACATTGAAAGATGAAGCCAAGGGTAAAACACAAAACAAGTTTCAATGGCAATCAACTCTTCACAGATCTTCCATCTTCTTGCCATGAATTATTCAAGTCCTTTGTTTTTGTTCCTGTCCATTCAAAAACCAAGATTTTCATCTCTTGGTTGACTATTACAGATCCTTCTAAAATTGTTTCTGTCTAACAGATGACTGACAGACTCCAGGTCTTTACTTGTGTGCAGTGGAGGGAAAAAAAGAACAAGAATTGAGTTTTTGACTGAATTTTGAGATTAGGCTCACACACCTGCTGAGAAGGTTTGAATATGAAACTGGGCAAGAGAAGTCAAAAAACTTGATTAGACAAAACTAAACTGGGATGACATCAGCCTCTCCCTCCCACATACGATGACTTCCTCTCCGAGAGGTTTTCATGGGAACAGGAGGGAGAGCCACATGATGAACACGTGGACATGTGATGACACTTGGGGTTGATTCTCAGTACTGTGTAATGATGATCCCCAAGACAGTGGTCACACATCTGTCCTCCTCCAAGGAGCCATTCACTCCCATGTATTGTCCTTTCCCTCAGCTGCACGCACGTTCTCCACCCCACAGTCTCACGAAATGTCTCTCCTCAAGTTTCCTCTTACACAACAAGTGAGCATTGTGACAATGTGTGCAGTGACCACTGAATGGGAAACAGTGCAGGCAAAACAGTTGGGGATGTGCTTATCCATCCAGTGATTATAACAGGTTATATTTTCTTTTTAGAACAAGAATTGAGGGTATGCTTTATAACTCCTTTCATTACTGTAAGTCAGTTGAATCTAGATTTCTCTAGATTCAAGATTATTTTTTTTTTGATGGTTGAATCCTCATCAACTTGGTTCATGTAGTTAAAATGATTTGGGGAATTCAACAAAAAAAATTTTGTAAATGTACTTGGAAAGTATGAATGCATGCTTAAAGATCTATGATGGAAATTCAGCACTAATTTGGTGTAACCCTTTTCAGTTTTTGTCATATACAGTGATTCAGTTTGGAATGGACCAGAGAAAAAGTGGTGCTCATTCATCAGATGTCTTTTTTATGACATTAGCTTTTTCCTTTTGGCCCTCATTTATGCTACTTCTCCTCATAAAATATTGGTTATTTTAAAAGGATATTCTCTAGTTAAAATTTAATAGCAAGAAATGAAAGAAAAATGGCTTCAATGCTAGACATTTACAATGACTTTATCACATCCTTGCTCAAATGACAAGTGGAAGTTTTCTCAGCATGATGTGAGAATAATTTATCAGAAGAGATCAAAATGAGTAAAATGTATGTTGGAGAAAACCCTTTCATACTCTCTCAAGAAGAGAGCAAGTTATCTTAAAACAAGGAATTTTTATTTGTCCTTTATAAAGAAATATCCTCCCTTTATTAAATACGTGTTGAGTTAGATTGAAAGGAAGAGTAAGTTTACCATGTTGTATGGGATTTCTGAATGTGCACCATGTTACACTGTGAGAATCGCTCATAGAAGCCAATAGAAAATGAATGTTCTACATGGAATTTAAAAAGTTACTCGGTGGGAAAATGTGGGAAGAAGATGTGGGGAATTTAAAAAAAAAGCAAGATTTACTTTACCCTAGAGCAGTGAATTCATACAACAATACTCCAGTACTTCATTAGCATTGGAATGCATTCTAATAGGTTTTATTCTTTATTTGTGTTTACTTTCTTGTCATTGTTCCAAATGTTAAACTTTTTTTTTTAATTGAAGTGTAGTCAGTTACAATGTGTCGATTTTTGGTGCACAAGAAATGTACATGCATTTGGATACATATATTCTTTTTCATTAAAGGTTATTACAAGATGTTGAATATATTCCCTGTGCTACACAGAAGAAATTTATTTTTTATCTATTTTTATATATAGTGGTTAACATTTGCAAATCTCAAACTCCCAAATTTATCACTTCCCACCCCTTTTCCCCTAGTAATCATTTCTAATAGTTTTTAGTAAGACTGGACATAATTCTCAAAATGTAAAGTTGACAATGCTTAGAATTTTATCAAATATTTTCAAACACAGCCTGACTAATCAGTGGAAAATGGAAGGTCTTAAAATGGCCTTTATTCCCGTAGTTTTCTATGATGATTCATAAAACCCCTTTGTAAGCTATAAGGCGCATGGTCTGGATTCTCAAATAGTGAGTAGGTGCCTGCTCAATGAAGACCTGAGTGAAATGGAATTTGTGGGTCAGTATCATAACTGTACTAGAGAGATTGCTTTTCTCCAAGTACAGATACAACATCACTGACCTACCGCACGCTGGGTAACACGGGACCTCAGAATACCCTGCCTCTTATGACATCCCTCCCACCTTAAAGGCTGTTGCTGTCCAGTGTTCTGGAGATGTCTTATTTTTTCATGCCTGTCATACTAGTCATTATTATAATCAGTATATCCAGTCATTATTTGCTTAGAGTTCTGCAGTCATACCAGCTTCTTTGTTAATCATTCCATCCTTGAATACACTTGCTTTTCCTGATGCACGTCTTTTAGTTCCAGAGGAGAGCCTGTTATGGGCAAACTCTCAGTTTTTATCAAATCCTCGCAAATTTTCAGATTTTCCTCCAAATATTGTTTGTCTGCCACTTTTTTCTACTTTCTCTTCCTGAAATTGTCATTGGCCATATGATCTGCATCCCTCGTCTGTCTTTATTCTCTCTCGTGTTTATGTTTCTTTTTCTCTTTAAGCAATAATCTGGGTACTAATTCCTTTAGATTTATTTTACTGTGTACTAATCTCCCCAATGGTGTTTAATCTAAATATTTATATCAAGGGTTATTTTTTTTTTTTTTTACTCCTGCACATTCTATTTCATTCTTTATCTGATTTATCTTTTTTTCTGACACCAGTCTGTTCCTTTATCTTGTTCTTGATTCACTTTTCTTTTTCTGCAAACATTTCAAAAATATTTATTGAATAATCTATATTCAGTTGTTTCATTATCTGAAGTCTCTCTTGTTTTTTCTGACTTTTATGGTAATCTGTTCCCTATATGTTCAGTGGTTTGGGACTGGGAGCTCAGATTGGAAGGAAGGATTGGGGCTTTATCTGTAGACATCCTGGAGGCTCAGTCCTCCAGGGAAAATTTGCCTTTGCTTCTGCAAGACACTCTTGGAAACTGAGTCACTGTATGTTAATATCTTGGCATGAGGTTTCTTAGACCCGGCAGAGGGTAAATCTAAACACCAAACTTGAGAAGGCTAGTACTATGGTTAGACATATTTTTTACCCAAAGCTTAGGCAGGAACAGGCATGGGTGTTTGCTAAGATTTTTTTTTTTTTGGTCTATCCCTTCAGTGAGTTTACCGTTTTCTGTAGAGGTTTCCTCAATTTGTGTAGGCCTAAAATCTTCTCTCTTCTTTCCTCATTTCTTCCTAGAAGAGAAAATGTCCCATAGCAACTGTGGCCACACTTTTTGCTCTAAGTGTTCAATTCCCTCTTCATTATAGAACCCCAAGGATTTTCCTCGTTTGAGAACTCTGCTATTTATTTAAATGTGTATTTATTATACTTATCCAGAATTTAACTTTTTATACCAGGAAGTATTTCATAATAATCAACCTTTATATTGTCAGAAATGAAAGCTTCTCCAGTGCACATTTGACTTATTAACCATATTAAACTATTTGAGAAAAAAGGAAAATAAGATTCCAAATAAGAAACCATTTTCATGACAGAAATACCCAAAAATCAATTCAAGGAGGAGTTTTTTCTCAGTATTCTAAAAGAAAATCCATTAGATGGTTGTATAATAAAACTGCAATTAAAATAATAATGAAAAAGAAATGTAGGTGGAATTGAGAAGAATAATTGCTTACCCTTTAAATTGAAAAGTAATTTGACAAGGTACCTGGGAAAATAGAATTTTGCTGATCACCAGTTTCTATCAGAGCCTCAGAAGGAGTAAACATAGGAAGTGGTTATAGGTTAACAAAGCAAGAATCATGTGTCATTAATGAGGAAGTATTAAGGTGGCGCAAATCCTCAGGAATTCACTATTTAATTTCTGAGAGCATCACCCACACCACACATGTGTTCAGCCGTGTCCTCTGGGCCTCAGACAGACCAGCAGGGTGCCAAGCGCTCTCCCCACAGTGGCCCGGTGTGGGCAGCCCCTCAAATGCCTGACCACGGAGTCCTCAGCACCACGCCAGTCCTTCTGCAGTGAATAACAATCATTCATATTCACAGTAAGTGTCAGAAACAGCCTTTAAAATTGCCTTTAACCAAAGTCTCAGAATCTGAAAATCTGCAAAAAGACTTAGGGTCCTTTTAATTTTCCTAAGGAGGTTACAAAACCCATTAAGGGTTGCTTTGCAATGAGAAGTATGTATGTTTTATTCAAGTGTTTATTCCTTTTCAAAAGCCTTATTTCTTTTATATTTGCCTGGGAGGTGGCCCGAGGCAAAACGAAATAAAAGCAGCACCGTGGTAAGATCTACAAGGCTATTACACGGCAGCAGGTGTGATTAATGGAGCGTGGTATTGCTTTTACACAGCGACGTGCATTAACGTTTACCTGTGGCACTCGGGGTGTGATGGTCCAGGCTAGAGCCACCTTGAGCTTATTGTTACTGCTGCCAACTCTTGGCAGAAAGGGACTCTGCTTTAGGGCTCTGAGACAATATTGATGGCAGTACCCCGACAGCCCAAAGAGGCCCCTGTCACTGGCTGTGAATCATTTTACCCCTTTTTTATACTTAGAATTATTTCATTATTTGGAATAACTCAACTTCATCTTTCTGATGAAGATTCATCAATTTTTTTAAATGTGTCTAATGCTTTTGAAGAAAAGACAAAGCTACAGTTGAAGAGGCAGAGGCATTGCAAAGCAGCAGCCAGTGCCCTGACCCTGTCTTCAGTGGTCTCGTGAGCATCGGTCACCCAGCCAGAGCAGGGACCCACACCAACAGTGCGTCACACCAGGCCGTCGGGAGGTGCATAGCGTTGCAGAGGACCCAGGAAAATGGAAAACACAAAACCTCTCAACCCAGTGATTACAGATCTAGGTAGACATGCTAGTGAAACTCTCTCATCTGGGCCGAGGAAATCGTGTCAAAGTTTGAAGAACCTTTTTTTGTTGTTGCAATAGTGGACTATTGACATCAGTCTTAAGGTCCATCAGTAGTGGAATGAATGGATTCATTCGTTCATTTGATAGATAACTGGTATGTATGTGCCCTGAACTGTTCTGTATGCTAAATTTACAGCAGTGAAAAAAACTGGAAAAACTCATATGCCGAGTAAGGTCCGTTGCAGTTGTTAGAGTGAGTTATGTTTATACAGAATGATACTATATTTCTATTAAAAAGAATGGACTAGATTTCTCTATAGCAACATGGATAAAACTTAAGAACACGTAACATTGGGTGGAAAAAACAAGTTTTTCCATAGTAAATGGTAAGATATTTATGTAAGTTTTTTTAATTAAAACATAATTGGTTAACAATGTTGTGTTAGTCTCAGGTGTACAGCAAAGTAATTCAGTTACACATATGCATACATATATTTTTTTCAGGTTCTTTTCCACTCTGGGTTATTATGACATATTGAATATAGTTCCCTGTGCTGTACAGTAGGTCCTTGTTGTTTATCTATTTTATTTATAACAGTGTATATCTATTAATCCCCAACTCCTAGTTTATCCCTCCTTCAACCTTTCCCCTTTGGTAACCATAAGTTTGTTTTCTAAGTCTAGGAGTCTGTTTCTGCTTTTTAAAAAGTTCATTTGTATCTTTTTTTTATAGTCTGCATATAAGTGATGTCATATGTGATTTGCCTTTCTTTGTCTGACACACACGACCCTGCACAGGCACATTAGAACTAAAACAAAGCCTTCATGAGTATTTAACCGACTGTTTGTGAGGCACGCTGATTCGTTCTATCTACTCTACTTTATTTTTTAAAAGTAAAGTTACAGTCCGTGAAATTGATTTCACAACCCATTAATAGGTCATTCCCTACCACGTGAAAAACCATTACCCCATGATATTAAGTGGCCACAATGTAGTGTCTATTTCATTCTTAATGGTTCCTGTTTTTCTACGTTCTCTCCCATAACCATCTGTCATCTGCATCAGACAGACTTTCCTTATGATTAATTTTCACTGCGTTTCACCAGTAAGCCCAGGGTCTTCAATTCCAAGTGGGTCTATAACATAAAAGACAGGAAAAGCGCAATCATTGAGGATCCAAGTGTGGGGCTTTGTTCTTTCTTCACTTTCTTTTCCTTTTTGAACTTGTTGCCTTTTAATCAGCACCTACCTCAACCGGGACACATGATCAGCATGAAATATGAATTCCCTTTCAGCCTCAAAATCAGAGATCTCGGGGGACAGGAAATAGTGTTGATACACTTCTTCTAAGGATTAGTTAACCTGACACAGCAAGCAGACTCCACGACGTTCTTCTCCTTATGTTTCCTACAATCTACAAGGGGCCACTTTTGATCCCAGAAGTTCAAAATATGTCACCCACGGACAACCAACACCCCATCCAAGTCTCTTTCCCAGCAAAGGCGTCCTTCTCCAGCCAGTCAGCACCTCCCCAAAATGGGGGAGCTACCTTTGACCACGTCCCTTTGCCTCATCCTGGCATCCAGGCCGCTGCACTCAGGACTTCTGCACATTTTCTCTCTTTTTGTTTCGCAGCCCTGCTCTTCTCATCCACTGTGCTCCGTCCGAAATGCGCCCTCCACAGAAACCCTGCCTCCCAACACCCACGTCTACACAGCAGTTCTCCATCTGGATTCAACCATCTTGGCTTAATCCTCTTACAAGCACTTTTCACAGTGTATTTTTTTAACATTTTTTTCACAGTTTATTAAAAAAAAAATTTTGGTCTATTTTCTAATTTTTTCTCTCTCTCCAACTAAAATACTTGCTCCTAGAGGTCAGGGGCCAAAACTCTTTTTGTTCATCATATACATGAATAGATACAACTCAAGTTTTATAAGTTTCTTTGGCTCTTTAAAAAAATTCCTTGAAATAATATCTTTAAAAACAAAATTCTGTCCTTTCCAAGGATTTAGTTTTTTAAAGAACTAGAAATCTAACTAGAGGAAAGATTAATGACAGACTCAAATATCTGCTCAAGAGCTGATCTGATCATTAACAGCCTAAATGGGGTAATTAGGTATACAGTCGGAATGGAGCACCGAGGCTTAAATTAGCAGTGTATAATTGAGCCCTAATTTAACTGCAGGAGAATTCCACTGAGAGAATTTTATTTACATGAGGAAAATGTCTGAGTGAGATTGCTTTGGGAGAATTTAGACATCTATCTGCCAAATCACTCTGCAGATCAAGTCCAACCTCCTGCCCCATGTGCAGAGGTAACCTCACCCTTTCCGGCCAAGTGGGCTTCCAAGCAGCTCAAAGTCCAAGCTGGGGCTTCAGGAATTTTCTGTCTCTTAGATATCTTGATATTTTCATAAATATGGCAGGCCCCAATGGTAGTATGCCTTGTTGTACTGAGGCTATTTTTTTTTTTTTCGGGGAAAATTCAATGTATATCATCAGGCACTTCATTCAGCATCATACCAGGTCAGGGAAGCATCAGGTAAGAAAGGCGAACATGCGATCACCTTGTATTTGGACAGGCTGCTGTCCTCTGGGGAAGGCAGCGCTAACACTGACACAACTGAGCAGACCGAAAGCGGGTAGCTGTGAAGTCGTGTGTCACAACATAGTTCAGGAAGACCGGGAGCTCCTCTAGATGATGGCGTAGGCACTGGGGTTAGGTGCTTGGAGGGGAAGGATTACAAAGACCAGGGTAAGTATTGAAAGCCTCTCCTTCTGGTTGTGAGCAGGCACATATGTGATTGGGTTGAAAACCAAGCAAAACGAAAGTCTGTCTTTTGACACATTTGCTCTCAACATAAATACTATTGGAGACTTGTCTCCTTCCCCTCTGCCATGCGGCTCATGTGAGTTTGGGCTACACCTGCTGCGTCCGGTCCATACGCTCACCACATACTGACACTTTCTTCAAAGTAAATTTCATCTGCACAAGTAGTGCACTTTTAGGGTATTCAAGTACAGGAGACTATGAAATGGAACATGTAATTCCCCCTTCCCTTCTCCTAATCCACTCATGGCTTTAGAAGCAAATACAGTTAACATTTTGGCAGGATATCTGTTCACATATATACGGAAATCCCCCCCACACACACACACGTGTGCACACATTCATTGTCTTTTGTGTATGACATTATATAATGTTCTGTAATTACTGTATGTTATGTCTTGGAGATCTTTCCATGGAGTATCCTAGATTTAACTTACTTTTAAATGGCTACATAATATGGATACACCCTAATTATTAATGTGTTCACCCTTGATTGGCAATTGGACTCGTTTTCAGTTTTTCATTTCTTAAACAATGCTGCAGTGGGCTACTTGTGCATACATTGATCTGTGCACGTGTATGAATGTCCCCATCGGATAGGCTTTGAAGGGGACAGGCCAGATCAAAATGTATGCAATTCTTACATGTAAAATAGGCTCATAGATTACCCACCAAAGAGCAAAAGGCTTCACCAGTTTACACACTTACCAGTAGGTATTCACTTCCCCACACCCTAGTCAAGACTACATACTATCAAATATTTTAATTTTTTCTAATTTTCTGTATGAAAAATAGCATTTTGTTTTAATCTGCATTGATTTGGTAAAACTGTACATAAATTCTGATCATAAATCAATTAAAAATAATTTCATTTATGAAAAATTGACTTTTTTTTCAATTTCAAGCTGTCTAATCCTGGGATTTGATCTGCTTTGCTGTTTATCCAGGACTTCCATTATTCCCTTTGGTAATGATTGGTAGTCTTCTTTAAATTCATTTTCTATATTACTAGCTGTTTATGCCTAGGTATTTAATATTTTTATTGACCTAGCAAGTTGGATATTTTACTATTATATTTTATTTCAGATTACAGCTATTCTAGTGTGCCTTTCTCTAGCAGAAACTTACATGAACATTCTTATTTAATCCCACAATATTCCCAAGATGGTACTATTGCTCCATTGTACAATAAGGAAACTGAGGCTCTGTTAGGCTCTATTTGTGTTCTTGGTTATACTGACAGGAAGACACGGAACTGAGATGTTTGCGTTATCCTTTTCTGAAGTCCTCCCCCCGCCCCCCCAGCACACCGGGTTTAGAGCTCCACGCCTCCTGGGCCTCTGCTCTCCGCTCTCTTGCTGTCTTTCTCTGGCCTCTTCCCTTACTCCCGCCCCAGGGGATTCCTGGGCATCGGTTCCCATAAGTGATTCCTCGACATCACAGCTTGATTCCCAAAGTTCTGTCTCCAGCTCCACTTCTGTCATCCACCCTAAGGACCCAGCATGTTCAGGGCTGAACTCCTGTCTCCCCCAAAACAGAGACATCCTCGCCCAAGCTCTCTGCTCCGTCAGTGCTGTCCTAACCCCAGGGGCCCTTCAGACTCAGTACTTGGAGCGCTTCTCTCCCCAGCCAGTTTTTGTTGCTCCTTCAGTGTAAATATGTTTCTGTGCAAGTCACTTTTGTTCCTACAGTTGTTCCTCTGCTCTGCCCAGGCCTTCCCGTCTCCCCTCTGGTGTGGCCCGGGCCAGAGAGCACAGTGGATAAGGGCCTGAGCTCTCAGCTTAAACACCAGGATGTCGTCCTGGCCTGGATGCGTCTACTTGTGTGAACATACGCAGTCGCTTAACCTCTGTTCCTCACTTTTCTCGTCTGTAAAAATGGGAATAATAATAGTTCCTGCCTGTAGGTTGTTGTTAAGAACTAAATGGGTCAAAACGTATGGCATTTAGAGCAGTGGTGGCTCACAGTAAGCACAGAATACCTATCGGCTCTGATTAGGATTAGGATTAATAGCCAGATGTCTCTGTGTCTACATCTCCTCTTGTTTTATAAGGACAACCATGCCATTGGATTAGGGCGCACTCTACTCCGGGATGACCGCATCTTAACTAATGACATCTGCAGTGACCCTGTTTCCAAATAAGGTCACATTCTGAGGTCCTGGGGTTTAGAACTCAACTTACGATTCTTGGAGGGAACACAGTTCAACCCGTTAACAACTGGTGAGACATCTTACTGTGAGGGCCTACTCCTTTCTCTCTCGTATGTGAGGCTCTCCACATAATGTTTTAAAACCATAATTTTTATCAGGCCACTGAATTGCTCAAGAAGTATCCATGGCTCCTTCATGCCTACATCTAATTACGGATAGGCACCCACCCATCACATCACAGAATAGACGCAGCTCAGAACCACTGAAATGAGTTAAATTCCAGTCTACATCCAAATCAAGAGAAACTGATGGCTTTAAAGTTTTATCATGGATTATCTATGTGTATATATATGTACATATCCTTATCTTTTATATGCATATATATCTTTTTCTAGTTCCACTTCTATTTTAGTTACTGCTAATTTAACTTTCAAAATAAAAACATAAGATCCATTCAGAGGCTCACCTCATTTCTAGTGCCATATACTTAGAGCTTAGATTTCAATCTTGTGTTCCTCTAATTTTTCAGAAACTGTTATGAAAACTGCTTAGGAGAAAGCACAGTTTCGTTACACAGCACGGATGTCGATTGGAGGTGGCAGGCACAGCTGATAGGAGTCTCACTGTGTTGTGCTGCCATTTGGCATCTTATTAAAAGAACCGTCTGTTCTTTTAATTATTATTAACTCAGTTGAGATTGCAATAGCCAAAAAAAAGAGCCCAAAGATATGTTTCTGACTAATGAAAAATCAGATATGCTTTTAAAATCTTCCTGAAAATAATGTGGTCCTTATTGTAGATCTAACAGCTCAGCTGTGCGGGAAAAAGCCAGAGAGCATAATGAAAGCATAATTAACATCAAAATCTTAAGCGTGCTCGTTTTTCATGTAAGAATACATTATAGCCATTCCTGGGTGGGGGAGACTCTTTATGTGTTATACATACGGAGATTTCATGTTGAAATCTAAAAAGAAGAGTTTTAGCTTGCTTTCTTTTTACCCAGACTTAAGAAGAGACATTTTGTGTACAAGTCATGATAAAGTGTTTCATCCACCCATCTCTTTAACAAATATTTTCAAATAGCATAGCCAGGCACTGCTCTGTGTCATAGAGATGACAAATCAAGCTCCTGCTGTTCTAGTCGGAGGGGAGAAATGTTAAAGCAATCTCAGACGCATGCAGGGTAACTTCACACAGATGTAATAAAATCAAGTGCTCTGAGCATGAGTGACCATGATGTGGTTCGTGTGGGCTGACATTGCTGGAACATTGATTCAGGAACTGAGGTCAGAAGGATGGTGCCAGCCAGGGAAATATTGGGGTTCAGGGCCCTGCAGGTAGAGCGACTAAAAGAATAGAGTGTGGCCGGGGCAGGACGGAGGGAGAGAGCAGATGAAGGACTCTCAGAGAGAGAGATGGCCAAACCTGAACCACCGTGTCCACCATGAATAATTCGGTCTAGCGGGACTCCGTCAAGACACTGAAGGGTCTGCGTGGATGTTGAGTGGAGAATGGGCTGAAAAGGAGCAGGAGTGGAGACTGTTAGAAGGCGGGGATCCTCAGACCTCGGTGGTGCCACCAAGACCGAAGTGGACCATTCAGGCTGTATTGTAGAGATAGGAACTGAAGGATGTTCTGGGGACATCATATGAGGGTAGGAACGACTCATTTGGAAAACTTCAGAATATGTGTCTTGGGTTCAGATGTTGACTAATACGCCAAGGAATGTTCTTACTCACACAGCTTCACGATGATGATGGAGGATGTCCCTGAGTCTTCATCTGCTCCCTCTCTCTGTCTGTCTACGCTTTATCTCTCCACCTAGTTTCAACCCAGCTTCTTTCTACTGCAGAAGGGATTTCTGATGACATTGTCTACATGACCCTGTTCCCCCCACAGCCCCTCCCTGGGGTGTATGCAGCTACTCTTGGGGCCTTGTTTACATCTTTCCACACCGGGTAGTTCTCTGTTGCATGACACTGGCGTGGAGAGGGGTGCAGGGGCAAGTTGGGGAGTGCAGGGGCAAGTTCCCAGGGTCCCTGTCACCACAGAGTCAAGATGTTCTCCTGGCTTTGCTGTGCTCATTGTCCTGAGAATTCCACGTATCTTGGGAGTTCAGGCTGAACCCAGAGACCCTAGGTCTTTGTTGTCCTCTCCTAATCAAAGGCTTCTATTCTTTGTCCTTATTTTAGATTTTAAAATGCTGATCAGTTTGAGGATGGGTTTCAGGGAGAAATGAAGAGCTGGACAGAGATCATTGAAATTAGTACAGAAATTCAGTCAACTCCTTCTGCCTTCCTGTGAATATTTCAGAAGATGTTTAAGACAAACAAGGTTTACGTTTCTCTGAAACAACGTCTTTCTTAATCGATTTATTTTATTTTAGGGTTTTTTTTTTTTTTGGAGTAATTAGATTTATTTATTTATTTCGTGGAGGTACTAGGGATTGAACCCAGGACCCCATGCATTCTAACCACATGCTCTACCACTGAGCTATATACCCTCTCCTCCTGAAACAGCAGGTCTTAAGAGAGTCTTATTTAGCATGCTAAGTGGGTAAAAAGAAGTCAGATATTACAGGAGCAAAGTGAGTGATTAAATTAAATGTGCCCCAAGACTGGAGCCCTGGCAGGGATGAGCAGTCCTGAGTGTAGGCGGCGGCTGCAACCCTGTGCTGTGCGTCTCTGGACACTTGTGAAAAATGGGGCACGGATGCTGTCACTCACATTCCACCACTGCTGATGGCCTGCCAATTCTCATGAAGATGCTCCATGTTAGAGAGGTGACAGGTGTTAATACAGTATGTTTTCTGTCCTTCTTTTCTGTCTATCACTCTGCACTTTAAAGGAACTGGCTATTACAGCATTATGTAAGTATGCAAAATATATGAAAGGAGAAAACTGTTTCAATTACAATATATACTGGTAAGAAATGCTTGGCATATGATGACATATGACAAGTGGTAAAGGTATTTTTAGTTTCTTTTGGAGGAAAGGATAAAGCAAAAATATCTAGAAAAAGCATTCACTTTTGCAGCTATTCTAATATTTAGCATATTTGTAGCCTATTTTAAAATAAGTAACTAAGTATAATTATTTAAAAAGTAAATTTATTACTTAAAGATATTTTATATACTTTAGTAATTAACTGGTGTTCTTTTGAAAAGCTTATGCTAGATCAGTATTTGTTTTATGATTTTTCAGTTATTCATGTCTATTGAATTGTTTTTGTATTATGTAAGAATAATAAGCCATTTTTATCTTATCTGAGCATCTGATCTATAAATGGAATATAGTTCTTACAAGAAATAACAGGGCTGTAAGAACTGTGTTCACAACCTAAATAAATATCTGAGACCTAAAATTAATGAAGTCAAGACTCCTGGCAAATTCTGATGAAAATAAACCAAAGAATGTTTCAAATGAACCTAAGGAAAACAAACAATAAAAGGAGGTGAATTTTTGGCAATTTAGTCTTTTCCCAAAGAGACAAAAATCACGTTATCTTTCCAGTAGAATTGCATCAGATGCAGGAATATTCCATAGGAAATTCCATAGGAAATAGGAAAAGTCTAACAGTGGCAGAAAGTATTTTGAGTTACCTACGATGTAGGTGCTACAACTCACCTGGGCTGCTTTTATTTGATTTATCATCAAATTATAATTGAACAGTGAAAAATTACCTTTAGATATTTACATTTTCAAAGGAAAAATCCTCTTTATTCTTCTTCAAGTAACACTGGTATTTGATCTCTTAATGTTGGCCATTTCTGTACAACTAGAGATGTCCAGGCAAAAATCACAGGTCATAGTGAGCACATTGTGTCCTGCGCTGATATGAAGGAGAAACGGCTGAGTATGACTTTTTCTCCCCAAGGTGAAAATGTTGTCATCATTAATTGAGTAGTAATTAGGAAATATCAGGATTCTCTAAAACATTGAATATAGGCGGAATTGATCTTTATCTTAGAATATGGAGGTAGGTGTTGGTTATTACTGAGAAGATAAGACCATCTTTCCTGGAAGTTCGTGGAGTATTTTATTGCTTTATAATCTAACATTTTTGTGTTTTTATTGAAATACTTCAAATTGAGGCAAAAGTTTATACTTACCTGAGGTAGGAACTTACAACTGGAAGTTAATATTCCTTTAATTTGTCACATTCTAAGAGAAAAGCGATGATCAAAGAAAATCTGCTAAATCAGCTACATACCAATTATACGTCAGCTTTGTTGGTGTTAAATAAATCCATGACCTGAAAAATTAATTCATGAGATTGGGTTTTACAAGGATATGATTTATTGTGTAGCACACTTACTAAAACTCCTAATTTAGGATAGTTGAAAAATTAATATAGCTTGAATCCTTACTGAACACGTACACCTATTATTTGCCTTAGCGCGAGTTTCCTTCACATAAAGAAACACTCTGCAGTGACTTTGTTTATATCACTGGGTTGCTTTTGTTCTATTTTAATTGGGTAACTATTTCCTTCTGTTTCAGGATCTAGATTTCTCATCACATCCACGGGAGCCTTGTATATTAAAGATGTACAGAATGAAGATGGATTGTATAACTACCGCTGTATCACGCGGCACAGATACACTGGGGAGACGAGGCAGAGTAACAGCGCTAGACTTTTTGTATCAGGTAAAAACTCATCAAGAGTGTGCTTCCTATTTCTGTTTTCCTTTGTTAGTTCCCCAGGGAGGACGTAATCAAAATTATAGAATTCATGACTAAAATGAAGCCTTTTTTTTCCCCAAAACATTTCAGCAATGTGAGATTTGTTAAAGCAATAAATACTGATATAATACAATATAATACAATGCAAAAATAGATATTCCAAATGAAGTAATTTTACATTTTGTAAAATTCTGAGTTCCTTTGACCCAATATGATTTCTATTTTATTGACAATGCTTCCTTGTCCTATAATTTGTATCTTCTGTCACTGGCAACAGCAGCCAGCTTCACGATGCTTCAGACCACCCACAGCTCTGAGGGGGCAGAACGGAGGCACACAGAACACACCACCTGCTCTTCTATACTGTGTCTAACAGCAGCAGGGAGATTGTCCACATTTAAAGTTAAGGGAATATTCACACCCTCTCACCCCCTTACAGGATTATTCTCAAGTGAAGGAAACCCCAGAGCAGTTTATTCCACTCTGATAAATACATCAGTTTTGTGCCCTTGTTAATGAGACTTCGACGTTGAGAAAATACTGACCTTGCACACAGTCTCTGCAGTCTACTTGCTTTTGGCCCATCTGTGAACAAATCAGCAATCCATTCATACAGTGATGCATTAGCACTTCATGCAGCAGTTGAAAAGCATGACATGACCATCTCAGTACTAGAAATCAAGTGCAAAATATATGACCTTTGCCCTAAATTGATCCATGTGATGAATATCTATTTCAATTATAGTGATGTTTTGTGAGGAAGAAGTGATGGGAAGTTGTTAAACGTTGGGGCAGTTAAAACATTGCCCTCTGAACAGCCACTTACTGCTCTTCATAGCGCTCTGCCTGGGTTCCTCCTCCCTATTTAAGTCTTTAAAACAGGCAACACCCACCTGTCTTTTAAGGTGTGGCACAACGTAAGTCAGAAGTAAGTGATTTACCCTCTGAGCCTGAAAGCGCTTTTTCTTTACCTGTTCTTTTTCAAGTCAAGTGTTACTTTATCCCTTGTGTTACAGTTACGTCTTGTTGGCTCTGTTAAGGGCAAGAGTACTCAGCAGTGAAAATATGCTCAGTTAAGAAAAAACTGTAGAGAAGATGAATTAGAAAGTGGATGGCATCTGCCATCTACTCTGCAGCAGCTTTAATGACAGCACAATGGTCTACTTGTTCAGAATAGCCAAGGAGAGGTCTTGCTTGCCTTGAAGGGGAGCTTCATGACAATATTGAGACAAGAAAGGAGAAGGCTTCAGGGGGTGTGATGGAGCTGGATATAAGATTAATTTGGACTTCACGAAAGAAGCAAATAATCATTTCTCCATCCCAAAAAAAAAGTGAGCCAAGTGATGATAATCCGGGAGCTCATCCTTCTCTAAAGAGAAACCTGAAAAGAAAGAGAAAACCTTTAAAAAAAAAAAGTGAGAAACCCAGAAAGATAACCTTGTGTATCTCTACTCTAAATTAGTACTGGTTTTCAAATTTAACTCTCAGAGTTGGAAAGGAATATTTGCTTTTCTTAAACCTAGGGTTATTATTTATTTATTTACTTAAAAAATTTTAAGAATGATGTTCTCACTGATGTTTCAGAAAACACAGGCAGCAGGACTCATGACCACTGGGTCACCATGGAAGTGGTGGGAGTCCAATAGCCTCGTGAGCATTTGTGAGGAGAAGTGAGGGGCATCAGAGCATAACCTAATGAGGGAGTATCACACACTTAGACACAGCAGAAGAGGAGAGACAGAGTAAGACCGAACATCTGGGGTTGAAGGTGCACTTGATAGTTGCGAGGAGAAGGAAGCGGTCAATCACACGTAATCAAAAGGCTCCAAAAGAGATTCCATTGCATGTGACACATAACTCTGATGGCTTCTGTCACAGAAGTCTTAATGAAGTAATTGAGGGAGGAGATAGTTCGTGCTGGAGGAATGAGACCGTAGAGCTGGAGGGCTAAGTAGGACTCTTACAGGGCTCACCCACTGAGACCTGCGAGAGGCCGTAATTTGAAAGGAACCTGGATGAGACCCACTTGCTGATCTTGGAGACCCTCCTGCAGAGGCAGCAGGCACATGGGACTCCCCCTGGGGTACAGATGCTGGTGGCAGCAGACCTCATTCTACCACACGGACACTAGTGCTGGCAAGTGCCATTTTAGAGTTCTCCCTTTTGCGTCTTACTGCTGGAAGCTTACCCCGCCCCCAAGGCTAGCAGCCAGCTGCATGAAGACCCAAACCCACCCACCAGGGGGGCAGCAGGCTCTGTACGAGGTAGGGCTTGCCAGCCAGCCAGGTTGCGGTCTGACCCTGCCTCCCAGTGCGCCCACAGCAGTCAGCCCCAGCACAGCAGAGGGCCCACGCAGCCCACACAGGGGAGGCCTCTTAGAGTATACAGCTCTGGTGACCAGAGGAGCATGCTGCTGGGACCCACAGGACGTCTCCTACATAAGGCCACTTTCCCAAGATCAGGAAATGTAACTGACCTACCTAACACATAGGAACAGAAACAGAGAATTAGGCAAAATGAAGCACCTGATGAATATATTGCAAACAAAAGTACAAGATAAAGTCCCAGAAAAAGAACTAAGTGAAGTGGGGGTAACAATCTACTAATAAGGAGCTAAAGATAATGATCATAAAGATGCTCAGCAAACTCAAGAGCAGAATGGATGAGCCCCTAGGGAAGTCTAACAAAGAGCTAGAAAATGTGAAGAAGAGCCGAACAGGGCTAAAGAACACAGCACCCGAAATGACAACACACTGAAGGAATCAGCAGTAGATTAGATGATACAGGGGAACAGATCAGCGAACTGGGAGACAGTGGAAATCACTCAAGCTAAGCTGAAAAAAGAAAAAAGAATTTAAAAATGAAGAGAGCTTAAGAGACCTCTGGGACAGCATCAAGCATACTAACTTTGTCATGATAGGGCTTCCAGGAGAAGAGAGAAAGAGGAAGACCATTTATTTGAAGGAATAATAGCTGAAAACGTCCCAATCTAGAGAAAGTAAACACATATCCAGGTCCAGGAAGCACAGAGAGTCCCAAACAAGATGAATCACAGAGCCACACCAAGACAGACTGCAATTAAAAGGGCAAAAATTAAAGATAAAGCAAGAATCTTCAACATAGCTAGGGAAAGGGAACAGTTAAGTACAAAGAAACTCCCATAAGAATGTCAGCTGACTTTACAGCAGAAACTTTGCAGGCCAGAAAGGAGTGGAATGATACATTTAAAGTGATGAAAGGAAAGAAACAAAGAATACTCTACGAAGGTGAGATAGAGAGGTTTACAGACAAGCAAAAGCTAAAAGATTTAAGGCACCACTAAACATATTTTACAAGGAATGAAAAAGGGATTTCTCTAAGCAAAAGAGAATAGACCACACCTGCAAATATGAAAATTATGAAAGAAGAAAACTCGTTTGTAAAGGCAAACGTACGGTAAAGGCAGTAGATCAACTACTTATCAAGCCAGTAAACAGGTTAAAAGATGAAAGCAACAAGGTCACTTATACCCACAATACGTGGCTGGGGATACAGAAAACAGAAAGATGTAAAAGATAAAGTCAAATATATTAAACAGGAGGAGGTAAAACTGCAAGGTTGTTAGAATGTGTTCCAACTTAAGAGATCGTCAACTTAAAATAATCATATGCATACACACACACACACACACACACACACACCATGATAACCACAAACTGAAATCTGTAATAGGTAAACAGATAAAGAGAAAGCAAACCAAACATAACACTAAAGATAGTCATCAAATCACAAGGGAAGCAAGCATGAAAAGAAGAAAGGAACAAAAAAGAACAAAACAACCAGAAAACAGTGAACGAAATGGCAATAAATATATACCTATCAATAATTACTTTAAATGTAGATTGACCACCTCTAATCAAAAGACATTGAGTGGCCCAATGGATAAGAAAAGACTCAGGTATATGCTGCCTGCAAGACTCACTTCAGACCTACAGGCACACACAGACTGAAAGGGAGGATATAAGCAAAACTGATAAACCTTTTGCCAGACTTATCAAAAAAAAAAAAAAGGGAGAGGGCCCAAATCAATAAAATCAGAAATGAAAAAGAAGTTACATGATAAGGGATTAATATCCAAAATATACAAAAGCTAATACAATTCAACATCAAGAAAACAACTCAATTAAAAATGGGTGGAGGAACTGAATAGACAGTTTTCCAAAGAAGGTAATACAGATGGCCAACAGGCACATAAAAAGATGCTCAACACACTCGTCATCAGGAAAATGCAAATGAAAACCACAAAGAGATATCACTACACACCTACCTGTCAGAGTGGCTATTATCAAAAAGACAAATGTTGGCAAGAATGTGGAAAATAGGAACTGTCATGCACTGAACAGCCACTGTAGAAAAGAGTATGGAGATTTTTCAAAGAATTTAAAATAGAACTGCCATATGATCCAGCATCTCCATGTCTGAGTATTTATCAGAAGAAAACAGAAACATTAATTTGAAAAGATATATGCGCCCCTATATTCATTGCAACATTATTTCCACTAGCCAAGATATGAAAGCAACCTAAGTGTCCATCAATAGATGAATGGATAAAGAAGATGTGATATAAATATACAATGAAATATTATTCAGCCATAAAAAGTGAAATCTTGCCATTTGTGACAACATGGATGGACATAGAGGGCATTATGCTAAATGAAAAAGTCAGACAAAGACAAATATTGTATGATTTCACTTATATGTGAAATCTAAAACAAGTGAATAACAAAACAACCAGATTCATCAGTACAGAAAATAAATGGGTGGCTGTCAGAGGGGAGGGAGGTCAGGGGATGAAAAGAAAAAAAAAAAGGTAACTATGTGAGATAGTGGATGCTAATTAGCTTGACTGTGGTGATCATTTCAAAATTTATATTTATATGAAGCCATCACATTGTACACCTTAAGTGCATATAATTTTTGCCAGTTATACCTCAATAAAGCTGAAAAACATTTAAAAAGGAGGCATAACTAAATGTTAACTGTAGAACAATTCTGATTTAATTAGATGAGTTGTAAAAATAAAAATATGACTTTTTATAAGGAAAAAAATGAGTATGGAGTAGATAATAGATGATACCAAAAGGTTATTACTATTCTTGTGTGATACTGACATTGTGGTTATGTAAGACAAATCTAATTTCCATCAGAGAAACATACTAATGATTCATGAGAAAATAACGTAGATTCTATGACTTGACAAGCGTGTTAGCACCAAAAGCACAGACTGCAGAGACGCAGGCGACAGTTAAACATGCTGTGATTCCTGCTGCATCTGGCCGATAAATATATGGGATGCATTATATTATTTCCTCTACTTCTGTGTGAGTTTGCAAATTTTTATGATAAAAGCTAATTTTTAAAAGTGTAGATTAAAAGTTTGAAGACAAAACATGGAAATTAAATCCAGTGTTATGTGGTTGTACTAATTCTATGTCTGACCACATATCCCCATGAGAGCATGTCTCAAGCATTGCTTACATTGTCTATTTAAAAAATAAACAAGATTATACTGTATAGCACAGGGAAATAGATGCAGGATCTTGTGGTAGCTCACAGCGAAAAAACATGTGACAATGAATACATGTATGTTCATGTATAACTGAAAAATTGTGCTCTACACTGGAATTTGACACAACATTGTAAAATGACTATAATTCAATAAAAAAAACCAGAAAACAAAAAAAGAACCAAAGGCTATTGGCATGAAGAGACAATTATAAACAAGAAATAAAAATGTACAATAAATGTGATCATCAAATAAAAGCAAATTAAACAACAAAAAATAAAAATCCTTATATAAATAAATAAATAAAATGTAAAAGAAATGCCCCATTCTTTTCTTGTAAAATAGTTTTATTGAGATGCAGTTTACCAAACATACACTTCACTCATTTTACACAAACTATTCAATGATTTTAGTAAATGTATAGAGTTTGCAACTATCGCTGTAATCCAATTTTAGAACATTTTTATCAGCCAGAAAGATTGCTGCTGCCCATTCGCAACAGTCAGTTCAATCCCAGCTCTAGGCAACTATTAACCTACCATCTGTCTCTATAGATTTGCATTTTCTTCATGTTTCATATAAATCAAATCCTACAATACGGGGCTCTGCATCTAGCTTCTTTCTCCAAACATCATCTTTTGAGGTCCATCCATGTTGTACTATGTGTCAGTGGTTCACTCTTTTGCATGCTGAGTAGTATGTGTGTGTATTCACATTTTGCTTATCCATTCACTAAATAGTGGCTTTTTGGACTATTTCCACTTTTTGGCTGTTATGAATAATCCCACTATGAACATTTGTGAACAAGTCTTTGAGTGGACATAGGTTTTCATTTAGGTCTAGGGTAGGTACCTACGAGTGGAGCTTTGGGCCCTTAAGGTAAACTGAAGCTTAACATTTTAAGAAACTGCCAAATTCTTGTCCAAAGTGGCTGCACCATTTTATATTCCCATCAGCAGTGTGTGAAGGTTCCAGTTTCTTCTCCGCATCCTCACGAGCCCTTGTTATTGTTTGTGTTTTTTATTGTTATCATAGCCATCCTAGCAGGTGTGAGGTAGCTGTCATAGTGTTTTTCATTGCATTACCCTAGTGGCTAATGATACTGAGCATCTTTCCATGTGCTTATTCGTCGTTTGTATACCTCCTTTGGTGATACATCTGCTTCAACTTTCTGCAAATTCTGAGGGGAAGAAATTTACATGAATAGGTCTTTTTTTTTTCTGTTCATAGGTATCTAAAACCTGAAAGATCTGCATCAGTAGTTGGTCTGATACATGGAATTTGAATTATATAGACAGCCCTATGATTCTGCATGACTACTTTAACTCATGCATCATATCTAAGAATTTTTTTTTTTTTTTCCCTTCTGCAGACCCAGCGAACTCAGCCCCATCCATACTGGATGGGTTTGACCATCGCAAAGCCATGGCAGGGCAGCGTGTGGAGTTGCCCTGCAAAGCGCTTGGGCACCCTGAGCCAGATTACCGCTGGCTGAAGGACAACATGCCCCTGGAACTTTCTGGAAGGTTCCAGAAGACCGTGACGGGGCTGCTTATTGAGCACACTCGTCCCTCAGACTCGGGCAGCTATGTGTGTGAAGTGTCCAACAGATACGGAACTGCTAAGGTGATAGGCCACCTGTACGTGAAACGTAAGTTGGGTGGTAACTTGCAGCGGTGATGCTGGTTGCCCCTGGTGGAGCTCTTGCTTCAGAACGACCTCTGGGCTTTCTCTGCAGCCCCCACGAACCCTCACAACAGTCCTGTTGAGGCTCATCTCAGCCCCATTTTGCAGATGAAGAAATTGAGGCTCAAATTGCTCAAGGTTACACGGCTGGAGACTCGGAGCTTAGGGTGACTTCAGGTCTGTCTAATCCCAAACATCCAAGATTTCCATTAAGACGCAGGATACATTTCGAAGATGACAGTACTGAGCTGTTGAATTCAGGACAGTCAGCCTGTCTAAAAATTGATGTAGGAAGAGGGGCAGGACTGTGCTGTCCACATAAGCGATGGCAGTCAGGTCCAAGGAGTTGTCCTTGCCTGTTTCCAGACGCTACTTTAAATTCCTAAGTGGGACCATTATTAGCTATATTGGACTTGGACTCAATATTATTGATCATTTAGCCAAGTATGCTGGATATGTGTCATCTCCAGTTGACTTGGAGTGACTGACTTGAGGAGGGTGTTGAGAAGACTGCCGAAGGTGGACTGGAAGGAAGGACTCTGGCTAAACAGGCTTAATTTTACTTACTTAGAAACCAAATCAAAGTGATCACATGGCCAGAAATGAGTCGCAGAACTTAGGTCAAAATACATGCCTCTTAGTTGCCAGTATGATGTCATATATATTTATGTGCATATGTGTAAAAATCTGATGAACTAACCTAAGCAAACTGAATACCAGAGTCTAGCATTGAAAAGGGAGGCATTTCCTTACCCTGGCTTTTTTCCAGCCTTCTGCCTCTTGTGGAACTGACTCGTCAGTGTCACCGGGGGTGTAGACTGCTTAAGCACAGCACCAGCCAAGTGAATACATTCAGAGCAAGTATCCCAGTGCCTGCCTGGGACGTGCTGCCCATGCTCAGTCCTGCAAGTGTCGTTCAGACAAGCTCAGGCTGGGTGGGATGAGAAGGAGCCAGAGGATAACATCTGCACGGTTGTATTTCTGTGGTTTGCAGGCGAAGCAGCGCAGCACTGGGCGGCTAGGAAGAAGTGTTCCAACAGGCAGGATCAGAACCACCTTTCATGGCTCCCCAGTTTCTGTTGAATGAAGTTGATAACTTAGGATAGTATGGAAAGCATCTCATGTAAACCTGTAGGGTCATATTTCCCAGAGTTTTACTTCAAAAAAAACCCATTCCCGCAAAATCTAACTTCTTCCTTTTCCCCATATAAACCCATTCCTTCTCTAATCGCAGGCCATGCTGCTCTCTCCATATGGAAGATGGTTTTCAAGTACTTGAATGTCTAAAATGTCCCATCTAAGTTAAATGCAACGCCTCCTTCCCCAAACGTTCCCCACTGTCCTCCTATTTACTGCTCAACCCTCAGAGCATCCTGTGGCTTTCTCTCTGAAAGCATTTATCACTGTCTACATTTTAAGAGTTATCAGTGGAAAGGTTTTCTTTCTGGCGGTGCTTGTTTTCATCTTTGTACTCTTCTGCCACATCCAGCGAAGTTCTAGATGATTCTCTCATGTCCCCCCTCCCCCTTCTGATTGCTCCTTTGTTTGGTCTCTTCTCTAGGAGGAAAGCATGCTCTTGGGTTCCAAATTCAGAACCGCCTTCTCTTCTATCTCTTCTCTTTTCTTCTGGTGCTCTCTTTTATTTTAGGGCTTCGAATTCCTCCCCTCTGAAAACAGCCTTGAATTTGCTGGCTTAGCCTGAGCTTCCGTGTTGAGTGTCAAATGACTATGTCTCCCAATTTTATATCTGATGTTTAGCTGGCACTTCTGAAGAACAATGTCCCAAACTGTTCTCCACCATCAGTCTCCACCTTGCAAATGGCTCTTGGTGTTCTAGACCTCTCCCACCCCCGAATCCTCCAGATGCAGGCTTTAAGTCCTGGATCCCCTTTCAGACTTTCCTTTCTGCAACCACATCCTGCCACGACCTAGAGGCTGTGCCTCACAGCGCTCCTCAGCTGTGCTCTCCACCTCTGCCCGGTCCGAGGTCAGGTTTTAACTGCGCCACAACTGGACGTCGGCATTGCCCCTTTGCTGACCAGTTTCCCCACTCTCACCTGTCCAACGCAATATGATCAGTCGATTCTCCTAAAAGTGTGTTTGCCTATAGTGCTAACTTGCTAAAAATTCTGGAGAGCTTTCTTTAGTTCCCTCTGATTTGATTCCAAAATCTCAAAGCCCTTTGCAGGATTGTCCCAGACTGCCTTTGTCATTTTTCTCCCGCTGGTCTCCTTCAGAGACCCTGTGTTGCATCCAGACTGATGCAGAGCTCTTCCTAAGACATGGCTCTGCTTCGTGCTCTAATTCATGCGGTCCCTGCTCTGCACGCCGTGCGCTCTGCACTCCCACTGGCCTCGGCTCTGTCCGTCCTTGATGTCTGAGGACTTTCTTTTGATCCTCTTGCACAGATTGTACACCTCTCATGGACCCTTTTGGTTACTATCCTTCGCTTTCATATTTGTCTTACCCACTTACAAGACTGAGCTCCTTAAAGACTTCACAGTGTGGTGACATGAGAAGTCAGTAACCATTGGGGTAAACAGCTGTTTTTTGCCATCTGCATGTTGAGTGGATTTGGTTAAATTAATTAATCTCTCTGAATAACCATTTCTTCATCTGTAAAATGGAGATAATACAAAACTCACAGGACTGTGGGAAGACTGACTTAAATAATGTACAGGGGATACTTGGTAACTTTATGACACATGCTAGCTGCATACAAGAGTTATTCATCTTTGTCTCACCTGTGAGTTTAACCCCGTCCTTGGCATACAGTAGATGTTCAATAAATGCTTACTGCATTGAATTGGGTTTGTTGAATGAAAACATAAGAAGTCAAGGATGAGAGTTAACAACACTGTCCAAAGCAGTTAGCTTCATTTTAAAGAAAAATATCCTGTTTCATGGTTGCAAATTATAATATCAGCCTGCTTTCTTACAGCTGTGTCATGGACCCTGGTTAAGCCACATAGGGGATGTGAGTGAGTATATATGTGTGAGAGAACAGCCCAGAGCAAACCCATCAGTGTCACATTGGGGGACCAGGCAAATAGGATTGAAATATTCAAATATTTCTGTCCTTGCCGATAACCAGCACATTGCATTTCTCATTGTCAGTGGATTAACACTCACATTGATTTGATGAGAAAGAGATTTGACCAACAGCAGTCTATTCGCTACACAGAGAAAGAAAGAAGGCCAGTAAAAAAAAAAAAAAAAGACAAATAGGAGTGAGAGCGTTCCCAAGCAAAACGGTGCCCCATGAAATACTACTGAAATACGAAATTATGCGGTGTGCTTGCCACGATGCGTTTGTCTTGTCAGAAGTCCACCCTGTGGTCGAAACAGTCTCTACATACGTGATGTTTTTTACCTTTTTCTCTTCTTTTACCAAAAACTCCAGAGCCGCTGAAAGCTACCATCAGCCCCAGGAAGGTTAAAAGCAGCGTGGGCAGCCAGGTCTCCTTGTCCTGCAGCGTGACAGGAAGTGAGGACCAGGAACTCTCCTGGTACCGAAACGGTGAAATCCTCAACCCTGGAAAAAATGTGAGGATCACAGGGATCAACCACGAAAACCTTATAATGGATCACATGGTCAGAAGTGACGGGGGCGCGTACCAGTGCTTTGTGCGCAAGGATAAGCTGTCCGCTCAAGACTATGTGCAGGTGGTCCTTGAAGGTCAGTGGGCCTTGTTACAGGGTTCAGCTGAAAAAGAACCCAAACCCAGAGCACCCAAAAGGAAGAGTGAAGGGTGAAGCATTGCTCATAACTCAGTTTTAAGGTTTCCATCCATCTGACCAGCTAATGACTCTACCCTAGTTTTTCAAACTAAATCGGGCAGATTAAAGAATAAATTCTGGTGAAGTGAAATTTGTCCAGGGTAGAAGTAACATAAGGAATGTGGTTTAACATAAAAGTTCAGTAACATAAATGTTGCCTACTCACGTGTTTGAAGTTACCTGTCAAGATATAGGCCTAAGAAACTCGAGACTCACGGTTGGGTTGACAGTTCATTATTCTCTAGACCAGGGTCTGTCAGTGATGCTTGGCTTGGGGGCTGCTTCATGCACCGCAGGATGTTTAGCAGTGTCTCTGGCCTCTGCTCACCAGATGCTGGCAGTACCCACCCTCCAGTCGTGACAACCAAAAATGTCCTAGACATTGCCAGATGTCCCTCATTGAGAAACACAGCTTTAGAGGCAAAATGCAGAGCAGCACTTCAGTGCAGTGCTCGGTGGAGTGAAAAATGGCATTTGGGTTGTAGGGTTGTCCCTGTTTGTGTCCGAATTGTCACAGATGTAGGTGATTGGAAGTTTTGAGGAATTCCCTGGGGGTGTCATCATGGGTTTAGGTACGTTACGTGTTTTCTTCTCTTAACTTACATCTTCAGGCTTATCATCAGCCAGGGAAAGAAGCTATCAAGGTAACATTCATTTGAGAGATACATGTTTATCATCAGATAATTGAACTAGCATTTATCTGTATATTTGCATGTGCTGTTGGAAATTGTGTCTTTATATATAATTTAAAATTCATCTGTTATCAGCTGATTAAAATAATTACATGACTTTCATATAACCTAAAGGGGGAAAAAGAGAAATTCATTTTTGTATGAAAATAAGTTAAAGTATGTCTTGATGCTAAGAGGAGATTTCTCTTCTTACTTTTTTAACCTTAGCCAATTTTTAAGAAGAAGCAAGCTTAGAATAGCATCCTTATTTTGATTCAAGCATTTCTTTGCAGACAATGAGTGTTTTAAAGCAGAGGTGAAATTAGCTGAAGGCATGGCACTCAGATTAGAAGCCTGACACTGTGGCGCACATATAGTAATTAAGTGCAGAAAGTAATCAGTTTGCACAGAGCCAGTGGGCCAATGCCCTGTAGTCCTCACGTAGTCACTATTTTTAGATTCTTTGTAGAAAAGGGAGAGATTACCTGTCTAGGCCTGGTTACCTTGGCAACCATCTCGTGTGACGAGGGAGACCTAAAAAGCATATTGATAATCCATAATGATGTCGAAAGAGTTCAGGTTATCAGAGAGTGACAGCGAGAAAGATTTCTGACACACAGATCTCACTGGGAAAATTATGTCTGTTTTCATCTCCAAAACAGCCTGTCACTTGAATAGAAAGAGGGGGCAGAGGAGCACGGATTTATTTGTTGTATGTCAGTTTCCATTCAGGACAAGAAGCTTCATTTTATTTTTTCTTTTCTGAGAGATGACGGTGCTAATGTAGCCAGAGACAGCAGAAATGGAATTACAAATACACATCTAGTAACTGCCTTAAAATGATGTCTAACTAGTATCCTCCGACGTGACCTCCTATAGTAGCTATGGATTTACACAGATGATAAACTCTTACAATACCGGGAACTAAGAGTGGCCATTGACGTAATGTAGAATCTGGGAATGTTCCCTATGAGGACAAGGAAGCTGGATGGAAGTCTAAAGAAACTGGGATCTAGTAATTGTAGGTTCAAGATCAAGCCAGAACATCTGGAAAATGAAATAATAAAAGAGAATAAGGACCTATTTCTGGAGATGATAGAGTAGCATGTGTCAGACTAACCTACAAGAAGATGAAAATTATGAGCTTCGGGAAATGCAAACTTGTATGCAGACACTGGGGAGACACCAGCAAACAGGCAGAAAGAATTTGATCCTTGAAAGAAGGGGGAAAATTAGGTGATTTCTACACTGATACCACATTTCCCCTAAGGAGAGTTTCCAGTCCCGGTGGGATGAGGGCGTGGGGAATCTAAAACAGAAAAAGAAAAGCAGAAAACTGCAGTTTTGGTGGGACTGAGGTGTAGAAGGACAGAGGGCTGGGCTGTCAGATTACCTGCAAACTGAGGGAGGTGAGTGGAGATTTCAGGAAGAAGGAAATAACAGTAGGGAATCCTAAAATCTGAAAATAAACTTCCTTGAAAAACTTGGTTGACACATGAACTGCAGAAATGTGAAGGAGAACCCAAGTCTACAATAAGAATAGCCAAGCATGAAAAACAAATAGGTTACTGTGACCAGAGACCAAGAAGAATAGGAACAGGCCCTGGGAAGGACCCAGCCAGCAAGGCTTTCAGAGCTGCTGCTTGAAGTCTGCTCAACAGCGTAGAGGGGAACCTGGGCGTAAAGCGTGAGCAGACGGGAAGGCCAGCGGGGCAGTGGGGTCTAAAAGGAGCCAGCAGACGTGAAAATGCATTGGCTTCGGTGGAAGACTGGAGAAGGAAGGAAAAAGCATCCATGAAACTGAAGACATTAAAATCACGTCTCCAACTTGAAGCACGGAGAGAAGGAAGATGGCACAGAAGGTGAACAGAGCTTTATTCATATGGGACATTTGTCAGATGTCCTGACATGCAGATAATTAGAGGCTCAGCAAAATAGAAGACAGAATGGGGGAGAAAAAATATTTAAAGATACAATGGCCACAATTTCCCCAAATTTGGTGTATAAAATAAAGTTGCAGATCTCAGAACCCCCGCAAACCCCAAAAAGAATAAATACGCAGAAAACCACATGCAGGCGCAACAGAGCTAAAAACCAGGGATAAATGGAACATCTTATCATTCTGGGGGAGGAAAACACTACTTAAAGGAGGCCATCAGTACAGTTGATGGACGGCTTCTCATCAGGTATTTCGGAGGTTACACAAGTGTATGTGTTTAACAAAACCCAGTATTTGCACATTGAAGAGCTATACATTTCACTGTAGGTAAACTTTATCTTTAAAAAAAAGAGTAACTGATGAAAGCTTTCCTAAACATATTAAAAGAAGACTTAGAGATTTTAGTGTTTAGTGTAAAAATCACTGAAAAGGAATTTACAGCTAAACACATCATGGAAAAAAATGTTGAATTGTAGGGTCAAATAAAATAACTTCAACACTCCGAAGCACCAGCAATTGGAAAGGTGTTTGCAGTCCAAGGGGCCTGATAGGCGCTACTTCTGAATGCCTCTGGGGAGGAAAAACAAAACAAACATGCTTGAAAGCCTTCTCCAGCCTCCCAAAGCAGAGGTGGAATTAAGAAGTTAAGGTTCAGGGATTTGCAAATTAAAAGGTGGTAGAGAGCTGCAGGGAAGCCTCCTGGCTCAGTGCTGCCGAAACAGGCCTCAGGTCTGGGGACGATGGGTGCCGCTCCCCTCAGGAGTGTTTGGAAGCGTCAACACTTAGCTTTCCATGATGAGGCCTGCGAGGCATCTTCAGTTTTGTTTTTTGCATTTCATTTGCTTACCTGTACTTTCAAATTTTTCAACAGTGAATGTACGTAACTTTTATAATTAAAAGCTTAAAAAAACTCTCTTAATCTTCGTCTTTCATCACTGATAAACCGTTAAAGTTAGCTCCAAAGTTTTTAATATCTCCTCCAGCAAGGTTTATTACCTGACTCAGAAATCCTGCTGCATGTGGTCACAGTTATGTCAAAATGACCCACTTAACGCCTAGGAAAACATGTCACAGTGTTGATTTATATGCCTGAGGCTGCTTGGCCATTAGTTTTGATACATTTTTCTCTAATGTGTATGTATCTCTTTTAATGGAGATGTATATATATATATATACACACACACACACACACATATACATATATATGTATATATATATAAGAGAAACATGCATTTGTAATTACTATCAGACAGTATGAGGAAATTTTATATATATATATATATATATGAATGATAGAAAAATAATGGAATATAAAAATTTGATCTTTGTCGAAAATGTTGGAAATTCCTATGGAAACTCCCCTAAGACTGAGCTCCGCGTTTGCCTGGGACAGTCTTGGGTTGTGCGTGTTCTCCTAGTGTTATTGTTCCTGGTATCCATTTTATTCTCAAAAGTATTTCAGGATGGATGATAAATTATATGGCCATGCTTCAGGAGATACTTTTGGAGATATTTAATACATGCTGGAAGTCAAACCTTATTTAGCATCTACCCATCCTCAGAGCCTTCATGGAAATTCACATACGTTTATGACTTGCCATTAAAACTATAAAAGGTGATTTCTTATGAGAAAATGATAAAGATGAGATACTCAGTCTCTTAGCTCTTTCTTTTATTCCTCTAAACAGTTCCCTGGGAGGCCATGCCTAGTTAACTTGCGGGAACTAGAAAGCTAAAGTAACCAGTGGGGCTGTGTGGATTTCTTCCACATTTATAACTTTGGCTGGGAACATACCAGTTTTGAGTTATAAACCTGGTGGCAGATGACATTGTTTTAACATGAACATCTGAGTTGCATTATCTTGCTTCTTGTTATGACAATCAGGAAATACACAAGAGAGTCATTAAAGGTTGCAAATGGGGTGTTCACTTATTTTGAAAAGGAAATTTTGTTCTGATTGGGACTTAGCTTCATCTGTAAAACCAGACCTTTGAGTCGCGTTTGAGAATCCCTGCATCCACCGCCTAACCATTAACTAAACGTACCTGGAAGTCGTTTAATTATTTGTATCGCCACTTCCTTCCATGATTTGTCTTCCTGCAGATGGAACTCCCAAAATTATTTCTGCCTTTAGTGAAAAAGTGGTGAGTCCGGCAGAACCGGTGTCCCTCATGTGCAACGTGAAGGGGACGCCGCTGCCCACGATCACATGGACCCTGGATGACGACCCGATTCTCAAGGGCGGCGGCCACCGCATCAGCCAGATGATCACGTCTGAGGGGAATGTGGTCAGCTACCTGAACATCTCCAGCTCTCAGGTCCGGGACGGGGGCGTCTACCGCTGCACTGCCAACAACTCGGCGGGAGTCGTCCTGTACCAGGCTCGAATAAACGTAAGAGGTGCTTGTCAAATCAGCTCCTCAAAAAACACACATAACTCATTGTAGTGGAGAAGGTTTCTGCATGCACTGAGCCGAGTCTTGGAATGCCGGAGCAAAGTGACTGTCCTCCCCATTTCCGACCCTCTCCTTCCCACTCAGAGTGGCAGTGGCGGGGTCACTGTTGGAGATGGCATCTCGGTTTCTGCAGTCAGCTCGGCCTCTTGTTTTCTCTTAGACTTGTCCTCCAGAGCTTTCTTTCCCTGGTTTATGCTCTGCATGCTTTCCTCCTCTTCCTCCGTCCTACTGCATTCATGGCAAACCTTCATGTACGTAGAATTTAACTTACATTCATAGTGCAACGTGGCATAACCTCCATCCTCATAATCGATTTTCTAGAGAGAGCTAAACAATTGAGTTGCTGCCAGCGTTTTCACCAAAGGAGCACGGTCGTTCAGTACAGCTAGTTACTTTTTATTGACTAAATTGCCTTTTATCCTGTAATTCAAAATGTTTTAATAGAAGTAGTTGATCATTAAAGCATTTAACACTCCTTCAATTCATTTGAATGTAATGAAATTAGAAGGGAAAAAAAAAACCCTTCTTAGTAGAAAATGCCAAATGCAGAAAAAATGCATTTAATCTCAAAAGACGTCCTTACATGAAAATAATTGACATTTTTAATTCAGGGGAAAGTGTGCCCACTTCCACACGTAAGCTGTACCCTTAAATCATTTTCAAGAGTTTCTCTGTGTCTCTCCAGGGCCTGCAAGCATTCGACCAATGAAAAATATCACAGCAATAGCAGGACGGGACACGTACATTCACTGTCGGGTGATTGGCTATCCATATTACTCCATCAAATGGTACAAGAACTCTAATCTGCTGCCTTTTAACCACCGCCAAGTGGCATTTGAGAACAACGGGACTCTGAAGCTCTCGGATGTGCAGAAGGAAGTGGACGAGGGCGAGTACACGTGCAACGTGCTGGTTCAGCCTCAGCTCTCCACCAGCCAGAGTGTCCACGTGACAGTCAAAGGTAAGGCTTTTCTCCCCAGTGTCCCCACGCAGCTCGCCATCACTTAGCTCTCCCGTTTCACCAGACCAGCGATGAGGAGTGGAGTAACCTGAGGGCCTGCATGTTGAGAGCCGTGTTAAAGTACATCGTTAGATGCTCTGTTCTCTCTGCTCATGCATCTTCACAAGACTTGTGGTTGATGCAGGCTTCTTTTCGTGTGAATTTTTGGCTTGGTTTCCCAGAGGCTGTGTGTTGTTCAGCATACCATAGGAAGAAGAAACATGTCATTGGCTTGGTTATCTAGCTGTCTGGCAGATCATTTTAAAGCGCAATAGCTTTGTTTTCCTAAGAACTCCTAAAAGTGAATTCTTAGAATCCACCTGGAGGAGATTTTAAGATGGATAAAGACTTCAGACAAAGTAGATGAGCAGGTCAAAGCAACACCATAGGAGTTACTTGACTAAAGGTCCTCAGAGAAAAGTTTCCTGGCTTTTAGATTATACTTCATGTCATGGCATCATGCCGCAGACAGTCGTGGACTCGAACCATCAGGATGAGTTTTGGAGCTCATGCACCTCAACTCCAACCTCCTCGTCAGTAAAGCCCAATAGTGACAAGACCCACCCGGGGACACACAGCCTGTAGTGGTAGACCCTTGGGGGGACCCATTTCTTCCACTCCCCAATTCAGCTTCCTCAACTGAACGTAAAATGGAAATTTTCAATTATGTAAATAATTGCACGAAGCGGGTCATAGAAGTAGCTCTAATGTGTGATGAAACAGTATCAAAAATACATAGAAGCAGCCTCCTACCGGGCTAAGCTGTCTGCCGGAGCTGCCCAGTTACCTGTTTCAGTGCCAGTGATTGTCTCTGAGTATCCTGGTTACAAAGTTGCACGGGTTTCCCATGGTCTTCCCCAACCATCTTTTCTCACAAACCCTGTTAGCTCACCTGTTTAGGAACACCTGTAACTACACCCCTCCAACACACACAGTATGTGATATATCATGTAGTATGTGTTATATAACTTGTGTTATGTATTATATTATTAGATATACCTGCACATAAATAGTTTTGAATCTTTTTATAATAACCACATATCTTGAGAATTTTCTCAAATCATTAAAAGTTCTTGGTAAGCCAGATTGGTTATAGCTGCGTAAAACTTCATTTTGTGATTGTATTCATTTCTTTAACCATGATGGATGGAACATCTACTCTGTGCCCTAAACTACTGTAGGCATTAAGGAAAACAATGATGGAAAGATAGACGAAGTCCTTTCTCTCATGGAGCCCTCCTTCCAGTCAGGACAGATGAACAGTAAACAACTAAAACGAGTAAATACCCATAAAATACCTGCTAGTATTCAGTACTATGTAAAGAATGACCACATGGCAGCACCTTAATGATTGGCTACAGCTGAGAACTAGAAGCCATAGCAGTGAAGCTATGGTACTCCGCTATCTTAAAGTCGACTGATCCATCATGCCCTTTGAATGAATGTTTTACCCACACATAGTTTTGTAACATGATCAACAAGTTGATCATTTGGAAATTATTGATTCACTGAATTGTACAAGTCTTCGAAATGTTGACACAATTCATTATACAATATCAAAATATCACCATGATCTCATCCAAAAAAACCTTTAACTGTTGGGAAGCTGTCAAGCTCATGGTGGCAGATACATGTTTTCCAAAGATCTATTCTTTTTCTTTTTTTGCTTGGAAGTTTGAATATCATTATCTGCAACAGACACGATCTGCTGTGATCAGTTTTAAGAGTGATGTGCTCATTTATTTCTTTTCCACAAAAACATCTGCCAATTACACGAGCCTGACTAACTATAATTTATAAGTATCCATTCTTTGAAGAAAAATTAGAATTCCATGGAAAAAAAGTAGCTAGTTGAGCTTGTAACACAAGCCAGTGCATAAATACGTTGCTTCAGGTCACCCCTCTATCCAGTAAGCAGCACGGTGCTTTGTGCATTCTTTGCATTTTATTACACAGATCATAGAACATTAGAAATGACTTTAACTTAAGGGTTAAGGTTTATTGAAATAGTCAATTTTTTACTGATTCATCAAGTGTTCTTACATGAAACTGGTTTAAAAAAAAACAAGATTGGGAGTATGTGATGGTAACAGTAGAATGCCTGTTGGTACACTTGGGGTCACTGCCGAGATCTGTGCTAAGACCTCAGCAGTCTTACTCACTTTTGCACATCTATGCAGATGTCAACACGAGAAAGGCAAATTGTGTCGGTATCACAATGAGAATCATCGTCTTCTTGTAAACCCCCTAAAAGAGTCTCTGTGATGCCCTGGGGTCTGCAATCTGCATTTTGAAAATGTCTGTTTAAGTGCTAACTATTTAATTTCTCATGTTTAACCGTGATAAATGATGTATCAAATGAACTGCTTTATGCATTAGCTTTATCTAGTTTTAATATTATTTCTTTCAGCAAAAAGTTGCCAGAAATATGGCCACTGAATAAATGAATATAAGTAGTTCAATGCCAGTTTTCTAAGAGACATAAATTCAAACAACAGCCACTCGAATCTTTTATTCTTAAAGTTTCCAGACCAGCATCCATCAGTGTATTAGTCTCAAGTCTTTTGACTGTAAGTGAAAGACACCACCTCAAACTGGCATGTGCTGCAAAGGAGAATTTATTGGCTCTTGTAACCAGTGTATCTATGATTTTAGGAAACAATTTAATCAAATGTTTTATTTTCAGGAGTTTCC
This sequence comes from Camelus ferus, assembly GCF_009834535.1. Taxonomy (NCBI): domain Eukaryota; kingdom Metazoa; phylum Chordata; class Mammalia; order Artiodactyla; family Camelidae; genus Camelus; species Camelus ferus. The sequence continues at coordinate 4,941,652 of NC_045696.1, forward strand.
TTTATTTTAGCATATGTTACATAATATAGACACTTTCAGCTTCTTTGCAAGGACTGCCAAACAAAAGGAGGGTACAGGAAAAATGGGGCATGAGAGGACAGCCCTGTCCCAGGCGCAGGGGAGTCCCAGGGACGTGTCCCACCAGGTGAGGGTCCTCGGCTTCTCACAGGACAGAATTCAAGAGCGAGCCGTAGTTGGGTGAAGGGAGACTTACTCAGAGAGATGCACACTCCACAGAGCAAGTGTAGGTCTTCTCAGAAGCCCAGAGAGTTCACAAGCTGAGGGGGTGGTTAGAGCAAAAGCGAACACACACTTCGCAAAGGCAAGAGAAAAGGCCACGAGGTGCAGCGCTGTTAGTTCTTATGGGCTCAGTAGCTTCATGTGCTAACAAGCGGGAGGATTGTTCCAGCTACCTCGGGATGGGGCTGGGATTCCCAGGAACTGGGCCACTGCCCACTTTCTGACCTTCTGTGGTCAGCCTTGAAGCTGCCGAGGCGCCCGTGGGGCTGCCATTTAGCAGCTGTTGCATTTCAATGAGCGCGTATTGAAGCACCAGTTCTACTGGGAGTCGGATCTGCCGTCATCGTGATACTAACTGCTGCGTCACTCTTTTAATGGCTGCCCCTGCCCCTTCCCTCCTGTCTTGTGTGGACAATGTTATTTTGTGCAGTATTTCATTGTAGGTGACTGGTGAGAAGTGGCTGATGGTGAGCCAGGGCAGTTGTTGGGATTTAGGATTTGCAGTATTTAACAGGGGGGTCAGGGAAGGGTTCTCTGAGGAGGTGAGATTTGAGCAATGACATGGAGGTGTGCAAGATACCAAGTAGATACCTGGGGGAAACACATTCTTATCAAAGAGAACAGACAGAACAAAAACAGGAGTGTGCCTGGCAAACTTGAGGAACAGCCGAGAGGGTCGTGTGGCCTGAGCAGAGTGGACAAGGGGGAAATTAATAGGAGAGGAGGTCAGAATTAGCAAGGCTGTTTCATGGAGGGCCTGGTACACCAGGGGTTGGGTTAAGAGGACTTGAGTCTGTCTTCTGAATAAGATGAGGACATTTATCAGATGATTTTAAACAGAGATGTCATATGGCCTGACTTAGGTTTTAGAAGAATGCTTCTGACTCCTGTGCTGAGACTGGGCCAAAGGGACAAGCAGAGGAGCCTGTCAGAGAGCTGATCCAGGTGAGAGGGAGGGCGCCTGGAGCAGGGAGTAGCAGTAGAGGTCGCCGGTGCAAGACAAACTCTGGGTCTATTTTTAAGATCTAATCAGCAGCATTTCCTAATGGATTGGATGTGGTTGTCAGAGGAATAAAGATGGAAAGACAACTGCAAAATTCTGGTTTGAGCAAGAGAAGAACAGCGCTGTCATCCACGATTTGGCAAAAGATGCAATGGAGGAGTTTGAGGGAAGAAATTAGGACTCTGGTTTTTGATGTGTTGAGGTTAAAACACACATTAGACAAACAGGTGGGCCCATAAAGTAGGAAATTATCTGTATATGTGAGGGTGGAGTTTAGGAATCCAAGCTGTGGATTTGGAGACATCTGTGAATAGACGATGTGTAAAGCCGGCGACTAGGTGTGACCATCAGGGGACTCTGCGTGCCTCACTGCAGGGTTTAACTTCATACAGACAGACTTACCAATCCCTTAGTCAGATTCACGGTAAAACCTATTCACTAAAAATCTGAAGGTAAAGTCTGACAAACATTCAAATAAGGACTGTTTGAAATTTAAATTTGTCTCTTTTTAAATTTCCTAGATTAGAATGAATCAATTTATTATTAAACATTATCCTATTGATTTCAAAGTGCAGGAACCCAAATCAAACTAATTTAACAGCAGTTACAACAGTGTGTTGGGGGAGGTAGGGATGGAGACTGACATATTGAGCCAGACTTTGAGAGGGGCGGACATGGAGCGTGTAGGAGTCAAGGAGGCTGATCTAGGCTCTCAGTTGCCATTTGAACCTTCCTTCGTCTCTTTTTGGCACTTCCCTCTTAACATTGGCTTACTTCCCTCAGAGCAGTTTCTCCAGGTGGCAGGAAGACTGGCCCTAGACATCTCTGGACTCACATGCCCACGAGCTACAGTAAAGAAAAGAGCCCTTCCCCAGCCATTCTGCTTAGGAAGAGCCTAGGGAGGGACTTGGGTCAGCTCACTCAGCCACAGCCCACTGCTGCTCCAGTCACAGTGGCCAGGACAGCGGGTGCCTGGATCGGCTGCCTGCCTCCACCTGCACCCCCAAACCAGGGAGAAGACGCGGTTATCAGAAGAAGGGGGGGGAATTGAAGACAACAGACATTTCAGGTTGTCTTAAGACAGTGAATTAAAGTATGAACAGGACTGACAGTGACTCTAGTTTGTGAATTCACTATATTTATTAAAATATGCCCCATAAAGAAGGCCCCCGAGCAGCCCAGCACCTCAGAAAGTAAGTCCCACCCAATGATGAAGAATTCTCTCCAACAGGAAACCAACCTCAGAGGTAAAAAGAACTGTGTTAGACAATGGAAGCCAAGTACGACCATGGATAGGGAAGGCTGGGGAGGGGCCTGCTGCATGGGGCTTCCCAGGTGAAGAATAGTAAGTTCTGGATTCCTGTATGTCAGCCTAGGGCATGCTTTTTTGCTAATCAGATTCACATGCACTGCACTCTAGCAAAATTACTCAGAGTAATTTGATTTAAGATACTACTTGCATTTCTTGCTTAAGATGACTTCTAACTTTCAATATATAGTAACAATTATACACCATTAATAATATTAGCCTTTCCTCAGATGTCACAAGAAAGGTTGTAACCAAATTAACTTCTGAACACTTCAATTTGAATTTTAAAATGTTTTGAAATAAAACATGTAAATTAAATCATACTCTAGTGGTTAGGAGTACAGTCCATCAAAGCTTTTAAAAAATTAATAACCTTTGCTGTTTTCAATTATGATAAGTATTATGATAAAGGGAGAGATAAGAAATCAACTGAATTACAGGAAAAGACAGATTTTTTGACTCTCTGTGGATCAGGATCAGAAGACAGTCTTTCTTATTTTATGCATATAAATACAACTCCGTTACCTTTGCTGGTAGAATACACAGTGAATATTTTATTCAGATAATTATAGAGGAGCAAATATGATACCTCAAAAGTTCATTGGAAAAGGTCCCACTTTTTCCCATGAATAATGCTGCAAACTGTGAAACCAGCCATTTTTATCTTGTTTCCTGGAAGTTCTTCTTTTAACCTGAATAGAGTGGTGTGTGTGTGTGTGTGTGTGTGTGTGTGTGTGTGTGTGTGGAGGGGAGCGGTGTTTGGCTGACATTTGGAAACAATACTATTTTTCTGTCATGTCTTTTTTGCTTTTTTGTCCCCTTCATTTATTTTGTAGCATATGACTTGGGAAATTTGGAAAAAAAAAAAAAACCCTCAAAGATTGATGTAAATGACACGTTAATCATTGATAATGGTGGAAACTTCAGCAGTTCAAAAATATATTAATCAGAAGACAATTGTGCTGCCTTCAAACTTGTAGGGAGAAATAAAAGTCAGAATCCCTTCTTTCACTTCATTTCAGTTTAACAGGCAGTGTTATATTTAACACATTTCACAGCTTTCCCTGCCTCATTTTAGGCACCACATTGAACTTGAACAGTAGCCTAATTGAGTGTTCTAATTGCTAGGGACCAACACTGCCAAGAAAGTTAATTGGCTACTAGATAAAAATGTCACCTTATATTTATATTTATATAAAACTTCGTCGTTTACAAAACACTTTCATATGTGTCACCTTAATTAATACTCACAGTGACTCTGTCATGTAGATAAAGCATCATCAGAGAAACAGAGTAAGAGTGAGCAGGAGACTTGCTCAGGGTTGTCTAGTGATGTATTCAAGACTCAAACACACATCCTTGCATTCAGTACTACCCCGTGGTGTGTTTTTGAAAAGTAAGCTACATGGCAGTGGGAAGCCAGGATTGAAGTGAGAAGAAATTAAGTCCAAAAGCCTAGGAAGAACACTATTTAAAAAGTCAAGTTTCTTGACCTGAGACTATTTTAGAAATAAGGGCATGAAATATTGAGCACCTATTTTAGGAGAGAGAGAGAGCATTAGTTAAATTGAAGAGATTAAGAGGAGGGAATGGATTTGGTGAGTGAGGGTGGTTAAGAACCAAAGATGACTCCAGAAGTTGTAATCTGGTTGATGGAAAGGCCAAGAGAGGGAACCTAAAATATGAGAGGCTTGGGAGAGTCTTAAGAAGGGTAGAGTTTGGTTATCAAGTGTCTGTGGACCACCATTCTGGATTCAGACCAGGGGAACTTTGAAGTATGGATTTGGGGAGTGGGCTAAAATTAGCAGAGAGAGATGGGTGCAGTTGTAGTCTAAGAAGCACCTAACTTTCAGAGTTGTATTTTGTGAGTTTTTAAAATTAACGTTTGCCAATAATGAGAGGAGATGATGATGTTAGAAATGCAGCAAAAGCAATCACAGAACTCACTCTTCCATGTCTCATTTCAGTGCTCATATTTGTAGCACTTTTCCAGTTCTAATCTGAGACAGATTTTTATCGTGTCCTGCTTCAAACTGGTTGAAGAATTAGGCGTCGTCGACAGCGTTTCCGACCCTTACGGCGGTGACCCTTTGTGTTCCGCAGCCTAGCGGAGACCCTCTGCTGCACGATTTGGCACGAAGTTCCTGCTTCGGACCATAGGCTGCATTTCACCTGACTGGCATCGCAGCAGTCTGGCAGGCCGCGCTGGTGCCGTTGGAGGAGTGGACGCTGTGTTAAAAATGCTGCTGAGAATGTCTCCATCTCTAAGTGAGCAGCCAGGAGTGAGGTCTTCTAATGACATCATTCTTCAAGGGCCCCTGACAGCTAATGGCATTTGGCCCAGGCAGAGCTACAGCTCTGTGCGCGGAAACCACCTTGGCCGTGTCACCCGCTCCCGCTTTCCGACATCTTCTCATGTGCTGTTCCAACCAGAGCACCGTCCGCTCCCAGCCGGTACTAAACCCAGCTCCGCCGGGGGAGGGGAGTCCGAATTCACCGCTTTCGCTTTCTCACACTCTCCTCTCTCCAGCTACTGGAGTTGTTTGCGATACTGTTTATAGAAAACATAACATTTCCAGGTTATTTTTCTCTTTTAGGTGCGTTGTTAAAGATGAGCAATGTTTAATTTAGGGTCCTATTTGCTAGGGTCTTCTGTGACCAAAATTTTAGTCATTGGCATAACTTTTATGTCGATTTTCAACAACTACTTAGGGAATGTATAGCTTGTATTATGAATAACAGAAGATAATAGATCTGCTGAGGGAATATAAAGGGAATACAAGAAATGTGTAACATTTTTGTGGTCATTTATGATTTCAAATTTACGTTCTCTTTGCTAGTTTAACACCCTAATGTGACAGAAGAAGGCTGATCAAGTAGGGAGTTTTCACTATCCCTCCTTTCCAAACTACCAGAGAAGCACTCACATTCAGATGTGCTTAAATGGCCGCGTTTACTCGCCTGACCTGAGGATTCATTCTCTCAGACCTCCACGGAAGAGTTCTTTACTTTGGTTAAGATGTCAAAATTGAGCTGGAGACTCAGCCTGAGTGCTTACTTCAGACAGATTTGTGTTGGAGGTAGATTGCTTTGTAATTTTTCTTCCATTCTGGAAAATGAGACTGGTACCTTTCTTTAAGGAAACACTGTATTACATTTTTTAAGAAATAATATCTCAAATTGCTTTCCTCCAAGTAGAGGAAAAGAAAGAGATGAGGTATTGGGTTTGTTCTGAAGTCAAAGAATGCAAATTTTTACTCGGTTAAAATTAAAATTGTAGGAGAAACAGTGTTTCGCAGTATTTATTATGCTTGTTAAACATGGAGACTTAAAAGAGGAGAGAATTAAGTAGAGGAAAAAGGAAGGAAAAAACGGCAAGAAGATTCCTCACACTTTCAGTGCCTCACTCATAATCAGTCTCTGTGCAGATATGCACACACGCAGGAAGAACTTTGGTAGCTAAGTGAGAGTTCTCTGATGATATTTTAAATCAGGAAAAAATAACTCTCAATTACCCAAAATCATTCAATATGGATTGGTACGAACAAAAGTAATTTGTAAAAATATATAAATTCAACAGAATTGTATAGTTTATGCACATGCACAATATGACATAAATAATATCCATGTGTATTATACTTATTTATAAATAGGAAGATATTACATTCACACATGAAGTATTTGCGTGTGTTAAAATCATGTATAATATTTATGTGTATTATATTCATATGTAGATAGACATAGATAAGTATATCTAATATATGCCTACCAATGTGCAAATAGATGACACAAGGATAGAACTTCAGCAACACACCTGAAGTTGGAGTTCATCTAGACCAGCTTCCTGTGTGATCCACAGCTTGCCCCTCAGCTGTGCTCAGATTTTGGCCGTGGCTATCAGACATGTCTTCCTCCTGTTGGATGCACGTTGTCTTCTGTAGTCTCCCCTTTCTTTCTGGTCCCCTTGTTCCCTCCAGGGCAGCTCCAAGGAATTCTCCCCCTTCTCCACAGAAGCCACCAGTTGGGGACAGCAGTGAGCCACTGCCTTCCTGCCTCGCTGTCTTTTTTTTAAAGAAACTCTTAAATATATATTTTTATTGAACTATAGTTTGCAGATACTAACTAATACATATAAAATAGATACACAACAAGTTCATACTTTATTCCCTCACATTCTTTAACATCCTCGTTCCTTCAACTGCGTCGTACAACAAACTCAGAAACTAGTTTCCTCTATAAGGATACATTGATGCATCTGTCTACTCTCAAAGAAACACAGCCCTCTAGGAATTTTTGAATGTCTTAAAGAGGGAAATGAGAGCATCACCTCCGTCCTGACACCAAGATTCGTTTGTTGTAACCCAAGTCCCCACTGTTGAGACATTCTTCTGGGCTCACTAACAAATATAATGGATGCAGTGTCTTAATTTGTTACTTCTTCCATCACGACTGAGGCTGGGCATCTCTTCATATTCTTTTTAGCTATTTGGTGTCCCATCTGTGCATTTCCTTTGCCCGTTTTATATCTGTCTTCCTGCTACTTCTCCCAGCTTGGCTATAGTTCTTTAATGTAAATAAGAAACTCTTGTTACTTAGAAATGGTTGTCGATATATTTTCCAGCTCTGTCTTTTGACTCTTTATCTTTGATGGTCTTCATTGGGATCATGTTTAAGAAGTCTCTGAGCTCATGGAAGATACGTTCCTACATTTTTTCGTGTTTTTGCTCTATGTTTATATTCCACCACCTACGTGTAGGTCTTCGGTGCACATTGAGGACTGTAGACACAGTAGAAGTGAGTGCCCAGTGTCTTCTTTGTCTATTGAGTCAGTTCCCTTAATATCATCTAGTGAGTGACCCATACTTCCCACTCTTCTCCGTGTATCAAGAGATCATGGTGGTGTGGTCAGAGATCATTTTAGTCTGTAAATTGAATTGAAGCTTTCTTTATGAATGTTTCATCTATTTAGTGAATATCTGTTTTTTCTTATATTTGTTGGGTATAAATTTGTATGTGTCAGATTAAATTTAATAATTATATTATATCTCATCTCTAGCTTTGCTGATTTTTTAGTCCTCTGATAAATTGATTAATAATCAATTTATCAGAGTGGGTGTTAATATTACCAAAGACAATTGATTTATCTATTTTCTGCTATGACCTCTGGTATTTTTTGCCTTGTATTATCTATTATATGGTTTAAAAATTACTCTCCTTTGTGCCTGGTAGATCTTTTCCCATTTTTTTTTTCAACTCCTGCTTTTCTGTAGCCTTTTATTTTATGATGTTGCTTGAACTCAGTTTTTAATCCAATGTGTGTGTGTGACTTTTGATACATGTTTAACATGTATGTTTATTTGAATTAATTTTATATCAGAAATTATTTTAGTCAAATTATTTTATATTTTTAATTTACTCTCTATTTCCTGTTCTCTCTTTGCACTAGATAGGATTCTTCACATACTGATAATTAGATTTATAATAAAATCTGTTGATACTTGATGACCATAAATATGCTGCAATCATATCTCCAGGCACATAGATTTCCTTGTACTAACTACTCAAGTCAGTGAAAGAATTTGTTAATTTCGTCAAGCAGGAGCTAGTTACTTATAATGTGTATTAATCTAGGCTTCACAATAGAATACCTTGGTTTTGCAGACCTGAATTTTCCAATTTGTCTACAAGTGATACAAATACTTGGAAAATTTCACTCTGTACCTTCCATTCAAAGAATCAAAACATATTAGTGCTTAAAGCCATCTTGTCTGAGTCTCATCAAGAGGAAATTGAGATTCAGAGAATTGAAGAGACTTGTGCAGGAACACAGAGTTGGCTGAAGGAGTAGAGAGGGGGGGTGTCTATAGAATTCATTTTGCATAGATCTATGCTGCTGTGAATATTATGTGGGTAGAATATAGAGGAACAAGTCTTTAATTGGCCTATTTTCAGGCATTTAATAGTATTCCTTTTTCATTATATCACTAATTCAGTGCCCTGAAATTTCCAAATTTCATTGACTTACAGTTTTGTTGAATTATCAATTATATGATTAATAACCAGTGTTCTAAAAAAGGATGACCTTTTTGTAAGTCAAGGTCATGAAAAATACTCCTCAAGTAAATACCTAGCTATTACTAACAATTATCATAAAGAAGCTAATGGGGAAAACAAGATAAGTCTTAAAATGAATGACAGTGATTTTATGGATCTTGGCTGTCCCTGTCATTTAACCTAGCTGCCATCACCCCTAGTTGGAGTCCTCTGGCTTTGCCTGCATTGATAGTCCATATAAATAAAATAAGTGTAACCCATCTGGATGAGTCTTTTCTCCACCTGGGTTAGGACAACATGAGCTATGGTTCATTTTCTTGATGGCATCATGATTCAAATGGCTTTTCTTTAAATATTAGAGATGCAAGCTCGTTTGGGTTAATTAGAAAACTACTGTTTTATTAACAAGTCTCTGAGTAAATATGTTATTGCCCCCAACCAGGGGAAAAGTAACCTGTGCTCCTAAGTCCAAGGTAACTCTGATTGTTAAAGATGGAAATTCTCATGAATTCTGAAGTTGTTCATCATTTTTAAATGTTAAAGAAACTATTTATTTCAACATAATATGGTTATAGCTATAAAACACCTTCCATGAAAATCCTTGAAGGAATGTCTCATTGACTAAAAATAAAAATCACCTGAAGAAACCACCCAATTCCTTCCCCCATTTCTCACTGCAGACATCTGGTTAACAAGAGCACAGGTAATTCATTTTTCTCGAAAGTGCTTTGAAAGGAGATGCTGTCATGTTTCTTGTAGCTTGTTTTAGTGTTTTGCTTCCTCAAATTTCAAGCAGTTTGTCTTTTCTCTCCTTTATGTCTAAAGTACATCTTTCCAGCTGATGAAAGAACAGTTCTTGTTTCTCTTATTATATGTCTCCATTATGCCTTATGGATTTTTTTCTTTCTAAAATGTTTTAATTGTATTTTTGCTCATTGATTTATTGGTAATTTAATATCTATCTATCTATATATTTATTTATTTATTTACTTACTTACTTACTTACTTATTTATTTTTCTTACCTTTCTACTTAAGTTGTCATAGTTATGGCTCTCCGGTTCTTCTCACCATCTGGTATTCCAGGATAAGCATCCTACTTAAGAACTACCTTGCTAGTCATGGAAGAGTTAGCTACTCTTATCTCTGATTTATTCCCGTTACACTTTTCTATTTTTTATTTCTTTTTTTATTAAAGTAGAGATGATTTACAATGTTGTGTTACTTTCAGGTGTACAGCAAAGTGATTCAGTTACATACATATATATATATACACACACATATTCTTTTGAGATTCTTTTCCATTATAGGTTATTAAAAGATGTTGAATAGTTTCCTGTGCTATACAGTTGTTTATCTATTTTATGGATAGTAATGTGTGTCTGTTAATCCAAAACTCCTAATTTATGCCCCCTCCAATCTTTCCCCTTCAGTAACCATAAGTTTGTTTTCTGTCTGTTTCTGTTTTGTAAATAAGTTCATTTGTATCAGTTTTTAGATTGCACATATAAGTGATATATGGTATTTGTCTTTCTCTGTCTGACTTACTTCACTTAGTATGATCATCTCTAGGACGATCCACATTGCTGCAAATGGCATTATTTCCTTCTTTTTATGGCTAAGTAGTATTCCATTGTATAAATATACCACATTTTCTTTATCCACTCATCTGTCGATGGACACTTAGGTTGATTCCATATCTTGGCTGTTGTAAATTGTGCTTCTATGAACATTGAAGTGCATGTATTTTTCCGAAATAGAGTTTTTGTCTTTTCTGGATATTTGCCCAAGAATGGGATTGCCGTATCAGATAGTAAGTCTATTTTCAGTTTTTTAAGGAACCTCCATACTATTTTCCATAGTGGCTGCACTAAATTCCATTTCCACCAACAGTGTAGGAGGGTTCCCTTTTCTCCATACCCTCTCTAGCATTTATTATTTGTAGACTTTTTGATGATGGCCATTCTGACCTGTGTGAGGTGATACCTCATCACAGTTTTGACTTGCATATTTTTGATAATTAGCAGTGTTGAGCATATTTTCATGTGTCTTGTTGGCCATCTCTGTATCATTTTGGAGAAATATCTACTTAGGTCTTCTGCCCGTTTTTTGATTGGGTTGTTTTATTTTTTTTATATTGAGCTGTATGAGCTGTTTGTATATTTTAGAAATTAATCCCTTGTTGGTCGTATTATTTGCAAATATTTTCTCCCATTCCATAGGTTGTCTTTCTGTTTTTGTTTATGGTTTCCTTTGCTGTGCAAAAGCTTTTAAGTTTAATTAGGTCCCATTTGTTTATTTTTGCTTTTATTTCCATTACTCTAGGAGATGAATCTAAAAAAACCGTTGCTGCGATTTATGTCAAAGAGTGTTTTGCCTTTGTTTTCCTCTGGTTTTATAGTATCTGGTCGTACATTTAGGTTTTTACCCGATTTTGAGTTTATTTTTGTATGTGGTGTTAGAGAATGCTCTACTTTCATTTGCTTGCAGGCGGCTGTCCAGTTCTCCCAGCGCCACTTACTGAAGAGACTGTCTTGTCTCCATTGCATCTTCTTGCCTGCTTTGTTGTAGGTTAATTGCCTGTAAGTGCCTGGGCTTATTTACACTGTTCTTACGTCAGCTGTGCTGCTCTGTTGGCTTGTGTTCAGCTCATGAACCCTCCCTGGGCTTTTGGCGTCATCTACTGGAAATCCAGGATGCAGTGTATGCGGTATGTGTGTGTGCTTGGGTATCTGTGTATGTGTGTGTGTATGTGATTTTTATTTGCCAGGTTTTCTTGTATTTCTAAGTTGAGTCTTTTGGGATCTCTTGGGCTCTAATTCAGATATTGGCATTGAATTCTTCCTCATTTTTTCCACATATCCTTACTGAGCTTGTGAATATGCATATCCCCATATTATAGATAAAGACAAAAATTCAGTTCTGAACACTGGCTCAACTTGGGGCAGGAAAATTAGTAAAATGAACAAATGAATAAACAAGCACAGACTTTTTAAAGGTTATGAGCAGCAGTCTTGAATTTTCAAATTACTTTTTCCCTTGTTTCTGTCATCCCTTTTCTGTTCTTCAGGAGCATGGGAACACACTGATAGTCACATCCAGAGGGGTCTTATTAAAAGAGAACCCAGCACACGTGGTAACTGTCCCCTGGTTACAATCCAAAATGAATAATAGCAACGTGGATGGATGGGTGGAGTATGCAGAGGCAATGTGTTACAAACAAACGTGGTTGTGTTATCAATAGTAGATTGGTTTTTCATTTTAAATGAAGCAAAGTCTTGCAGGTTGTGTTCTCCAGGGAGCCATCTCTGAGATGGAGTTCAGTGTGCAGGGTATTTATCAGGGAGCGTCCTTGCAATCAACATGTGTGGATGGAGGGAAAGGGGGAAGGAGTGGGCAGAGGAAGAAGATGAACTGTGATGCAGGTCGATGACAGACTCATCCAACTCTACAGGGAGCTCTGGAGAAAGAGTGTTTCTTCAGAGTTGTCCTAAGTGGGGGCAAAAGTGGCCTCTTCAGTCACTCATTGGATACAGGCCACCCCAGAAAGGAATTGTGCTTGGATGAGGTGGGTCACTGCAGCTGGGGCCATATTTGAAGTGGCTGATGACTAGAGGGTACTACCTGACATCACTTGCAGAATCTGGGGCACACGTCCTCAAAGGACTCTGGGCCACGTAGATGTGTCTTCACGTATATCAGAGGCCACCACTTACACAGTTGGCAAACAGCTATAGATGTGCATGTCAAACACGTTTTCCTGAAATTATGTCTTCATTAAATTGCTTCTACTTTCTCTAATAACATTAGTCCAATATTTGAAAAAGGAGATGAAAACTGTCACAGTGTATGATAGTAGCAAAATTAGACTAGATCTTTGTCATGAAAACAGTTTTTAACTCATAGAATCTCTTTGATTCCTATGATTTCTTTGACTTATTCAGGTAATGTCTGTGCATCTACTGTTACTGAGATCAAGTATTGAGAGACTGGGGTCAGTGGGAGGACCTTCAGACAAATAACTAATACATGGCAGGAGGTAGGAAATGAGAAAAACAGCACAGGGTGAGAAACAAAACATTTCAACCAGTCATGGGAGAACAGATAGACAAGTAAGAAAATCACTGATTTCTGCACAATGTCATCAAAGAAACATGTGTGAGAGGTTTTGGAAGCAGAGCAGATGGACATCTAGCCAGTTCTGGACATAAAGTCTAGAGTCAAAAAAAAGTTTCCAAGAGAAACTGAGTTGAGGCTCCAAGGGGTCTACAGCCTGAAAAAAATCTCCAAAGCAGGTGACAGCTGAGTTGTGTTTTCACACTTTAAGCTGGTAGGGGTGAGAGTGGGGCCAAGTAGGAGTTAGGGACAGAAGGAGGGCAGGGTGCAGCCTTCACATTCAGAGTCAGTGTGGCTGAACTGAAGGCTACTCCCTGTAGGTGGACGGTGTGGGCCAGCACAGAGACAGTATCAGATCTTGTAGCGTTTGGTGGTCCCTGCTTGTTCCTAAAGGCAGTGAAGTGACTGAAGCAGGGCGTAGGTACTCACAGTAGTGTTTTAGAAAAATTAATACGTTGAGGTATATGAGATGGATGGCAGTCTACAAAGAAAAAAAATTTAGGAAGACCAGTAGTTAAGACACAATTGAAATGTTTTAATAGAAGGTGATGGTAGTGTGTTTGGGGCGGGGGGGAAAGGAGCCAGATGCAAGAGATACTGAGAAATGGAGCAGACAAGACATTGCAGCCCTGAGAGTGGTTGGAGATACAGAGGAAGCTACAGCTAGGAAAAGTCTATTCTGTTCTGTTCTGTTACATTACATTACATTACATTACATTACATTACATACAAGCTTTATATAGTAACTTTTATTATTCTGAGCTTCTTGCAGCTGGGAGACTTGGCTAGCACTAATAGGAACAGAGAATTGAAAGAGAGGCTTACATCAAGGGGAAACATGACACATTTGGTTTGGAATTTGAGATGCTTCTGGGACCTCAAGATGAAGATCTTAGCAGATAAGTGAACAAGCAGGCAGGAAGTTGGGAAGGAGTTTTGGATGAAAATGGAGATGAGGCAAATCAACGGCAGTGAGCTGACAAATGGAACAGAGTGGGTAGGTGAGATCTGTTAGTCAGGGGCACACAGGCTCCATTCGAATTGATGAACTGCTTATTTAAGGTTTTTAATATTCTTCATACTCTGTATGAATTTTTCAAGTGAACGAGGTCCCTATCCCTTTGCTATGGAATCTAGGAACTCTTCTAAACTCTTATAGACAGTTGTCTAGGATTTATAGACACTCATAAGCAAGCAGAGATGGTGACAACATTTATTATTCCTACTCTACTAGTCCATTTAATTAAATTAGATAATTTTGAATCATATTTACCATACAAACACTTTGCAATTCAATTCTAATAATTGAAAAACAAAACAAAACAAAAAACCCTAACGCCTCATTGGCTATCTTGAACTCTTCATTGAGTAAAATGAGGACAATAATTCTACATTGAAAAAATAACAGGCATTAAAAAATAACAACAGAAAACAAAATAGTTCCAACTCGTTGTCAAAATTGCAGTGTAATCTGAGAAAAGGTGTGTTTTACCACAGCAATATCTGCAGTACACGATGTTCTAACCGCAGTAGGACAGTTGTGCAGAGACTGAGGACTGTAGGTACTCATCTTTAGTGGGAATTGTGAAATTTGTCTATATGATTTTGTGTGTTCATTTGTTTTAATTGTAAACAGTCCTTCAAGTCAGGGCAGGTTCCTTGAACCTAGAGCTTTCTGAAATTGGGGTAAATCTGTGTAATTTGGTCCCACGGTTGTTTTCTGTCCGTGGAGAATGTTGCCTATCACTTAGAATGTGGCTGGAGCTGAGTAATCTCTGAAACTCCAGCTTACTGTTTCTGTAATGACGCCTGTCTTACAGAGTTCTCAGCCAAGCAGGGATTCTCTCCTCAGTTCAGCATGACTTAAGTAATGCATGGTTGTGAATTTCCCTCAATGTATCCAAACTTCCCACTTAACTCAGCTACAGAAATATAAATATGGTATATTCAATCTCTGGCTAAAGAAAAATAGATACTTTTAACCTATTTAATTTCTAATATTTTATATGGTTTCGGCTGTCATAAGTATGCCCAATTCACAACTCCCTTAGGAAACGTTATAGATGGACCCTGAAAGCAGTCCTACTGCCCCAGAGGGACCACGCCTCACTCCTCTGTCCTTCCCACCCAGTAGCAGCGTCAGAGAACACCCTGCTGGCTCACGCCTGCCTTTTATTTCTAGGTCAGTATTTGTGTGTCAGTTAAAATCAGTTCATACTGAACCCCAGGGGAGCTTAGACAGAGAAGTCAAGAAGGGCTTCCCAAGGAGCCCACGTTTATGTGCACACACAGGAGCTTTGTTTTATGTAGCACCTGCTGACTCCCAGCCATGCCCTTCTTGCTCCTGCATCATCCCCCCTGAATAGCTACCCGTTGCCCTTCCTCCTCTAGCAGGCACCAGCCGAGGACCGGCAGTCTAATTCATGGTAAGCCAGAGGCAGCCCAGCTCAGGGGAACAAGCTCACAGGGTGGTTCAGAGTTGGCACGGATGGCTATACCTGAATACACCGCCGGGTCTTGACTGCATCTCCCCAGCTTGCTGTACCAGCAGTGGGAGACATGGCTCAGTGGATCTGCTAGTGAGAAGTCCTGGTCCCTCAGTTAATCAGACAGAGTAGGAGCCTCACCTTTGTCCTTCACATCTCATCACTGTTATGTCCTGGGCATGTCTCCCTTTGTATTCATAACTTCAGGATTGTCTGATGTGCAGGGCAGAAACACATGCTCATCATCACCTCTGAAAGATATTTTCAAAACCTATTATGCAATTACAATGAGTAAGATGCTATTTATTCCACTAGTTGTGGGAAATAAAAAAGATAAACTCGCTATATCTCCTGTCTCCCGGGTCACTCAGGAAAGAGGCATGTACTTTGATCACTATACTCATGAGTGAGTCATGCATTTCATTGTAGAATCTTGAACTTGGGGTGGATGGAGAAAGACTTCAATTGTGTGAGCAGAGTGGAGGACTGACTGTATCACCCAGGGTCAGTAATTTACAATTTTGGAACCTGAAGCACATTGTAAAGTAGCAGAATTGGGCAAGTAATCTGTCTTATGGGTTGACAGTCCATTAAGCGACGTGCTCAACCCACAGGTCACATATGTGCCTCAGCATCACAGTTGTGGAGCCACAGATAGTGGACAGTCCAGAGTTCTAAGCTTGTACAGGTTCTAGGCATACCTGGTGGGCATATGGCACCTAAGATGGGTAGGTAATTGGGACTGAACTCTCAGAGACCAGCCATGGGATTTGCATTCCCATAATGGGCAGGACTAGGAGATGCAATTTTTGGAGACTTTATGAAGACTTTATGAAAAACTTCTTAAAGGCTGGGAAGAAAGGGCTTATTAAACAGAATGGAGAGAAGGAGCTGGGAAAATTAAAACATCTGCAGCCACGACTCAGAGGAGACTTTATGAAGACTTTATGAAAAACTTCTTAAAGGCTGGGAAGAAAGGGCTTATTAAACAGAATGGAGAGAAGGAGCTGGGAAAATTAAAACATCTGCAGCCACGACTCAGAGGACTTTGGCTTCAAGCAGACTTCTTGAGCAGTCTGATACCGAAAGCTGTCAACCTGAGAATTGTATGAAGACTCGTGGAGTTAAATTACCACTGGAAATGAAATGGCAGAATATGGAATTGATGAAATTATATATGGCAATGGAAATAGAGCCTTATGTGTCTCAACATGCATGTAATACATTTGATTCTCCCAATGAATTCTGGGCGTTGGGACAAAAAGGAAAAAAAGAGTTAGGAAAAGGGGAGGTAGAAGGATGCTAAATTGAGCTACTTCTATGCACCACCTGGGCTCTGGGGCTGGCGTGTTACAGAAAGCCTCCCCCAGCACTCATGAATTGTTGCACTGTCAACATTTTACACATGAAGAAATGGAATCATAGAGTTGAAAAAGCTGAATCAAGATAACACTGCCAACTACCCAAGATTGGCCAACACTCAACTGATGTTTCTTTCAATATATCATACTCTGCTCTGGGGAGAAAAATAAAAATTATTTTGTGCCTTATGAAAAAGAATATATTGTTAATTTTTGAGGGACAGGACACAGAAATATATTAGCCTGATTTAATGCCATTGTTAATGGTTTGAAAAGAATGAGTCTAAATTAGCATTTGGCAATGTTCAGTGGCTCTGAACTGCCTCAGGGAAAGGAACCCCCACTATTGCGTAGAATGAAATATACAGACTTGGTAAGAAGTGACGTTTAGCAGATACTTACATACTTCATGTAGGAAGGTTATGTGGAAACCTGCTGCAGATCACTTTCAGAATTTCTGCTCCTGTAATGTTTCAAGGTTTCACTGTCAAGAATATTCAGAGATTTTACCTCCAAAGGTGATATAGTGAATCAGATAAAGCAATGGGTCTCAAACAAGTGATTTGGCTTTACCAATATCATTACAGGAGTTTTTGCATCACTTGGTTTACTTTTTGCCTCCAATATTCTATCTTCTGGATGTAAAATACAAGATTTAGGACCTTTTAAGACATTTTTAAATATTTTATATAGTTGACTTGTGAGTCATGGCTGAAGCAAAGGAGACAACAATGTATGTAGTGAGGAGAGAAGTGATATGATTGATACATAGGTCTTTTGATTTGATTTGCATTTAGGAAACTCTATTCAATACCTTGTAATAGCCTATAATAAAAAAGAATATGAAAAGGAATATGTGTGTGTGTGTGTGTGTGTGTGTGTGTGTGTGTGTGTATCTGAATCACTATGCTGTACACTAGAAACACATTAGAAACCGACTACTTCAATTAAGAAAAAGTGCATCCCAATGTAACGTGGCAAGCAAAAGAACAAGCCACAAAACTGATTCTGACATTATTCTGCGAAAATGACATTTCCCTCTAAATAAATCCTTTCTTCCATCATGAACATTTTTGTTTAAAATATCTTGGAAAGTTTTTTTTATAAATATGTTTTAAAACATTTTAGATATATAAATATATAAGTAAAAATACATAAAAATATTTTCCCCATTAGATATATTGACTGCAACATGATTCAGAGTCTTAATCAGGCACTATGCTATTGTATTAACTGCCAAAACAAACTGGCTATGAAGGGCAGTGTCCCCCAGCCGCTATGTGTGTTGCACTGTGTCTGCTCTTTTTGTAGTTTCTCCCCATCTTTGGCTTACCAACCATGGCTTCTTACTGAGCCTTCATCAGTAAGCCTGAAATATCAGCATCTGGTTTAGACCAAGAAATGAGATAACTAAGAGTGTTGCAACAGTCTAACAAAGGACGTTCAAAACGAGGGGTTATCCTTTGAGTGACGTGGGGGAGTGTTAGTGCCTGCGCTTTCTGACCTGTGTTTTCACTGCTTTGGAGGCATGGGTCTTCATTACTAACAATGTTGCTTCTTGGCAAAACACTCTGAAATTCACTTCTGTAACTATAATTCTATTTCTTAGAATTCTATAAACCAATAAATTACAGATATTTTAGAATTATGGAACGCATGAATTCTATTTTTTTTCTTTTTTAACTGATTCCCTTGTAGCTATGTCTTGCCTCTGTTCTTGAAAAATAATAGGTATGTGCCCTTTTTCTATTCTATAATTTTCTTCTGCTATAAAGAAGACACTCATATTTAATAATTATTGACAGCCTGCACTCCATGTTGTTTTCTTATTAAACAGATCAAAATGTGCTATGTCTTGCTTTTCTTTCTTGATCTGGGGAATAGAAAGTAAGTCCTTATGTATTTCTTCCTTCTCCCTATTATAAGAGAAATTGAGTGCTCTCCCTGGCCCAATAATGTTTCACTTGACTGTTATGTTTTTTCCCCTCTACTTCCTTATGAAATAGAATCAGTGCTCAACAACTGATTCAGGTGCATGTGAAGGTTTGTGAACCCCTGTGCTAACTCACTCACTGCTCACAGCGACACTCCTGGGAGTGGAAACTGAGGCACAGAGATGTGTTAACGACTTTAGCCAGTGGCACAGCTGGACTTAAACCCAAGGCATCTGGCCCCAAAGTTCTAACTAGAAAAATGATCTGTAAATCAGATAAGGAGCAGCACCAAGCCAGCAGTGGGTGCCGAGTCTGAGTAGACTCACAATAGGTTTCTGTGTGTAAGAAACCAAAGAAGATGAAATGTAGTTCATTTTTAAAAAATGGCAATTTATTAAGTGTTAATATTTACAGATGGAGTGAACATCTGTGACACTTGGGGCAAGATTTAGAGAAACACAAGCACTTTTGCTACAGCGGCACTTTCCGTGTCTGATGGCAACTGTGAACAGACACTGGGCAGGATGTCGGCTGTCCATGATTATTAAATATAAGAATGTCTCCTTACAGTAGAAGAAAGTTACAAGATAGAGGAAGGTCTCAATTTTACAAGAACAGAGGCAAGAGTTAGCTGCAGAGGAATCAGTTAAAAAAGAAAACAAAAACAAAACTCATGTTACCCACATTTCTGAAGTGTCACTGACTCTTTGGTGTTAAGCATCACGTAGACCCTCATCCTGAGATCTTTTTCTCTTCGCATAAGATCAGCTTCCTGCACACCCGGAGTTCTGACTTTTCACTGATGACCCCCAGCAGTTTTGACGTTGAATATGCTTGTCTGTACTTTCAGTGGTTTGTTTGCCTGCTTGTTTCTCTGATGAGACCTGATGAGCCACCTGCCCAATTACTCTGGCTGTATTTGCAATTCAGAGATAGAGCTTCCAACTTATTTTAAAAGCATATAGTAGTAGTCATAGTATTGAATAGCAGAATAGCCGCTGCTTTACTTTGTTGATGTCCGCTGCCTATGACTGTGCATGACGGCCCCAGTGGGTAGAGATGGTATACTGTGTTCACTGCTGTCTGTCCAGCACAGACAGTGTGGTCAAGCACATCCCGGGTGCTCAGCAAGCACTTCTTGAGAGAATGAATGAATGAATGAGTGAGTGAATGGTTTTCATTCAGTTGTTTCTCAGCTGGATCCCTAACACTCCCCTGAGCTGATCATTAAATGAGATTACAGTTGATTTAATGAATAAAGTCTGCAGACACCCTGCTATTTAATAACTTCATCCTGTAAAATCACCTACTAAAATAACTGGTTTATATTAAGCTATTATGGTCTTAATAATTTAATAATCTATGAATTACTACTCTGAGATGCTGATTGGAAGAGCATACTGACAACTTGCCCATGAGCCCATGACTCACAAGGAACCAAAATAGGATTCAGAGTGGGCACCACTGGCTCCATTTTGACCACTTTATGATGCTGATACCCTGTGAGGCCGTCTAGGAAGTTGCTGAGGAAGAATGGTCCTGAGGCAAGAAGGATAAATAGGAGTTTTTTAGGGAGATTGAATCAGGAAAGAGCTTTCCAGATTGAGCTTGGCTGTGTCCATGGCTGGCCGGACTGAAGGCTATAACCTTGTCCTCAGTAGCAACACATCTTAACCACTCAGCAAACTGGTAATAGACCAGTTCATACTTTAAGGTCATGTACAAGGAATGTGTAAAATTGAGGGATGCAGAGTAAAGATGCAATTGTCCTAATGTCAATCTTTTAAATTAACATTTGCTATTAGTTGGACATTGAGTATTAAAAAATGTTTAACAGTAAAACTGGAATCTCTCCTTCTTCAATAAGCTTAAAGTATATACACCAATTAACAAGACATGGGATGGATTGAAGGGGGAACAGGAATTGTAGTGCTAATATTAGCAAAGCAGGAAGGAAGTCTCTCATACACATAGTTTTAAAACTTCCAGGAGGAAACCAAACCCAATCCCTCTTTCACAGTATTTACACTGAAAAGTACAGAATCTGAAATGATTATTGTATTAATTTATCAAAATAAATTAGATTAAGCATATTTGCTGAAGTACAAATCAAGCCACACTTTTCATTTAGATCAATGAGAAAATTCAAATAAGAAGAGAGCAGTTTTACATCTTCTACTAGTTCAGATACTTACACGCTGTAGCAGTGATTGTATTACCCTTCAGTGTCATGCAAAAGGGTTAAGGGGAGGAGAGTGTAGGATGTTACACAGTTCCTTGTCATCTCCCTTTGATTACTTTTTCTTTTCTTTCCTTTCAGTCCCACCTTTTATCCAACCTTTTGAGTTTCCAAGATTCTCCATCGGACAGCGGGTCTTCATCCCGTGTGTCGTGGTCTCAGGGGACCTACCCATCACGATCACCTGGCAGAAGGATGGCCGGCCAATCCCAGCGAGCCTCGGGGTGACCATTGACAACATCGACTTCACGAGCTCCTTAAGGATTTCCAATCTCTCCCTGATGCACAATGGGAATTACACCTGCATAGCCCGAAACGAGGCAGCGGCTGTGGAACACCAAAGCCAGCTAATTGTAAGAGGTAAGGAATGACTGAGGAAGCCTGGCATCTATGCGGCAGATTCAACAGCACTCACCGATGGTGTTTGCTTGAAATTTGAAAATAACCAGAATTCACAAAATTTGCTGTCATTCCACTTAAAACACACACACACACACACACACACACACACACACACACACAGCTATAGATACCAACTATGGACTCCCCTAAACTCCAAGCCAGGTTTTATTTACCTAAAGTATGAAGCTTCCAAAAATTAGAGAAGAAATGTGTGAATGAAGATGTGGGGGTCATCGGATTTAATTCATGAAATAGAGCGTCCCTACATTAACTCAATGTTTTTTGAGGACGAAAGTCCATGAGCTGTTGCTGTGTTGTATTTATTTTAGATAGCACTTTTTATATTATTATTTAGATTGATGACTTTTAAAAATATTTCTCAAAGCCATATATCACATTTTCTAATGTCAAAAAATAGTAGCTTTTTATATTTTTTGTTTCAGTTTTAGAAATACAGTTTTCTTACTTCCTCTCTTCTATTGAGCATTAAATCTCTCATCATTTTGGGAGGATGTTTAATAAATAATACTTAATAAATTAAGCAAAGTGTGGTAATATTTATGAAAAAATTAAGATAAGGTAGTTTAACTTGCAGAGAACTTTATCAGGGCTTGCTCACAGTGCACCTAAAATGTAAGCAGCCGTCTTACTGCAAATCCCAGTCCAGGTCGCCAGACGCCCGCTAAGGTTCACACTTACCATTTGCAACATGAGCAGCTAGTGTTCTACAAAGTCCGTTGAGCGTTGAGCATGGATATTCTGTGATTTTATGATTCTCCAAGAACTGTGTGCATTCATCCACCAGCACAATATTCATCCACATTGCAAAAGTAACTGGATGAAATTAAAGGTTTATATTAATGTTGATTATTTGCCTTTTAAAGTTCTTGAATATTGGGCTCTTATTGTAATTGTCAGGAGGGAATGATTTTCATGGCTTTCAGGATAGTCCATTTGTCTGAGCAGACTCTTTCTTGAGCAGTAGATTCCCATGCCTTTCCTCGGTCCTTCCACCTTGTCTCCATGATACCTCTCCTACCTTTCTGGCTGAAAAGGAATCCCCATTTTGTCTATTTGCCAACAAAAGAAAGCAAAGCATGTTTAGAATTTACATGAAGACAGCAACTTTGTATTTGTGGAAGAGATTTTCCCTGAGTGAGTAAGTAAGAAAGATAGACACAAACTAAAGGCAGAAATGGCTTTATGCTGATAATAATTGGGATGCATGAATTTTTTCCCCATTTTTGAAGATAAATAAAAATGGAAGCCAATTTGGTACTGCTTCCCAAGGGTTTTCTCATAAGAATTGACTCTGACTATCATCTGTGAAGGGCAAAGCAGGGAGTGCATCAGCCTGTTCCCTACATAATCTGCTCTGAAGGATCCAGGTCAGAGAACAGAAATACTAGATAAAAATATCCTTGGATATTCTTTGAATCTCTTGCTTTGGCAGGAAAGGCAACCAGGCTTTTTTGACTGAGAGAAAGGTCAGTTGAACTGAAATTGAGCCTGGCCATTCAGGATGATGCAGTTTGTGTCCATGTTGTTCTTCAAATCTGTTAAGTAAGCGTCTATGAAATTAATGTTAAATCACTAGGTAGCTAATATAGTCCCGAGAAAGAAAATGTGCTTCACAAGCAGGTCAGTGACTAGATAAGGAGTCAAGGGCAAGATGATGTGGGGCAGCGGTTCTTGATCTGGACTTCACCATAAGATCTCCTGAGAGATTTATGAAAACATTGATGACTATTTTCTGGTCCTAACTAGGCCAAGTTAAATCCTAATCTTTGAGTATAGATCTATCTCCCAGATCTCTGGGGCGTTTTTTTTTTTTCAATTCAAAACTCCCCTGTTAGTGGTTCTCAAGTTTTGTCACACATTAGAATTATGTGGGGAGCTTTAAAAAATTCTTGATGTCCAGGTTGAAGTTCAATTAAATAAACATCTTTAGAGGTGAGACCCAGGTACCAGGAATTTCCCCAAGTTGAATCTAATATGCAGCTAAGTTTAAGTCTAAGCACCCTGCATAATTTGAATATGCAGCTATTTTAGAAGTCTGGATTTTTTTTTCTAAATGCAAAGAGAGGCCATTTGTACCTTTAACGAGGCCTGATTTATGTTTTTAATTATCACACTAGCAGCTGTCCAGAAAGCAAGGATAGTGAGTAAGAGGCTATTTCAGAAATTGAGGCAAGATAAATAGTGCCTTGAATGAGGGTGGTCATGGTCAAGGTAATGAGAAACAGTTGAATATAAAATACTGTTTTGGAGGCAAAGCAAACAAAAAGTGTATAAGGTGAATGTAGCAAGTGAGAGAAAGAGGAATCCTTAACTGAAGCACATATTTTGCCTAATAAGGTAAATGTGAAAGTGTCTTCAGTGCAAGTGGAGAAGATGCAAAAAGTAGCAGTTGTCCCAAGGGAAACAATGATATGGAAGAAACAAGAGGGTCTAGACCTAAGGCATTTCAAAATTTAAAATTTCAGAATAAGAGGAGGAGTCAGCAAAGGAAACAGGGAGAAGGAGAAGCCAGTGAAGTAAGAAAAAATCCAGTGGACTCTGGGCCCCTGAAAGCAAAACGGGAAATATAGCAAGGAAGATAGGTAATAAAGTATATCAAGTCCCACTGAAAGTAGAAAAAGAGGAAAATCAATATTGGTCAGAGTTTTAGGAAGAAGGATATTGTTTGTGAACTTGCAGAGTGGCGTGGCTGCAGTGAATGCCTGATTACTGGGCTTGAGGAAAGAAAGGGAGGTAAATGAATGTGTGGAAACTGAATAAAATATGACTATTTTTACATTTTCGGGAATGTTGCAATGACAGGAGGAAGAAAAATGGACAGGAAATTAGAGATGGACATGAGACAAAAGAAGCTTACACACTGATGGGAATGAGCCAATAGACAGGGAAAAAATGTAGCAGGATAAAGAGAGAATTATAGGACCCGAGTCCTTGAGTTAGTGAATTGGGTTCTTTGCACCGGTGGATTAAGTCCACTACACTAGTTTAGAATAGTAATAACCATGTTAGGTCTCCAGAAGTTAGAACCAACAGAAATGGCAGGAAATTTCAGGGAGACAGATTTGGGTCAAGTAACTTAAAAGATAAATTTAAAATTTATTGAATGGGGTCATCAGAGAGTAACATATAATGGATTTATTCTCCTACCATAAATGATTATAAAACTGGACAAAAATTTATAAAGTAACCATTTCAGGCAGTGAAACAGGGAGCTGTGATCTTTGAGAGGAAAGGTGTGTTTGAGTTAAGCTCCAAATTCACCCCAGATTTCTTCCTGGTGCACTTTCCAAACCACAGTACAGGGATGCAGAGCCCAAATGGATAATAGTGATATTTTTGGTGAAGAAAACCAAAGATAGAAAGAACTTTTGAGGCCCTGGATATTGAAGGGCAGAGTGCTAGAGAGTAGGGAGCTGTTCAAAGAAATATTTCTAAAAAAAATCTGTATAAGGCTCCCTTTGAGTCTTTAGCTGAATACCACACTTCATGTACATAGGATGAGATGCTATGAAATCTAGCAGAGAACAACTGCCAAGAGTATGTGAGATGAATAAAGACTCCAGAAGTTGCACAGTGTTGAGAAATGTTGGAGTTCTGACTAGCCAGAGTAGAGAACACATGGAGAATTCAGTTGAAATTTTGGAGAGGTCACACTATAGAAGAAGGCCAAATCTAGTCCTGGAATAAGAGCTACTCTAGATCAGCCCTAATAAAAAACGCAAAGGTCACCTTGACAGAATAAAACTTCTTCACCAGTAAATTAATTTTCTGCAAGAAGAATATTCAACACTCTTAAACGGAAGACAACAAAACACAGACTCTCAATATCATAGCATATACACAATGCTTTGCACATAATTACTGGGTATGAGAAAAAACAGGAAAATGTGAGCCATAAATAAAAGGAAAAAAAATAAAAGAAACTGATTAATGGAGACACAGATGTTGGAATTAGCAGGCAAGGCTTTAAAGTAGCTTTCATAAACATTTTCAGAAATTCAAATGAAAAGATGTGTGCAATAAGTGAATACATAGGGAATGCAAGGAGAGAAGTGTAAAACACTTTTTTTCAAAAGAACCAGAAGGAAACTATAGATCTGAAAAAAACACAATCTGAAATGAAAAATTAGCTGGATATATTTAGTTAGATATTGGACACTACAGAACAAAGGATAACTGAACTTGAAAAGAGGGCAAGAGAAATATATATATATATTTTTTTTTTTTTGCAGACTGAAAATGGTAAGCAATGCCTCAGTGAACTTGGAGAAATGTCAAGAGTCTGATATAAATATAGTTATAGTCTCAGACAAAGGGCAGGAAAAAACATATCTAAGTAATAATGACTTGAAAATTTTCAAATGTGATGAAAAATATTAATCTACAGATCTAAATGATTAATGAAACCCAAGGAAAAAAAGCATGAAGAAAAACCATGCCATAGCACATCATAATCAAATTGTTAAAAACTAATGATAAAATATTAAAAGCAGCCAGAGAAATTAGACTCATTACATACAAGGGAACCAGGGAAGAAAACTTCAGACTAGGCGTCCAAAACAATTCAAGCCAGAAGAGAATGGAACAGTATTTTTAAAGGGCTAAAAGGAGGAGATGGCAGAGGAAACAAACTGCCAACCTAGGATTCTATAATCAGGAAAAAATTCTTCAAAAATAAAGGATAAATAAGGCATTTTGGGACAAGCAAAGGTTGCGAGAATTAATTACTAATGAAAGCTCAATACAATAAATATTGAAGAATTTTCTTGCACTAAAAGAAACAATTCCAGACAGAAATTTTGATAGTCAAGAAGAATGAAGATCTCTAGATGTGATAAATTTATGGCTAAGATAAAAGACATTTTATTTCCTTTGAAAATATTTAGATGTTTAAATAGTAATAATTTATTGTGGGATTTATAACATGAAAATAAAATATACAAATAATAATAACAGAAGGTACAGGAAGAAAGAAAATGGAATTTTACTATTCCAAAATTCTTCCTACATTATACATAACGTGGTATAATATTATTTGAACATAGATTTTGTTAATTAAGTATGTACAGTGTAAATTCTTGAGCACTGATCAAAAATGAAACAAATAGGCATAGCTATTATACAGAACAGATAAAAGAACATTAAAATTGCTCAATTAAACAGACTATAGGAAAGAAGAGAACAGGTAACAAGAGTTGGAAAAAAATGTAAAAGAAATAAGTAGATGGAAAAAGTAAACATAACCATATCAATACCTGCATTAAGTATAAATGGACTAAATATACCAATTGAAAAGCAAAGACTGACAATCTAAAAGCAAGATTCAAGTATCTGCTGCTATACTTCAAATATAAAGATATAAAAAATTTCAAGTAAAATGATATAAAACACCAATCAAAGAATCTTGATTGGATGTGTTAGTATTAGATGAAATAAATCTTTTAACAAGGAATATTACTAAAAGCAAATAAGGATTTGTTATAATAATAAAATGGTAAGTTCATCAGAAAGACATAAAAACCTAAATATGTATGCACCTAATAGCAGAAGTCCAAACACATGATACAAATTCTGGTAATCATCAGTAACAGTTGGGTTTTAAACAGTCCTTCCTCAGTATTTGGTAGAGCAAGGAGACAGAAAATCAGTAAGAATGGGGAAGATTTAAAGAACACTATCAACCAATGTAACTTAATTGATGTTTATAGAATGTTATACCCAACAACTGCAGAATACGTATGTAGATGTCTGATCACCCAAACAGTAAGACAATAATTTGTGTGAATTTTATTTTAATTTATTGCAGCATCCATAGAAAACTAATACAAAGACAAACATTACTATAGTTTCTGCATACATTAATTAAAAGGATAATAAAGAAATACTTTGGAGAATTTTATGCCAATATATTTCATAATTTAGATCAAATGGTCAATGATTTGAATGATACAACTTATCAAAATGGACATGAGATAAAAGAGAAAATCAGAATAGCCCTACATCTGTCATAAGAAAACTGAAAGTCAAGATAGCTTCATTGATAAATCCTAACAGACGTTTAAGAAGAAATAATAACACTCATCTACAAATTCCTTCAGATAAAGGATAAGGAAGAGTTCCCAAATTGGTTTATGATACAACATAACTCTAATATAAAAAGTTGCGAAGACATTACCCAGAAAAATTTATACAAATTTATACATGTTTCTCATAAATATAGATGCAAAAACTTTAACATACTAACATATTAAATTAGCACTATAATCAGAGGATAGCATATAGTGAGAAAGTGGGCTTTATCATCAGATTGCCATTTTGGTGTAATATTTAAAAATTAATCAGTAGAAATCACCATACTAACACAATAAAGTAGAAAAGTCACAAACATGAATAAAATAGATGAAAAGAATTTTCCAGAATTCAACATCTATCCCTGATTAAAAAAGAAAAAACAAACTCTCAAGCAAGTAATAGAAGGTTAACAGTCTCAATATAATAAAAGATACCTATGAAGAACCATAGTGTCTTACACTTTTTATCCTCATGTTTATGAGCAAGATAAGCATGTCTGCTCTTAACATTTCTATTCAGCATTGTTCTCAAGGTCATAGCCTTTGCACTTGGCAAGAAAAAGAAATAAGGGATAACATTTTTAATGGTAGGCATAAATGTACTTACATTTGCTGAGGGCATAGATATGTACAGAAAAATGTTATGAAATTTACCAATGCACAAAGGAAAAAAAGAAAGGAATTGAAGTGTATCAATACAGAAAAAAAAAAACAGAAAAAAGGAAGACAGAGAGGAAAAGAGAGACAAGAGAACAAAACAAACAAAAAAATTTTGATAATGGCAATGGTAAATTTTTACCTATCAAGAATTACTTTAAATGTAAATAGAACAGACTGCTGAAATACCCAGAACATTCATGAATGCTGAGTAAAAGAAGCCAGAGCAAAAAGAGTAACATATTCTAAGATTCTCTTTGTAAGAATAAAATAGGAAACTATTTAATGAATGTACAAATCTGAATAGTAGTTGCTACTGCAAAGGGAGATGGGCAATTGATAAGGAGTGGACATGAGGAAACTTTCCGGGAGTATAGAAATATTCTAAATCTTAATAAGGGTGTGGGTTTCACAGATTTGTGCAAAACCTATCAAACTGTACACTTAAAGCCTGTGCATATTACTATATATAAATTGCATCTCAGTTTTTAAAATTTAAAAATTAAAAAAAAATTTTTTATATTTATTGAGTAATAGTCATTTTACAATGTTGTGTCAAATTCTAGTGTAGAGCACAATTTTTCAGTTATACATGAACATATATATATTCATTGTCACATTTTTTTTCCACTATGAGCTACCACAAGATCTTGTATGTATTTCCCTGTGCTATACAGTATAATCTTGTTTGTCTATTCTGCATTTTAAAATCCCAGTCTGTCCCTTCCCATCCCCCGCCCCCTTGGCAACCACAAGTTTGTATTCTATGTGTATGAGTTTGTTTCTGTTTTATATTTATGTTTTGCTTTGTTTTTTTAGATTCCTCATATAAGCGATCTCATATGGTATTTTTCTCTTTCTGGCTTACTTCACTTAGAATGACATTCTCCAGGGACATCCATGTTGCTGCAAATGGCATTATGTTGTTGGTTTTTGTGGCTGACTAGTATTCTATTGTATAAATGTAGCACTTCTTCTTCATCCGGTCATCTGCTGATGGACATTTAAGCTGTTTCCATGTCTTGGCTATTGTAAATAGTGCTGCTATTAACATTGGGATGCAGGTGTCATTTTGAAGTAGGGTTCCTTCTGGATATATGCCCAGGAGTGGGATTCCTGGGTCACATGGTAAGTCAATTCCTAGTCTTTTGAGGAATCTCCATACTGTTTTCCACAGTGGCTTTCCTTGCTTCCCTCTCCCACTCTTAATGATTTAGATGTCTTCTTTTACAATTTTGTGTTTATTCTATTTGGAATTCATGGTAGTTACCACCTTTCCAGTTATGAGTTTCTCATTTTTGTAGCATCCTGCTGCTTTTCTATTTAGAGTAGACCTGTCAATATTTTTTTAGCATGGGTTTAGTGTTGCTAAACTCTTTTAGTTTTTGCTTGTCTGTGAAGTTCTTTATCTCTCCTTCTATTCTAAAGGATGGCTTTGCTGGATAGAGTATCCTAGCCTGCATCATTTTTTCATTCAGGACTTTGAATGTATCTTGCCACTCCTTTCTGGCCTGTAGTGTTTGTGTAGAGAAATCAGCTGAGCGCCTTATGGGGGTTCCCTTGTAACTCACTCTTTGTTTTTCTCTTGCTGCCTTTAGGATCATTTCTTTATCCTTGACTCTGGCCATCTTGATTATATGTCTTGGGGTGGGTCTGTCTGGGTTCTTCCTGTTTGGGACCCTCTGAGCCTCCTGTACTTGGATATCTGATTCTTTCTTTAGGTTTGGGAAGTTTTCAGTTATGATTTCTTCCAATACCTTTTCAATCCCCTTTGTTCTTTCTTCCCCTTCTGGAACCCCTGTTATGCACAGATTGGCACACTTTATATTATCCCATAGGTCCCTTATATCATTTTCATTGTTTTTTATTTGTTTTTCCCTCAGCTGTTCTGATTGGGTGCTTTCTGTTGTCCTGTCTTCTAGGTCACTTATTCGTTCTTTTGCATTATCTAGCCTGCTTTGTACAGCCTTTAGGTCAGCTCTTATCTCAGCAAATGAGTTTACTCATTCTACTTGGCTCTTGTTTATAGCTTCAACTTCATTTTGACATATTTTATATCTCTAAATACTGTTTCTTTTAGTTCCTTCAGTACTTTTATCACTTCTTTTTTGAAATCTTGATCTAGTAGGCCATCAATGTCTATTTCCTTAATCGTGCTTTCAGGGGATTTCTCTTGCTCTTTTAATTGGGAGTGATTCCTCTGCTTCTTCATATTGCTCATATCTCTCTGGCACTGTGGCTTAAGGAGTATCAGTTATCTAGTTCTCCTGGAGATGATGTGCTCTTAATGATTTTATCAAGAGGTCTTTGTGTCTTTGCCCTGTTTCACGAACTGAGCTTGCTGTTTCCAGAGGCCCTTTGTTGGCACCCTTGTGTGTACTGCTCTCAGTGGCTGTCAGCTAACAGATCATGCCCCCTCCCAACACTGGGTCAGGTACTGAGCTCTTACCCGGTGGGCGGGTGTGTCACTCCCCCTCCCGATGCCACAGTCAGATGCTGTGCTCTGACGAGGCAGGTGGGTGGATCATGCCCCCTCCCAGGACCGGGATCATGTGCTGCATTCCTGCCAGGAAGGTGGGTGGCCGCCTGCCCTCTCCCGGTGCCTGTTGCTCTGCTGCTCTATGCAGCTTCCCACTCTGCTTTGCGTCAGTGCTCGAGAGGTGGGCTTGGGGAAGACCGCGGAACAGCTCCACCCCTGCTCCGTGCCAAATCTCAGCTCCTTGTTTGTCTTGGCAGCGCGAGTTCTCTGAGGTGCCAGGGCAGAAAGATCCTATCTGCCTTGGGCTGTAAACAAGTCTCAGTCCTGCCTAGGAGGTTGCGGAGCCCCTGGGTGCGGATTCAGGTCTTGGCCCTGCACCTGCCCAGGCGTGCGCACAGGAGGAGATGGCAGCTCTGGCTGCGCCCCATCTCTCTTCTCGCTAGAAGCACCAGTAATGGCGGTGCAGGTCTGAGGAGACAAAGGCTACAGTGCCCCTTCCCCCAGGGCACACAAGCCGTGTTGCTTTGCTTTTTTCGCAATTTATAGGGAACTGAGGTTGTTTTGTTCGGTATCCCCTCCCAGCCACGGCGTGCAGCACCCTGCAGTCCCCTGGGGCTGCCTCAGTGCAGCCGCCCCAACCTCCGCCCAGCTCAGGCAGCCTGTCCTGGCCCCAGCTGCTGGCTCGCATCTCGGGCTGGGTGTCATTGGGACCCTTTGTGCCGTTCAACTTAGTTTTGTTGGTCAAGGGGTGCTCGGGACTGATCTGAGCCTTGGAGGATCCCCCTTCGCCCCGCTGGCCTCTCCGTCAGAGAGGGGAGACCCAGTGAACGAGCGCCAGTCCTCCTTTGCTGCTCCCTCCCCGTGGGATCAGTCTCACACTGTTTTGCTTTTTCTTCTTTCTTTTTTCCTTTTCTCCTACCAGATTTTTGGCATCTTTGTCTTTCAAAGAGAGTGATGTTATGTCGGAGTTCGGCAGGTGCTCTGGTTGGCTGAGTAGGTCTGTAGATGTGAGTTTTGGTGTATTTGTGGGGGAGAGTGAGCTACAAGTGTCCTTCTACTCCAGCATCTTGCTTCCCCCTCTAGTTTTTAAAATTTTTAAATATAAATTTTCTAATGTTCAAAACCCTTCAAAAATGAAATAATGAAATAATTTGCTTTGCAAAATACTAACTTTCCTACCAGCAGAGGAGACATCATTTACCAAAAGCTAAACTATGTTTTGAAAGGAATTGTATGAAAGGTGTAGGTGTCATAGGTTAGTGGCTGATCTCAGTAAATAGGAGCTTTGCTTCTGGCATTAATGCTCAGTGACTTAAAATTAAAGGCTCTTATTTGCACTCCTCCCTCACAGGCTGTATCGTATTTTATAACACATATGGAAAATATTCTAGTTTCAGCATGACTTTAGGTAAATGTATCTATTTGTTAATTCTATTTAATAACATAAATAAGGCACATGAGGTATACAGCTTCCCTTAATCCATGCTGCAGTGGAGATGGGTTTATGATTCATCGGATTAAAATTTAAACCTGGCCCAATTCTTGAGCTCATGTTGTAAAAATACCATAATGGATCATCATTCTGATTTCAGAAAATCAATCACCTTTAAATTCACCTTAATAAAGTCAAGGCAGCTTTCTTTGAGCCTACGTCTAATTACAGTTGGCATGGCAATGGCTAAAATGAGTTAATTAAATAAAGGTTACAAGACAGTCTTAACTCTCTAATGAAGTGTTCTCTATTTTAAAGTCCTTATCTGTAGCATTTTATTTTGCTTGTTTTTTCAGAAACTTCCCAATCCCATGAGTTTGATGTTTTCTTGTGTTTTACTTGCCTGCAAAAGAAAAAAAAAAATTACTAAGCATTACCTCTTCAAAGCATCAGTGGGTAGATACAAATATAATCTTTAACCCCACTCCCAATACACTGCATTTGTTCTGTCCTTCATTACTTCATCTTTCCCTTGTTCTATCATGAAGCAACAAAGTATTTAGCACATACTCCTAACTGGCGGTCCTCGGGGTGGTTGCTGAGATGAGAAAAGCTCATTTCCTCCCGTTGAGAACTCCTGCTCCAGTGGGAGTGAGGCAGATTCAGGAAGGGAGGGAAGGATCCTGAAGGACTGGAAAATACAGCAAATAGTTAAGAAGAGAAAAAGGAAGATAACACATTCCTGGAAGAAGATCTATTACCTGCAATGGTAGGAAGGCTTGACAGAGCAGATACGTTTATTTCCCTGTGTCTGATGGAATGGTGTGGCTAGGGAGCAAAATGAGGAAGGATGAGACTTCGGAGCTAACTCTGGTCCACATCTTGAAGGTTTTCTGTCCTAGGAAAGAAATGAAGAATGAAGTGATCTAAAGCAGAAAAATCATATGGTCCATCGCAGGACACATCATGCATTGGAATAAAATGAGACCAGAAGCACAAAAGCCTGAAGGGACGTCTTTTTAGTCCACATGAGAAGTGGTGGTGATCGGAGCTAAGGTGGTCCTAGTAGGGATGGCAAGGATGGGCAAAATCAGAAGATACTGCGCAGGATCTAATGGCCAGTTGTGCAAGGGGAATGTGTGAAAAGTCTTGAGGACAGACATCCAAGAGCAGCTGGCCAAGGTCTGTGCTGGGTGTTGGAGTAGGGAGTTGCTCCAGTTGTGGAATATCTTCCCGTCTCATCTGTTTCCCCTCTGCCTTTAGTACATAATGATTGGGCCAGGGGTCTTTCTCCCTGGGGGACTAGTGCCCGCTGTGGGTGACAGCCTCTTTTCTCTGATAGGTAGAGATCAGGCAGCTACTCTCAGAATTGTAAGTTTTAATTTGAATGGTCAAGTAGTCGAATTTTACCACCACTTTAGCTAGATCACATTCTGAAAAAGCTAAATATAGATCTTTAGGTAAAATGAAAGATCTTATCATCTATTATTGTCTTTTAGAATAAAGTGCATTCCGTATTGCAAACTGTAGATTTACTACCTTTGGGACATAATCTGTCCTTTTATTCGTGGGAAAAAAATGCAAAGATATAGTTGAGGAAACAAAACCCACATGAAAATAGCAACAGTGTTAGAGAATATGGGTTGTTATTTAAACCTTTAACTCGAATTGGGAAATGTTTTCCTCTTAGAGGCTTTAAAGTTTTTGGCCTGAGATGTAGCTTGGGAAAAGCAGAAGTAGAATAAGAAGTTTTGAGACCTTGAAGTTGCATGGTCACAACTGGGTGGTTGGAAAGTCTCCAAGTGATAAGACTGTTAATGACAAGAGTAAAACAGACTCTGAGCAGGGAGAGCTCATTGTGTGATAGATTTCATGGAAGGAGCGAGTACATCATCAGCCTTGATGTGTAAGTAGGGTTTAGAAAGAAAATTAAAAACACAGCAACATGGAACTTTCAGTAAATAAACCAAGGTCCACATTTCTACTTGTTCATTTTCTGTATGACTTTGGGACTGTGATTGAATTTCTCTTAGCCTTGGTTTCCTCATACGTAAAATAGAAATAATGAGACTTACTTCTTGGAGTTGCTGAGAAAATGGAATTAGGTAACGATTGCTTTGTCCGTAGCACCTGGCTGGTAGCAGGACTCTCCCTTTCCTCTCCATTTAATAAATGAGTAGAAGGAAGACAGAGGCATTCAAGCATATTTTCTGGGGTCAATGAGGGATAAACAGCACCAGATAAGACATAAAAGCCATGCCATCGTCCGATTAGCTCATACGCTTGTTGCCATGAACAAGCACCTGCTTTACAGAAGTGATGGTAACTCCAGAAGCCCTGGAGCTGATTGCCTTGGGGTGAGGGGACCAGCCTGGCAGCCATTAGTGGGCTGTGCCTCTGCAGATGCGGGCACCAGGGAAAGGCCCCCGGCCTGCAGGCCCGACTCCTCAGACCTCTGCCCTGCTCCCCGCTCCTCTCTGTTTTAATTGCATCCTTATCACAATTTGACACCTATTAGCTGTGTGACCTTGAGTAAATTTCTTAACTTACGTTTACCTCTGTTTTCTTATTCCTAAAGCAGGATAATAGAGGTTTTCTGGAGGTTAAATAAAATAATGTATTTATTTATCACAGCCCCTGACACATAATGAGCCCTCAGGGGATGGTGACTCTCTTCCCTGGCTCTTCTCCTTCTGTCTTTCCCTTCCTGCTACATCTACTCACATCTACATAACTTTGGAACATGATTGAGGACACATTACATAGAAAAGGCTGAGGATAATCCAAGTATCAGGCGATTAATTAGAATGATGGCCTTGGGAACACAGTCAAAAAGGTAAAATTACAATATATTTTTGAAGAATCTACAGCAGTTGGGGAGAATTTGTGTGTGGGAGTTGGAGGTTAAAGCTGAGGTGTGGGAAGAATGGGGGTATGATTGAAATGGAATTTCAAGACCCAGTTCCTGGTTATTTCTTATACCAGAGTCATATGACTTTGGGCCATTGTAAAGCTTAGCACGTTTTTGGTAGTTTGGGTCACTGGGAAGATTTATGAAGACTTAATTTAAAATAAATTGCTGTTATCATAAGTGAAATTAAAAGATAAAATGCCATTAGCTCTTATATACATGCCCCAGGGCTTAAGCACTGGCGGTGGACTGATAATCACCCTAATGTCTTGCTCAGTTGGGTGACCTTGGCATTGATGAAGCCATTTGGAGGGAAAGTACTGGACTTAATGGCAAAAAGCACCTGCCCTTTGCTTCCTATTATTGGCTCTGCACCACTGAGAGAAAAGCTGCCAATACTATGATTTCCTATCTGTGATTCCAAAGGTCAGTTTTCTTACACTTCTTTGTATCTTCTGACGCGTCTGTTGTTTCTGGCTTTTAATGATGAACTGCCACGTAGAGAAACAAACATGCTATCTAAAAAGCCCCTACTTGCCCTTTACTTGGCAGGAAAAATAGAAATTATATGAGGCCGCTATCTTGTTGCTGTTTATGGGTCCAGTTTTTGATACCATATTCACGCTATCATTTTGCTTCATGCATCCGATCACTTTTTCCAACAAATATTTACCAAGCACCTATTTTGTAATAGATGTTCTGAGTGCTGGGGGCACAGTGATGACTGACACAGAGAGACCAAGTCCCCGCCCTGTAAAACTCACATTCCAGTGGAAGAGAGAGAATAACACACAAACGATGTCAGGTGTCTACCTGTGCTGTGAAAAGTAAATCCTGGAAAGAGGATTGTGAGCGATGAGGGGATGGCATGTTAGGATGGGGAGGATAAGACTTTCCAGAGAGAATTTTGAGAAGAGACTTGACCAAAAAGGGGTGAAACACAGGTCTCTCTATAGGAAGCGAGTTACAGTCAGAAACCAACAAGAACAAAGACCCTGAGTCAGGAGTGAGTTTTGTGCCTTCAAAGGACAGCAAGAAACCACTCAGTAGGAAAGTAGGGGAAGGTTTGAAGGCAGGAGTCAAGTCATCAATTCTGAGTGTGATGGGAAGCCATTGGAGTTTAGTTTCCAGTGTCATAAATTAAATCTTACCTAGACTTTGATTAGTCACTGTCTTGACTAAATGCCATCCAGCAGAAAATGGCAGTATTT
Source organism: Camelus ferus (assembly GCF_009834535.1). Classification (NCBI taxonomy): domain Eukaryota; kingdom Metazoa; phylum Chordata; class Mammalia; order Artiodactyla; family Camelidae; genus Camelus; species Camelus ferus. The sequence goes on from NC_045696.1 coordinate 4,977,576, forward strand.
ATCTACACAGCACCCCCACCATCCACTGCCAACACCAAATAGCTTCGAGTTTTATTCAGTAAAACTGAATCCCTGTCCCTGTTGTCAGCTAGGGAAGCCTGCATCCATTCTTCAGAGATATACAGCTACTTAGAGGCCATGAATTCCAAACATAAAACAACGGTCTGCACCTAAGACTGAAAAATACCTGTCCTAGGATAAACATACTATATCTCCCTTACAAACAGCAAAAATAATTCTTTCCTTTAAGAAACAGACCAAGCCAAAGATCATGTATTTTAAACAACCCTCATTTTAAGCATCATGGGCAGGCAGCTCTCCCTCAAAGGAATCCCTTTGGGACTTCAAATACTGTCGAATCACATGGGTCCCATGACAGGATTTGGGTGTTTTAAAACATGTATCTCAAATTACTCTTTTTAGGGGGGCAGGAGTGATGTGCATCCAACTGTGGTTCAGAGAAATGCATGGCAACAAGGCCTACACTGCCTTTTGGGGATGTGACTTAATTGTTTGGTTGAACCCATTCCTTTTACCTCTTGAATCACCCTCATCCCCACTGGAAAAGCCTCACTGTTGGAAATCCAACTATATTGGTAGCTATGTTCACTAAAAATTAGGTGTTATGCAAATAAAAGGAAACCAAAATAGAATTTTTTTAAAGGAAACCTGCAACTTTGGGGAATTATAACCAAGACAGTACAGAGTCTTCAGTCTTTGGGTCCAATCATAAGTTTTGGCCCAAGTTGTCACAGTCTTGGTGGCTCTCCATCCTTCCACCTCCTGTTCTGTATCTTAATGGCCAAAATTTTCCTATAGTACTCTCTGCTTTCTTCCATCATACGGTGTTTTTGGAGCCATCCTACTCAAAGACTTTGTGCACTGATGTCCTTCTGATCTGAGTTATTAATTGAGCCATGCTGCTTGGATAAGGTCTATTTCTTACTCTTTAAAACTATAATAATAATATCCCTTTATTCATTTGTCCATTCAACAAACATTTGCAGAATACTTTATATGTTTCAGCACTGTGCTGTGTGCTGGGGTGCAATGGTCTGCAAGAAACGGATGATTCTTATTTGCCCTGGGGTGTACAGCTGAATGTGGGGGACAGGCATTTAAACCAACAATACCAAACAAGTGTGGTAAAGGCTATGACAGAGTAACACAGGATTCTGTGGAGGCACTAAGTCTTGTCCACAGCATCTGAAAAGGTGTCCCAGACTAAGTGAAATTTGAGGGGAGATGTAAATAATAATTTATATGTTAAACAAAGAAATGCAGAAGCATGTGTGAAGACCCAGGGGGAACTGGAGAATAGGCAGTCTGGAACAAAACCTGCAAGAGGAGAATGTCAAGAGATGATACTGGAGACCAAGAACCCAAGTCATAAACAGCCTTCAGAATACTGTGAGGGTTTGGATTGTATCAAGGGACAATGGGACAGCACTGATGATTTTTAAGCAGTGAAGTCATATTATGCAATTTGTGTCTTAGAAGGATCTTTCAGGCTAGTGTGTGGAGAATGGATTCAAGTAGGGCAGTCAGCAGCAGGTAGACCAGTTAGGAAGCTATTTCAGAAAGCCAGATAAGAGCCAGTTTTGGCCTTGTCTCAGGCTAAGTTCCCCTGAAAGCAAAGTGTGAGGATAGGATCCTCCTGGGAACCCTCCAAGGAATCACACAGAGCAATGATTCTCAAAGTTGGTCTCAGCATGACCTGAGAGCTTATGGGGAAAGGCAGAATCTTGCATCTTATCTCAGACCTCCAGAGTCAAAATTTTTGGGGACAGAGTTCAACAATTTGGGTTTTAATCAGCTCTTCAGGTGACTCAGATTCCCTCTGATGTTTGAGCAGCGCAGGCATAGAACACACCTCAGAATTGTCCCACAGGATTAGAGGATGGAGAGGCAGGGCATTTATCCTGACGCCCCTCCCTCATTGGTAGATGATAGTCTCCCACACCAATGGACTGCACCTGTAAGGGTGAATATTCATTGCTTTAAGGCCCTGAGACAACAAAGAGACTCCTGTTCTTGATGCTCAGACAAGATGTGTGGAGCTGTCCAAGCTAGAAGTGCTGAAACTAGATGGACAAAAGGCATGTAGCACTTCACCACCCACTCTGCCTTCCTGTCATGACTAGGACACAGCACTGAGGAGAGTTTGAGGATACGTGACACATTTTCAAGGAAGAACCAGTACCCAATACAAGGAGATTAAAGAGGGGCATATGACAGATAATTCTCAATTTTAATAGGATATTTCCATCTGTAATTACCTTATATATAATTTGTCAATGATTATTTCCTGTGTAAACATCTATGATCAGTTTTTAAGTAACATTTCTTTGGATTAGAACCAAACTGCGGGAAGGATCGTGGATCAATTATAATTAGACATTCAGCAGGAGAGAATGCAAGAGGTTAGTTATCTTGCCCATTTGACAAGAGATTCCTTGTTCTTAACAGAATTTGAGTCAAATGGACACAGAATGCAGATGACTGCATATTTACCTTCCACCCTGGACAGACTGATTCTGACATGATGTCTTAAACTTTATAATCTATCCTTGAGGTTGTTTGATTAATTTTACTAGAAGACTTTGCTCTAGAAAATCTCCAGCATTTTTTTTTCTAGGAATAATTTTCTCACCATGAGACAGACAATCCTTATCACCTTATTTTAAATATATTTGCATTTTATTGACATTTGTCTCAGAATACCATCTCAAAATAAATGAGGTAAAATTTCTTACTAATTAAGCAATGTTGAAAAGACCCCTCGGCTGTGTAAATTACTTAGTTTGCGAGTTGGAAACTGTGTTTGTTAATATGTTAAAGCTGGACATACCTACATTTACTAAATTAACCGACACTCTTAACAACACTTAATATCTATCAGGCACTGTTCTGAGAAATGTTATAATCTTGATTCATTTTATCCCCATACCACTTCTATGAAATGAGTCCCCAGTTTTCAGATAAGGAAATCAAAGCCAAGAGACATTTGATAACTTGTGCAAGATCATTCAGCTAAGAGTAGCAAAGTTGAAGAGCAAAAGATCAAACCCAGGTGTTTAGCCTTTGGCTCTGTGCTATTAGTCATCACTCTGTTGTTGCTTCCAGGGACACAGCAGAGAGTTCCATCTCCAGCTGTTTCTTGTCTTGATATTGTTTTCTCCTCCTTGGCTGTTTTGTAGGCAAATTGATGTTGACTATGGCTCATAGCATTTCAGCGTACTTCTAAGAGCCTAACTATTGTAGACTCTAACCTTCTCCCAGTCCACTTCATGTGGTGGCTCCAATTCCTAGATATCTGTAGCACCTAGGCCCACATTTCTGCCTCAAAATGAAGAATTCTGGAAATTGCAAGACAGAAAAGATTAGTCTTACTGGGAATTGTGAGAAGGAGAAGAACACCCACATTTGCTGAGTATCTAATATATGGTGGACATAATCCATATCGTGTCACATAGTCTTGGGAATGTCTCATTGTATATCCATCCTATAATTAATCACTGATCTGCTGGAAAATACTTGGGGATTTTAACACTTTTAGATGCTGCCTTTCTTAGAAGAATCTATATCTTCTCTTTAAGAGAAGACTTGAATACTCTTACAGTCACAATAACTTAAAGCATTTGCTTTCTCTTGGCAGGTATGTTGTAAACAGAATGCATGTGTCTGTTTTGTGTAGGGATGGGGTATTTTCAGTGCCTCACAAAACTCACCAAATAAGTAATTACTTAACTTGATTTAAAAAAAAATACATGCTCTGTAGAGCCATCATGGTACCTCACTTCAGCTGGCCTCCATAGGCCTCTTTTGGCCTAGAAGGGTACTGACATCAGGAACAATGTTGTATGTGTCTTCATCAGGTTTTTGGGAAAGTGCAATACCGTGTTTATTCCTTTTTGTGTTTAGAAAGGGCCTAGTAATTCTCCCTTCATCTCTTGTTAGAGGAAGACAAGATATCAGGTGTTTTAAACATTTCACACCCAAGAATGGATCCCTGAAGATCTTCCATCACACAAATCAAAGACAGAATACCATATTCCCTGGCTTTAGTCAAACTGCCACACTCAGGGGTCCAGTGTTCCCCAGTGCAAAGCAACTTCCAGCTGCATAAGATCATTGATATAAATAAGAAAAATCACCTGCACTGAGGTTCCTTCCTTAATTGATCCCAAATTACAAACCTTGTGTTTTATTTTTCCATATATGTAAAGCATTCTCTATATTTTAATGTTCATTATAATTCTTGGATTTCTTAAAATCACACCTTTAATAAGTCACAATCTTGTCTGAATTACTGGTAACATTTTTCTCTTTTCAGTTCCTCCCAAGTTCGTGGTTCAGCCACGGGACCAGGATGGGATTTATGGCAAAGCTGTTATCCTCAATTGCTCAGCTGAGGGTTATCCTGTCCCCACTATTGTGTGGAAATTCTCTAAAGGTATGAGTTTAAGTTACTTGATTTGCTTGGTATCTACCGAATGTATGTTATGTTCTAAAGGATGAGATGAGCATTTTTTCCAGAGATGTTTCTTGCAAGTAGATATGTGCCACACTCCTTCCCTCATATACACCCCTAGAAACCCACCTGAGTGTTTTCATTCAGACCATGAAGTGTCCTGTGTAACATACCCCTGGAAAGACCACGTAGGGAAGGCAGGTGGTTCATGTATGTTATTTCAGCACCTGGGAAAGCTCTACCTTGACTGCCTATGTTGGATAACCACGATCTGCTTGGAGACCCCTGCAAGCCCACACATCTGGAGACACAGTATAAATTGTCAGAATTACTCATCTTTGGAAAATTATTTCCCCAGTATTTAGACAAGTAAGCTTAAGTGGTTTTAGAAGGTTAAAATAAAATGACTGGTTGCTTTATTTACCTAGATGCCTTAGATATAAAAAATGACCCATCATCTCCTTAGTATTCTCTTTTTAATAACAAACTTTCACCCTTAATCATGTTTTCTCTTCAAAAGCAAAGCAGCATTTCTCAGTGGTAAGGTAACACTGTAAACATTACATGAATAGAAATGTGCAATGTGGAAACCAACGGGGAAGCCGTTCTGGACACCATAAGAATAATTTATGTCAATCCTATCAACTTCTCCAGGAAAGTTTCCTTAACTCTGCTTACTAAAGTATTGACAATTCTCTTTCTTTTCTCATTTACATATCTTAATCCAGTAACTTATTTATTAAACAGTTGAGGGCCAAATATATGCTGATGGGATAAATAAACAAACAACAAATAAATAAATACTAGAGAGAGAGAGAGCAGAGGGAGGAAAGAGAGTGCTGATACCATTTAGTGGGGGGAAGAATCAGTTAAACTTGTTTTAAATTCCTAAGGCTACTCCCCTGTAGCACGGAGCATACATTGTCTGTGTGAAAAGCACTTTATCCCCAAATAAAAGCCTGTTATTCCGAGTATCTGCCCATGAAACTTTTTATTTGGGGCACATTTGTACCCCTGTGTTGCCTTACATGCAAACAAACAGCATACATTTAATTTTAGTTTATATAATGAGACTATGTGATATGACAAACATTTTCCGTGACACTTTTCTTCTTCAAAATAATTTCTAATGTTTGCTGTTGTGCGATGTTCCCTCCCCCTTAGGGTGCTTCCTGCTTCTCACTGCTGCGAGCACTGCAGCACTGAGCGTCCTTGTGTGTTAATCAATGTGCATATGTGTCATTACTTTCTTGAGGCAAATTCCTATAAATACTGTGACCACGTTCTTGATCTCCTCTGGATCAGGACACACTGGAAAATATTAGGGCAATTGACTCACTGACCAGTAGTAGGAGGCTGTGTGTTTCTTGCATTCTCGCCAGATAGTAGCCTTTTTTTCCATGATTTTGACCATGTGTTGGGTGAAATGCTTCCCATTTTAATTTACAAATTTAGATTACTAATGATGTTTAAAATGTTTTATTCTTTTTTATGGGCCACTTTTGTTTCCCCTTTAGGGAATTTCATATTCATGCTACTTGTACACTTATCTCCCTGTCTCATTTATTTGTAAGTGTTTCTCATAGATTAAATAACCCTTTGACTGTTACGCGCGTTACAGACACTTTATTCCTTCCCATCACTGATGTGCAGATTAAATTATAGAAGCCTTTTTATCTTTGAAATTTGCATGCAACTTAAAATCATTAAAGAAAAATTAGAAATTTGAGCAAATTTTTTAAAAGTTAAAATTCCACTTGAATAACATCACTTAGAGATAATCAAAGATAAATACTGTAAACAATTTTATCTAGTTTTTCAAGTTCATACCCCGGCAAGTGTGTGTGTATATATACACACACACATCTGTAGATATGCATGTAATTTTGTGTTTTTCTAAAAAATTGTGAGCATATGATTCTTTCTGACCTATAATCTTCTTTCTGCAGTTAATGGGCTGTGAATGTCTTTCCATGACAACAAATATGGGTGTTCAGCATGACTTTTTAATATCTCTGTTGAGTTTATATTCATATATCAATGAGTACGCCTAACTTCTCTTGCCTTTATTAGGACTGAGTTCAGTGACCTAATGCTACAAGGGTTTATTCCTTCTCATAAGAGGAGTCTGGGTATAGATAGGTCAGGATTAGTTTTTCTCCCGAGTCATCAGAGACCCCCACTGTTTACATCTTCCTCTCTGCCACTCTTCAAAAGCATCTCCTACCATCAGTCAATGGCCACTGAGGTCCAATGACCATTTCTGCATTTCCATGGAGGAGGAAGAGCACACAGAGTCAGTTCCCTCTAAGGATCTATCCAGAATACCTCATAAATCTATTCTGCTCACTGCCCAGGGGTGGTCTGCAGGCTGTATTATAGCTAAGCCTGTGGACATCATGACTACAACACAAGCTATTTCACTAAGTGAGAGGGGAGGATGGACTCTAGGCAACTAAGGGTGTCCAATTCTATTGCTGGATATTGTGTTTGATTCTTCCAGTTTTTCAGTTATAAAAATGTCACAGTGACTTCTGTCTCACTGATCTTTGTACATGTGTCCATTTTATTTCTGGGGATAAATTTCTATAAGTAGAATTGCTGGCTCAAAGAATAATCAATTTCTATAGATTTCAGTATGCATTGGCCGCTGGTCATCATCGTTTTCACTTATGCGCCCTCCCGCAGTTTATAGTATTGCCTGTTTTTAACAATGAAAATAATACCAGTTATTATGCTTGGTTTTAAAATATTTTTCAATAGAATAGGGGGAAATTGTATATTATTATTTTAATTGTGCAAGTAATAAAGATGTTTCTTAAGAAAAATTCAGCCACACTGTGGAATGTGTTTCCCATAATCAAATAGTCACTAAGAGCATAAGTACAGCTCCCCTATGTGTGACACACACCAAAAAAGAGAAAAAAAATAAAATAAATAAACGTACGCAGGCTGTTCCTCTGTGAGATGCAACAATTTAATCCTGGGGCGGCAGAATTCCAAAGTAAATTGCAGTGGTTTAAGGGCAGCTATTGCAGAAATGAAACAATCTTTGTTGAAAAATAATGTTATTACATTTTTGACCTTGGGTCTGGATACACAAAGTCTAAGATATTCAATTCTGTCTCCTGATTTCTTTTTCTTTTACATGAACAAATGGTCTCTTGTCTAAAAGGGATTGGAAAAAAAATCAGGGCTTAATACCGTGGTGGACCTCACCTGTGCTCCCAGAACTCCATAGCTAAACAAATGTGTGTCATTTACACTGGAGGAAATAGGTTTCAATTGCTGTTCTGGGGACTGGAGCCATCCCCTTGTTAGCTTCTGGGGGACAAACAGGGGCTGCTAATGCAAGCGATACACAGATCACCAACCCATGGTTGGCTTGGACATCCTTTGCTCTCTGGCTGCCCACAGATAGGACCACTTCTGACTTCCATGGAAGCTGTGGTCATAGCCATGTCCAAGGACAAGAGTCAAGGCATGCCAGGTGTAGGGGGTGAGAGAGCAGTGGGGAGTAATTTGCATTTAAAATAAGGTGGTCAGAGAAGGACTCAGAAGAAGGTGACATTTGAGCAAAAACTTAAAAGAAATGGGAGATGAGCCAAGTGCATATCTGAGGGAGCACTGAAGGTCAGGTGACCACAGCCAGGGACAGAAGTGGGTCTATACCTGGAATGTTTCAGACACACTAAGGAAGACATTGGAGTGGGGTCCTGCTCACTCACTGCAGAGTGAGTAAAAGGAGGTTCTAGAGGTCCCAGCAGGTCAGATTCCTCATCAGTCATTTTAAAGATGTAGCTTTGCCTGGGGGTGTGGGGGTGGGGGGAGTGCAGGCAGTGGGGATTAGAATCAGTCGTGACAGTGATGTTCTCCTCTCCTCCTCTACGGAGTGGAAACCACAACTTAGGAGGCTACTGGAGTAATGAAGGGAAGCTGTGTGCTCTGCATAGCATTTTTTTAATTGAACTATAGGCAGTTACAGTGTCAATTTTTAGTGTACAGCATAATGTCCCAGTCATGCATATATATATATACACACATATATTCACTTTCATATTCTTTTTCATTAAAGGTTATTACAAGACATTGAATACAGTTCCATGTCCTTTCCAGAAGAAATTGGGTTTTTTTAAATCTATTTTTATATATAGTAGTTAATATTTGAAAATCTCGAGCAGTGTTTTAATAGGATCCAGTTGGCCCTGCTGTTGAAAGCAGACTGTATGGAGGGAGGGATTTGCAGCTGAAGACCTGTTAGGAGGCCTTTGCTGTGATGTGGCTTGGGTGAACCAGCAGTCAAGAAGGGGCAGTTGGTTTCTGAATCTATCTGGCTGATGGACTGGATGTTCGAGAGAAAGGGAGGAGCTAAATATGAAGTCCGGGTCTTTGAGAGGGGGTGGAGGTGTCATTTCAGCCTGGGGTCAACATCAGGAGTTTGGGCCTCTCTCTCTGTAGACACAGCCCAATTCCCAGTATTCTAAGCAATGATACATTTTCAAATACCCTAATTATTTTTTTATTGATGAACACTTTCTCCGTGGTCAGGGCTTATCCCTTCTACATTCTGCTCTGCCACCATATGGCCCACATTAGCATCACCTCAGTTCCATGTCAGATTGATCTGTGTTCAACACTCATCCTTCAGCTGTCATTTTCCAGTGAGGAATATCCCAGGTTCTTTGTTCATATTGATTCCTGCCTTTTTGCACTTTAGTCAGTTTAGTTGGAAGGAGATTAGTAGCTTGCATTACTTCCAGGGAGAGAATGGAGGCTGCCTGATTTCCTCTTAGAAAGAACTTTATTTTTTTTCCCCTGAATACACCAAAGAGCTGACTTTGAAGTCCAGTAAATTTATAGTCTGTTCCTTGATGTTATTCATTTGGGGTCAATTTTCCCACAGTTGTGGCATGCCTATTTCATATGCAGATTCAAATCACCTTGCATGTAAGAAAATTTTTCTTGAATCATATCTTTAAATATTTCTTCTTGTCAATGTTTGCATTTTGTTTTCAGTGTCTCCAATTATGGTGGCATTAGATTCCCTTGACCTGTCCTCCAGAGCTGTCATTTTCTCTCTGATTTTTTAACTTACTTAATTTCCATTTTTAATTTTTTTATGTTTATTCTCTGTTTCTCCCCCCACAAAATCTGTTCTCCTTTGTGCTCTCTCCAGTTTTGCCCTCATTTTTGTGATTTTATTTTTCCCCTTCTTTCTCTAGTTCTGCCAGCTCACCATTCTTTCTCAAGTTCTCGCTTCATAGACATGTGGCTGTTTAATTCACAGTTATTGTCTAAATCATGACATTTTTCGGATGAGAGTTTGTAATCTGATTCCTCTCCCTGTTTTATTCTTCCATTTTCTTCTGTGGTGTCTTTGCTCATTTGCTCCTTGCTAGCTTCCTCTTTAGTGTTCACATGGAGAAAATACATATCCTCAGAAAGAAATTGCTTTGTGAAAATGCCTGGTGCCTCACTGAGCCCTCCTTCACTGGTTCTAAGACCACACTAGGTCCAAGGAGGCTCCTGCCCCACCCAGCCCGGGCGCACTGTGGTCACTGATGTCCATTTTGTCTCTCTGATGTGCCCCCAACTTGTACAGTGCATACTCTGCTGATGTTTGCTCAGAGTTCCAGCCATGGTCCATCTCTCCTTGTCTTCTGCTTGTACCTCTACTCAGTGTACACTGTTGGTTGCCCAGTTAACTATTTTGTGGTTGAGTTTTAGCCATTTTCTAATTTCATGCAAAAAAAATAAAAGAGTTTGTATTTTCTATTCCTGTTTCTCCCATTTGCTTTTGTATGGTTTCCAGGAAGAAAAGAAATGCTGATTTTATGCTGCCACCTTTAAACCCTTTAAACTTAAATCCTATTGTTTATATACCAAGCTTTATTAAATTTGGACTTTATTTCAGAAAAATAAAGGAGAGGTAGTAGAAATCATCACTTAAAGTGAGCTGAGTTCAAACCCCAGACATACACCATCTTTCTGGGTTACTACAGGAAAATTACTGCATGAACCACAGCGCCCTCCTATGGGAAGCCAATGAAATAAGGAGATTAATGTGATGACTTAAGAAGATGATTCATGGTGCCTGGCACACAGCAGTTAGTCAGTACACATTATCTGTTACCATCAGTATTGTCATCATCACCGGCTCACATGGTCAGCCAGTTGTCCTAAAACCGTGTGTTGAGCAGCCCAGCCTTTCCCCGCTAACTTGAATTCCTTTATAGTCTATGAAAAAACAAGCATCTGCTGAAGTCTGTTTTTGAATCCCTCTCTCTGTTGCAGTGACCCATCTTTCTTGCCCCAGGACCATGCATATCAGAGGTCTGTCTCTTCCTAATGTGTTTTAATATCTCATACAACAATCCTCCCCTCATTATTTTTCTTTTTCAAAAACGTCCTGGAGGGGAGGGTATAGCTCAGTGGTAGAGTGCCTGGTCAACATGCATGAGGTCCTGGGTTCAATCCCCAGTGCCTCCATTAAAATAAGTAAATAAATAAACCTAGTTACCACCTCCCCTAAAGTTTTTTTTTAATGTCCTAGATTTCTCACATGAATTTTTGTTTGTGTGTTTCCTCTAGATAAATGTTAGGCAAATTTTATCAAACTGAAAGATAATATTCTGGAAAGCTCAGCAGATGGTAATAAACTTAAAGGTTGCCATGGAGAACAGCAGCATCACTCACCTGTTGAGCCTCCCAGACAGTATCATGGAGAGTCCATTTACTCAGATGTTTTTTATGTCCACTGTAATTCTATTGCTTTTTTACTTTGGTCTGTGGTAGTGAGTATTTGTAAGCTTCTGCCTACAGTTTTCGTTGATCCTCTTTGGTTTTCTGTGTGGAAAGGTGTTACATCCACAGCCAGTGTTTATTGACTCTGCAGCTGTCTGTGTCTCTTTCTTTTACGGGCAAAGGTGAAGTTGTTCTTAATTTGCGGAGTCCTTTTTTTCTTCCACTCTTCTAACACATACAGAGGGCTGCAGTGGGATGGGACTCCCCCTTTCCTGCCTGTTTCTCTCACCCCTCTCCCTGTGCCCTTCCTGCTCTTAGCTGTAGCACACCTGTGACATTAGTGGTGAAAATAAACCCAACTTCGAAGTCAAACATGACTCCGCAGGTACCACAAAGCAGCTCTGCTTGTCTCGTCGCCAAGTGGGAACAGTGGGTCTCACTGAGCAACAATGAGCTCTTGGAAAAGGACGGTGAGCAGAACAGAGACGATAGGTGTTCAACATATTGTTTTATTTTCTTCCTGTGATGATAGAATAAAACTCACTGGGGATAGAAAACTTCAGCCATTCTCTCTGCCAAAATAAGTGGAGTCTTTGTGGCTCTGGGAGCTACTCTGAGACCATCTTAGACCGACCCCTACTCCCACCCAAGGAAGCTGCAGTTACCCGAGCCTTGGTAGAGTCACCAGGATGCTGGGCCCCAGGGTCCATCTTGCCTTCCCTTCCCTTCTTTTTTCTCCACTCCTCTGTCTTTCTCCTTTCTCGTCTTTCCCCAGGAACTTTCTAGCAGTCCTCTGTGGTTAGAGACAGCCCCACCGAGGACAGATGTTTGGGGAGCTCTTGCTTCAGGTGGCTGAGGACTCGGTATGGTAGACATAGCTGCAGGGGTGCCTCACTGCCCACAGTCCCAGTGCAAAGCCCAGGTGGCACCAGCCAAGTCCAGCCGCTTAAGCTGCCTCCAGCATCACTTGTCCCATCAGTAAGTGCTGATTTGTGTCAGTTCATGGTTCTACTTTCTGATAAGTGAACGAGGAACAAATATTCCATCCTGATGATAAATAAGGATCCTTACAGGTTAGGTACAGAGTTGAAGTCATGAAACTGATGTGATAAACTAGTGGACCACCAAGTTCTAACAACCTCTGGGCAGGCCCTAATCTAGGCCACCTGAATTCATTTGTTTTCATTGGATAGGATTCTTCGGGACAGACAGGAAGAAATTAAAGAAAGAAAGAATTACACAGTGAACACAATAACATACAGATGTACAAAAGAAATAACCTTGACGCTGTCCCAGTTAGGGTGTGGTGTTTTATTAAGAAGAAATTGAGTACGGGGAATTAGATGCGTGCAAATTTGTAGACAGATGGGAGGAATCCAGCTACCTTTAAGGAATTTGAGAAATGTGGGAACCACAAGAAGCCCCTCCCATCTGTGGCTACAGCCGCCCAGAGAACTAAAGCAGTGGTTTGTTCTCCGGGACTTGGATGTTTGGCATCTTGCCCACACGTCAACTCACTGCTTCTAAAGGAGAAGGTGATTTCTCCTTCCTGGCATCTTCCAAATCATATTCAAGTGCCTCTTACTGAAGAAATACAAACCAGAACCTGGGACGCAATCAGCTGGGGAAATGTTTTCCTCAGGCTTCCCGTCGCTGTAAATTAGAGAAGAGTTTAGAAGGACAGCAGTAGTGCTAAGGATCGGCAGACAATGTCTGATGCGAAGATGCAGATATACAAAACATGACAGGCGCATTTTGTACCACGTGGAAGCTTCTTTCTTTGGTCTTGGGAATAGCCCCCCAGCCTGGAACTGGACCCGTGCTTCAGTACTGTGCCTCTGTCCACTTCAGGGTTCTTCTCTGGAACAGGACCCCCAGAACCCAGCCATCTATCACAGATCAAGATTCCGTTCCCAGCTGCTATGCCTGAAAGAGGTGCGTCTGCTGTTGCTATGGGCACCTGCTCTCTCCTTGTCCCACCCCACCTCTGTCTTTGTACCTACTCACTCCCTTCAACCCGCCAGCTGTTCTCAGAGAAGGAGCGCCCTCTCCCTGAACAAGGAAACAAACTCATTCCTCAGGACAACGGCACCCTCTCCATAAGGACGAAAGGGACTGTGATTTGATTCCTTGGTGAGGAGAAGGAGTCGCTTCCAGCCTTAGCATTTGTGTGCAACCCCAGGAGCATAAAAGTGATCTCCTCTCTCCTATTATATTCTACTCCAAATCGATCTTCGTCCACCCTGCTGGGGGACTCTGCATGTGCTCGTGGACCACCTTCTTCTGGTCCCAGCATGTGGGCATGGACACTCACTTACCTTCATGCAGCCTTGCTTCCTTTCGTGTGAACGATCTGTATACTCTGTAAATGGAGTCTTCTTCCCGTTTCATATGTGATAAAATTAACAATACCGTGAGAATCGGCCCCTTGCTCAAGGGCACATTTCATAAGTTTCAGAGACAGCATTAGGACCCAGCTCTTCTGGCTCTTAGTCAAGTGTTCTCACTGCAGACCAGCCAAGACTTCAGAGTGTAAGAAAAGATGGACCAATGACTGTATTTGCGGCTCCTTCAAAGCAGGCTCACTTGGTGACAGGAAGCAATCCTTTTTCTGCTCTTCCCACCCACTAAGTCCTTGAGAACACTGCTGGGCGTATTTTTCCAATAAATAAGAAAGGTCCCACTGTATTAACACGCCCAGTAAGTCAGTGTGTGCCTCACCTAATGCCTGAATGTTTCTTTTTCATGAAATGGAGCATTAAAATTGTCCCCACTTGACCCCAGCTATCCTCAGAAAACTGACAGCTTTTTAATTAATGACTTCTGGTTGCTATACATCTGTCTTCCAGCTAATTACCCAGAGTGCTTACCTTCTGCTAACAAGATTGTAAAGTTTTGAAATATAGCATGCACTGTGTTAAATATCGCTCGGTACAATAATGATGAATCTAAAATAGATGACCAAGAATTCTGTCAAACCATGGTCAGGTCCACTTCCCTCAAATTAACCAGTACTGACCTTGGGACTGTTGTCCTTAGGGTGGATGAACTGGTTCACCGTTGTTCTGTTAGCAAGAGTGATTGCATTTATAAATCATGGAACCCTTCAAGTTAGGTTCATTTTCAGATTAAAAAAAAATTTAATTGTTTTCAATTGCATTTGTGCTTTATCTGTCTCCATGAGGACCTTTTAGTAATGCAGAGGCTTCCCTTGGTCCAGATAGGAATTATTAGATAATCCTTTTCAGCTATTTAATTCAGAAAGCTTAGCAAGGTAGCTAAATTTTATATTGTAATTCTTTAGTATGAATATGTCAACTATTATAAGTATTTTTCTGGTGAAAATTCTTTGAGGAAAAGGAAACATTTATGGTTTTGACATGTATAATCCTATAACTTTCTCACATTCTATCAGTATTTCATTAGATTTTCAGGATTGTAACACGGTTTTACATAATTAGTAACTCTCATAGTGTTTTCAGATGTTCTGGTTTGCTGTACTGTAGATGTATTTTTTAATTCTACATTTGGCTGAATTTTCAGGTTGTGTGTACTAAACTAGATCTCGCTTCAAATTTGCAGTAACTTGAAGAAACCATCAACAGCCTTTATAGATTCTCAAATGACCAAATTTAAGCACTTAAATAAAAATTAAAGATTTTTTCTTTGATTTTTAAGTTCCAATAATATTCTTTATCCTTACCCTAAAGAACATATTATCCATAAGAAGGCATTTTATAATTTGTGAAATCAAATCCTTAAAAGATACAATAAATTTTATAGGAGAAAAACATACGATCATCTCAATAGATGATAAAAAGGTATTAATAATATTCAAGATCCAATCTTAATTAAAACAACAAGTACAAAAATTAAGTTTTGTTAAATAGGAATATAGGAGCACTTTTTAGAACCCAAAGTGCTTTGACAAATGAAAGAAAAAAAGACGAAAAGATACATGAGCAAAGAAGATAGAGTGTTCACCAAAGAGCAAGTACAAACTACTGATACATTCATGACAAGATGCTTAAACTTATCTATAAGCAAACGCAACCCCAAGATTAGTAAAATCATGTAAACTGATGAGATATATGCTGTATTGATGAAGATCAAGAAGATTAATAGTATATATGTGTGAGGAAAATAATTAACCTTAGCCAGCACCAGTGGAAATAAAATTGCTCCTACTTTTTACTAAGCAACTTAGCAGTATATTTTAACACTTAAAGGTACAAAATTCCACTTCAAGGATTAACCCAAGAGAATGGCTACCATTGTATCTTTCTCTCTATTGATGTTGATTGATAAGTGGAGAGGTTCATTTCAACATGATCCTTAGTCTTGTGGAGTGGGAAAGACATAAAGTCAACTACTCATAAAATGATTAAATAATTAGAAGCAGAAATTAGAAAAAACAAACAACAATCATGTGGGATTTCTATATGCCATACCCTAGTTTAAATATAAATGCATACACCACCCTATGAAGGAGATTCTGTTACCTCCATTTTACAGGTGGAAGTAAAGGAAATAAAGGTTACCTAATTACCTAGTTTCTCACAATGTAATTGCTGTGTAACAAATTACCAGTCAGATTGTTGGCCAGGGATACAGTCATATCAAGGCTCAACTGGGGAAGATCTTCCAACCCACTCATGTGGTTGCTGGCAGAACTCAGTTTCTCACAGATGGTAGGTTGAGGGAGTCCCTATTGGAAGCCTCTCCATTAGGGCACTCACAATATGGCAGCTCACATTTCTGCAGAGTGAGTTCTGACCTCAGAGAGAGAGATTTAGAAAGAGGCCACAAACTTTTGTAACCATAGCTACTTGCCCAAGATCCACCACAGAGTAGGTGCTTAATAATTGGACAATAAAAACCATTTGGTAAAGACAAACCACAATTTTATATGGGCTTATAAAAGATTAGGAATGCTTTAATCCCCCAGGATAATGGAATCTTGAGGAGAAAAGAGGGCAGCTACTTGTTTCACTGTTTAAATTTTTGAGAAAAAAATTCAGTTTCCTAATCTGAAATTCTCATGTTTTAAAACCCCAATAGGTAAACTAGTAGATAGCTTTCATTATTTTCCAAAATCAGTCACACATTTACTGATATGTTCATTATTCATCAAATACTTGTTTAAATCTTCTGTGAATTTTCATATGAATTAAGTTTTAAATGATCTGTATTATAATGTTTCTCTTGTAATTTCACATTTTATACATTTTGACAACTTTTTAACTTTTCCCAAGGAATGAACAGATACAGGGATAAGAATGATTTTGTTCGTTTTGTCTCACTTTATAAAATATTCAGTAGCTGATACTGAGGAAAGCAACGTATTGAAATTATTTTAAAATATTATTATATTTTAAAGACTTTTTCATCCATGATTTTGAATTCTTTACAAATAAGGTGAATTAAATTTTTTTCTACTTAGAATGGTGTTGTATTTCATACATTAGGTAGGAGATAAAGAACTAATCCAAATATGTGAGTATCGTTAGTATATCCCCACTTCCAACTTTACAATTATATTACATCTATGCTTTTCACATACCATTGTATCAGATGTCAGCCAACAAGTCAAATTCTGCCCAAAACCTGCTTTTGTAAATAAATGTTATTGGACCACAATCATGCTGATTTTGTTTATGTATTTTCTCTAGCTACTTTCATGCTTCAGTGGCAGAAATAAGTACTTGTGACAAACCATATGGCGTGCAAACCATAAAATACCTATTACTTGGCCTTTATAGAAAAAAATTTTCAATCACTGTCTGAAAATATTGAGAACTTTTTCCATGAACATGGTATAGTGCTCCATAAACATGTATTTAGGTCTTCCGTAATTATCAGTAACTTTTATAGTTTTCAGTAGGCCAGACTTGTTAAATTTGTCTCTAAATATTTAATGTTTTAATGCAAATTTATTTTTTATTTCAATTTCCAATTGCTTGTTACTAATATATAAAATAAAATTATTTTTGAATTTTGTATTTTGATGTATCCTGTGATTTTACTAAAAGCACTTACAGCAACATTTTTGTAGACTCTTTGATTATCCAAGTAAATATATCATCTGTGAATGAAGACAGTTATAGTCTTCTTTTCTAAATCATATGTATTTTATTTCATTTTCTTTTTTTATTGCTCTTGCTAGATTCTTTAGAACAATGTTGAATAAACAGAGCAAGACCAGACATCCTTATCTCTTTCTTGATCTCTGATGGAAAATAATTTCTTTTTTTTTTACAATTAAGTATAATGTTAGCTGTGAGTCTTTTGAAACCTTTTGCCAAGTTATTCCATTCTGTGACTAGTTTACTATGAGATTTTATCAGGATGTTTCATTCTATAAAATATTTTTTCTTTTTTCTTTTTATCTATTCAAGTAATTATATTGTGCTTCTTTTTCTCTTTGTTGATATGATGAATTTCACTGACTAATTTTTGAATTTAAACCAACCTTGCATTCACAGAGTAATTCTCTCTTGATGATGACATATTATTGCTGATAAATCCTAATGTTTGGTTAAGGATCTCTACGTCTGTGTTCATTAGGGATATTGGTCTAGAGTTTTAAGGTCTTTGATTTTGGTATCAAAATGATACTGGCCTCATAAAATCAGTGGTAAAGTATTCCCTCGTCTTGTATTTTTTGAAAGACTTTGTGTAAAATTGATAATGTTTTTCTTTAAGTGTTAGATAGTATTCACTAATGAAGCTGTCTGGGCTCTGAATGTTATTTGTGGATGGTTATTGACTAAAAATAAAATTTATTTATAGATAGAGGATTATTAAGGTTATCTAATTTTTCTTGAGTGATCTTTGAGAATTTGTATCTTTCCAGAAATTTATCTATTTAATGTAAGTTTTCAAATTTATTGGCACAAAGTTATTCCTAATATTTTTTTCTATTATCCTTTTAATTCAAGTAGTGTCTACAGTGATGGCCTCTTTCATTATAGTTATTTGTAACTTGTGCCTTCTTTTTTCTTGATCAGTCCAACTAGAGGCTTATCTACTTTTTTCCCCAAAGAACTGGCTTTTGGTTTTATTTATTTTCTCTATAGTTTTTCTGTTTTTTATTTCATTGATTTTAGTTTTCCTCATTATTTTCTTCCTTACCCCTTCTTTGGGTTTTATTTGCTCTTCTTATAGTAGCCTCTTAAGGTGAATGCTTTAATCATTGATTTGTGATTTTTTCCTTTTCCAATACAAATATTTAATGCTACAAACTTTCATCTACGTGTTGCTTTTAACTGCATCCCACACATTCTGATATGTTGTTTTCACATTCTTATTCAACTCTAAATATATATATTTCTACTTATTCATGATTTATTCTTGGACTCATGAGTTATTTAGATGTATATTATTTAATGTTCAAATATTTGAGGTTTTCCCGGGTATAGTTCTGCTATTGATTGCAATTTCAGTTTTTCTCTGGACTTAGAATATAATTTGTATTATTTTATCTTACAGCATGTTGTATTATGGCCCACAGTCTTGTCTCTTTGGATAGCAGTTCCACGTGTACTCCCAGCCAGTATGCATTCTGCTAATGCAGGGTGCAGAGCTCTGTAAATGTCAGTGAAGTCAAATTGATTGATGGTGGTATTAGAGACTTCCATATTTCACATATTATTTCTTCGACTCCTATCTTTTTTGCTTCTCTTTTTAGGCTGTAATTGCTCAATGTTAGAACATTTGATATTGTGCTAGAGCTCTAGGATAATCTATTCTTTATTTTTCACTCTTTTGCACTTTTTGTTTTAATCTGGATAATTTCTATTGACTTAGCTTCAAGTTATGTTCTCTGCCATGTCCAATCTACTGATTAGCTTAAGGAATTCTTTAGACTTAATATTGTGTTTGTTATTTTTGACATTTTATTTATCTGTCTCTTTCATGTATTTTTTAATATTCTTTCTGAATCCCCCACCTATATATGGGTATTAATCACAGTCATTGTAAAGTCCCTGTCTGATAGTTCCATACCAAGTTTTCAAAACTATTGATGATTTCTTCTCTGATTCTTTTTTTCTGACTTTTTGTGTGTGTGTCATATTTTATTGAATTTTGGCCATGGTGCGTAAAGAGTAGAAACTGAAGTAGGTTATGCTTTTTTCCAGTTCTTTACTTCTTACCTGCTTTCATGCCCAGGACCTTGTGCTTTCACCATGTGCCAAAGATAAAATTCTTTACCTGTGCCTTATCTCCTTGCAGGGTTTTTCATGCTTTGCAATGAGGTCTACCTAGTAGTTTGCCTGTGACTCCAACTTTCTGATTCATTCAAAGGAAAGTATGATTTTGTAGATTAACAGTTTTTTTGTTATTAGAATGGAAGTGTTATTCTTTTTTTAAAACATTTTTATTGAGTTATAGTCATTTTACCATGTTGTGTCAAATTCCAGTGTAGAGCACAATTTTTCAGTTATACATGAACATACATATATTCATAGTCACATTTTTTTTTTCACTGTGAGCTACCACAAGATCTTGTATATATTTCCCTGTGCTATACAGTATAATCTTGTTTCTCTATTCTACATATGCCTGTCAGTATCTACAAATTTTGAAATCCCAGTCTGTCCCTTCCCACCCCCTGCCCGCTTGACAACCACAAATTTGTATTCTGTCTATGAGTCTGTTTCTGTTTTGTATTTATGTTTTTTTTTTAATTCCACATATGAGCGATCTCATATCATATTTTTCTTTCTCTTTCTGGCTTACTTCACTTAGAATGACATTCTCCAGGGACATCCATGTTGCTGTAAATGGCGTTATGTTGTCGGTTTTTATGGCTGAGTAGTATTCCATTGTATAAATATACCATCTTCTTTATCCAGTCATCTGTTGATGGACATTTAGGCTGTTTCCATGTCTTGGCTATTGTACATAGTGCTTCTACGAACATTGGGGTGCAGGTGTCTTTTTGAAGTATGGTTTCTTCTGGATATATGCCCAGGAGCGGGATTCCTGGGTCACATGGTAAGTCTAGTCCTAGTCTTTTGAGGAATCTCCATCCTGTTTTCCATAGTGGCTGCACCAAACTGCATTCCCACCAGCAGTGTAGGAGAGTTCCCTTTTCTCCACAGCCTCTCCAGCATTTGTCATTTGTGGACTTTTGAATGATGGCCATTCTGGCTGGTGTGAGGTGATACCTCATTGTAGTTTTGATTTGCATTTCTCTGATAATTAGTGATATTGAGCATTTTTTCATGTGCCTATTGATCATTTGTATTTCTTCCTTGGAGAATTGCTTGTTTAGGTCTTCTGCCCATTTTTAGATTTGGTTGTTTGTGTCTTTCTTATTAAGCCATATGAGCTGCTTGTATATTCTGGAGATCAAGCCTTTATTGGCTTCATTGTTTGCAAAAACTTTCTCCCATTTTGTAGGTTGTCGTTTTGTTTTACTTATGGTTTCCTTTGCTGTGCAGAAGCTTGTAAGTTTCCTTAGGTCCCATTTGGTTATTCTTGCTTTTATTTCTATTGCTTGGATAGACTGCCCTAGGAGAACATTTTTGAGATGTATGTCAGATAATGTTTTGCCTATATTTTCTTCTAGGAGGTTTATTGTATCTTGCCAGGACATATTTCACAGAACTAGAACAAAGCATAATAAAATTTATATAGAACCACAAAAGACCTAGAGTTGCCAAAGCATTACTGAAGAAAAAGAAAGAGGCTGGAGGAATAACTCTCCCAGACTTCAGACAATACTACAGAGCTACAGTCATCAAGACAGCATGGTATTGGTACAAAACAGACATATAGACCAATGGAACAGAACAGAGAGTCCAGAAATGAACCCACAAACTTTTGGTCAACTAATCTTCAACAAAAGAGGCAAGAATATACAATGGAATAAAGACAGTCTCTTCAGCAAATGGTGTTGGGAAAACTAGACAGCAGCATGTAAATCAGTGAAGCTAGAACACTCCCTTACACCACACACAAAAATAAGCTCAAAATGGATCAAAGACTTAAACATAAGACAAGATACAATAAACCTCCTGGAAGTGTTATTCTTTTGTGTCTTACTCCATCCTTAGTGGAAATGGAACCCTGTTATATATATATATTTTTTTGTTTGTTTGTTTTTGTTTTGTTTTGTTTTAATTGAAGTGCAGTCAGTTACAATGTGTCAGTTTCTGGTGTGCAGCACGCTGTCCCAGTCATGGATACACATACATCCTCTCTAGTTGTTCTGTTTTGATAGAAACCACCTGTTGGAGGGATTCTGCTTGCCCTTCTTGTTCCCTGTGAAAGGTCCCCTTAGATACATTATTAATTTCCTTTGTCTCTTTAGGGGCCCAGATATCTGAAGTAGGAGTAAGGGAGGGAAGGCACGGCCAAGTCTCTGCCACTGTGAGCTGAGGGTTGCCAAGAGGTAAATGGTCAGTTTGGTGTGGAGACAATGGAAGGAAGTGCATCCCCCTCTCGTTCCCCGGATGCAAAGCCTGACATTTCCTGCATAAACAGGTGACTGCCCACCTGTTCAGCTCCTGTGTAGGTTCTGGGGACACAGAGACTAGCAGCTCCTGTCTGGAACACACATTCGGTCCACACTTCGGGCTTTCCCCAGGAAGGTGGAATTGGTCCTTACCCGTGAGTGTTACCCCCGAAATCTTCTGACTCAGGTCAGAGAAGAGAGAAGCTCTATCAGCCTTGCAAGGCCTGGACTGCATCCTCTTAGTCCCAGAAGAGGGACGGGCAACATAGCAGGTTAATCCAACTACCATCTTCCCCCAAATCTCCTGAGACCTTAATCCTGGGTTATTATTTCTAAGTTGATTTTCCAGAATGGTTTCACATGGGTCTTTCATATCCTTCATTCATCACATCTATGATCATAGCATATCACATCTGCACAATTATCTCTTTGAACGCAAGCACTCTGAAGAGAGTAGTGTTTTGGGTTTGTGCTGTCTTAGTGCAATGACCTGACTTATTTGTTTCAGTGACATTAAATGATGCCAGCAGTGCATCATATTTCTAGGCTGGAAGCGACACACGTAGGAGAGAAGTCTGCAGTGCTGGGATTCTCCTTGTTGTCTCAGATGTGTGCATCACAGGAGGTCTTCAGATGCCGTGTCCCTGAAGCACTCCTTGTTTGCATTCATGTTAAGTCCCTAGGAACACAAAAAATGTGTTTAGTCACACGAGAGATGTCAATTTCTGTAGTCATTCTACTGTGACTTCTGTGAGTAATTCAAGAACTACTTAACACTCATCAAATCTGGCTTTTTAGGTAGAAACTATCTGTAGGGTCTCTTACTCTTTATGTCAGAATTTGAAATACAGTCATTTTGAATAAATGTGTTTTTCCCTAGACAAGAATTTCAACGTTGGAGGAAAGAAAAAAAAAGCTTGGTGTATCTGGTGCCTGTTTTCTATGATGCGTGTTCGGAATCCACCACTTCCTCTACTGGCTGAGGTGGCCTGAGCTCATTGCCTCCCCATAGTGGTGTTTGCATCACCACTCCTCTTTTATTCTGTTCCAGGTGCTGGGGTCCCCCAGTTCCAACCAATCGCCCTGAATGGCCGAATTCAGGTCCTCAGCAACGGGTCTTTGCTGATCAAGCACGTCGTGGAAGAAGACAGCGGCTACTACCTCTGCAAGGTCAGCAACGATGTGGGCGCGGACGTCAGCAAGTCCATGTACCTCACGGTGAAAAGTAAGGAAGAAGAACACTTTGTTTTAACTAAAGAGGTCTCTGGGGGCTTCTATCTGCAGTGCTCTCCACACACACTGTTTCAAAACAACACAACAGAAACAAAATGTGGTTTGCTGCAGCCGGGGTTTGAGATTTTGCTGTCCTAAAAGCAGAGTGGAGAGGACGGTAGAAGTCCAGCTGGTTGTCACAGCATGCCTGTCCCCTCGTGTCTGGGGCAGGGAGCCACGTGCTTCTCTCTTTGGGATTCCCCTGACTTGAGGGAGATGGGCACGGGCTCTGGGCCCCCCAGCCCACCAGCGGCTCTCTGCCTTTCGCACCCACATTTCTCTCCTGTTGGTTGTATTATGGAAAGGCCTAGAACCCAGTCTCAGCTGTGTTCTTTTCAGATGTCTATTTTTTCATGCTTTCTGTCATTTGCAAGCTGGCTTGTCCATAGGTTTTCTTTTTAAGATCCTTATGAAATCAAGAAACTGGAAACTTCCTTATCAACACACACACGCGCACACACACACATCCCTACGATGAGCTAAAACATGTAGTGCTCTGCTCCGGGTCCATGTTGCTGACCCATTTTATAGGACGGGGCACCTTACAGTGGAATTATTTTTATACTTTGGTAACTGAACCACCAAAGAAAGGACACGAAGTGGACCAACTTTTACTGAGCGCTGCTTGCTAGCAAATGGGTGTGTCTAACTTACGGCAAAGGACTTACATCTTTCTCCATTCATGTTCTTTTCTATTGGGTAAATGGTGGTTTGTTTCTGACTAAAGGCTTTGATCAGGCTTCGTCTTTTTATTTTAAATATGCTGTTGATAGGTTGTCAAGGATCTCTGCCATGTCATTCATTAGGGGTATTGGATTCAAAAGTGAATTTCAGTGGGGTGTGTGAGAGAGAGAAAAAGATTTAAAGGCTAGCTACACAAAGACTTGTATCCATCCTATTTTACTAAGAATTTATTCTGGTTAATCCATTCTTTCTAACAGAACAATGAAAATATCAAGCCACCTATTTGCTATACTTCCGTATCTTAGAAAATTATAGTTCTGAAATAAGGTTGCCTTGAAATATATTGGGCACATATCCAATACATAGTTTTAACTTCTAAATTTTATGCTCTAGAGGAACTGATCTGCAAGAATCTGAAGACAAATGATCATATTACTTAAATCCAAGGTTGAAATGGTAATTTTTTAAAATAATATATTGGTGAAATATAAAGGAAACCCAAGATCTGAAGACCAGTATTGACCAGTGTTGATCCATATTTACCCAATGAAAGGAATATATTTTGCAATTGCTTTTATGTATTTTAAATTTATAGAACTTTTTTTATCCCACTCGAGTGTATCTGGGCTCTAATAGATACAGGACCCTGTGAAGGATGTAAGTACAGCAAACCATGGACCTTACCTTCGTGAGCGAAAGTGCTTACGTTTTGAGAAGGGAGAGAGCACGGCAGCCCGTTGAGCCTGCTGGTTGTGGTACAAGGTGCGGAGGGAGGTGCACGCTGATGTGTCTCTCAAAGGAGGACAGCACTGTTGTTCTGAGGGGATTAAGAGAGGGCTAACAATCTTTAGAGATGGGTAGAATTTAAAAATGCAGAAACTGAAGGTTTTCTCCTCAGCTCCTCTCTCCATACCTTTGATGCTGGTAGTGGACGTAGGACTACAAAGTTATCCCCTGGCCCCGAGTGAGCTTTCTGTCTTGTGGGGCCGTCAGGCCTGGGTGTGGGTAACTCCTGTCCAGCTGAACCCACCACGGGACAGAGAGCAGGACTCTGGGAATGCACAGACGAGGGTGCGGTTTATACTTGCTTGTAGGATCAGTGATGACAGGATGAAACGTGGCATCTGAGTTTTCTTTAGAAAAATAGATCTGGGTTTTTTTAAACATTAGATTCACTGAAGAATAACTTACATAGAGTAAGATTCACTCTTTTAGGTGTACAATTCCATGAATTTTCATAAATATATGTAAGTGTATAACTACCACCAAAATTAGCATATTGAACATTTTTCATCATCCCATAAAATTCCCTTATGCCTCTGAGGGCATCTCTTCTCCCCATTCATGACAACTATTGATACACTGCAGTTCTTTTAGTTTAGCCTTTCCAGGCTATTATATGAGTAGAATTGCTCATATGAACTGTCTTTTCACTTAGCATAATAAATGTATGTTGTATTGAGTAGCTCCTTTTACTGGTGAATAATATTCTATTGTATGGATGTCCAGCATCTGAGTTCAGTCCTAAGGAACGCAGTGGATTCCAAACGATAAGATTGTTGAAGGTAAACAGAGGTACTGGAGGGAGAGGGAACAGAGAGAGCAGATGTAAGAAATCAGAGACCCAAGGCAAGAGGTAACTGTGTTTGAATGTTGTACCCAGTGCGTGGAGGGGGCTTAGAGAAAGAAACATTTACAGTGAGTGTTCATCACAGAAAAATGGTTCCTAGAGTTGGCCAGTCTTAGCTTCTCCCTCTTCAATCTCACAAACGACTAGTGGAGAGGAACATTTATGTCACAGTTCATTTTACCAGTTCTTGATAACCCTCACGTGGCTTTATAAATTATTTCTTGTTTCAGGCATCCAGTATTTTTAACCCTTTAAAATTGTAATATTTAAATTCTGAAAAGTGAAAAATAATAATAATTTAATAAAGAGACATAGGAGCATGAAGAGAAAAGATGTCCCGTGAACATATCTGTCCCTCGGGCGGTACCCTTGAAACAAAACAACACAGGGATGACTCCCGTTTGTTCCTTGTGTGTTTGCTTGACAGGATTATTATGTGCCTGAAAACTGATGCATTAGGCTATGCACATGGCAATGGGAGATCTGCTGTTCTACTGAGAAAACGGGAAGCAGTGGGAACAGAGAGTGCTGGCTCCGATCTGACGGTGGGGAGGGCAGAGCTGGTTCCCTGCTGCCATGCACCCCTGTGGTGTAACAGGAGTCTTCCAGATACCGCAGCAAGGAAGGTTCTGGGCTGTCCTCCCCTGATGTTACTCAGGCTTGTATCAGGCACAGGGAATCAAAGCTGAGATGTTTACAACTCTTATTTCTTCAAGTAATTTTTTTGTCCTATTCTTCTTTGCCTCTCATTCTAGAACACATGTTAGCTCACTTGATATTTTCCCAATATCAAGATTTCTGGTTCTTAGGTCATTTTTCTTCAATCATTTTTCTCTCTCATTAGGTTGCATGTTTTTAAATCTACTTTAGTCATTCCTGGCTCTTCCTTCATCTTTCTCCAACATATTGTAAGCTCATGCACACCTGTGCTGAGGTGTTCATTTTAGTTATTTCAATCTTCAGCTCTGGGATTTCGTTTTTTGTATTCTCTATTTCTTTGATGAATTTCCAATCTGTCTAATTATGATGCATATATATTAATTTGTGATGATGGACATATTTATGATAGTTGTTTAAATCCTTGTTTGTTATTTACACCTGAGTGTTTTTCTGGTCGGTTTCTGTTGACCACTGTTGTTTTAGCGTGGGGCACGTTTTCCCCGTTGTTTTGCGTGTCTGGTAATTTTTTAAAATCAGATACTGGATGTTGTAGGTGACACACTGCAGAGACTCTAGATTTTGGCATGTCCCTCCAAAGGGTGGCCTTTGTGTTAGCAGAACCTCAGTTAGCTGGACTTGACCTCCAAAATTACCCCCCTCCCTTGCCTTGGGCTGCAGTTGAAGTCTCTGGGCCATTCTTCCAGCCTCTGGTGATGCTTTTCCCCTGAGCCCCTGTGATCTCCTGAATTGTTAGTTGTCATCCAAGATTTGGGCAGATTGTATATGCAAATACTAGGACTTATACTCTCTGTGACTCCCTTCTTCCCAGGGTTTCCCCCTGACGTTCTGATGGCTCTGCCGGTCCTCACTCTGTCCTCTGTATGTGGAGCTGATAGGTGGTGGGAACGTGCAGCGGTCCAGCCGCTCTGGACAGCAGTTTAGCGCTTCCTCAAAAAGTTAAACATGCAGTTATCATATGACCCAACAATTCCACTCCTGGGTATATACCTGAGATAAATGAAAACCTGTGTCTACATGGATACCTGTATATGAATGTTTATAGCAACATTATCCATAAGAGCTAAAAAGTGAAAACAATTCAGATGGCCGTCAAGTGGTAAACAGATAAACAAAATGTAGTATATCATGTAATAGAATGTCACTCAGTCATACCGGCAAGTGAAGCCACGATGCATTCTGCAACATGGATGTACCTTGAGAACATTCCAGTAAGTGAAACCGGGCACAAATGACCGTATATCATAGGATCCCATTCATATGAAATGTCCAAAACAGGCAAATCCATTGAAACAGAAAAAAGATTAGTGGTTACCAAGGGCTGGAGGGGTGGGCCCACGGAGAGTTACTGCTAAAGGGAACAGGGTTTCGTTTGGGGATGTGGAATGTTCTGGAATTAGAAAGTGGTGAATGTTGCAGAATTCTGTGAATAGACTAAAAAACACTCAACTATACACTGTAAACATGAGTTTTATGGTATGTGAATTACACCTTAACAAAGCTATTTTTTTAAAAAAATCCTAGAATATCCAGCAATTTCTAATGAATCTGTGCCACAGTTGTTCAGAGTTTAGGTTTTGAAATTTGATAATCTGTTTTCAGGTCCCAGTTCCATGGCTTCTTAGTTATATAAACTTGGGGGAGTTCTCTAACCTTTCCAAGCCCCGTGTTCCTCTCCTGTAAAACGGAAATAATTGTGCAGACTGTCTAAAGCTGTGAGGATCAAGTGATAGAATGTTCTGGCAGTGAGTGTCTCTAGAAGGAGGAAGGACCAGGTCTTCATTAGCAGAAGTGGCTGCACTCAGACCCTACATGCTCATGGATACTTTTGCATTGAGTTTGTTTGTTGTTCTTTTTTCAAAAAGTTCCTATGCTCTCGTCACGTGGTAAAACAGTTGTGTCTGTGTGACACGGTAAAGATTTGATAGGAACCTGCCTGTCCTCCCCTCACTGTTACTTGAAATTTTCTTTGCTTTCCTCATGTGTTTATTCTTCCAGATAAACGTTTGTCTATTTCAAAAAAAAAAACAATCATTGGGGGTGACTAAAATTTCATTGCATTTGTAGAATAATTTGGGGTGGGGGACCCACATCTTTACAGCGCTGAGTCCTCACATCCAGGAATGTGGAGCTTGTGCTTTCTCTGTTCTGCCTGCGTGTCCCTTACTGGAGGTGTGCAGGTTTCTCCATCTGGGACATAGGCATATTTTATTATTTTTCCCCACAGAATTTTGAATTTTGTATGCTATTTTAAGTAGATATTTTGCCTTTCCCTTTTATGTGTACAGTTGATTCCCCAGTTCTTAATAATTTTATGTTATTATCAGACTCCAAATGTTGTTGGAATGTTTTTGCAGTTTTAACAGCTTCATGGTGGGATGATCTGTGACCAGAAGTCTCAAAGATATATGCATTTCAGTTTCAATAGTAGCTGACTCATCCTTTCATTCATTCAGCAAACATTTGCTACATTCCTCTATGTGCCAGGAAGTCAGTCACGCATCTGAGCTGGGATTTCGCAAACCTCTGTGCTCCCATTTAATGGTGGGTCCATGCCTGCCAGCCACAGCCCACCAGCCTCACACAAGTAGTAGACGAAGTTGGGTTTTTTCTTGTCATGCTGGAGAACACACACTATGGAGACCAGTGGGGTGTCTACATATGAGGGTGTCAGAAAGGATGTACTGGATACCTGGGCCTGTGTTAAGGGATTTGGAGCAAGGGTCAAGGAAGCAGCACTCGGCTCGGGATTGGATGCTGTAGGCAATGGGGGTGATTCCACAATTGGATATCTTGTAAATCTCATCCATGGCTTGGGAGGGATGGAGCCAGGCCGAAGCTGTGGTTAGTAAAATGCAGTCGTCACTCAGATGAGCGAGGACAGTGAATGTTTGGTCATTCTGTTGTGTATTTAGACGACGGTACTCATGCTGTGTCTGTGTTCACACATGATGATGGAGTGGGCTTGTTTCATCTTGTTCCATCTCAGCCCCGAAGTAGCCTTGTTTGCTGTTGCTGTTCTGTGAAACTGTTTACATTCAACGAGAGAGCACCAAGCCCGGCCGGGAATTCTCAGCCGGCTCCTGGACCTCAGGGGCTGCCTTTCTCTCTTGTGTTTCTCTGAATCATTGCTGTCACGTCGCTGATTTAACGTAATTCCCTTGGAAAAGAATGCGGAAGACAATGGGTAGTTCTGTTTAAACACAACAAAAGGAAAGAAAAGCAGCTACAGATAAATGCCATCTTCAGGGACTACTGGACCACTTTTTGGAGGGGAGAGGTAATTAGGTTTATTTTATTATTTTTTTTTTAATGGAGGTACTGGGAATTGAACCCAGGACCTCACGCACGCTAGGCATGCGCTCCACCACTGAGCTATAGCCTCGCTCCAGACCATTTTTATTGTGACTTCAGTGGGAATAAGCTTACAGCCCATCTGTCTTGTTATGGACCTTGTGAACAGGTGCATGGAAAAAAGCTAACGGAAAGATGAGGCTTAGAGATGTTCCTCTGATGCCTTATACCATGTAGAGTCTGGGTATCTGTGCTGAAATGCTCGCTGTTCTCTTGGGGACTCCCAGGGTTGACTTTCTGCAAGGCAGTCCGAACTACTCACATTAGGACACATCCAAAGACAGCAGCCCCAAAGAAGGGTGACTGAGGAACATCTGTAATGCAAGGGCAGGTCCTGGGGGGATGCCCTGGCCACCAGGGAGTGACTGGCCGTCTGCTCTTTGCAGTTCCAGACATAGTTGTGTCAGGAGGTGGGAAGTGAGCCTTTGAGTATATGTTTTCCCATTTATTCAGTTAAATCCCACACCCTTAGCCAGTTCATGCCAGCACCTCAAGGGGGAGGTTCTGGCACATGCGTCTGTCCACGTAGCTGCTGATCTTCAGGGGGTCACAGAGGAGCAGAGCCCATTTACACACAGACAAGTACAATCCCCCTCACTCTGAAGCTGTGTGAGCGGAACAGGTACCTGATTTTTAGCTCATCCTGGGCACCAGAGTGTGGTTTTAACGGTCAGTGTT
The DNA here is from genome assembly GCF_009834535.1 of Camelus ferus. Taxonomy (NCBI): domain Eukaryota; kingdom Metazoa; phylum Chordata; class Mammalia; order Artiodactyla; family Camelidae; genus Camelus; species Camelus ferus. The sequence continues at coordinate 5,007,555 of NC_045696.1, forward strand.
CTGTATCAAGCACTGGAGGACCACACAAGGTTTGTAAGCATGATGCAAGCATTGCTGAGAATGACTGACTCAATACTCTTTATTTTCTCTAAGGAGACCCATAAGGTAAACATTATTCAGGTGATTCTAATTTAGCCTTCTGCCTAAGGAAATGGCCCAAAGGCATCGCTTCCTGCTGGTGGGGCCTGGTTCTCACTGCGGAAGTCCATCCAGAGAAGTCCCCGCCCTGCTCCCTGTACCTTGTTACTTAGCTCATGTCCTTGCTCGGAGTGGAGTCCTGATTGTTCATGAGAGGGGAGCCGGGAGCAGGAGAAAGCTTGATGTGTCTCTTTTGTGGTGCGACCGGCGCAGAGGACAGAGTTCTGGGAGGAGGGGCCGGGATGAAGCCCTTACAGCCCACGAGGATCTGTCCTTGGATAAGCCTTGTCCTCTGTCCTTTCTCCTAGTGAGTGTATCTGTGTCAGCTTTGTCTTTAAAAAAATGAAATCACGTGAGATACTTTGGTTTGCGTCTGCTTTTTTGTTTGACAGTATCTCCTAGTTGTCTTTCTAGGTAAATATGTGTAGCTTCATCTCATTTTTTTTCATTTTTTTAAACTTTCTATTAATTTTTAGGGTTTTTTTTTTTGCTTGTTTATACTTTTTTATTTACTTTGGGGGGAAGGTAATTAGGCTGTTTGTTTGTTTACTCCATCTCATTATTTCTAACAAGTGCATCACATTTCACTGCATGGTTTGGCATCACTTTTATATCCGTTCTTTTCTTAGACATTCAGCTTGGGAACCAATTCGTGTGTTCGTGTCCCTTGAGAATAACCTCCTCTGGGCCTTGTAAGTGGGTCCTCCCCACTGTTTGCAGCGGGAAGAAACGCAGCAGGGAATGAGCAAGAAAGCTGAGGCCAGACCGTAGCAGACCCTGAGGGCACGTTTTTCAGAATGTGTATTTTTCGGTTTTCATCATTTCTGCACTTTTCAGCTACTTGCTCCTGGAGAACAGTTTTTTCTCCCCAGAGACACAGGTCACACGCCCAGTCCTCTGTGGCTCAGCTATAGATGTGATACGAATGGGCCGTTGCTAGAAAATCGAACCAGAATAAGTCAGATGTGCTTTGCAATTCTGAGTCCATAGCTATTAATTTTGAATGTGACAAAGGAGAGAAAAAGCACATTTTCTTCAAGGCTATTGATAATACATTAGAGGAAAGGCACAGCCCTCTGAAAAGAATGAGGAGAAAAGGGAGTTTGGTGACCGTCTGTTGTGTTAACAGGTGCATGGCAATGGTGACTGCTGTCACTTTGTCACACTGCTACCTTGTCCTTGTGTTGAGAGCGGAGGAGAGTCAGGATAAGCCCAGGACCACTGAAATAGTTGCCGTCTCCTGAGTTGTCTGCAGAGTCACTCCTGAGACCGCCGATGAGCCCCCCTTTCTCACGCACCCCGTGGAATTATTTCTGCAACTGTAAAAAGTAGGGGTGTAACGACTGCCTCCCACGTTGTTACTGTTACTGTGCAGATGCTAAGTGGATCCCCTCTGCTCGGGCGATCCTATCCCCCAGGCAGCGGTCTTGGGTGTGTGTCTGTGTGCCTGTAACAATTACCTTTGTTTTCTTCTCTCTCTTCTCTCCGTATTTTATAATAAAGACACATTAACTTTACATCATTGTGTTTAAGTTATAAGACATCAAGGGGAGGAGTGAATGTTGTCCCCAGGTACTTTACCTCCTCTTCTGAGGAAGGGGTTGGAGCGGTTTAGGTCGTACACAGGACAGTTCTATCGTGTTAGGTGGAAGTATGGCCTGGCTGTTGTCTTTACTCAGCGATGAAGTGTGGTGTAAGGAAGCGTGTATCGGTGCTGAGTTGACACACGGTGAGCTTGCAATGGTTAATCTTATATGTCTTGACTGGGCTGTGGTGCTCAGGTGTGTGGTCAAACACCATTCAGATGATGCTGTGAAGGTGTTTTTTTGGATGAGATTAACATTTGAATCAATAGACTTTGAGAAAAGCAGATTTCCCTCCTTAATGTGGGTGGGCCTTGTCCAATCAGTTAGAAGTTCTTAGAGAAAACAGACTGAGTTGCCCAGAGGGAGAAGGACTTCTGCCTTCCAGCTGCCTTCTCACTGGAGCTGCCAAAGTAACTCTTCCCGGGGTCTCCACCCTGCCAGCCTGCCCTGTGGATTTTGGACTTGCCAGTCCTCATAATCACGTGAGCCTATTCCTTAGCACAAATCTGTTGGTACCTCCACCCTGTCAGTTCTCTTTCTCCAGAGGGTCCTGTAGATATAGACTTTGGTGCTAGCGGCTGGCAGCTCAGGAGGGACCATGTGTCCACACGCACCTTGTAGCGGTGGCTTCCGCAAAGTCGTACGTGTTAACGTGCCATGGAAGTCCCATATTGTTTACGCAGAGTTGGAACTAAAAATATTCTCTACAGGCACTCAGGGTCAGGCTTTTGATTTGGGAATACCCCCAATTTAAAGTTGGAAATATGCATTGGATACCTACTACATTTAGTTTCTCTCGCTGCCGTAACAAATAACCGTCACTTAGTGACTTAAACAAAATAAAACGCTCCCATTCATGATCTCAGACTTTGCAGGTTTAGAAATCTAGTGGGCTCAGCTGGCTTCTCTGCTTTCATCTCACAAAACCAGAATCAAAGTGTCACTGGGGTTGCGTTCCATTCTGAGGCTCTGGGGGAGAATCCACTTCCAGGCTGTTCAGGCTGTTGGCAGAATTTTGCTCCTTGTGGCTGTAGGACTGAGGTCCTTGTTTCTGGGCTGGCTGCCACCCGAGGGAGCGCCCTTCATCCCATGAAGCCTTTCCGTCCCTTGCGTGAGATCACTTGCATGTCAGGAGGCAGCAAGCTCAGGTTGAGTCCTTCTCCCACTTCCGATCCTCTGACTCTCCTCCTGCCCCACCCCTCCCGCCTCTCCTGCTGCTGCACAGACTTATCCGGGTCCTCTGCTGTCCTCTTCCACCTGTAGGTCCAAGGGCCATGTGATGACATTGAACCACCCAGATAATTCAGAACCATCTCCCTATTTTCAGGTCAGCATTAGCAACCTTAATTCCATCTGAGAATTACATTTCGTCGCATAAGGTAACATATTCATATTCCAGAGATCTTGAGGATGCCACTATTCTGCCTCGACACCTGCTAGGAGCCCTTATGGTTCACCAGAGAAAAGAGTCATGGGCCAATGACAGATCTGTCATAATACCATGGCAGACAATGACAGGGAGTTGTAGGGTGGCATCTGGCTTCAGGAATCACATGACAACAGTGGAGCAGGAGCTGTCGGTGCCATTGCCCCCAACCCACAATACCCAGTGCACTGCCACATACACAGTAGGTGCTCAGTGGTTGAATGAATGAGTGAGTAGAAATAAAAGTTGAGCAGAAGACTACAGATAATGAAATTATCCTGCAGGGTGATGTGGCATCCTTTATTCACTTGTTCACTGCATAAGTACATGTTGAAGATACGCTCCAGACTATGTTCGACGCTGGGCCCTGGGGAGTCAGCGGTGAACAGACCGGGGGCCTTTCCCTCATGGCGCCTCCAGTCTGGCACTGACGTGTATCCAGATGAATAAACGATGGTTAAACACACGACTAGTGCTGTGGAAGCAGTACAGCAGGTGCTCTGGCGGCATGTGGTGAAGGCCCCGTGCGGGATGAGTGAGAAGGAGACTCAGAGGTCGCTGACTTAGAGATGGAAAGCTGAAAACAAAGAGGGGTGTCGTGAGCTGGCTTCCAGGGGAGGGAGACTCGGAGGTGGGAATTTGTGTGCAGGAAGCTGACTGTGGGGCACTTGGGGTTGGTGCCTATGAGGGAGGCAGGAGGTACGGACAGAGGGAGACGCTGGGGAGCAGGTGCAAGCGGGGCCCTTGCTGACTCTGCAGAGAGCTGTGGAGCTGACCTGGCCCTGCCGAGGCTGAAGGCCTGGCTCTCACGCCCATCAGCCAGTCACCTTGGCTCTCTGTGTTAAGTTGCAGTGCGCCTCAAATCTCTTGGACTTGGTGTAATGTATGCTTCTAGTGATTAGAAAACCTTGCAACTATAATAATCAAATACATTTAATACTATCCACTGTATATTTTCTACAAAGAGAATTATTGAAAAATGTGGTCTTGATGGGGCCTGGTTGGGGAAGTGTAACGAATCAATTCGTGTTTTCTCGCATGACTGCCTTCAACTGGGTTCTGTTGAATCTCCTGTGACAACTTCCCGGGCAGGTCCTAGAGCTTGCCGCTTGCTTCCTTGCATCATAATGGCCGGTCTGACTTAGACTGTGACACTGCACGCTCCCCCTGGCTGAAGAGTCTGGTCTTTCATTCTGGTCACCTTCTTGTCTTGAGTTGGGTTACAGGAGGAGACGGTGAGGGACAAAGGGGCCCTTATTTATCTCGACTTGTAATTTCTCTGATACTTACCTATCAAAGTTCTCTAAATGGCAAAAGGCCTACACTCCAACCCCGTTCTCTGACACCAGCTGGGTGTCCTCCAGTACAATTCAGATCTGACACTAACTACCTGTGCTTAGTGTCTGACCCCACAAAATTAAAGGACTTGGTCCCACAGAACTGCCCTCACTTCAGAGGCCAGCATTAAGTGGGGTCCCCAGGCCCCCCACAGGTGTGCAAGGCCAGCTACAAATTAGGGGCTTCCTACCATCCCCTCGGGTTTGATATTTTGCTGGAAGGACTCACAGAACTCAGAAGAGTGCTCTGCTTAACAATGAGTGTTCTATTTGAAAGGATCTGAATGAACAGCCGGGTGAACAGGTGTACAGCATAGATCTGGTGCTGGGCACGGGAGTTTCTGTCCCTGTAGGGCGGGGCAGGTCACTCACCCAGTACATCGATAACGTTCAAAACCAGGAAGGTCTCCAAGGCTCTTTGCTCAGAGCTGTTATCTAAGCTTCATTACTGGATGTGACTGATGAGACCGTGATGGAACTCAGTCTCCAGCCCTGCTCCCTTCCCCAGAGGTTGGGAGTGGGAATGATCACTATTCGCTAATCAGATGCTTTGTCTTCTTGGCATGACCAGCCCCTCCCTAGAAACTGCCAGAGGGTCCACCTAGAGTTACCTCATTAACACAAATCCTGCTAGGCAGAAAGGAGTTCATTGTGAATAACAGAAGACGTTCTCAGCATTCAGGGATTTCCAAGAATTTTGAAGCTCTGTGCCAAGACTCAAGGTCAAAGACCAGGTATATTCCTTATTAGAGCACATAGCCAGACACGGGCTCCATTCTGAAAACATGTGTGACTTATTTGGCAGGTGATTTTCAGGGGGATGACAAAGAGATAAATAACTGCCCCCCCCACGATGCTCCCCACTCTCATGCAGAGATACTGGCCTTTGGACCTGCTCCTGGTAACCAGCTGTCCTGGATAAGGCACCAGTCAAGCGCGGACAGTTTCTGCAGTGCTGGTGGAGTCCCATGCGCCCTTGTCCTACCTCTCCCTCCATCTGACATCTCTCTCCCTCTGACTTACTTTTCTCTGCTCAGGTAGGTGTACAGTGGACGAACATGTCACCTCCTACTGAAGCAGCAGTTGCGGAACATGACCTCTGTTCTCCCAACCTCTGTGGGGATTCTCTTGTTGCCCCCTCACTTGAGTTTGAGGGGGACAGGTGACACAAGCCATGGCACTCTCATAACTCAGGACCACTTCCTCTTCATCTTCCATTTATCCCAATTTTGTTTTATGCAGTGGAAAAGGATGGGGACTGGGATGGTGGTTGGAAGTAGCAGAGCTTAGTGGGAATCTGGTCCCAAGATTCTAGAAAGTTTAAGGACATGACAGCGTGTGTCACAGAAACCACATCAGGGACAGTAGTAAAAGTCCTGCTTGGCATCCACTTGCATTTTCTTGGCCACCTAGCCGACCCTTTTTAGGAAAATGCTTTTTTCCTGATTATAATAATTATACACGTTCCCAGGTCTTTTTAAATGGAATAATACGTTAAAAAGCAGAAGAATCTCCCCTGACCCCAGCATTCACAGATGGTGTTTTAAAGGATGCCTCATAGAAGGAACTCTCTTTTCCTGCCCAAGATCTGAAAAATGTGAATGAGACAAAGGAGTCAAATAATAGCATTTCATTTGTCACTGACAGAAGTGACGTGGGACAGTGCTGCTTACATCTACGAGGAAGTGAACTTCCTGACTGGAGCCAAGACTCCAACAGTTGCTCCCAGGCCACCCTAAGGATCCCTCGCATCCTGGCGGCCTCTGCCCACCCAAAGCACAGACCCACCACGCACGCTTCACAGCACCACGGGTACCGACGGCTTTGCAGCGAAGTACCCCGGACTTAGCTGTTTAGAACAACACAAACTTAGCAGCTCCTAGTGTCCAAGGGTCAGGAGACCAGGGACAGTTTCCCGGAGCCTTCTTCAGTGTCTCTTGAGGCCGCAGTCAACTTGTCAGCCTTGCCAAGGTGTCACCTGAAGGCTCCACTGGGGAAGCCTGTGCTTCCAAGTTCCCGTGGTTGGTGTCAGGACTGAGTTCCTTGCGGGCTGTTGGACTGAAGACCTCAGTTCCCACTTGGCTGTTGGCCAGAAGCCGCCCTTAGTTCCTTGCAGGGAGGGTGTCTCCACCGTGGCTGCTCGCTTCACCAAAACGTGTGAGTTGAGGAGGCAGCAGAGAGTCGCAAGATGGAAGTTAGGATCTCTGTCACCTGAGCACGGAAGTGACACTGTATCACGTTTGTCGTGCTGCCCCCACTCAAGAGGAAGGGATTCCTTGAGGTCGTGGGTGCCAGAGGCAGGATCACTGGGGGCCGTTCTAAAGTCTGCCCACCAGAAGGTGCGTGTTTCTGCGAGCCCCCCAACAAGAAGCGGAGGAAAAGGCAGCGCAATGTACTCCTGTTCCTCCCTCCGAACCCACTCCTTCTCCCCAGCCGGGGTGGCAGTAGGGGAGGCGAGGAGTGTTACACCGGAGAGCTGACCCTGTGGAAGGAGGAGCGCGGCAGGGTGCTGGGAAGCATCTCTTCCCTCCAGCACAGCACAAGCAGACGTCTGCTTTCTCTCTGCACGTGCTTATACATTTTTCTAATCCTACAAATATCGGAAATTACTCTTGGATCACCCACCCTTGTTCTGATCTACGTGCTGTCGACAATTTTCTGTCATTCAGTGTGATGCTGCCATGGGCTTTTTAGTGGTCTGCCCTCTCCATCACTTGGCTAGTCCTGTGTGGGTTTAGCCCTGTCCTTGGTGGCCAGTTTTGCCTTTTTTTTTTTTTTTTTTTTTTTTTTGCTGTATCAACAGCACAGCTTCTACACCACATTTCATCGATGCACAAAGACATTTCAGGCTACGTGCTCCAGACAAAGGAGGTGGGAGCCCAGAAATCCGCAGAGAGGCCTCCACTGCACATCTCGTGATATCACAGGGTGGAGACTGGAGGTGCTTGGTAGTCCAGCTGTCCCTGACACTGACCTGATTAGCTGGGAAGGATGCCAGGAAGGAGAGGGTCTTGGAGACGCCGGAGGCAGGTAAAGTTTGCTCACAACCCAGCCTCTCACTCATTTATCATTCAAGTCTCAAATGTGCCAATGAAGGCCATCATTGAAGCACTGCTTAATTACTTCCAGCAACCTCCATGGACACCGGCTGTCAGTAATCCTTCAAATGTTCTCATTAGCGGCGAGGCTGGGAACGTCATCATGACCCAGCGCGGCTCAGCAGCCGGCCCCACCACCAGGGCACCTCAGCGCTGTCTTAATGTGCAAGTTGCCCTTTCACTGATGAGCAGCAGAGATAAAAGGAGGCCACAGCGAGGCCATCTGGGGATTCAGAAATTCTGGGCTGATTCTTCCTGAGGAAGTAGGACAGGCCCACATGTTGCCCTGCGTTGGCAGGCCATTCATCACAACGTCCACTGTCAGTGTGGGATGTTGAAACAATTAAAACAAACCACAGAAGATGCATCGGGATAATTTAAAGTGTTTCATCTCCAGCTCTCGAAGCAGCGCCATTTACCTCCTCTCCTCTCTTGATACCTTCCCTTCCTGCCCCCACACATCCTTCAGCCAAGGGTCCTCATCTCCCTGTCCCCATGTTTCTCATCCACGCACCTGACTTTTCCTTAAAATAAAACTGTTCAGCCCTGTAGGAATGTTTCAGAGATCTCAGACCCAGAAAGAATCGTTGGCTTCCCAGAGGCTGCATGGATGAAGCTCAGAACAGAGTCCAAGAATTTCCAGCCTTTCCTGGATCGCTCTGCCTGCCTGAGCCTTGTATTGCAGGGCCCTGCCAGGACATATGCAGTCTCAGATTTAAGTGCAAAGATCATGAAGTCAAGGTCACGGTGAGTGGAATCTGCAAAAACAGCAGGAGGTGACAGCCGAAGTAGATTCTGCAAAAACAGCTGGGCTTAAAAATCAACAAGGAAATGAGACGAATGAACTAATTTACAAAACAGAAATAGACTCACAGACATAGAAAACCAACTTATGGTCACCAGCGGGGAAAGGGGGTGGTGAGGATAAATTAGGAGTTTGGGATTAGCAGATACAAACTATGATATGCAAAAGAGATAAACAACAGGGTCCTTCTGTATAGCACTGGGAACTATATTAAATGCCTTGTAATAGCCTATAATGAAAAAGATTATGTATATATATGTATTTTTAATTGAAGTATAGTCAGTTACAATGTGTCAGTTTCTATATGTATGTGTATGACTGAATCACTATGCTGTGCACCAGAAACTAATACAACATTGTAAATCAACTGTACTTTAATTAAAAAAAATAAATCAACAAGGAGACCACAGTGTTTACTCACAACAGCTCTGCCAGGCCTGAGACCTGTGTCCACATGGAGGCCTCGTGCCCCTGAAGGACAACAGTGCTGAGTGGCCTGGCTCGGAGGCCCAGCCCTTGATGCAGGTTCTAGCAGTATTAGGATCTTGTGCTCCGGAGCCAGCGCCACCTCTGGGTTCTCTCACCACCAATGGGCAGCATGCCCCTTCCAGGCCAGGGGATCCCCCTTCCTCTCCATCAGGCAGTGGTCGCACAAGATCTCTCTCCTTCCCTGTGAAGTTGTGACCTCAAGTCTGGGCATCCCAGGCTACAAAGAGAGTTTTTGCCTCACTCCTGCCCCTGGAAACCCAGCCCACCCCACACTTCAGAGGAACAGCTGCCGTCACAGACAACCTCCGGAACCTCCTGGGACGTTGGCTCCACGTGTGTCCTTGTTTGCTACACAGCAGATCCTCCATTCCAGAAGTCTGGACTCCCCAGCAGGAAGGGACCTCACCCAGTCCCCTGGTCCTGCTTGAGGCTTCAGCTCCCTCCAGCAACCGGGGAAGAATCTCATCTAGCCTTGGTTTGAATGCATCCATTGGCAGAGAACTCACCACATTTACAGGCATCTTACTCTAACTGAAATATCATGACCGTCATTTTGGACAATACTATTGAATTCCTACACTATTCTAGGAAACATGCTAGATATTTTCAATATATTTATATGCTGATTTCCAACAGCACCGCAGTCATCTGTTTGCCTTGGTTCAGATGATAAACTGATGTTCTTGAAGGTTAAGATGGACTCAAGGTCACATACAGGGTGATCAGCTGTCCTGGTTTGCCTGACATTCTCGGTTTTAGCATTAAAAATTCAGTGTCCCGACACAGCAGGAAGTGAAGGAGCTGAGGTTTAACCTTTGTTCTTCCAGGCCGCTCACCAAGGCTTCCGCCTGTTTTTCCAGTTCTGCTCTTCAGAGTCTTAATCAGTGCTCTGCTTTTCCTCCATGTTAGTTCCATCGCCACCAAGTCCTTAGCGGCGCACACCCACCCACCCCAGGTCCTGTTCGGCTGGGGCCTCTGCTTTGGTTGGCCCTGCTCCTTGTTGGGAGAGGGGAAAGTGGGTAGGGGACCCCTGTTCACTCAGACCCCCTGGAGATGCCTCCTGATGACCCTGTAAGGAGCAGGAACCTGGATCTTGTCCGAACTGGAAGATTGTTCCTTCTCCACTGCCCCCATCCCCCATCCTGGCTAGGTCGTCATGAAAGCTGCAAGCATCATTGAATGATGAGGGATGTGGAGCCCACAGCAGTCCAGAGATTCATTTACCTGCTTGGACAGGCCCAGGTACCATATTTTCCTCACTTCTGGACTCCTGGGATCAAGGGAAAGGAGGAATTATGAGCTCCAATGGCTCAGGCCACCCTCCCTGCCAGCACCCACCTGGAAGGAGAGACACAGAGGGGCAGGCTGTGCTCCAGGACTGTTGCCTGGCAACTGCCCTTCATCCCTCAGGCCTCTGCGGGAGGGGTGGAGGCGGGGAGTTGGGGTCTGCAGAGGTTGTGCTGTGCTGATGCCTGGCGAGCTGTGATGCTCTGGCCGCTCTCCCAGCCCCCTCTTCTCTCAGGCATCCCCGAGGAGCTCAAGGAATTCCTGCAAACAGGAGAAGGTTCTCAGATGGGAGGCTCGCTCTTTTAGGATGACAGGCCCCTTTTTGTCCTCATGAGGTCCTCCTGTTGGAGGGGTGAGCTAGCTCCCAGAGCTGTTTGCTACCTTTCCCAACCATTGGCACAGCTTTGATTTAAGGACGTGCCCTTTAATCACCCATCATGTGTCATTACCCCGACTGGTGGCAACAGCCCCAAGACACACATGCCAGTAAATCGGCTGAAAGTCGCTGGAGCAATCCTTTGCTGATTCTCCCTCCCAGCTATTCTGAGGCAGCTGGGGGCCCTCGGGCAACGGGGCACCCTCTGCCACGGGGTGGAAGGGAGTGAGCTCGAGGAAGCTGGTGGAAAGCAGGCTCGCCCTCTTTGTCCCTCTGGAGGTCCTTCGCATCACCTCCTGGAGCCTTGTTGGACTCTCAGTGAGGTCTGGCCCTCGGCAGTCAGTGGGCTGAGTGCTGTCTTGTTAAATAATTGTCCGGGCAGAATTTCAAACATTTCTGCATGCAAATCACGACAGCCCTGACTGGTCTTGCTTTTTAAAACCCTGCTTTTGTCCACCTCTCCACTGGCTGCTGGAGAAAAGTGAGGCCTGCTCCAGAATGCACATCTGATCACCTCTGTGTTTTTTGGCCTGCCTTGCCCACCCCTGGTGCCCCCTGCCACCCGAGCAGGGCTCCTACCTCCATAGCTACTCCTTCATCGTTTATATTGCTTTTGTTCCTTCAGAGTTTATCTCTGACACCCCTTAGGACTGCATAATGAAAAACGAAACGCAGAACAGGCACAGAGTCTTAAGAAAGTGATTAAATGGGAGATAGCTGACGGCAGCAAAACTGTGAATTTTAATAACTGTTCTGCTGGAGCCTGTAGGATAAAAGAGGTAGGTTGTCAGGCCATGATGAGAGAACGGTCAGTGTCTATAGGGCAGCACACCAGCTGAGAAATCGTCTCCCCCAGGTGTTGTCTAAATGTGAAAATAAGAATTCATGAGGGCACAGAGGGCCATTGATTTCTGCTTTCCCTTGGCCCGGCATTCTGAGGTTGACAGGGCTAAATTGAGCATCACGGATGGGAAATGCCAGGTAGACCCCCGAGAGATCCCTCCCTCTGCTCCTTGTGGGGGTCACTGCCACCGTGGGCCCTCTGTATGACACGGGGGAACTAATGGGGTGATAAGGAGTGGCTGCTGGACAGAGAGTTCCTCTCTGTCTTTGCCTCATCTCTTTCTCCTCCAGAGTTGACGGTCTAATTCAGCTGCCATCGCCCTGTGCTCTCCGTGGTCATGGAATACAGCGCAGGAACAAAGTTTGCAAAAGCAAAACATGTTCTAGAATCTTGAAAGGCTACCATGTTACAAGCAGGGCTGGCATGTGCTCCAACCAACACTCTGCTGTCGTTGTCTGAAAATTCTTAATAGTTTTGAACAAGGGGCTCCACATTTTCATTTTGTGCTGAGGTAGTATCTGTGAAGCTAGCTTTGGTAAAACTCCTCGTTTCTTTCCCTCTCCACTACCTGTCACTAGTTAAAAAAGAAAAATAAGTACATGAAAGAGTAGATTCTGTGCCTTTTTAAAAATTGAAGTATAGTTGATTTACAGTGTTTAACATGTTCAGCAAAGTTACTCAGTTATACATACATTATATATGTACATATGCATTCTTTTTCAGATTCTTTTCCATTGTAGGCTATTACAGGATACTGAATATAGTTCCCTGTGCTGTGCAGCAGGTCCTTGCTGTCCATCTGTTTTATGTATAGTAGTGTGTATCTGTTAATCCCAAAGATTCGGTGCCTTTGGGTCCCAGGTTTCTTTACAAAAGTAAAACAAGCCAACCAGCCCAGTGCTCAACCCCCCATAATCTCCTCCCCTAAAGACTTCATTTTTTTATCTGAAAAAAAAAAAAAAACACAGGAAAAAATAATAAACAAATATAATAGAATATTATGAATATATGTTGCCTTCTGAGTTGCTGAATATGAAGCAGTCTGGAAGTGATGAAAATCTTCTTCACAACACTTTTAAGAAAGGAGTAAGAGATGTCCTCTTCTTTATTGAAGTGTAGTTGATTTACAATGTTAGTTTCAAGTATACAGCAAAGTGATTCAGTTATACATATACATGCATTTATATATTTTTCAGATTCTTTTCCATTACAGGTTATTACAAGAAATTGAATATAGTTTCCTGTGCTATACAGCAAGTCCTTGTTGTTTATCTATTTTATATATAGTAATGTGTATCTTTTAATCCCGAACTCCTAATTTATCCCCCTCACTTCCCCCTTTGGTAAACATAACTTATTTTCTATGTCTGTGAGTCTGTTTTTGGTTTGTAAGTAGAATTGCATCATTTTTTTCAGATTCCATATATAAGTGATAACATACAATATTTGTTTTTGTCTGACTTACCTCGCTTAATATGATAATCTCTAGGTCCATCCATGTTGCTGCAAATGGCATTATTTCATTCTTTTTTGTGGCTGAGTAATATTCCATTGTATAAATATACCACATAAGAGAGGTTCTTTTTAAGAAAGGATGTGTGAGAGAAATCTATCCACTGGACCCTTTCCCAGCGTAGTGGGGGATCATTGGTTCTGTTCAGTTTTCAGACCCAGTGATCTTTGTTTTCCCCTTATGGAAACTGACTTTGAAAAATAAGGCAAATGATGCTAATTCTCAGCCAGAAAGAGACATTTGTCATCTAGTGCTGCCAAGCTGTCTCGTCTCTGCCGCCACATTCTAACAGGGCAGCAGCTCCAGGCAAGAGGTCCCCACACAGAGCTGCTTCCTCATGCACAGGCTGCCCTGGTCATCTGCATTAGGGGTCCCCCAGCCTCGCTCCTGGGTGCTCCCTGGGCTGTGTTGTAAGCAAAGTGCTGTCTGCTCTCCTGTGATTAACTGTTTGAGTGACTTCACTCACGGTCACGTAAATCTAATTCTAAGCTGTTAATGGACGTCTTTTCACACACACCCCGCTCTCACTGTTGTAACTGATTATAGATTAATAGGAAGTGCTGGTTATGGACAGCCACATATGTGTCTCAGTGATTTCAAACAAGATTCTAGAATCAGCAGAGCTCGCCTCTAGACATCTTTTAAGAGTTTTCAGGAAGCAACTGATTTCATATAAATTTCATTAAAAATGGAATGATGTTGATAGGAGCCCAAACGAAATGATGGCTTTCCTCAGCTCACTTAAGCTTATCACTTATTCTGCAGAACGAGTATTGCAATGAAATGCATTTTAATGGCTGGGTCCATCTGAAGAGAGTCTTGAATACAAACATAGAGGTTTTTTTAAAAAAAGGAGGAAAAAAGGGTCAGCTTTATCTTTTCTGTAAAGCAAACAGACAAATGGTAGTAATTTATTCTTGATTTGGTCTTTTTGCTTAGCCAGCCACGTTTTAATCATCTAATATTCAGTAAACTACTATTGTTCAAATAAGAGATGAGATGGACCCCATCTCATTTCTTTTAAAGAGCTTTGAGATCTTTACTCGGGAATAAAGGAAACAATATTAAACTAACATCGTGTTGTACAGAGACTGTCCTGAGGGTTCACACCAGCTTAAGTGAAATGAGTGCAGATCTCTATTCTGTTTGTATTGCTTGAGCTTTTACGCCAGCTCTGGACCCATGTAAAGCTGGGCAGTTACCCTTTCCTTTGTTAAAGTGGACGCCTTACTTACCCCCAATGTGGGATGACTCCTTCAGGAACCCCATCTGGCAGAAGGCTGAAAGTGCCAAACGAAGTCAGCATCTCCTGGCGGGAAAGACCTTACAGCCACTCGGTCAAGCCCCAGATTGTACAAATGAACTGGCCGGTGAAGGGCTCCCCGCAGGTGCTTCCCACAGCAGGAGAGGCAGCCCCAGCAGAGAGCCAGGTCTCTGGACCCCAAAGCCAACTCTCTGCTCCCAACACAACATCCCCTGGACTCAAGTTCATAGCATCTTTACACGGATCTAAGGGCATCAGTCACTGTGGATTGCCCAGAACTCATGCCCCCACCATGCATTCATTCAGCAGCAGTGTGCCCCGGGTCTGTACCAGATGCTGGGCCACTGCACAGCAAGACTGGGGGAGCCCCTCACCAATGAGGCTGACACTGCTGCCTGTTAGTGGCCAGAAGCGTGAAGGGTTAATGGGGTATGGGGTCCCCTGAGTTGCCTCCATCAGATCAGAATATCTGTATTCCCTGGGTGTTGCTTTGAACTTCAGGAACTCTGCATTCTAAGGCCCTGAAACAGCTCTCAGCAAAAGTCATGGCAACTTTGGTGTCTGGGACAGTGAATTGCAGTTGGCCTGAGCCTTCTCACTCTTGAAAATCATGGTGGAGAAAAAACAGTGCCAAAAAGAGGGTCTGGGGACTGAGTTTCTTGGCAGAATGTTGTGGGTGTGGGAGGGGGTGGCACTGCGCAGTCAGGGCTTCAGAGGTTCTAAGGATGAACACTGAGACTCAAGAGAAGATGGCGCATCCAGGGAAAAATGTTTAAATTCCTCATGGAAACAAACTAGATGTCTTCCTGTGTGAGAAGGATGAGAAGCCAAAGAAGCAGCCTAAACTCTGCAGAGGTGTGTGTCTTCTCGTTCCCGTGGTGATACACATTCTCACGGCCGTAAAGAAATGCAGCAGCAGTTGGCTTGAAAGCATTTCCTGGTGAGGATGGCATCCTGATACTCAACAGAAAGTGTTGGCATGAGGGGCATTTTCAAGCTTTGTTTCCAAGTTCACTGTGTCTTCCCTTCTGGCACTGTGTTGATTGCCTGAGCGATTTAACTTACTAGTTTCATTGGGAAATGAATGGGATTGATTTGCCTTGAGGATATTGTTGGGAAAGAGGGACAAAGGTCTTAAAGTGCATTTAAAGTGGCATCTTTGTTTTGATCTCAAGAAAGTTCATCACTAGTCATTAAAGATCCATATAAGTGTCAAGTCTTCAAACAGTAATAGGTTCTCGTCACTGTGTAGCATCCCTACGCGTCACACAGTCAGGGAAGTTCCTAGGAAAGGTGCTCCCTCCGCAGGAATGCCAAGGGCTATAGATGTCACCTCCTCCTGTCATTCATGCCCTGGTGGGATTGCCACAGCCCGTGCTCCTTGGCTCGGGACTGTTTTTGTGCACTGACATGGATTTGTCCTCAAATCAGCCCCACATCGAAGCCAGAGGACCGCCAGAGAGGGCTGGGCACAATCAGAATCAGAACAGAGGCACTAGAAACAGAAACATAGCATTTAATCACACTGGTCAGCCTGGCTGCTCTGCATTGCCTGCCGCTGTGGATGTGTTGCCAATCTGACCCTAATGCTTGACGTTTGGGGGTCAGGATTCCTCTGTTCTGGAAGGAACATAGACAGCACCTTCTTTGTGTTCATTTTTCCTCTTTTCTTAGCTGTCAATCTCCTTCATATGGACACTCTCTTTCTCTAGGTTCCTTGATAGGTTTATAGTCAGGTCACAGCCAACTTTGGTTCTCTGGGCCAATCTGTGGCTTTAGAGCAAAAATTTGGAAATTTGGAGGTCATAGACCCCTTTGAGCATGAGAGGGTAACTACAGCTTCTTGCTTTGACCCAAAATCAAACCTTGGAGTTCCATTTGTAATTCCCTAAGGATCGGTGGAACCCTGGCTAAGAATTCCTACTATGCGTACGTATTTCTGCTCTAGGCCAGCGTGGGCTACGTCACAAGTACCTTATCTCTCTGGTTCCTGGGGCCCCTAATTGTTATCACTGTATACTCCCTCGACCAGTACACAAATCTGAAGAAGTCTAAAGATTAGTTCCTCTTTAGATTGATAGATATATAAATTAAGACACATTACATTAAACAAATTTAATGAATTTGTGTAAGGTTCACTTTTGAGTGCAAAAGATAGGAAGAAGAAAGGAAATTTAAACTCTGTTTTGAGGGTACAGTGCAGGAGCTGAGGTAAAACTTAAGGGAAAACCATTCTGGCAAGATGAGAGTTAATAAGGCCTCCCACAGGTTCAAGTACAGACATGCTGTCATACCTGGCAGAGGGTGGTGCGTGGTCACCGCATGTCTGCCTGTGGCTGGCATGTCATGAGCTTTGGGCATGTGCCATGCAGTAGAATCAGTTATCTCCATTCTTACTCACCCTAATTTGTCTCTGCCTGGGCAAATGAGGCTAAATGGACCAATTCCTTGAAAGACTCAATCTGACAAAACTCACAACAGAAGAAATAGATTATATGAGTAGACCTATATCTATTAAATAAATTGAATCAATAATTAATAACCTTCCAAAAAGAAAGCACCAGGCCCAGAGTGGTTCACCAGTGCACGCAATGAAACATTGAATGAAGAAATTATACCAATTCTCCATGTCTCTTTCAGAGAATAAAAGCAGAGGGAATGCCGTACCAGCATTGTCCTAATACTAAAACCAGAAAAAGACATTACAAGAAAATAAAGCTAGTAATCAATATCTCCCATGAACATAGATGCAAAGTCATCAACAAAATGTTAGCAAACTGAATCGAAAAACTATAAAAAGAACTGTACACCATGATCAAGTGGTATTTATTCCTGGTTCAACATTTGAAAATCAATTAATGTAACCTATCACATCAATAGACTAAAAAAGAAAAGTCACATCATATCAATAGATGTAGGAAAAAAATTTGACAAAAATCCAGCATCCAGCTGTGACAAAACTCTCAGTGAATCAGTAAACTAGAAATAGAAAGAACTTTCTCAACTTGATAATCTATAAAACAAAGTTTTAGCCAACATCATACTTAATGGTGAGAAACTCAAAGCTTTCCCACTAAGACCAGGTACAAGATAAGTGTGTCCCCTCTAGCCACTCCTGTATTGAATGTTTTAAATTATGCAATAAAATAAGAAATGGAAATAAAAGGTATCTAGATGAAGAAAAAAGACAAAGTTGCCTTTGTTTGCAGATGACATGTTTGTGAAAATCTGGATGAATGGACAAAAAGAGTCCTGGAACTAATGTTATTAAAACAGGGTTTCAGGATATAAGGTTAATATACAAAAGTCATTTGCTCTCCTATATACGTAACATTAACATTTAGGAATTTAAAATTAAAAACACAGTATCATTTACATTATAATCCAAAGAACAGAAATATTTAGGTATAAATTTCACAAAGTAAATACAAGATCTATATGAGGAAAACTACAAAACTGGGATGCACAAAATCAAAGAATTAAATAAATGGAGATATATTCCATGTTCATGGATAGAAAGACCCAATTTTGTTAATGTAAGTTCTTCCCAGGTTGCTCTATAGATTCATTGCAATCCAAATCAAAGTCCCAGCAAGTTATTTTATGGTTATTGACAAGCGGATTATAAAGTTTATATGGAGAGGCAAAGACCCAGAATAACCGATACAATATTGAAGAAGAAGAATGAAGTTGGAGGACTGATGCTGCCTGACTTCAAGACTTACTATAAAGGTACAGTAACCAAAGCAGTGTGGTGCTGGTGAAAGAAAAGACAAATAGATCAATGGAACAGAATAAAGAGCCTAGAAATAGGCCCACGTAAATATAGTCAACTGATCTTTGACAAAGGAGCAAAGGCAGTACAATGGGACAAAGATGGTCTTCTCAACAAATGGCACTGGAACAACTGGGCATTAACCTGCGAAAAACAGGAATCTAGACACAGAATTTACAGTCATCATAAAAATTAACTCAAAGTGGACCACAGACGTTAGTGTAAAATACAAAGCTATTAAACTCCTAAGAGATAACATAAGAGAAAATCTACATGACCTTGGGTATGGTGATGCCGTCTTAGATATAACATCAAAGATATGAACCATGAAAATAGTTAATTGATAAGTTGGATTTTATTAAAATTAAAAAACTTCTGCTCTGTGATAGATGATATCAAAAGAATTAGAAGACAAGCCACAGACTGGCAGAAAATATTTGCAAAAATCACATCTGATAAAGAGTTGTTATCCAAAATATATAAAGAATTTTTAAAAAGTCAACGATAAGAAAACAAACAACCCAATTGAAAAATGGATCCAATATCTTAACAGGTACTTCACCAAAAAAAATATACATATGGTGAAAAGCCTATGAAAAGATTCTCTACATCTTATGTCATCAGGGGAATTCAAATTAAAACAATGATGTGATACCACTACACACCTATTATTATGGACAAAATACGGAACACTGCCAATACCTAAGGCTGACAAGGATATGGAGAAACAGAAACTCTCATGCATTGTATGAGATGTTGATACAAAACTAAACATACCCTTAACCACACTATCCAGCAGTTGCAGCTCCTTGGTATTTACCAAAGGAGTTGAAAACTATGCCCATGCCAAAACCTGCACATGGATGTTTACAGCCATTTTATTCATAATTGCCAAAACTTGGAAGCAATAAAGATGTCCTTCAGTAGGTGGATAGATAAACTGTGGTATATTCAGACAGTGGAATATTATTCAGTGCTAAAAAGAAATGAGCTATCAAAACATAAAGACACAGAGGAACCTTAAATGCATATTTCTAAGTGAAAGAAGCCAATCTGAAAAAGCTAAATACTGTGTGATTCCAACTGTATAGCATTCTAGAAAAGGCAAAACAGTAAAACGTAAAAAGCTCAGTGGTTGCCGGGGTGGGCAGGGGAGAGAGATGAATGGGCAGAACACAGGATGTTTAAGGCAGTGAAAATACTCTGAATGGTACTGTAATGTTGGATACATGTCAGTATACGTTTGTGCAAACTCACAAATGTCCAATACCAAGAGTGAACTCTTAGGTGAACTAAGGACTTTGAGTGAAAATGGTGTGTCAGTGTAGGTTCATTCTACATTTACCGATGTAGGTACATTTGGTAAAAATGTGCCATTCCGATGAGCGATATTGGTAATAAGAGAGACTCTGCAGGTGGAAGCAGGAGGTATGTGGGGCGTCTCTACCTTCCTCGCAATTATAATGTAAACCTGAAACTCTATAAAAAGTCTCCAAAGAAAAAGGAAGTCACATGGGAATATTGCATTGGTAAATAAACATCCTCGTTTCTTCTCACTGCATAGCCCCCACACCACATGGCCTTGAGGGTCAGGAAAGTAAAGATAAGCAGTCATCTAGGGTCACATGATGACAATGTTTATTTGGGCATATGGATATTCATTTATTATTCTCTATTTCTTTTTATAAAAATGGAATATTTTCTAATAAATTATGAGAATACATGTAACAGCATTCAATAGAAAAATATGACAAATTGAGTGCGTGTTCATGCTGTTACAAGGAAAATGTTATCCCCCATATTCCCACCATAGTAATGCCCAGGGAGCCATGGCTGATGTGTAGGGAAGCTGTTGATTCATCCGTGGGCATCTGGTATTCCTGAGCACTCTGCCAACATCATTGACTATCTGAGTAGCAGGAGGCTTAGCTCAACCTGCTGCATCAACTGCTGCAATTCAAGTGCATTGAGGTCTGATAGAGCAAGTCTGTCAGATGAAGTGGATCCTTTATTACCAGAGAGACAGAGGCAGTCTTCTCCTCTTGGTAAAGAGCTCAGAAGAGCTTCGGTACCTGGAAGATTCCAAAGAACAATGTCTCTTCTTTGTACCTCAGAGAATCTGCCACATCAGAAGCAAAAAGCCTTTGAGGAGAAAACAGTGCTTCTCAGAAATGATGGGCAAAGACATGTCAAGGAAATGAATGCACAAAAAGGCAGGCAATGCAATCTTGATTCAAACAAAACAGAATCCCAGGAAGAAAGCATTTATCTAGACAAATAGGATGGTCCTATATTGACCAAATGGAGAGCTGATAATCTGAGGGTGGTAGGAGGGCTTTATACTGACTGTGGTATCCGAACATAAGAAACCCTGCTAGAATACAACAGGAAGTCAAAGAAACAGAATGCAGAGGGGTTTCAGCACATGCCTCTCCACCTCTGACAGATCAAACTGAACAAAAATAAGGAAGGGGCAGGAAGCATATGGTAAATTTCTATACTCCTCCCTCAATTTTGCTATGAAACTTAAACTTCTCTTAAAAAATGGAGAGAGAGAGAGAGAGAAAAGAAATAGAGAAAGAGAAACAAACAAACAAAAAGAGAGAGAGGGAAGATGAGGGAGGGAGGCAGACAAGCAGGCAGGCAAAGAGGTCCTAAACAGTGTGATTAGTGAAGTTAATAGCAGAATATCAAAGATTAAGGAAAAACTCCATTTCAAACAAGAAAAAATAAAATAAAATGCATTATATGGGATATGTTCTTTGACCACAATGTATGAAAAAATTGGATATTTGATTCCTGCTTAGAATTCTTAAATAGATTGTCATGTCCTTCATGTTAAATCTAGACACCTTGGCCTGGCCCAGAAGGTCCTTCATGGTCTGCCCCAAGCCCCAGTCTTGACCTTTCCCAACATTTTCTCTGCAGTCCAGTTGTATGGAGCAACCTTAAGTTGCTCACATGATCCACACTGTATACCTCCGTGCCTTTGAATGTGCTGCCTTCTCTGCCTCAAACACCCTTCCTTGGACAGAAGTTCCAGAATTTTAGTCTCACATGACTACATGTATCAGCTACTACATGCCAACAATTGGGTCTACACAATTGAGACATGATCTTTGACCTCATGGAGTTCACCATCTGGAGGGGAGAGGTAGAGATGGAGTGAGGCATGGATAAAAATGTCCACTTGACAGAGTCTGAACTGAGAGGTGTGGCAGGAGTTGCAGGGAAATGCACTTGGTCCGCAGATGTTAAGGAGCAGTAGGGCTACAAAGCGCATGTAACTGACTTTGGGAGTGCTCAGCCCCCTGCCTGATTTATGAACAGACAGTTCTGCACATTGAACATGTGATGTCTTGCTACACATTTATAAGAGCAGCAGGATATTTTTTTACCTTTTAAGGGTAAAATGTTATTTTTGAGAAACTTCATATTGCACATTTTCAAAGAGAGTCAGGAAAGAAAACAAAATGTTATCCTCCCCTCATCCTAGAAGTAAATAAGAAGGGCATACAATTTATTTTAAAATCACGACATTCGGAAGTTTAGCAACAGCATCCAAAATGAACAAAAAAAAAGGGGGGGGAAGAAAAACATTTAGTATATATTTCAGATTTCTTTCACTGGGGGTCTCCCCATGTGGTGTTAATTTTTATTCTTTCAATTCATATTACCAAAACAGTACAGACCAGGGTTAAAATATAAATCTATTGGTGGTTGAAACTGGGGTGGTTGCTCTCTTGTTCTTGAAGGCATTCCCAGGATCTCAGGTTCCTGGAAAAAATGGCTGATACTTTCCTTGTGTAGTTGTTCATTTTGTAAGGAATAATAGTAAACATTCTAATCTCCGCATCTTGGTTATTAGTCTTCCACTTCACTGCTGGACATTCCTTTGGTGTTGGTAAGGTTGTGGTCTGCTTTTTGCTTTTTTTTTTTTTTTTTTTTTTTGAGCACCTCCAGAGTCACTTTATTTTTTTTTTTTACATTTTTATTGAGTTATAGTCAGTTTACAATGTTGTGTCAATTTCCAGTGTAGAGCACAATTTTTCAGTTACACATGAACACACATATACTCATTGTCACATTCTTTTTCGTTGTGAGCTACCACAAGATCTTGTATATATTTCCCTGTGCTACACAGTATAATCTTGTTTCTCTATTTTATATATGCCTGACTGTATCTACAAATTTTAAACTCCCAGTCTGTCCTTTCCCACCCCCTGTCCCCTTGGCAACCACAAGTTTGTATTCTATGTCTATGAGTCTGTTTCTGTTTTGTATTTATGTTCTTTTTTTTTTAATTCCACATATGAGCAATCTCATATGGTATTTTTCTTTTTTTAACATTTTTTATTGATTTATAATCATTTTACAATGTTGTGTCAAATTCCAGTGTTCAGCACAATTTTTCAGTCATTCATGGACATATACACACTCATTGTCACATTTTTTTCTCTGTGAGTTATCATAACATTTTGTGTATATTTCCCTGTGCTATACAGTGTAATCTTGTTTATCTATTCTACAATTTTGAAATCCCAGTCTATCCCTTCCCACCCTCCACCCCCCTGGTAACCACAAGTCTGTATTCTCTGTCTGTGAGTCTATTTCTGTCCTGTATTTATGCTTTGTTTTTGTTTGTTTGTTTGTTTTTGTTTTTGTTTTTTAGATTCCACATATGAGCGATCTCATATGGTATTTTTCTTTCTCTTTCTGGCTTACTTCACTTAGAATGACATTCTCCAGGAGCATCCATGATGCTGCTAATGGCATTATGTTGTCGGTTTTTATGGCTGAGTAGTATTCCCTTGTATAAATATACCACCTCTTCTTTATCCAGTCACCTGTTGATGAACATTTAGGCTGTTTCCATGTTTTGGCTATTGTAAATAGTGCTGCTATGAACATTGGGGTGCAGGTGTCATCCTGAAGTAGATTTCCTTCTGGATACAAGCCCAGGAGTGGGATTCCTGGGTCATATGGTAAGTCTATTCCTAGTCTTTTGAGGAATCTCCACACTGTTTTCCATAGTGGCTGCACCAAACTGCATTCCCACCAGCAGTGTAGGAGGGTTCCCCTTTCTCCACAGCCTCTCCAGCATTTGTCATTTGTGGATTTTTGAATGACGGCCATTCTGACTGGTGTGAGGTGATACCTCATTGTAGTTTTGATTTGCATTTCTCTGATAATTAGTGATATTGAGCATTTTTTCATGTGCTTTTTGATTATTTATATGTCTTCCTTAGAGAATTGCTTGTTTAGGTCTTCTGCATATTTTTGGATTGGGTTGTTTATTTTTTTCTTATTGAGTCGTATGAGCTGCTTATATACTTTGGAGATCAAGCCTTTGTCGGTTTCACTTGCAAAAATTTTCTCCCATTCCGTAGGTTTTCTTCTTGTTTTATTTCTGGTTTCCTTTGCTGTGCAGGAGCTTGTAAGTTTCATTAGGTTCCATTTGTTTATTCTTGCTTTTATTTCTTCTAGGAGAAAATTTTTGAAATGTATGTCAGATAATGTTTTGCCTATGTTTTCCTCTAGGAGGTTTATTGTATCTTGTCTTATGTTTAAGTCTTTGATCCATTTTGAGTTGATTTTTGTATATGGTGTAAGGGAGTGTTCTAGCTTCATTGTTTTACATGCTGCTGTCCCGTTTTCCCAACACCATTTGCTGAAGAGACTGTCTTTATTCCATCGTATATTCTTGCCTCCTTTGTTGAAGATGAGTTGACCAAAAGTTTGTGGGTTCATTTCTGGGCTCTCTATTCTGTTCCATTGGTCTATATGTCTGTTTTTGTCCCAATACCATGCTGTCTTGATGACTGTAGCTCTGTAGTATTGTCTGAAGTCTGGGAGAGTTATTCTTCCAGCCTCTTTCTTTCTCTTCAGTAATGCTTTGGCAATTCTAGGTCTTTGATGGTTCCATATGAATTTTATTATGATTTGTTCTAGTTCTGTGAAATATGTCCTGGGTAATTTGATAGGGATCGCATTAAATCTGTAGATTGCCTTCGGCAGTGTGACCATTTTAACAATATTGATTCTTCCAATCCAAGAGCATGGAATATCTTTCCATTTTTTAAAGTCTTCTTTAATTTCCTTCATCAATGGTTTATAGTTTTCTGTGTATAATTCTTTCACCTACTTGGTGAGATTTATTCCTAAGTATTTTATTACTTTGGGTGCTATTTTAAAGGGGATTGTTTCTTTACTTTCTTTTCCTGTTGATTTATCGTTAGTGTAAAGAAATGCAACTGATTTTTGAACGTTAATTTTGTAACCTGCTACCTTGCTGAATTCTTCAATCAGCTCTAGTAGCTTTTGTGTGGACCTTTTAGGGTTTTCTATATATGGTAACATGTCATCAGCATATAATGACACTTTTACCTCTTCTTTTCCAATTTGGATCCCTTTTATTTCTTTCTCTTGCCTGACTGCTGTGGCTAGGACTTCCAGGACTATGTTGAATAGGAGTGGTGATACTGGACATCCTTGTCTTGTCCCAGATTTTAGTGGGAAGCTTTTGAGTTTTTCACTGTTGAGTACTATGCTGGCTATAGGTTTGTCATATATAGCTTTTATTATGTTGAGATATGTTCCCTCTATACCCACTCTGGCGAGAGTTTTGATCATAAATGGGTGTTGAATTTTATCAAATGGTTTTTCTGCATCGATTGAGATGATCATGTGGTTTTTATTCTTTCTCTTGTTGATGTGATGTATTACATTGATTGATTTGCATATGTTGAACCACTCTTGTGTCCCTGGGATGAACCCCACTTGGTCATGATGTATAATCTTTTTTATGTGCTGTTGGACTCTATTTGCTAATATTTTGGTGAGGATTTTGGCATCTATGTTCATCAGTGATATTGGCCTATAATTATCTTTTTTTGTAGTGTCTTTGCCTGGTTTTGGTATCAGGGTGATGGTGGCTTCATAGAATGAGTTTGGGAGTACTCCCTCCTTTTCAATCGTCTGGAAGAGTTTGAGAAGGACTGGTATGAGTTCTTCTTTGTATGTTTGGTATAATTCCCCGGTGAAGCCGTCCAGTCCTGGACTTTTATTTGTAAGGAGGTTTTTAATTGCTATTTCTATTTCCTTTCTAGTGATCGGATTGTTCAAGTGTTCAGATTCTTCTTGATTCAGTCTTGGTGGACAGTATGTTTCCAGAAACTTGTCCATCTCCTCTAGGTTATCCAGTTTGGTTCCATATAGTTTTTCATAATATTCTTGTATGATATTCTGTATTTCTATTTTATTTGTTGTAATTTCTCCATTTTCCTTTCTTATTTTGCTAATTTGTGCTCTCTCTTTTTTCTTCTTTGTGAGTTTGGCCAGAGGTTTGTCGATTTTATTTACTTTTTCAAAAAACCAGCTTTTGGTTTGGTTGATTTTTTCTATGGTCTTGATAATCTCTATTGTATTTAATTCCTCTCTGATCTTTGTTATTTCCTTCCTTCTGCTGCTTTTTGGGGCTTTTTGTTCTTCTTTTTCTAATTCATTCAGGTGGTGGGTTAAATTGTTTATCTGAGATTGTTCTTCTTTTTTGAGGAAGGCCTGTATCGCTATAAACTTCCCTCTTACCACTGCCTTTGCTGTGTCCCATAGGTTTTGAGTGGTTGTGCTTTCATTATCATTTGTCTCAAGGTATTTTTTAATTTCAGCTTTGATTTCCTCATTGACCCATTGTTTTTTCAATAACATATTGTTTAATCTCCATGCTTTCCTTTTTTTCTCCTTTGTTTCTCTGTTGTTGATTTCCAGTTTCATGGCATTGTGGTCAGTAAAGATGCTTGAGATAATTTCTATCTTCTTAAAATTGTTGAGGTTTCTTTTGTGCCCAAGTACATGATCGATCCTGGAAAATGTTCCATGTGCACTTGAAAAGAATGTATATCCTATTTTTGGGGGGTGTAATGCTCTGAAAATATCCACCAAATCTAGTTTTTCTATTGTATTATTTAATTTCTCTGTTGCCTTGTTTATTTTCTGTCTGGAAGATCTGTCTAGTGATGTTAATGCAGTGTTAAAATCTCCAACTATGATTGTATTCCCATCAATATCCCCCTTAATCTCTGTTAGTAATTGTTCTATGTACTTAGGTGCTCCTATATTGGGTGCATATATATTAACGAGTGTAATATCCTCATCTTGTATCACTCCTTTAATCATTATAAAATGTCCTTCTTTGTCTTTCTTTATGGCCTTTGTTATAAAGTCTATTTTGTCTGAAATCAGTACTGCAACACCTGCTTTTCTGGCTTTTCCATTTGCATGGAATATCCTTTTCCATCCTTTCACTCTCTATATGTGTCCTTCTCCCTAAAGTGGGTCTCTTCTGTGCAGCATATTGAAGGTTCTTGCTTTATTATCCAGTCTGCCACTCTATGTCTTTTGACTGGAGCATTTAGTCCATTAACATTTACAGTAATTTATGATAGATGTGTGTTTATTGCCCTTTTGAACTTATCTTTGCAGTTGAATTGGTATATCCTCTTTGTTCCTTTCTTCTTCCTTTTGTGGTTTGGTAATTTTCCTTTGTATTATCTTGGATTTTATTTATTTTTTGTGACTCCCTTGTAAATTTTTGGCTTGTGGTTACCCTTTTTTGTAAGTCTATTAGCCCATTACTATAACTGTTTTTATTAAACTGATAGTAACATGATCTCAAACCCCTCCTACTGTTAAAAAAAATTTAAAAAAAGAGAGAAAAAAAATATTCTATATTTCCCTGCCTCCCTCTCCCACTCTCAGTGATTTGTATGTCTTCTTTTATAATTTCGTGTTTATTTTATTTGTAATTCATGAGTTATCACCTTTCCAATTGTGAGTTTCTCATTTCTGTAGCATCCTGCTGCTTTTCTATTTAGAGTAGACCTGTCAATATTTCTTTTAGCATGGGTTTAGTGTTGCTAAACTCTTGTAGGTTTTTCTTGTCTGTGAAATTCTTTATCTCTCCTTCTATCCTAAATGATAGCCTTGCTGTATAAAGTATCCTAGGCTGCATCATTCTTTCATTCAGGACTTTGAATATATGTTGCCACTCCCTTCTGGCCTGTAGTGTTTGTATAGAGAAATCAGCTGAGAGCCTTATGGGGGGTTCCCTTGTAACTCACTCTTTGCTTTTCTCTTGCTGCTTTTAGGATCCTTTCTTTATCCTTGACTCTGGCCATCTTGATTATGATGTCTTGGGGTGGGTCTGTCTGGGTTCTTCCTGTTTGGGACCCTCTGAGCTTCCTGTACTTGGATATCTGATTCCTTCTTTAAGTTTGGGACGTTTTCAGTCATGATTTCTTCAAAAACCTTTTCAATCCCCTTTGATCTTTCTTCCCCTTTTGGGACCCCTATTATGTGAAGATTGGCACGCTTTATATTATCCCATAGGTCCCTTATGCTATTTTCATTTGTTTTTATTTGTTTATCTTTAGCTCTTCTGATTGGGTGCTTTCTGTTGTCCTGTCTTCTAGGTCACTAATTCGTTCCTCTGCATTATCTAGCCAGCTTTGCACAGCCTTTAGATCATTCCTCATCTCAGCCAATGAGTTTACCAGTTCTACTTGGTTCTTCTTTATAGCTTCAATTTCATTTTTGACATATTTTATATCTCTAAACACTATCTCTTTTAGTTTCTTCAGTACTTTGATCACTCCTTTTTTGAAATCTTGATCTAGTAGGCCATCAATGTCTATTTCATTGATCTTTCTTTCAGGGGATTTCTCTTGTTCTTTTAATTGGTAATGCTTTCTCTCCTTCATCTTGCTCATACCTCTCTGGCACTGTGGTTTATGGAGTATCAGTTATCTATTGTGGTCCTTAAGGAGTTTATCTATCTAATGAGTATGTAGGAATAAAACTTAGAAAGGAAAAAAAAAGAGAGAGAGAGAGAATTTTAAAAGAAGGGAGAAAAAAAGGTTTGAAAACAGTGTATAATGAATAATAGAAGAGCAAGTTGAAGCAGAATTTTTAAAAATAATAATAAAAATATTTTTTAAAAAATTTTAAAGGGATTAAAACTGGGTGTATATATAATTGTTTGAGAAGTAAAAATTAAAAGGGTAATACAAAATAGAACAGGTAAAACAGATTTAAAAGTAAAAGGGGGGGGGTCGGTGTTCTTCTGGAGACTGTGTGCTTTTAATGTGAAGTCTTTCTGTCTTCGTTCTGTTTTGGAAGCTCAGCTTGCTGTTTCCAGAGGCCCTCCATTGGCGCCCTCCTCTGTGCTGCTCCCAGTGCTGGTAGTCAAGCCGATCGCGCCTCCTCCCAACACGTGGTCAGGTGCAGCTCTCCTTTGCTGCGGACGGGCAGGTCACTGCCCCTCCCGATGCCTTAGTCAGATGTTGCAGACTGGCCAGGTAGGAGGGTGGGTCGCGCCCCCTCCCAGCACCACGGTCAGGTGCTCCGTTCCTGCCGGAAAGGCGGGGTGCCGCCTGCCCTCTCCCGGCGCCGTCGCTCCGCTGCTCTGTGCTGCTGCGCGCTCCGGGCTTTGCCTCCGGTCTGTGCTCCACAAGGCGGGCTCTGGGAACACCAACGAACAGCCCTGTCCCTGCTCCGGGCCAAAACCCAGCTCCTTGTTTGTCTTGGCGGAGCAAGTTCTTTGAGGGACCAGGACAGAAGGATCCTGTTTGCCTCGGGCTGTAGACGAGTCTCCGTCTGGCCCTTGAGGCTGCTGAGCCCTTAGGTGCGGATGGGAGTTTTGCCCCCGCCTCCGCCTGCGTGCTCAGCGCAGGAGGATATGGCGGCTATGCCTGAGCCCCGCCTCTCTTTACCTGAAAACTTTGCACGGGTTTTCAGAGATGGGGTATGCGCCCTTACCCCTAGGGCACATCAGCCGTGCTGTTTCATGGAGGGCCCAGGTTGTTCTGGCCTGTGCACCCACAACCACGGCTCATAGCGCCCTGCGGTCCCCAGGGCTGCCTCAGTGCAGCCGTCGCCATCCTCCGCCCAGCTCGGGCAGCCTGACCCTGCCCCCAGCTGCTGGCCAGCGTCTTGGACTGGGTGTCACGGGGACCCTCTGTGCCTATTTAACTTAGTTCTGTCAGTCAAGGGCTGCTCTGTACAGATCTGAGCCTCGGAGGTTCCCCCTCCGACCCGCTGGCCTCTCGGTTGGAGAGGGGAGACCCAGCGAGCTAGCGCCAGTCCTCCTTTGCTGCTCTCTCCCCGTGGGACCCGTTCCGCTCTGTTTTGCCTTTTCTTCTTTCTTTTTTCCTTTTCTCCTACCAGATTTTTGGCGTCTTTGTCTTTTGAAGAGGGCGATGTTCTGTCGGAGTTCCGCAGGTGCTCTGGTTGGCTTAGTGGGTCTGTAGATGTGGGTCTTGGTGTATCTGTGGGAGAGGGTGAGCCACAAGCGTCCCTCTACTCCGCCATCTTCTCCGTTCTCTCTGGTATTTTTCTTTCTCTTTCTGGCTTACTTCACTTAGAATGACATTCTCCAGGGACATCCATGTTGCTGTAAATGGCGTTATGTTGTCGGTTTTTATGGCTCAGTAGTATTCCATTGTATAAATATACCATCTTCTTTATCCAGTCATCTGTCGATGGACATATAGGCTGTTTCCATGTCTTGGCTATTGTAAATAGTGCTGCTTTGAACACTGGGGTGCAGGTGTCTTTTTGAAGTAGGGTTCCTTCTGAATATATGCCCAGGAGCAGGATTCCCAGGTCATATGGTAAGTCTATTCCTAGTCTTTTGAGGAATCTCCATACTGTTTTCCACAGTGGCTGCACCAAACTGCATTCCTACCTGCCATGTAGGAGGGTTCCCCTTTCTCCACAGCCTCTCCAGCATTTGTCATTGTGGACTTTTGAATGATGGCCATTCTGGCTGGTGTGAGATGATACCTCATGTAGTTTTGATTTGCATTTCTCAGATAATTAGTGTTATTGAGCATTTTTTCATGTGCCTATTGATATTTGTATTTCTTCCTTGGAGAATTGCTTGTTTAGGTCTTTTGTCCATTTTTGGATTGGGTGTTTGTCTTTTTCTTATTAAGTCGTATGGGCAGCTTATATATTCTGGAGATCAAGCCTTTGTCAGTTTCATCTTTTGCAAAAATTTTCTCTCATTCTGTACATTGTCATTTTGTTTTACTTTTGGTTTCCTTTGCTGTGCAGAAGCTTGTAAGTCTAATTAGGTCCCATTTGTTTATTCTTGCTTTTATTTCTATAGCTTGGGTAGACTGCCCTAGAAGAACATTTTTGTACTCAATGGTGAGAAACTCAAAAGCTTCCCACTAAAATCTGGACAAGACAAGGATGCCCACTATCACCACCCCTATTCAACATAGTCTTGGAAATCCTAGCCACAGCAATCAGGCAAGAGAGAGAAATCAAAGGGATCTAAACTGGAAAAGAAGAGGTAAAAGTGTCACTGTATGCAGATGACATGATACTGCATATAGAAAACCCTAAAAGGTCCACACAAAAACTATTAGAGCTGATTGAAGAATTCAGCAAGGTAGCAGGTTGCAAGATTAACGATCAAAAACCAGTTGCATTTCTTTACACGAACGATGAATCAACAGGAAAAGAAAGTAAAGAAACAATCCCCTTTAAAATAGCACCCAAAGTAATAAAATACTTAGGAATAAATCTCACCAAGGAGGTGAAAGAATTATACACAGAAAACTATAAACCATTGATGAAGGAAATTAAAGAAGACTTTAAAAAATGGAAAGATATCCCATGCTCCTGGATTGGAAGAATCAATACTGTTAAAATGGTACACTGCCCAAGGCATTCTACAGATTTAATGCAATCCCTGTCAAATTACCCAGGACATATTTCACAGAACTAGAAAAAAGCATAATAAAATTTATATGGAACCATCAAAGACCTAGAATTGCCAAAGCATTACTGAAGAGAAACAGAGTCTGGAGGAATAACTCTCCCAGACTTCAGACAATACTACAGAGCTACAGTCATCAAGACAGCATGGTATTGGGACAAAAACAGACATATAGACCATTGGAACAGAACAGAGAGCCCAGAAATGAACCCACAAACTTTTGGTCAACTAATCTTTGACAAAGGAGGCAAGAATATACAATGGAATAAAGACAGTCTCTTCAGCAAATGGTGTTGGGAAAACTGGACAGCAGCATGTAAAGCAGTGAAGCTAGAACACTCCCTTACACCATACACAAAAATAAACTCAAAGTGGATCAAAGACTTAAACATAAGACAAGATACAATAAACCTCCTAGAGGAAAATATAGGCAAAACATTATCTTACATACCTCTCAAAAATATTCTCCTAGAACAGTCTACTCAAGCAATAGAAATAGAAGGAAGAATAAACAAATGGGACCTAATGAAACTTACAAGCTTCTGCGCAGCAAAGGAAACCATAAGCAAAACAAAACGACAACCTACAGAATGGGAGAACATTTTTTGCAGATAAAATTCAACATTCATTTATGATAAAAATCATGAATGTGGATACAGAGGGAACATATCTCAACATAATAAAAGGTATTTATGACAAACCCAACATAACATTCAACAGGGAAAAGCTGAAAGCCTTCCTGTTAACGTTTGGAACAAGACAAGGAGGCCCACGCTCACCGCTTCTATTCAACATAGTATTTGAATAGCAATCAGATAAGAAAAAGAAAGAAAAGGATCCAAATTGGAAGGAAACAGGTAAAACTGTCACTATATGCAGATGACATGATACTACGTATAGAAAACCACAGAGACTCCACACAAAAACTACTAGGACTGATAAACCAATTTAAAAAGGTAGCAGGACCCAGGATTAACACACAGAAGTGCAGGACAAACCTGATTTAGGAATAAGCCAGACCAAGGAGTTGAAAGACTTACATGCTGAGGACTATAAAATACTGACAAAGGAGACTGAAGATGATTCAAAGAAATGGAAAGACATCCCATGCTCTTGGATTGCAAGAATTAATATTGTCAAAATGGCCACACTATTCAAAGCATCTACAGATTTAATGTGACCCCTATCAAATTACCCATGACATTTTTTAGAGAACGAGAACAAACAATCCTAAAATTTATATGGAACCACAAAAGACCCAGAATTGCCAAAGCAATACTGAAGACAAAGAATGAAGCTGGAGGAATAACCCTCTCAGACTTCAGACAATACTACATGGTATTGGCAGAAAATCAGACATATGGAGCAATGGAACAGAATAGAGAGCCCAGAAATAAACCCACACACCTATGGCCAATTAATCTTTGACAAAGGAGGCAAGTATATACAATGGAGAAAAGCCTATTTCTTCAGCAAGTGATGTTGGGAAAACTGGACAGCCACATGTAAATCAATGGAGTTAGAACACTCTCTCACACTGCATACAAAAATAATCTCAAAACAGCTTAAAGACTTGAGACTGAAAAATATTGCCTGCTATATCAGTAAACAAAGGATCTTGCAGCCGTCAAGCCACTACAGCTGTCCCCAACAGTGAGCCCTGAGGGAAATGAGGATGGAGACAAATGGGCTCCCTGTTGCCAAGCCCTCAGCCACTGCAGCCATCCCTAATGGTGCATCCAGAGGGGCTCAGAATGGGAAAGAAAGAACAGTACGTTGGCCCTGGACAGCTAAGGTGCACATCACAGGAATGATTTCAATGAGCCCAGACTCTTGCATCTTCCTATACATAGACAAGTGCTAAATTTATTTACTTCAGATACCTGATTTTCTTTAATTAACAGTAATCTTTTGATGTTCCAACTACCTGGTCTTTGTTGCAAAAGCCCCTGTGTATCGTGGCTCCTCCCTTACCTCTTCAGAGCAGTTCCCCAGAGCTATTCTGAGAGGCTGCTTCTTGGGCCTGAAGTCCTCAGAAAGTCTGTCAAATAAAACATAATTTTCAACTTTTAGGTTGTACATTTCTTTTTAGTCAACAGACAAATATAAGACCTGACACCATAAGCTCCTAGAAGAGAATATAGGCAAAACATTCTCTGACATATATTGTAGCAATGTTTTCTTAGGTCAGTCTCCCAAAGCCAAAGAAATAAAAGCAAACATAAACAAATGGGACCTAATTAAACTTATAAGGTTTTGCACAGCAAAGGAAACAATAAACAAAACAAAAAGACAACCTACGGAATGGGAGAAAATATTTGCAAATGATGCAACTGACAAGGGCTTGATTTCCAAGATATACAAACAGCTCGTATGATATAAAAAAAAAATCCAATCCAAAAAATGGGCAGAAGACCTAAATAGACATTTCTCCAAAGAAGACATACAGATGGCCAATAGGCACATAAAAAGATGCTCAATATCACTAATTATTAGAGAATGCAAATCAAAACTATAATGAGGTACCACCTCACACTGGTCAGAATGGCCATCATTAAAAAGTCTACAAATAATAAATGCTGGAGAGAATGTGGAGAAAAGGGAACTCTCCTATACTGTTGGTGGGAATGTAATTTAGTGCAGCCACTATGGAAAACAGTATTGAGGTTCCTCAAAAACCTAAAAATAGAGTTATCATATGATCCATCAATTCCACTCCTGGACATATATCCAGAAAAAAGGAAAACTCTAATTAGGAGAGATGCATGCACATCAAGTCCATAGCAGCACTATGTACAGTAGCCAAGACATGGAAGCAACCTAAGTGTCCACTGACCAATGAATGGATAAAAGAGTAGTGGTATATTATATGCAATGGAATACTACTTGGCCATAAAAAGAATGAAATAATGCCATTTGAAGCAACATGGATGGAACTAGAGATCATCACACTAAGTTAAGTAAGTCAGAAAGAGAAAGACTAATATCACATGATATCACTTACATGTGGAATCTAAAAAAAATGACACAAATGAGCTTATTTACAAAACAGAAATAGACTTACAGACATGGAAAGCAAACTTACAGTTACCAAAGAGGAAAGGAGTCTAGGAATAAATTAGGAGTTTGGGATTAACTGACACATACTACTATGTATGAGTAGATAAACAGCAAGGACCTACTGTACAGCACAGGGAACTATATTTGATATCTTGTAATAATCTATAATGGTATAGAATCTGAATATATATATATGTATTACTTTGCAAGATGGCAAAGAGACTGAAGCAGGTGAAGCACCATATGAGGACTCTGCTCCAGCCACCAAACAGAGCAGTGCTGAGTAACACCAGGCTCCCCAGGCACCTTCATCATCAGCAGATGACCTAAAGGATTAATTACTGTTCAAAAAATGAAACAAAGAAAAAAGCATTTCTGAGACATATGTGAGATAATGTTTTGCCTATATTTTCCTCTAGGAGGTTTATTGTATCTTGTCTTATGTTTAAGTCTTTGATCCATTTTGAGTTTATTTTTGTGTATGGTGTAAGGGAGTGTTCTAGCTTCACTGCTTTACATGCTGCTGTCCAGTTTTCCCAACACCATTTGCTGAAGAGACTGTCTTTATTCCATTGTATATTCTTGCCTCCTTTGTCAAAGATTAGTTGACCAAAAGTTTGTGGGTTCATTTCTGGGCTCTCTGTTCTGTTCCAATGGCCTATATGTCTGTTTTTGTCCCAATACAATGCTGTCTTGATGACTGTAGCTCTATAGTATTGTCTGAAGTCTGGGAGAGTTATTCCTCCAGACTCTGTTTCTCTTCAGTAATGCTTTGGCAATTCTAGGTCTTTGATGGTTCCATATAAATTTTATTATGCTTTTTTCTAGTTCTGTGAAATATGTCCTGGGTAATTTGACAGGGATTGCATTAAATCTGTAGAATGCCTTGGGCAGTGTACCATTTTAACAGTATTGATTCTTCCAATCCAGGAGCATGGGATATCTTTCCATTTTTTAAAGTCTTCTTTAATTTCCTTCATCAATGGTTTATAGTTTTCTGTGTATAATTCTTTCACCTCCTTGGTGAGATTTATTCCTAAGTATTTTATTACTTTGGGTGCTATTTTAAAGGGGATTGTTTCTTTACTTTCTTTTCCTGTTGATTCATCGTTCGTGTAAAGAAATGCAACTGGTTTTTGATCGTTAATCTTGCAACCTGCTACCTTGCTGAATTCTTCAATCAGCTCTAATAGTTTTTGTGTGGACCTTTTAGGGTTTTCTATATGTAATATCATGTCATCTGCATACAGTGACACTTTTACCTCTTCTTTTCCAGTTTAGATCCCTTTGATTTCTCTCTCTTGCCTGATTGCTGTGGCTAGGACTTCCAAGACTATGTTGAATAGGGGTGGTGATAGTGGGCATCCTTGTCTTGTCCCAGATTTTAGTGGGAAGCTTTTGAGTTTTTCACTGTTGAGTGCTATGCTGGCTGTAGGTTTGTCATATATAGCTTTTATTAGTTTGAGATGTAGTCCCTCTATACCCACTTTGGTGAGAGTTTTTATCATAAATGGATGTTGAATTTTATCAAGTGCTTTTTCTGCATCGATTGAGATGATCATGTGGTTTTTGTCCTTTCTCTTGTTGATGTGATGTATTATATTGATTGATTTGCATACATTGAACCACTCTTGTGTCCCTGGGATGAACCCCACTTGGTCATGATGTATAATCTTTTTTATGTGCTGTTGGACTCTATTTGCTAATATTTTGGTGAGGATTTTGGCATCTATGTTCATCAGTGATATTGGCCTATAATTATCTTTTTTGGTAGTGTCTTTGCCTGGTTTTGGTATCAGGGTGATGGTGGCTTCATAGAATGAGTTTGGGAGTATTCCCTCCTTTTCAGTCTTCTGGAAGAGTTTGAGAAGGACTGGTATGAGTTCTTCTTTGTATGTTTGGTATAATTCCCCAGTGAACCGTCCAGTCCTGGACTTTTATTTGTAGGGAGGTTTTTTGTTGCTATTTCTATTTCCTTTCTAGTGATCGGTTTGTTCAAGTGTTCAGATTCTTCTTGATTCAGTCTTGGTGGACAGTATGTTTCCAGAAACTTGTCCATCTCCTCTAGGTTATCCAGTTTGGTTCCATATAGTTTTTTGTAATATTCTCATATGATATTCTGTGTTTCCATTTAAATGCTTTTCCTGCATCTATTGAGATGATCATGTGGTTTTTGTCTTTTCTTTTGTTGATGTAGTATATCACATTAATTGATTTGCATATGTTGAACCAACTTTATAATCCTGGGATGAATTCAACCTGATCATGGTGTATGATTTTTTCTATGTGTTGTTGGATTCCTTTTTTAAAATCAGTTATAATATCACATGTTGGCAAAGCTGTGGAGAAACTGGGTCTCTCATACATTGCTGTAAAATGGTGCAACCACTCTGGCAAATAGTTTGGCAGTTTCTTATAAAACTAAGCATGCACTTATCACACAACCCAGCAATCACACTCCTGGGCATTTACCCCAGAGACATGAAAAAAATATGTTCCCCCAAAGACCTGTACATGAATGTTCATAGCAGCTTTATGTATTATAGCCAGATTCTGGGGAGAAGCCAAATGTCCTTCAAAAGGTGAATGGTTGAAAAGTCTCTGGTTCATCCACACAACGAAATACTGTTACTTAGCAGTGAAAAGAAATGAACTGTTGATACATGTAACAACCTGGATGGGCCTGAAAGACATGCTTAGTGAAAACAGTTGATCTCAAAAAGTTATGTTTAATCTCAAAATGACAAAACTGCAGAGATGAAGAATCATTTAACGGTTACCAGGGGACAGGGAGGGCTGGTGTGGGCCAGGTGCAGATATGAAGAGGTAGCAACAGGTGCTGCTTTCGTGGTGATGGGGTGGTTGTGTGCATTGCCTGTGGTGATGAGTTACTATCAGATAGTTACTTAGAGACACACACACACACACACACACACACACACACACACAGAAATGAATGCAGGTTCATTTCAAAATGGTGAAAACTGACTACTAGTTAATAGTAACGTTCCAAAGTCAGTTTCCTGGTTCGCAGACTGACCATGGCTACACAGAATCTCAGTATTGGGAGAGGCTGGGTGAGAGGCACACGGGACCTGATACTATTTTGCAGCTCTCTGAGAGTCTGTATTTCTATAGTTCAGACTTCCTGTGGTTCTATGAAAATTAAATAATATTAATAAGTAATGTCCCAAATTTCCAAAATACAAAAATATATGTAAAATATGCATCACATAGACATGCCAGTGTTGTGGGAGATCAGAGAGGAGAGGTCACCTTGGAGAGGTGAGGTCAGGGGAGGCTATGGGGAAGAAGGAATTGAGCGTAACACCGAAGGACGAGTGGAAATCAAACTGGAGAACTGGAGACAAGCAAGGCCGCACAGTGCCCCCCAGCGATGCGTGGAGAAGGGGACACGTGTTCCCAGACCACACATGTGGGATGAGAGCGGTGGAGCCACACACACAGTGGGTCTGAGTGCAGAAGATTGTTCAGTTGAAGGAAGAGTTTGTTACTGACCGGAAACATCGGCTGCAGATTTTAAGCTGTGGAGACACAGAGTGGATAGTGAGAAGCCATTGTAAACTGCAAGTGAGAGACTGTCGTACGAAAAGCGGCCTCTTCAGAAGCTGAGCCTGGCAGGAATTTAGAATAAACTGGAGTGGGGAGAGAAAGGCAGGGGCAGACCAATCGATTAGAACACCGCTGCAACAGCCCAGCGCGGGCGTCCTGATTAGGGCTCGAACTACGGTGACGGTCGTGGGACGAAAAAGGACACATCTGATTTGAAAGATGATGTCATTGGGGAAGGGAAAGAACCAGGTCACTGATGGGATGTGGACGCCTGTAATCCACGCA
Source organism: Camelus ferus (assembly GCF_009834535.1). Lineage (NCBI taxonomy): Eukaryota > Metazoa > Chordata > Mammalia > Artiodactyla > Camelidae > Camelus > Camelus ferus. The sequence continues at coordinate 5,045,198 of NC_045696.1, forward strand.
GGACTGAGCCTGGGGTGCGAGGACGGGGAGGGGAGTTTTGAGGAGAAGGTGCCACATCTCATTTCACCCACGTTGAGGTGGAGGCGTGCCATCCAGTGGGAAATATCGAGCTGACTTCCAGAGATGTGAGCCCGCAGCTGGAAACAGGGTGGGTCAGGGCTTTATAATGAATTGTCAGAACAGCCCAGGCAAGTGAGATCTACAAGGGAAAGACAAGAGTGGAGGAAGAAGGAAAGAAGTGGAAGCACTTACCTGTGTGAACACTCCTGATACGGGGTCTAGAAAGTAAGAAACAGTCTTCGATTCGCCCTTCCTCCCCTCCTCCTTTTGTTCAAAGCCTGACAGCATCCTCGACAGGTCCAGGCTTGGCTGCGTACCCTGCAAAACCCTCACTCGCCCTCCCCACTGATTCCTTAACAAGCTCCTGCCACAGGCTGGTGTCAAGGCGGAAGCAGGTGCACTTCATCAGCCATAGCAACAGCTCCGAGCGTCCCAAATGCAGGAAGATGAGGGGAGAGCCATTCATTGTCCAAGTGGCTACAGGCAGCCTCTCCAAGCCCGCAGAGCTTTGTCTCCACAATTAATCCTGATTGCAAGTTCTCAAACGTGGGCCCCCTCATTTGGCTGTCAGCTTCCTTGCAATTAGAGCTTCCAGAATGAGACCACAATAGCTCAGACCTTGTCTTTGGGGCTGTTTACTAAGGGGCCTTCTCCCTTAGCTGGAGGTGGAGGCATGCGTGTCCTCACCAGCAAACATTTCTTAGAGCTCCCTGGAGGATTAGAGCGGCCTGTTTCCTGTTGCTGTTTGGTTCATAATAAGAGGGTGAGAAGAGGAGGGGGAGTGGGCCAGATGGGAGGTTTTCTAAGCAGGAGTCCGCAGCTGCCTCTCCATAGCTGCACGGTGCGCCCCAAGGGAATTCCGCTTGGCGCTGAATCAGACCGTCCTGTTGAGAGCATTTGCTCGGGAGAGCTTTCTGCGTGTCCTCACCATGCGCACGTGCCCCTTCACGTGCAAGAGGGAGAGAAAACGCTGCTGCTTTTCCTGGCTTTTCCCAACTGGATGAGAACCCTGACCGTTTAGCAATATGGGAACATACAGCAGTTTGAGCTCCTTGGAAAAAATGTGCAACGTCTGTGAAGCACTGTCTGAATGGGAGAGACTGTGCGACCAACCGAAAACCTTTGAGATTTGCTGCCCTTTGCACAGACCATAGAACTATGGCCTGATTTAACCCACAGTGTAGCCTCCGGGAGAGTCTTCAGCCAGGGCTGAAAGGCATGGGGATGCATCTTTTCTCAGGGGGGCACTGTGCTGCTCAGCTATGAATCTGGGCTATTTTAATGGGACCTTAAAAGCCAGCCACTAAGCTCATATTATTATATCGAAACCAAAGAACGTGTATGTTTTTTGTTTATAAAAGCAAATGTGTTTATTCTAACAGATGCAGACAAATCAGAAAAAATAGAATAGAAAGTGAATGTTATTCACTACTGTTAACATATTTACTATATATTTTAAGATATTTTAATTTTTTTCCTACATATAGATGTTTAGATTTGTTTATATACAGAGAGATAGAGAGAGAGGTGAGGGGAGAGATAGGACTTTATAAATACACTTTTTTAAAACAAAAAAGATTGTGTCTTATAGACCTTTTCAGTCAATTGATGATATATTATTGGTATTGTTATGGACTGAATTGTGTCCCCCAGAATTCATGTGTTAAAGCCCTGGCCCCTCATGTGACTGCATGTGGAGTCAGGAACTTTAATGAGGTAATTAAGATTCAATGAGGTCATGAGGGTGAAGCCCTGATCCAGTAGAACTGATGTCCTTGTAGAAGAGGAAGAGACACCAGGAATTCACGTGCAGAGAAGAGACATGTGAGGACACGGGGAAGACAGCTGTCTGCAAGCCAAGGGAAGACCAAACCTGCAAACGCCTTGATCTCAAAATTCCAGCATCCAGAACTGTGAGAAAATCAGTTTTCTGGTTTAAGCCACACAATCTGTGGTGTATTGTTATGGTAGCCCAGCAAACAATACCTGTATTATGGGACTTTATATATATATATATATATAGTTTTCGGTGTTTAATGGCCAAATAATGTTCCATTCTGTGGCTATGCAATTACTTATTTAAATGATCATGAACCTCTAAGTTGTGCCTAAAGGTTTTTATTATAAACAAGGTGGCAATGAGCATCCTTATCCATAAACTGTGCACATATGTGAGATCAATTCTTAGGGTAAAATACTCGAATGGAATTGCAGGGTCAGAAGATGTGCTGGTGCCAAACTGTGTCACAGGTGGCCCAGCCAGCTTCCCAAATGGCTATACCAACTGCCATTTCCATGTGCAGGAGTTAAGAGCCAGCATCTCCACCTCCTCCCAAACTGGAAGTGCTCAGTCTTTAGCTTGCTCTGCATTTGTAGGCAAAAATGGCCATTTAATTTCATCACAGAAGGAGTTAAGTATCTTGATATTTGATTATTGAAATTTCCATTTCTTCTTTTTAAATAGCCTCTCTGTATCCTTTGTTATATTTTTCTGAGATGTTTTGTTTTTCTTAATATTTAAAAATTCCTGTTATCAGATGATAATCCTTTCTCTTTTTTTAAATTTTAATTAATTAATTAATTAATTTTAATGGAGGTGCTGGGGATTCAACCCAGGACTCCAGCATGCTAAGCATGTGTTCTACCACTAAGCTCTACCCACCCCTCTTTCTCTGTTATATTATGTTACAGTATCTTTTCCAATTTGCCATTTTCCTTTTCATGTTGTCTTGCTTAACTGCTTGCTTGCTTATTGCCATACGGAATTCCTAAATTGTTATATAATCAGATCCATCAAGATTTTACTTCCTAGTTTCTGGCTTGCATTCCATGCATAATGCTTTTTCTTTTCCCCAGAGTATGCACCTAAATTTCTTTTGAAAATTTTCTAAGTATCATTGGGAAAGCAAGGGTGAGGGAATGTTTTCTACACACAATATTTGGAATTAAAAGAAATGGTGTTTATGCTTTTTGATAACACATCTAAATAGCTGCATCAGAACAGGTCAGGAGATGTTTGGTGCTGGAGTCACCCATTCCTCTGGCTGGTGGGTCCCTATGTGTGGTCAGCAGCACCACCGTCTCATGGGAACTGTTAGACGTGCAGATCCTGGGGCCCCTCCCTGCACCTGCTGAATCAAATACAGCAGAGCCCAGTCATCACTGCTTCAACCCGGCTGCTGGGTGATGCTGAAGCAGCTCCAGCCCAATGTGCCGCTGCTCTGGCTGCGGCAGACGGAGCTACCCCCAGACCTCCCCTGTGTTTCCCCAGAGCAGCTTCCAGGGGTTAAACCTGACATTCTGTCCCTGTCACTGGGGACACACCCACTTAGAAGAGGACATTTTACTTACAGCTCATTTGCTGTTCACAAGCATGCACACAAACACACGTTTAAAGCCCTAGCTACACGCGTGCATTGACACGACTTACTCTTAGAACCTGGTGGATTTTAGAAAGAGCGCCACTGTTAACACACAGATTGAATGTTGAGTCAGAACTCACAATTCCCTCCCCATCAGGCCCCAAGGCTCTCTGGCAAGGAAGCCGGTGCTGGTGCAAGCGCCTGGAAGCCTCTGCAGGCGTGCTGTTTCCACGTTTAATACGGAAGGTCAGATGAGGCAAAACTCCAGCGCCTGTTGCATGAATGCTGCCCACGGGGGTGGGAAGAATAATGCTACAATCTTTCTTCACGGGGAACTGAAGTGATGCTGTTAAGCGTTCTTTCTTTCCTCCGCCTACTTTGAGGCATGCTTAAATGCATCCTACGCCTGTCTTGCACATGCGAACGGGGAAATGCACGATATAAATGTACATCCCCAAAGACTGTGAATTTAGGAAATCAGAAAGGAGGTGTTTTTAATTCTTGAGCATCATTTTGGCGGCTGTTCTGCTCCAATCTTGTGCTGTCAGAGCCCGAGTCACTGTGCTGACGCGTGCGCTTCCTGGCGTGAACGAGCCATGAATGAAAACCACCAACAACCCGGCATGCACTGCCCGCAGCACTCATTTCCATAGGAGCTGAGTCTTCCTGGCGGGTTTCTGCTTCATTTAGAGCCGTCAATGCCTCAATTAGTGCCTGCTCGCCTCCCCTGGGAGGGACAGTGACACATGTCCCTTCTCAAGCCTCTGAAATCTTAAAACCCCCAGAGAGCCGCTGGGTCATAAAGTATCTTCTGAGTAACAGCGCTGTTTGCCAAGAACACCTTGCTCCTTTCTGTTTCTTCCTTTGTTTAGATTTATTAGCTGCCATAAACAGGAGACACTGAGGGATGCCACCTGCCAGCAGTTATGCTGAAAATATCCCTGCAAATGTGCCAAGCGGGGGTTTACTGATGCTATGCCTGGATCTGAAGCTCATAAGCCCACAGCACAGAGCACGGGAAAGCATTGATTTTAGGTGCCTGTGTGCGAGGTGTGCGTGTGCATTTACTTATCCTGGCGTCTGGTCCTGAGCTGGGACACGATCTCCACCCCTTAGCATCATTAATCCTACAATTCAGTACGTGAGGGGAATTCTCTCCACTTTGAATTAAGAAAGAAAAGGCAGGTAGTTTGGGCTCCCACCAGGATGGGTTTAGCTGTGTTGCTGGTTCCTTCAGAAGAGGTGTTTCCCTGTCGGCAAAATTGTTGGTGATATTTTGCACCTCCATATGGCATTCGTATAAAATTTTGCAGAAAGAATTTCAGATAATTTAAATTCTCCAAGGGCTCAGGCACTGTCCTCTGTGCCTCCAGCACACACACGTACAGGTGTGCTCACATCCATGCACGTGTGTGACATGTGCATGCACGTATGTGCACCCTGTGCACTTACAGAAGAATACAGGCACTTGTGCACAATTACAGGCACACGTGCACACACATGCGCCACCTGTCTGTTGATCTGCGGCAATGATCCCTTTGAAAACGCCCCTGGAAACCCTCTTCTTGGAGAGTATGCAGACCGTCAGTCTGTTCTTTTCATACTGAGTTACCAGAATTTAGCTCTTTAAAAAAAAACAGACCTGCTTTTCCTTTTAACCTATGCTGTCAGTTTTCTAGGTGATACGAAGGATACAGCCATTATATTATTTGCCAAATTTATAAAGACTTCATTTAGAACCTGCAAAAGTGAAATTTACTTTTAAACATTTTTTTATCACTCAAGCTTTATAAAAACCATACAACATGGTTTTTTTAAACATTTTTTTTGAGTTATAGTCATTTTACAATGTTGTGTCAAATTCCAGTGTAGAGCACAATTTTTCAGTTATACATGAACATATATATATTCATTGTCACATTTTTTTCTCTATGAGCTATACACAATATCTTATGGTAGCATACAACATTGTTAAATCTTTAAAATCTCTAAGATCCCCTCATCGTAACACTGGTTTTGTTTTTCCCTCTGGCCCTTGCCTATAGGCATGTATGTGAAAAGCCCTTTAGCCTTGGTGGAATGTAAGTCCAGTTGGGGAGACAAGTCATGGATGCAGATATTAGCTAAAGAAAAAGGACTAATACTACAAACCCTGCACAGCCTACAGAGGGCTTTTCACGTGTTTGATCCTTGCAGCTGTTCTGTGCTGAGGGAGGCATCACCATGGTACCCACGGAGCAGCCAGGCTCAGAGTGTAGACACTCACCTAAGTGTGTAGCTCGAGAACCAGCAGAGCCAAAACTCAGAGGCAGCTCTTCTGATTTCAGATATTGCTCTGTTTCCACAGCACCCTCACAGGATGCTCGGGGAAGGCTCTGGGTGCTTTGCCGGGGAAGGGAGAGATGACGCAGAGGGCAGTTCTGAGGAAGGGGTCCTCAGCCGTAAGCATGCCCCAAGTCACCTGGAGTGCTGGTTCAAACAGATTGCCAGCCCGGAAACTGGCGTTTTGAGCAAGTTCCCAGGTGACGCTTCTGCTGATCATTCAGGGACCGCCCTTGAAGAACCACTGTTTCGAACAAATTAGTAACAAAAATAGCTTGTAAGAATGCATATCTGTCCAACTATTTTTGAAGGCTGTTTGGCACTGTCTCATAAATTTAAAGATACACATATACCTTGACTAGAAATTTCATTCCTCTCTGTGTTCCCTAGAGAAATTCACGTACAAGGGACCAGGTTCATGTACAAAAATGTTTATGGTCGCATTGTTTGCAATGGCCAAATTCTGAAATGTTACTAATAAGTAAACCATAAATATTCATGCGAAGAAATAGCACACAGCAATGCAAATGCCTGCAGGCACCACATGTATATGTGACAGATATAACAGATACGCGCACAAAACTCAAGCATGACGCGAAGTGAAAGCTGGAGGACACAAGACAGTGCAGCGTGATGCCACTGTAAACATAACTCAAAACCAGGCAGGACGAAACTCAGCTATTTACGGACACATTCCCTGTATGACTGTGTTAAAATTTAGGCTCCACCACTTACTGTGGGGCCCAGAATGACTCATTCAGTCTGTCTAGGCCTCAATTTCTGTGCTCATAAAATCAGGATAATAATAGCACCTACCTCCTAGAGTTGCTGTAAAGATTAAAAGCTAATAAAATGACCAGCATAGGGCTTAGTGCAGGCCAGCTATAATTATCATCATTATTACACCAGGACTTTCTGTATCCCTGATACTAGCATAGTCAAATGATAAATGCAGGAAAAAATGATAATCAGAGTAAATAAGCCAGATGTTATAACCAAATCCAGATAAGCAAATTAACAAAAGCACATGGTGTATTTTTTGCAAGCTAATGGGAACATCTCACTCGTGGCCAAATACGGAAGTGCTGTGGGGAGTGAATACTGATACAGATGAAGACCAAGTGGTCAAATTGGCTTCAGGCAAAAGGCAAAACGTCAGAAATTTTAAAATATGGTGGGGATGGCAGGGTCCACGGCAGGATCAAAGTCGTGGTCATTTGACAAGAAACTTCAAGTAGAGGAAGACCCTGGATACCCTGAAGACGGGGCTGGCATGAGCAGAACTGCCAGAAGACACGGCCCTGAACTCCAGGGAGCCCCAGGCGATGTGCCGTTGCAGCCGATACCTACAGGGTGAGGCGCAGGCCACCACCAGGAGCGTTAGTGGGATTATGGTTTATCTTCCTTCTCTTTGCTTCTCCCTGAGAAACAGTTGTGTATCAAGCACCTGCCTGTACATTAGAACATGGCTTTGGACCGAACTCTTCTGTGTATCCATCCCTAAGCCATGGGAAACCACTGGTCCTGTTTCCATGGAAACTTCTTGCCTTTCAGGAATCATATCCAAATACTTTAGAAGGGGAGGCTTGGCTGGAGAGAATCCACTTCAACAATCCTGCACCGGGTTGTTGGCTGGCGTTGGGTCCTTGCAGGTGGTTGGCCAGACACTTGCATCCCTCATGGTCCACTCTGTGGGCCTCTGGGTGTCCTGGTGACAGGTTGGCAGGCTGTCCTCAAGTGAGTGATGGGAGAGAGAGGAAGAGAGAGGGGACTCCAGTGCCCAAGATGGAAGCTCAGTCTTTTATGATCAAATCGCAGAGTGACACACCGCCATTTCTGCTGTTTTCTATTGGCACGGAGACCGACAACTCTGCGGAAATGTGGGAGGGGGCCGTAGGAGGGTTTGCGTACCAGAAGGGTGGGGATCACTGGGGACCCTCTCGGGGGCTGTCTGACACTTGGCTGATTGTTACTTTTTTTCTGATAAATTTTCTGGACCTCACTTAATTCATGATGACTTGATGGTCTGTTTTCTCACAATTTTTTATTTATTTTTTACTATCACTGTTGGCAGAAAATCAAAGTCTACTCAATATTTGGTTTCTATCTAATTATTAGAAAGTTTTCTTTTTGGGCAAAACGTAGCATCTCTCCACATGACCAGACGGGACAAAAAAAAAAAAAAAAAAGAACCCTAAGTGTCCTCTGTCTTTCCCCTGACACATTTAATCATGTCACGAGGCCCCAGCAAAGCGGCCAGGAAGTGGAGACATTGTCACTCTGGTTAAAGTTTAGCATCAAGTACAGCCCACTGTCGCTTGTGCTTGATTAATGGTTATAATCAAATGCAAGCATAATAACCCAGCCGAGGAGATATTTTAGGATGCGCTAAGAACTTATTAATTCCTGGCTGGAGAAATCATTTTCTTTATGGGGATTAGAGCTGCCCAGTAGGCAGCCTCACTTGCTGAAACTTTTATGAACAACGTGGATTTGGACAGGAGGGATTTCTGATTCTGCGGCAGCGATAATGGCACTTTGTGTTTCTGCGGGGCCTTTCTTGGCGACGCACTCAGTGGGGTCCACGAACACAATCTCATTAATCCTCCTCACAGCCTCGGGAGGCTGGAGGCCCCATTGTTCTTACAGATGAGGAAACGGAGGTGCAGCTGAGAGGCAGGGACCCCAAACCGCGAAAAAGCCACTCAGCCTTTGAACGTTGAGAAGAAGCAGGCACAGAATTGCAAACTGTTTTCTCTAGCAAATGGCTACTGACATTTTCAAGAATAATGCTTTGTACCCCAGTGACCATCGCAGCATCATTCACGGTAGCAAAAGGTGGAAAGCAACCCAAGAGTCCATCAGCGGAAGAATGGATAAACAAAATATTGTACCTACACACAACAGAGTGTTATTCAGGCTTAAAAAGGAAGGCAATTCTGACACATACGACAACACGGATGAACCTTGAGCACATTATGCTAAGCAAAATAAGCCCGTCACAGAAGGACAAGTGCTGCGTGAGTCCACCGACATGAGGAGCTGGGGGCAGTCACATTCACAGGGAGAGTCCTGTAGAAGGGAGCACCAGGGCCGAGGGGGCAGCGGCTGGCGCTGGTGAAGGCTGCGCAGCGGTGTGGATGCACCCGACGCCACTGAGCTGTGGCTAAAATGATCCATTTTATGTTATGTACATTTCACTCCAATTTTTTGAAAAGGAGAGGAATGCTAAGGAGAACATGTGTTTGCTGTGACTGGGAAACATGGCTGGAGGTCCTCAATGGTCCCCAGGTGATGTAAGTCTGGGAACCACAGTCACAGGGACGATCACATTGGTATGTTGCACCGTATTTGAAAGGGGTCTAACCCCTTCCCTCATTCAGGTTGCATCTGTCTGCACCACCTTTGTGATTAGAATAGAGGGGGTAGAATCATGTAGCCAGTGCTGCCGGCATCATCACTCAAATACACCAGAGGCTTGCAGGAGAGATGCTGGAACCTTCATTCCGCAGCTGAGGACAGGGAGCCGTCAAGGATATCATGGGAAGTCTCCCCTGAGTGGGCCCAGCGCCCGATGGAGGATCTTCCAAGGAAACTCTGGCCACCCCTCGCCCCAGCAGGCAGGGTTCTGTGCGCCGAGGACCAGCCGCCTTGGGGCCTCTGCTGCAGTTTGGCAGAGGCTTTGGACGTGGGTTCAGAAGGCCCGGGTGTCCTCCTAGGTCTCCCGCTGACTGGTTGCACGGCTTCAGGCTCACTGCCTACCTCGCCTGACTCCGCGTCAGTGTGGGTGAGTGGAATGAGGCGTTCCTGCTCTGCTGAGAACACCTGTGTCTCTGTGAGATCACGCGTGTAGAAGTGATCTGAAACTTGATGGACACAGAGGTCCAGGTGTGTGCTTTACTCTGTGTGGCTTAGCTTAGACCTGCTCTACTTCTGCAGACCCTGGAGACAGAAAGGAAGGGAGGGAAAGGGTCATCCTCTCAGGGAGTAAAGATCATTTTACTACATTACTTTTATGGCGACACTGATTTTTCTTCAGTCTTACTAGATGAAATAGCGCTTTGCGTTAGGGGAGGAGAGGGGCATAAAGGAGCAGGTGCCAGTTTAGCCAGCCTTCAACCCTCCAGTTCTCTGCTTCCTCACGTGTAAACAAAGAGGAAGGGGGCAGGATGTCAAGCAGGGAATGAATCCTAAAATTCTTTTATATTTTCATCTCAAATTTTTTTCCCTTCAAAATAGGTATTTGGAGTCTGGTTCTCTTTGATCATTTGCATATAAATTTAAATCCTATGATTCTGCTAGAAATGTTTTTTCTCCATCTCTCACACATGTTTGTAGTGTAATTTGGAACCCACTTAAAATGGCAGCTGTAAATATGTCTTGGGTCACTTCTAGGACCGGAGTTTCTATCCCATCGGGCTGTTGTGCAGAGTATATGAAAAATTTTCTAGCACGTGGCATACATCAAAGATAAGTATTGTTATTATGGAGTGATGATCAAGAGAGAGAGGGAAGGAGAAAGAGGAAGAGGGATAAAATGAAAAGAAGGAAGGAAGGTGGACAGGAGGGAGGGGGAGTGAAGGGAAAATTAGAAAGAGAAAGGGAAGGAGAGGACGGTCAGAGCTGGAAGCACTTGGAGCTCATCCAGTCGAGTTGTTCCAGTCCAGGCTGTGTATTATATTAGGGTGCCTGGAGAGCTTTGAAGAAACCCATTTCTGAGCCCCGCCCCAAGAGACTCTGAGCAGTTGGTCTGGGCCGGGGCCTGGCATTGGTATATTTTCAAAGCTCCTCAGCTGATTCCCACCACTGCGATGCAGCCCGGGTTGAAGCACCTGGTCCCATTCAGCCCTCCTGTGACTCAGATGAGAAAACAGGGCCCCAGGGCAGCCCATGGTCTTGCCCACTCACAGCAGCGTGTCTGTGGATGGTGTGATGTTGGAGCCCAGCCTCCCAGCCCTCTTTCTCTCCTCCTCCCCTGATCGGACATGGGTGAGAGGACCAGAGCTCTAACCCAAAGCCACTAGATCCCAAGCTACACCTGCAGAGTCCAGAGCAAGGCACTTCCACGGCTCTCCACCCTGAGCAGCAGAACTCAAGAAGACAGTGCCTGATCTTTGTGACGCTCACTGCTTCACGGTTTCACCTAAGTCTCTTTTATGTATTCAGAATAATGAAAATTATGTATCTAGCAAATTTTGATTGATGAAATAATAGCAAAAATAACTTTTGATTCAAATCTCTGTTCATTGCGGACACAAGGAGTGAGCGTAGGGCTGTTCAACTTTCTATGTGTTTGAAAATTTTTATAGTCAACTGTCGGGAAGACATAAAAAAAGAGGAAGAAGAAGTAGCTTGTAAAATGTGCCCATGTCTCAGAGCACCTCCCTTCCTGGCCCTCCCAATAGAAACCCGAGTGTCCCTGCCTCTAGTTTCCATCTTGGGTGTTGGGGCAACCTTGCGGCCTTGTTCTTGGCCTCACACCCGCCTCTGCCACCTCTGTTCTGACCACGTGGAAGGACTGAGGGGCTTCGCAGGATGCAGGTCTTGCCTGCTCAAGCATGGGAAGTCCGGGGCGCTCGGGGAGGCTGGCGGTCACCACTGGTGACGGCAAGGACGGTTTTCAGACAGGGCCCATTAAAGTCCGAACCTGCTTGACTCTGGTATCTGGGCCTGTGACCCTCCTTCCTCTTCTCTGGTTTTCTCTTTTTCTGCAGGATAAAGGGATTAAACAGACGATCTGGACAGGCGTAGTGCCCAGTTTATCCAAGACATTTAGTATTTCCTGTTGTTTCTTTTCAAGTGGTCTTTTAAGCAGAGCTAGGGAGGGAGAAAAGAAACAAAACTGTATTAGGCTCAGTTTTGTATCATTGGTAGAGGCATTAAAACAGGAGAGTAAAGTTTAGAAATTATCCATAATATCAGTGATTTATTAATATATGTTTTATTTTCTCTATATCCATATGTTGAAAAATTAATATGTGCATCAATTTATTGCTGAATTTCCTGTCGAAATGTACAGTGATGTGCTGTTCCTATTTGCAGGATGTATGGTTATGAATAAGGTTGGTTATGGCTCTTAGGTAAACTCACCATCTTCTCAGTGCCTCTGGCTTGATGGAAACATCTGTTAAAATCATTTTTGTAGCGACATACCCTCCTACATAATGTTCTGGGAAATTCTGGGAAATGTTAAACAACTAGCTGATGGGGGTGGAGGGAGGAAAGAAAGCCCTAATTTCTCGCACTGGCCAGTTCCAGTGCTGTAACTCCTCCCACCATTGCCAGTTTCAAAATAGATGGCGTCACTGGTCTGCAGAGTTGAACTCCGCGTGCGGAACCGGCTTTCCCTGGTGGGTGGCGCGGCTCCCCTGTGCCACTGCGTCTTTACGCTGCAAGCAGGTAGGTCGGAGGAGCCTCTATACTGCAAGAACGCAGATTTGCTGAACATTAAGGTGCTGTTAGGCGATACCTGGTTTATGAAGGAAATTTATGAACTGAAATGTACCAAAGTAAAACAGCACTCTCCAAAATGGGCAGTTTTCCAGGAAAAACATGTGGCACGCAGTCTGTGAGCAAAGCCCTCTTGGTCTGGATTTCCTTCCCTCCCCGGCCTCCCCTTGGTGCCCGTTCCCATTACACCCCCACAGCCATTCGCTCTGTATCCGGGACCCTGGCAGAAAGCACTGCTCTGCTGATGTTGTCATCTCTCAGCACCTGTGGCTGTGACGGGTGAGAAGGTCATGCCTTCAAACATGAGCGCTGCAAAGAGCAAGGGTAACAGTCACTTTCTAAAAAAAATCCTTTTGACCATTTCTTCAAAGAGCTGAAAAGACTTGGGTGGGACAGAACATGGGTTTGTCAGACCATTTCTGATGATTCACCAGAACTAAAATACCCATTTTAGTGGGGCATTTTTCCAAAGGAGAAATAGGAGTAAAAGAGAAGCTTTTTTTTTTTTTTTAGCAGAGTAAGTCAGTCAAAACATAAACCAGGGGCCCATGATTTAGTCAAGGTTATTCTCCCACGTAGAGTGCGATAAAGCTTTTCGTTGGTAAGAAAAGGAAAAAGCAAAAACAACCAAGGCTCAAAGCATTGCTGCGTTTACTTGGAGACCAGTCATGTGTTCTTCTAGCAGGACGTCTGCACACTCGGGATGAGCGCCGGCCTCCACGGTGCGTTTGCTCCCGCGCGTAGCGGCTCACGGGGTAGGGCAGCAACGCGTCCGGGCTGAGAGTGACAGAGTGCCGCGGACTAGGAAGGGTCACACTTCCAGCTCCTCACAAGAAATCTGTGTTTTTTTCATACTCTGCCATTTTACAAATTTCTTGTCTTTTAGCAAATACCGCACAGTGAGAAATCCTCTCTGAGGCCTTTAGACGCTCACGGCCCGGGAGGCATTAGCGCGGACTGATTTCTAGAACACAGCTTCGCAGCCAGAGTGTCTCCCTTCTGGGCTCAGCCCCAGGGCTTCCGGGAATCGGGCTCTTGACAGGAGGCACCAGGGGGCCACGTGCCAAAGCTAAATTGTACGTGGGTTTCATGTTTCCTGGCTTTGAAAGGAGACATGAGAAGTAGCTGTTTTCTTCTTCTTAGGCCTACAACAGGCTTATTGACACTTTTGCAATTTAGGTCACTTTTGGTGGCCTTGGGGTCCTTAATGATCATGACCTAGTCCTCTGGCATTATGAGAAAAAAAATCTTGGTTTGTGGATTTGGTGCAAAAATGAAAATGTCTTCAGTAAAGAAGTCTCGTGAAGAAGATGTGGCCAAAGGCCTGAGCAGACCACAGCCCCCAAATCAAAGCCCAAAGCCCACTCCGTCCCCCATCTGAAGACCCCACCTCCCCTGGGGCGTGAGGAATCCCCCACCATCAGACACATGGAGATGCTTGTTGTTGCTCAGGTAATGCTGACTGTGTGCTGTAGGCTGGCTTCTTTTATCCTCTCAATAATTACTTCCATTTCCGTTTGACAAAAAATGAAACTGAGGCACAGAGTAGTTAAGTGACTGTCTAGGGCCACACAGTGAGCCAATGTCACACCTGAGGATTCAGATTCAGGCAACTACTGCGTCGTACAGGCTGATGACAACCCAACCCATCAACACTGAGCATTCAGCGGGGGCTTGTTTTGGAAACAATATGCATTGTGTACTACATCCTTCTCTGCAGAGTCATGCAATAGAAATTGTTTTCCAATGTAGAACATATGCTATATTTTCCCAAAGAGTCTAGACCTATGATTAAGGTCAGCTCAGAACGATTCCCAGTCTCCTGTTATAGAAAAATACAAAGTAATAATGGATAAACATAATAGTTTAATTCTGTGTCATGTAAACTTTCTTTTTCTGGAGTGAGGCAGGCCAAGTTTGGGATCACAGCTTCAGAGTGTCATCAAAGACCCCAGCTCCCATCTTCAGAGTCACCTCCTGATCCAAGATAGTAGCTGCTGCTCCAGCTATCCTGATTGCAGGTTGGCACAGGAGAAAATAGAAGAAGGAGATGTATCAGAAAAACCTCACAGATTGACCTGGCCTCTCCCCGTGACCATGTTCAGAAGAGTGATCCCAGCCATCATAGTGCACTGGGCAGGCTGGGCTCCCAGGTGGGGCTCCATGCAACAGGCGGGTGTGGCCCACTGCCCCAGGCACAGGTGTCCTTCAAACATAGAATAAGAATTTTCCTTACAGTGGCATCATTTCACTAAACCTCAACCATAGGGAATATATTAATGACAAAAATGAAGCAAAATGTAGTCTATCCATGCAGTGAAATAGTATTCAGCAACAAAAAGGGCAAAAAAAGTACTGGTATACACTATAATCTGGATGAACCTTGAAAACATGCACAGTGGGAAAAAATCCAGAAAGCTAGACACACACACAACATTTGTCATAAGATCCTGTTTATAGGAAATGTCTAGAAAAGGCAAATCTAGATGGTTGTGTAGGACCCAGAGTGGGGAAGGAAAGTAATCCTAAATGGACAAGAGGAGTCTTTAGGGGGGGTGTAAATGCTCTGAAATTTGGTGTAGCGATGATTGTGCAGCTCTGTATTCTTGTGTTGGGTTGTAATGGTGTGTGCGTGTGTTGGATGCTGTGAATATCCTTGCTTGTGGTTGAACAGTGCTCCCTCAAAACCCATGTCCATCTCAGAATATGACTTTATGTAGAAAGAGGGCGTTGGCAGGTGGACTTAGTTAAATGAAGTCACACTGCACTAAGATGGGTCTCAAATCCAGTGACTGGTGCCCTGTAAGAAACCCATATGAAAACACAAAGAAACGTTGGAGGAGGAGCTCCTGGTGAGGATGGGGCAGAGATGGGAACAGTGCTGCCACAAGCCACACAGTGCCAAGGCCCCAGGCACTGGAAGAGGTGAGCATAGTTCTTCCCAGCATCCTCAGGGAAGCGGGGTTCTGCTGTCACCTCAGTTCTGGACTGACCCCCAGAACCTCCAGAACCATGAGGAGATGCAGGTCTGTGGGGGGCTGCTCAGCTCATGGTAGTTGGTCACAGCCACGCCGGGAGGCAAAGACAGTCCTCAAACCCATGACTTTACACTTAAAGCAGGTGCACTTCATAGTAAGTAAATCAGACCTCAGCGAAGCTGTTCATAAGATTAAAGTTTTCCTTAAACAAGCGAGAGGAAAAGAAGGGCCAGGGGAAGGTCGGAGATGGTAGGCTCGGCTCTGCTGCATCTCGGATACGCCCACCGTGGTCAGAGGCAGCTTTCTTTAAAATGTGGGATGCACGATGCTGCTTTTCCTCGGCTCCCTGTCTGTCTGCCCCACGTGCTATTCTCTCTGCCGCATGCTGCTGACTATGGAGAAATTGCAAGGTGCAGGCTCTTCCAGGGGTGTCCCGGCTACACAACTGGTAGGTCTCTGGCTGGTTGTGGTGTGTCTCCAGCCATTCGGGCCTGCCTGGGGGAGATGTGACCAGGATGTGCCAGTCTCAGGAGAAGACAATGTTTCTATGGTCAAGAGCCCAGAGGACATTGGAGGGCTCTGAGGTGGGCAAGAAAGAGCAACATGTGAGCTTGACCTTGGAAATGAGGGAGGGTCTTTGGAAAGATGAGGTTGATTGGGAAAATGAGGTAAAAAGCAGGAGGAGCTATAGATTTGTTTTAGTTCTTTTTCAAATCTTTCTCATCATTTTTGAGCATCTTGCCTTTTTATGTATAATTTAGGGTCTGTATCTGGTGATTCTAAAATCCTTGGGGCTTTGATTCTCAATGAGGGTAGATTGTTTTCTCCTGTGTTTTAGAGTTTTGGTTTGTGAGCTCATGTTTAGCAGAGCTTCATCTAGGAGAATCACGAAGGGCCTGGACGGAGGGCCCATCCCGCTACAGTGTGTTTTTGTTTGCTTTCGCTGAGTTCCTCAGGCCCTTTACCAAACTAGGTTCACCATCATATTAATCCTTTACTATGAATTTGACTCCAAACCTATGTGGAGTCAGACCAGCTACAGATTCTCAGGGGACACATTTTTCCCTTCATTCACAGCACAAGCCAAGGCAGTTTGCTTCTCCCTTTGCCGTTGTGGGTTTTACTTATTTACTTATTTTGGGGGATAGGCTCGCTCTGAAGTTAGAGCCCTTTGAGAAGCTTGGTCTGCAGGTTTCACTTTAATGCCCGGCCTCTCAGGTAGTCAGAGCACCAGCATCGTGATACCCTGGGCCTTTCAGCGTCCACTTCTGTTTCTGGCTCCTGCATTTCCTCTCATTTCCGTATAAGATTAGCAGGTATTTTTAAGATATTTGTTATACGCTGTCCAGCATTTCTTGGTGGCTGGTGGAATAGGGGTGTGGCCTCCAGCATAGCACCCAGGAGTCTAAAGATGCATTTTGAGATGGAGAGAGAGAACTGAGAAGTTTTCCAAATAAAGCTTCCTGCTCCCTCAGTGCACTGGGATGAGATCCCCCGCCTGCCATAAGCTTTGGGAGGACGGTAGGTCTGAGGTCTCCACGTGACTGCCAGAGCTTGGGCCAGCTGTGGGAGGTGGGGACGCGCAGCAGTCACTTCAGGGATTGGTTGGCGGCCGCCAGGCGCCACCCCAGTTGACTAGCAAGGTTCCTTCCCTGCTTGAAGTGGAGTTAGAAGAGTCAGAAGTGCGGGCGATCGCAGAAGGAGGAGCGGGGTTCTTCTCTTTAACTGCAGTGTGGTTGGTTTGCAATGTCTGTTAGTTTCTGGTGAACAGCAAAAGTGATTCAGTCATACATGTGTAAGTTCTTTTTCATATTCTTTTCCATTATAGGCTGTTGCAAGCTATTGAATATAGCTCCCTGTGCTACACAGTAGGACACAGTAGGACTTTGCCTCTTTGCAGTTCTTAAGGAAGCCCCCCTTTCCAGTCCAATGAGCAAATCAAATCGCTTTCCTGTGTGTTCAGGAGCCACCGTGGGCTGTGCCCTGTGACCCACGTGTCCCCTCCTCGGGGACTGGAAGAGAGCAGCACCCCTCCAGCAGGACAGCACACGGCAGCCCCGCTGAGGGCTCATGGAGTCCAGTTTCATTTTTCTGCCACCTTCCAATTATTTTGATCATGATTCTTGCTCAGCAGTTTCTTGACTACATTTTGTTTCAAAGAACCACCCCCCACCCCACCCCGAAGTGTGACTGAGCCGCGTGTTCCGGTGGGGAAAACGGAGACGCCTGCTTCACCGAGTAAGCTGTGTCACTTTTGGGCTTTCAGTTCCCGCGATGATTACGTCCTATCCGAACACCACGCTGGCCACTCAGGGTCAGAAGAAGGAAATGAGCTGCACGGCCCACGGCGAGAAGCCCATCATCGTCCGCTGGGAGAAGGAGGACCGAATCATCAACCCCGAGATGGCCCGTTACCTTGTGTCCACCAAGGAGGTGGGGGAGGAGGTGATCTCCACCCTGCAGGTAAAGGCATGGCAAACACGGCAGAGTCACAGGCAGACTCGCGGGCAGAACGAGCCTGTCCTTCCACCTCAGTGGGTACGTGCGGGTGGCAATCAATGAACCATCTTTCGAAACTTATTTAAGAAGCACTCTCTCTCACCCTTCATCCAACAGGATTTCTGAGTGGCCTGCAAGACTAGTGCTTTATCGAATGTGTTATGAAGAGTAAAATTATTACAAACGTAGCAGGGAGTCCAACTGTAACCAGAACAGACGGGAGAAATAGCGTCTTTTAATGACAGTTAATCCTGGAGGAATGACAGCCTATGCTGGGCACCTGCTTTAACTTCCTGTAGAAGGAAAAATTAGATGGGCTGTGGGATAAAAAATATGATAAGGAAAATATTTTGCTTCTTTAGAAAAACTCAACGACAAAAATATTGCAGTCTCTTATAGTGGTAGTTAGCTGAGTGACTCCTTTAACGTGGGGGAGAAATGGTGCTGTAACACACATGGGGAAAAAAACCTTGTGTTTGAAATGCTTCTATTGATTCGCTCCCAGGGTCCAATCCCAGAGTCCTGGGAGATCAGACCTCAGTTGCAGTATTTAAAGATCTGTGCTTTTTAACAAGGGTTGGTTTGGATGCTTTAAAAATTCACTATGAGAAAAAAAATATGCGTGCAATATATATCAACCTGACCATGAGACTCTGCAGAAACTGCACACCTAATTTAACGAGCTGGCAACAGACATGGATGATGTACACTGAACCCATCCACCTGCACATTTACAGTGATGCTGAAATCATTTGCTCTTAGAACTGTGTGTCCGTGTACGTCCGTGTGTGTGTGTGCGTGCGTGCGTGCAATTATGGGTGGGAGGAGGGTGAAAGCAGACAGAAGATTTTTACAGCCCAAAGCCTGTTGAGTTGTTCCGTCACCCCGTTCTACTGGATAAGACGGATTTCTTTCTGCTTTACATGTAGATCTTGCCAACGGTAAGAGAAGACTCTGGCTTCTTCTCCTGCCACGCCATCAATTCTTACGGGGAGGACCGTGGAATAATTCAGCTCACAGTGCAAGGTAGGAAGGGCACAGCCTAGGGGACAGACAGCTATTTTCGGGCAGTAAGTGTGTGCCCAGGCTCGGGCGCCTCCCAAGCCCTCAGGAAAGCCTGAAAGCCACAGAGTTGGCACTGCTGCAGTGTTGCGCTCGCCTTGGGGCCGTGTCGAGGTGCAGCCCCAGAGCAAAGCCCACGAAGGGGCCAGGCTGGACCGCGGGGCTTTCTTGCCACCTTCCTTGCTCAGTTTTGGGGATCCTTACACTAGGTGATCCAAGTTGGGAGTTTAACATTTGGGGCCAAAATAATCTTTGGGTTAACAGATTCCAAGTCAGAAGAGTGGCATTTAAACCCTCCAGGTTTGGTCCAGCTTTATAAATGCTGTGAAAATTGGCAGATTTGGAAAAGTGAAATTTTTCTGTCTTAAAATGGGATTAGGAAAAAATTACTTCAGGGTCAAAAGCCATCTGCCAGTGCCGAGTGCTGACAAAGCTCTGGGGACTCGCACTCCGCATTTCCACCGGCGTCTCATGTCTGAGCCGCATCAGAGCTAACCCCAGGTTTCCTGTTGCCTGCACAGAGCCCCCAGACCCTCCCGAAATTGAGATCAAGGACGTGAAGGCCCGCACAATTACCCTCCGGTGGACCATG
This sequence comes from Camelus ferus, assembly GCF_009834535.1. Lineage (NCBI taxonomy): Eukaryota > Metazoa > Chordata > Mammalia > Artiodactyla > Camelidae > Camelus > Camelus ferus. Next base: position 5,064,523 of record NC_045696.1, read on the forward strand.
GGATTCGATGGAAACAGCCCCATCACAGGCTATGACATCGAATGCAAAAATAAATCAGGTAAGTCCTTGATTTCCTCCGGCTTTATTTCCACTTTAAACAGCCCTTTTATTGGTCTCCTTTTTAATGTGTTTTTACCTGTAAGAATAAACCTGGCCTCCAGGAAGCTCAGAGGGCTCCTTTGACCAGCGCCCCTCCTTCCTTGCACGAAGAACACCCACGCTCCCTTTGCTGTGCCGAGATGGCCCCGCCGGCTCAGCTCTGCCTCCTTTCTCTTCGAGCCAGCAGGACCTCAGTCTTGCTCCCCGTGGGCCACTTTTGCATTCTTGCCTCTGATTGGCACGTGGGCTGCTGTGACCAGCCCTGGCCACCGTCACTATTTTTTCTGCCTCCCCTGCTTCTCTTTGCTTCCTTTGGGTCCGAACCCCTGAGCGCCAGCTGTGTTCAGTGCCAAGCTGTGCCGTGGCTCTGGCGCCGAGAAAGGAGGGCCATGTCTTGCAAGGCCAGCACCGACTCTGCAGGGCCCTCCCGGACGTCCAGGGACTGGCCCATGGCACGAATGGCACCTCGAGCCCTCGTGTACCGCCTCAGGGCCGGCAAGTGGCCAGCCCCATAAATGAAGCAGACCCAGCTGTCAGGCCCATGACAGGCCTGTCTATTTATCGTCTTAAAGTGACAGTGATAAGGCCACCTTGAACGTTGTGACCCTGCAGGCCGAGGGTAGGATACCACTGCCGCTGTGACTTCTAGTCTGGACTTTTACACAAAAGAGACAAGGAAGTCGAGCGCCGTCAGCACGTGAAGGGTTAACAAACATCTCAGAGGCCATGGAAGTCAAGTGACCGCTTTCTGGGTACCAAGCGAACTTAGCTTCAGGTCCTACTGTCCTGACTCACATAGTATCTTTTGAGGTGAAGCTGGAGTGAAAAATGAAGCAGAAGGTGGCTGGGAAGGCGGGTCGGGAGGGAGGAAATATTTCAGTGAGAGCCTGCAAGGGGCAGAGAAGGCAAACGGTGCGAGACGGGCCGAGGGCGGCCCCCGGGGAGAGCGGGTGGTGGTAAGGAACGCAGCACAGGACGGTGAAATCAGCCGCTATCAAACCGGGAACAGAGGTTTCGCAGCAGTGCCCAAGACTTGCAATAAGCAGTGGATTGGAAATGGGTAAGAAAAGACAAATGGGACGGCTCAGCTGCATCCCTTGAGTCGCAACCAGAGACCCAGAAGGGAGGTGACGCTTACACAGAACCTGAGGAAGCTCCCAGAGAGGGGCCCGGTGGCTGTGGTCACAGGGTCCCTGGAAACGTGGCATGTGGTGCAGGTGAAGGGGAGGGACCCGGGGCCCGGTGAGCAAGCTCAGGGCAGACCCCATGAGGCTCTTCCAGGAACCAGGACCAGCGGGCTCGCCCAGGGCCAAGGGAAGAGAGGAGGCCCTGCCTTTGCCCTGAAGAAATAAGGTCAGGAGGGAACCAAAGAGCTACAGGTTCTGAGATCTGGGTCTTGAAGTAAAGGAAGCAGTTCTTAGGTGAGGCAGGCACGTTCCTGCAGAGAACGACCCGGAAACTGATAGTAGCGATGAAAATGCGGCGTGAACTTGGAGTCCCCAGAGTGGGGCAGGCCCCGCCAGTCTCTCTGGCCCAGCGCTGACCAGAGGACTTTGGGTCTTGGAGCCCAGGGACCTCTCAGGGGAGCAACTTGGTGCCTCCCTGTCTTAGGGCATCGCTCATTTCTAGGTACTAGTGACGACACGGTGGTTCCCCAAGGAGGGCTGGGGTCCAGCCCGTCCTGGCTCAGCAGCTGCCCTGTCTCTTGCCTCCCTTCGCCTTCCTCCTCTGGGAAATGGGATAGCACAGTGTCTCCCTGTGACAAGGGCCTCTCAAAGGCTGCCTCCCTTACCTGGGCCACATGGTTACTGTGATCACATCTACCTGTTCCTCAGCCCTACTTCCCATGTCACCTCCTCAGGGACACATCCCTGGTCCAAGTTTGAAGCCAGGGCTGTTGGGGTTTTTGTTTGTTTTTGTTTGTTTGTTTTTTCAAATTTATCACTATTTTCTTTTACTATATCTGGGTTTTGAGTCAAGTTAGAAAAGGAGTCTGTACACTCTGGCCATAAAGTAATTCAGCCTTTTGTGTTGTTTCTCTTTCTCTCTCTTTTCACAATTTAGATTTCCAGTCCGTTTGGAATTTATTCTTGTGTATGCTGGGAGAGATAGATCTAGTGTCATCTTCCCCAGATGGGACCCCGCTGCCCCAGCATTGCTTATTATAAACCACCTTTGTTCGGTGACTTCCGTCGCCGCCTTTGTTGCGCACTGACTTCCCCTGTGTGTCAGCCTGTGTCTGGGTTTGTGGTTCCAGTCCGTCCAGTTGGTCTGTCAGTGCTCCAGTACCACAGTGTTTTAACCATGCAGGCTTTGTGTTTTCGTATCTGACAGGCCTAGTTTCACCCTCGCAGCTTTTCCTTCTCCATGTTTCCTTAGTTTTCCACACATAACTGAAGGATCAACCTGTTTAGCTCCATAAAATCATTTTCTGTTCTTGTTAATGGGACCACATTAAATGTGTTCATTGACTTCAGAGAAAACTGACATTTTTGTGATGTTGCCTTGGGCTGATTCGATCCATCAAAAATGCACATTGAAGTTCTAGCCCCTGGTACCAAAGAATGTGACCTCGCCGGGGAACAGTGTCACAAAGCTGTGACTGTTGAGGAGCGTGTCCCCTGCACAGACTGGGAGCTTCTTGGGCCCCTGGGCCCAGCCCGCCCCCCGGCACCTGGAGCGGGACCAGCGCAGGGTCCACGCCCAGTGGATATTTGGCGAGCTCTCCTTAAGGAGGGTGTGCTTCCACCACACTTGACCCCGTGTCACCCCAGGGCACACATCTAACAGGCGTGGCTCTTAGTCTTACTCCAGCACGCTCACATGGCAAAGGCCTCTAGAACTGTCTGTGTTTCTTAAATGATTTGCCCCGTTCAGAGTCCTCAGAAACTCCCAGCTTTCCCAGGAGTTTCCCAAAGACAGGACCTCTACTGCTGAGCGTCCCCAGCACCTGGCGTAGCACCTGCGTGAAGGAAGCGCTCTGTCGTGTTTGTGGCATTCAGTCGACACGCGGTCCAAATCAGAGAATTATCCTTATTGCCAGCCGTGTTTTCAGATGTGTAAACTGATTGGACTCTACGCAGCCAAATCAGGAAAGCTCCTCATCTGTGAAGCTGGGCACAGCCAGAATCAAGGGGTGTATTGCCATCCTTCCTACTCCTCTTCAGCCATACGCAGGGCCCCCTGCATTCTTGCAACCCTGGGGCCCAGCCGTCTGAGGGGTAGAATGAGTGCCAGGAGGCTCGCTGGGGAAAACCCATGGCCAGGCCAGGCCCAGCTCCACGGCCTGTGGTCTCCACCAGGGCCCTCCAGGGCCTCCATCGCTTTCATTCTGAGTCTGAAAGTCCAGGGAGGCGATGCTGGCGGCAGGAATCCTGGTCACTTGCTGTAGGAAATGTGTTAGTCAGCATTTGCATGTGTTCGTTGCTCTCTCAATAAGTTTTGAATGTATAAACAGTCCAGCCATGATTTAAGTGAGTGCAGTTCATAGGCAGAGTCCATAGAGAACTGATCCTTCAAGTCACAGCTTTAATGTCACCTCCTCCAGGAAGCCTTCCCCGACCACCCATTTTTTTTATGACATGGCCCTCCTCTACTCATATAATGCCCTGTATGCCTTGGAACATGTGGTGGGCTTGGGACTGTTTATTTAATATCTGTCTCCACTGCTGGGTACTTGTCCTTCTGAAGGATCTAGTGACCGCTCAGGGCAGCTACTACGTCTGAGGAACCCTGTGCCATGTCCCTGCGTCCCCTGCAGCACCAGCACACATACTAGACTCGTAAGACACGTCTGTTGACTGATTGACTCTCAACCTGTGTTTTAGGCAATGAAATCATCCCCCACAAAGGTGCCGCCTTCTACTTTGTTGTCAATTGTTAAGAATACAATGTATTACCATACGTCACATTCCTAATGAAGAGGGTCCCTGCAAGCAATCGTTCAGTCTATGTTTGAACCGGCGGGCAGCAAAAACTCATCAGCCCCAAGAAAGGACGAGTCTGTCTTGAGCCAGCCTTGACTGTTAGAAGTTCTTACATTTCTTGCACCAAAAGAGACCTTCCTATATCCAGCAGCCCTCTTCCCACCCCTGTGGTCAAATTACATCCCTCCCAGGATCTGAAAACAGATGACACTCCTTGGCTTTCTATTTACCAAGAAAAAGAAAATATCCCAAGTTTCTTTGCTAGTATCTCCTATGACGTCTCCTGGCCATCTCTCTCTGATCACGCCCAGTGGCAAGACCCCACGTGCCATCTGACCAGGCACAGGTGCAAGGGAGCCATTGCCCCCTCATCTGGAATGTTCGACCTTCTTCGTGCAGCCCGCATCCCGCTGACTGCCTCGGCTGCCAGACTTGGATCCTAGCAACCCCTGCTTCTCCTCCAGGTGACGCCAAGAACCCCCACGACAGCCCCTGCCAGCATCCTGCCCCGTGCGCACTGCTGGCCATCAGCCTGCAGTCTGCTGCGTTCACGTCCTTCCCCCCGAGGGCAGCCTGCCATGTCCCCCGTCCCCTCTGGGGGGCCTCTTCCCTTCTCCGCCAGGCCTCTCAGGTCACCTCAGCACCCTGACACAAGCCCCTTCTCCTCTCTCGGGACCCCGTCCCCACTTCACCCGAAGGCTCTTCTCCGAGGGGAAGACAGAGCCGAAGCAGCTTTCCCTGCGTCCTGATGCCTCCTTCATGTTTGTCAGCCAGTAAGTCTTGTCCATCTTGGAGCCGCCTCCTCTCTTTCTGCCTATTGTGTAGCTTTGTCCCTGGAGCGCTGGGTGCCCCGCACCCACTCTAGCCTATGTCAGCCCTTCTTCAGATCAGCGTCCCTCTATTCCATCTGTCCCTGGTGATCTGCCATCTGTCTGACTTGAGGTGTCTGACCCCCAAGCTGGGCTCGCCAGTGAGCACCCAGTGTGACCACACTGCTCCTATAGGCTCCCCAGTCCTTTCCCACAGGGGACCATTGGAATTTCAGAGGCAGGAATGCGGTTCTGAACTGCTCCGTTCTCTTCTATGTCCCTCTGGGGCGGGACATGGAGTCCTACCTACTTTTTCAACAAATGCTTCTGACAGCTTCTTTCTAAACCAAGAGACAAATCTGACTGTTCACCTACCCTTGGTTCCTACAAACCCAGAGTATTTACCATAACTCTTGGCCAACATTTCCCTCTCTTGCCTCCTCCTCGTCAATCGGCCAAGTCAAAACCCGGCACCAGTCTTCCTCTAAGGATGTGAGCCTCTCAGCAGGTGCCTGGAGGCTGAAACCCGGTCTCCGTGGGCATCCTGCAAAGACTGTGGGGAAGTCACGTGCTGCAGGAAGATGGCCCCAGGCATGCAGAGAACGCAGGTGAGGTCAACTCCCAGCCCTGCTTCTGATCAGCTCTGTAACAGGGTCTGAGTTTCTTGACCTTCACAATGAAAATAAAAATCCCCACCTCACCAGGATGTTGTAAGAATCCAATCGAACAAAGCAATCTGTCCAAATCTCGCTGTGCATCAGAACGACATAGAGAGAGAGCTTCATCAAAGCACGGATGTGGGGGTACCATTCCCCAAGGAGATTCTGATTGCGTTGCTCTGAAAGTGCAGTTGTCAGAAAGCTCGGAGGTGTTGGCCATGTGCCCACAGGTTTGGGGGCTGCCGGAGTCACATTTGTGAAGTGCCCAGCATGGCGCCAGCAAGCAGATGCCCCTGCAAAGCCTGAGTTCCCTTTGCTGCTGGTATTTCTCTGACCACCGCCTTGACTTCCACCACAGACCCACCGTCTCCTCCTCCCACGGCTCGCACCACTCAGGCTGTCTTGCCCTCTGACTTCTAGCTGGGTTCCCCCGAGGGCAGACTCAGAGTGATTCAGACAAGGGCCCTGAAGAGGCTGGGTTCTGTGTGCCTAGCTTCTGTTGGGCTCCTGCTCCGAGGTTCCAGCCCCATCAACACCCCAGAAGCACCGTCCCTTCCCTTTGGCCCTTCCGGCCCCGAGAAGGAGAAGCCCCCACTCTTGCTCAGCGTCTGCTGCAGGCTCCCTTCGCCCAGCCCGCGCCTCGGTGGGTGGAGCCCTTGGAAACCGTCTTCCAGCATGGCTTAGAATCCCCCCCTTGGTGCTGCATGGACTCTCCACATCCAGAAACCACCAGCGCCTTCCTCCACTGGGCAGAGAGACCGGCGATCAGCCCTCACAGCCATATCGTTCCTCCCCTGGCCCTTCCTTTCACCCAAAGCCTCCCCATTCACGCTCGCATCCGCTAGCTCTTGGATTTCCAGGCACACCTCTCTGTGCCTCACTCCTCCTGAGGAGCTTCTGTATCTTGTCTATGGCTTATTCTTGCTAGTTATATTGGTATTTCAATTTGCAGGTTCACCCCCACCCCCGCGCCAAGTGTCAGGGTCTCTCTGTGATTGTTTCTCACTCCCAGTGTTATATTCTCAAGCACACTTTGTGATCCACGATCTGCCCGTTTGCATGTCAGCATCTGAGATCAGAAGTAGCATTTTCAGTGCCTGTCTCACTCTCCTCCTGGGTCACCACTCACTGCCCCGTTGGTATTCTTCCTCTGATGCCTTACCACTTGGGAGACTGCATTTGGGGATTAACTAGACTTTTCCAATCAGTTTCTTTAAAATCCTTCCAGGGAGGAGGGTATAGCTCAAGTGCTTAGCATGCACAAGGTCCTGGGTTCAGTCCCCAGCACCTCCTCTAAAAATAAATAAACAAACCAAACTACCTCCCTCCTAAAAAATAAAAATAAAAATCCTTCTAAATAGCACATTCTTTCTCTCTCCTCCTCTTGACCTCTGGCTGAGGAATCCACCCTCCAGCGTTTTGAACCCTATTCTAATAGTCTTGATCACTGGCATCATCTCTTTCTTTCAAAACATAATCAGTAAAGGATTTGAGACTAAATGATTTCAAAAAGTAGAACTGAGAAGTCCATCTGATGAGCAGTGTTGATGCTGGAGACTGAGACTAGAGTTTCTGTAAGTGTTTCATTGTCAACGCTCTCCTTTTGGAGAAGAAGGGATCTGACCTGCTCCAGGTGTCGCTGGTTTTCAAATACCTTTTAGAACAAGGGTTTTGTTTTTTTCTTTGTTTTTTTTTTTTTTTTTCCTTTTGGGTGAAGGGCTGTTCAAATGGTAATTTCTTTTATTATCTTGTACAATGAGTGCTCAAAAGTGGCTGTTCTTCAGTTTCCTGGCCTGAGATCCCCTGCTTGTATTCTCCTCTGAGATCTCTGCCAGGAGGTCTGTAGTGTTGCCTCAGATGTCCCTCCCTGAACTCAGCTGCCCCCAGCACTTGTCCCCCTCCGCATGGATAATGAGTGTGTGGTGTCCTGCCCCCTCTGATGGCCAGCCCACCTGAACACTGGGAGCATTGCTTTGAGAATTCGCTTTGAGTTGTAACTTTTTTTCTTTCCTTCTTTCTTTCTTTCTTTTTTTTAAATTCCTACTTGTGAACTTTCAAAGGCAGAGGGAAAAAACTCATGTCTCTATCTCTTCTTTTTTGAAAAACAAAACCCAAAAGACTCCTGGGATTCCGCTCAGAGAACCAAAGATGTTTCCCCTCAGCTGAACTCGGCCACCATCATTGATATCCACCCTTCCTCCACCTACAGCATCCGCATGTACGCCAAGAACCGGATCGGCAAGAGCGAGCCCAGCAACGAGCTGTCCATCACTGCGGACGAGGCAGGTGGGTCTGCCGGCCAGGCAGGGCCCAGGCGCCGGGAGCTGGCTCGCGGGGCTCAGGCGGTCAGTGCGGGACCCCACCTTTGATGGCTGCTCCCCACGGCTCCATGCCCAATCAGAAACATAGACGGCGCTCTGCCTCCTACTGGGAAGGCTCTGCTCGTCAAACAGGACTTAGGCCAAGGTTCTCATAGCTAAGACTTAAAAGAAAGACATACGAGGCTAATAGTCTGGTGAGATTTAAGAACCGTGCTGTTCTCATGGTGCCTGGTCTGGATGCATGGAGAACCATGACCGTATGTCTTGTCCGAGTCCCTGTGCAGCCTGCTGAGGGAGTGTCGCATAACTAGGGAGCAGCAAGAACATTCTCTGTGTGGGGAGTTGGGGACGGTAGCACTGGTTATTTTGTTGACTGGAAATGTCAGTATTCCTAGAATAAACTGTATTGCTCTTTTTCATGTTACAAAGTATTTCGTATTCAGTGTCGAAAACTTAGAAGATTTTGAAGACAAAACAGCTTACAGTCCTACCACCAGGAGTTACCCTGAGCATGTCGATGTCACTAACTTGTTCAGCACACACGCATGCGTGCACGCTCACCCGCGCAGACACACAGACAGGCGCGCGCACACACACACACGCCCTTCAACACGGGGGTCCGCTCATGATTACGCGGTGACAATAGCCTGTTTGTGGAGGACTGAGCGGTTAGGCAGAGGCAGTGACTGCTGACTGTCAGCCCTCCTCCCGGCAGGAGAGGAAGAAGCAGGTTGCCCTTGGGCTTCTCTGGGGCAGAAAAGGTCAGGAACCAAGGCCTGGCTCATCTCTAGGGGCAGAAGAGTGTCCAGCCCCAAACCTAGCTTTTCTTCTCCTGCCCCTAATCAGGGCTTCGTCAGCCAGTCCCTGCTGTGGAGGGGAAGCTGGAAGCCTAGTCTCAGATCCATAGCTGCCCATCTCCAAGACTAACGTGATCGCGCCTAAATGACGGAGCTTCCGCAAGAGGCCAGATGCCTCCTTCACCTGGGGTCGTCCTTGGTGCTCCCCCACCAACTTCTCAGTTACTCTCATCAATGGACTTGGAATAGGTGTCACTCTTCCGTATCTCTTAAGTGCTTCCTACAACTTGTGTTCATACCTTCCAGCATTTCATTCAAACAAATCCCATATCGTTAAGTAAGTCAGTTATCTTCTATTTTTCATAATCATCAGCACTACTGCAGTGAACACCCTTGTGATATATCTCTTACCATTTCCGGCATGATTTTTCATGTAAATTCCAAGACGTATGATGGCTGGATCAAAGCAAATGCAAAAATGACTCTTTTGATAGGCATAGTCAACATGGTCTTCAAGGATGTAGGTTAAAATTTACTGTTTTTCCTGTATCCATTTCTCAACTCTGGAACTTGTCGGTTCTTGAAAATTGTTTCCACGGGCAGGTGGCAGGGTAGCTGCGCCCTCCTGTGTCCGAGGGTGAGCCGCTTCCAGCACTTGGCAAGCCTGCGTGGCTTCTCATCCTGCAGAATGAGCGTAATGCCTCTCTCCTCCTCACCGCACGCAAGTTGGAGAACTGAAAAAAACTCCAGTCTCCGAAAGTCCTTTGCATGCTCAGAAACAAGTAGGAAATGAGTGTTCATAGGCTTCTGCAAAAACAGAGTATTATTTAAATATTTATGTAAACAATGCACTCACGTCCTGGAATTTCATCATGCTGGAGATTTAGGGAGAATAAGCCGCCTCCGAAAGGAAAACGCTGGCTCAGAGCTGAACCTTCTTCCTTTACCCACTTTTCCACTCTTCCCATCTCGACAACCTTCTCAAGGTAGCCCTGTTTTCCCGGCAATGCCTTTCGAGCTGCTTTCCCAGTCGCCATGACAAAGGCAGCTGTGGTTGCTTTTCCTGCTGTCTCTTCGGTGACCTCCCTGCAGCCAGCTGTTGCCATGGTAACGTGCTTTTCTTCAGCCAGGAGGCAGGTGAACAGCCGCGCCTGGTCGCTGGGCACCAGCATGCAGTCCACTCCCAGCATCTCCGCAGACACACAGATGCAGAGCCACTTCCTTGGCTCCGGGGCCGGCCTTCTGGGTTTTCCCCAGGTGCTGGCTGCTGGCGGCCGCACAGCCCCTCTCATTTACTACTCAGATGAGCTAAGGGAACATGCAAGGAAAGGAAAGGCTTGAGCAAAGGAAAGCTACAAAGCAGAATTTGGCTTTGTCTGGGTGTGTAGCTTTGTGTGATAGAAATGAAAAAGTTTCCTCTGACTCATAGAACAGAGGGGAGCTCTCCTGACCAAAGACACCCTCTCCAGAACTTCCCACAGGTGTTGACCACACATTGCTCCTGCCCTCTCCTGGTGTTATCGAACTTAGGCTCCACTGCTTGCTGCTCAAAAACCACTAATCAAGAGGCAAGTGTCGGTAGAAAGAAAAGGTGCTTTAATCAGAAAAGCGAGCAGTGTGGGGAGAAAGTGGACTCATGTCGTAAGATCACCTCCAAAGATTCTGCTCAGTCATGACAATTTTTAAAGGAAAAAAAGGGAAACAATCTCAGTTAATCATTGAGGTAGGAGGTCAAATTCCTCGTCACTGTTCCACTGCGTGCAGACCCATGGGCTCCTCCTGAGCTTCCTTTGGATGCTGTCTGGCCCACGTGGTCCACCTGCAGATTTGCTAAGGGAGAAGCTGGGAGTAGAGAATCGGTTACTCTTAACTACTTAATTCTTCATTCTTACACCTTTTAATCCAGGAAAAGAATCAGCAAGTTAGGCCAGGCATGGTGTACATTCGGTAAAGCAGAACTCAGAAGTTAGGTGCAGTGTTACCTAGTGATCTCATTTTTCTGATTAAGGTCTGAGGAAAACAGAGCCAAAAAAACAGAAAAGGGGTCAAAGAGCTGCTTACACCAGCCAGGATCCCCAAAGGCACACCTTTAGGGAGCCGTAGGCATCTCGAGATAACCGTTCCTGCTCTTACTGCCCCCTTTCCCTAAAGAAATGAGGCCTGTCTTTTAAGCAGTGAGAATCCTCAGAGGGAAGCTCCTGGAAGCTGTAGACCCACTCATTTTTATGGTAATGGCATCCTCAAGTCCCCAGCACCTGAGGGTGCCTCTCCCTCCCTGTGGCCCAATGAGAGATGAGCCTGCCCCTTCCTGCCCACTCCTATGCCTGCACACTGTGCCGACCGCTGTCTGGAGGGCCCTCCGAGGTCCGCATCTCCTTCTGTGCAGATCAGCCATGCCCCCCAGTGCCGGACCTTCTCCAGTCTCCCTGGATGACATTGTGCCTTGTCCCCCAGCACCAAGGAGAAACCTTTCTGACAACAGCCTTTAAGCCATATCGTTACTTCTCCCCAGGGCCACATGCTCCTCGCGTCTCTACCCCTCGTGTGTGTCTGGTACAGGGAGAGGGCTCAGTACACATGGGAGAATTGTTCATAAACATACCTGGTAGGATTGTCTTAGGACACAGACAAATAGCAGTGTGTGTGTGCATGTGTGTGTGTGTGTGGTGAGGAAAATCTATGGAGGGTTAAAACCACACTGACGTGAGTGGCATCATAAAGAGAGAAAGGTAGGGAAAGGCAAAAGGGTAGATCTAGAAGGTGGGGGGAGGAAGGAGGCAAGAGAAGGAAGAAGGTCCACCCATCAGAACTCTAGCTGGGACCAAAGGAGGCATCCGAGCTGGCAGCCGGAGCCACGCGGATGCTGGTTACCCTTTAGGCTGGCCATGCACCCCGATTAACTGTCATCCCCACCCCTCTTTCATGTAAGGGTTCAGTAAACCACAACCCATGGACCAAATTCCACTTACAACTCTCGAGCTAAGAACAGTTTTTACATTTTAAAAAGAAGAAAAAGAAGAATAGGCCACAGAGACTGCACATAGCTCGCAGAGCCTAAATCTTTACAATTTGGTCCCTTACAGGAAACGTTTCCAGATTCTTAACTCGGGTCTTGCCACAGAGGGGATTTGGGTTTCGGATTCCCATTGTATCATCCACTGCAAAGCTGAGGGAAGAAGGAATCTCTGCCATTCACAGAGCATCCCCACCTAATGCTGGAAAAAGCATTGTTCCAGCTGCACAGCAGTGCAGTTAATTTCACGTTAGAGTCACAAGGGCATCATCAGACCCTCTGATGCACTTGACCTCAGGAAATAGCCATGAAGCACAGATCACACTGCCCAGCACACCTTCTGACTCCCCTCAGCAATCCTTAGTCCGCTGGAGAGGAGAAATCAAGAGAGAAAGTGGAGACACGGTCAGGAGTTAAGGAGATTAGCTCCTAGAGGACTAGAAGAGCCCTGAGACGCCCGGTTTCTTTGACACCAAGCAGCAGGTCATGTCCGCAGCTGACCCTCACCCAAGACCAGCCTCCCCGTCAGCAGCGGCGCCCTGAAGGTCAAGTGTCACTTAGTGTGGTGACCGAGTTGGGGTGGCTGATCTCTTCATCACTTTTATGAACCTGCCCCGAGACCGTGAATGTTCAGTGATGCCGAAGCTCATTGAATAACCAGTGAGTTTTCAAACTCATCAGAGAATGGAAGATCAGGACTATGGAAGGGTCACCACATGGAGGGGATGGGTTTGCATTGGATCCCGCACTGAGTGGACGAGTCTTGCATCATCTTGCATCACATTCCAGAATAGCTGGTCTGATCTATAAGGAGAGTGTCCTGTGTGCTGAGCTGGAGGCAGAGGGGGAGGGAGTGTGACGATGGCTTAGTGAATAAAAGGCATCAACATGTAACAGCAGACGCGAGGGCCCAGTGTGGTGCCATCTGTGTTCAAGGAGAGGGTCAGACACACAGGGGGTGCCCGCCGAGAAGCAGGAGTCCCTGTGCCTTCAGCATCCTGCTTCCGTAGGTGTTGCTGTGCTCCAGCCTCTATTTAGAGATGCTGGAAATTAAGCCAAAATAATCACTGCCCTCCTCACTGCTCCTCATCCATGCCCAGTGCACTCCTGTCAGCCGTCGTTCTGGGATACTCTGGCATTATTCAGGAATGCTTTGGAGCGTCCTTTCCCTCCTCCCCTATTTCCTTCACACCTTTGCTCCAGGATCACCTTCTCAGTGAGTGCTACCCTGACCACCCTATTTCATGTCAACCCACCGCCCACTCAGGTCCCCTCCCTCCCTCAACACCTTCCTTGCAAAAAATGGAATCCATCTCCGTCAGCATACCATACGGTTTGCTGACGTATATTGTTTACGACCTGTTCTTGGTCCCTCCGTCCCTCAAAGGCAGGCAGAGCTGCCTGTTTTGTGCACTGCTATTCCCAGACACGTAGAGCAGTGTCTGGCACATGGCAGGGCCTAAATAAAGAAGAGTTTAAATGAATACACTCTTTATTTGAGAAATCATTATTAAATGAATTCATCTTTTCCCAGTTGAGGCGTCAACTGTTCTTGGTTTTATTTTAATTTTTACTGAATGGCATCTTGGTCTCCTTGCCCAGCAAAGAACATTCTGCTCACCCAGGCTATCAGAGATGAGCGGGAGGTCGGAGGTCATGCAGGGGCACCGCAGGCTTTTTTTTTTTTTTTTTTTTGCCCACTTTTACACCCCAGTCTTTGCCCAGTTTTGGATCTGGCGCACGAGAGGCCCTCAGTAAATTCCTCAGAAAGGAACCAGAGAGAGAAGTTTGGGAGAGCTTCCTGCTGGGGTGGCTCAGCCCAGCTCCCTGAGCAGTTACGCCCCAAGCCTCTGGGTGGAGCCAGGAGACAGATATGTGGAGGAGAGGGTATCTGGGGGCTGAGGGGAGTGCTGAGGCTTGAGTCTTGGCGTTTGTTCCCTGGTTAGAAACGAGAGAGGACCATCGTGGGTTTGGCAGTTAGAATCTGTCATCGCTGTGTTTTTAGCCAAAAGGAATTCGTGAAAGTTGCCTTGCCCAGAAAAAAACATTCAGGAACTGTAAATATAGTCTTCACTTACTACTCTTTTACAGATTGAGTAGTTTTGGCTTCTGTAGAAATGCAGAGATTATTTATTTTGGAAAATCACATTCATTGTTAATTCTTACCTCTAGCCATCTCCTTTTTCCCGCCAGAAAAAGCTAAACGTTCTGATTTTAAAAAAGGAGAAGAAACTAAGCTTTCTATTTATAGCGCAGCTTCAATTCAAGAGCATGTAAATAAATTCTGAAATGTCAAATGTCAACACAATTTTCAAATTTAGTTAAATAAATGGATGCCTAATGGTTGATCTTCAGCCATTTTAGCGTTGGGAATTCAGTCTGCCTTGGATTATAATTTTACAGAAATTGTCCTTCCGCAATGAAATGAGGACTCATGAAAAAATTATAGCTAAGGAGTTGGAAGAAAAGCACTACAATTCTGAAGCCGACTCATTTTTCATATCATTTAAAAGGTTTTCCTTATAATGTTTTAGAAATTTAGAGTGGAAAATTCAGTGCCCAAACTGACAAAGACTCTACCCAGTTATATTGGGCACAGCCCTAATGTGTGTTTATGGGCTATAATATTTTAGCCTCTGCCATTTTTTTTAATTAAAAAATTTTAACACCTTTATTGTAGTATGATTCCTATACAGTAAACTACACATATTTCAGATGTACAATTTGATGGGTTTTGATGGATGCATATAGTTTCTGTCACTTCATTTTTAAGCGAGGAAAGATCTGAATGCGCTCACTTCAGAGACGAGGCCGACTAATAAAATATTACTGACAAACCACTGAAGTATTGCTAGTCTAAGTGGAAAAGGTCTTGGGTTCTTAAAAGTGGTCTTGGAGACAGGGACTGTTCCCCCCATTTCATAGGGGGCTTTCATAAAATGCCAGCCGAGAAACAAATTGTCCCCAAGTCGTAATTGCATCGTTGACTTTGTTTTCTCATAGAATTGAAAGCGCTTTTTAGAAACACTCTTCTAGTGCCTTGTCTGTGATTATGAATGTATCTCAACAAGAAAATAAAGGCTGTGCCGGTGGCTCCGCTCCCCCAGAGGGTGCCCCAGCCTTGCCCCCGCTTCTGAGCAAGCAGGCTCCTTGTTCAACTGGATTTAGCAAAATTAAGTTAAAATAATCTGGCATCGGTATAGCTGTCAGACCCTCAAAATAATTCTCCCAAGGGTTCTGTGGATGAACTGCATGCTTCTCCGCGACCGCAGGATTATCTGTGCGTGAGGGAAATCTGTCCCACGTGTTTTCACTGGATCTGATAAGGGGCTTGACCATGTGAGCAGAAATTTGGTGCAGGGCCGTAACAATGATCACAGTTAGCTGAATGCCAGCCTCTCCCTTGGTTACTGTTTAGAAATTAGCTTCAGTGCCTAGCACAGCCTTTTAGCCTGGAGAATCAATAAACCTGAGAGGCTGTGGGTCCCCCAGAAAACTGTCCTCGTGACCTGCTGGGGGGACAAGCTCTGAGTTTCAGCTGCATGGCCATGCTACTCAAAACTTCTTTGTCTGAGAAGAGGAAAACGTGTTTCCCTTGCTCTCGCCTCTCCCCTAAAATGACGTTTCTCTCTTCCCTTCCTCTCTCGCTGCCAAGCCCCTCAGGCTGGTTTCCCTCCATCATTCTTGCTTTTTTGTCACCCACATGCTCCTGACCCTCGTGCAAACTGGCATCCAGAGAAGTGGCCCTTTGTGCAGCTCAGCAGTGACTGAAAACGTTGTCATCCAAAGGGGTCTCTCCCTGCTGGCCCCTGGGTGACCACTGCCTTCAGCTCCCAGAGACACTTGGGCATATGCTGTGTTGTGTCTTCATCCAGTTGTTCAGATGAGATTAGACTCTTGCTGGCCAGGGATGTCTCCTCTCTCTAAGCTCTGCGTTGCGTGCGCAGACACGGTCTGCCCCTAGTCCCGAGGGCCTGGCTGTGCCTGGGGCGTCATCGGCACCTGCGCAAGCACTGGGAGCGGGTGTGTGAGAGTCTCTACTTTGCTTTACCCTTCACCTCTGCTTCTGCCTCTGGCTGCAGCCCCGGGTCAACAGGAGTTTTTAATTGAAAAGAGTGGAGAACTAAAGCAACCAGAGAGACTCAAAGACAGAGAAATCTTTTTTTTTCCCCTCCCCAAGTAGTTGTGAGCAACCCAAGGACCTCAGCATGTCCCTACACAAGGCTTCAAAGGAGCGAGAAGGGCCTCCTATAAGCACTGCATAGTGATCCCAGAGACAGGTTGTGTGACAGCCTCCTGGCCCACCGGTTAACGTGCTCAAACTTGGGGTTTATTCATCAAGGTGTCAGAGACAAGGGGAGGAAAGCACGAGGACAGGTCCTGAAACTTCATTTTCTCTCGGCATGAGTGAGCCCAGGGCGAAGTGTGTACACGGGACTCTGCAAAGTGGCCTTTCCTGCCAGAGCGGAAAGCTCGCCTGTGCTGCCGGGGCCTGTCCCCGGGGCCCGCGTGTGGTTGTGGGGTGTCTGCGCCCAGACGCGTCTCTAACCGGCCCGTGGCTCTTGGTCTTTCAGCTCCCGACGGCCCGCCCCAGGAAGTTCACCTGGAGCCCGTATCTTCTCAGAGCATCAGGGTCACCTGGAAGGTAAACCCAGCAAACACTTGTCTCGGGCTCTCTTCCACGGGAGTGCGGGGCGGGGAGCGGGGAGCACCTCACTCATGTTAAGTGTTCTGATGCCCCGACAGGAACATTCTATGAAGCTTTCATTTTGCAAAGCTAGATGAAAAGCCCTCTTACTGAAATCCGACATGTGTATGCACACAGGAATACTTCCACAGCAGTTCTGTTATCTGCAGAGCGTGGAGTTGTCATTGGTGTCTGGTTTTTTGTCTTTCAGTCATGATTGGGTCCTAAGTGTCGGTCTCCACAGGAGTAGTGCAGGGGATGTGCATGACTCTGTGGGTTCATTTCAGCCCAGCGGAAACTTTCTAACGGCTTTTTCTAAATGGCAAATCCTGGCATGGTAGCCAGTCCACCAAGTGGCAGAAAGGAGAGAAGTGCTGGCTGAGCCCCAGCTAGCTCTGCCCTCGCACATGCCCGGGGGCGGGGGCGGGGGTGCTGACGGGCCGGCTGCCGTCGGAGGCCGTGGTGCCCCCGGCATGGCCAGCAGATGCAGACAGGCTGCTGGTGAGCGGAAAGCTTGTCACCCGCTGCGGGGAGAAAACCTGCCGCAGTGCAAAGGACCACACCACTCAGCACGCGGCTCTGAGTCCGGCCGACGGGTTTTCCGTGGTGTGACTGAATCCACACGCTGTACACCGGAGACTAACGTGGGACCGTCCACCAACTGTACTTCAGTACAAAAGAGATCATAGAATGAATAGACTTTCTCAAGGAAGGAAGCGACGCTGATTTATATTCTGGCCCAAGTTCATTGCAAACCAGCACACTCGGCGCCACTGCCCCAGGGGTCTTGAAGTCCCTCGGCTGGCGGCGAAGCTGCCTGGGGAGCCGGCCACCTCCTTCCTGTGCTCCCGCGCAGGTTCCACGTCATCTGGAGTGCCGTGGCTGGGTCGGGACTTCTGCAGAGGTGCGCTTGCTTTTCCGGTTCTGGGTTTCTCTCACTGCACGTTTTCTTCTTACCTCCTTCCTCACCCTTTTCCGCTGCGCTCTCCCCGAAGAAGAAGGTGGCAGCCGGAGTGAGGTCTTCAAACCACACTCCTCTTGTCCCCCGGAAAACCCTCGCCCGTTGCGCCTGTTGTTGGTTGAGCCTCAGCTCTTTCATAAAACCACCAGCCTCTGTAACAACAAAAAGGGGGTTTTCCTGCTTGGGGTGGACACCACCTTTGGTGCTAACACACACTACTGCAGCAAGCCGCTTTGTGCAGTCTCACAGCCCAGCCAAGGAGCTGTGATGCCAGCGGGTGGCAGTCTGTGTCTGTTCAGGGCTCAGACAGGGCAGGCTGAGCCGTGTGGGGAGGGGCGCCGTCCGTCTTTGTGAGCGCGTCCGCCAGCTGCGAGCATCACATACCCTGCGAGAAACGCACTCAGCGAGCCGCGGCCCCGCACGCGTCTCGGCCGCTCTGCCCGGGGAATGCTGACTCACTCCGCCTGGAGTTAGACGGGGAGTTTCGCCCACATTCCGTTGCACTGTCTTTTCATGCACTTTCTCGCACGACAAGACCAGCTATTATGGTGGCCCCTGGAGCTTTCTGTGTCCTGCACCAGAGACGTGTCTGTCCACAGAGCTCTTATATCTAAAAAGTGGAAACTCTGGAGGCTTTAAAAGGCAGGGAATCCTTTCTGTCTCCATAGAAAAGCAGCAGGAAGTCAGTAGGTTGCAGTTAAATTTCTTCTTAGAGTCAAAGGGAGGAACAAGTGGTGGGCTGTCAAAAAAGAGGCCTTGTCTCCTTTAGACGGTGAGCGGATTGTAACGTCCTGTTTGTGGACAGTGAGTTACCTCGGGGTGGCGGGCTGCCGGCGTTGCCCGGCCTGTCAGAACGCAGGCAGGTGTGTGGGTGATTGAACCACTGAGTGACATAGGGCTGCCGTTGACGGGCTGTCGTTTCACACTGGCCTGATCGTGTAATGACAGCGCGTCGCTGATTCAACCAACCTGCATACAATTCTAGGTAATCCAAGTACAATATGTTGCCTAAACCATGCTTTTATTTTATGGTGTAAAAATTCCAGATTTATGCTTTGTGTAATTAGCCTCTTTAGGCTGATAGGAAAGGAGGAAAAAGAAGAAAGTAAAGAAAGACAGAAATGGCATTAGTCCAAGGAAGAGGCCGCACATCCATCAGCCAGGATGGAAATATCGGGGAGAAGGAGGCGGAAACTCATTTAGGGTCACGAGACAACCCATCAGAAGTAAAAGATGCTCCCAGTGGAGAGGCAGGACGTAGAGGGCAGAACAGCTCCGGGCTTTGGGTGGGAATCCAGCCCTTTAAGAAACTAACCCTCTTAAAGGTCAGGGGCACGTTCTTGGCCGTTTCCTGCCACCAGTGAGCCATGTTCCATGAGTTTAATTCTCACTGACCCAGCAACACTTCTGTAACGCACACCTTCCAGTGAACAAAATAACAGCTTTCCCTGGTTATCTTGGTTATTTCTTTCACCAAAGAAAAGTGTCAAATGTTTCCATTTTCATGTTCGGCAGAGGTTCCCCGCGGCTTGCTGGCTACAGGCCAAGCCCCAGAGGACAGCCTAGCCACCAGCACCAGGTCACAGCCCCTGTTTCAGGTTTGCTGCCCTCTCCTTCCCCAGGTATATGGGACCCCCTGGTCTGTCATCTCCTCTCCTCCACTGACATTGCTGCTCACCCTGTTTGTAGCACCCCACCCTCCTACCCGTGCGGTCCCACCCATCTGGTCCCACCCGTCCGGTCCCACCTGACCCCTCTATGAAGATGTGAAGACGCGTGAATCTCCAAAGTGGAATTAACTCTTCCATCTTTAGCTACCCTGACCCCGGCGATGGCTCCACGAAGTCCCCAGCTCACGCGTTCTGTGGTCCCGTCAGTCGCATCTCCTCTGCTGTTCTGTGAGCTCCTTAGGGACAGGGAGTGTCTCAGTTGTCTTTGGTCCCCACGCCTGGCGGTTCTGCGTGAATGAATGAGTGCATATGTGAGTTGGAAATGACAAGTGTTCTTGTCACACTAGCCTCTGCAGCACATGTCTTTCAGAAGCTGCTGTGAGGAAGGCACCCTAGCTTTCAGGCTCTCCAAACACCAGGCTGTAACACGGCGAGGGTCTAGTTCACACTGCAGGAAACAGAGTGGGGCGTCCAGTGGTGGACGCCCAGCGGCGCGACCCACGCTCCGTGCACCAGGCAGACCGGCCGTTTACATGTGGGTTTCTACTATAATTTATTGGGGAAAAAATGGCAATAATTATCTAATAAGTGTGTGATAAATTGTAGGGAAAATGGGCATCAGCAGCATATCACTTAAGTGTGAGCCCCCAGGAAGATGGCCAGGAACCAGGAATTAAATTGTCTGTATTTTATAAGCTCAGAAACCTCCTCAATACTGTTACATATTTTGAGTCAAAAATGCTAAGCCATGCCTTAACAAAAGCTCAAGATATAAAGCAAAGGGTTCTAAGTAAAACAAAGATAAAGCAAATGAAAATAAAGTTTCCCTTTGTAACTGTTGCTCCACACCCCGTGAAAAACAGAAGGGTTCGCATAAGCAGATATAGTTTACTGTATGTTTCTGCTGGGGTTATTCAAAATCAGAGAGAATATTTAAAGCTACAGATTATTGATAACAATATATTTGATTAAGTCCCTGAAAATTGTAAAACTAAAGGGGAATTCTCTGTTCTTTTCAGAAAATTCTGATTTTAGTCCCTCTCCTAAGTGTAAAAACACTGACAGAACGTGTTTCTTTTGACAGTTCCTGTCACCTAATCTGGTCACTCTCAGAATCAACTGATCCTGTTTTATGCAGATTAAGGATGGTTTGATAACTATTCACATAAGCTCATGGGACATTCAGAGTTTAGACTGTTCAATTACTCTAGATATCGCAAAACATTTACCAGAGAACGCAATTTTAAGGCAGAGACATTCTTTCCTGTAGACCTCAATGTTGTGTTGTGTTTTGTTTTGAGTGAGAACTCTTTTTAAAGCCATGGGCTATCCCGAAAATATGAACCTTTCAATTGTTCAAATAAAACTGAGAATTATGGAAATTTTCCATTGCTTTGCTGAAAACAATTGTCAAACTGACGACTCAGGGTAAAAATCCTGATAATGAGGTGGCCACTTTCTTATTCTTCTGTATCCTAGTCTCTGACTGGGATTTTATTTAGAATAAACAGTGTTGCAGAAAAGACACATGCTGTCCATAAAATATTAACGTTGAATATTTGGGGATTTAGTTCAATTTTAGTAATCTGAAGAGTACTTTTAACTGGAGTGCCGCATCTCCACAAGGCACAATAATTCCAACTATTTGAGGACTCATTTCAATGTTTCAGAGACGAGCTCTTACGATGGGAAAACAGCCTAGTTTATCATTTAAAAATAAAGCCGCTTATTACCTGTGACCTTCATAGTAGTGATGTAATAAACTTCCACCTGCCTTAGACACCCGCGTCCCTCCACCCGCAGGGTAAGACGTGCCGCGCGGGAAGGGTGACTTACAGGCAGCGCTGCTCGTTTCTGGCTGGGGTTCCTGGGAGACCTGTCCTCCTGAGTCCTCGCTCACTGGCCGGCTCGCTGCTCAGCCCTGACATGCTTTTTACCCTGAGGTCTGTGCGCTAGGTAGACCTAGTTGTGTACAACCTCCAAAGTTGGAGGGACTTGCCCAAGATCTGAGGGCTTGTGACTATCAGATGGAGAAGCCCTGCCTACCCTGGCTGCCTGGCTGCCTGCCTGCCTGCTCTTCCAAGCAGTTGCTAAGCTAATGCGCGTGAAGTGAGCTTGTGCGCGGAAAGGTCAACAAATATTATTTCCGTTTCCTTTTCCTTCCAACCTCATGCTATAAATTTTACCCATCCCCATTAAAGTTAAAGAAAATAGGTAACATGCACATTTCTACCTACTGCCACTTTCTTTCCAAATTGTAGACTTCACCTGAGCATAACTTGAGCAGTCAGCCCACACCCTTCTTTCCTAAGTCAGTTGAAATTCAGAAGTGTTGCCTTGGAGTTAATTTTACTTAATTTTTGACCTCTCGCTTTCATCCTTAGGCTGTGCAAAATTACAAAATTTACATTTCTTTTATGAGCTAATCAATTGGTTCTAGAGTTGGATTTTCAACAGTTTTATTAAAAATCCTGACAACCAACATGCCTTACAAATATTTAAGGAATTGTCAGCCCTTCTCATGTTAGCAAGTCTAAGCTCTTCCCCTTATAATGAGAGAAGGAAAATCCAAACTGATTTCAGAACTTCTTGGTCGTCCACATGGAGGACTGCCCTCCCTCAGCTTCTTTCAGTTGACGAGACCGTGAGCTCAGGGAGGGTAGAGGGCCTATGTTGTTCGTTCGCAATATCCCAGTAGAAGAGCAGTAGATACCTGTTAAATAAATACAGGAGCCACTTCTCCCATTGTTCACGTTCAGATATGCGTATCTAGAAGGGGCGCCTTTCCTTTGGAGACCTCGGGGCTCCATAAAAAGCCCTACATGACTATATTAGCATCCTACTTTCTGGCACATACGTAAAACGTACAGATCCTTTTCATAAAACCGTTCATCACTTTTTTGCTTCATTTAGAATACAGTCTACATCTCTCCCCATGTATCCACTGGATTAGCCCTCTTGGTTTAACCCTGTGATCGGTCGGTCTTTTCCTGGGGTCCTCGGAGTTGGGACCCCATTTCTCTGTCCCAGAGCAGAACTGCCAGCCTGCCTGCCCAGAGGGTCCCGGCTGGCCCCCCACCCTAAGCAGGCTGTCTTTCTGGCTCCCAGCCTTCAAGTGCAGGGAAAAGATGCTGGCCACCTTTCCAAAGGCTGCTTGGCGCCAAGAGTGTGGGACCCAGGTCTACGCCTGGGCGTGCTGGGAAGACAGGCTGGCTGGGACCCAGCCTAGGAGGGGTGGCTCCATTCAGCCCCAGAGCAAAGGCTGTGCCTCTCAGCTGACTCACCCTGACAGGGTGTAAACTGAACTTGAATGAAGGGCTAAGATCACGGCCAACTCCGTTCATCAGCTGGCAGTCCTTTCGGATGGTTTCCTCTGAAAGCTTCACATTGAGCCTGGATGAACCTGGCATAATGCAAGGTATCTGAGGACAGACACTTGCATTGTTCTGATTATAAACAAGTTATGAACTGTTAGGTTACAACAGGTTAGAAGGTTAGCATCGTTATTTTTGCCTTGACTGACGGAACGTATTATCAGAAATGCAAATAGGGGTAATGAGTAGAAACCATGAGGCTGGAACTGAAGCAGCATTTTGGACATTTGCTAGTGACCAGCCGTGGGTCTCTGTTTAGTACACCAACCTCAGGTTTTGTAAGTGGATTGGCTTCTAAAGTTGGGACATTAGGCTAAAAATTGCTTATAGTCAGGATCAAGTTAAATATATTCAATTGTGTATCTAGTACACGGCATAATTTAGTGATGAAAACCTACAGTGTCATATATTTATGAATATATGATATTTGCATTGAAAATAAAGTGTGCATGTAAAAGTATAGCTCGACAGCATTCCATGGCATTATGGGTAAAGTAGGAGCCACGTAAGTTAAATGCATCTACAGCAGGTAAATTACAGATAATAAGAATACTTTGGTACAGTATGAAAAGTACTGGATTAGACTTCAGCATAATTCAGTATTGCTCCTGTCTCTGCATTTAATAAAAACAATCTTTGTCATGCAGACAAGTAACTTTCTTTGTCATGCAGACAAGAGACTCTCCTTAAACAGTTTGCAGGCGCAGTGCCGCCGTGCAGTGACGTCGTCACTAGTGTGCACCTGGCAGACACCAGTCCATGACCAGAGGCCAGCTGGTGCTCGCACCCCTTGTCCTCCAGTTGAACGGATGCTCGGGTTTTGCCATCCTGGCAAGGAGGGGAGCTGACTCTCATTTCACCCAAACCCTGGCCTCTCTCTGCCCCTCCTCTCCTCGCCCTCCTCCTCCCCCTTCCCTCCCCGCCCTCGGCCTCCAGCCAGCCAGTGAATCCCACCTGCAGGGGCCAGTCCACAGCGCTGTGTCCTCCAGGGGTCTGCACCCTGGCTCTGTCAGGGGCCAGAGGGCAAATACTCCAGACTTCGGGGCCCAAAGGTCTCTGTCACAGCCATGCTCCTCTGCCGCTGTAGCCCCGAAGCAGACATGGCATGTGCGTGCTTAAGTGGGAGCGTCTGGGCTCCAGTACAGCATACTCAGGTCCAGGGAAATTTGAAGCTCAGATAATTTTCATGTGTCACAAACTATTCTTCTTTTGATTTTTTGCAATTGTTTAAAAATGTAAAAAAAAAAAAGTACAGTTTTAATTAAGAGCCATAGAAAAACAAGGACTATCTGACTTGGCCCCAGGACCGTAGTTTGTCAGCTGTGTTTACTAAACCATGATGATACCTGGAGAAGCAGCCACAGACAACTGAAACTCATCACAGTAGCTTCCTCTTCACTGGTCCCCTGGGCAGAGATTCAAAGCACCAGCGACCTCTTCCTTGCCTTCTGCACAAGCTTAGCAGATCTGGGTCAGCTGTGCCCCCGCCCAGATCTCTGTGTCTTTCTGGTGGGTCCCTCTGGCCCTCCGTGGCCACTCTGCCATCCACAGGGACCCCTGTTCCTTGCAGGGGAGCTACTCCAGGTTGGATGCCCGTTGCACGGGGGGAGCCAGCTCCTTTGGGATCACTCAGCTGCTACTAAATGGCGGCCCCAGCCTAATGCTCACAGTCTAGTACACACTGTCTCTTGGCGTCAAAATCAAAACCGCTTTTCCTCTAAACCCTATTACCTGCAGGCTTGGCGGTGCAGGCTGGACCAGTCTCCCAAACCTCACAGTCTCCAGGTGGATTCTTTCCTGCCTGGGCCTTGGCTGCCTGC
The DNA here is from genome assembly GCF_009834535.1 of Camelus ferus. Taxonomy (NCBI): domain Eukaryota; kingdom Metazoa; phylum Chordata; class Mammalia; order Artiodactyla; family Camelidae; genus Camelus; species Camelus ferus. The sequence goes on from NC_045696.1 coordinate 5,088,659, forward strand.
CTTGTTGGCCACGGAAACTTCCATAGCCCCCCTCCTCACTCTCTCCTGCTCTTTCCCTGGTCTGAACCCAGGGCAGAGTCCCTCTCCCTGCCATGTCTCTCTGACTGACCCCACTCCCAGGCTCTGAGACACTGAGCCACCACCCTTCTGGCCAAGTCTACTTGGACGTCTCCCCTGGCTTCGCTGGGTTGCAGCAGCCACCCCCCTCTCCTCGCCAGCTCCCTGAGTCAGGACATCTAGAGGTCTGATGTTAGTGGGGGAAACTCCCGGAGGCCTCGGAGCTGATATGTACGAAGCCAGTCCCGGTCTGCATGTGTGCTGGGAATCCCTCTGTCAGGCCGTTGGCAGAAGTCATGGGCGAGCCGGCGTGGCTGGCGCGAAGTGCTCTAGGTGGTTACCAGAGAGTGTGATTTGCAAAAGGCAGCAAGATTCAGAACAAGGAAGGGCCCAGAGTAGCTGTTTGACTAAAGTCTGCTGGTGGGATGGATGAATGAATGAGGGAGTGAATGAAATGGGAGCCACCCTATGGTTTGGAAATTGAATAAACGGAGCCCTGTTTTGCAATCATTAACCTCAAGTTCATCCTACAACATTCTCTGAGCCTGTTTCTGAAAGTCCTCGTTTGTGTTCCAAGCCGGTGGAACACCCTTGGCTGCCATCTCCTCCTCGGCCGCCAAGTTTGCCTAGAACATGGTGACTGTCAGCTCCAAGTCCACGTTCTTGGCCCCTCGGGACACTGCAGACCTTCCAACACTTGGTTACTCATGACTTCTCAGGCTCCTTCGTTCTAAACATGTCTCATTATCGGATCATGTGTCCACTTTTGATTTCCTAACATGTGGCCTCCTCATTCTTCATGCGTCCCTCAGTGGACACTAACATTGACGGGGAGCCATATGGTGACACATATTGCTTGCACAAGAGCTGCAAGGTTGACAACGTGCATAGTGCGATGCAACTCAAAGGAGAGAGACCGAAGGAAAATGTGCTTTGAGGCAAGGATGTCAGACGCCTCTCTGTGACCTCTCTCCCTCAAAACCCACTGTCCGTTCATCCAGAGAGGCTGCCCGTGGTGGCTGTGGGGCACAGCAGTATTCTGTCCAGCGAGGCAGCTGTCCCCTCCTCCACCCCAGCCCCTCTGTGCAGCTGTCCCTCTGCTGCTGTGTGACTCCTGGGACCACAGAGGGCCTCCAGCCCTGTCCGCACTCATTCCCTCTGTTCTGCAAAGACACCAGGAAAATACATGGGTTATCGGTGACCTAAAAAATCAGGGAATGTGCAGACATTGCTTTTTGGCTAAAGTCCATCCCAGGTGAGGCCAATTCTAAACCTTTTAACGACTTCCCAGTGATAACAGCGGTCCTTGGACTTGAGCGTGTACCAGAATCCCAGGGGGCTTGTTGAAACACGAGCCCCCAGCCCGCCCCCCCCCCCCTGCAGCCAGCCTGTATTCCCGCTTCAGGAGGTCTGGGCAGGGCCCAGCTTTTCCCCAGTTTCCCTACACCCTTGCCTTCCCCCCGCCCCCGATGATCCCCACACACACCTCCCCAAAGTGTCACTGCGGGCTGCTCTGCATTCCCAGGTCATCTCTCAGCGCAGCTGTGGACACTGACTGGTTTCCTATAGTGCTGCCCCCACTTGGAAAAGGAAGCCGTCCCTTTTCCCTTCCATCGTCCCCTGGGCAAACCTTCCGCCCTGCAAGCACCAGACTCTAATCATGGATTCACCGTAGGTCTCCCCTACACACGATGCCTTGGATAGAACAGGCACCAGCTCCTGGCTGTTCACTTTAATGCATCCGTTCCCTGAGCAAGTTATTGAGTTTATGCTCTTTATATTGGGGAGCATGGAAGGGGGTGCTGGAGGAAGCACACAGAGATGAAAAAGACAGCCCCCCACCTCTGTAATAAAAGGGAAATGAGAACAGGTTACATTTGCAGTGAATCTGGAGAAATCTAAAAGGAAATGTTTCAAATCATCGTTCAACCAAGTCAGTCAACGTGCCGGAGTGAAGCAGTGTTCTTGGAGTGCAGAGTCCTGCCGGGGAGGCGTGGGCTCCCCGGGTCAGCAGACGGAGCCTGACACTGAGCAAAGTCCATTCGCCAGCAGTGGGAAGGGGGAGGGGAGCGTGCCGGAAACAAGGCCTGGCTGGTGGTTTTCTGCAGAAGAGATGCCTGTTCTAATCACTCACATCCACACGGGTGCTGTGAGCATTTGCTCACCCCTGCTTTTACCATCTCTGTAAAGAGCGAAGAATCTGCCATGGGCAGCTTGCAGGCTGATTTGGGTGGACACAAAAAATACAGGCACTTGCAAACCGCACAAATAAATTGACACGGGGTTCCTGTTGTCATGGAGACCAAAAGAGACAGTGGCTTAAAGGAAGCAGGGGGTGGGGAGGGATTTGGAGGCTGGAGAAAGGGCTCCTGGAAGGATGAAAGAAGGCTGTTTAGGGAGACCACAGGAGAAAAAAAATGTCAGGACTGGAAGCGGGGAGAGAGAGTCACAGATGGCAGATAATGAGACAGATGAAAAGGAGTCAGGATCATCACTGGATGCAAAGGCGAAGGGAAGCAAGAGTAAAATTCAACATGGAAAACAGTGACTCCTTCCATGAGAAACACAACAGTGAATAGGGAAGGCCTTCTCTTCGAACTGTAGTGCATTTGAAGGAATTTGAGAAAAGGTAAAAACAGAGCACTCACATATCAAAGCGATCTGTCAATAAGGACGTCTTCCTGCATGGGAAGGGACTCAGATGGCTGAATTCTTGACTGTGGAGTGAAGGGAGCCCTCCTTCACTTTAGTTTCTTTCTTTCTTTCTTTCTTTTTCTAATCACTATTTTCCCAGTCTTCCTTTAACATGTATGAAGAGGTCTGGTTGCCAGGTGAGATTTGCTGTAAGTCTTTAGGTCTGAGACAGGAGGGAAGGGGCAGGGCACAGGCATTAAACGAATGACACAGCAATTGAGGACAAGACATAAACTGGTTAGAACCAGCTCAGCCTGAGACGGTGGAGGATCTGACTTCCAGAGGAACTTGAGTCGCATTTTAGGTTCATTGTAAGGTATTAGCTGCTACATGACACACCCACAGGCACCATGACATTTCCAAACCTGGCCATGAAAGGCCAAAAAGTAGGCGGCAGCCCAAATCCTGGCGATCCCCACCCCTTCCCCAAAACAGTTGGAATAATCCTCCTGCTTGTCAGCATATGAAGTCATGCAGCCCATACGAGCCGTCCCCATGCTCTGGGGCTGATCTCCACTTCCTAGCTGACCCCATGCGCTGGGGCCACCTCTTGCCTGTTGAGACAGCCCACGCTCTGTCTGTGGAGTGCGTGTCTCCTTGAATAAACTTACCTTCCTTTTACTGTGCCTCGCTCTTAAATGCTTCCCTGTGTAAGACAGGGACTTATTCTCCAGCAAAAGGTTCACCTTCCGCGGTCCTTACTGTAAACACATGTACCCCCCTGGCTGGCTGCGCAAGTGAAACGACTCTCTGGAACCCTTGTTTTAAACAGGAAACAAAGGTGGACGACAGTGTCCAAACCAATTGGCCCTTCAAAGCTAGTTTCTTCCCTGACGGGGCCTGGGAGATGAAACCGACCCTCCAAACCCTGCCTGGGTCTCGTCCTCATGGGCAGGCCACCACGCTTATGAGAGCAGAGGAGCCAGCTCTCAACTTGAATCCACATGCACAAAATATGGCAGAAAACTTAATAAACAAAAATCACCTTCGTGTCACTCTAGAATTAGTAGGACTAACATTTAGTTCTAAGAAAAATGTAAAAGATGTTCTATTTATTTTGTACAAAATATCTAAACTGAGCAGAACGAAACCCCCTGTGGTTTCTAAACTATGTAACCTAGTCAAAGTGTGTGTTCACCCGGGGAGAAGAAGGGCCAAAAGAAGATTCCTCCACCTACCTGCGCAGTCAGATCCCAGGCGCGATTAATCCCCCCAAGCCCCGGAAGGTGGGAGTCAGCAAGCAGGTCCCACTGCTTGTAGAAGATTCAGCTAAAGTGGGTGCCGTGTGTAAACAGTTTCTTGTGGGCTTTTGCCTTCACCCCGTCCACCTCCTTCCTGACCTGGCTCCGTGGCCCTGTTCTGTGATCCTGACTTGGTATCTTATAAGGGGAGGCTTAAATTGTCACAGGGAAGCCCACTGAAAAATGAGAGTAATTTTCAAAATTAAAAAAATCCGTTATGTTTGGATGATGGTATTTAACAGTAAAAAACTATAGATTCAGAGCAGTAGATTAGGAGTTTGGTATTAACAGGTTCACATTACTATATATAAAACAGATAAACAACAGGGACCTACTGTATCGCACAGGGAGCTGTATTCAATCTCTTGTAAAGAGCCGTAATGGAAAAGAGACTGAAAAAAATATACATGTATATGTGTATATGTATAATTGAATCACTGCTGTACACTTGAAACTAACGTTGTACACTGACTACACTTCATTTAAAAAAAACTATGCAAACTGGTAGAAATATCTTTGTTTTCTATTTGTCTTATCTGTGACTTTGGGAAGGAAATTAATTTTGTTAATTAATTAAATGATACAAATGCAATTCAGTGGTTGAGATAAATCAAATTCCAGGTAATGGAATTCTCAAAATCTGAACTCTTTCAATCTAATTTGAAAGCAAAGTGAAAAGTTACAGTTCATCGATGCAGAAACAGGTGCAGAGACGTTAGCTCATCATAAGGTATGAGCTCTTCCGTCAAGGTCTGACTGCGCCAACCTGACTTCGGAAGTGACGGTTTATAGGACGACCTCCCTGGCATCTATTAGCATCGTGTGAGTGCATGGATTAGATGGGTTGCTGAGAAGAGCAAGTGGGATCCAAGACGGCCAGAAGTGAGGGAACATGCTTGAAAAAACAGAAATGTAATTTGGCTGCTCTTGTATAACGCGGACAACGCCTAAAGACAGCTGGAGACATCTCATTCCCTTGGGAGGCTGGCGTAGTGAGCAGTCCACAAATGACTGCTGGACTCATTCATGCTGCTGTCCGCTCACAGAGTTCTTCTGGCCGGGCATCCAGGACCAGCCCCCAACAGTCCGCCTTGTCTGTTCTCTGCCAGTCCCCACTGCTGTTGGTCCAGCACACTCAGTCCATTCTGGCCACTCTGTGTCTCCCACCCAGCAGCCTCGCCTCCCCTCGCCTCCCCTGGAGCCCTGGCCACCCTTCCAGGGTCCCTCGACCGGCCTCTCTGCCTGCGCCAGGCCACTCCCATTTCACCAGTTTTTGGAAGCCTGCTGGTCTTCACCGTCTAGTCACACACACTTGGATGCACTTGGATGCTTCAGATTTCTCTACAGTTTCCCACGTGTTTATTTCCTCTTTCCAACTGGATTGTAAGCATTTTCAGGGCTGAGAAAGCTTTTCAGAGCCCTAAGAGACCTTAATCCACGGTTTGCACTGAAATACACACACGCACGTGCACATGTATACACATATATGCTCACATGCATGTACACAGACATAATACACATACACATACACATACACCTGCTGATTTCCTGAAAGTCTACAACACCTTTATTATTTTAGAGCATCGCTTCGATGTTGCTCTCATAACAGACTTGAAAAATTCTGGATTCTTAAAAAAGTCCAACCTATCAGTGAAAACGGTTCTGCCTTCCACTCAGCGACCCCTTACCCTCGGCAGAGAGACGCTAAATACAGCCTCAGCTCGCTCAGCTAAAGTCGACCTAAAATTATTCCAGAATGACTCACCTGAATCAAAGAGGTTTGCCTTCCTGGGGACTCCCTTCACAGCCGGCTTTCAACCTGGAAACACCTTTATTCTGGGATATTCCACTAGAGTGTAAGCTCTGCGAGGGCAGGGACCTTAAAGCAAAAGATCCCTTCAGTCCCCCAGTGCCTGGGACAGGCCGGCGGAGCAGAGCTCAGCAGACGCTGTGGGCGGAGGCGTGGAGCCGGGCCCCCGCGAGGATGGCTGGCGGCCGCAGAGGCGCTGCGAGCTCGGCCTGTTTTTGGAAACCTCCGCGCCGCGTGGGGAGGCGGCCACCCCAGCAGCAGGACGGAGGGGCTGAGCGCGCAGGCTCTGGGGCCAGATTCCCCTCCTGTCCCTCAGGTGTGTGGCCCCCTGCGTCAGTGAGGGTCTTGGTCGCGCTGTCACAGGATGTGGGACGGGGTTGGAGGGGTGCTGGGCGCGTCCACGCAGGTACAGGGAGGGCGTCCGGCCAGGAGCCGGCTCTGGGAGACACCTCGCTGCTCCTGCTTCATTTGTGTTTCATTTGTGTTTCTCTACGAGGTGGGCGGGCCCTGGCTTCCCCACTGGCGTCCGTTTAGTGTTCTTTAGTGATTCTCTTCTTTCCTGTTCAGGCTCCCAAGAAACATTTACAAAATGGGATTATCCGTGGCTACCAGATAGGTTACCGGGAGTACAGCACCGGGGGCAACTTCCAGTTCAACATTATCAGTATTGACACCACCGGGGACAGTGAGATTTACACCCTGGACAACCTGAATAAGTTCACGCAGTATGGCCTGGTGGTGCAGGCCTGCAACCGTGCCGGGACCGGGCCTTCTTCTCAGGAAATCATCACCACCACCCTCGAGGACGGTAGGTTCGCAGGGAAGGGGTGCCGAGCCTTTCCTTCTCCAGGGTTTGTTCTGGTCGCCTCCCAGGTCCCCACAGCCTGGCCCCCAGTGACAACGGAAGCTGGAGGTCCCCGAGGGGAAGCTGCTTTCATTATCCCGCCCTGGACACATCTTTTTTTTTTTTTTTTTTCTTTTTCCTTTTTTCCCCTTATAAAATAACAAAATTTAACAAGATACAGGAGTAGGTTAGTATCCTAAAATTCCTCTTTTAAGGGCAGTTTTTGCTTGTTCTAGTACAGATGCACCTTAACTGCTTGTCAAAATTGAGATTTGCAAATGTTAACCACCATACACAAACATAGATAAAAAACAAATATCTTCTGTGTAGCACAGGGAGCCACGTTCGACATTCTGCAACAACTTTAATGAAAAAGAACGTGGGAGCGAATGCCTGCATATACATATGCACGCCTGGAACACCATGCTGTATACCGGAAACTGGCACATTGTAACTGACTATACTTCAATCAAAAAAAAAAAAGATTTCCAGGTTTTGATTCTGATGAGCTGAAGCAGAAGCCCCAGGGGAGGGACCTGAAGTCTCATCTTTCAAAAAAGTACCCCAGGCAGTTTCATCCTGGACACATCTTGATTGCAAAGCCAAATCCGCCCCCTTTTCAGCATCTTTCTCTGTCATTTCCTGCACGAGGGCTGGGCTTTTCCCAAGTGAAACCAAGGCTCTCCCTGTGACTGCAGCAGTCCGGCCAGAATGTAGAAATCTGATTTTCTAAGAACTTTTTGAATTTCTCACAAATTTATGTTAAGGAGGATTCTTTCTTTCTCCCTCCCTCCTTTTTTTCTCTTCCTTTCCCTCCCCTCCCCCTCCTCCTTCCCTCTCCTCTCCTCTCCTGTTGCTTTCTACTTTCAAGTGTTCTAAGACCAGAGAGCAGGCATGAGTAGGCTTCCTGGAGCAAATCTCACGGTGACCGAGCGCCCCCTAGTGGCCCAGTCATTAACGTATCCTTCCACCGTGACACGCAACCTGAAAGCTCATATTCCCAAGGGTGCTTGAAAAGAGCCCAGAAGCACAGTCCTTCAGGTGCAGAGGTCAGATACTGGGTCAGATGCAGCCGTAAGTGGTAGGTTTTCTGGCAGCAAGCTTGCAGGTCAACCAGTTGCCTCTTGTGCAACTAGTCACTTGGTCCTGAGCTTGAGAACACATGCGGTGATTTGCATCTATAATTTCTGACCATTTTTACAGGGAAAGACGTCCTAGATAACCAGAAACCTGAAGTCCAGGGTTTTCTTTCCATCTTGACGATCTTGGCAGCTGTGGTTAAATACGCCACTCGGTTTTAGCTTTGATGCCAGTTTTCCATTGATGTTTGTGCCTCAGTCACTGTTTCGCCCCCTCTCCCAGCCAGAGTTTACGGTTTACATAAACTCGACGTGAAGAATATCTCAGATATTCTCTAGCCTCTCTCCTGGTCCGTTTTCTCTCTCTCCTCTGATGAACGCTGTAGTATTGAGAGGGGGCCAGCTGGAGAGGTGGCGGCAGGTGCGGCTGCCTGTCTGCTTTGTAGTGCTTTCAGTAGCTGGATTTTCAGTTTACCTGCCAAAGGGGGGGCGCTGTGTAAAGGACATGTAACTTAAAACAGAAGTTTGCGAGAGTCATGGGGCATAAACCAGGCCAGCAGTGCCCTTTCCTCACGCAGTAAGATCAGAAATGTTCGCAGCTCCTTAAGGCCAGCTCGACCTCCTTAAAAGTGAAGCAGTTTTTCTGGAAGGAGAGACAGGAGGTCTGTGCGGACAGAAGCACAGATTCCTCGCACTTTACCGAATGACCATAATACTTACATAGGGAAACGGTGCTCTTTTTTTTTTTTTTCTCACTTACTTTTGAGAATTGAGTGCAAGTTTTTTCTTTTGCTTACACACTGAAATATGAGACTAACGTTGCTTATTTGGTATTGCTTTGCTAATTAAACCACCCGCGGTTATTGCAGATTCTAATTATCTAATTTCAGTGCCCAGCTACCCCCCTGAAAATGTCCAAGCCATAGCAACATCACCAGAGAGCATATCAATATCCTGGTCCACACTTTCCAAGGAAGCCTTGAATGGGATTCTCCAGGGCTTCAGAGTCATTTACTGGGCCAACCTCATGGACGGAGGTAAGAGCATTAAACTGGGGCTTTGAGTTTGCCCCGAAGGATGAGCAATAGAATTTGCAGAGCCCCCCTCCCAGCCCCCCACCGTGGGATTCAGCACAGGATGGGCACGTCTTTATCCGTGGATGCTTTCCTTCTCCCCCTCATCACTCTGTTCTTACCTCTCATCTGACATTTAAACAAGTGTGTACAGCTCTTGAAACCATCATCTACCTTCAAAGCAATTTGAAGGATGGGAGGGGCTGGCACTGGGGAATCCAGGAATAGATGTGTTTTCGTAATTATGGGTATCTATGTCAAGCCTCTGCAGGCAGCACCAAAACCTTGATCTGTATCTAGAAGGTTCTACGTGATGCGTATCCTAAAAGGCTGACCTCTTCCTGCTCCCCGGGAGGACTCAGCAGGGAAACGCCTTAAGCTCCTGCAGTTGAGCCACGACAGAGTGGGGAGGAGGAAGCCAGGACCGTGAGAGGAGTATTATGACTCCCCGTGAGGAGCCGTTTCCCCCCAGACCTGCCATGTCTGTCTCCTCCTTTTTCTTTTTGTCTTTCCTCTCTCCCTTCATTCTTCCTGTTTCTTTGTGTTCAGTTTTTCTTTTCAAGCTGTAGGACAAAACTCTCCTGTTTGGGGACAAGACTTTGCATGAGAGAGTGTCAGCTCAAGGGGCAGAGACTGGGGCTCGAAGCATCTTGGGGAGAACACATCTCCGTGTCTCTGCTTTTGGGGGGTGGACGTTGCTGAGCCAGGTGGAGCCCCCCTCCGGGAGCACCCTGGGCCCACCTGCACTACAGCCCCAGTAAGGTAGGGCCGCCAAGGGCTGCTCTCTGCTGGTGGCCCAAGACTCTCAGGCAGCCGGCACCTTCCCCTGGCCCCCTTCAAGCTCCTCCCGCCCCCCCCCACATCCCCCGTCTGGGGCTTCTCCCAGGCCTCCCGACTGCACGTCCCTCCTGGGGCAGCTGCCCTCTGAGTCCGAGCCAGCACAGCCCAGGCCCCAAGGGCACTGCCACCCCTGCCTAGGCCCACGTGGGCCTGCTCTGCCAGTCAGGTGGCTGTCTCCATCCAGGTAGACAGAGCACAGCGGACCTCGGAGGCTGCAGGGGTGCCACTCTTGGTGCCAGGATACAGGCAGGAAGACACGTTGGCAAATTCAGCTCAATTTCTAGGTCAGTAGCAGAGTCCGAGGCTTAGCTGTCTGTGCCTGTAACCAGACGTGCTTCTCCGCACGGAGGACCTGACCTCTTGCATGCAGCACTTTGCACGGCACCGCCAGTGGGAGACGTTCTAATTCGTCTGCTGGACCCGGAGCAGACATGTTATCTGAGCATCTTCTCCATGCTAAGTGCATGCTGGATGCTGAGGACGCAGTGTCCGCCCCGTTGGATGTGCGGAAGGATGTAGGGAAAACAGAACCGCGAGCCACGCAGCGCACCGCCCGCCCACGGTGGGACGGAGTCAGGCGGGTGACTCACTGCCCCTCCTCCTCCCAAAAGAGAGATTTAAAAATCCCCACTGATGTAAAATATAAAGCAATGAAAATGTGCAAATTATCTGTTTTACTGACACAGTACCATGAGATACCATGCAGACTTGTTCTGGTTTCTAATCCTCCTTTTGAACGAGATGAAATGTACTCACCTAAAGGTCACGTTACACTACAGTCACTCCTTTTTTCTTCTTGTTGGAAATATTCCCACAATCCAGTGGTGACTTCATCTTATTTTCACGTTTCACTCGTAGCTCCTTAGTTCTTCGATGGAGGATGTGTTAACGTGGTTCAGTCAACTTTACACTTTTAAAGCTTTAAAAACTTGAATATTTAAAAATATAAAAGTCTTTAAGTAAAGAATGCTGGGAAAGGCAAACAGTTCCTAAAGACACTTGTACTCACTGTATTCAGGTCAAAGTGATGAGCTTAAGGCCTAAAGTAGAAGTTCTATGCTCCGTCTCCGAAAGATAAGAAAAAACCCTCAGAAACATAAAAAAACATAAACCTGCTTACGAACAATCACTCCCTGTCTGCTGCTTCCTCTGAGAGGTGACATGACACGAGCAGGCAATTTCATGGCATGACTGGATGCTTTGCACAAACTCCTCAGGCTGTGGCCCCAAGATTCCCACAGACACAGACTACAGAGTGATTGTGTAAGGAACTATCTCCACTAGCCTTGAGAACATCACACACACACACACACACACGCACGCACACACGCACAGACACACACACGTAGGCTGGGAAGGAAAGATTATTCTACCTCTGTGATTAGCAGTTGCCTGAAATACTTTGTTAATGTGATCAGATAAAACAAAATCGGTTAGGATATCTGACAGGGCAGGTTACATACACAAGATGTTGGTGAAATTTCTGAGTATCTTAGCATCATCTGTAAATTAAATAATTTTTAAGTCCTGACAGAAGCAGTGAGTCAGAGATGGCTAGGAAGAGGGCACACTGTAGAAACTCACCATTTCCATCGCAATTGGAGGTACTTTTCATCCTCTCTGTCTTTCTTCAAGACAAAAATGACAGATTCTGAATCAAAGCAACATTTAGGTGCCAACCGGGGATTCTGCTGCCGTGGCGGCAGGCTTTGGAAAAAAGTTATTTCTACCCCTATTCTGATTTCTTCCTTAAACCCATTTAAGAGTAAGAGAGGGTATAAATAAACACATAAAATTATATTGTTTTAAAATACAAAGTTAAAAAAACTTTTTGTAATTTAAATAGTATGATTTCTAAATTTATTCATTCTTCTTATTTTTATAAACCATCTGCTGTGGCTTCCAAATGGTGGCCCCTAAAGGTCTGCCACCTGCTGGCCTCCCCCAGAAGACACTAGGCCACAGACATCTTTGGGGGGCTGCCCCCTTGCCCTGCTCTCTTCCCCCAGCGAAGCATCTTGCCCCCAGAACTTGCCCCCTGTCTGCTCCAGGTGGGAACCTTTGGCTGGTGCCGGGGTCTGGGGCTGAGTCTGTGGCTCACTCATCTCTCTTGGACCCATTTCTTCACTCCTCTCCCAACCCTCGTCACACACAGGGGTCCCTGACTTCACAGGACAAGCCTTGGCTACCCACTGCGTTAAATTCGACTTTTCTGCTGTGTCCACGTCAACCCTGATCCTTTTGATGACTAAAAGCCGAAACAGACACAGTCGTCATAATCACAACACAGGGGGCCGTTCATCTCTGAGCTTATGTGCCCTGTGCTATAAGGACCAGGGAATCGAAAAACAGCAGGAGGAGAAAGCCAGACCAGCAGAAGCCTGTTTCATCTGGCCCCGGTGGCAGTTCCACCGGGCGACAACAGCGCATGGCTGAGATCGTGGACTGGGGACACGTGGCCAGCCCTGTGGCTCCATGGCCCGTGCTGGGATCCGTGACCTCGGGCAAGATAATGGAGCCTCTCTCTGCCTCAGTTTCCTCACCTATAAGAGGAATGGGTTGTGGAGAGCAGAGGATGGTTGAGCGGGATAAATGAGTTAAGGTGTGTGCCCAGAACAGGGCTGGCACCTCAGTCACATGCCGGCTCGAGGTGGCTTCACTGAAGCCAGGGAGAGTGAGAGACGCCGTCAGGCAGCCTCGTCACTGTCCAGATGTGCACAGAGGTGGCTCTCACCACAGCCAACCATAGAGGAGGACGGTCTCCTGAACCCCATCTCCCACACCGGTTCTTAGTGACTGGACACACCAGGCCAGGCTGCCCCCTCAGACATTCCACAACGGCCACTTGACCCGGGGGGTGGGGGGCAGTTCCCCGGGCCCCCCTCTCCTCTGCCTCCCCTGCAGGCGGCTCATTTCAAAGCCCAGGGCGCCCGCGGAGGTGTTTCACACGTGGTTGGGAGTTTTCTCAAATTGCCGTGTGTCCTGGGCCTCAGAAGGGAGAGCAGATCGTCCCGTCTTTGCACAGTACGAGTGGATCCCACCCCAGATCATGCAGCATTTTTAGCTGTCGCCGAGTTTCTGACACTCCAGCATGTCACTGCGGCGAGGACGCGGGGGGAGTTCACTCCAGGTGACAGGAGGAGCTCGCCGAGCCTCCTCAGCTCCGCTCAGATGTCTGAGAAGTGAGGCCCTGAAAGTCACATGCACATGGAAGGCCAGTTTGGCTTCTTAACCCTCTTGATGAGCAGTTAGAAGAGTCCCTACGGAGGGAGCACACGTGGTCCCAGTCCCTGGCTTCAGGGTGTGGGGTCAGCTCCTGCGGGGACCCTTCTGGAGCCACAGCGCTGGCGGGGGATGTATAACACTTAACTTGGGGTGAATTGCTGTTTTTCGGCCCGATTTCTGCCTGGTGCTCTGTGGCAGTTTGGTGCAAAGAACCTTTTCCAAAGGGCCACAGAGTGTCGGCGCCGCATGAAGGCTGTGTCCCTCTGAGTAATTTCAGGGCGTGACTGGTGGAGGCCGGGGGCAGCGCTGGCAGCAAGGACAGGGCGGGGAAGGCGCGTGCCCGCCACTGCGATAACGGGGTCTGTTTTCCCGTCCTCCAGAGCTGGGCGAGATTAAAAACGTCACCACCACGCAGCCCTCTCTGGAGCTGGACGGGCTGGAGAAATACACCAACTATAGCATCCAGGTGCTGGCCTTCACCCGGGCTGGGGACGGCGTCCGAAGTGAGCAGATCTTCACCCGGACCAAAGAGGATGGTGAGAGACGGGGTTGTGGGCAGAAAGCTCAGTTCCCATCTGAACCTCTGGGGGACACACAGGAGGCTCCTGCCAGAAGGCGGTACCCCAGGGGCCGGAGCCATGATCAGGAAGGCTGGGTCAGAGAGCCTGCCATGAACTCACCCACCAATTCTGGTCTTTGCTCCACGAGAGCTTTTTGCTGCCTCTCAAATCCTCCAGCACGAGTCAGGCCGTCACTCCCTGTGCAGTCTTTGATTTACCGATTGTTTCTCTCTTCCCTTATAATTTTTCTTGTTTTTTTTTGGGGGGGGGTGTCACATATTATTTTAAACAAAAATGCCTTTTACCCCAGGGCTATATAATACACGCCATCCCTGTCTTCTATCCATTAGAATAATTTTAGACTCTTTAGCTGTTAGTGGAAGCTCTGATTAGTTCCGTCTCCCCACTTAAACATTACATAATGGTCTAAGTCATCATGTTCCATGCCAGCTTGAGAATAACATGAGAGTAAGCCCTCAATTTGAGAGCTTCATGTTTGATTTTTTAATTACAAGAATTTATGATGATTCAGTAAAATTTTAAACCATAGCATGTTTTTCAGATCATTAATTCTTGCTGTTCCACACAATTTGGACTTGATTATAGGGCTATGTCCCAAACCCACAAAAACTGGATGCAAAGTAGTTTTTTGTATTATTTTAAGGGAAACCCTGAGGGGTCTCATCCAAGGCTTTCTGAAGAATAACTCAAGTTCCAATACGCACAATAGCAATAGTGAGAAAAGGAAGGAGCGACTGATGGCAAATTGATACCCGTGTGAAATAATTCCAAATCAGAGCTTAGAATGATTCCAGAGCCAGGACTGGGGGGAACTGCTGTCCCTAAATTCTGTGCTGATTTGGCTCTGCAATTTTTTCCACTCTGTTCCCCAGGAAGTGGGGTAGGATTGGGGTGGGGCTGCTGTCCATTGCCTGTGACTGACCACATAGTGGTAGGTTTGGTGTCCTTTACTATGTAGATTATCAACATGCTGTTGCTTCGCTTCTTGTCTGTCCTGTGGGAGCAAAGCGAGGGACATGCACTCAGAGGCCTGGAGAGACTCTTCCCTTCAGCTTTTGTGACTCCTTTCAACACTTTGCTGACATTGTCAGCCACTCTCTGCTCAGCCCTGCACCCCCAAGCAGCCCCGTCCATCTCCCCTCAGACAGTATCTTCACTGTCTCTCTAGCCCTTCTTGCATTCTAGTTCCTGCACCCAAATGAAACCTCATTACTTTCAGTTTTGGGGGGTTTTGTAGAACACATAAGTAATCATGCCCAGTTATGTGCAGGTGTCAGCCAATTCTGCTCAAAGAAATTGGATTATTTAGGGAAATCTAAGGTCAGAATGCAATGCCATTAGGAAGTCCCACATACATAGAGAAGTCTACAAAGCTATGTCCCGAGTGAAGACAGTTAGCTTTTAAAATGTGATAGACTCAGAGCTGCTCTGGAGGCTGGCTCTGCCAGCTGCTGGCTCTGGGACTGTGGCACCTTGCCCCTCCTCTGAACCGGACTGTCCCCGTGTGCAAAGTCTCCGTAACAATCAGGCTGCTCAGAAGGAAGATATAAAAAGTGAAGTGATGTGTGCAAACACCTGGATTGACATGTGGTGGGATGGCTCCTGACACGAGATACCTGATTATTTGATCTCCACGCCTGCAGAGCGAGGGTGGAACGTTCTTTTGCATTGCTAAGCAATAACACAGATGTCACTGGAATTATTATTTAAAGGGCAAATTGATCAGCAACATACATTTTGACACCTGCATTTTTCAGAAGAATGTACAGAAATCCAATAAGGAGGAAAGGCTCCCCACATCTCCTTACTGACTGGTAATTTGGGGCCAATTTTTAATTGATCTTCCAGTTTTAGAAGTTGTAGAGTTCTGTCTCAAGACCTACCCTGGGACCCAAAGTCTAATTTGTCAATCAAGAAGTCTGTGCATTCATATCCAGTGCTGACGGTGCGTGGCGATGCCGTTGACTCTGGAAGGCCCTGCCTTTGGTATACCAGTTGCCCCAGGGAGGAGGCGAAGAATTCCACTTGTGCTTAGTGTGTGGAACAAAGCGTGTTATAAAACTGAATGTCGGTATTTACTTGGGATAAATCATCACATCTTCAAAAAAAAGGCAGAGCAGAGATTAGGTAAAAGGAGAGAAAAACTAGTGTAATAATAAGCTGATCTCCCAGATTCACGTGAAAAATTCACTAATTTAGGAATGGTGAAGAACTGTGCCAGCCACCTTTATAGACTCCAAATCTAATCTAAATAGGCACTGAAGCAGTTTACAGAACCGAGTGCCACTTGCGTCTGCTTGAAAGATGCTTCGTCAGATGCAGAGTACAGATCCTGCTTACGCGTCTATGAAGTCTTACAGTTTTGCAATTTGGATTACACTGCCAACTCCAGTTAAATGATGTAAACATGTGGATAGAATTCCAGTAAAACAAAAATTGTCAACATCTGTTAAGTTTTTCCTCAGTAGAGGCACAAGTTGAAGTTTCCTTGTTTATTGATGTTCTTGGAACTGAAGAAATACTAACACATTAATGACAATATTCAATTCCATCCTCTGCGTCCAGCACTGTTCTTAAACCTCTCAGTATCAAGGGGCCTGGAGTTTTAAATTGTGTTGCTAGTTCACTGATCACCTTAAAAAAGGAAAAATGTTTCACTTACTCATGAAAGAGACAAAAACAGAATCAAATAATAAATTAGTTAATTAAAATAGATTAAATAAATACATAAAATTGAAAAATAAAGCAGACAGGAAGTTTACTTTCACAGAGGGCCGTTAGCAGTGGAAATTTTGTTTAGAGAACGAGTCTTCTTGCCGTAAGTCGTTTCTTAGCCTCTGTAAGGATGCTTGAGCCAGTGGACCCTTGGACATGCTCCTGAGTCCATAGACACAGTCTCAGATCTGTAAGTACAGCCCTGGGTCCGCGGGCACGTTCTCAGGGCCTGTGAGAACTGCTCAGGATTCAGGTTCTCCTCCCAGGACGGCTCAGTCAGTGAGAGCGCACACCTTTATCACTGCTGCAAGGCCACAGAAGGCTGCTTGCCTATCGAGCTTTCTGTTTGTGAACACAAGACAACTAACTCTGAGTTATGTAACGTTTGTGAGGTCCTAAGACCACTCTGCTTGCTCAGAGTGTAATCTGAGCAAAGCCACTGGGAAAGAGAACACAGACCAGCAGTCTGTTAACTGTCTAGTTGTCGGCTTCACTCCGCAGGCAGAAGGTGGTTTCAGCCCTGATGCTTTTCTGCCAGAGTAAACGTTGTGTCTGTGTAAAAGCGGTGGCCGGCTGGGTCTTACTGCAGTTGTTTATGGAGCGCGTCGCTGACGCACAGAGCCCTGTAAGGTGGTGTGTGGGACGAAGACCCGCAGGAGGGGGGCACGTGATCGTTGGTCCCTCCAGCCACGTTAACCGTCTCTGGTAGGACTGAAAGTGGAGCTACGAGTAAGGGAAAGATAGACGGGTATCGGGATGTTTCTGAGCCCTCTGGGCCCCGGGTCTTGAGCCACACATTCTCTTGAAGGCAGGGATGGTGTGTCCTCAGGTGGTGATGAAGCTGCATCTTGATACCTTAGAAGTGAGGGATCCTGTGTGTGGCGTGTGTGTGTGTGTGTGTGTGTGTTTGCCTAACCACCAGCGGTGCTGCCCCTCAGTAGGCACTGAAGGTGTGTGTCCTGGGATGACCTGCCAATCAACTAGTCAGTATCAATACTGCTTAGGATTCCACAGCCCGAGAGCATCTGGCAGTGCTGTGATGTGCTCTGTGCAGTGGCAGGCACACCAGCCGCACAGCAGACCAGGATGTCCTGGGAGGTCACAGCTGCCTGCATTGCGGTGATCCCATATGGGTTCCTGTGAAGCCTCAGTGCTCCTGGGGGGCCTCAGAGGCGCCCAGCAGTGATGGAGAGGCCCCCTGGGCCCCCTGCTCCCTGCTCTGCTTCAGAAAGAGCCATCCCACTTCCCTTGTTAGACACTGCTTTCCCACGTGACACACTGAAGGAATCGTCTGCTTTAAAGGATGTTTGAAAACCACTGCTCTCCTGAGAGCAAAGGCCAGAAATGGTGGAGTCTTCTGGAAATGGGAAGAGAAAAGGGACAAGTGTGCCTTGCTTGGCCGTGATGACACCTGCTGTTCTGGGCACGTCTGTGTGTGTCACGTCATCTGCTCGTGGCTCAGAGAAGCCACTGTGGACTCTGGGGTTTGGGTGGATCTGGTTTTCATGGTGGGTTACACGGGCACACACACACACACACACACACGGGTGTACACACACATCACACTCACCAGTTACAGACACACTGCACACACAGATTACATACACACACCACACATACATGCACAAACACGGATGTACACACACCACACACATCACATATACACACATTATACACACGGATATCACACACACCACATGCATCACTTACACACACTACACATAAGATCACATACCCACACCCCACACCATACACAATACACACACACCACAGACACACACACCACACACACCACAGGCGTCACATACACGCACACCGCACACATCACAGACACACACCACACAAACCACAGCCACACACATACACACACACACCTGCCTGCGGCTGATCACCAAGACCAGAAAAACGATGATGCCTAAATGAAGCTGTCAGAAGTGTCTGTCGGGACTTGGACTTTTGTCCTACTTCAGATCAAGGCAATGTTCTTACAGAAAATGGCGTTGATGTTTCACATTAAGATATGAGATGGCCTGACTGCATGGCTCCCTCTTCTGTGCTGCGGAACAAATCATCACAGATTTAGCACCTTAAAACAACACGTTATTATCTCACCGTGTCCTGGGTCAGGAGTCAGGTGTGAGTCAGCAGGGCCCCTGGATCAGGATCTCAGAGGCTGAAGTCACAGTGCCAGCTGGGCCTGGAGTCCCCTCTGAGGTCCATCCTCTCCCGAGCTCACTGGTGATCGGCAGGACCCCGTCCACGTGTCTGGAGGGCTGAGACCAGCTCCTCAGTTCCCAGAGGCCACCAACAACCCCTGTCATCTGGCCCCAGTGGGTCACATTGTCATGTGGTCGGAGCAGGGCCGTTTGTCTCTCCCTCACCAGCAGAAGCGTGTCTCTACTGCTTCAAACTGCTGTCACTTCTTCCCTCTCTGACTTCTAGGCTCTCTAGAGGCTCGTCTCATTAAGCCAGGCCCACCCAAGATACTCTCCTTTTGATTAACTTAAAGTCAGCTGAGTAGAGCCTTGATTGTATCTGCAAGCTCCCTTCACCTTTGCCACAGAATGTCACCTGAGTTTGAGAGTTACCCATCCATCATAGTGACAGGGACCGCCCACATTCTCAGGAAGTAATTACACAGGCAGGTACATCAGGGGTGAGAATTCTGCCTACCACACTGAGCTCGTGGAGAAAATCTGTTTGGAGGACCTAGGATTTCCAGATCCTGGCCCAGGCCCTGGAGACACAGCAGAGAACACAGGCGAGGTGGGGCCTGCAGGCTGGTGGGGGCACAGGTTTACTACTCACTCCGGAGCGAGCTGTGATAAGTGCTGGGAGGAGGGGTCTTCAGAGAGAATATGGGAGCCCTGATCTAGTCCAGGCTAGTGACCGAGAGCTTTCTTGAGAAAGTGAACCTGAGAGATGAGTAAGAGTTGCCGAGGCGAGGTGGGGTGGGGACGGTTCCAGGCGGGAGCCCAAGGCTCTCGGCCGTCACGTGCCAAGGACCTGACGTGGGCGACGCATGCCACATCCCACATCTGGGGACCTGAAAAGGGGTCCAGGGCTGTGGAAGAGAGCCTGGCCACTGACCTGACACGTCCACACGGAGGTCTGAAGGGCACACCGACCTTACACATCCACTGAGAGCGAGGAGGGGGACGGGAGAAGAATTCTAGGTCCTGGCTTTTGCAGCCGAGGAGATGGCTGTGCCATTTCTGGCGATAGAGGAGGAGAGGAGGGAGCTTGGGAGAGAGGATGCTGAGCCCTGGTTGGAGCAGGACGGGTGTAAGATGCCATGCGTCCAAGTGCAAGTGCCATTGGCAGTCAAGACACATGATTCTAAAAGCACCTGCGGAGCGGAGAGAGGTCTAGGCAGACTGGGAGACTGGAGAGAGATGGTTCTTGGCAGCTGCATGCTTTACTTCAACCAATCAACTTTGGAGTCAGAAATTCACCAAATGGCGGCCGGAAAGTTGTGAAAGCTGCCTAAGCATGCCTTTTTCATAAGAAAAAGGATTACCAAAATGTGACCTGATGGCTAGGTGCGTTTTCACAAACTCTGTCCCAGACACACCGTCCTACGCGCTCAGCATCTGGTGTTTGTAATTCAACCCTGAGTCAAAAGTAGAGGCCAGGTTCCTTCAACGACATGCGATATAAAGAAATGACAGTGGGTGTTACAAGCAATAGCTAGACTCTATCTAGTGCATATTGTGTTCAGGACTCTGTTAATTCTTTAGCCCTCATAATGCTAGCAGTAAAATGGTAAATAGGTGTTGTTGCGGCTTCATAGACGAGGAAACTGAAACTCACACAGGCAGCTTAGTGAACACGCCCAGGACGTAGGCCCGAGTGGTGGAGCTGGGCCAGCCGCGGGGGCCGCAAGGCCCAGACCTTTAACCATTATGGTATAACCCAAACCAGAAGTAAAAATTTATTTCTGGTTCTTAAAGGGTTGGCTCAGCAATCCTGAAAATTCTTCCAGAACGTCTCGTTCCTCAGTTTCAACAGAGTTACCATTTTCTTGTGCCAAATTCTAATAACCCTCCAAGGAGAGATTGTACGAGATAAACCACAAGTCAGCGTCTGAGAAGCCAGATGGGGTTTAGACAGTAAGTGCAATGGAAGTGCTTTGATCTGATGTGATCAAGGCAAGTTAATGGAAATAATCAACTAAAGAAAGATTCACTGCATCGTACAGCGACCAAGAGACGTAACCATTCTATTTTAACTTAAAACATATAAATATATGTCTATTATGTAATCATTGGCTAATCGAATGCCCCAGGCTGTTTCGGGTGAAGCGATTAGAGTTCTGTGTTCTTTCATTCCTTGAACTGTATTCATCCTGGACCATCTGCAACTTCCGCTTTAATTACTTGACAGTGGAGTAAAAGCATATAGTTGCCGGCCAATAACCTGTCTTTTTAACTTGCCTGTTTGCCTTGGTTTTTTTGCCACGTGTCCTGTTCTTCTCACTGGTCCTGAAGTTTCTTTTATTCTAACTAAGCTTTAGAAAGCTTTTCCAAAAAGTCCCATCAATTGTCATAAAAACAGCTCTCTTTTGTACTCATATTTTATTGGTTCCAGTAAATTACGATTGTCGTAAACAGGGTGCAACCGACCAGACTGAGTCTTGTTGAGCAACTAGCCAAGGGATTGCTGCCAAGTCCTTGGGGGTCCCAGGCCGAGGGAGTGCCCGGCCTGGTGGACTGCAGCTGGGTGCTTGCATTACAGAAGAGACTGATTGTGTGGCCAAGCTGGGGCATCCATTAGAGTGGAAATAGGAAGCAAATGTCTGATCTACAACGACTTCAGGGGGCGCCCGTGTGGCTCTGAACCAGGGTGTGGACATCTTGGCAGCTGCCCTCACCTGTAGGAAACTTGGCATAAATGCCCAGCATATTCGGGACACTGGTACCTTGTTCCCAAGGACCTTTTTGTCCATCCTTCACCTCTCATGTGTGTTCCCTTTTCTTGAGCTTCTGCTGTTGGTGGGTGGGACTGGCCAAAAACTGATCCCAAGATTCTAGCTGTTCAAAGGATGACTGTGTCCAGCCCGAGTTAGCTCTCACCAGAGCTGTCAGTCTTGTCGCTTTGACCTAGAAGAGTCAAGGGCACGATTATAAGACACACCTTCAACTCCAAAAATATTTACTGTGAAGTTATGTTGTTGTTGGAGCAGGAGGAGACTCAAAGCTTCCTCCAGGGCTCACAAGGGACTCGTACTGGTTTGAATTTGAAGGTCTCCGTCAAGCGGAGAGCCTCTCTTCGCGTGCAGTTAGAGCAGTGAGGGACCAAGCAAGGACCTCGGCGCTCCCCTCATGGCAGGTTCAACACTCTTCCCCTTTATCCTGCCTTCTCACCCCCCACCCCATCCTGCCTCTTCTTTCTTGTGGGAAAACAAAAGGATGGGGCGAGGGGCGCTTCAGTTCAGTCTCACTTCCCAAATTATGCTTAGTATTGTTCACACCCTCTTCTGTATTCTTAGATGATTTAAAGAGGGGACTTTCTGCAAACCTTTCACGTAAAACCTATTCTCATAACAAGTGGTTCCGTACCGCTCCTGGGCCACACGGTGCTGGGCACGGAAGGGTGGTCCCTGAAGACAGGTAACTGCCCCCGTTCCTCTCTGACTCAGGAGGCAAGATGTGCCACCCCAGCCCGTCCAAAGCCAAACACTGCAGCACAATCCAGAATGACCCAGAAGCTAAATTCCCTCTTCAGAGGCAGGAAGTCACCAGGGACCGAAAAGGGCAGAGGAGGCTCCCAGGAAGACGGGGACTTGAACTGACTGTATTAGTTCTGTTAAAGAAACCGTTATTCCTGACGCTTGTCAAAGGACAGAAAGGCAGGCTGTTTTCAGGGGAACCGTTGTGGCCGGTGTGGACACAGCCACGGTGGGGTTTTGAACAGGGGCGAGAAAGGGGGCTCAGCTCTGAATACAGCAGGTGAAGGTGGGGATTTATAGCCAAGGAGCGAAGGGGAGGGAGTGGGGTCATGGGGTGAGCAGCGACTAAGAGGAAACTCAGGGATGAGCGCAATTCTGGCTGCGTAGACCTAACAGGGCTTTTGCAGAAGGCAGGCGAGGACGATCAGCTATTACCTGGCGGTGGGGGAGAATGAAGACTTTAGTCAGGTAACGAAGGTGATCCGATACCTTGGGGGTTCTGGCTAAACTGATTTAGCAGGATTCTTGCTAAGATGAGCTCTTACAGGACAGGCCCGAGGAGAGGGGTCAGTGGAGCTCTTGGGTCACTGGTCCAAGAGACACTGTGTCAGGTCCCAGGGAGGCTGTAGCAAAGGAGGGCAGACTGGGGGACTTCAAGGACAGGAATGTATTGTCTCACGGTTCTGGAGGTGAGAAGTCCAAGATCGAGGTGTCAGCAGGGTTACTGCCTGTTGAGGGCCGTGAGGGAGGCTCCGTCCCCAGGCCTCTCTCTTTGGCTTGTAGACCGTCATCTTCTCCCTGGGTCTTCATGTGGTCTTCCCTTTACACGTGGCTTTGTGTCCACCTTTCCCTTTTGGACAGGACACCAGCCATCCTGGGCCAGGGCTCACCCTAGTGACCACAGGCTAGCTTGGTTAATCATCTCTGCAAAGATTCTGTCTCCAAATAAGACCACATTCCGAGGCCGTAGGGTTAGGGCTTCAACACGTGGGTTTTGAGGGGACACAGTTCAGCCCGCCCCACCGACTCCTGAAGAGCTGAGCAGGAGGAGTGGGGGTGCAGGGGGTGCAGGGGTGCTGCTGGGGGGTGCCCCCGGGGGGGGGGCACTCCATTTTGGGGACTAAACGCACGGCCCTTCCAGTTCCAGGTCCTCCCGCGGGAGTCAAGGCGGCCGCGGCCTCGGCCTCCATGGTCTTCGTGTCCTGGCTCCCCCCGCTCAAGCTGAACGGCGTCATCCGGAAGTACACGGTGTTCTGCTCCCACCCCTACCCCACAGTAAGTCCGCAAAGCCAGGGGCCTCTCGAGCATCTCCCAGAAACCAGCTGGGGGGCCCATGTGGGGCATTCTCCCTCCTCTTTCCTGCCCACTTGGGTCTTTCCTGGGGTTTTATTTCCCCCTCTGTCGTCTCCCCATACAAATCAATGTCCTCCTTTGAAAATACGCGTCTGAATCCTTCTAAGGGTCACAGTCGTCTGAAATTATTGTTTATCTGGTGAGTTCCCACAAAACTGCCAGCCGGCTTATCAAAATCAAAGCCCAGAGGCCTTGATAGTGGACAACACCTACTGATGTGGCTCTTGGAATTGTCATTAAGGGGCTTCAGGCTTCCCCCGCCGCCCTCCCTCTGCTCCCCCCGCCCCCCAGCCCCCCAGCTTCCCTCCCTGCCCACCCCCGACTGGGCCAGCGCACAGGCCCGCCCCTGCTGTGGGACAAATGGGGGACTTTAAGAAGAATCTGTGGCCCTGAATTCACTGTGAAGGAATTAAAAGTCAGAGCACTCCATATTTCACATTATGGTATTGATTACCATGAATTTTATTCCCGCTGAAGAATGCTTACAGAATTTAACTGTTTCTTAAACAAAACAAAACAAAAAAGCAGAGGGGGAGCAGGTGTGTGACTCCCAGGGGTCCTCATCTGCTCAGAAAGATCACGTTGTAAGTTCTGCTGCTTTAGGTCAACAGCAGCACCGCCGGCACTGAAGGAGAGCCTTCGGTGTAGCGTGCTCAGTGTCGGCTGGGCGTCAGAACTTCCATGTGAGTTCCTTATTTGGTTTCAAACATGCTATTAAGAGCCTTCCAGAAACAAAGTGATGCGAGCAGGCCAACCAGAAAAGGTGGGAAATAACTCCATTTCTCCCTCACTGACGTCTTACAACCACTGGCAGGTGTGTCTGTGCTGCCTTTGGACCGTATTGAGAAAAAAAAAAAAAAGCCAAAAACCCACTGTGAGCTGGAAATGTGATTATCACAAGGTGCCCGGATCTTCTGGGTTAAGCTTTGCACGGAGGGTCCAGAACCCTGGAGCTGCCCCAGTAACGTGAAGTGAACCAGAGCCAGGGCTACGCCATCCCCAGAGCTACGCTGCTATCCACCTACTTCAAACAGCGTTCAAGAGTACGAGGCCTGTTTTTAAATAGAGCTCATTTTTCAGGGCAGTTTTAGGCTGACAGCAAAACTGAGTGTGAGGCACAGAGGTTTCTCATACGAGACCTGTTTTTAAAATAAAACAACACCATTCCAGGTGAAGATCAGAGAGAACTGACACGCTTCTCTTCAGAGGCGAATCCTTGAAAAATCCCACCTACTATTCTGTGTTTTCACATGGAATGAATAATAAACTATAACTTGCTGGAAAAGGTTTTTTTTCCCCCCATCTTTAGTTTTTGTAATTTAATTTTAAGTCAGAAAACCGGATGCCAACAAGTTTTCAGAGGCTCCGACCTGGTTGCCTGTGTATCACAAGGAACACCAGAGGGCAGCCCTAGCTCTGTGCATTTTCCTTGCTCATATATCTGATTTTTTCCCTCTGAAATGACTTCATAGCTGAATGTAGAACATGGACCAATAAATTAGGACACAGCACACTCTGTAATTTAATCTTCTTTATCAGAGTCCCTCAGCTAAAGTCGTTGCTGATGTAAATTTTCTCTCAAGAGCCTCCGTCCATCCTCCTCCTTGTTAAAAGACACAGGTTCTTTTCTCTACCATGTAAATGCATTATCTGATTATAAGCATTGGTTTCATGGTGTTCCCTCAGTTCAGCTTAGGAAATAAAAGTCTTTAGAGTTGGAAACTGTGTTGATAGACATCGACTGAAATGAAATGCACAACCTAAAAGCTGAGCGTTGTGTTTTATTCGGTGGACTTTCTGAGGACTTGAGCCCTGGAGGTGGCCTCTCAGATGGCGCAGCTCCAAAGAGGCAGAGGAGGAGCCAGGATATATAGGAGTTTTTGCAACAAAGACCAGGTAGTCAAAAGATTACTGGTTAAAGAAAACCAGACCTCTCAACTTAAGGCATTTTCTGCTTTTCTCTGTATGGGAAGGCGCAAAGGTCTGGGCTCACTGAAATCACTCCTTTGATGTGCATCTTAGCTGTCCAGGGCCAGTGTCCTGTTCTCTCGCATCCTGAGTCCCCTCAGGGGCACCGCTGGGGGCGGCTGCAGGGGCCGGGCTGCCTGCCTGTCTCCATCCTGAGTTCCCTCCGCTCACTGTCGGGGGCGGCGGTAGCAGCTGATGACTTGGTGGCCACAGCATCCTTTGTTTACTGATATGACTGCAATATTTTTCATTCACACAACAAGAAACTATCAATTTATCTCAAGACTGGCTGTCTAAAAGTCATGCTTGGTAAACATTAATCTCATTGTGAGGGACCAGTAAATGCAACAAAACATCAACCCCCACCCAATCAGAGCAAAATCTCAAAATATGTTTGATTCAGGAACTCATCCACGTAATTTTTGGACCGTGGCTATTAATTAATATACAGTGGTTTGAATGATCAATTCATACTGTATGATAAGCAGTGGAAATCCAAATAAGTGAGCTAACCTTGTGAGGACCCAGATAAAAAGTATAGCCAATCTGGATTTCCTCTTTAATGACCCTCCCCGCATAGTAGCAGCAGACTGAAAAATGCTACATAGCACATAAGCACTAGGTTATAGAAACTGTCTATTTCCCACTGCTAAGCTGGTGTGCAGTAGGATTGAGAAATGAGAAATTAGATAGAACAAACTTCTCATTAATGAAGACTAAAAATCAGAAGGCCTTTAAATTGTACCAACAAGCTGTGAACCACATCAGGGATTCTAGTTTCAGATGAAAAGGTCATCCAGTTTCTGCACAGAGTAGGGCTCAGGAGATGTTGCTGAATGAGCTAGTGAGACTTGTGGCAACTAACTCTCCACAGAGCAGCCATAACTTAGAACTCAGCAAGGCTTCTGGGAAGCCAGAAAAGGAACGTTCACCAGGTCCAGACAACATTCAGGCCAAGGTAGCAGGTGTGGGTTCTCCCTCCCGGGCCTCCCAAGACTGCATTTCATAGTGCCACAGGGAGGCTGAGGAGGAGAGAGGGTGGCTGCAGAGAACCAGAAATGGTCAGGAATCTCCAGTCAAAAAACAGTGCCGTAACAGAACCAGGCAAGGAGCTCTAACCTGACCATCTATAGCTATAATGATGGCATCTTGATGGTTGTCTCTCAGCAGTCATCAGGGACCTTCGGGTTGTGAAACTGCATTACCTCTTAAGAATGTTCTTCCTATTTCAAGTTTTAGCACAGCATGTTTAGTGTTATATAGTTATTTGTTTTTAAATGTTTTTCTTAGCTTCCATTATCTTTTTATTCTTTCTCTTTTGTTGCTCCCTCTCCCTCAATATCTCACTCTTAAATGTAGGCATTTTTCAATACTCTTCATTTAACCTCTTTTCATATTCTTTAGTATCAACATGAGTAACTGAATCTATTCGCATAATTTAACTCTCACCTGAAATTAGTGGGTTCAAAATGTTTCTCTGTAACCCTGACAAGCTTAGAGAACCAATCAGTTCTCTATTTCCAACTTCCTACCATCCATGTCTTCTTGGAGATCCCACCACATCCAGCATGTCCAGAACCAAATTCATTCTTGCCCCTCTTCTCTTTCTGTTTCCCAGTTAAGCTAATGATCTAACAAGATCCTTTGCCCTCTGACCAGAAGCCTTAGATTACCTTTGATTCCTCTTCTCTCTTTCCACTTGTTGTCTGATTGGTTACCAGATCATTTCTTCATTTACACACAAATCTATGTAGAGCACTACTCTGTGCCAAGGGCTGAGCCAGATTCTGAGGTGTATCAGTTAGGAGAAGCTGAGTTATGCTGCATAACAAACATACAAAAAAAAAATCTCTGTGATTTACACCAACATACAGCTTTCTTTTTCTTTCACATTTATGTCCATTGTGAGTTGGTGGTTGCTCTGTCCCATGTTATTCTCACTCCAGGAAAAAAAAACCATGCAAGTTTTATGGCAGAGAGAAAGAAATCTCTGGAGGGTCTGACATAGGCATTAAATACTCTAGCACAAATCACTGGCCAGAATTCATTGCACAGCCTCACCCAACCACAAGGGAACCAGGAAGGACAGTCTAATACGTACCGAGAAGACAGGCAAACCAGAATTTTTGGAAAATAGCTATAACAACAACCACAGAACTGCAATGACAAAGGATAGAGTGTCTTTCTTTGAAGAGTTCTTGGTTCTAAGGAGGGCAGAAAATACCAGAGAGTGTCACCATTCTGTGTGATGTGGTAGGTGCAGTAGTACAGGATGACACAGGAGCCAGGCAAGGGAAGTGTGACTCAGTCAGGTCAGAGGCTGTTACTGAGGACATGTACACAGCCCTGGCTTGTAGGAGGGGAAGAATTTTATCTGATGAAAGGGTTTTATGACCAGAGGAAATAACATCTGCAAAGTGACATTGTGTTATGTAGATGCTCTCTCTGCAACGTCTTTTTAATCCTCTCCCTTCCTTTCACTCCCACCGCCATTGCCTTGGTTCAAGTCCTCACCTGGGAAACCGAAACTAGGGCAGAAGCCTTTCCACTATGATCCCAACTCCTGTCTGCAGTCTCCATCACTGTCATGATTACTCTTCCAGATTCTGTATCCAATCATGTCATTCCTCTGTGCAGACTTCTTGGATGATTTCTCCGTTTTTACCTAAAAATGATCAAAATTCTCAAGATGAGTTGTACCCATTTCCACAACTCAGCTCCGACTCCTGTCCAGTCTCATATTCTACTAACCTTCCTCTCTCCAAAATCTGAGCCATGCATGTCTCGTGTGTGTGTGTGTGTGTGTGTGTGTGTGTGTGTGTGTGTGTGAGTGTGATGTGGGGTGTGTGTGTTGAGGGGGTGCCTGGGTATCGGGTCCTCCTCATCTTTTCCCTCTCATCTTCCCACGTAGAAATGTTTATTCTTAAGGCCCAACTTAAATGCTACATCATTTACTCCAGCATTTCTGAGCACCTGCCATATTCTAGGCACTGTGTGCTAAACGCTTTCTGCCTGTGGTTTCCAAACTTGTCCTTTCCATGACTCACAACAGGATCACACCCCAGGACACCCATACAACAAAAGCTTTGTAAACAAATCTTACACTTACCATACATGATGCACTCTGATGTTTCTGTTCTATTGGATATTTTTTTCTCTTCTTGTATTTTTTAAATGATTGTCAGGCCCACTCAACTGCTTCTAGGGCCCACATGTATAAAAATACTGCTTCTCATCAGTGAGTCTGATGGTTAATTGTGCAGGCAGGAGTTGTTAATATTCTCTTCACTGCACTGGTACTGAAATGGAGATCGTGCAGTCTGGCCAGGGCCACACAGCTCAGCGAGGTAAAGACAGTCTGCAGCCCACAGGGGTCTGAGCTCAGGATCCAGGCCCCCATCCCGACAGCCTACCGCCTTCCCCGGGGAAGCTGGCTCCGTCTCGCCTCGGGGATCCCCAGCAACCTCTCTTTGATGCAACCATTACATCCTGCATTACTGTTAGGTGGGGATATTAGTTTCCTGTAGTGGCTTGCCAGTTTCCTAAGTACAGGAACCACAGTTCGTTGCTGCTATACCCTGGGGAATCCTGGTATTCTGCTGAAAGAGGGGATGTTCAGCAAATGCTATGTTGAGTCAGATTTTATGGATGATGGCTGTGAGTCATCCAGTAGAGGTTAAGTTGTCTAATGAAGTGGCTGCTTAATAAGGCAGGAAAAGTGTGTTATTTACTTTGGGAGACATCCCATCCCAGAAGGATTTCACTAAAATGCTTTTGAGTCACTGACATGGACCTTCTTCCATGGTTCCAGCTCAATGACCTATTGCTGGACCTCTTTTTTTTTCTGTAACAGCAAAGCAGAAAATATAGAAATGCCAAAAGTCACCCAAAGAATGCACAGTCATATTCCACTTACATGTATGCAATTAATTACGTGTCAGCACATCTTAGCTGAGCACCTCGAGGTGGCTGGCATATCTCAGGCCCTCTCTGCTCTTGTGATTAACCAGATTTTACCCTAGCATTTATCATCATATGGCTGGGAAAAAACTAGACAAGTGTCCTTCAGACATACCTGCTCCTAAGCCTATGAACGCTAACTCTGGTTTTATAAAAATTCCAGGGAAGTATATTCTTGAAGCTTCCCTTGAAATACTACAGTTTATCACGGCCAGTTCTGATGCAATATGTTCTAAATCTGCTTTAAATTTTTTTATGTTGCAGTTTACATCCACTTAGATTCCAACTTTTTCGGAGAGTCAGGGGAAGTACATCTTATCTTTTATAATCTGGTTCTTTAAAAGTGGCCCTCCTTCCCCCCTTACCTATCCTCAGTGACCTGGCCAATAACTGACTGCTCAGTATTTCTGTGAAGTCCGTATTTTAATTTTGTGAAAATCATTCATCAGGGGTCATTCTGTTTCACTGGGCATCAGGTGAAGCTATCCAGTTGCTATAGTTGGTCAAAATCAGGTGGCTCATGCTAAGGTTGGGAGAAAGCTTAGCCGTTAAAATCCTGAGCCCAGTTTTGCATTTTATTGAACAAAGGGAAGCAGAAGCATGTCCTCAGATGGAATTTCTGTACAGAAACAAGCCCTGATACTCTTTTCAGGCCCAGTCTCACAAGATCGTCTGCCCAATTTTGTACTGCAAATTGCCAGTACGTATTCTGGCTTTGCGCCGCCATCCATTTGGACTGGACGACCAGTGTGGCTTCTCCACTGCTGCTGACTGCCTCCCAAGTAGCCGCAGATTAAAATGTCCTTTTGATCAACTAGCTTTTGGAGCTTTTGAAAGATTCCAGCTTTGAAAACATCTTATCTTTTTCACTTGGCCTGATACAGACATGCAGTACTAGTTAAGGAAATAAACGGCTTCAAATCTTTTTAAATTAAGACTTAATGGAATGGCTGTTTTTTCCCCAAAGCTGTATATTATACCTATGTTATGTTTGTTACTGAGAATAGCCTATCTCACAATTTTTCTTCCACGTGAGAAGTTACGTAATGCTACACTGGTCCTTTTGTGCAAAATTTGTTGAATAGGTGACAGCAGCCAAGTTAGTTAATACAGCACTTTTACAGAGAGAGGATTTGTATGGCAGATGGCATGACAAGGCAGAAGGGATGAGCCAAACTGTAGTAAATGGAGGTAATTTTGTTAGAAAGAGACTGGAAATGTAAGCAGCCTGTGACGTGAGTCTGGCTAATTGGACGATGCCTGATTGTAAACAGTAACACAGAGAAGCTAGTTTCTTTCATATCTTTGCTGGAGATCAACTTTAATTCACTTGCAAAACATTATAACAATAGTTTTTATATTTGGAAGGCCAAAAAATAAAATATTTTATGTTTGGAAGTCTTCTTTAAAAGTAGCCCATAGCATGACCGCTGCAGTAATCTCGGTGCAGTACAGAGGAAACCACCAAAAGGAGAAAACAAGCAGCTTTAATGCTCTCTCTGTGAGAGCTGGCACCTTGCTCTGTCCCGTTAGGAAGACCCTTGTGCTACACTGTCTTCTTCTAGAGGCGAAAGTAGTGAAATCAAATGGAAATCAGATCAAAATGTATTATACACGGAAATTTTAAAAAGAAGCAAATCTTAAACTGATCCAGCTAACTGCTTATTTGCAACCCAGGCTGTTTCTCCGCCACTAATCGGGAAGATTGATGTGCTCTGAAAGTGTCGTTGCCCTGTGATGAAGGGAGCTAGCATTTTGTTTATTCTGCTTTAGGGGAGTTTTTTGTTTGTTTGTTTTTTAATCACTGCTGCTAACGTTCCATCCTCAAACTCAGAGCATTCAATTTTTTTTTTAAATTGGAGGTTAATAATTAGATTTTAAAGCTTTTTAAAGCACCATATTTCTTTAATAGAATCAGTTTTTCATTAAAAAGTTAATTGAAATGTTTTTAAAGTGAAATTCCTTTTATATCTGTCAGAAGCGTTGGATAATTTGATCTGAGCAGGCTGTGACTCCACAGTCATTCTCTATGCACTTTTCTCTGTTGCATTCAAATAATTTCTAGGTCCTTATTAAACTCACTAACACAACAGACATTTCCTCAGTCCACTCCAGTGGGTTAGTGGGTCCCAACCCTGTAATGGTCTGACCTGGGATCCCTGGGGGGTAAGTGGAGGAAAGGGTGAGGCAAAGCCCACTCAGACAGCCTGGACCGTCCATCAGGGGAGAGATGGCAAGAACAGGCAGAACCATCATCCAAAGTGGAGTAAAGATAAGGACCACAAAGGATGGATGAACAAAGGCCAAATATGACACCTGACTGAGGGAATTAAATCCAAGGCTTTCCAAGTTCGTGCACTGAACTGCATAGTGTAAGGGATTTGGAGAAGGATTCAGCCATTATTGGGTACACATCCAGTTTTGGAGAAAGTTACTAAAGAGCATTTCAAGGAGCTCATTGTGGCCAACTTTATTTTATTTACTAGTTAAAAAGTGTCTTAGATGAAAGGAAAAATGATACATCAGCACCACAAGACAAGAATAATTCTGGAGTCAAAGTAGGTCTGGAAGACACTGTTCCCAGGCTTTTCATGGGGTGACATTGAAGCACGAGGATGAGACAAACCTTCTAGGCAACCTTAAATTCTTTTGAGGAGGATTCTGTCGAGTTCCTTAGAAATGCACGACTCCACCCACCAGACCTAAAGCGGTAACGCGGAAAGGCAGAGCCCTGGGAACACGTGTGTCTGGCTTGGGTGTCACAGGTGTATGCCATTAGCTGCAGTGTCCACTCCGGGTCCACTTTCAGGGAGGAAAACATGTCAGAAACTTTGTTAAAACTTGCTGGAATATTTTAAAAAAATCAAATGCCTGAAGTTTCCGTTTATTTTCCTATGAATTTTACAAATATGAGTCCATGTCCTTGACTATGACAGGGAAGGGAATTGAAATAATTGTATTTCTAGATTTTAGTAGGAGTTTGTCAGCTGCTGTATTTTAATTAACCCTCCATTTGTCAGCCATGATCATATCTTGTTCCTTGTGGGGGAGAAACTTACCTTATAATCTATACACTGACATTAAACTCAATAAATGTCTGTGAATTCAAACGCAGCAAGCTACTCGTGAGCTTTTGCTATCACTAGGCATGGTGGCAAGAGCTTTAGCATGGAGAGGGCACAGCTCAGTGGTGGAGCGCAGGCTTGGCATGCCTGAGGTCCTGGGTTCAATCCCCAGTGCCTCCATTAATGAACAAACCGAACAAAACAAACCTAATTGCCTCCTGCAACAATAGCAAAAAGAGCAAAACAGAATGCATATATGAACTAGAAAGTCAGCTTAAACATGATCCAATCCTTGTGTTAGAAAACCTGTTATCCAATAAAAAGAAAATTAGGGAAACATAACCAATGCTATTATACATCATATAAAATTGAGGAAAATGTTTCAAAGGAAACAGTCTTCACCTTTCCTCTTTCTCAGAACAAGCAGTTTTGGCTGAGCATTAAGGAGAAGGACTTAAACCGATTCGCTTCACTACCCTGAATGAGCTTCTGACTAATCTTTTCTCCCATTTCCTATTGCCACCTCTTGGACTTGTTGACGATGGTTGAATTATGCACCATCTATAGTTAAGTAATGCTGTTTAAAACAAACACTATATAATTTCCAGCACCCCCTCTATTGGAGACATCTCATTCCCTCGCATCTCTCAGCATCCCTCTGAAGACAGCCTGTCCTGCTCTCTCCTGCAGGGTCCGCGCATGCGCCTCCTTCGCCAGCCACCCGCAGTGACAGCCAGTCCCGGCACAGCCTTCTCTCCTGCTGTGAGCAGGGCTAGGCCTTTGCCTTTAATCTTGTCACATATGACCCACCAGTCCCTATGGTGAGCTCAAAGGCCCCGACCACCCACAGGTGGGCGTGAACACAGACATCACTCAACAAAAATATCCTATTTCTGACTCAGCCTCTTACGAGGCCCAGACATAGATGACAGCCAAAACATTAGACTCAGAAAGGCCTGCAGAGGTGGTCTCACATTTCCTGTAAGGAAAGAAAGTATTGGCATTTGGGGGACGACTCTCACCTCTCAAGGCCATTGCTAAAATTTCAAGAAAACAGACTCACAGAAACATCCAGTTACATATATAATGAAGGAAATGAATCAATTCTTCAATTATTTAAATTGTTCAGTCAGTTTTCTGCTTGCCCTTCTGCTGAGGACAGGAAAATGGTGCCCAGTTATGGCAGTCATTGGGGGTGTCCTGGCATCGAAGGAGAGCGGCACCTGTGCAGCTGACGTTCCCAGATACCCATGGGAACCCTGAACAGCTTGACTTTTACTTTCCAGTCTAATCTATAGAGAAAGGTCATTCCACCTGGAGGAAGCTTCTATAAATAAACCTTCCTTTGCTTAAGCTTTTGGTTTATCTTCTATATAAAGCGTGGAAGAAGTACCACTGCATAAGACATCGTATTTGTACCATCAGTTTTAGCTAGTCGTTGTGTTTCAGGTAGAAGTTGAACAAGGACCAGTTACACCTTATAGACGGGACAGTGATTGAGTTTTAACGAAGAGCTATGCACCCTTCACGGAAAATCCTTATTTTGTGACTATATTTTAATGCTCTGTTGATGCTGACTGTTCAATCAGAGCAGTTGTTATAATTCACACATCGTTAAGCTTCGTAAAATTAATTTGGCAGCAACGCAGCCTTGGAACGTTGCAGAACACAAGCACACACAGTCATGGGATTGTCTCCTCGGTTTTCCAGGAAACAAGCCAAATTCCCTGTGGACTTTTAGAGGAATTAACTTTGCCCATGATTTCCTAAGGAGGAGACAGGCTGGTGTGCGGGGGGCGGGGTGGGTGAAGGCGGCCCGAGAAGCACGGGTGCCCGCACGGGCGCACACGCCCCTGGTGTGCCCGTACCTCTGAGCAGCCCGTGCCGGAGCCCCGTGGCCCCCCTTCAGCCACCCGACACTGGGTTCCTGTAAGTTAGATATTTGATAGTGGGAAATTCTTTGATGTTATTTTTTGTTGTGGGAACATAGATTTTATGACAATGTAGAGGCCTAGTTGACATTTGTGTCCTCTGTTTAATTGCAGAGCTGGGGCTGCGGCTTTTGTAGCCTCCTGCCTACATAAGGTTTACTTAGCAGTTCACATGGGTAAACGTGTAGTCCTTCCTGTGTTTGGTGGCTTGTAATTGGCAGTGCGGAGCGTGACTAGAAGCAGAGCTTGAGCCTCTGCTCGCCCTGGGCTGGCACTGTGACCTCAGAGAGTCGCTTACTCTGTGCCTTAGTTTCCTTGCGATACGGAGAGGCTGAGGATTTTCCAAATCTTTAAGTTCTAGTTCCTTTTTGCTTATCAATTCCTGCTTCAATGTATGTCTCTCTTCTCAACTTTTACTACCACTGTCAGTAGAAACCAAGCCCCTTTTTCGACACTTTGTTTAGAAATCTCCTTGGCTAAATAGCCAGTTTCATCACTTGGAGCTTTTACCTTCCACAAAATACTAGAACATGACCGCAGTTCAGCCAGGTTCTTTGCCGCTTTGCAACAAGGACCACCTGTTCTCCACTGTCCAATAACACGTTCCTGATTTCTGTCCGAGACATCCAAAAATGGCCCGTACCACCCACATGTCAGCCAGCGGTCTGTTCATGGTAATCTGCATATTCTCTAGGAAGATAGAGGCTCTCTCTCCACCTCCCCTCTTTCTTTCTGAGCTCTCACCAGAATCACCTTTAGCAGTCCCTTCATGGCAATGTCAGCTTTTTCCAGCATCAATCTCAAAATCTTCCAGCCCCAACCCACTTTCACAAGTGCCCTTATGAGAGAGGCACTGATCCCACGACCTAATCAGCTCCCAAAGACCCCACCTTGAGAATGTGGTCTCGATATATGAATTTAGAGGGGACACTCAGACTACCGCACTTGGACTGCTTTTGACAAGAAGTCTGCTGACATCTTTGTTTTTGTTCCTCCATATATAACTTGTCCTTTCTCTGGCTACTTTTAAGATTCCTCTCTATCACTAGGTTTTGAGTAATTTGTTTATGATGTGCCTTGGTGTGGTTTTCTTCATATTTTTGTGGCTGGGATTTCTTGAGATTTTTGACTCTCCATTTTTAGGTTTCATCAAATTTGGAAAATGTTTAGCCACTAATTCTGTCCTGCTTCTCTGCTTCTCTCCCCGTTTAGTGATTTCAGTTACACGTGTGTTAGGCTGCTTGCTGTTGCCCCAGAGCTCACTAATGCTGTGTTAAATATTGTATTCTGTTTTATCTCTGTGCTTCATCTATTAATATGTCTTCAAGTTCATTTAACGCTTTTTTTCCAGCAAGATCTAATCTGCTGTTAATCTAATCCAGTGTATTTTTCATCTCACATGTTGTAATTTCGTCTCCCAAGTTTGACTTGGGTCTTTTTATATCATTCATGTATCTATTTAGGTTTCTTAACATCTATAGTTATAATGCAGCTATAATACATTATCATAGCAGTTTCAACGCCCTTGTCTGCTAAATCTAATATCTATGTCAATTATGGGTCGAGTTGACTGTTGAATTATGTTTTCTTTATGATTCATTTTTATTTCTTTGCATTTCTAGAATTTTTAACAGCTTTTGTAAGTTATAATTCACACACCATGAAATTCATACTTTGAAGTGTACAGTTTAGTGGCTTTTGGCTCAGAGAGCTGTACAGCCCCATCTTTGTCTAATTTTAGAACATCCACCCTCCTCCCCAAACAACCCGCACCCACTAACAGTCTCCTCCCATCTTCTGCCCCGCCCCACCCCTGGCAGCCACTAATCTACTTCCTGTCTCTGTAGATTTGCCTATTCTAGACATTTCATACAAGGTAATCATAGACCTACAGCTTCTCGTGCTGGGCTTCTTTCCCTTAGTATAATGCTACCAAGACGTCTCCAAGTTAAGCATGTGTCAGTGCTTCTCTTCCTTCTAATGCTGAATAATACTCCATTGTATAGATGCAGCACGCTTGTTTATCCATCCATTAGTTGCTAGATATTTGGGTTATTCACATCTAGAAAATTTGTGTTGAATGTCAGACATTATGGATTTCACCTCGTTGGGTACTGGGTATTTTTATTTCTATAAATATTTTTGACTTTCATTCTTGGTTGCGGCTACTTGGTGACAGTTTGATCCTTATGGATCTTGCTTTTACTATTTGTTAGGCAGTGCCAGTGCGGTGTTCAGTCTAGGACTAATATCCCCCACCACCCAGGTGAGACCCTGATGCACTGTAACCACCGGCCCGTGAATCTTGAGGGCTTCCAGCGTGGCTGGTGGGCACGGGCACTCTGCCCCGCCTTGTGTGAGTGCTGGGCACTGGGACCTCCCGTCCCTTCAGGTGGCTCTTCCCCTGGCCTCAGATGGGTTCCTCACATGCACAGATCCGCTCAGCTGAATACCCAAGTGGGACCCTCTTTAGATCTCCAGGGATATTACTCTGTATGGCGCTCTCTTCCTGTTCCCTGTCCTGTGGACTCCAGGTCCCTCCCAGTCTCCCAGGACTGTCTTCTCAACCCAGGGAGGCTGCTGGACCCCTCCTGGGTTCCCTGGAAACTCTCACAAAAACGTACAAACCTTGCAACTGTAGGCCTCCCCTCATGTATTTCCCGTGTTTCAGGCAGGTGATCACTGTCCTCGCTGGCTGGCGTGCAGTGCCTTTGAAACTGATTGCGTGTATTTCATGTGTCCCTTGGTTGTTTCCGGTAGGATGAGGCGTCTGTCCTTGTTACTCCATCCCTGCTGAAAACAGACGTGCCCCGTAATCTAAAGGGTTAAATTACTCATTGCTGGTTGTCAAAGCTGCTGCACAAAGAAGGGCAGACTCTGTAGACGCTGCAGAGCCAGCCCTTTAAGAGGAGGATTCGTGGTGGCTTTTGTTTCTTAAAAGAGATAATACGTTCATAACTGTTCCTTTAGGAAACCCATTTGTGCCATTTGCCTCCTTGAATGTGGGAACATTTATGTCTCCTCTCACAGGTGATCAGCGAATTTGAAGCCTCTCCTGACTCATTTTCCTACAGAATTCCTAACCTGAGCCGGAATCGTCAGTACAGCGTCTGGGTGGTAGCCGTGACCTCGGCGGGGAGAGGCAACAGCAGTGAAATCATCACGGTGGAGCCGTTAGCTAAAGGTGTGCAGTGAGGACCTCAGTCCCCACGATCATTTACCATTTTAAGTCCCTATTCTCTCTGCAATAAAGCTGACAATGCCCTAAAAATCAAGTAAACCAGAACATCACGTTATCACATCTCAGCCCAGGGGAGAGGGTTGCTGCTCGCCGGCACTGAGCGTTTGTGCAAACCAGAGAGGAGCCCTCCTAGGAATGGGCCTTGGGCAAAGTTGGCAAAAGGAGCCCCATTCACCCCTTTCCGTGGGTGAAAGTCACTACGTGGCGGCTTCCTGAGCAGGTTCTGCTCTCTTCATAATCAGGTATCATGCTTCTTAAAGAAAAATGTCGGGCTTTTGGTCTATGGAATTAGAAATCTTACAAATATAAGGAGATCATAACCTCTTCTTCTACTGATACGAAGCTGGAAACAGACTTTAAATAATAATAGAAAGTTGCGTTCACCAAAAAACAAAATGTTCCTAAAAATGAATACAGTATCTTCGCATTGAGATGTGACGCTGGGCCTCCAAAGCCCGTATAGGCAGAGAATGTTCTTACTCAGTTTCTGGTGATCGCTACCACGCAGTGTTTAGTGGCCCCCTAAATTAGCACCTGTCACCAGTCACTGTACTTAAAATTCATAATTCCACACCAACAGGAGGTGCCCCTGATTCTGGAATACCCCACATGGCCATTTATCACTAATAAAGCTTCTAGGCGCCTGACAGAGAAAATCAACGTTCTGAGGTTCCAGCTTTCCCTCTAAGAGCTCTTGAGAACTCGCTCGTTGACGTGGTGGCTGCGCAAGGGGCTGCGGCACAGAGTGAGGGGTAGAAAGAGAGCGGCGTCACGTTCTGAGCATAAATACAGACAATCAGCACATTGCTGGTGAGGAATGTAAACGGTGGAATTTGGGGTCTGTTTTACTCTTGATATCATGATATCCAGCCACCCCTAGGATACACGCTTTAACAGTTAGAAAACAATGATTATCAAAGGGCATAAAGACTGTCGGGTTAAAAAAAAAAAGGAACTGCACTGTGAGATGTAGGGTTGGCAATAGCTGTACCTCTTCTCTACGTTTGTGTGTTCGATGTTCTCTCACCAGACACAGCCGGGACGGCCCAGCTAATGTAGAAGGTGACAGGCTCAGAGGGGCACAACTGGCACGTGGCTACTTCTGCAGGAACAGGACTTGTCTGGGGAGGTTAACTGCCATGTGGTCATTTAATAAATCATTTTGAGAGCTCACCGTGTGGCAGGCATTATGCGGGGGGTGGGGGCATTCAGGGGTGATTTCACCAAGGGAACCTTAGTGGCTGCAGCAGATATCCTGTACATTTCAGTGGCTTCACCGAATAACATGGGCCAACACAGGTGTTTCCAGACTGGTGGCTTTCCTGGGTGGCTCAGTCCACACAGTGACTCAGGGATCCAGGCTGCTTCCACCTTGTGATTTGTAGTCCTGGGGTCCTTTATGTCCAGCCTTGTAGATGGAGAAAGACAGCGTGGAGGCTGGTCAAGGAGGTTTTCACAGGCCGGACATGGACATGTTTACTTCATTTTTACCCACATCCCACTGCATAGAGTGAAGCATTGTTGTACCTGTTTTCAAAGCGGAGGGAGCGGGAACGTGAAACTAAGCTGGATGTCCAGAAGCAAAAGGAAACAGGGCTTGGTGAGCACACAGGAGTCTCTTGGAAAGATTACATAAAGCACAGTTGTTTACTGTCTGCCCTCCTGGGGCTCAAACTTGGGTGGGGAGATAGTCAGTGAACAAAGCACCACAAAAATGCAGACAGCATTCAGTGCTTTAAAGAAGGCAGTGTAGAACAGACTCCCCTGAGAGCCTTAGAGGCGGTGGATGGACTTGGCCACACAAGGATGAGTAAATGCAGTTACATGACGAGGGAAGAAAAAGCACCCCAGTGTTAGAAGGCCTCCAGCCTAGAAAGGGTTTAGCGTGTTGGAGGCGGGGGTACTGGACCCCACGGGCCTGGGGAGGGGAGAGTGGTCTCAGTGAGGCTGGGGAGGAAGGCAGGGGCCTGGCCAGGCTGGACCCTCAAGGCTGTGGTAGGAATTTCAGGTTCTATTCGAAGTGAAATGGAAAGACAGTGTGGGGCGCCACCCAGTTTGTGTGCACAGGCAATACACTATTTTTCGGAACAGCTTTAGGCTTACGGAGAAGTTGTGAAGCCAGTAAGCAGAGCTGCCGTGCACTTCGCACCTGCTTTCCCATCTCTGACATCTGGTCGGTCTGGTGCGTTTGTGCCGTCTCACAGCAGGGGTGGTTTTGAAGACCACGCTGAAGTTCCGGGAATCAGTGGAAGATACGCGGCGGGTGGACAGGGAGGGAGCGGGAATGAACACCCGGATTCTAGCCCAACTTACCGTAGGTGGAGGCATCATGTATGGAAGAGGATGACCGCAGAGGAAGTGGGCTGTGAGGCAGGTGACAGGAGCTGGGGACATCTGGACACGTTGAGGTGACAGAGCTGTTCTCTTGGAGCAGTCTGTGTGGTGGGGGCAAGTCCTGGCTCTTAAGGGACATCTGGCAGGAGGCAGAGATGGAGAGGGGTCGGCACCCAGACGGGGAGGGGAGAGCCCACCTGTAGGAAGAGGGGGTGCAGAGGATCAGGTCAGGGACAGCTGGAGGGGCGTCCTGGGGAGGCAGAGGCCCAGGGGCCGGCAGAGGAAAGGGGTCGGGCCAGAGAGGAGGAGGAGGGCCAGGAGGGCAGTGTCAGGCATTCGCCAGAGATGCTTGGAATGAGAGGGAGTGCTCAGCTAGAGAAGAGTCTGCATTTCTCACAAAGATTCCGGATGCTTCCGTTCCCTGCTCCAGCTTGAAAACCAGCTCTGGTGTGCTCTGTTGCTCAGTCTTAAAATCTCAGAGGAGGAGCCTGTAAATTCCAGCCACCATAAACGAGCCTTCGTTCCAGAAACCGGGTGTGTGGGGATTAAAGATAAACTGGTTTTAGCCAGTGTTTTTCAAAATGC
This sequence comes from Camelus ferus, assembly GCF_009834535.1. Lineage (NCBI taxonomy): Eukaryota > Metazoa > Chordata > Mammalia > Artiodactyla > Camelidae > Camelus > Camelus ferus. The sequence continues at coordinate 5,128,926 of NC_045696.1, forward strand.
TAGTGGAAAATCATCCGTAAGTCCTGGAATTAATTTCAGGCATTCTGGCCGGCATGTTAAAGCACTTAAATGGGGTAGAACGGAGCAGAGCCCAACAGTCTAGACTAGATTTGGGGAGAAAGGCAGAAAACAGCAGAACGCATCACACACAGTAAGAGTCCGACGTGCAGAGCTTTGCTCCCATCCCCCCCGACACATTGTGTGTGTAGCTTCTGGGAGTCACTGTCAAATGTGTTTCTTATGAGGGGAGGCGGCTGTTAAAAAGATAAAAGCCCCCAACTCTAGTTGGGTTTCCCTGATCACCCCGTTTTTCTGCAAGAACATTCTTCGTCATATGAAAGGGGTCTGAAGGGCTTGAAAGGGGAGCTGCCATCCTTCCATGCCAGAAGTCCAGTGCTGCCGGACCAGGATGTTTTTGTCATTGTGACAGAAAGTCAGAAATGTCACTGACTGATAAAGAGGCCTCTGGAATCCAGGGGGGCACCTGTGAGCCATCTCTGCCGAACGGGGAGAGCGTCGCCTGCCCCTGCAGTCAGGGGACCTCGCTTCTGACACTCGGGCCTGTTCTGTGGTAACAGTTGCTGCACAAAACAGGCCCAGCGTCTGAGCCCCTGGCCCTTCCTCTTTCTCTCTATTCTAGCCTCCGGTGCTCAGATCAACAAAAGCAGGCGTTGTCTGGCAGATTCAATGATGAAGGAGACTTGTGTTCTAGAGCAGGATGACTTCCTGATGAGCTGGCTCTGGGAACCCCACCTCTCCTGGAGTTCCGGGGCTTTCCTGAGGAGTCTGTTCCTCATGCCCACTGGCCGACCTAAACCCTCAAGCCCTGCGTGGTGCAGGTGTCCCAGCGGGGGTCCCATCTTTGTGGGTCCAGAATCAGCCTGGAGCCACCGTCCACCTGTGGTCTCCTTGTCTCTGCATCTTTGGGGGCTGCGCTGCTGGAGGGAGAGTCCCTGAAAGCAGCATCCCGGTGAGTGGCCAAGACCAGGCAGGTCGTCGCCTCTGGAGAGCTGTGTCTTCATGTCTCTGTCGGTTTCTGTGTCTCACTCAAGAAGCTGGCGCTAGGAATCTGTCAGTACGGGGTCCCCCAGTCCTCAAGGAGGTCCTGCTGACACGGGTCCATCCTGGGCTCTTTCCTCTCGCCTCCTGGGCCATCCTGCTGCCTAGGGACTGGGCCAGTGCCAGATGTCCCCAGCCAGTGCTCCCACTTGAGCATTCGAATCACTGTCCCAGGCCAACAGTGGTTCTCCAAGAGACACAGCTCTGGAAACGTTTGTTTTTCTTGGCGTCTGTGCCGAAGATCAAGTTGCTATATTAGTTGGGAAAGTCCCACAAAATTGATAAATAGAAGTTGTTCCAGTTTTACTTCTTCCTGTCTTGGGGCGTTATGCTTTGTTTCATCTATTCTCTCCAATATTAAAAATACATTGTAATGTGCAGTTCGGGGGTGTTGAGATAAATTGCTTAATAAAGTGCTTTGAAAAATCATCGGGCTCATAGAGAGCACGGTGTGGAGCTGCCGGGCTCGTGAAGTCCCATATATTTAATCTGGGCTCCTCGTGTTTCGTCAATACTGGGGAGAAAATGGGGCAATCGGGGATTTTCAGGTCGTTGTGTTTTCCTGCGGGAACAATCCCTTGCGCGCCCCGACACTGGGGGCAGTGTGGACGGCTGTGACGAGAACCGGCTGTGCTGCGCTCGCCTTTCTGGGCCATTGCTGTGCCGGGGAGGGTCCGCGGGGCCTCTGTGTAGATGAGCCTGTGGGGCCACTGAGCTCTCTGTCTGGGGTTCCAGCTCCTGCACGAATCCTGACCTTCAGTGGCACGGTGACTACTCCGTGGATGAAGGACATCGCCTTGCCCTGCAAAGCTGTTGGAGACCCTGCTCCTGCGGTAAAATGGATGAAAGACAGGTAACCAGTAACCCAATGTGCGCCCTCGGTGAAGCTCTAAGAGCGGGCGGCAGGCCTGCTGTGCTGGGCCCCGTGGTCTCCTTCACGTTTGCACTGGCGAAAAGCTCCAGGAACACAGCCCACTCTTCTGAGATGGAGCGAGGTGGGGAGGCGACAGTGGGGGAGAAGTCTTGACTTTAGCACTAAAGGGATCCATCTATTCTGTCAGTTCTCTAAAAATTCAGAGCTTTAAATTCATAGCAGAGCGCCCCCGAGGAACATAGTCTAACCAGTCCAGTAATGTCCGGGGAGGTTTGCTGTGCTTATCACGAAAATCCCCAAACATCTGAGATGGACGTACCCAAGGTTACACACAACTTAGCTGTTATCTGCCTCTCTGAGATAATGGGCCAACTAACCTAACTCAGATGCTCTTGAGAAACGGCTTTAGGAATGGAATACATTAGGACTTAGTGGAAGTAAAATCTGGTCTTCATGCTCGTAGAAATTACTAAAATAATAGCAATCGTGATGGAAGGGAGACAGTGGGTGAGATGTACCCTGCCTGGGTGACTTTTTAAATAAAGTTCTTTATCTCTATTCAGAAGATGAAATTAAGATATAAACAAAGGGCTGAGAAGTCACTGATGGGCATAGAGATTCAATAGCAAATGGATTCAGAAGTTCCTAGTTTCAAACAAGAGTGCTTAAAAGGCATAAACTCCTGAAATAATGGTCTTGGTCCAGGGACCACTTTCTCATCTCTCTTCAAGTTAGTTAATCCAGAGGAAATAAGCAAGCTCTCAAGGTCAAGTGGCCTTCCGTGGGACGTGGGGGTGGCCCCAGGTGACTGGACCGTCCCCACCACTGCCAAGGCTGTGATGTCACCAAGGGGACTCTTTATAGGAGGGTCAACTCATCACCCTCTCAACACAGCCGGCTCGCTTCTTATACCAGAATCATTAGCAACTATAACTCTAAGTGACTCTACAAGCGATCCCCAGATTTAGTTGTCCCCAGGTGATTTGGTCAAAATGGCACTTCTGCTCACAGAAGGAATTCCCAAAGAGCGGACACCCCCGGTGCCTACCTGGGGGAGGAGAGAGGGGCCCACTGGGATTTGACAAGCACTGACCCATGTCCGGGGCTGAAATCCAGGCCCCACCACACAGACCTCACCTCAACACAGCGTTTATTGCGTTTATTTCAAAGACCAGAACTCAGCTCTGTGACTGTTTCCTTCGTATAATCATAGTTTAGCTCTCACTCAGCGTAACCCTCCAAACATGTTGCTTGCTTCCGAGACAGTGTTGGTGCTTGTCCCCAGCCTTAGCCAACTTGGATTGTAATTTCTTTAATCTGCGCCTTCTTCTTCCTGTGAGGCAGTAACGGGACACCCAGCCTGGTGACAATTGATGGGCGGAGAAGCATCTTTAGCAACGGGAGCTTCGTCATCCGCACGGTGAAGGCGGAAGATTCCGGCTACTACAGCTGCATCGTCAATAACAACTGGGGGTCGGACGAAATTATTTTAAATTTACAAGTACAAGGTATTGCACTTTGGAACCCTTTTTAATACTTTTGGTGGGCGCGCCTGTGTGTGGAGAGTGCATGTGAGCGAACTGCAGAATCAGCCTTTGTGAAGGGCTAGCCGGCGCCTTTACGTCACAAGACCATAGATGTTCACTTGGGGGGGTGGTGTGAGTCACCAAATCAGAGTAAATTAAAAGCATTCATATTCCCAGAGATGACACAGTTTACAACTTTTCCTGTTGACAGCCTACTCTCAGTTTTCTTTATGTGTACGTTGCTGAAAAAGTCCTCCTTAGTAACATCTGCTGATTGCAGTTTTACTCCATGTGTGTCCAAGTGTAATCCAGGAAAACACCAACAGGAAATAAGGCTGCCCTGCAGTGGTTTGTCTGCTAATCAACTGAATTATTATATACAATACATGCAAAAAGGACACCAGCCGAAACTCTCTGTTGCATTAATATGTAACTGTGTGTTGAATACAGTGTAGGCTGCTTGATATCACACACCAGAAGTGCATGACAAGTTGAAGATCATCAGATTAAGATCGTGTCTAAAATCCCACGTGGCCACTGATTGGGTTCAGATTTGCCTGCACAGTGATATTGTATCAGTAGAAAAAAATCGAAGTGTGTACTTCTTTGGATTTCAGTGTCATCACATTAATAAATCACAGAAAGTAAAAATAAAATCATCGCAGTCAGTGGGAGGGGAGGGCAGGAGAAGAATTACATTTTTTAAATAATGCGAAATTGATCTGGAATTTCAAGTACCTTCAAGTCAGGAGAATTCCAGGGCATTTTAGAAGACAGACACTATATTAAGAGATGGATCCATTTTTCATGGCTTTTGGTTAATATATCAAGCTTCTCTTGGAGAAAAAGAGAAGGACATTTTATGGGAAACTTTCTACATAATTTGGATAACCTAGTCCTAAATTTCTTCAGTGTTTCTGTCCACAGACCTAATCCAAAATATTACTGAGCCCATTGATTAGAAGTGTGTGTTCTTCAGACCTTGCTTGGCAGTTCAAGTTCACATGCTGCCACTCAGTGACGTGCGCGCCTTTGATTTCGGAGCTGTGTGTGTGAGTGTGTGTGAGTGTGTGTTGCATCTTGGGGAGCAGCTAAAATAGTGGGGGTTTTTGCAGTTTTCTTCCCACTAGCCACATTTCCCTCCCCCGCTCATACCGCTGAGAACAGAACAGCTCAGTGGAAGCCACTGGTCTTACTCACTTGAATCATGGCTGAAATTCAGACTAAAATACTGCATGGATCCTTAGTAAGTTCACAGAAGATTTCAATTCGTGATGAGGCACTCAGAAATTCAAGGAGTCGGTGAGGAAAATGAGGAAATAACTCCAAGTGGAAATGTGGCTGAGTTCTCTTTAAGTGATAGATTCAGTCTGTTCTGTCTCTTTAGCCCAGAATATCAGTGAAACAGACATTTTGACAGAAGTGAATTGCGTATTTTGTCAACCCGAAACACTTACTTAATAAATGGCTGTTAAAAATCATTGAGTAAACGACTGTGAGAGAAGACTGAAGATGTGAACAACTAACTCTTGTTTTCTAAAAACTGTTTCCGATCTAGTTCCACCAGATCAGCCTCGCCTTACCGTTTCCAAAACCACATCGTCCTCCATCACCCTCTCGTGGCTCCCTGGGGACAACGGGGGCAGCTCTATCAGAGGTAAGAAGCCGTAGTTGCCCACAGTGGTTGATTAATTGTCATTATCCACAGGCTGATTAGTGTCACATCTTTATCAAATAATTGTTATGTGTCAATTTATCTCTCCCTCCAAAAAAACGCATCATACAATTCATTCTTCCATTACCTAGACAAAAAAAATCTATTTTTCTAGTATTTGTTGAAACTCATCATTCATCCAAGGAAGTCCATCCACAGAATGAGTATCAAACATCCAAACTAAGTGAAATATTAACAAATATGAAAAAGAAAGAAAAAACAAATGTGGTGCTCTCTCCCACCGAGATCTACGTTGTGTGTCTTCCTCGTGTTGTCAGCGCTGTATCCTCCGTTCATGTCCGCAACCCTTCCCTCCAGCGACCAAAGCTACTGTTCTGACCACAGAGTCCCGAAAGATGGGAAATGGTCTGTTTGCACAAATCTTTCTCAGTTAGTGCAGGGCGGAAAAGAATAAAGGAAGTTTGTACTGAAGGGCCGAGATGGCGTGATGACCCCGGCCTCAGCGGCGTCGGGAGGGTGTTCTGAGCAGGTTGTAGACCACGGCGGGGGAGAGGCTCCAGAGGAGACTGAGGGGGCCCAGGATGAAGGAGCTGAGTGACGGAAGAGGTCCGAGAGCAGGTGGGGGGAGGACGGCGGCTTGGATTTCCACAGGACATCCTTTCTTCTGACAGAGGAAGGCGAGAGGACAGCTGGAGATACAGGAGTGTTCCTGGGTGAGGCCAGCGGTGTCTGGAGCAGCCCCTCCCAGCTCGTGGGGTCAAAGCTGCCCCTCTTCCCAGCTTTGCTCTCAGTGACCTCGGCCCGGCTGGGGGTGTTTCCACACCGCCGGAAATCAGAAATGCTCGCCATTGGGGCTCTTTTTTTTTTCCCTCAAGAGCCAGTTGTTAAACACTGATTAGCATTCCACTGGGCAAAGGGGAGGATCTTTCCTTTTCTTAGGAAAATAAAAGGTGAGATTTTTTTTTTTTAAATAGTAGATTGACTAGGGGTGAGGGTGTGCTGGTGGGTTTGGGGAGCGTGGGGAAGATTTACAACAGCTGCTGTGGGAAACGCACGGGGAGTCGTTAGTAGATGAACAAAGCTTTGCCAGGCAGGAGCCGGGCCCCAGCTGCAGATAAACAGCAAGTTGTAGTGGCCCCAGTTATCACCATTTAATGACATTCTCCAGTGATGCTGGATGGCTGGGCAGACAGATGGACTGCAGGTGACCAAAGCTGGTGACTGGCAGGGTGAGTGCAGCAGGCTCAAGAGTGAGTGAAAGCAGGCTCCTTATTGAGGTGGCCTGCCAAGGGCTCTAGGCTGGCTGGAGGACCTTCTTCTGAAAGAAGCAAAGTGGGGCACCGAGGGGACAGTTCAAGGGGCCCTCACACTCGAGGCCCCGGTGAAGTGAAGGCTGGTTCTGTAAGTGGGAGGTGACAGGGGAGGTCGTACTGGAACGGCTGGGAGTGGACGGGCTTAGAGATGAAGCCAGCTTTAGTAACAGTCTCCAGGCAACATCAACCAGCAATCCTTGGAACCCAGTGATGGCGAAAGCCGTTGGCATAGAAGTTCCCATCGCCAAGGGTTAGAAAAGCTTCCTAGACGTGGTTTAGATGGAGGAAGTTAGAAGGAAAGCCCAGTCCCCATGAAGCGTAGGGCACCGAGGAGGTGGCGAAGTCCGGCTGTGTCCGTGGGAGCTGGGCCCTGATCCATCACTCACCTGTCCGGGGCTGAAGGAGCTGCCAGGAGTGCAGATCGGGGACGGGGAAGGGGAGACGAGGCCCAGGCAGGCAGGGGGACCACCCCTACCCCGGCCCAGGCTGCAGAGGGCCGGAAAGAGAAGGAGGAAGCCCGGGGGAGGGTGCTGAGGGAGAAGGAGCCAGAGGTGGGTGAGCTCCATGTGAGAGGCGTGGAAGCCACTCAGTGCTGCCCACTGGCGCGAGGAGCCTCTGGAGCGCAGAGGTGAGAAGCGCTTTCTTCGCTGTGTTAGCCATGGAACTCGTGGGCAGGATGGAAGACACTTGTCCGTTGGTGTGGGGGCATCGTGCATCAGGCTGGCTAGGCCTGGGCTGCTGGGTGTGAACCTTTAGGAGACAGGGACAGAGCCGACAGCGTATGTTTGCCCCCAGGAAGGTGGTTAGGATGGCAGGGACGAAGGCTGTAACAAGGAGAGATGTCAGCCGTCACAGCGTTCAGGAGGGCAGGCTTCAGATTCTCGTGGTGGGATTCGAATCTTGCTTATAAGACTCTAGAGGTCGCCTAAACTCTTTGGACCTCAGTGTCTTTATCAGCACAGGGGAGGTAAAAATTCCTATGTCACAGGGTCACGTCAGGTAATATGAGTAACAGACTGCAGACATGCTTGATGCTTCATGGTTGCAGACGGGGTGGGGTGGTTGAGGATATCCCTGCCCCCGTTGATAACTTACTCGTTTTCCAGAGCGTTGGTTCTCTTAAAAATAACTCAGCTTCAAGGGGGGAGGGTACAGCTCAGGGGTAGAGCTCGTGCTTGGCACGCACGAGGTCCTGGGTTCCATCCCCAGTGCCTCCATTAAATAATAAATAAATAAATAAATAAACCTGATTATCTCCCCACTCCAGAATAAAAACAAAACACAAAGGAAAAAATTAACTCAGCTTCAGAGCACGCCCACGCCCCAGGATTCGGGCACACGTTTTCTGAAGGTCAGATGTTTGGAGATGGAGTCTCCACTCCCCACTGCCCACTTACACCTTTAAAGGGGAAGGGGCAGGAAGGGGCTTTGTCCTCGTGGCACTGTCCAGCAGCACCGCCCCCGTCTGGTGAGGTCTCAGTACCTCACCCTCGGTACAGCGTCACAGTGCTTCTCCCGGCCTAGGGGGAGCTTCCTGGAATCGCGAAGAGCAGGGACGTTCTCTCCCAAAGACGGGAGGTGCTGGGAACTCATCCCGGACGGAAACCTAATCGTGCTCTTCCGAACGTGTCTTGTCTTCTGAAGGATACATACTGCAGTATTCTGAAGACAACAGTGAGCAGTGGGGGAGCTTTCCAATCAGCCCAAGCGAACGCTCTTACCGCCTGGAAAACCTGAAATGTGGTACTTGGTACAAGTTCACTCTGACTGCGCAAAATGGAGTGGGCCCCGGCCGCATCAGTGAGATCATCGAAGCGAAGACATTAGGAAAAGGTGGGTCGGCCTTCTTTTGTTTCTATATTCCCTCCATTTTCCAAACCAAAGAGGAGATTGAAATCACAAGAGATGCATCATGTATTTGCATGTTTGTGAGTTTTGCACTTTTTTTTTCTCCAAATGGGTTTGGCAGTGTTACAGCGCACTGAGAGAGATGGACGGTCCCTACAGAATATTCTGGTTCTCCTTTTTCATTTGAAAAGCGAGGGCTTTGGTGTCAACATTAAAGGTCCCAGGCTGAGCAGCCATGAAATGTGACCTTTGCCCTCTCACTGTGTTCTGGTGTGACCTTCTCCCTTGGTAACCCCATGCCCCCATCTATAATATTCACATTGCCCCCTAGGCTCCGCTTTCCAGATGGGAAGTCACTGTGGTAGGTTGTTAACCTTTAACATGAGTTGGTTTTCTTCCCTGAAACGTGCACCTTCAGGGAGGTGACCATTGCCCTTTCGGGGGGCAGTGATGTTTGGCAGTGAAATTTGCAGCCCGGAAACCCCAGGAGGGAGGGAGGCAGCTGCACGTGAGTGTCAGTGAGGAGGCCAAGGGCGTCTTTGTAGGTTTCCTCTCCTCTGAACTTACCCACCACCGAGTGGCCCGGACGGCAGGAGAGCGGGAGATGAGGGTGTTATTTTAGTTATAAACTAGCACCTGAGTTTTGGATAACACGTAACAGGGTTCAGGTGATGAGGGACAGATGTAGCGGAAATACACCCACTGGATCCTCGGGCTCCAGCGTGAAGCTCTGGGATGGGAAGGAGGCCTGCGGGTACTTCCCAAGTCCCACTCCGTCTTCTCTGAAGCCAGGTCCACGGCAGGACATGGGGCTGCCCAGCACACCGCAGTGCTTCCTCTGAAACCACTCGAGGAAACGCACACGTGGGAATAGCGCTGTTCTTCAGGGAACTCTCAGATTCACAAGAATCTCCTCCACCCATCCAGCGCTCCCTTTCACACCCAGGTTATTATGGTTGGAGACAGCCCAGCCCTTTGGTCCACAACATCCCTAGAAATAGTGGACAAGTAGCAGGTGATCTGTGAGCCCCCCGCCTGGCAGACAGCTGCCCCAGGGAGACGTGGGGTGACCTTGACGCCCTTCCCTTGGGTATCCTGACCACCGTGTGCCTTCTCCCGCAGAGCCCCAGTTCTCCAAGGAGCAAGACCTCTTTGCCACCATCAACACCACACGCGTGAGGCTGAACCTCATCGGCTGGAACGACGGCGGCTGCCCCATCACCTCCTTCACGCTCGAGTACAGGCCCTTCGGGACCACAGTCTGGACCACAGCCCAGCGGACCTCTCTCTCCAAGTCCTACATCCTGTACGACCTGCAGGAGGCCACCTGGTACGAGCTGCAGATGCGGGTGTGCAACAGCGCTGGCTGCGCCGAGAAGCAGGCCAACTTCGCCACGCTCAACTACGACGGCAGTAAGTCCGCGCGGGGCCGCTCCCGCCCCGCCGCCATCCCCGCACAGTGTGACACTGCCCGCCCAGCCCCTTAGGCTTCGGGCCATTCAGCTGGCCCCTCCAGGGCTCCCCAGCCCCTGCTCCCACGTGACCCCAGCTGCGTCCCAGGAAGGGGGCTGAGGGCCTGCGGGAATCTCCTTAGGGAGTCTTGGTGCAGGAGTGACTTCTCTCCGGGCTGAAGGCTTCTCTACCATGTGGTTGCGCGCCGGGTCCACGACCCTGAGCTAACCTTACTTTTGTTGTCTCCCTCCCCTCCCCCCACCCCATCCCAACCCACATAACAACTTTCTTTTCTGCGCTCATTTAGCCCTTAAACTGCATGTGCAAAACCAGTTTTCCATGGTAAAGGGGCTTGTGTTAGTCTCCGAGCAGAAATAGAGGCCCTGTTGGAAATAGGGTAAAGTCATAGGGTGGCAGTGGGCACACGCACACACACGCACGCACACGTGCAAACATGCACACGCGAGCACACATATACACGCACACTCGCGTGCACACAGGCGGTTTGCATGGGCCTTCTGAAAATCAGGTGAGGTGTCTCGTGACATTTAGTTAACTGAAAATAAGTGACACAGATTTTTAGCCTTTTTTTCCTACGGCTGCTATCAAGGACCATTTATTAATGTCTGAAAAATGCCAAGCCCAGTGAAGCTAAAAGGTGGGGTGCCCTTGACCACCACGTGGTGGGGAACGTGAGAAAGTCCTGCCCAGCAGCACCTCGCTGCAGATCTCTGCAGCCTCGCCATGATCCTCACTCAGGAAAGGCAGAGGCTGACTAGGTGCTGTGACCACAGGGTACAACCGGCCTCAGTTCATCAGATTGGAGGTCCCCTCGGAGCCTCTGTCCCGTCCCCTCTGATCAGGTCGGACCAGGTGTTGGAAGACTTCCCCAGAAAGCCAGAACCTGAGCAAACTCCCCCATATCTGCTCACCGCTACACCTTCTCTGCTTATGTGCACTTGGGATTTAATTAAAGCTCCGGCAGGAACTTCCTTGAAATGCAGGTTATACTGTCCTAAGAAAAGAGTGTCCATAAAGCCAAGGACTCTCAGACACGACCCGAGGAAGCTCACGAGGTGGTGTGGACTCAGCTCCTCACTTGGCCGTTTTCTCCTGGCCTGGCCTGTTCTTCCCACCTGCACCCTGTGCAAACCCACCCCTGAATCTCTGCCCAAGGTTATCCCCTGACAAAGCCCGTCTCAGCCAGAGCCCAGGGTTGCCTCCAGCATCTCAGGCCAGGCCCCATGAATGCAGGAAGGTTCTGAGGACGGAGCCCCCTCGTGCTGGTGACACCAGCCCCCCGCCCTGGCCCCTAAGGCGCGTCTGTCCCACAGTCCTGGGGCGGCCGGCCCAGCCCCTCCTCAGGAGTTTGCTCCCTGAGGGCCGCCCTCCCTAACCTTCCAGCCTCAGTCGCAAGTGACTTCATTCAGAGATGTCTCATAGCAGAGCGTCACCCACTGCAGAGCAGCGCAGCTAAATTACTTTCCACCCCAACGCAGTTTCATTCTTTGATCTTCCAACATAAAGGACTTTGACACAGACCGAACATTTTATCTAGCATTGAAGGGCTCCCCAAAGTCCTTTGCTAACAGGGTCCACGTCTGGGCAGTAAGTACATTGCTCACTGCAGGCTATTGACTTCTGTTAACTGCCTCCGGAGCGTCGCACCCTGGCGCTCAGCTTCTCCGTAATCTGTGTGGTGCCGGTGCGTTCAGCTTCAAGGTGCATGTCAGTGATATGTTCACGGCTAACTGTTTAATTAGAAACCGCTCATGTGCAAAATTTGAAACTGTCGTTCTGACTTACAAAGTGCGCTGCAGGGTTTAAATATTTGTCTTCTAGAAAAAATGCTCTCACTTTACCCAAGATCATAGATTATAATCAGGAAAAAGTCCTGGGAGCTACACTGAAAATGTCCTGAAATCTGAAATGATTTTATTACCCTAAACATTAGAATACTTGGTTCTGTTTCCTTGAAAAATGTTAGATATTTCTTTGAACTAATTTTGTGGATGATATAGCTTTAATATCCCTTTTGTTACATCTGCCTGAAGAATTTTTTTTTTCCATTTTGGGAAAAACAAACATTGAGAATGAGCCTTGTACCTCTACCAGTCACATTTCAGATTCTTCCATGTCTTTGACTCTTTCTTGCCCCATTTCCTTAGCCAAACGCTTCCACTTGTCCTGTGTAGGTCTTGGATTTGCAGACCCCCCCCTCGCCTGCGTCCCCTTACGTGCCTCTCACCTGGGTTCTGAGCATTTGCGGACTTGGGTTTCTAGTGAAAAACACTATGTGTAAAGTTGGAAGAATGTTCTTCTTGGCCTTAGCAGATGGCAGAGGGGCCTGGTGGTCTGTTGTCCCTGCTCTAGTCAGTAAATGAAGGGTACTAACCATTTTCCTCTGAAGGAAATTGCATTATTTTCCCTAAATCATGGAGAATACAGTGGGCGGGACCATCTTACATAATAGTGGGCCCCACACAAGCCCCGTGAAGAAAAGGATGCCTGTGTTTGTCTCTCCTCCAGCCTCTGTGCAGAAGGCAACTTAAAACAGCTTAGAGTTCAGTCTGCTTAGGTGTTTCCTTGTGATTCTGAATAATCTGAATTTCATGGCATTATATGGTCATAAGTAGCTTGCTTTAGAGACCTGGATGGCTCCCCTTTGAAAAGTTGGCTTTGCTTTTATACCCTGAAATGAGAGTTTTAAAAGTAGATTTGGTGTCACACCTGTGATGAAAAAGCCAGGATTTTAAGCTCCTTTAAGCCAGCGTATCTGGTACAGCCTCCCCGCAGACTCCCTTCTGTCCACTTGCCAAACCTTTTGTCCCTGCTCTGATGTGCAGTTTTTCAAACTGCCTCTCCCAGTTGTGCTCTGGGTGACACTCAATTCCAGGCAAATGCGTGTGGCTTTTTTAAGCGCCCGGCCTGGACATCATGTTTTCCAGTGTCTGCACCCAGCAGTACGTTGCACAGTGAGGTCCCTTTCAAAGAAGTGGGCTTTGCCCTTGGTGTAGATCCTGGTCTTATGTTCCAGAGAGCAAGTCTGAAGTAGGACAGACAGGAGACGAGTGAGCAAGGCAAGAAATTAGGGAGGACCCAGAGGAAGAGTCCCTCTCATCGCTCATCACCGCGGACGCCCTCGGATCACACGGGCGTTCTTGTAACCCGCCATCCTGACGTCATTAACGGCCACCTAACATCATGACCCTGCTTTCAGGTACAATCCCCCCACTCATTAAGTCAGTTGTCCAAAGCGATGAAGGGCTGACGACCAACGAGGGGCTCAAGATGCTGGTGACCATCTCCTGTATCTTGGTGGGGGCCCTGCTGCTGTCCGTGCTTCTGCTGGTAGTTCGGAGAAGGAGGCGGGAGCAGAGGCTAAAGAGACTGAGAGGTGAGTCCAGGCTCGCGCTGCCAGCTGGGAGGGTCCTAACCCCCAGCGGAATGACCTTCCTTCTCCAGGCCAGGCCCCCCCACTGCCTGCCCATGTGATGTGCCTTCAGCAGGACCGCAGAGGCTCATGGGCAATTCAGATCAATGCAGCTACTCAGAAACCGAGCGATAGTCCCCCTCTTTCAAGTCTTCTGCGTCCTAGCCGTCAGCAGGGCAGGCAGAGAGAATTTTGCTTTGCTTTGTTTTGTTGGGGGGGGAGGTAATTGGTTTTACTTATTTATTAGTTTTTTTGTTTGTTTTTTGTTTAACGGAGGTACTGGGTATTGAACCTATGACCTTGTGCATGCTAAGCATGTGCTCTACCACTGAGTGCTCTACCTGCCCCCCAAAGAGGATTGTCTCCACATGGTTTACCAGTCCCACTGTCACTTCCAGCTGCTGCCGCAGGGCCGCCCGTGACGGCCTCCTGTAAAGAGACCCGTCAGACTGGCCCTGGAAATGAGCCGGAATGAGAATGCTTTTATGACTGGGAAGCGGAAATTGAGGGCTTAAGGTACTGGGAAAGCACTGGGAAGCAGAAAGCACACACTGCTGAGCTAGACATTTGAGCCGAAGCCCACTGTAAAAGTTTTGCTTTAACTAAGATGAGAAATGATGGGAGCTGAGCCCTTAGGCTGGATGAGAGCCGTTGTCAGCGGCACCATCATTACTGCAGATTCTGCGCATCGGGGCGACTTCCAGCTTCTGGCCAACAGCCCTGCTTTCCCTTGGGCTGCAATGTCAGGACTGTGAGTTCCTTCACATACAACACCCTGCACAAGACAGTGTTCTGAGTTCTCCTCTTTACCTGTCAGAGTATTTAACCAAGCCACTTCTTGGTAACATGCATGTCTGAGCTGTTTGCATGTTTATATCCATGCAGCCTGGAGTATGAGACGTCCCGTGTAGCCTTCAAAGTGGCATTTGCGGAGCAAGTCTGGAAGCGCTCTCTTTAAAGGCCCCCTGCGATGGCCCGAAGGCTGGCTGGTGGATTTGGGAACCACTAGCCTCTGGTGTAGATGTAAATACCGGATGGGACCCTGGTCCAGGTAGCGCAGCGGAGCACGGGGCTGCTCTCACCCGCCTCGCGCCTCCCGAGCTCTCCGCTTGATGGGACTCTAACACGTTTTATTGTCAATTGGCTTCCACTTTGCCAACAAATTAAAACAATTGAAGTGCGTCGCACTCCACCTGCACACTTCAGTAGTCCTTTCGTTTAAATCTTCTGCGGCCCAGTCATTCAGATGAGCTATCGGTCTTACTGAAATATCCTTTCTCGATCATGTTATCCACTTACCTTTTAATTTAGCAGATTCACTTGAGTGAATCCGATGCCCTAAGCACTGTGCTGGGTGCTCCATGCACAAGATGAAAAGACAGAGCCTTCTACACTTGAGGTTTAGTGTAGGAGGCAGACACACAAGCATGGACCAGAAAAAGAGCCAAAATGCCACAAAGGCTAACATGGGCTCCAAACAATCCTCCGTCAGCACCACAGAGGAGGTGGTGAACCCCAGCTGGGGAGAGCAGGGGCGGCCACTCAAGAGCTACAGAAAACAGCACTACAAAAACATAATGTTGCCTAACCTATTGAGAAATTCAGTATCAGGTGAGCTGTGCTGGATTCCATTCACAAGGCTTCATCATTAAAATACTAAAAGGACCTTTTTGTAACCCCTCTTTCACCAAAAACAGAATCCCGTAGTCGGGCTTTGGGGACACTGTCATTGAGGTACCAAGGCCGTCTGTTCTGGTAGCATTTATATTGTTTTGTGTTTCTAGTCTACTTATGACTTAAGCACGCCAACCTCACTCTTCTTTGCCAAGAGTTGAGGAAAAGATGCTAAAGATGTTGCTGACTCTTCCAGGTGCATTCGAGTTAGGCTGATGGTGGCTGGGAGTCCTTTCTTTTGGTTCTTAAAGGTCCCTTGTAATTTAGTTATTGCTTTGCAAAGGCTCTGTCCAGAAAACATCCTAGACCTGGCATTTTTGTTGTTGGCATCTCTTCTGTTAGACACTAGTATTTTGTGACTGGTCTTGGTAAAGAAAGCCCTTCGTCACATCACAGGGAACAGCCTTTCATTCCCCAGAAATGGTTTTGTTTTCTTTGTGCTGGAAAAGAGAGCCAACACAAAGGTTTCAGTGGGAAGGAAATCAGTGCTGAGGCAAAGAAGATGTATTCCTGGGAGGTGCTGAGGAGCAGAGAATTCCAGAGAAGCAGCTCACATGCACAGAGGTATCTGCAGTCTGGCATGCTGTACGGGCTGAAGAAAAGCTTGAATCTGATGAGAGGGCAGCACGAATGCAAAGGACTGGGTGCCTAATCCCGTCCTCTCCTGATGGCAGGTTTTATTGTGGAGGCACTGAAATATTCAACTCAGCAAACCGTTGTTGATTCTCTCCCAGGTACCAGGCAGAACATTTCTTAAAACCAACAGTAAAGTTTTCTTATTAACATTTCTATTTGGTCACTAGAGTTTGGCTAGGTCCTGGAGAGAAAAAAGCTTCCTAAGGCCCTGTCCCAGAGCTATGGAAACGGACGTCCTAGTGGCAGCCAGCAGGGGCTTACAAGGGGCAGGCTCATCTTTTTATAACGCTGAAAATTGTGTCGTAAAAGGGCAGAGCACGTGACCAGGGTTATGAAGAGGGAATCTGAGAGGCCAGGCCTTGCCCCCAAAAGATCTTTGTCTTTTGGGCCTGCAGGGCCCTTGAAATGTGATGTTAATTAGTGACACAAGGTATTTCCCATTTGCTTGTGGAAAGATCCAGCCACAGAGGTTAAGGTGGTAAGTGCCTACCTATTAGACAGAATTCGCTAGTACGGTCACCCAGTTACTGCCTGACCCACGTAAGGTGCAGATCCTCTCCCTGGGTTAGAATGAGTTCAAGTATATTTACACATTCCACGGAAAGAGTTGCTTCCTACGGTATTTTACTGTGCAAAATAAGGACATTTCTAATAATCTGTCAGTGTTGCCTGAGCAACCACGGATCAGGATCAAAACTGGAAATAAGAAAATTTGAGTAATACTGCAGGGGTCTCTAATAAACACCGTAAGGTCAGCTTCACATTGTTGACCTTGTTTGATTGCTAGTCAGTACTCGGTGCTTATAAGCAGCGTTTGTTTCACTGTATAGACGAGCAGCCTAGTTAGATGAATGCACCAGAACGTTCTTTTATGTAAAAAAAAATTTTTTTAAGGAAAGAAAGAAAAATGGGACTGAAGCAATTTAGTCAACCTATATTCTTCCTTCCTGAGCGCTTTACTAATTTTAGAGCATAGCGACCTCCTAAGGTCTAAATTGTCTTCAAGTGCTACATTTAAAAAAAAAAAAAAAAAACAAAACCTGTAACCTTACCCGGGAGTTCAGAAGCCACATTGTGCTTTTAATGATGCCCTGATTTTTCCCCACCTCTAGGTCCCTCAAAGCGCATGGTTGCAGAATGAGTCACTGACTGGGCCCACCATCCCAGCAGCCTCAAGCTTATAAAAATGTGATTCCCGTGTCAGTAGTCAATTCCAGGATCACAAAAAGCTTCTTCCTTTAGTGTGAGTTTACCCAAGAGGTAAAATTTTATGTTGGCACCAACCGGTATGGGTAACTGTCAAAGCCAAACCGAAAAGCTGCTCCCAGGGTATCAAATAAGCTAAAGACAAAAATCAGTAGAGGACATGAAATTTGAGCATGTTTCAGAGGCAAAATGCTCTTCTCCCCTTAGACAGAAACATACGGATTATTTTAAAGAGGCTCTGAAATGGATGCAAGTTATGCCGCTGATCAGTCCCAGAAGGCCGTTCCCAGAGAGAATCTGGCCTTACGGTCCTACGTGGGCACCGTTTAAGGGGTGGGTCACGAGGGGTCGTCTTCACTTTCCAAGTTCTCATATTCCATTTATCTGCTCTGCAAATGCACTAGATCTCTCCTCATCCGTAAGACCAAACGTTAGCTTGAACTTGAATAATCCAAAGGAAGAGGGGTGTGCATCTTGGAGCCCCAAGGCGCTTGGACTCAAGGTAGACAAATAAAAGTGGCCTTGACACTGATGCTTTGATCTCCTGTGTGTGCAGAGGGTCCCCAGTGTTCCTGAGTGACGAGGAGGGAGTGAGCACCCGAGAGCCTCCATGCCGGGCTGATTAATGTCCAAATTGTGGCTTAGGTGGGCTTGGAAGCCTGGACTCTGAAATTTTAGTTCTCAGCTGTTTCCTTCCTTCCTCCCTCCCTTTCTTTCTTCCTTCCTTCCTTCCTTCCTTTTTTTTTTTTTTTTCTTTTGACCTTAATTTCTTAATAAAATTATCCTTTCAGTACTCCAAATGTGTTAGGGCAGAACTAACTGGGGAAAGAGTTTCTGTTTCTGAGACGCGGACGCAGAGAAGCAGTGGGACTTCGGCTGGGCCAAGCCACGGAGCTAGGACAGCCAGTGGGCCGGCAGGAGGGAGGGAGCTGACGTTGGCCCTGGCGCTCGGCCCCGCCCAGGGGTTCTGTTTTATCCGTGTTTGTGCACGCAGGTTTCTGAGGTTGCAAGTCCACGTGGTGGTCTCTGGGGCACGTATGGTTTGCTGTGGTTTTGGAGTCAGCTCTCACTTGAGCATGCTGATGGCCGGAAGTCCTGTGTGTGGTCCCGTAGAAGTGTGAGTGTGTGTTTTTAGCCCTCGTGAAATAGTGACTTTAAGAGACCCTTTCAGTTCCACGGGAAGGCAGGGAATATTGCGAGGCACCTTGCTAATAAGCGCGTTCAAGAGATGGTAAAGCAGGGTGGAACCTGCTGTCCCCAGATTGATGCTGCGTTTTTGTGAGTGTGCACCGGTGACTTCCCGCTACAGGTGCGCACCTCCGCAGCTTCCGTTTTACGTACGTAGAACTTGGGAGACGGAAGTGTAGTGGCTATGAGTGAGAGTCTCTTTTTTAAAGAAATGTGTGGGCTTGTGAAATAGGGGGCAGCTCAGACTCTCAGGACTGGCACAAGCGCAGTGCCTTGTTAGTAAGAACCTCCGCGCCACGTGCAGACCCCAGAGGAGCGGTGGCCCACCCGCAGAGCACACGGGCCGGACCAGGGGCGCTCCTCGCCCCACTCGGGCGCCTCGTCCCCAGAACTGGCCGAGCCACGTTTTAATCGACAGAGAGCTGCCATCTTCCATGCTTTCTCTCTTCTTCCTGTTCCGTAACTCTTTGCCATACGCGATCCTGTTTTAGTCTCTAAGTAGCTATGTGAATAGGTGCAAATGAACTTAATATTATTATGCTCTACTTTTCTGACAAGAAGACTGAAGGGAACGTATCCAAAAATCACTGCTCAGTCAGGGAAGAGCCAGCAGAACTGAGAACACTGTTGTCCACCCCTGTTCTCTCTCCATGAAACTTCTTCAGCTTTGGAACATTCAAGAAAGAACTAGTCTGTCCCATCCACACTAAGCTAGCTTAAAAAGATCTATCAATGGAACATGGAATCAGAAGCTGTATTGACACAGAATCAATAGTTACTTTATAATTTTATTCTTGCCCACCAAAAATATTTGGTTTATTTATCTTTTATCTTTATATTAACTACATCTCAGGCTCCCCTATATTAAAATAAAATTAGGATTCCTTCTTGTTTGCATATCTTCAACCTACTGCCTCTCTTCACTTCTTTTCCCCACTGGATTCTTCAAAGGGTCTTCGATGCTCAGCTGCATTGCCTCTCACCAGCTCCCACATCCTCACGGTCTCACTCTCCTCCTCCTACCCCAACGAAAGTGCTCTCCTAAAGGCAGATGACCAATTACTTTCTGATCCCCAAATTCTCCTTTCAGTTACCGTTTTCTAGCCCTCTTTTGCACAGAGTGTTAGCACGTGTTATTTTTTTGAAACTGCTCCCTTCCACATTTCAGTATCACTAGACTTCCTGGTAGTGGTTCTCCACCATTTCTCATCCCAAAAGATGCAGGGAAGAACACAAATCCAAGGGTGGAGACGCAGAAGTAGTGGGGGCTTTAGAAAAGGTGTCACAAAGTCTAAATCTCAGGCTGAGCCGAAATTTATGGGGGAAAATGTGACAGGCAACACAAGAGGCCATTTAGCTGTGCTGGGCAAGAAGAAGGGGGCTTGGGGTGATGTTCTCACGTTAGCAGACGGCAGGTGGAGGAAGAGAGACTCCACGTCTGCTTTGCTTTGATGTGCACGGAGAGGTGCTCTTCAAGCCGGAAACGTGGAACAAGAAGCATAAAAAAAGAAAGGAAGAGCGAGAGGAAGAGTGGAGGGGGACCTAGAAGCAGGGAAGGAAGGGAGGAAAGAAGGGAAGAAAGAAGGAAAGAAGGAAGGGAAGGAGGGAGGAAAGAAAAAGAAAGAGAGAGAGAGAGAGAGAGAGAGAGAAAGGAAAAGAAAGAAAGAGAAAGAAAGAAAGAGAGGAAGGGAAGGAAGGAAGGGAAGGAAGGAAGGGGAGGGAAAAAGGAAAACTTAGGTTGGTTGCTTGAGAAAATAATGAGAACCCCTGATTTTTTTTTTTTTTTGGCACCAAAATTTTTATTAACTTCTTGCTCTCGTTAAACATTCTAAACAATATATAAACATTATAAACCAAATTAATCCCTTCCTGACCCAGGGTTGTGATAGGAACCCTCAAGGTACAAGGTGAAGTGAAGGCAGATCTAAGCTACTTTCACGGGTCTCCGGCCCCTCCCGACCTCCGGCTGTTGCGTCTCTTGCCCTGTCTTGGCCATCCCTTAACAGTACATTCCAACCTCTGTAAAATGGGGGCTGAAAGTACCAATCTCATTGTTCTGAGGTTTAAGAGAATGCCAAGCACTAAGCCAGGCCCTCAGGAGCATTCCAACTCCAACAGTTCCTCCACACCCTTGACATGGCTCCTCAGCTGTCACGGGCTGAGGAACCAATGAACCTGCAAACCAGGAACATGGGTAAGAAGTCCGTAGGCCAAGTGAGGGCCTGGATGGGACAGTGCGTGAGAGCCCCTGATGATTTAAATTGACTTATTCTTTCAAAACCTACTATATCCTGGGCATTATCAGGGGAGGAGAGAGGATGTTGCATAAAGTAGTATTTGTAATCCTTTGCTATGAGGGGAGGCAAACCATATTTACAGCAAACTATTACAAAGGCTCTGAATGATACGTAGAAACTCTGGGCACCAGGCTACGCCATGATAATCCACCGAAGGGGAAGATTTTTTTTCTGACTGGAATGATTGGGGAAGGGGTCACATGGCTCCCATCCCTAGACCCAAAAAGATAACGTTTTAAGATTCTGAACAAAATGTTCCCAGACATAATCCCAAAGACCTTTGTAGATTATCTTTGAACAATCACATCAGACCTGTTAAGAGAACAGTTGTACTCCATACCACTTTTGAAAACAATAAATTCTAGAACTTACGGATTGAAATAAATTAGTTTAGGTTATAGAAAGGATAGTTTGTGAGCAGTCAGAGAAGTAAAGGGGCACACCAGAAGCTGGGCCGGCACCCAGTTTGACAGGGCTGGCTGAGGACAGTACCTGGCCGCAGTGCCAGGCTGAAACACGGGCGGGCTAAACCTATTTTTGAAATGGCGCCAATCCACGTGGGAAGGCTAACGTGTTAGAGGATGAAGCCCAGACCCAAGGAGATAAAATTCAATATGGATAATCGTGAAGTCTTCTGTGTAAGTTGCGAAAATTCATTTACAAAACATACAGTGAGCATTGTGTTCTCACTGGTGCGGGGGAAAGAGACCATCAAAAAATTTCTGGTTTCTGCACTTGGCCTCGTTTAATAAAGGACAATAAGAAATCACAGGTCTTTCACAGAAGAGAGTCCCAAGTTGAGAGTTACCTGGAAATCATGCATCTGAGGAATGGTTGAGAAAATTAAAGAATTCAACCTGGAAAAGAGAATGCTGAAGCCAAACAGTGGACATGATAGCTGCTTGGAAATATTCGAGCGGCTTTTCAGTCATTCCAGAGGTGCTGCCACTTCCTCCAGGTAGATATTACATTACAGGATTTCAACACCAGAGAAGGCAAGTGTCTCTCACAATGAATTGTATCCTCAGGAAAAACTTCGTGTGGCTTTGCTGTACCAGGGACTGGGCTGAGCCTGGAGACAGAGAGAAAAGGGCCAACGGGAGACAGCATGAAAACAGGGAGTCCCCACGCGAGCCGGGAAGGCTGTCCTCGCTGCGGCGCAGGGGTCCTCAGGAGCCCAGGGAACCAGACCACCCCCGTCCCCTGCTGGGCTTGGGGAGGTGTGCGGAGCAAGTCGTGTCTGCACAGAGCGGTGTGGGCGGAGGACGGCCTTGGAGGAGCAGAGCCACGGGCATCTCGGCAGGGAACGCAAGCGCAGGAAACTCAGAGAGACGGCTGGAGGTCGGAAGCAGGAGGCCGCCGAGCTGGAAAGGCAGCCTGGGCCCAGCACAGAAGGCTGGTCGTCTGCACTGAGGAGTCCTGTTGGCAGGGAGGTTTAAAGCACAGATGGTGTGTTTCGGATCCATCACCCCTCCTGCTGTGTGGGTGTCTCTCAGAGGGCTGGGCGTCTGGAGCTGGGGAGGCCAGGGAAGGTCCTGACTAGTCCGTGAGAACTGAACTGAGAGAGGAAACAGCAGAAGGCCCTGCTCCCTGTGCAGCTGGGAGCCGTCAACAGACGTGGTAGGCAGGTCGGTGCTGGGAGTGAGAGGGGGCGCTGTGCCTGCAGGAAGGGTGTCGGCCCCTTCCCTGGAGTGTCCACAGCCCCAGCTCATCTTAACATCTGTCCAAGATGCTGTGAAGGGGATTCGGACATTTACTAAGAGGCTGATTTCAAAAGGCCTTTCATGCTCTTAAGATACTATGATTCCATGACTGAAAATATCGTCTTAACTTGTCCTAGATCTTCTCGCCCCTAAGCAGAAGCAAGTCCGAAATTCCATCTTCTCCTTCCCCTCTCCCTGTGTGAGAAAGACCCTAAGCCCCACCTCAGCCCTGACTTCGCTCCCAAACTTGATTTCAAATCTGCCTTGAGCAGCTCCACCTAACGTTGCCGTTTTATATTAATATGTTAGAGGACTCACTGTGCTTGAAGCCAGTCACCTCCGCCTTCACCCAAATCACCTGCTTCCATGTCTTTGACTCCTGTGTCTGCCCCTCGCGCTACCATACAGCCAGCCGCACACGTCCCAAATCTCACCACTCCCCTGGACTCCTCGCGGCCCCTCTGTCTGTCCCCTCCACGCCTGTGGGTCCCTGATTCTTGCAGATGCCCTCTGTCTACCATCATGTCAGTCCGCTCCCTGCCCCCTGCCAACAAGTCCCTGCCCGCCCCCCATTCAGGCGCTGGACCGTCTGATTAATGCTGGTTTTACACCCACTCATCACTGCCCACTCTGCCCTCCTTCCTCGACTTCCCCGCTTGGCCCTGGTAAAAGCTTCTGGATTATGACCGGTGGTGCCAAGTTGCATCCCCTTGGCTCCTTAAAGACTTGACCATCCCCAATTCACCACCACCCCTGTAGTCAACCTGACCCTCTCCTTGCTTCCTGAAGGAGGGCCAAATCCCAGCACACATTCATTCTGTGCCGTGGCGCACTCTTCCCAGGAGAGTTTATGCTCCCTTGAAGGTGGGGGCAGGCTTCCATCCTTTCAGACTGACCCCACCTGAGACAGTGCCCTCCCGGGATTGTGTCCCTCAGTCACCTGGCACGAGGCGCCTGCTCCTCTGGGTGTCCCTGCGGATACGATGTGTATCGCACTCAATCCACAAAGGACTTTGAGATAGTGATTAAAAAAGAGATTGAACCAACAGACATGCGCTATGACTTCCCACTCAGCTGCAGCAAATGACTGAACGTCTCTGGGCCCCAGTTTCCTGGTTTCCAAAGGCGAGCATAACAGCCCCCAGGCAGAGACAGATACCAAGCAGACGTGAGCCGGCCGTCCAGAAGGAACTGGCGTGAGCTTCACTGTGACCCCAGTCCACTCCGTCCCCCACTCCCCAGAAGCCATTCACTGCTGGCCCATGGTGCCACCTGTGCCGTCCAGACCCCATCACTGTGCTTTCAACCCCACCAGCTCTCAGCTTTCTTAAAGGTGAACTCACAGAAGTGAGTTTCCCTGACTATAATGTGTCTCACAACTTCAGATGAATCCGAAGGAGAAGGTAGGAGCTAAGATAAAAGAGGAAGGGATGTGAGATGACAAGCGTGGCGAGGGTGGACCAGGATGGCTTGGGCCCTAAGCGTGGGGATGGAGGCGCCTGCTAGATGCAGACACGGAAGATCTGCAGTTAGAGCATGTCGGTCCCCGAGGGACCTCTGTGCTCACTCGGACGCCACCATTCCTTACACACTGAGATAAACAGGAGAGAAAACTCTGATGACTGACGTCAGGCGTAGAACAAGAACAGCGGTGCCGGCAAAACGAGGAGAGCGGGTCCCTTCTGGAGACGTTTGAGTCCGAGTTCCCCTCACACAGTGAGCTGCTGTGCAGTATTCTGCTCCACAGAGTTCCCCTCTCTTACTCAGAGAATTGAACCAGCCAGGGCCCGGCTGCGACACAGAGCTAATTAATCCCAGGCTGCTGGCACTGTGTGTGTGTGTGTGTGTGTGTGTGTGTATGTGTGTGTTTACTTTGCAAGTGTGAAATCATTCTGGAAGTGGAGAAGCTCCTCATACTTACTGTGTCTTTGCAGATAAATATAGCAGCATGAGCTGGGAGACTGGACGCGACTTTGCTGTCTTTGCTTTGCTATGTGGGTGGGGTAAAGCGAGCTGTTTCGTTTCCCAGACTGAGCCCATCTGTGCACAGACTCGGGGCCTCGTTGTGAGGTCGCCAGTGGCAACGGGCCTGGCAGGTCATGGGGTGCCGGGCCACGTGTGCTTGGCCCTGTCACTGCCCACACCTCTCAGTTACAGCTTCCTGCTCCCTGACGTGAAAGCGACTGCATTCAAAAGTCAGGCGCCCAGAGATGGAAATGCTCCAGCATGCGCATGTCTTCATTCTAGAGCCAGTCACACAGTCAGCTGAATCCATTTCCAGAAAGTTCTGTCCATTGAACACTGCAGGTAGTAACATCGAGACTTTTAGAGAGCCACAACAACAACAAAAAAAAACAGAAAGAAGGCCTTTGTGTTCTAAGGAAGGAAACATTCATTTTTGCTGGGACAAAATGTGTAAAAAGAAGAAATTATATTTTAAGGGAAATGAGAATTTCAAAACAATGCCATTAAAATGTAAAAAAAAAAAAAAAAAAAGATTTGCATCATGTTTAGGAAGGATTTCTTTTTGTCAGGAGTGATAACCAGGTCTTGGTAAACAGTGTCCTCAGAGAAAAGGAATAAAGAAGGGTTTTATCTCTGATTTGAAATAAACATCTAAGTTTCCAGACACAGTGATGTTCCATTTATACAATTCCTTGATCAGCCAAAGGGACTCATAACTCTATAACATGCCTTGTTAAGTGATCATAATCTTTTTAATTTTGGTATTTTGATAACAAAGAGAGTAGAATTTGTATTACATAATGAATTACTTCCAAAATGTTGATTTCTGCCTTCTGAAAGTAAAATTGGGTTTTTGAAAAAGTGACAAATGAATAGATTGTAATAAAACCTTTAGCAAGCATCTGAGAGATCTGTGGCTATCTCTTTATGCTGTCAGATAGATAGATAGGTGCCTCATTTAGAAGAAATAAGGAATCCATAAAACTTTTGGTCATTAGTAGTAATTTGGATATACAGTCACATTTAAAAATGGCCATTGTCATCTGAATCTGTAGAGTATTTGTCACAAATGCTTAAGCGAATGTTAATGAGTTGTTTATCATGTACTAATATCAACTTTCTTTCCCCAGATGCGAAGAGTTTGGCTGAGATGCTCATGAGGTAAGAACAAGACCTAGCATCCCAAATGTCATGTTTAAAAGAACAATCTCCAACTTGCTTTGATGGTTTCTTTCCTTTTAATGACAGTCTGAAGTCGATAACCCATTTTGTGGTTAACATACAGCTTTCATTCTATGGACCGGAATATCCATGTCATGCCGAGTTGGATACATAGATCCCAGGATACTACGCTCTTCTGCACAGCCTAGGTAGTTTTCTTGTAGCCTGGACTCAACCAATAGAGTGTTTCCCGTAAACCTGAGAATAGAGAGGCGTGTTACGAATAAGCAGCTTTGGTGTTGCTTCCACTCAGATACGCCGCCTTGAGGCCAAGCCTTCTTGCTAGCAGTCAGCCAGGCGAGAAGAAACCCACCTCGTGAAATGGGTTGTCTGTTGTGCTCCCCAGAATCAATGGGCTGATCAAGAAGGACCTTCCGTGTCCCCAGCTCCCACAGCTCCTTCAGCATCCCTCCACCAGGCACTCACCAACTCCTGCTGCAAATGTCTGCTCCCTGTCTGGTCTTGGAGGGCACGGCCTCCTATTTCATCACCGTTTTAGGAGTACCCAGCACTGGAGTTGCCCCATTTTTAACCATTGAGTAGATGGCTGACTAGGGGTAGTTGAATGTTCACAGCTATAGAAGGCACTCCAGTATTTGTATTTTATATTGTAGTGATTAAACCAAAAGTGAAAGGGAGATAATCAGAGTCTAGGAACCAGGTAAGAAAAATGTCAAGGACTGTGATGGTGAACTTGACATTGTCATTTTAGGATGACTAATGTAGGAGATAAAGTGGATGGGATGTAGGTCCCTTCCCATCCCCTACCTCACCGCAGTTGGCTCTAACTTCCTGCCCCAGCTTTGCATATAAAATTAGGACTTTGTGTTATTCACAGAGAGTCATGTCCCGTATCACCAGTGTCATTGAAGATCCAAGTCAGAGGCTGAATACCATTGGCTCACAGGTTACATTTCCCACGGGCGTCTTTATTGGTTTTAAAACAGTATGAATTGTTGGTAACAGATGTGCAGGAATCAAGGATGACTCTGAAATAGTTGGTGTGCGTGATTAGATTTGACACAAATTGTAAAATGATTATAAATCAATAAAAAATGTTAAAAAAAAAAAAACAAAAAACACTGATGCCCTTTGCCAGGATTAGGGAGATAGATGCTGGGGTGGACTTTTTTGTAGGGTGGAGGAAAGACATGTTGATCAGATCAAAAAGACTTGCATGGATTGTGTTGAATTCGGGATATTTTTTAAACGTCCAGTGAAGGTGTCAAGTAGCTGGTAGCAGGAAGCTGGAGTTCAGAGTAGTGCTCAGAGAGACAAATGGTCTGTAAAATACATCCTTCGTCTATCTAACCACATCACGCTAGATCAAACTTGCATGATTATGAAAATCTATATAAAACGCCTTCAGTCCGTGCTCTTGTGCATATCTGTACTTGTTTGCTAGTGGTCACGTGGAAGGCAGCCAGACGTGTGCACTTGTGTTGAGCAAATCTGATAGAACATCTGGAAAACAAATAAATAAACTAGAGTCATTCGATTTATAATAGTTCTCTACCCAATAAAATAGATTTTCTAATGTAGACTTAAAAATACGAAATTGTTGATGGCGTCTAAGAATCAAGAAATTTCACATAAAACGGTGGCTTTCTGACTTCTCCTGAAAATGCCCTTGGTCGCACTGGGCACAGCCCAGGTGATAACGGATGTCTGGACCTGCTACCAGCACCCCCTTTAGACTTGGGTGAGGCTTCCGCTCAGCACAGTGGCCCCGTCCCTGACTCCACCCCAGGCCTCCTCACCGATGTGTTCCCCAGCCTGGTTCCTGCGCTGCGCGTTCCCCCAGAGAGCTCCTGGCCACCTCCTTCATCCATCCCAGACCATCAGCCCTGCCTCCGCCCAAGCCCGTGACCCCGGGGTCCGTGTTTTCTAACACGGTCAGTATTTGCTTTGTTAGGGTGACTTGGCGCTGGCTTCTCTGACGTCCCCGCACCCGCGCTCGTCAGCCCAGGTTAGATGCTAGAGAGCATCCCCGTCCTTCTCTGTTAGCAGGCAGGCAGCGTGGCTGGAAGACCGCCCACTGACAAGAGCGAGAACTAATGACGATGTTTGCGGTTTGCAGCTGCCGGCATGAAGTTAGGAACATGGACACCAGTGATTATGGCCGCTCCAGGTGTGCGAGGCGGTTCTCTCCCAAAGGATGCATGTGGTTGAAAATGAAGGGAATTTCCGGGTTCCTCAAATAGATGGATTTTTCTGGGATTAATTTAGAAGTGAAAGCGACTGCTTTTATTCACGAAGGGCCAGCTCGATGTACGTTTGGCAGGTCAGCAGGCCAAGCAACCGAAGGCCTCAGCCCCAGCCTGACCGGGTCAGGAAAGCCACGTTCCAGACGTGGCCCGGGAGGTGTAGGCGAGTCAGGGCCACTGGTACAGAGTTGCACTGCCTCGCTGTCCCCTGCTCCGTGTTCTCTCTGGGAAGGCGAGGACTTGAGGACTTAGCAGGCTGGGGCCGTGAGGACACAGAGTCACAAGCTTAGGTTTAGGCCTAGTGCTGCCACGAGATGGTTTTGGGATGGGGGGGTGCATCCTTTTGCATCTCTGAGTCCTGCTTTCCTCATCTGAAAACAAGAATTTGAGATTGTTTCTAGCTTTGTCATTCTGTGTGACATGCAGGTGAATGTGACATTTACTATCCGTCCGTGTCCCACAAGGAAGCATCCGAGTATTTCGGCGAGCTTAGTTCCCCCAGGGCCAGACAGACAGAGGCAACTGCAGGGCAAACACCAACATCCTAGAGCCTTCGGGGGGGCCCCTGCTTGGTGCCACCCCCACCGTGCTCAGAGAGGAAGGATTTTCCTTTTATACGATTAGGCAAGAATAAGGTTTTTAAACACACCAGGCTTCTAAGAGGTCAGACTGGCTTGCCCTGAGGCACTAACCAACGCGTCGTTAATGTCCGAGGACCAGTATTCCTAAGAAAGCTAGTTGTAGACAGTGAAGGGTTCTGGTTGAGAGTTTAAATTAGTTTAGTTTTTGATGTTTATATTTTTATACGCGTGGTGATAAAAACGCCCACCTGACTATTACAATGAGCGATGATGCCGATACCCTCGCAGTTATTTTATGCTTGTGGGATGTTCCATATCATATTTTGAAGAAGGGAATGCTATGCAAACACCATGATTACTTTTTTTCCCACAAAACTTAAAGAAATAGTAAGACTTCAAAGAGCTGTAGCAAGTGCGTGTAATTTATTGGCTGAGCCCAGAAATACCATCCTCTGCAAACCATCGTCAGCTCTCTGTCATTTTAATCAGACAACCAGATGGCAAATGGATGGTGGACGACTTGTATTTCAATAATAACTAATACATTAAGCATGATCCCATAGCATATGAAGATGCACTTTTGCTTCCACAGTGAAAACACCCAGAATCTTTTTCCAGGTCACAAATGAGGTTTTTTTTTTTTTTTCCCAAATTGCTTTTTTTTTTTTTTTTTTGAAGGTTTGCTGCTGTCCTAATGATCAATTGTTACAATTTTGGGAATCAACCATCACATAACAATAGATTGTAAACTATGGCAGTGCAGGTGAAGATAAAGAAACAGCTTCCTTGGGACCCTTTTAGATGAAAAGGCTCTTATTGCCCCCAAAACAAGGGCTCTGGGACCGTCACTCAGCCCCCAAACAGTGCAATTCATTCAAGACTTTCCGCAAATACTTGTTCAGTGTCTACTTTGGTCACATGCTGTTCCAAATTCCAGGGATACACAGGGACAGAAGGGATGAAAATATCCCTTAAGGAGCTGATAGTCCGTTGGGAGAGGGGGGTAATAAAGGAGATGGATCCATTAAACACCTGCTGGGGAGTATTAAGTGCCCAACAAGGGGAGAAGACTGAGTGGAGACGGGGGAGGAAGCACAGAGTGTCCCCGCCGCAGGGCCAGCCCGGCTCCCCTGAAGAGATGGAGGAGGGGACCCGGCCACGTGGGCTCCAGCTGGGGGAGTGTGTCCTAGGCAAAGGGACCAGCAAGTTCAAAGAGAGAGAGGAACAGTTAGCCCTGCATCTCAAGGTTTATTGGGCCATTTCCTCGCCTTCCGGCAGCGGGGCTTGGCAGCTTAGTCCTTGGGGGAGCGGGAATTTCCCTCCAGCTTTGACTGTCCTTGTTCCCGAAGTTAAATCATGTGCTGAGTCTGGGCGCCGGCCGCGGTGGAGCACGGCTGCGGGTAGTTTGCTGCCCAGTGCCGAGGGGCAGCAGACCCTGAGGCTGAGGAAGGCCGGCGGGGCTCCAAGCCGCTGAGCAGAGCCGCCTCATCCCTACTCGAGCAGGAGGTGAGCAGGAGGAACGAGCTCGCGCTGCTGTTTTTGGTGCGAGGACAAGCGCCCGTCCCTAGTGAGGTTCCGAAACAGACTCCGAGAGACTCACCGAGGAGCAGTTCCCCGTGTGTTTCCTGGAAAGAGCGCTTGTTTCCGCATGACATAACTGCGGTCACCAGTGCTTTCTGTTTTGTGTAAATATCTGAATCTTTGCTTTAAAACACACACACAAATAAAATGAGGCCTTGGTTAAGCAAATAATTGAAAAGAGTCGGTAGACCATGCAAGAAATTCAGGCCAAGGCACTTGAATTTGGGCTCTGCGTAATTAGCATGATCTAGCTACGTAACCCAGTTACTCGTCTGCAGAGCAAGAAATCTGGTTCAAGAGCAAGTCCTACCTTGGGCCCCTGTGCCTTTCAAAAGCTGTCATTTTCATGGGCTATTTTGTTGACACTCAGGTGAGGAAAGAGCCATTAAAAAAAATTTAGAATATTAACATAGACCCCTGACTGCAAACATTAAACTTCTCGAGTGAACTTGACCTTCAGGTTATTAACATTCTTCAGCCACGTAGTTCAAGAGTGGATGAGTGCTCATGGACGAGGAAGGATCTGGGCCTCCTGGTGAAGGCTTGGTTGTAGCAAAAAGCATCTGAGATACAGTACAGCTTCCCATTGACTGCTCTCCACTCAGTGTGGCCAACACGGCGATGAGTCGTCACTGAGTGTACGAGGCTCTACAGACCATTTCAAAACAGATTTTGGCAATTTTTGAGCTGGATTTATGGATGCCATAGATCACCACATTGATTAAATTATCCGAATGGCTGCTGCTTCTGGAGGATGTTTTTTTAAATCTACTCAATTCTTAAAATTCTGCAAAGACTGAGCAACCATTCTTCTAATTGGATTGTTAATTAAGGTCTTCATCGACTTCTGCGGGTTTTTGTCCAACATGCAGACTTGTTGTTACTTCGCGCTGTGGCTGCCTTTGATTCTGCCATGCAGTTTTACTACTTGTTTTCATTTACTTTTAGAAGACAGCTCACTCTGAGAGTAATTTTCTGGTACACAAATTTTGAGGTAAAATTCTTGTAGTAATTGCTTTTTTTCTATTCTAAAGTGTAATTTGGGCTAGGAAAACTAAACTAATGCAAGGGGAGTTAACAAGGTTTATGATTTGTTACTAGAACAAAAATAAAATGACTCCAGATATAAATACAAACCTAGTCAGTGAACAGCCAGTACCCAGGCTCCGTCTCTTGCTGTCACTGGAATAACTCATATCTGACAAATGAAAATGTGTTGGTTTATGAGTGGTTTCTCATGTGTGTGTTTCATTTGGCTTTTACACAAGGAACGGGAAACTCCAAATTTCCGTCGACCGATGTAGAATCGATCCCTACTGATGATTATATTTTCTAAACCTCACAATGGGCTGTCGAAATTTAATATTAATAAATATCAATTGAATGAAGGAAGAAAAATCTATCATGTGCCTCTTTCCCTCCCCTCCGCACCCCACAGGCATTCACATAATTAGATAATAAGCCGAGTTAGTGGACAAGCACGTGTTGGCCTAATGTACCCCTGAACTGAGTTTGTTGATGCCTCCCCCTGTTTTATCCCCAGTAAGAACACCCGGACTTCGGACACCTTGAGCAAGCAACAGCAGACCCTGAGGATGCACATTGACATACCCAGGGCTCAGCTTTTGATCGAGGAGAGAGACACCATGGAGACCATCGGTAAGGTGCCCTGTTTGCCTGTTTACACAACGTGGCTGCTATAGCCATGCCCTCTCAGCCCAAACCCTGGGCCATGGGAAGTATGAGACATGAGACCATCTTGAATGCTACATGAGCAGAGAAGTTAGGAGGTAGACAGCTTTTACTGAGGAGACGAATAAGTACCAGCAAATATGGGAGGAAATGAACTTAGAGACTCCACAGAGGTCAGCTGAGCAGAGTCCCCCAGCTCTGACCCAAGTTGGGTCTTTCCTGGAGAGGCTATTGTGCTGCTCCAAAGAACCAACGTCTGTAATCTAACAAACTGAGGAAGGCTTCACACTAAGATCCGGCTTGGAAGTTCACTTCATGTAATCTCCACAGCTCCAGTAGGGCCTTTATTCAAGAAACATTTGAAATCCCCTCACACTCAGCAAACAGGGGTCTTTGCACAGGCATCTTTTCTCCACCCCCAGTGCCCCTTCAACATCCTGGAATAGCTTCCGCCCAGGTACTTTGGGAAAGACCCGGCCGCCTTGTTTCACGACGGCAGAACAGACGCTTGGCGAGCTTTCAGCGGCCTTTCCACCCAGAACGCGGTGTCTTGACTCCTTCTGGCTTCTTTCCACTCGAAGTTTGCTGTCCTGCACTGCTTACCTAGATGGTTCTATTTGTTCTAGAATCAGAGACTTTCTATTTCCACCGCAGAAACGATCAGAAGAAGAGCTAACATTTAGAGGAGCTCTACACACTTCTGTAAGCACTTTGTGTGTGTTAACTTACTCCTCCTGAGCAGCCTAGGGAAAAGGCACCACTTTGGAGCTGGGATGCGGACAGGGGACGCAGCTGGCAGGTCACTCGGACAGTTAGGAGCGGAACCGGGCAGGGCCCCCGCCTGGCCCTTGCCTTGCCTTTGGTGACTGTTAACACCTGTGTCCAAATAATTCTACCTGTGGCTGTTTAAAGAAAATAATGTCATTTGCAGCAATGTGGATGGACCTGGAGATTGTCATTCTAAGTGAACTAAGCCAGAAAGAGAAAGGAAAATACCATATGAGATCTCTCATATGTGGAATCTTTAAAAAATGACACAAATGAACTTATTTACAAAACAGAAACAGACGTAGGCATAGAAAACACTCTTAAATGGTTACCAGGGGGAAAGGAGGTGGGAAGGGATTCATTGGGAATTCAAGATTTGCAGATACTAACTACTATATATATAAAATAGATAAACAAGCTTCCGCTGTAGAGCACAAGGAACTATATTCAGTATCTTGTAGTAACCTGTAATGAAATAGAATATGGAAACAAATAGGTGTGTGTATATGTGTGGTTGAAACACAATGCTGTGCACCAGAAATTGACACCGCACTGTAAACTGACTACACTTCAATAAAAAGAAAAAGAAAAAAACAGATGGCTAGGCAGATCCAGGGAGCAGTGCATCGCCTCCTAAAAGCCAGTCACCACTGACCGCACGCCGGAGGGAGGCCTGCCCGTCATTTCTGTACACAGTAACGACCCCTGGCCAGGGATGCAGCCCATTCCTTGCAGGGTCATCCATCACCAAGAGTCGTTGACCTCCCGGTGCTGCCTGACAGCTTGGTCGATGGCATTTTCTAATTATTGGGGAAGTAGAAACTGGATGCTTTAAAGAGCTCTGGGCTCTGCCAACAAGAATCCAATAGGAAAATGCCATCAATTTTCTAGCCAGAATGAACGGTTAACTTCACAAACTGACAGCGCTTGAAATGACCCATTAAAATTGGAAGCCCAGCCCCACAGGTGCCCTGGGCGCTCCTGGCCGGGCTGCGCGGTAGAAGCCGCAGCACGGTGTTCTGGATGAAGAACGGGCGTGGGTGTTGGGCCTCTGACACCAGGTCCAATCGTAAGAACCTGTCTCGGTGGAAAGGCCACCCTATCTGCGGGGGGGGGGGGGGAGGGCTGCGGGCCAGGACCCCCAAGCTGAGCCCCGGCTCCCCACGCTGCAGTACCAGCCTGGGCTGCACCACGCGCAGAGTTCCTGCAGACTTCCTGGCAGGGCTGCCTCTTTTTCTCTGCCAAGAAATTTTATTCTAACTTCAAGAGGTTTTCCTTTCCTGCCAGAGCCCTGAGTAATTGGATTTTGTAAGGTTCATTCTGTTCAGGGCCTTTTTTGGGCACAGAAGTCTAGCTGTGTTGTTTATGACTTTCCCATCACCGTCGCGTGTCAGGGCAGGCTGCAGCGTGGTCCCGGCTGACTGGTAAACTCACAAGAGCATCATCCCAGGCTGCAGTGCCTGAAAATGTATGAAAAATTTGTACATTCTAACCCACTTTCCCTTGGAGTCAAAAAGCTCCTAAGGAAGTGTGAAAAGTATCATAACAAAGTAAGGAAAATCTTGAGACGATCCAATAGTGACACAAAGCCCAACCAACCACTCCTTCTCCAAGCACCAAAGTCCTCCACATCACCTGCACCCAGGCTCCAGCTCCCTACCTTCAAGTGCCTATGCTGATGGGACCTGGGGAATCTGACAAGGGAGTCATTTTGAGAAGTCTGTTAAAGGGTGTTCTAGCGTCGTTAAAGCTCAGGAGACGAGGGGAGAAAAGTAACACACTGCAGAGCCATTTCAGTCCAGGAATCAAGACACCCTGAAGACAGGTCTGTCTGCTCCTCCCCCACCTCCCGTCTCAGACACCTGCCAGGGTCAGAATGAGAGGTGACCCCGGGATAGACCACCGCCGTGTAGTTTTTCTAGGACTGCAAACAGAGCTTATTTTAAATGGCAGTCCCGTCCCCGGGTGGTGGTGACATGGCAGTTGATGTCTCAGTAGAGCTCTTGACAAACACATAAATCCCAAACTCTTTTAAATGGGACAGCCGCCCAGCAGGCTCCCCAAGTCAATGTTTGCTTGATGAGGAGAAACCGAGTCCCAGGAGAGAGGAGGGACCCTGCTGTGGTCGTTCTCTTTCATTCATGCTCCAAAGCCAAGCCCTGAGGGTGATCGTCTATTTTAGCATTCCCAAGTAATTCTAATACAGTGCTTGACTGTTTTGTTGTTTCATCGTTGTTATTAACAATAACGCAAGCACCAGGAGAGAGAGGCCGGGAGTCCCTGAGCAGTGGGTAACGGTGTCTGGCTTCCTGGGTTCCCGCTGTTCTGTAGATGATCGCTCCACGGTCCTGTTGACGGATGCTGACTTTGGAGAGGCAGCTAAACAGAAGTCCCTGACGGTGACGCACACAGTCCACTACCAATCGGTGTCGCAGGCCACCGGGCCCTTGGTAGACGTTTCAGACGCTCGGCCGGGAACCAGTGAGTAGTCAAGCATCAGTTAACCTGTGTGAGTGTTGTCCGTGCTGAGCATGCGTTAACGCTGCGTGCCTGTCCAGTACAAGGCGGGGGAGCTTCTCAGCCCTGCGCCTAAGAAACGAATAGTGATGGTAACGTCGTTGGCTGGGACGTTGAGCTCTTACTGTCTGATTTTAGCTATTAGTAAAATTGTGTCAGTTGAAGCCAGTAACTCTTGGCATTGGTTTATTCTGAAAGTGTTAGCAATTTCAGGTCAAGTTGTTACTTGTTTTTATTTAGACTGCATGGGAGAAGAGTTAGCGTTAGTGGGTATCTGCTCTGTGCCAGGACTGGGACAGAAGGGTGAGGTCATGTCTGTTACCTTTGCAACAGCCCCGCAAGCCACCTGCTTGCACAGTGGATATTAGAGCCCCTGTTTTATGGATGGGAGAACTGAATCTCACAGAGGTTAGGGAACCAGCCCAAAGCTGTACACATACTACATCGTAAAACCAGGATTCAGCTGCAGGTCTGTCTGTCCTCCAAGCTCATGCTTTTTCTCCAGAACCATTGTTTGAGAAAAATACACTTCTGGCTAATCTGGGATTATGTTTGGTTTAGTTATTAATATTTGCATCCATGTTATATGGAAATAAATTACTGCCATGAAATTAAATCCCCTAATACGTATCTAGAGTTATTAATTAGATTCTTGTTCCTTCATCATTGAAATTGTTCCTAAATCTCCTTAAAGACCGAGAAATTTAGGTCCCGATGATTATCTTTTGGGAAGCTTTGATGTCTAGCTTTTAAATCATTAATCACTCTCTTTGCAAAAACTTACATTCTTAGAGCACTATAATTAGAAAAGTAAATATTATACCATTGACGGCTGTTCTTTACAATGTCTGACTTAGGAAGCGTTTGTAAAGTGCACTGAGGTTTATGCAACAAATGGGTTGGTTCCTGAATACCACCACGCTCTGTAGAAAAACAGTTCTGCAGTCACTGAAATTCACTTGAAAACTGTTTTCAAGAACTCTCTAAAGGCGTCTCTCAGTCCTCCCCTCTGTGTAACCTCACCTCCTCCCTTCTTTGGTGACATGAGTCCATTCTGAAGACATAAATGTGGTGTCAGTGAGGATTTGCTTGCGAAGAGGCAGTGTAGGACCGAGAGCCTTGCTCTTAAACACTGCTCCGAGGTCCCTGGCATTCTCCGGCAGCTGTCTTTTCCATCCCGAGCTGCCTGGGCTGCTTCTGGCTGCTTCAGGACGCTGCGCTGCTGGGTTTCTGAGCCACTTACTGCCGTAAAGCCAGGGAAAGATTCGAGACCCCAGGGGACTTGGATGGATGGATGGATCGTTGACCTCGGCCTTCCTTTGTCCCAGTCAGAGCGGAAGTTAATGGAGACATTAGCAGGAGAAGAAAAAAGAGGCAGAGAAAACAGGACAGATGCGCCAGGTAGCTGGCTCCCAGTCTTCTGTGTGCAGCGGAATTACCCCGGTGCGTGTTTAAAACACTCATTCCAGGCCTCCACCCCTAGGGAGTCTGATCCTCTTGGTCTAGAGTGGGTGCCGGGAATCTGCACTGTAACAGCCACCCTGGGTGATTCTGTGCTGGTGGCCTGGACCCCTCGCTGAGAAACGCTTCCCCAGGGGTTAGACGTGTGTCACACAGAACCCCAGGAACCGTGTCTGCTCCCCTTCAGGGCTGCCACATGGAAGCCCTCCAGCTTGCCGGGCTCCCGTCACATCAGTCCTTCCCGCCAGGTGAAAGGAAGTGCCTTTCCACATCCCTGTCCACGCTGAGTGAGCGGAGAAACACACAGAGGCTGGTCATAAGTAGTGAAGGCCAGAGAGGGGCCGCGACGCCCCAGCCCGGGGAGCCTTCCGGCCGCGCCGTCGGCCCCAGAGCAGAGGGAAGGCCGACGTGACGGCCGTTCAGAAAACCCGCAGAGACCGGCGTCCGAGCCACAGGCAGAAGTCCAGCCAGGGGGAGGTGTGTGGCAGGCCCGAGGCCGACGGAAGGGGCGTGGAGGTGTCTCTCTCATGGCTCCAGGGGTGTGAGCGTGCTTGGGGCACGTTAAGAATTCCTTCATTCAAACTCAGAAGTGTTTATTAAGGAATGACTTTCCATGTGGCTCCGGTGCTCAGTCGATGGGGGTACCTCACAAGGCGCAGAGAGACATTCACTGCATCTCAGTGGAGGAAGCCAAACCTTAAATAAGAAACGGAAGCATTTATCGGTTATCAGTTTGTACTAGGGAAAAATAGAACAGACTGATGTGACGGAGAGTCCGCGGGGCGGGGGGACCGTGGGCGGCGCTGCTTCAGTCTGAGGCTCCGGGAAGACCTGCACGGCGGAGAAGGTGTGAGCCACGGCCTGCGTCACCAGCGGGAGCCGGCCTGCCAGGCAGAAGGATTGGGAGGGAGACCTAAGGCATTTTGGGGACAGAAGTGGGATGAGAGTGCAGGGATCGAGGGGGAAGGGGGTGAGGATGGGCCAGAGACCCGGCCGCCCTGGGCTGGTAGGACCTCGCCCTGGACCTTGCAGGCAGAAGTGACACGTTTCCATTCCATCTGAGCAGGTTGGGGCGCTCGCCCGGGGTTTGCGACGGTCACATCCCATGGAAACAGCTACAGCCTGTAGAATGGTGCTGCTTTCATTTGTGATGAACTGAAATAATGTTTACAAACACAAGGCGAATCTACTCAAATTTGAGCTTCAGTCTCTAGTTCCAAAAAAAAATAGAGTTATTCATTTAGCATCTGCAGAACTTTCTCCGTTAGGAAAAGATCTCTGGGATCATTTGTTCATCAGCAATTCCTTGAAAACCGCATTGTGAGGGTCTAAGAGCACTGCGTTTTTTATTTGGAAGCAGAAACGGTGCGTGTCTCGCCCCCAGCAGGTTATCCCGGAGGCTGAAGCCTTGCGCTTTCGGAAGCCCAGTCCGCTGCTTGCTTCTGGTGCCCCAGAGCTTGTCACCTGTGCCCAGGTGTTGCCCCGGTGTCACCTCTGTCCCCTGGAACAGGTCCCTCTCACTGCGATCTGGCGCATTTGCAGAGATCCATGCATGGTCTGTTTCCTCAGCTACAGAAGACATTCTTCTGTTGTAATATGTGGTTATTGTAGGAGTTTTTTCCCTCTGGTCTTGTATTTTCCTCTGTATATACTGGTGGTTCTCGGTGCCAACAGTACATCAGAACAACCCGGGAAGCTTTTCAAAGTACAGACACTTGGGCTCCAAACCAGGGCTAATAAATTAACTTTTTATTATTAAAATTTTTTATTTTTAAGGAGAACACTTAAAATATGTTGTTTGCACACTGGAATGATTGCATCGTAGAAGTTACGTTTCTAAGCATTTCATTACTTTGCCAAAGAGTTGCAAAAATTCTAAGCACGAGGATGGGAGAAGTAACAGTGATGTGCTGCTCCTCTCCTTCAGCCTGTGGGAGCTCCCGCCTCGGCTGTGTCCTTGGCTCTAGCCACTTCTCGTCCCTCCTGTGGGTTAGGGCGCACTCGGAAGCTGGGGTTCTACTCACGCCAGTGTCCCCAGCTCCTGCCACAGGGTCCAACACACAGTGGACCTTCAGTAAATACATTTAAGTACTGCCTGACTTCAGCTTCTGAAGTAAGAGTAAGATGTTACAGGAAAACGAGGCGTGAGAGGATAGCCATGTCCCAGGTCTCAGGTGTGTCCCTGGGATGTGCCCTGACCAGAGGGTCCTTGGCTTTGAGCAGGAAAGAATTCGAGAGCGAGCCACAGTAAAGTGAAGGCCAAGTTTATTAGAGAAATGCACACTCCGTGGGCAGAATGTGGTCCGTCTCAGAAGGGAGGGCAGTCCCGGGGGCAGGGTGCCTAGTTTCCATGCTCTGGGGGATGTCATAGGCTAACAGGTGGGGGACTGTTCCAGCTGTTTTGGGGAAGGGGCAAGGGTTTCCGGGAGTGGGGCCCTGCCCACTTTTTGGCCTTTCGTCGGTCCGCCCAGGAGCTGTCAGGGTGCCTGGAGGAGTGTCGTTTAGCAGCTAATTATTACAATGAGCTCGAGGTCCACTGGAAGTAGAATCTTCCGCCGTCTTGGGCCCAGTAGGTTCTATCTGGTTTTGGTCGTATCCTCAACGGCTGTGTCATTCTTTTAAAGGTTTTTCCCTGCCCCCTTCCCTCCTGTCTCAAAGGGAATGGAAGAGAAAGGATATTTAGAATTTTCAATAGGAGTTGGGCAATCCCTTTCTTCCCCCTTTGCTCTCTGTTTCCTGAGACGTCTGACCGCCTGGGTGTCTGTATCTCCTTACCCAGTTAGACGTGTCTCTTTTCATATGTACTCAGCTCCTCCCAGGACACTTTGCAGAAACTTATCAGTGATATCATTGCTTTGGAGAAACTGAATCCACTTTTTTACTCACAAATTATGCAAGAGTACAAGACATGTGAAGCGGTCAGTATTAGATTTGACCCAGGCTTGTTTTGTCATATTTTCCTGGAAGTCATCCATTCACTCATCATTCGTACATTCGTGCAAAGAGCATTTACCAAGCACCCCTGGTTTACACAGGGCTGGACTGGAGAGTGAGCAGGACATGGCTTCCATCCTCCCCAGCTCTCCTAGTTAAGACCTTTCAGCATCGCAGGTGTCCCTTAGTATCTAGTTTTGTGGGCTTTAATGGGTATCTTTCTGTCTAACTCTCCAAGTTGAGTTTCTGGCCTTCCTGATCAACCTACCAAATCTCCCGTCACCATCTTCCCATTAAACAGGACATGTCCCATCCCTTGTCAAGTGCTTGTCACTCAGGAATCCTGGGCGAAGCCCCAGACTGACTGCGCCCCCAACACCTGCAGGCCCCAGCCCGCCAGCCTCACCCATGTCTGCCTCCCAGCAGCACTGGTGGTGGGTGATGTCCTCACCCCAGTCTCAGAGATGAAGGAAGTGGGCACATCGATGAGGTCACAGCCAGCGAGCAGTGAAACCGAATCAAACTCAGCTCGCTCCCAGGCCCTGCTCTCAGCCCCTCCAAGCTGCCTCTAAACGGGGCTGACGCTTCTTAAAGGACATCTAGGGACATAATAGACTTTACATACATATTAAATAAGGAAAGCTGACGACATGGATTAAATCTTTTTTGTTGAAACTTTTAAAACAATGCATATTCTGTCCCCTCAGATGGTACCAGACATACTGCAGGAAAATACCTGATGGGGTGAAGACAGTCTGGTGTACAATAAGCCCTTGATGAATATTTGCTCATTAAATAATAGGAATGTTCAGGCCTGCCGGCTTCATCTTCTCTGCGAGACAACTGGTAATTCATCACGCAAATCCGAGGGCTCGGCGTCTGTAAGACATGAAAAGCAACAGCAGAGACTGAAAGCAGATTAATACCATCGTCACAGTACACGTGGCATGTTTTATAACCCTATTATCCACAAAATCCTCTCTTATCCCAAGTTCAGGATAATTAAAATAATTTGATTCAATGAGCAGAAGCTTCATTCAGGTTCAGACCCAGGGCTGAAAGGCCAAGAGTTATTTATATCACTCACCCTCTGTTCGTTGGCTGTTTAGCAAGCATGATGCCTCATCACTAAATTTTATTTATATTAGAATGTTGGGGACCCAAATAATACTTTCCCCCCGGGGGCAGTAAACCCCAGCATTTATTTGGTTAATGGATTTACCTGTAAGGTCCAAAAAGGAGGCTGCCGATGCCGTCCAAGTAACAGTTTTATTTGAGCTGCTGTCCCAGAAAAGTTCAGTTCAGGTACAAAACAGCTCCAAAAAATCTGATTATTAAAAAAACAAATGTGTCAACTCCTCAAATATTCTACCCACTGAGACAGCTTTGCGCCTACGATGCTTGCTTAGAGCAGAACGAACAGCAGGTAATACCGTGGCCTCCTTTCCCAGCGCTATCAGGCTGCTGGTAAATCTGTCCTCATCGAGGAAAAACAGGGGTCATGAACAAAATTAATGAGAAGGTTTCCGGCCTGAGTAGAGGCTGAAACTTGCAACTTGATCATGAAACTTTCCAAACAGGGTGATCTCGGCGGGACAGGGCCGTCCGCGTGAAAGCCGCGGCCGCACCACTGGTGGGCGAGCGGGGCAGGAGGGACGCAGTCCTGAGGGTTTGGCGAGTTTGAGGAAATTGTGTCCCTGAAGTGGGACTATCAGTCTGACCCCCTCTTTCACAAGCATCCACGCCGGGAGCAAACCTGATTCACAGCTGTAGTTATAAGAAACTTAAAGAAGAATAAAAATGAGAACCCTGAAAACTTATGTAAGGGACTGGGTGGTTTTCTGGAAAAGATTCATTAGCATGTAAATAACAAGCTCCCCTGTTTAAGCTCCACTTACCGGGCGGGCGGCAGCGCCTGGAGGGCACTTAGCCTCCACCCAGGCGAATGTTTTTCTATCTCTTTGAGGATCTCTCTCTCTCAGCATTTCAGCAGAGAAACCCAATTATCATTCATACCTTGCTGTCCAGAGAGCTTGGCGTTCTAGCATAACTCATTTACATTCTAATCAAGGCAAAAAAAAAGTCTTCCAATAAAGTCTTCCGTGGAATTTTGCAAGTAACGGATGAAATATGTCTTAAAAATCAATGCCCCGGAGAATTATGCACCAAGGCGGTGCATTTTGATGAACCAGGAAATCTTAAAATATATTGATTTGGCTGCCATGTGAATGCCTCTCTCCAGGATTGTCGAATGATGGATTAGGTTCAAAGTCCAATAACTAGAAACTTGCAAAAAGGAAAATCCTCCATTTAAAAAGAAAGTCACTCCATGATGTTCAAGCGTCTGCCTCCCATGACCCAACATGGAATTATAAACGAGTGAGGGTCTGCAGACCCTGTACTAGGACACTTAGATGTCAGGCGTGAGGATGCTTACAGCCAAGTAATGGGTAATCTCTGAACCGACAGGTGGAGTCCTGAGCTCCATTTTTATCACTTAACAGCTGTGTCATTTCTCCTCTCTGAGCTTCCATTGCCTCATCTGTGAGTGACCCTGAGCTGTTCACCCAGGGGGCTCTGTGCCGGGGGTTGCAGCAGGCTCTGCGGGATGATCCAAGGATGTAACCCTTGCCCCCGTCCCCAGGAGAGACTTTCAGGCTCATAAACACACATAATTGAGTCTGGGTAATAAGGCTATGGGCCGGCCCTCTCGATTTTGTTCTTTTGAAATCCAATTATTAGTAAGCAGTCAGTAGAGGCTGCTGTGTTCAGAAGTGGCCCAATCATACTGAAATATTGTTGCATAAAATTCCTCTATGAAAAGCAGCAAATTCCAAAGTGGAAGAGAAGTATCTAGGACCTTATGTGGCCTTTGGGCTGGATCCCCAGAAAAATCATTCCAGGTAACTGAGCCTCTCCCCTTCTCTACAGAGTTCCAGAAAAGGCAAGATCGTCCACTCCAGTGTCCAACATTCTGTGCTGTTGGAACATCTTTTTTCTTAGCTCAGCAAGGAGTTGAGCTAAGAACCCAATCCACGCCATTGACCTGTTGTCTCTGGTTCCAGGTTTAGAGACCGTGAAACCCATCTGGCTCCCGCCTCTGTTTCCAGAAACCTGTGTGTTTCTGAAGATGGTGGACCTGTGAGAGCCAGAGACGCATTAACCCTTTGCTCCCCACACTGAATAACCCAAGTCTTTGTCCAGGTTCGGACAAGTCCATTGAAGAGATGCTACCATATGCAGAGAGATTAGAGATCTCTCTTCCTCCTGCTCCAGGAACTTGCAGTTTAATTGCTGAATAAAAGGCAATGAGTAAATACAAGACAATACATTCAGGAGACACCTGCTTACTTTCCTGTAGCTGCTATAGCAAAATCCTACAAACTGGGTGGCTTAAAAGAACAGAAATTTGTTTTTGCACAGTTCTGCTAGCCAGAAGTCCAAAGTCAAGGTGTCAACAGGGCCATGCCCCCTCCGAAACCTGCAGGGGCGGGCCCATCTCTGCCTCTTCCTAGTCTGCGGCAGTGGCCCGCAGTCTTGCAGGTGCATCGGCCTGCAGCTGCCGCACTCCAGCCTCTGCCTCCATCACCCCACGGCTCCCTCCTCCCTGGTCTATCTCCTTGTCTTGTGAGGACACCAGGCGTGCTCGCTCCAGGACCCACCTGACCCCAGTCTGACCTCATCTGAACTAATTACATCTGCAATGACCCTATTTGCAAGCGAGATTGCAAGTCTGAGGTACTGGGGATAGGATGTGCGCATCTCATCTGGGGGACACAGTTCAACCCCTTCAGGCAAAACCGTAGAAAGGAAACCACCTGAGAGCGTATTTGGCCTAACTCCCTCCTTGGACAGAAGGTGGTGATTCTCAGGAAGTGATATGAGGGGGTCATGAAACTATTCAAAGCCAAGAGCAAGACTCAAATCTGTAACTCCCTGAGTCCAAATGGAACATTCTTTCCCTACAGGGCTGGGTTAAGTGTTTAGGTATCACGTGAATGTTTCAGGCCGACCATAAGAGAAAGGGGCAGTCATGGAGGGCTTCCTGGAGGAAGCCACCTGCTGGGTGGGTCACAGGGCTGGGTTGGGAGCACCCCACTCAGCACCTTGATCACGGCTCACCACCTGCCTAGAGACAAAGACAGACCCTGTTCTGGTTCCTTCCAGATCCCACCACTAGGAGGAACGCAAAGGCTGGGCCCACGGCGAGAAACCGATACGCCAGCCAGTGGACTCTCAACAGACCCCACCCCACCGTGTCGACACACACCCTCACCACTGACTGGAGGCTGCCAACGCCCAGGGCTGCGGGGTCGATGGACAAGGAGAGTGACAGTTACAGCGTCAGCCCCTCACAAGACACAGGTAGGGTCTGCATGCCTCCTCCTCTCCTGGGACGAGCAAGGCCCACCCTGGGCCTCAGGGCCCCCCACCTATTCCCTTTCAAGGCCACTTTCAAATTGTTAGGTGCTTAACAGTTACCAATGCCACTGTACAGCAGTGGTGATGTCCAGGGCCTGGTGAATTCTGCAGACAGAACCAAGGGAATCTATTCTGCAGGCGTCCCGAATCTCAGACCCATGTGCTCTCCCCCCTTTTAGTTCCTGCCCTGCTGAGAAAAACACAGAAATGTCTTAATGTTCTCCCACATGGTTACAATCATTCTGATTATACCCTGAGGGCGTCTGCCCCGCTGCCACCTCCAGAATGAAGACGCTGCACTTGAAGTTACATGACAAGGTCACGGCCCCCTCTCTAGGGGATGTGGCTGAGCCATTTGACTGTTAAACAAGGGCTGATGACAAGGTAAGTCACCTCGTCTCTGCCAGCCACCAGCCAGATTTCACTCTGGAGAGGAGACAGCCTGAGTGTAGCACTGGGTGACCCTCCCTCCCCAACCAAACTTTAAATTTTGAAAAGAAATTATATCTCAACTTAATAGCTGTAGGGAGCTTGAATACTCGTTTTCTTTTGTTCTGGAGGATATACTTCAAAAATAGTCTTCCAGAGGTGGGGTGTCACCACGTACGTTTATTTTTATGCCAGTTACTTCTGTTACAAGAAGCTCAGAGTTCCACAGAGGTGACTTGAGAACTTTTTAGTGAGCTTACAAGGCAGAGATTCATCTCCCGGGCTGTTTTCTGGGCCCCAGAAACGGTGGCAGACACAAAGGAGGAGCCGGGGTCTGGGGACTTCTGCCCAGGGGCCAGTTTCCCTGCAGTTCACAGCTTCACGTCTGACCATCACTGCGTCTTCCCGCCACGCGGAGGCCTGAGCAGCTGAGCGCAGAGCTCGCGGCCTCCCCGCCGAATGAATGATGCTCTGGGGTCCGAGTGGACTCGCGAGACAGAGCGGGGGGTGGAGGGGGCACTGCAGTTCATTTACGCTGGCTCCCCGTTGTCTTATCTAGAGGCAGAACTTTGCCAGGGGAGTGTCTTCCTGATCCCAGGGTATGTCCCCGGCTGGGGACCTCTGACTCCAGGGATTCAGTTGACACCCTGAGGCCACTTTGCTGAGTCTCAAGAAGCTTGCCTCACGGTGACAAAGGCAGTCCTCAGACAAAGACCCGGGAGTCCTGCAGGGTCGCATGGTGTCCGGGGACAGAGCGCCCCAAGCCCCAGAGAGCCACCGGTCAGTGCAGACCTGGGCTGACAAACCCCCTGCCTTGTTTTCTCTCCCCCCACCGCCGCCCGCACAGATCGGGCACGAAGCAGCATGGTCTCCACAGAGAGTGCCTCCTCCACGTACGAGGAGCTGGCCAGGGCCTACGAGCACGCCAAGATGGAGGAACAGCTGCGGCACGCCAAGTTCACCATCACGGAGTGCTTCATATCAGACACATCCTCCGAGCAGTTGACGGCAGGGACAAACGAGTACACAGACAGCCTGACCTCCAGCACCCCTTCAGAGTCGGGGATCTGCAGGTTCACTGCATCTCCCCCCAAACCTCAGGATGCAGGACGAGTGATGAACATGGCGGTTCCAAAGGCGCATCGGCCAGGTGAGACGAGGCTGCGCAGACCACTGTCAAGGGAAGCGCGTCTTCCCAACTCCCACCGGTCCTCTGTGAGAGCCCTTGG
Source organism: Camelus ferus (assembly GCF_009834535.1). NCBI lineage: Eukaryota > Metazoa > Chordata > Mammalia > Artiodactyla > Camelidae > Camelus > Camelus ferus. Next base: position 5,173,817 of record NC_045696.1, read on the forward strand.
TGTTCTGTTTGCCCCATGCTGCGTAAAGAACCGTGCCCCCAAAGCACACGGCAACAGCAATCACTGATTTTGTTTATGAATCAGAAATTCAGCCTGGGCTTCGTGGGGATGCTCATCTCGGTTCCAGCAGTGTCACAGCGGGGTTCAGTTAGGGCTGCAGGAGCCACTTTCAAAATAGCTCACTCACATAGAGAGTCGGTGCTGGGCACAGCGTCCCTAGAGGGGCTTCTCTGCGAGGTGGCTCATGCTTCCTCACGTCATGGTGACTCAGTTCTAGGAGCCAACGTCCCAAGAGACAGTGGAAACTGCCAGTTTCTTCAGGCAGGGCCTGGACACTGACCCATCACTTCTGCCCTAGGCAGCCCAGATTCTAGAGAGGGAGCTCTCTACCGCTCAGTGAGAGAAGCGTCAACAATGTGGGGGCCTGAGGGTTTCAGAAGGAGAGCAGTCTCGCCAGTGAGCCAGCCTTTGGGACTTGGCTTCGCAGAGTGACCCCAAGTGACCGTAAATGGCTAATGTTGGGAAAAGCAGTAGTTTGGTCTCTGCCTTGAGTATTCTGGGTGTGTGGGTGGGAGCTGCCAACTCTAAGACCTGCAGGGCCTGGCAGATCATGTAAATGAGCGAAGAGGAAGGGGAGGGAGGTGGAGGGAGGGGTGGAGACAGGGACAATTCAAGAGTCAGTGACCATCTAGAGGAAGAGGACTCTAGCAGCTCCGCTGGCTGATCCCAAGTGGGGCCGAGGACGAGCGAGTTTCTCCAGAGAAGCAGAAATTTGGGTTTTAGATGGAGACTCGTAGTTTTTGAGTGTTTGCTCGGATATTTGCAAACCATCGCGCGGGGCAAATAAAGCACATCTTTAGGTCGGGTCCACCCCGCTGCAGCCTGGGCTGTGGGTCTCGTCTGAAGGATCGCTTTTTCTTCGTAGCCCTGAAATACCCGCCTGTAGGCTTGGCTTCGTGCACCGGCCTATCCGTTCTTGTTGACTCCAGTTTTATTTCTCTCTTTGTCCCCATTTTCTGAACCACCATACAGGTTCCATTTAAAAAATTTATCTTCTTTTTAAATTACCAAGGTCCCTTTGGGGTTTATGGCATACGGCCAAGCGGCAATGAGCTTTATAAATGCATAAAAATACATAAAATAAGAATTGTCTATCTGGCAACTAATCTTCCAAACCAAGCCAAGATCCCTGCCCACAGACAATAAAGAATGATGGCTTCATTTATTTCCATGCTGTCCCTCTCCTCGGGAAGGGGACGAGTCGTTACTTGTGGGGTGTTTGCATTCAAGTACTGTTGGTTGTTGGCGTTTATTTGCAAGGCAGATGCAGAAAACGGAGGATAAATGCCATGGCTTTTTGTGGCTATGCAGCTTGAGGGCGAGGAAGGCCAGAGAGGAGAAAGGGTGCCCGCGAGCATGTTGTTTAGTCTCGCTGGGCTGCAGTTGCCCCATCTGTGAAATGGGCGTCCCATCAGCACCCGCCATCGGGGTCTTGTGTGAGCTGTAGGTCGCCGGGTGCGGGCATCCCCAGCCTTAGTCGCTGCCTCCTTTACCTGTTGTCAGAGCTCCCACGGTGACTCCCATGATGCTTGGCAGACGTGCTGCCGGCCCCCCCGTCTCCTTCCTTCTTTGGTTTATTTACCTTCCGTGGCCACGGATTGCTGGAGAGCATCCACCTCATTTGTGGGCCTCCCAGTCTGTCCTTCACGCTACCATCGGAGGCACGGGCCACACCCCCGCTGGCAGAGCATGATCCCCTGGGCCAAACGTCCGTCCTGCGCGCAGACCTTGACGTCATTAAAGTCTGCTTCCTTTGGATGGCGTGTCGTTCAACTCATATTGAAAAAAATGTGTGAGCGAGTCCCATGACATTGTTGCCTGGATCCGTGGGAACAGAAAGATCACAGCTAAGTGAGATACAAAAGACTGTCTTAAGATTCTATTTAGACTAAAATGGTTTTCATCTTTAGGTCTGAGTAAGATTTTAAATCCGTGTGACTTCCAATGCCGACAGCCTTTGTTTTGTCCGCTCTAGAGGGCTGTATTATTATTGGACGTTTGATATGCTTTTAGAAAACTAGTTCGTCCTTCTGGAAGCCTTTGTTTTGCTCCTTTACAACAGAACGGAGTTTAGCACGAGACCCCAAGTCACAGTTTCCCGTCCTGCTGGCTGGAGGCTGTGCCCCGGCCAGCGGTCCCCTGAGCGGGGCTCTCACGCCAGTCTTACCTGCAGCTCCTTGTGTTCTGAGTGCTGTCAGCCGTCCAGATCTCTGGACTCCTTCTCCTCGCCATCAATTCTCCGTCTTCTGTGATCTTTTTTTTTTTCCTTCACAGTCTCACACTTCTAAATTCTCTGTGAATGGGGTTAAGTTAAATGAACTTGGCCAGTTTGTGACTTTGAAAAAATAGGAAATGTATCTTAGTTACCTCCGTATTTCTCTCCCGGAGTCTAGCAGACACCTGTCAGCAGGGTGAGTGCTCAAGAAATATTTTTAACTGACATAATGGTGCTGAACATAGACTCCTAACACTGTGTCTGATACATACTTGGTGCTTCATAAACGCTATTGAATAAATGAATGTATCATGATTGTGATGGCAAGATTGGCCAATCGGTTCACATACTGCAATGGTTAGAAATTTTGAGGAAAATGCAAGAGTATCTTTAGGTCTATGCCCTCTTCCAGCCTAACTTGAAACAAAGGGATTTATTTTCTATTCTTGCTCTGAAGTTGAAAGGAAATCTCTTCCACAGATGGGGAAGAGCTCGCCATGAAATGTGGACAGCTCGTACCAAGGCAGGCGTCAGAATCCAGCTTTAGATTTTTAACAACACCTGAATTTTGAATCAGCTGCCTTTCTAGGACTAGTGGATTTTAAATACAATACCAGTCATGTGATTTGTTTTCTTCCCTAAGGCGAGACTCTTTCCGTCTTTAAAAACAAAAAACATAGTAAACAAACAAACAAAACTGTTCCCCTGAGAAATAGCTGGAAGGTTTAGCAGCTTCTTTTCCTCTTGGTCAAGGTGGCTCTGATGCTCTGATTCTCTGACGCCCGTCCCTCTCTCGGTTTCGGGGAGCACCTGGAGCCAGTGTCTCACGTTCTTGGGTTACTGCTCCTTCTTTATTCATGACGCTTATCCTGTGCAGTCAAGCTGCCACTGCAGGGAGCTGCTTAAATCAATTTAAAGCTTCAAATACGCAACCTAATACAGCCTGGCCCCGCCAGCAACAGGAGAAGCACCTGCCCATGAGATCTCTGCACTTAGACCCTGGGACCCCAGCCTTAAACACCTGCACCTCAGCCCGCAGCCCCACCACCATGAACGTGGCTGAGGTGTTCCAGCTGGAAGTGGCCACCGCCTGCCGCCAACTTGCTGCTTCTCTGAACAACCAGTTATGCAAAGCAGTTTGGAATTTTAATTTTAGGATCCAGTCGTCCCATGCCTCATGCTCTTCTGGGTGTGTGTGTTTAACAGAAGAGAAGAGAGAGGAGTGAGAGGCAGCCCCCCTCCCCCACCGAAGGCCCAGCGGACCTCTGCTCAGGTCACACCCCCACAAAGGCTGGCCTTGCTCTCAGCTGTCCTCGTGACGTGCTCTTCTCCCCTCGAAGCCTGCGTGGCTCTCCTGTTGGCTCATGAATCAGAATGATCCACAGAGCTTCACTGCCAAGCGACCCCCTCCCCTACCTGCATCTCCCTCACCACCTGAGGACTTGAGCTCCGCTCCTGGCAGGTAAACGGGTGCAGGGCTCCCACCTCAGGACCCAAGTGTCACACCCCTTCCCTTCAAGCAAGAATATTCCTTCTTTCTTTTTCTCCTTGGGTCGGGGGCTGCCCCCACCCCCATGAGGGGCTTACATCCTCCTTCTCTTCTTGGCACATCGTTAAAATTCAATTTTGAAATTTCTGTCATGAATGTGATTCCAAGAGCTACGGCAAGGGTCTCATGTGCAACTATCTTGGATGCCTGCACACACAGTCACGCACACACACGCATGCGCGCACACCGCACGCTGCTGTGTTCCCCTGGCCTCCGCCTTCTAGACACGGCCCTGCTCCTCCCCCCACACCGTCCCTGCTCCCCTCGCCCTCAGTGTGCGCTTCCTGGCGCCCATTCCAGGACTGGCCCTGCTGTCAGAGCCGGGGAGTCAACAGTAGGCAAAATTCACAAAGACCCCACTTGGAAGGAGCTTATATTCCTGGGGGGTGCCAGACACTAACCCAGTAAACAGGTAATATTGTTTCAGATCATGGTCGGTGCTGGGAAGAGAAGTAAACCGAGGAGGGGGATGAAGTCTGGCAGGAGGCGTTTTGGAGACGGGAGTGGAGACAGGAGTGATCGGCAGTCAGTCGCGGGGGGCGGGGGGAGGGGAGCCCCTGAGGGCCAGTGGTCCAGGCCAAGGGAGGAGCGGAGAGAAAGGCGGATAGTAATGAACTTGGCATCCCCATCACAGAAGGGGAGTTCCCTCTGAGCTGCCAAAAGTGAAACTTTCTAACAGTCCCACCTAAAGTTAGAAGTTAAACTTAGAAGGACCTGGGGCCATGAAGCGCCTTTGAATATTGCTATTCACGCAGCTCTAGGTCGACCTAAACATTTGAATGTGCCCATTCCAGCTGGCTTCCTGCTAGAAAACCAAGCCTCCCCGATGCGCGTTGGCAATTTTGTCTTCTTAAGGACCCGTCTGTAATTTTAGTCTGTTCTTTGTCGATGTCCCTCAGACACATAAAGCGATGGCAGGACTTGTTCCGAGGGTCCCAGGCTTGGAACTGTCAGCCCGCCTGCCTGTCGCCCCCGCCTGCTTACAGCCCCGAAGCCCCGAGCCGACTTCGTGCTCCCGCTGTTTTATTGCTGCAGCCCCAGCTACACAGAGATTTGCTCTCTCATTCTCTTTTTTAAAAATATTTTTATTGAAGTATAGTCAGTTTACAATGTTGTATCAATTTCTGGTGTACAGCACAGTACTTCAGTCATATAGGGACGTACATTTATTCGTTTTCGTGTGCTTTTTAACCATAAGTTACTATAAGATATTGAATATAGCTCCCTGTGCTACACAGTATAAACTCATTGTTTATCTAGTTTATACATAGTAGTTAGTGTCTGCAAACCTCAAACCCCCAGTTCCTCCCTTCCCACCCCCACCTTTCATTCCGACCGCCTTGGCTCTGGCTTCTGAGCCTGTAGGTGGCTTGCTGTTTCCCTCGGTTGATGTATCAAGGTTCAGCTCCCATTGCTGCAGAAGGTGGTGGAAGGTGAGGAGGGGGCCTGGGCCGTGACGAAGGGCAGGATGGCCACCTGTGTCCTGCTGTGTGACCAGAAGGCAGCTCTGCACTCCAGGGCGGCGTACGGATGCCCAGCAGAGGCTCACCGCCTGCCTGCAAGTGCGCTGCGTCTCCAGATGCCCCGTCCAAACACGAGTGTAATACACCCACTTACTCAACCCACCTCTAGCGAGTATCTTCTCTGTAAAAGATGCCACTCCAGGTATCACCCTAAGACATCAGAGGCATTAAGCCACCCCCTCTAGCAGGCTCCTTATTTTAACCAGAATAGCATGTAGTGCCATAGACAGAAGACAAAGGGTCCCAAAGACACAAGACAGAAAACCGAGGAGGTCCGAGAAACAAGACAAAGCCCAGCTTATGGAAGACAGGGGCTCCTCCCCCCCCCCCCCCCGCCACAGCCTGGTGGGATGTCACGGTAAGCCGGAGCAACCTGAAGGTCCTGAGAAGGTACAGAAGGAAGGAAGTAGAGCGCAGAGGGCAGCCTCTCACCGCGGTCCCGTGTGGGTGCGGCTGGCGCCAAGCTCCAGTGCGTCCTGCTCCCAGGCGGGGACGCAGCAAACCGGGATTCAAGCAATGTAGTCCAGCCCCTCGTGTTGAAGTCCCTTCTGTGGGGTGCAGCTCAGTGGCAGAGCGCATGCTTGGCACGCACAAGGTCCTGGGTTCAATCCCCAGTCCCTTCATTAAAAAAAGTTTTTTAAAATTCCTTCCTTGCCTACCCACTGCTTTCTGGGTAGAGACCTCGGGGGCTCTTGGTAGGCCAGCTTCGTCCTCCTCGACATCTGATCCCTGCTCTCCGAGCTCCGACTCTCTGGCCTCCTAAACATTGATTTCCCCTGCCTGGAATCCTCTCTCCAGCTCCCTCAGGCCTCCTGTGGGGTGACACGCAGGGTGATCGAGATGGGGCTGCCAGCCTCGTGGCTGAGCAGGTACAAGTCCCCCCAGGGGTCCTCCTCGGGGGCACCCAGTGTGTGGGTCCCGGGGCATCTCACGTGGGAGCTGGAGCTGGCTTTGAACCTCATGGACCCTTACCCACGAGGAGCTCCGAAATCCCCGCTGGCGAGTTCTCCACTTGCCCACGTTCTGAGCAGATTTTCCAATCCCACTTTTTATTCAGAAAGACTCAATTTCAGAAGAATGGGGAGCACACCAAGCACAAAGGCCTGCTGCATACCTCAGTGTAGTTTTCAAAGTTCACCAGCGAGGGAGGGGGAGGATCACACCAACGAGCTCTTAAAATGCACGCAGTCTCCCTGGGACGAGCCAAGAGCCGTAACTGAGCCCGCGGACACGGACCTCGATATCCATCTCACATCACTTATTTAGAGTTTTTCCTGGGGGCCATTTGGGAGTGAAGATGCATTTACCGAGAGAGTTCTGTTTACAGGTTTTCATTACCAAGCTGCAACATTAATATTAAACTGGGAAAGTGTTAGATCCTGTCAGCCTCCGGCGTGGGCGGACGCCACGCTCCCCTCTGTGACGGGCTCTTTGATACTGTAGTGTCTTTGCCAGTCTGATCTCTGTGGTTTTTATGGAAATTGCTAGAACTCGAGGAAGCATCCTTGGCTTCTCACTTTTGCATCAGTATCCAGCTCCATCCAAGCAGAGATCGCAGACCTTGTTAGAAGTTGATGAAAGTTCTTTTTGATGTGTCCCCGGAGGAGACGGAAGCCCATGGGGACGCTGCTGCATTTCCACTCTGCACGACGTTTTGTGAACGCATGCACCTGTCTGCACGGTTGCTGACTAACCAGGAATTGCACCGCAGGGGGGAGGCTGCTGCCATGCCCCCTGGGACTTTAGGCTCCCAGAAATGCATTTGTTCATTCTTTACTTAACCCCATTCCGAACGCAGAGGTGCCTGACCTGTTCTCACAAACCAGATAGTTCAGTGCCTAACAAAAATTCTTTTAGGCTTAAAGGCTTTCGCTGGAAATCATCATGCCTGTTTCCCTTGACTAGAGATGAGAACTGAAACGCGAAGGGGTCACGGAACTCCTGGAGGCAGAGGGAGGCAAAGCTCAGCCGTCTCCCACCCGTGCCCCTCCCGTTGCTCTAAGCTCCCACCTCGTCAGGTAAGGCCAGGCTCGGACCTTCTAACTGCTGCTCCATCGGGCCGGTCCCTTACTTTCTCCCCTAAAGAACTGGGGCCGTAATTCCTTGTGGTCTAGAAGAGGCAGAGGGGTACTGTTCCTTCTTCTAATTGAACCTGACACTTTTCAAGGAAAATTAAAGTGAAATAAAGATCCACTTGGAGTTAGGAACTTGGATCATCTAAACCAGGTTTTCTCAACAGGAGCGCCATTAATATTCAGGATGGGGTGATTCTTTTGGGCAATGGTGGTGCGGGGCTGGCCTGTGCCTTGTGTGATGTTGACCAGTGGACCCCTGGCCTCTGTCTAGAAGACAGTAGCAGCCGTCTCACCAACCCTGACATCCAAAGAAGCCTTCAGACATGGCCACGTGCCCCCTGGGGGGCAAAATTGCTCTCAGCTGAGACTATTCTAGACCGAAGACTTTCTTTCCCCAGTGGCAGGTGGCAGAGCCTGAGCCAGACTCAGGGAATGTGCATCTACGACAGGCTTTCTGAACTGACCCATTCTCATTCTGTCTCAGTGTTGACTTTGCCAGTCTTCTTCCGAAGCTAAAACTCATTCAAGCCTTGCATGTGGGTCTGAATAGACTGAGAAAGTTCAGGACATTTTGCTTTCCTGATAGGAAGGAGGAGCCTCCTGGTTTTCAGCTAAAAAGAGGCATGTTTGATACAGCAGTTTTCACATAAGCAGGCTGAGCAGGGCTGGAAGGCCCCCTGCCGGAGAGCGGCTAGCTCTGAGCGTGGACGTGGGATGGCCGGGGTATCCGTGCTGGTTCAGGGCCGGAGGCCAGGCACCAGTGAGCAAAGCGGTTAGGGACAAAGGGAGAAATCGATGCTGACTTCAGTCTGAATTTTGGGGGATATTAATGGCACCGAAAGTTCCCAGAAGGCAGTGACAGGAGGATGAGAAATGGACCATTACGTCAAATAATAAGGCATAACATGGAAATAGCTAAATCACCTGTCACCCTTCCAGGCATGAGTCAGAGCGGGGCCTGGGCTCTGGCAGGCTGTGGCGAAGGGTGCGACTTGCGGGCTGGGGAGGCACGCTCTCCAGAAATTCTAGGAAGAACCCCTTCCTGTCTTCTGCTGGCTCTGATGGGCCTTGGCTCGTGGCCACATCCCTCCAACCTCTGCCTCCACCCCACGTGGCCTCCTCCCCTCTTTGTGTCTCAAATCTCCCTCTGCTTTTTAAAGAATAGGGGCACTTGCCATTGGACTCAGAGCCCACCTTCAATTCAGGTGATCTCATCTCAAGATCCTTCACTTAATTACATCTACAAAGACCCTTTCTCCAAATAAGGTCACGTTCACAGATTCTGAGGGTCAGGATATGGACCTATTTTGGTGGGGGGCACTAATCAACCCATAAAAGACAGAAATTAAGGTCAAAAGAAAAGTTCCCAGCTCATTCCCATAACTGCAGACCCACTGACATGCTAGACGTCCGCCGGTGAGACTTCCACGTGCGTCTGATAACTAAGGCCTCACCTCCGCCCTCCGCGGTGGGCTCCGGTCTTAGTCCCACTTTATGAATAAGGAAACCGAGCCCAGACTTACACCAGTCAGATGCAGTGCGGCGGTGTCGTCCGGACTCCTCTTAGTCATCACTGTCAGAAGCATTGTTCAGCCTCTCCCGTGAAAAATAGGCAGATGCGGGGCAGGGAGGGTGAGAAAAGCCCGTGCGCCCTGTGTCTGCCTGTTCAGGCGGGAGAGATTGTCACCGCAGTGTCTCACTTCAGTTCTCTGTCCGGCGTCACCCGGGCACGGCTGTCTCGGCGTCTGTAGACGTCAAAGAACACACGATAGACAGACGATTTGAGAATCCAGCCTCCGCACTGGCACTGGGAGTAGCACAAAGGATCGGGGTTTAATGGCCATAAAATGCCTCTACTGAACAGCACTCCCCACCGACTGTTCCGGCGCTTTCTCCCGCCTGAGTGCGTGAATTATTAAGGGAGCTCGCTTGCAGAATTCACACACTTGAAAGGGCTACTTTGGGCGCCAATCAAAAAACATACACTGTTGAAAGGAGCTAATTAGAGCCTCATACGACTTAATAAAGCTTTGCGTGAAAAAGCGGATCTCTCAGAGACACTGAGTATTCGGGGTGCTGGGCAGACGTGCCACAAGCAAACGTGGACGCCCTTGGGTGTAAAGACGTGGTGCCGAGCTTCTCTCCATGATTAAGGATTTCCAGCTCTCACCGAGCTTTCCCAGCTGCCGGCACCACCTCGATCACTCGGTGTGAAGTGAGAGCCCCTGCAGGCAGCGGGCAGCCCGCGTGGGCTCCAGTGGTGCAGGAGAACCACAAACACCTTTGTTCCATCCAGTCTAACACCTGAGCATCCTGCAAGGCAGCTGAGGCCAAGATGCTGTTGCCTTTTCGGGGCTTAATAAGCCCTGTTCGTTCAGTGGGGAGTTGCTGGGCTAGACTCCTTCCTAAATCTGTGGATTACAGACAGGTCAAGTGCTCGGGGTTCAGCTGAGTCTCAGAAGCAGCATATGGCTCTCCGGGCTCTCTTGACCTATATTTTAAAATAACCCTGGAGATAAATGCCTTCCACATTTTCTCAATCATTTGGACAAAATGATTTAAAAAATAATATTAGTTATGTAAATAAATAAAGAGCAAATTAATTTGTTTATTGGACTTAGACTAAAGACAGATCATCGCTTTTAGGAAATTGGATTTATAAAAATCCACAAATTTCAAAATCAGTAAGTTAGGATGTAATAGATTCATATACAAAAAATATTCTTCACACTATGAAAGAATTTTTCAGTTTATTTTTAATGACATCTCTGTTAATGCTTTCATGATATTTGTTTGTAAACAATTACCCCTCGAGAGGGAAGGTTGAAGAATGTACATCACTCCCATAAACAAAGACACGTAATTTTCAATGCCGTCATGAAGTGCTTTAGGGACATAAGGTTTTGCTTTTAAATATTAAATACTTTTACTTCTCAAGACTAAAGCTAATACACAAAGCAAGCATACGCAGACCTTCAACCCTGGAGTCTGTAATGATAACCTTAATGCCACCATCCTTCCTAAGCCGAAGTCCAGCTATATCACATTGCCAAAACCCATTTCACAGTAATGCCAAGTCACATCATTTCTTTCTCTAAGAGTGTTACAGCCAAATTATTGCCAAGGAATTTGTTACTGGGTTTTCCTTTGATCCAGTTCACTGTATGAAGCCACCGTTGAGTCAGAGTATCTGTGATTTCAGTGAGCCAAATCCCAGACGTTGCTGGGGCCCTTTTAGTGAAATAACATGCAAAAAAAATTAATAAAATCCTATAATTACTCACTATCGCTTGGTGGGTTACAGACATTCTGAGAAAGCCAACAGGAAAATGCTAAGTGGATTCTTGCATCGTAAATCCCCAGTGACATCGCAGTGGGATGCAAGGACGCAGACGTCAGCTTGGTAAATTTCCCCAAAATGAAGTCATCGTTCCTCGTACCCTGGGAGGAGAATAAATCTGAAGAGAAGTCAAGCATTTTGAAGATTCTTGTGCTCATTCAAACTGTGCGTGTGCATTTTTTCAGTAGTTTCTCAGCCTGTCTTGCTTTTGTTTCTGGTTTTCCTGTACCACTGAGCAGTCTCTCCCTTCTGTTTAAATGGTTATTCCCATTCCATGAGTCAGCTTGAATTTTCAGAAGCTCTGGGGTTTCAGTTACTGTCTGAACTTCACTACTTTGTTAGCACAGCCAGCCACGGGCAGCCCTGCCCGGCACAGGAGGGCCCTTGTCCCCCACAAAAGGCCCGGCTGAGGCAGGCGTGAGCAACAGTGAGGAAAGCAGGGAACATTCTGAAGCAAAGGAACCTGGAATTGCCAGTTATTCTAGAGTCAGAAAGTGAAGGAATGAGTTCTGCCTTAGACACGTTATTAAGCCTGACGTGCCCACTGGATAGCTCCTCTGGGGTGTCCCCACCCACGTCTAACTCAGCATGTCCGAACCATTCTCTTTTTCCACCAAAACAAGATCTTTCTCCTGGCAGTGCTTCGTAGGGAATGAACAGTCCATCCAGTTCCCTAAGCTTGAAACCTGGCAGGGAGTCGTCCCTGCCCCTCCCTCCCTTCCCCCGGCCCTGCTTGTCCTCAGTTCTGCGGCCAGTGCCCTGCGCCTCCTCCGCCCTCACGGTTTCCCTCCCTCTCACTTCCCGTGGACGTCCTCCCAGCTCAGACCGTCGTCCTGGCTCCCCTGCCTGCACATCCTCCTACCTCGGCTCTTGACTCCGGGACTGTAAGCCCCCAACCTGTTTTCTCACCACAGCTGCTCACCAACTATGCCACAAGGGAGGGACAGGTGAGCCAAGGTGGTGAGGCTCTCAGCCCCCACCATGACCAGGAAGATCCCCCTGCGTTCACCCCAGCGTGCTGCACAAATACCCCTTGTCTGCATGCATCTCGAAGTGAGGCCGGTGGGATGCACTGGGCTGCGGGATGATCACAGTCTATTCCAAAAGTGCCCGAGGGTCGGATCCAGGCTTCAGTCCACCTCAAACCTGGGGGATGTCGTTTGCAACCTGTGTCCAGCAGCTGGGCCCTGATTGCACTCATGCATTACGGGGGGCTGATGAGATGTGTTAAAGCCTTGAACCAGGGTCATAAAGATGGTAACGAAAAGGAATCAAGAGATATTTTGCAAGTACAAGTAACCTGGAGAGGGAGGTGTCAGTGAGAGCACTGAGGATTCAAGTATTAATTTCTGGGAAGATGAGGATGGCTTTTTAAAAGATAGGGAGAAAAAGGCACTTGGGGATGAGTTTGGGAGTCTGGGTAGGCCTTCATTAACTGGGTTGGTAGACTGTGGCATTTAAAATTCATGATGGGCATTCATGTAGAAATATCTAGCAAAGCATCTGAAATTCAAGTCTAGGGCTCAGGAGAGAGAGCAAAATGGAAAAGATGGATATGAGAGCTATTCGTAATGGGATGATGCAGCTCCTGGAGGGCTGAGCACAGGCTACTGGGAAAACCCTGTCTTAGAGGATGGATGGAGGAGAAAACCCTGTCTTAGAGGATGGATGGAGGGCAGGGTCCAGGAAAGGAGAGTGACAGGTGGCAGTCAGAGATGTAGGAAGAGATGTGGGAGCGCACAGTGCCGTGGAAGCTGGAGGCCCAAGAACAAAAGATCAACGGCGTGAAATGTCGGGGCTACAAGTTGGTGAGGACCAAGAAGAAACCACTGAATGTGACAATTAGAGGTCATAGTTGAATCAGGACAGAATTACGCTATTTTACCTTTGCAAACATTGTGCCCTGTGCTTTCTGATGGCATGATACTTTATTAACAAGCCCTAATTATAGATATAAATTAGTGAATATAGCATAGAAAGTGTTATGAGTGTAAGTAAAGGTGATGTAATCATTAAAAAAGAAGTCATAGTTGAACTTCAAAAGAACAGTTTCAGTAGTTGATGGTGATGGCAGCTGTGCCAGTTGATTTTCCAAGAAGCAGATGCCAAGACAGATCAGCTCTGCAGGGGATTGGGGGTGGGGGCAGATTCTTGTGCAGAATAAAGAAAGAGGTAGCAGTGTTACTGAACTCAGGTTCTGCTGCTTTTTGTTCAAGAATCCCACACTGAGAGACAAGTATTAGGTTAAAGGAAAGACAGCTTTACTGAGGAAGCTGACAGTCCTGGGAAGAAGGTGGACTCATGTCCCAAAGAACCAGCTCCCCCTTCTCCAGCTTTTGCTGGGAGATTCTGTAGGGAAAAGAGGAAGGGGCTCTGTGCTGAGGAGAGGGTCTGGGGTCTGTGATCAGCTGGTGGACAGTCTTCTGATCGGCTGCTGGTGAGGTACTTGGGAGTCAGCAGCATCAACATTCTGTTTCCACCTGGTCTGGAGTCTACATGCTGGTGGGCAGCATACAGTTAACTTCCACCTGGTGTGGGTTTTAGTATCTGGAAAACAGCTCAAAGATATGGCCCAGAATATTATCTATATCCTTGAGGAGAAGCTAAAGGCCCTTCACTTTTGTTTAATGACTAAACTATTCTTATTTTGTCTTGCTTGCCTATTTTCCTTCCTTTCTGCATTTTCTTATTTTTCTGATTAAATCTGTCCTTTGGAACTCAGGGAAGGCCTAGAAGGCTGAAGTTTTTCTATAAACAAGAGGCAGGCAGAGGACACAGTGGGGAGGGGGGCAGTCTGTCCCAGGAAGGCCCCACAGGGTTCAGCTTAGTTACAGCAGGAGCAGGCAAGGAGGGCCCACAGACCATGACACAAGGTGTGACACCTGCGAGAGGAGAAAGGGAGGGAAGGAGTGGGCAGGGGGACCCTCAGCGGCAAGACCCTGCTGAGGAGGCTGCAGCCTGCGGCTGGGATGATGGAGATGCCCTGAGCAAATCCCTCATGGAGAAATCCTGCACCGGGTGGGGGACGGGCATCAGGAGACCCTGTCATGTCAGGTAGTGCAGGGAGCAGCCCCGAGGACAGATAGCCTCGGCGTCCGGGGCCACAGCTGGAGTCTGCTCGCCAGCCTCTCACCCCACAGTGAGTTCTCCTGAAGAGGGTGCCTTTGCCTGGGACCATGGATGCCGAAGTGAGAGGTCCTGAGAAGGAAGCAGAAACCCTAATACTTAGGTCTAAGCTGTTCTTGTCTCTCTGTACATGGCACTAACTGAAACAGAAGAGGTACGAGCCATTTAGCAGGCAGGGAAAGCCCAGGAAGGAGGCCACGTGCTCTCCGATTCCACCAAAAGCAGTCGTGGAAACCATGACTAAGTGGCGGTCCAGGCTGCATGGCCCGTGGAAGTGCTGAGGCTCGAGCCGGCCCTCCACCCTCTGTTCCTCGGCATCCGTGCCCCCCTCCTTGAGCCCCGCGCTCTGCCGAGCACCTGCCGCCACACGCAGGGTTTGGTCTAGCAGTTTATAGCCAGTGTGCGCTGTTGCCTTTGATGTATGTTTTTCTTCCCCTGGTGGGGTTTCAAAGGCTCTTGTGACCTCTCTTGCTCTGGTTAAACTCTGACGTTTAAGAGCTTAACTGAATGTGCCATAGAAAAGCCAGCTCTTCCTGTGTCCAGTGGGAGAGCCATGAGGACGATGGCGGGCAGGAGCTCTGACAGGGGCCTCGGGACTTGCACGCAGGTGCTGTGACAGTCCCACCTCTAAACCCTGAGCGGCCCACCACGTGTGCCCAGGGGCCCCCGGCGCCCATTTACCGTGTGAAGATGCCGACTCACCCTGTGTGTCTCTTTCCAGGCGACCTCATACATTTGCCTCCCTACCTTCGAATGGACTTCTTGTTGAACCGAAGTGGTCCAGGCACCAGCAGGGACCTGAGTTTAGGGCAGGCGTGCTTGGAGCCTCAGAAAAGTCGGACCCTGAAGCGCCCCACGGTCCTCGAGCCCATCCCCATGGAAGCCGCCGCCTCCACGTCCTCCGCCCGGGAGGGACAGCAGTGGCAGCAGGGGGCCGTGGCCACATTACCTCAGCGGGAAGGGGCGGAGCTGGGACAGGCGGCCAAAATGAGCAGCTCCCAGGAATCCCTGCTGGACTCGCGGGGCCACTTGAAAGGCAACAATCCCTACGCAAAATCCTACACCTTGGTATAACAGACAGCATGGCTGGACAGCGGTTGTACATACGATTTAAAGAATTCAATCAAAGCTACCTTTTTTTTACGGAATTCCAATATTTATAATGAAAGAAAATTGCCAAAATATATTAAAAAAAAAAGAGAAAATACTGAAAAGCCACAGACAGTGCAAAGACTCTCCTGCCTTTTTTCTGTCTGAGTGTGAGCTCCATCCGCCTGGGCATCTGATTTTTTGGGAAAGAGTCCAGTTTTATGATCTTCACAGGCTATTGCATTTTTACTGATTTTCTACAAAGTGCATGGGGGACTCATTAAACCTTCTGACTGGAGGTTCTATCACACAAGATTCAAGAGAGAAAACAGGAAAAAAAATTTACCCGCTTTGTGAATTTACAGGGGACATTGATTTGGGGGCGGGGCAGCTTTAGTCTCGTTTGCACACCTGTCTTTCCCGTTAGAAGCGGGGTCCTCAGTTTGACCTTCTTCTGTTGTTACTTAGGATGAGTGGCGTCAGTGAAGGGGTAGGGGGGTCAATTTGGTTTTCTTTTTGGTTTATTTTTTAATTTAATGAGATACTCTTTGCATTTTGTCTAAGCGAAATAAAAAAGAAAAGGTGGTCGGCCTTTATTTCCATGTCTGCTTCTCTCGTCTCCTGCTGATCACTGGGTCCCCTTCCCAGGGATGCTGTGTCTGCAAACAGCAGGGCTGAACCCAGAGCAGAGAGGGTACCGAGACCCCGAGCGGCCCGGGATGGCGGGGAGGGGCCCAGAAGGTGCGCTGGGTCCCAGTCTTAACGAGGGGCTGGCGTGTATCCTAACCCCGCCCCCACGTGCTGCCCTTGTCTCCAGTGACGCCTGGCCTTCTGGCTCGACCAGGAGTTGGCAGGCTAGGGCCTGTGGGACAATCCAGCCCACCATTGTTGATATAAATGCAGTTTTATTAGAACAGTCATACGCACCACTGGCATTCTGTCTGTGGCCGTTTCGTGCCATGATGGCGGCGTTGAGCAGTTACAGTGGAGATGGTCTGGCCTTCAAAGCTGGAACTATTTAGCCTCTGACCTTTTATAGAAAAAGTCGGCAGACCCCTACTCTAGAGTCCCTCCCGCAGCTGGAGGAAAGAAGACTGGCCCAAGAGAAGTTCAGGCGCCCTGCCCTCAGGGACCTGTCCTGCCACCACAGGGACTGGGGTCTAAATGAGCAACAGCCCTTCCTGGTGGATGTCACCTCCGCCCCACTCCTCTACACCCAGAGAAGGCGAGTCCGCAGCGAGTCCAGAGTGAGTGATGCTCCTCTGAGACCTAACTTTCTCCTCTTTCCTCTGTTTAAATTATTCACCACATGGCTCATCCTAACAGGGGACTTACTCTTAAATTGTATGAACTGCGCCCTTCTTCCCATGACCCTCCCATGGGGTGCTTTAGAAAGAGCACATAATCCTCACATGGCCCCCACTCCCAGGCCGGACTCTCTCAGGTCTCTTGTCAGGGCTTTGGCATTGACTGGAAACCTTGACCAAGTCGCCCAGGTAGCAGACTGCACAAACACCTCCTCTCCCTTCACATCTGCAGGCTCCCCTCTAAGCCCTCAGCATGGGCTGGGGCCAGTTACTGCCACATGGGACATGTTGGAAACTTTTTTCCTGTCCTCCCTCTCTCCTTCTGTCCTCCTCTCCTTCCATCCCCCTTTTCCATCATTTCTTCCTTCCATTTCTTTTCCAGGCAAGCCCATTTGCCTCCATGGATGCAGTGACACCGAGCATGTCTGCACAGCAGGTCCAGGACCGTGTCAGGACCACCGGCTGGCACTGACATTAGATGACTCCGTGGATGTGAACTGGTCTTTTTCTTGCCATGGCTTCAGAATTCATGTTGACAGCTTATTCTCTGCATCCCCACCGACTCTCACGGGCTTTTTTAATGCAAAGAAGTAAAATGCTACTTTCGGCAGAGGGGAATAAAGCGCTGTCTTTCATCAGTTTAAAACTTCTATATTCTCCAAACTCAGACGTTTACCTTTTATTTCAATTTCTATCTCAAGCTGTGCAAAAATAAAAAATTCCACCTCATGTATGCCTCTGGAATGGATTGTTTTCAATAATACTGCCTTGAAAATGCTCTTTTAAATGAGTTTGACACGTAAGCACTGTATCCAGAAGTCCACCCTACCACTCAGGAAGGGGCCTGTTATACACATCCACAAAGAGATCCAGGTGTGCAGAGTAAAGGGCCGCAGAGTACTTAAAAGACCATTACTGAGAGCAGTAATACTTCTCCTCTGGACTTCTGCCATCTCTAATCTGACTTATAACGCCTTTCAGAGGTCACCTTATTAGTCTGAGTCTGCAACCATATTGCTGTATCTTAGAGTGGTGAAAGCCAGATAAATTCTTTATCTTCTGGCCAAAATCTATAGGGTCAATGGACAATAGCTATTGGGTCAATGGACTGGGTCTCTGAGGCATCCATCTGGCTGGCAGTCTGAAAAACATCCTTCTTCCTGAAGTGAGTGAGGTCTTCTGTTACCCTCCAGCCAGGCTACAGCACTCGGCACTGGTACAGCCACAGGAATGTACAATGATGCTTCCATTCAACGCCCACATCTGCCTGCCTCCTGCTTTGTCCCCACATCTGCCACATCACCCAAAAGAGAAGGAGATGGAGAATGGAGGCGGGAAAATACAGAAGAGTGAGAGGCTGTAAAGCTGGTCCCAGGCTCACCCAGATAAGCTCTAATCCCATTGTTCTTTCTGTCTTTGCTACAGAGAATCTTGATAATATCTTTAGACACTGAAGACACACTGTCATCTCAATAGATGCAGAAAAAGCATTTGATAGAATTGAACACCCATTTATGATAAAAAAAAAAAAAAAGCTCTTACCAAAGTGGGTATAGAGGGAACACATCTCAATGTAATAAAAGCTATTTATGGAAAACCTAAGCCAGCATAATACTCAATGTGAAAAGTTGAAAGCTTTCCCACTAAAATCTGGAACAAGACAAGGATGCCCACTCTCACCACTACCACTTCTATTCAACGTAGTATTGGAAGTCCTAGCCATAGCAATTAGACAAGAAAAAGAATTGGAAAAGAAGCGGTAAAACTGTCATTATACACAGATGACATAATACTGTATACAGAAAACCCTAAAGGCTCCAAAACCTACTAGAGCTGATAAAAGAATTCAGCAAGGTAGCAGGATACAAGATTAACATACAGAAATCAGTTGCATTTCTTTACAGTAACAATGAAATATCAAAAAAGGAGAGCAAGGAAACAATCCCTTTTAAAAATGCATCCAAAAAAATAAAATACTTAAGAATAAATCTGACCAAGGAAGTAAAAGACTTACATGTGGAGAACTACAAAACACTGACTAAGGAAATTAAAGATGACTTAAAATGGAAAGATGTTGCATGTTCTTGGATTGGAAGAATATTATTAAAATGGCCATACTGCCTAAAGCAACCTACAGATTTAATGTGATCTCTATCGAATTACCCAGGACATTTTTCACAGAATTAGAACAAATAATCCTAAAATTTATATGGAATCACAAAAGACCGAGAATTGCCAAAACAATACTGAAGAAAAAGAATGAAGCTGGAGGAGTAATGCTCCCTCACTTCAGACAATACTACAGAGCTTCAGTAATCAAAACAACATGGCATTAGTATAAAAACAGACATATGGGTCAATGGAACAGAATAGAGAGCCCCAAAATAAACCCACAAACACCTGATCAATTGAACATCTTTGACAAAGGAGGCAAGGACATACAATGGAGTAAAGCCCATCTCTTCAGCAAATGGTGTTGGGATAACTGGACAGCTGCATATATGTCAATGAAGTCAGAACACTCCCTCACACCATAAACTTGAAATAAACTTGAAATGGCTTGAAGACTCAAATATAAGACAAGACACTATAAACCTCTTAGAAGAAAACATAGGGAAAACATTATCTGACATAAGTCTTAGCAATGTTCTCCTAAGGCAGTCTACCCAGGCAATAGAAACAAAAGCAAAAATAAACAAATGGGACCTAGTTAAACTTATAAGCTTTTGCAGAGCAAAACAAAAAGACAACCTACGGAATGGGAGATAACGTTTGCAAAAGATGAGACTGACAAGGGCTTGATTTCCAGAATATATATAAATAGCTCATACACCTTACTAACAAAAAAAAAACAAATAACCCAATCCAAAAATGAGCAGAAGACCTAAACAAGCAATTCTCCAAAGAAGACGTACAAATGGCCAATAGACACATGAAAAAATGCTCAACATCGCTAATTGTGAGAGAAATGCAAATCAAAACTACAGTAAGGGATCACCTCACACCCGTCAGAATGGCCGTCATTCAAAAATCCACAAACGATAAATGCTGGAGAGAGTATGGAGAAAAGGGAACCCTCCTACACTGCTGGTGGGAATGCATTTCGGTGCAGCCACGTGGAAAACCATATGGAGATTCCTCAGAAGACTAAAAATAGACTTACCATATGATCCATCAATCCCACTCCTGGGCAGATATCCAGAGGGAACCTTAATTCAGAAAGACACCTGCACCCCAGTGCTCACAGCAGCACTATTTACAACAGCCAAGACATGGAAACAGCCTAAAAGCCCATCAGCAGATGACTGGATGAAGACGTCATAGTATATTTATACAATACAATACTACTCAGCCATAAAAAGTAATAAAATAATGCTATTTGCAGCAACATGGGTGGACCTGGAGATTGTCGTTCTAAGTGAAGTCAGCCAGAAAGAGAAAGAAAAACACCATATGATAACAGTTATATGGAATCTTAAAAAGAAAAAAGACAAATGAACTCATTTGCAAAACAGAAACAGACTCACTGACATAGAAAACAAACTTACGGTTACCAGCTGGGGAAGGGGGTGGGAAGGGATAAATTGGGAGTTCGAGATTTGCAGATACTAACTACTATATATAAAATATATAAACAGCAAGTTTATACTGTACAGCACAGGGAACTATACTCAGTATCTTGTAGTAACTCATGGGGAAAAATAATATGAAAACAAATATATGTCTGTACATCTATGACTGAAACATTGTGCTGTACACCGGAAACTGATACCACATTGTAAACTGACCATACTTCAATAATATATCTATATTTAAAAAAAGAAAACACACTCACATATGTGGCCTTTAAAATAAGCAATCAGTCATCACTCAGTTAAGGCCCCTCGGACTTGGGGCTTGGATTCGTCATGTGCCAACATCTTCATGAGAGTTTAAAGAAATGGCAGAGGCCTTCCGCTGGAGCAGCGGGACCTGCCTCTGTTTCCATCAGCGGTGGGCAGGGCGGGCCGCCTCCAGGGCCTGAAGCAGGATCAGGACTCCGAGGGCAAGTTCGTTACAGTCACCTGCTCTGCGAAGGTTTAAAGGGAACTAACACACGACCACGTCCCAAAGCCATCTCTGTCCGAAGGATGTGTCTCAGACGGTGACATCGGCTCTCTGAAGGTCACTTGGGAAGACTGTCAGCAATTTAATATCCAAGGGTCCCAAGCCCCACGTTACTTTTCCACCCATTGGCCCAAAGTGACCTGTCAAACAACAGAGTGGAGGCATGAGGCTGGAGTGAAGGTTTTCTTCAGCTCGCAGAAACCAAGCTACCGGAATGCCTGCCCGGGGCTTCAGTCAAGGAGTCTGGGACCCACAAGAACTGTGTGCGTTTGCTCTGTACGACCGCCTGGTTGAGAAGGAGGCTTGTGATGGTGGAGTCCTGAGTGGTGAAGGGCTTTCTGAGCCTGACAAACCCAGGCTAGCACGGTTAGTGGTATCGGGGGACAGGACCCTGGCTGAGCCCCTCGCCCCCAGCCGGCCGGGACTGGGACTCGGTGCACCTCAGCGTCACTTGGGTCTCTCAAGTGTCATCCAGCTTGAGAGCGGGAAGTAACAGTCCTCCACGAGGCCCTGGCATCTGTGTGTCTCCTGAGCAGGGGCAGGAGTGGGTTCCGTTCTGTCCTATCTCTTCAAGGATTTTATATAACAAATCATCTTGGAAGATTGAGGTGTTTCTTGGTGGGCAAAAAGCAGACTTGTTTGCTGACCAGGATAATAAAAGCAGTGTCTCCTTCTGAGGCACACAATTTGGCAGGTAGGGTTGCCATCAACCCCCTTTAACAGTTTGGGGTTTCCGGGGGGAGGGATAAATTAAGGGTCTGAGATTAGCAGATATGCACTAGGGAATATAAAACAGACGAACAACAAGGACCTACCGTGCAGCACAGGGAACTAGATCCAGGAGCTTGTCGTAACCTGTGATGGAAAAGAAGCTGCCACTCCCCTAAGGCTGGGACCTGCATGAACCCAGGGACCAGGCCCATGATACAGACGCTCCACTTCGCCCAGATCTCCCTGGACCCCTTTTCCTCAGACCCTCCGTTCCCATCCCCTTGCTTCAAGTGTCCACACTTGTGATTCTTTTGGGGAGAATTCCCTTTGATTGCCGAGGCTACTTTGCCCACAAACGAATAGAGCAGGAGGTGACTGGGAGTTTATGTACCCTGGTGAAGGGGCCTTGGCCAGCCGCAGCCTGGTGCAGGCGCGGGGAACCCAAGCCCCTTTGCTTAAGAGCAGAACGACCATTCTGCTGGGCTGTACCTTGCTCTCCAGTTCTCCCTGAGAGAGAATTCTGAGCCTGGAACTTCGCTGGAAGTGACATCTTTGCTGTTTGACATCTGCCTTCCTCTTCCCTGGTCTGGAAAAAGTAGCGACTGTGATTGGGATTAACATACAACACCCTGCCTTCCCTGCCCCAGTGCCAAGGCTCGTGTGACATCTTTAGAGATTGTAGAATGACGAATGTACCTCCACGGGGTCCCACATAACAAAATGGTGTCTGGAACCAAGGGACGCACTTACAGCTGACAAATTATGGCTTTGGGCACATGCCGATGGGACCTACTGGTCCTGCTACATCCAGAGGCTACCAGAGAGCTTGGTAATAGCATCTTAAAGATGCAGCCAAGATGCCACGTTGCAGGTGACACCCCACACGGCTGGGGTCCTGTGCTTGGGGAAGCAGCATGTATCTCAAGCCAACAGCTGTTACACGGTGCTAAGTCCTCACTGGTAAAATGCACGGATCCAGAAACAGAAGTGTGGAAGCAGGAGTGACCTCACGCATTGTCACTCCCAGTGACTCACAAGCAAATGTGTGATTTCATCCCCACGACTTCAGGTTGAGTGGGTCCAGAAGCCCCAGGTACCAGAGGTGAGATGTCTCCATCGAGAGACACAGTAAAAGTCACACTGAACTTAAAGCAACAGCCACTGCCCAGCCATTCTAGATTCTCACAGCAGGTCAGCAGGTCAGCAGGCAAAAAGGTGTGACCACGCTGGCGAGAGTAACTGACCCTCATCATCCTGAGAAGGCAGGGTTTCTCCACCACAGGGGCAGGGGGAACGTGTCTGGCACTCACGAGGTTTACCGGGGTGGATATCTCCTGGTGCCCCACGTCCATTGTTAACAGCATGTGGGCCTTAAATGAGATACTAACCAAGGGCTCCGTCCACTCAGGGATGCAGGTCTCGGTGACCTTGCCCAGCAGGCAACCCAGACCACAGGAGCGCTCGCCGCAGGAGCAGGGGCCCTTGGATGGGTGCCAGAGGAGAGGCGCTGACGGCCAGACCCTGCCCTGGGACCACGTGCAGCAGAAGGAGCTACAGTTTGCCCCACTTACTTTCTCCTCTTGCAGGGTTTTCCACAGAAACTGAAATCAGCCACAGACTTGAAGAAGCCGGGACAGGATGGGGTGAACTCAATACAAGACTGTGAGGAGTGAGCAGAGCTAAAGAGAGCAAGGGTTGGGCTGGGGTCCCCTGGCGGTGTGCCACCCCGTCCCGCAGATCCCTTCTGGCGCCTCCGTGTGCTCGTCCCCCGGATTCTCTGTGCTTTCCTCCCAGCGGCAGCGCCTGGAACTTCCCTTGGGCTGCTCTCGAGCTGCCGGGAGTGCCTGTCCTGCCAGCACAGAGAGTCCAAGTGCCTGGGAGTTCACGTCTCCCTGGAGAGTGCTTGGCCGATGAGTGACACGTGCGGAGCTCCTTTGCCTCCACAGGGAGCAGAGCTGAGCTGCCATTTATGCTCCAGAACGCCCCGCGGGGTTGACCTGGAGCTGAGACTTTGCCGGATATCACATCCTTGCTTCTTCCCTTTTCCAGCCTTTCCTCTCCACTCCCTCTCTGCTTTCTTCTGGTAGCACTTTAATAAATCATCTGCATTTAAATTCACATCTCAAGCTCTATTTTCAGGGAGCCCTACCTAATTCTTACTCTTCTTTCTACCCATACACCTACCTTAGCGCGTGTGTTAGACGTTCAATACATATTTAACAATAAACAATTAAGATCAGATATCATTGCAAATGTTAATGCCTCCTTTCTTATTCACCTTATTAAGGAATATGATTATGATCGCTCTCAATCATATCAAGATATCTCTGGAGAGATGCTTATTGGATGATATCTGAATTTCTGGATGGATGGTACAAGTAAATCTTGGCCAAAAGTAAATGAGAAAGGGTAAGATTAAATCCTCTTGAAATGCAAAATGCTTTTCTACAGTCTCAAATGAACATGAGCCAGCCTGGAGGGTCTGCTTTGCAGCTGCGCACCCACCATCAGACGAAGGGAAGGCAATTGGGAACCAGCATGAGAGTCACCTGACATGGCGCCAGACGCATGGCTGGTGGTGGCTGGTTCCGGGTTTAACCTTCCCTGCCAGGCCCCCTCCCAGATGAAGAACTGGCAGAACGCTGCTAGAGCAGGCATTCAGCAAAGACCTCTTCTTCTGGATTGGCAGGCTTGGGGAAGAGGTAAATCTGTTGGGGCTTTGATGCCCAGGAGAGGGAAGTCATTCGGTTTCTTTAGCAGGGTTGGGCTCAGCTAGGAAGCATCCAAATGTAGCACTGTCTTTGATGACAAAATCCTTTCCAGGTTTCTAACCTAATGAGGATTAACATTTGGACTAGCAGTAAGGGCTAAGATAGAAGATGAGATATTTATACGTCTTACAAAACATGTGGAACCTTTAACACCATTTCCCGGAATTTGAGTTTGGCTTCCTTCTAAGGCTCCCTTTGTGGCTAAGAAGAGCCCAGGGTTTTTAACACCTGGGGCAAGAGATTGTTGACTTGAGCTGAGCACAATATTTCAAAACAGGGCCAAAAAAAGATAGCATTTCACACAAAGTTAATATGAACTAGGCTTTGGCCCAAAAATAATGAATCCAGGAGAATGTGCTTCATCAGGACTTGCCTCATTGTCCAGATGGAAACCACTCTGCTACCCTGAATGCACACCATACCCTGGTCTTTTTGTTAAGCAGTTAATTTTGAGACTTAATGGAACAGCTCTAAAAGGACTGACTTGCTTTTCTTCAGTCATTCCAAAGACTTTTACAGGGATTGACCCATGTGCACTCAGAAACTTAAAACCTAGTGGTTAGGAGTGTGAGATCTGGAGGCAGATTACTGGGTTCCGATCTAGGCTGTACCATGGATAAGCTTGTAACCTTGGGCAAGTTCCTCCCGGTCTTGATTTCCTTGTCTGTAAAGCAAGGGAAATAATGGTAACTCCTTTTAGGGATGTTGTGAGTATGAAATAAGTTCTGCATCTTAAAGGCTTAGAACCAGTGTCTGGCACATAACAGGTTCTCAATCAGTGATAGCAGTTGTGATTAGCTATTCCTTTTGACCCACTGATTTAAGACAATGTATTGTGAGTAACACCTGTCAATGGGGAATGTCCCAACAAACATCCCACTCAGTCATCCCAAGCACTGTTTCAACATTTGGGCTGAAAAGGGTCATTTTATTATATTTGTATATCTGGGCATAAGGCAACGCTCCCGGGGGCTTAGGGTTGGACTCCTGTCCGTGGTACTGAAATCAGTTCTCAGCCCAACGGCATGTACAATGCATTTGTTTAATTGTGTTTAAACATTTAGCCACGCAGTTCCTTTTCAATTTTAGATCATGTCTTCTGCTTCACTGAACCAGGTTGGTTCCTAAAGGTAATTATTTTAACATATATTAGAGAAGAAAGAGGAAGGGGAAGGATGGGGAAAGGAAGAGGGCAGAGGCACTAAATGAAACCACTTCTTAAAGGATGTCTACCAGAAATGTGTAAGTGACAGCGTTTATAACTTCAACTTTGAAAGCAGCAGCCCCATTATCTCCCTAAAGGAAGAACATCTAAAATTCTGAAATGGTCACTAAAGTCATGTAGCTCCATGTTCTCATTTATTTCTTATTTACTAGATTTAATAAAAGTAATAAAAACAAGTTCTTGTTTCTCAAATGTTATATCCTTTTTTAATAGCCAAATTATATTGAGTAACATCTGAGTAGATAAAGGAAACAGTCCATTTGGACCCTAGTGGTCCAGGGAACTGTAACATAGAGTACACCCACGTGGCAGACCTTGGGAGACATCCCTTCTGTGCTCTCTACAGAGTCCTGCATATCCAAGTTTTCCCATCCTTCAGAAGTTGGATACGATTTACTCAGCTTCTTTATAAATTCTGTAGAGAGTTCAACAAATATACTCTTTCACTGAAAACTGTCGAACCCATACACTGGGATGAAAACTATATGCAGTCGATTGCACACATAGAGCAAGTTTGAAAATTTATGTACTGTAGCAGACAGACGCTTAGGTAACCCCCAGTGATCCCTGCCTCCTGATAGCCACGGCTTTACGAATCCTCTTCCTCTGAGTGTGGGCAGCACCCGTGACTTTCTTCCCGCAAATAGAATGTGGCCAAGGTGATGGTTTGTCACTCCCATGATTATGTTGCATAAGACTCCACCCTGCTAGACACCTCCCTTTCCCTCCCCTGCTGGTCTTCCAGAGGGGATGTGCCATGTTGTGAATGGCGGGTGGCAGGGACCTGTGGGGAACCCCACAAGCTGTAGGCAGTCTCCAGCCAACAACCAGCCTTTGTCTTACAACTACAAGTAAATGAATCTACCAGCAACCCGTACAAACTTGGATGTGAATTTTTCTCCCGCAGAGTGCTCAGATGAGACCTCAGCCCCAGTCAACACCTTCATTGAAGCCTGGTGGGACCCCCAAAGCAGAGAGCCCAGCTACGTCCATCATACCCCAAATCCTGACAGACAAAAACCCTGAGATCATAAACGTGTATGGTTTTCAGCAGCTAAGTGTGTAGTCATTTGTTACACAGCTGTAGGTAACTGGTACATATGTTAAGAAACCTTAGGTGTGTAAAGATGTGGCCATTCTATTTCTCCAAAACTGAACTCAACCTATATTTCAGTTGATGATTAAAAATAAAAACTTAATTCAAGGAAATTGATCAGGTTCAGTTTAGAGCTCAGCCTGTTGCAGGGGGGTCCCTCCTGTCCCTCCTCTTGTCCCTGTCTTTGTGACAATCTAAGTTCTGGGAGAGGGTGCGCTTTAAGGAACACACACATTACTCAGGACAGGCTGCCTGGGGCGGGGGCTGGCCTCTTGCCTCTGCCTCAGTCCCAGCGATGCAGCCCTCGTGGTCTTAGGGAATTTCATGCCAACAGCCACGGCTAAGGTCTGCGGTCCCTGCCCTGGCAGCTCTGCCCCCTGTTCTGGCCGTATGGGCACTTAGTCCGCCTGGAGGCTGGCTCCCCACTGGGACGTGCGGGACCTGGAGACCGCCTTGCGACCTGCCTGGCTAAACACCTCCCTCAACCTTAGGTCACCTGCTACCCCGGGGCCAGATGCTCTGGCCCATCCTAAGAGGCATGCAGTGTTCCCAAACTGTGCTTCTGGGGCTCCTCAAACTGCTGCAGAATTCTTGCCTTTTTTGAGTGTTAACTCCAGGAGGAAGCAGAGTATAGGATGGAGGCCTTCACAGAAGCCTACCAACAGCTCTGTTCCAACTTTGTTGCCTCCTAAGCACCCTGCTTGTTGAAAGCTTCTTTCACTCTGCAAGGAGTCGAAAAGCTGCCACTGCCTTGTGTTCCGTGTCTTCTCCCGGACTCTGCCTTATTTTATACTCTTTGTGCTCAGCCATCAAAGCTTTCTCTCTGAAATTCACAGATCCTTTTGTCCTTCAACAAAGCCCAGTTCTTGTCAATCAAAAACCCCTTGATTTTTCAGACTGTTATCTTTACAGTGGCTTTCAAGAGTCAGTTTTGGAACCCGTAGCCCAGAATCTGGCTTTTGTTCTAGACGTTATCATCCCTTCCCCTTGAGATCTGGGAGACAGCAAGATGCCTGAACTTTTGTGGAAAGATAGGAGGAAATGGGAAAAACATAAAAACGATGGTTTGCCGCAGTGGTTGTGTATAACGTGCTGTGAGGACGTAGTGAGCAAATTATGTTTCCCCCCAAATATGTCAAAGGGTGGTGAATCGGTACCTGTCAACGTGACCTTATTTCAAAACAGACTCTTTGCAGCTGCAAGCAAATTAAGATGAAGTCATATTCGATCAGGGTGGGCTCTGCTCCAACATGAGCGGTATCCTTATAAGAGAAAAGATACACACGCAGAGGGCAAACAGCCACGTGGTGCGGGAGATCGAGGTGGGGTGACGCATCTACAAACCAAGGAACACAAGGGATTCTCAAAACCATCAAAAACCAGGAAGAGACAAGGAACAGATTCTCTCTACAGCCTTCAGAGGGAGCCTGCCCCTGCCAACACCTTGATTTCACAATTCTCATCTCCAGAACCATGAGAGAATAAATCCCTATTGTTCTAAGCCACTCAGTTGGTGTAACTTGTCATGGCAGCCCCAGGACACTAATGCAGACAGCTGGACGAGGTCCATTAAATGACAGCCCATCCACCTTTCTTCCAAAATCCATGGGCATCCCAGCTATCATCCTTCAGAGGCAAGGTGGGTGAACATCCAGTCTGTCTTGATTTGAGCAAGAAAGAGATTTTGTTGGCTCAGGCAGAAATTGGGGGACGAGATCCGATCAGCTTCAGGAGCGGCTGGATACAGCTGCTTGCACAGTGTTACTGTCAGCCTGCAGCTCCATCTCTTCATCTTCTGTCCTTCACCCTTTAGAAGTCATCCTTTCCTCTTGGGCTGCTGATCCCACCCTTTAGTTCCTTCTTTGCTGTTGTCTCCTGAAAATTATCCTTCGTCTTTCTCTGTTCAGCCCATCAATCCACCATGTAATCAGTTTTCATCCTGAAAGCTCATTCGGAGGAGGCAGTGTGCACAGCGGTGAGGAGCAGAGGTTGTTGGCAGTCTCTCTGCCTCGTTAAGCTCTGTGTTCTTGAGCAAGTTATGAACCTCTCGGTTCTTCATTTGTAAGATGGAGATGATCAAAGTGACGAGCTTACGGTGTTGCTCTGAGAATTAAGTGAGCTGGAAGACACTCAGTGAACGCAGTTCAGTGAGTCAGTGTACGCTAAAGGCGGCGAGCAGGGCCTGATGCATAGTGAGGCCATATTGGTGTCCCTCTTCGTAGAAGTGGTGGTGTATTAGGCAAAGTCCTTTTCATTCAACAGCAAAACATTTCAAAGCAAGCCTGTGACAGAGTTGCCGT
The DNA here is from genome assembly GCF_009834535.1 of Camelus ferus. Lineage (NCBI taxonomy): Eukaryota > Metazoa > Chordata > Mammalia > Artiodactyla > Camelidae > Camelus > Camelus ferus. The sequence goes on from NC_045696.1 coordinate 5,202,311, forward strand.
CCGCAGAAGTCATACAGATGAGGACAGTGAAGCTCAGAGGGGTTTACTATCCTGTCCAAGGCCACCACGTTGGCCAGGATGGTGGCCAAGACTCCAAAACAGGTTTTCCATTTCCAAGTGTGGAGATTTGTCACTACATGTTTGATCTCTTCCTTACCTTCGGCTTTTTCTCCTGTCAACCAGAACACCCACGTGTCCCTTGTCCTAAAAGTATCCTCCTTGCTGGGACCTGATTGTCCCCTGAGGGCGCTAAGTCTTCTGTTGTCTGTCTTCACTTGTATTGACTAGGCTGCCTTAGAAAGTAGGAGGCTGACACGCCACAGCCCGTGCTTCCCGTCCTTGCTTCCTTCATGACCCTTTACAGTCTTGTTTTCTCTCTGGTCTTCTCCCCAAGATGCTCTCTTGCATGTCAGATGGAATGGCCTTCCTCAGGCCCAGCCTTCCTGACTCGAGAGAAGGGGGCCGGCTGCCCATCAGCTCTCCCTTGGAATCCAGTCCCTCCCTTGGCTCCCCCAGGGTCCTGGTCCACACAGGCTGCTGTAGTGAAATATCACCGGCCGGGGCCTTAGCAGCAGCCACTTACTCCTCATGGTGCTGGAGGCCGGGAGGCCCAGAGCAGGTGCCCATGGACTCAGTTCTTGATGAGGCCTCTCTTCCTGGCTTGTGGACGGCAGCCTCCTTGCTGGGTCCTCCCGTGGCCTTTCCTCGGTGGGTGCACACAGGCTGGGTCTCCTCCTCCTCCTCCTAGCATGCTAGCCCATCGCCGGGGCTCCTCCCCCATGACCTCAATGAAACCTAATTACCTCCCAAAGTCCCCACCTCCAAATGCCATTGTATTGGAAGTAAGGGCTTCAGTATATGATCTGGGGGGACATGGACATTCAGTCTATGATGCTGGGTTCTGCACCTCTCCTCTGCGATCTGGGATTTTGAAGGGTTGTGTGGTGTGTGTGCCTTTTGTTCCCTCACTGGCCCTGTGGCCTCCCCAGCTGGTATCAGAGGCTGCCATTTCTCCAAAGTCATCAGGTCAACTGGAAAGAAATAGGAAAGATGTCAAGTTCTTCATATCTGAGGATTTTTTCCCTCTTTTTTAAAGCTGTAGCCCAAGGAAAAGATAATAAGATTTTTTGAAATACTTGCTTCTCCTAAAAGGGAAAAATACTCTCTTTAGACCAGAAGAGAAAAAGGAAAAAGGGAAGAATTAGATGCATGCAAGGTCTCTGAGAAGAAGCCATGAACTCAGCCCAGGACAAGCCCCAAGGGGAGGAGGCAGAAACACCTCTGGTATGTTTGAAGACCCAAGAGTCGAGGACCTGGGGGTCCCTGGGCACCAAGCAGACATCTGCAGGGGATGCTGAAGCCAAGGGCACAAAGTGGCCTCAGAGAGACCCCAACCCCTGAGAGAGGGCAGGAGGATCAAATGTGGGAGGAGAGGGTCGCCGTCCTGAGCGGGGCATGGGGCAGAGAAGCACCAGCAGAACTTGACCTTGAACACTGCAGAGGAGGCCGTGTGTACGGACGGCCAGAGGCCAACTCCTCCCCTGCACAACTGCCACCATGCTGGTCTCCAGAGTGAATGTTCCCCCTTCTGAAGAGTTGAATTAGGGAGATTATGTTTCTGCTCCTTGAAGAAACGGGCCACCGGGGAGTAATTAAGTTCTATGACCCACGCGTTGACTCGTGCGGCTCTGGAAGCTGATTAAACAGTCCCCGCAGGGCCGTGGCCTCTGTGTCTGGGGCTGGGGCTTGAGGTCCCCAAGGAGGCGGGGGGAAGGAAGGATGGGCATGAGCCCAGGGGGAGGAGGACAGCGGGACCACGACTGGAGCAGGAGTCCGTCGGCCAGACGGGACCTGCCTGGGTGTCCGCTGAGCACGGACGCTCTGCCTCGCCGGGGAGGGAGCACCCCGCCCGCAGGGCTGAGGGGCCCATCCAGCGCGCAGCGCCTGACGCCGGACAGTGGGACGGCTGCGGCGCATCGGTCACACCCACGCCCCCCCGGGGAGGAGGGCACACGCGCCGCGGAGGGCCGCGTTGGGGTTACTCTCGGGAGCGGGGTGAGCCCCGGGGTGGAGGGAGGAGGCTCTGCAGGATCACCAGGCAGAGTTCCCCCGGGAGGCCATGGAGGGTCGGCCTGGATAGTCCGGCAGCCTGGCAGACAGCTGAAGGCTCAGCGTGCCCTGCACCCGGTCCCCACGACGGGACAGCGGTTTAGCCAGGGGACTGCATCCGCAGGAGACCACGGGAGGCCCTCCTGTGTTTCCCCAGTGGCGAGGGCACAGGTAACTTAGACCTTACCCCAATCTCTTGCACCTCCGAACTTCCCACTTCCATGACAGGCATGCGGGGTGTTTTGCCAGAGAAGCTGGTGTTCTTTGTCACAGAGCTAAGCCTGCGTCCCCACCCCCAGGCGTCGGAGAAGCAGAGCCCACACCTGGTGGGGGCCGGCCCGGCTGCGCCACCCAGACGAGCCAGCACACGAGGACCATGGGTGCAGCCTCGCACCTGGACCCTGGGCATCAACTCCCGAGGTCTGAAGGACCGTGGCTGCTGCTTCTCCATCACCTTCCAAACCTCAGGCAAATGCCCCGTGGCCCCCCCAACCCAGTCCTACGCAAGGAAGGGGATGCTGGGAAAAGCAGGTCCAGCTTGGCCAAGTCTGCACGGTGAAGCCACCACACAGTGCCCCCTCCAAGCCCAGAGCAAGTTCTGTTTCCTCCAGGGGGAGGCCTTCCCGACTGTCTCAGCTGAAAATGGTCCCCTTCTCCTCTGAACTTCCAAACAGCCTGCCCCTGTGAGCGTGCTCCCCGTTCTGTGCGAGGTGACTATCTGTGATTGCCTGCCCGCTCCCCTACTGATGGTAAGTGTTGGCCGAGTCTTGCCACGTGTCACCCCTAATCCTCCCAAAACAAGCATGAGCATTCCCATTTTCCAGGCGAAGAAACACAACGCAGACAAGGCGAGAAACTCGCCTTCGGTGGTGTAAGCAGGAGGTGGCGGCGATGCTGAGACCCGCACCCGGACTTCTCCGATCCTGCCCGCAGCCCCCTCGTCCGGCTCTCAGCCGCCTGCGGGGCGAGACCGTGCTCTGTCTGCGTAAGCTCGTGGCAGCTAGTTCTGTAGCTTGGACAGGATAAGGACGCCCTTTGGATCCAGGCAAAAGTTTTCCTGTGTGCGAAGCAAAGACCCATTTTTATAGGGACCAGAATTGCATTTGGCAAATCCTCACATCACTGCGCGGTTGTCGTTGGTCGACCCTCTCTATTTACATGGCCTCAGACTATTCTGATGACGTCCGCACGTGTTGGGTCTGGGCACTCCGGCCAGGCCTCAGGCTCCTGGCACCATGATCTGGGCACACGGCCCCTTGTCGGATGTGCTAACCAGCCCCCGAAGCAGGGGTTACTACCCCCATCTTACCTGTGGGGAAACTGAGGCTGGCAGACACTCACTTGCCCAAAGGCACAGATTATAAAGACTAGGAGCTGAGATGTCAAGCAGCCAGAGCCTCTCGTCTCCCTCCCGTCAGCCTTGTCTCCTCCAGACACCTCAGCCCCCACCCTCAGTGGCTCTAGACGCAGTCTGCTCCAGACTCAACCGCCTCCATTTCTGGCCCTTCCCGCTCCCCCGCCGCGCCTGCAGGAGCCCATCTCATCGTCTGCGTGAGCGACAGGTGTTCTTTCTCCCAGCAAGGCGGCGCTCCCAACCAGCCTCTTTGACCCCAGTCGTGCCCCCTCCAGTCTCTCCTTCATATTCCTAAAAACCCATCCTCCTGAAACGGAAGTATGATCAAATAGCTCTCCCACTTACATTTTCAGTGACTTCCCGCTGCCCCTGGACATGATCCTCGAGGCCGTCTGACGGCCGGCACCTGCCGAGGCTCAGCTCCCCACCCCCCAGCTTGTGTCAGCGACTCCACAGCTCTCCTGTCCCTCCATGGATTTCATATGGATTTCGCTGAGGGAGGAAGCAGGACTGGTGCCCTCGGGAAGCACTGCTCCGTCTTCAGTCTGGGAGGATGTGCAGCTTGTCTCCTGGCTGCATAGCCAGGCCACCCGCAGACACAGCCCCGCCGGTCAACGAGTGTCAACAAAGTCTTTTTTGTTGTTATTTTCCTGAAAGTTTTAAAGGTTTGTTATCAGAAGGAAACAAACGTGATGCTGTGACCAGTCTGAAGACCCTGCTCCTAAGCGGGACGTCCCCTCACGGAGGTGAGCGCGGCTGGGCTCAGCTACAGCGTCGCCGCTGACGGGTCACGACTGTCACGTGACAGTTCAGGCTGGTGTTTTCGGTATTTTCAGCCTTAGGACACATCTGTGTTGAGGCCCAAATGAGCAATTTGTGAAAGATTTAGATTTGGCCAAATGCCTCCAGTTTAATGAGGATTTTTTTTTAATGTTTTTACTATTTTTTCCCCCTTTTCACCTTGGAACTTGGCTTAAGCCCTCCTAAAGGCTGGCTTGCCTTCTGTTTTCTCCTCCAGGTGCTCAGTACTCTGTCCTCCACAGTCAAGCTGACCCGACCCTCACACTAGACTCACCGCAGAGGCACAGCTCACAGCATCCTGAGCGCAGTGAGAGGCCCCTGGGACACCACACCCACCTGTTCCTTCCTCAAACTCAAGCGAGGAGTGAGTGTAAATCCACAGTGGTCAACGAGAATGCCGTTGTGGAAACCGTGTGAAATACTCGGACAAAAATTAGCGACAGTGAAAAATAAGAATCCAAGTAATGGTACACGTGAAAAAATTGCATTTACAACTGCCAGGTTACCATCGGCATCGCTATTTTGATGTTGCATCACATGGGGCAACGCAGTTTTTTAGTTTATTATACAAAGGTCACCATAAGCGACTTTAAGGAAGTGGGCACCAAACCATGAGACAGCAACAGCGGTCCTTGTCCCCTCCCCTTCCACGGGGCTCTGCAGGCTGGGGAGCTCTGACCCTTGAGCCCCATGTCCCCTCTGATGTGCACAGAATGACGGGTGGCATTGTGAAGACACTGTGAGATCAGGTGAGTTGACCAAAGTCACTGCTGCTCACAAGCAACCAAGTAGAGATCGGAACCCATGTCCGGCTGACTCTATTATTGCTTTCATCTGCTCAGACACCGGAAGGGATCACAGATTCCAGCCGCTGAGGTAACAAGGAGAAAACAAGAGCCATCCTCGGGAAGGAGCAAACACTGCAGCCTGGGGACTGCGCGGTCGGGGCCGGGGGGAGACTGCACTTCTGGTTACTTTAGGGACCGCTGCCTTAGCACAAATGTTGCAGGAGTTAAATTCATGAAACTCTGTATTTTAAAGTCAGTACCTTAAGTAAGAATTCCTGAATGGATGAGGGCTTTGCTGCTGTTTTATTTTAATCAGCCAAAATGCGAGTAGTTGCCCATCCAATGCAGTTCAGTGAAGGACAGAAAGAGACGCAGGGACATCACGGGAGCAGATGAGGGGAAAAGAGAGTCAAGCAAGAATGGGAAAGAGATGGTCGCTCAGGTCTCCCCAGCCCTTCGGGGAGAACTGATTCGCACTCAGCACCAGAATCAGACTCTCCTTGCGACCACAGAGGGGCGCTGGTCTCACACACGTTATCGCTGACGTCTCCTGCGTATTAAGCCACGCGCACTTTGCCGCAGTGCGCTTACGCTCTCTCTCAGCCATCTCCTTGGACGTCTCTGTGAGGCGCTGTTGAGAGCACCTTTCCAGGAAGACTAAGGAAGCTGCAGGGCAGGACACCCCAGCTACCGCCATCTGCACGTTCTGGGTCTCAGAGCAGGCAGTCCAGGGACGCCTCCCCGGGGGTGAGTTTGAATGGGGCCCAGCCCTGGCTGGATCTGCCAAAGGTCATACGTTTGTCTGTAAAATGAAATGAAGGAAATGGAGGCATCTATCAATCACGGGTCTCTTCAACTGGATCAAAGTTTGCCCCGTAAAAACGGATCCAAGGAAATGCCCGAATGATCCAAGCTTCTAAAACTAGTTTGGGGCGCTGCTCTTTCCCATCAATCAGGAACTATTTTAAAATATCTCCTAAATTTTTTTCAGCATTTTCTAGGTAATTAAGAGGAGAATATACGTCTTGGAAGAGGTGATTCTCATCTTCAAACATTTTACCATCTGGTTAGAGAAACAAAACCAATACAGTTGACAGATAAAATAGGGCAAAACAGATTAAACTTAGTGCCAAATTAAGTATCCAGGAAGAAGGACAATAAAGGTCAACCCAATCATGGGAGGCTTCAAGGAGGTGGTTATCTCTGTCTCAGAAGGAGGAACGATGGAAAGTGCCAGGAGAAGGTGTCTGAAGGGAAAGTATTACACAAGAGGGGAGCCTGGTACTTGGAATGTTTCCTCTTCTTTAAAATGAACTCATCAGCCTCTCAGCCTGTGAAATTTCTGTGGGAAGCAAATTTATGTAGACAGCGTGTTTCCATCCAAGACTGATGGTGAAGATAAAAACCATGGGGTTCACTTGAAGATGACTCTGCAGCCAGTCAGGAGGTTCGCCTGGAAGCCTCCCTCTGCCTGCTGAGGGGCCCGCTGGCTTTGCAGGCCCCCACGGGCTTTCTTCAGGGGTGGGAGAGGAGTGGGGAGGAGCCCATGGGCTTTTCGTAAACCCAGCTTCCGCACCATCTCCTCTCACTCTCCCCAGTCAACCCACGTAGGGCAGCACCCCTTCTCCGTGAAGACCGTGGGGAGGTTGTTAAGCTAGCACACGTGGAGCAGCCTGCTCCTCCACCGTTTGTGACTGAGTTCCTTGTGGTTGATTATCTCAAGGTGGTGCTGACTTGTGGAGACTGAGTGAAGAAGGGGTCTTCCATGAAAGCAGGAAGAATATAAGGATGGGACTTCTTGTGGTGGGGCCAGGAGACAAAGATCTCTCTAGGGTCCTTCAAGGAACCACATGAGCGTCTAAGCCATGAAGGACCGAACACCTGGATTCTCAGCCTAAGAAGAGCCTCAGAGGTCAGTCAGCATCAGCCAGGAGAACGGAGTCTTACCTGGCAACCCAGGAAACATCCACCTCCTTCTGCCAACCTCCTGACCTCATCCTCAGAGGATCCAGTACCCAAAAGAGAAAGAGGGGGGGAGGAGGAAGATGAGAAGGAGGTGTGACCTGCTCTGTGAGGCGAAGAGAGACTTGAACCAAACTTGAGAGTGATGTTTGCAAAGGAACGACCCTGAATCTTGGGTACCAGAGTGACACAGCTCTAAGAATCAAAGGGACTGAGAAGGAATCAGTCCTGTCCAGGAGCTGATCCAGGGAGCTGCTGCCTGGAGGGAGAGTTCGTCCCAGCAGAATGGGGAAGGACAGAGATTGGGAAAAAATAAAACTGCAGGGCTCTTGTTCATCATCTTAATGAGCTGACACTTCACAAGGAGCCAGTTCAACTCGCATCTGTGAGTAACTGTTCAAATTTCCAAAAGTTAAGAATTTTAAACGTGCACGTAAACCTACGATTCAAGCTTAGTCAGTCCCTTTACAGGTGTTGCTTATCAAGGAATATGAACAAATACATAGCAAATCACTAGCTTGATAATAGGAGCATAAGACACACAATTCATGGAGTTATTTTCTTTTCCCCCTGCTGTGGCCCTAAGAAGCTCTAAGGTGACAACAGAAGCCCTTTTCCCTCATTCACAGCAACCTCGATTTCAGTTGAGTGGAAATTCTCCCACAATGGCTGTTTTGGCAAATGCTACTTTTACCTAACAAAGACACATGAAATGTATATGCAAAAAGCCACATTTGCATAAAGACACGTCCTTTAAACTCAGCTACTTGCTACAAAGCAGGTTTCAGGACCTATACTATTTCAGTTAATCTGATTGTGGGAGAATTCCTTGAGTGGGAGAATCATCACAGCCCAACTATTTAGAAAGTCCCAATTACCTATTAAAAAAAAAAAAGTTCATGTAAAATTGTTGGGATCTTTAGAATTATTTTTCAGTTATATTTTATTTTTTATGCCTAAAGTTGCAATTTACTCAATAATGCCCTAGTACCCTGAAAACATTAATGAGCGTGTTCAAAGCCTCGCTGTGAATGCCATTCACACTAGACCCCAATAAGCTGCTCTGAGGGTCCTGCTATTTCCCACACAGCAAAGGGGACCCTCTCTTGTGTGAGCTTCTTTCTTGTGATCGTCACTTCACACTGAGAGAAGCAAAGAGAAAGGCGTCGAATTGCTTTGCCCAAGGTCAGAACCAAGTGAATCCAAAGATGCAACGGACATCCTCTGGGTCTTCTTGCCAGTTCAATGTCCACACAGGTGGCTTCTTAACCTGGTGGGGAGTATGAGGGTCCATCACCTTTATTCCTTCAACGACACAAGCATGGAGAAGCCACATGGACAGGGTGTCCTCTTTTCAGGCTGTGTCTCTGGACAAGAGACAGTCAACTTCCTAAAAGTGAATCAACTGCCCAAGTTTTTCTGTTTTTTCTTTATGAAACTTTCCAACTCCCAATGAATGCTAAAGAATGCTGTTAACAAAACACCCGTGCTTTTTGCTTTGCTATTTTAATTTCAGTGTTGATCCTGCCCAAACTCCCTCACCACACATAGAAACACTGGGGAGTCTTTTCCAACAGAGACAATTCCACCAGTGAAACACAGCTGTGGGTCTGAGTGGGCGTTTACCAGTTCTGATGGCAGCAGAGTGGGGATCAGACAGCTTGGTAGTTGTCTTTTGGGCATCTGACCTGATCCCTACAAACCAAAAAGCATTCCAAATTGTATTCTTACCCCTATCAACAAAGGACACATGACCACTGAAAACCCAGCATCAAAATCCCCAAGTCAGATAATTTTCAATTTTTCTGAGGACTTTACATTCTTGAAATAAAGCTTCTAAAAGCCAAGAAGACAAGTGAGTGCATGCGAGGATGATGGGCTGTGTCCTGGGCTGGATTGTGTCCTCCAAAAAGATATGTTGAAGGTTCAATCCCCGATCACCCCGACATGTGACTGCACTTGGAAATAAAGTCCTAGCAGATGTAATCAAGTTAAGGTAGGGTCCCAGTGAATTAAAGGGGGCCTTAAGTGTCATGACTGGTGTCCTTATAAGGGAAGCAACATTTGGACACAGAGACACACGGGAGAACACATGTCATGACAGAGGCAGAGACTGAAGTGACAGAGCTACAAACTAAAGCAAGCCAAAGGGCAACAGCCACAACCGGCCGCTAGGAAGAGGCAAGAGAGGCTCTAACCAGAATCTCAGACGGAATATCGCCCTCCCAACACCTTGATGTCAGACTTCCAGCCTCCAGGATTGTGAGTAAGTTTCTGTTGTTTAAACCACCTAGTTTGTGCAGCAGCCCCAGGAAACTAACACAGGATTCCACAGTGTCTCGGTATCGTTGGTAGGCTGGTTTCATTTTGCTCATTAAAAAAAAAAAAAAAAAAACACATTTCACAAGTCAGAAGAGGGAAGATGTGACCCCACTGACCCCTCCCTACGGCCCCTTATTCTGTCTTTCTTGGCGCCAGGTGGCAGGGGTCTTTCCAGAAAGAAAAGGGGCATGTGGACCCACCGGGCCCACCACACACCGGGGGCCTGGCAGCAGGGCGTCCCTGGCATCTGCTTGGCCAACTGAAGAACCATCCAAAAATGTCAGGATTTTGACAACCCAGGATGTACTTCAGGGCAGCGATGGATAATTTAAAAAAGCACATAAAGCAAAGCTCCTCGAAGCCTTTGCAGAAGACACGCATCAGAGCACAGACGGGATTTGCAATGACAGATGTCTCCAAATTTGGTCAACCTAGATAAAGTATGGTCAGAAGTTGGAACACAGGGCCAAGAGTCAGCAATGTTGGCATCCCTATTTCTGTCTCCCTGCTGCTTCACAGAGCATGTCTCTGTGAGTCGTCCCAGCCTGTGTGGACTCCAGTAACCCCAGTATAACCACATCTGACTCCCTAGTGCCTTAAGTTGCCATGTTATCATGAAGTGCCATGGAAAGCCAGAGTCATGGTGATTTGAGTTCCTCAGAAACAGGGGGAAGAAAGGCGTGTTCTGAATATTTGATTCTTTAAATATCCCATGCCTGTATTTCAAGTGAGCAGATGCTGAGGGGAATAATGTTTCTGAATATGACACTGGCTCTGAGCATCACCCTGTGATAACTGTCATTAACAGTCATGCCTGACCCTCAGCCCTGCACCAGCCTTTGCGTGGGCCGGATTCTGGCCTGCTGCGTACTTCTGAGCATCCCCAAAGCTTGTCCACTAAGCCAAGTGCTGGTAGCAATCAGGCTAGACCAGAAAAGAATAAACCAATTAAAGCAAAACCACACTGAGGTGACCTCAAAACTGGAAGTACAAGTCTCTTGTAAAAATCTGTGAGGAAACACTGATTTCATTTAGGATTCCAAATGGCCAGAGACCAGAGGAGTTCAGAGCACAGATCCCAATGCAAATTGCCAGTGTTGGAGAAGGCTGAGTTAGTGGCAAGGAGGACTTTTTGGGGAGCTAGTTTGTGACAGCTTTAGATGATCACAGAAACCAAAACAATGGTTAAAGGTTGTCATGGGTTGAATTGTGGGCCCCCCAAAAGCTATATTGAAGTCCTAACTCCCAGGACCTCAGAACTAACTGTATTTGGAGACAGAGTCTTTACAGAGGTCATCGAGGTAGAATGAGGTCATCAGGGTGACTCTGATCCAGTGTGACTGATGTCCTTATAGGAAGGGGAAATTTGGACACAGATAGACACACAAAAAGACAATGAAGATCCAAGGAGAGGGTGGGCTTCTACAAGCCAAGGAGGGACACACATCCTCCCCTCACAGCCTCAAAGGAACCAATCCTGCTCACACCTGATCTCACACTTCCCACCTCCAGAACAGGGAGGCAATACGTTTCTATTGTTTAAGCCAGCAAGCCTGGTACTGTCACCATGATTTGTTACCATGATTTTGCTTCATTAGCAAACTAATACAAAGTCATTGTTACCAAACCAAAGTTGGATCTGCTCGCCCGTGTAGTAAAGGCAATCCACTGACCCCGGGTTGTGGTGAAGGAAAGCGCCATGTTTGTTGCAGGCGCCAAGCAAGGAGCCCAGGTAGCTAGTGCTCAAAAGACCAGAATGGCCTGATGGCTTTCAGGGAAAGGTTTTTAAAGACAGGGTGAGGGAGGGGGGCTGTGGGGTTCATGATCAGCTCACGGACATTTTTCTGATTGGCTGGTGGTGAGGTAATCCGGAGTCAACCTCATCAACCTTCTGGTCCCAGTCAGTCTGGGGTCTACCTGCTGGTGGACAGCGTCCAGTTAACTTCTCCCACCTGGTAGGGGTTTCAATGTCTGCAAAGTAGCTCAAAGGACATACAATATTATCTATAGCCCTTGAGGAGGAACCAAAGGTTAATGGCTAAACTATTATTATTATTATTTTGTCTTACTTGACTATTTTCCTTTGTTTCTTCATTTTCTTATTTGTCTGATTAAATTTATTCTTTGGAATGGGGAAGGCCAAGGTGGCTAAAATTTCTCTACAACCAGGAGGCAGATGGAGGACATGGGGGAGTCTGTCCTGGGAAGGTCCCACAGCATCCTTCTCAGTTACATCATCTCCAAAACCCTCAATTAATTCCATTAACCAGAATGATTGTTTCTGTCTTATGTCTTTAGGAGGAAAAAGAAATCACTAGAAAACAAGTCAGATCATTGGCTGAGTCTCTTGTACTTTCACACTCAGTGCCTGTTCTGAGCACTTGATGAATACAGAGTCTTGGGTTTTGCAGGACAGTTCCATGAGGTGGGGATGGTTATCACCATCTCCACTCTGTGGATGAAGAAACTGAGGCCTAGAAGGGGCCAAGGAACTTGCTCAAGGCCACAGAGATGGGACGCACACCCTGCAGCAACCCCATCGTCAACGGCCTTGACCACTGGGCTACCCCGCCTGTCTTAAACGCCCATCCTTCTAGCCGACCACCTCACTGCGGTCTGACAGTTCCAGTCCTGCCCCACACAGATCTCAACATTCAGCATGGGGGCTGGGGGGAATTACAAGACCCCCAGGGGAAGAGCATTTAATTCAATCAAACTGCGCAGTTACATTGACAGCATCTGGGTTGAAACCCAGTGACAGTAACACCATCGGCACCCACGCTGGGCAGGTCTTGTCTTCGCCCCTTTTCCCCAGCGTCATGGGAGCACAGCATCAGAGGCTCAGGAACTTGAGGCCCCAGGTCTGCCCTCTTCCTACTCATAAGTCCCAGGGTGGACAGAGGACTAGGAACAGCTTCTGTTGGGGGGCAGAACCTGGCTGCACTCACCTGCCCGTGCTCACCCTTCGGTCCTGAACGCTGACCTGTCCCTGCCCAGATGGTCTGGGTGTTCTCCCCCACCACCCCTGTAGCTGGTGAAGCAGCTGAATGGGGTTGGGGGAGCCGCTTGTCAAGTGGCAAAACAAAATGAGCCCATCTAATTTGCTTTCTGTCATGGCCAGATCAAAGACCATCCTCTCCTTCATATAAATTATTGAAGGGATGTGTTCAGCATCCCTGGGAGTCAAATGTTTAAAACCTCGGATTTCTGAATTAACTGCAAAATGTTAATTAACTCGCCATAAGCATTCCTACTTGACCCTTCTCCAGGAACATGGAAACACAGCACAAAGTGCTAAAGGGTTTCCATTCATTAAAACTAATTTCACAGCAAAAATTAAAGTGTGGTTGCTGATGGAAAGTAAAAATGCTTATTACACAGACAGGCATTAAGAATGCTGTGGAAGAATGAGCCAGACAAGCAGGGATGCCGTGGGGCAGAAAGATGCTGGACCGGGGACCCAAGCCCAGAAGCCCGGCCGCCCCGCCCGGGGAGCTGTCCGTGGCCAGTGGGCGAAGCAGGGTCTTCTGCATCCAAGGGGAAGTCCATCCCAATTGAAAAGCAGATTCCTCTCAGTCAATTCTTGGCCGAGGGTTTGTAAACCTGGCAGTTTGGCTTCGTGCTTTCAGATTTGAGTGCATCAGTCTCACCTGGAGGGTTTGAAAAAGCACAGATTTCTGGCCCCCACCCCAGAGTATCTGGCTCAGCGTGTCTGGGGAGGGGCCCCAGGCTCTGCATGACTAAGAAGAGCTCAGGTGGCGCTGAGGCTGCCGGCCCAGGTGCCCGGCTTGGAGAACCACTGTTTGGGGTAGAAGAGGCAGAAAAGTGAGGAGGTGGGCACAGTGCCACCCTCAGCAGTGGCTTGAGGACCCCTGGGAGGGCACCTGGGAGGGCACCCGAGAGCAGGTGTTCAGGTGTGCATGGAACAGAGGCAGACCTCGATTCTCACTTAGTTGGGAGCCCCTCCCCCACGTGGGGGGCCTCACCTCATACCTCCTCCCGCCGCTGTCCGACTGGCTCTCAGGGCGTCTGCGGGCTGCTCACCTTGGGCACATGTCTTGACTTCTCTGATCCTCCATTTTCACATCTAACGTAAGTGAAATAACACGTGTAGAATATTCAGCCCAGTGCCCAGCACATAGGAAACCCGAATAAAGTGTTAGAGTCATTATTATCACTTATTACAATTAATACACAATGAAAACACACACCAGTTGCTACAGCTACAGGTGCCCTCGGCCAACTCTTGACCTCAAATCACCGCATGCCTTATCTGAAAAGCAGACACACTTCTAGAGACCAAAAGATGAACACAGTGCACATCTCTGTCTGCTTTGGGGAGCTCTGCCCTTCAAAGAAGTTTCCAGGGACACGTTTCATTGTAAAAGCCAGAAGCCCTGTTTTGGCCCAGGGACCATTAGATCACCACCAAAAATCTCCACTCTCTGACATTGCCCATATCCACGGCCAGCTGGGATTCCAAAGACTTATGTACTTAGGCAAGAGGTAGAGAAAATAAATTATAGCGATAGTATTTACAATCACTTCCCCCCCTCCTTCTTGTTATGTGTTGAATTGTATTCCCATATTGAAGTCCTAACCCCCAGTACTGCAGAGCCTTGGAATTTGGGAATGAGGGAAAGATTGAGGGTGACCTGGGCCGAGAGCAGAGGCAGCTGTAGGTGCCCACAGAGTGGGCCGCACCGTGAGCCTCAGCACGTGCTAGGAGCATCAGTCTTGTCTGGTGCTGTGGGACCGCAGCGGGCCCCTCGTCATATCCAGACACATTAACAAATCGCTGAATGCAGACGATGCTGTGTCTGTCACCCGCTTCAAGACCAAAGCCATGGCTCACAGCTGAGACACGGTCCAGGACCAGCCCTAGCTGGGGAGTGAGCTGCCCCACCCATGGCGATGCTCCCTGCCCTGGTCAGCTGGCGTCCAAGGACTGGTCGCTGCAGAGCACAGAGGCCTCACCCTTAGCCTTGACTTGAGAGGACTGAGAGGGCACCCTGGTTCCAGAGCCCCCTCCCCAGCCAAGACCTCCCTTGTGCCTTCCTCTCAGCTCAGCATCTCCCTCTGCCCAGGTCTGCTTCCCTCCTCCCTTGCAGGCACTGTTCCCCAGGACACACCGCAGCGAGTCTCTGGCCCTCCATCCCACCATGGGACCTGCTGGCTGGGGAATTTCCTAGGTGCTAAATCATAACAGTCCCAGTGGGAAGACAGCAGGTTGGTGACTTGGAATAGAATGAGATCATGATGTTCATTTTAGAGCATTTTTTTTAGTTCAGAATAAGACTTGAGAAGATAATGCTAATTTCTGAGGGAACTTTTGAAGGAGAGCCTATGTTAGCAGTTTGGATGAGCCAGTTACCAGTTATGAAGAGGTTTATTAGCTCAGAAAGCCTTTGGTGTGGCCCGCCAAGTGCCAGCTCTGCGCTAGGTGCTGGGGGTACGCCCATGACTGGGTGGGGGGTCTTGTCCTCCTGGAGTTCGTAGCCATTGGGCACGACTGTCGAGAGGTTTGGAGGTAAGCTCAAAATTCTAATGCCTTCTTTTTATCCTGCAGATGCTTCCAGCCTGTCTCGCTGCTTCCATGCAGGGGTGCTGAGTGTCAGCCCTGTGACTTCCTTCGCAGAGACTTAGAAAGGATCTTACAGGTTGGTCACCTGTGGTTTGTCAACACGGGAACACCCCACCACCACCAGAAGCAACTTGGGTCCATTGTGGGGAGGGGGGCAGTGGGTGTTCATTACACATGTGGAAAAAGAGATGGACCACGAAGCAGGCGAGGTGCCCTCTGGTCCTGGCTCAGCCACTGAAAAGCTGTGTCACCACTGACTTGGATGGACATTTTACTGAATTTGGACCTCATTTTTCTGACTTATAAAATGAAACTTTTGGACTAGAGAATCTCTAGTGCCCGTACAAGTTCTAGAAGACTCTTATGTTTGGAGTTATAAAGGTATGGCTGGTGTCCCAGTGGGTCACCCGGAGCCCCCTTCATTTCCCCAGCAGCTGGGGGTATTGGTGGGTGAAGGATCTCAGAGGCACAGCTGGGTTGAGCGTCCCCCTCCCCAGAGGGGCTGGAGCTCAAGGAGTGTTCTGAGCGGTCGCTGCCTGAACTCAGACAGGACGGGTCCATGACATTCCACGTGGGGCGCAGTCTGCCCCACCCCACCCCCTTCCGCTCCTTCCTCTCCCTCACTGGTGATTGTTTCCTCCCTCAGTGGGTCCAGGGGTCCAAGGCTCAGGGACCGGCAGGACTTGGAGAGTTCCAGCACTCAGATGGGCGTTCCCAGACTTTCCACGGGCGCAAACCTCCCTTAGTATTTCTTTCACACCCCACCCACCAATCCGACCATGTGGCTGTCATTTGGAAAATGTGGCAGCTGAAAAAGAGGTCACATTCCAACCAGAGATGCCATTGAATGTCCTGTGTCAGACGCCTGCAGGAGACCTGGGGAGACAGACTGGGAGACGTCAGGGACTGGCACAGGGGCGCCAGAGGAAAAGCTGAGTGGGACCTGATTTGTGTGTTGGAGGGAACAGAATCATACACCCCTGACTACAACGCCTTAGACCAGGCGCCTGCTGTGAGGCCCTGGGGACCGAAGGGAGGAGAGTGTTCTGAATGGGGTGATTCAGGAGGGATCACACGTGGAAAGGTGATGGACCACTGGTATGGTTTGATGGGGACGGGATTGAGTCAACAGAGATTCCAGAAAGAGGAGCTAGATGGCACATCTCAGAGGAGGAACCATGAACAAGGCTCAGTTCTGTGTGTGTGTGTGTGTGTGAGCTGGTCAGAACTTCAGCTGGAAAGGTCAGAGTGACCTTGATCATGGAGTGACTCGGCTTCTCACTAAAAGCCACGGACGTGTCTGAGCAGAGGAATGTGAGCCAATCAATCCGATCGATGCTTCAGAGAGACAGGGTGGCAGCAGGTGGCAGATGGATGTGAAAAGGAAGGGCAGGAGGCCAGTGCGATGATAATTTGGTCTGACCAACTAACTCAGACATGGTATTTGGGGTTAGAGTGGAGCGGGGGCTATGAGAGACATCTGGACGGAAGAGGATCAAAAGTGCAGAAGAACAGATCCCATGACTGGCTGAGGGAGGGAAAGGCAGGGCCTGGAGGATGGGACGGGTCACAGCGATGACACCAGGGTCCAGTGGAGAGCATGGGATTAGAGTGGGGGCTGTTCACTTTAGGAGGCAAAGGAGACAGAAGAACCCTGGGGCTTAAAAACCTGCGTTTGGGCAGTCTACAAGCCCGGAGCTGAACCTGACCTTCATGTCCATTAGCTCTGACCATGGCTGCTTACGGTTTCACTGCTCCTCCATCTCGTCATAGGCAAAACAGGGGACCACTCAGGGTGCACAAGGACCACTGCATCACGTAGCATTTCAGATGAAGCGCTCGGACCCATGCCTGACCCAGGTCCACACCCACTGAGCATCAGCTTTGCTGAGGGAGGGGGCCCCAGGGACCACGTACAAATCTGACAAATTCTATGTATCTCCTCAGAAAAATGCACGTGGATCTCCAGTCGCCATCCCTGGACTCCAAAAGTGCCCACGGATCCAGGCTCCAAAGTTCCAGCCTCCTTGGAGGTGTCCTCCAGTTACCTGGAAATACGGGTCTGGAATTCTGGAGACCAGTCAGGGCCAGAGAAGTGTGCCTGGGAGTCTGCAGGCATGTTTTTGTGCACACGCGTGAGCATCAGAGATGACCCCAGGGAAGGAGGGAACAGGGAGTACCACGGGCTGGTGAGGGACTCGGAAGGATGCGTTCACTCCGCCTGGCAGAGTGAGGGGCTGGGATGGGTCAGCAAAGTGAGGAAAAGGAAGCCCCTGGTAGCAGAAAACTGCACACAGTCCTGGGCCACTCAAACTTCAGTCACAGCTGGGCCGCGTCAGGAACGCAAACCAACACCGTGAAATCTCACAAGCAATCGTAGCAGATTTCACTGAACTGCGCTGCCCATCACATCCTTCTGTCTTATTTAGAGGAGGAACTGTTTTTTCTAGCTTCTTTCTCCAGCTGTTCAATTTAAATGTGTCCCTTTGTGTCCTCTCTAAAAACTGTTTTTCCCAAGCCATAGTCATGGTGCACTTTTAGAAATAAGATTATTTTTAGGATTTATGAATTTATTTATGAGAAGTTTTACAAGCCTACAAAAATAGCATTTCGTTCTATGCTTTTAGCAAATTGACTTTATTGAAAAGAATAAAATTACATGAAACCAAGGGGATTCTGGAAAATCCCATGCATGTGACCCTCAGATTTGAGGAGAGTCCAGTGGATGGCACTGGCTGGGGGAGAGCAATGGCCAATAAATTACTTCCTCTGTCCCTCCTTTTGGAAGGAAGAGGGAAGGAATGAGGGAAGGAGGGAGGGAGGGAGGGAGGGAGGGAAAGATGGTGAGGACCTGAGGAGGAGATGAGCTGGAAGGGGTGGCATGATGGCATCTGTTGGCCCGGGCTTTTGACTCGCTTAGATATCGGGATCTGTGGGGTTACCTTACCACTAAATCTCAAGTTGGTGCCTGTGGGTTTTGGGTTTTGTTATCCTGGTTGCTCTGTGTGTTCTTAAGGGAATTCAGGGAGTTTCCAAAACCATGCTGCCTCCCCTCCCTTCTTTTGCTTCGATGTTTGATTCAACATTCTTGTTAAAGATCATCTGGTGATGAAGCAAGTGCCACTGTTAAACAGAAATCTCCCTTGAGCCGTCCTGGGAAGTGCCACATTGAACCCTGCAGGGAGTCTCAGGACGGCTGCTGATCACTGTCTGCAGACTCACTGCATCAGCAATGGCACAGAAGAGGGATGTGATGCTGAAATTCAAAGACATTGATGGCTGAGTACAAAATGAGTTAGGCCCTGACTCTCGGTCTGAAGTTCAGGCTAAACTCCCACAATACAGCCTGTACCTTTGTGTCTTGACACTTTAAACAATGGTGAACAATGAGTGTCCTCCCCCCACCCTGAGAACAAGAACCCTATCTTAATCATATATTCACTTCCTGCGTAAAACGTGGTCTCCGACACAAAGACTTCATTTTTTTTGATCTATTAATTAAGTGGCAGAAGGATGCTTAAGTTCTGAGTCCCATCAATGGAATCCTATGAAATGCCTTCCTTTGCAGCACGAATTCCGGGCAGCCTACATGACTAGGTCTGAAGGCTGAGTTCAGTCACCGAAGGCCGGTGATTTAATCGCTCATGCCTACTTAATGAAACCCCATAAAAACCACCACACGTTGGGGTTCAGCAGACTTCCGGGTTGAGGGACACATCAAGATGCCGGGAAGACCACGTGCCCAGAGAGGGCACGGGAGCTCCGTGCTCCCCCCGCACACCTTGCTCTGGGCGGCTCTCCCATTGGGCTGCTTCTGAATAGTATCCTTTATAATAAGTCAGTCACAGTGAGTAAAGTACTTCCCTGAGTCCCGTGAGTCTAGCGAACTATCGAAGTTGAAAGGGAGAGGGGTTTGTGGGAACCCCAGCTGCGTAGCCAAGAAGTGTGGTGTCGTGCACTAAATATAGTTGGTCTCTGTCCCCATTCTTGGCACAGAGCTCCTAAAACCCTTGGAATTTCCTGAGTGATAGGAGTGGTTTTGGTTGTTCCTAAGGAGCCCCTTTTGATCAAACCTGAGTTCATGCTAATGAGGCGACTTAGAGTGGGGTCCCCAGCTGGCCTCTGATGGGGGGCTGGTCACCAGAAAGACCAAGGCATTGGAGGGCCGGAACTCAGCCCCACACACGGACTCCCAGGAAGGGGACATGGGGCTGGAGGTTGAGCTCTGTGAAAACTCTTGAAGGACAGGACGTGATGAGCTCCTGGGTGCTGGGAGAGTCACTGAGACCAGAGAGGGCACGGACGCCCAGCACAAACCTCCAGTGCCTGGCCCCGCGCATCTCCTCCATCGGGCTGTTCCGAGTCACATCCTTTATAATAAACCAATGAACAGTAAGTAAAACGATTTCCTGGCTCTGTGAGCCTTCTAGAAAGTTATAAACCCAAGGAAGGGGTCGTAGGAGCCCTCAGTTTATAGCTGGCAGGTCCATGTACGGGTGGCCTGGACTTGGAACTGGTCTCTGAAGTGAGGGCAGGCCTGTGGGCTGAGCCTTAAACTTGTGGGGTCTCTGCTACCTCCAAGTAGTTAGTGTCAGAACTGAATCGAATTATAGGACCCCCAGCTGGTGTCCTCGGAAAATTTGAGGAATTGCTTGGAATGGAAAACCCCACACATTTGGTACCAGAAGTGTTGTGAGTAAAAACAGTTCAAGTATTTTGGAGAAATTTGTGTGTCCTGATCCCAAAGTTGTACATTTATAGGCAAAGTATGAAGTCAATCTCCAAATGACGGGATTGTACGTGGTGAAAATTAGGGGAACCACTGCGCTAAAGCGTGTAAACTGTATTTCCACACCTAGGGTATTCCAGTCCTGTTCAAGACCCCAGAACTCTGTTCTCTTTTCTGTTTTGTGTTGGTTCTTAAAGTGTCTTTTTGAGCTTGGAAGCGGGAAGAAGTTTGACCAGGTGGGGAGCGCCGTTGTCTAAATGTCTCAGTGCGTATTAAAACAGAAGTGGACCCTGAAGGTGATCTGGTCCAATGTCTCCACTTCAGAGACGAGGACACTGAGTTAATACTCAGAGGTCTGTCAGTAGTTCACCAAACTAGATAGTGGCAGAACCAGAGCTAAGACTCAGGTAGCCTGACTCTCAGTCCTGGTGATCTTATTGGACTGTAACTAACTCTTGGTTAAAAAGAAAAACGGAAAGCAAAGTAACCCTCAAACAATGGCTGGGACTTCAAAAAAAAATTTACTCTTTTCAGACAAGCTCTGGAAGCAGGCTGTGATGTCTAACACACTGATTTTGAGGGACGGCTGGTAGGTCAAGACATGATTCTCATGGTTCTGACTGAAGACTGGGAAATTAACAGGTCATCATTTTTGTTTATCCTGAGAGCCCTTTACTTTCACTTTGTCCGATTATGCAGAAGAGCCATCCATCCTCCCACCCAGCCGGTTCTATACGTTTTGAAACCTACATTCTTAACTGGGCTCAGCGACGGCAGTTCTGATGCACGCAGTGGTAACCCACAAGAGCTCCTGGGCCATCTGCAAGGCCTCACTCTTACTTGAAGGACCCAGTTAATGTGTTTTAAGTATTCGGCTCTTTGCACTAAGGTTTTTTTATATCGAGTTCCTTTATTGTTAACTGAGTAACAGTAAATGGGAAACGGAGCACTTAATGGTTGGAAGAAAACTGGTAGACACATTCAGAAGACTGTGGAAGCTCAGCAGATGCGGAGAAAGTGCAGGTAGACGAGAGAAGACGGCCGCTTCAGTTTCCTTAATGGATGTGGCAGTTTGCTCCTGTCTAGTCACTAGCCGGCCATCAGGGGCTGATTTGGGGTTACCCTGTCCTTACTTCCTAAATGGAAAGTACCTGTTAGCATCAGTATTCACGCGGCACCGCGGGTCATTAAGACTCCATTTGTTCTACAACAGAGCACTCGATGATTTTGGAACCAGCCTCTCTGTTAAGTAGCACCCACGACAGAAATGTCTAGACCTTCAAAGTCAATCTTGGGAGTCCACAATAAGAGACAGGATCGGATCCATTTGTTGGAAGAGTTATGCTGCATGGCTGGGAATTTAATCTCTGTTTCTTTATTGTTTCCCAGGATCATTAGACTCTGAACTGTGTAATAAATTCCAGCATCATGCTCGCTGTCAGTGGGGCCTGGACCAAACTGTTTGATTCCTGGGGTTTGGTGGAGCGGTCCCTTGGAGATGGGCTGGGACCACCAGTGTGTTTCTCGAACTCTGCCAAAATTTTTATAGCTCCACAAAGCTATTTCTGCCAACAGAAGCTTCGTGCAGTGACTGTCTTAAAGGAAATTCACTGCCTGCCAGAGAGTTCATAATGTAAAAAAATTAAACCCCCTGGAGAAAGGGCACAGATTTCCCACGTGGGCTGTAAAGCCAGAACCACTGATTTCCTTTCATCTTCCCTCCGATGAATGTGGTCTGGCTACCACGTCCTAGAAGTCTGCCTAGAAAAGGTGGGAGAAAGAGGAAACAAAGGATTTCTGGGGAGCCAGACAGCAAGCATGGGTCAACCACGCTGACCTCCTCCCGTGGGACCCAGGGGAAGGGCTGAGCCCCAATCCTTTATGGCCAAAACGTGTGTTCAAAACATGTATGGACTTCAGTCTTTACCCGCAAGCAAGTGTGAAGGTATGCATGATCATTAAGGAGAGAGCAGTGCTTAGAACTTTGTCAAAGGAGCATGCCATTACAATTTGGAATATGGCCATGACGCCTACTGTCCCACCCCCAGTGGCCCTTTTTATCTTCTAAAATGCATGCAAACTGGTATTTTCTCAAGAATGTTTTATGCTAAGACATGTGTCTCAAAAGAACTAGCCACACAATCACGATGAAGATAATCATGATTAAGGAGAGCCTTGTACACCCCAGACGCTGGGCTGGAAGTTTATACATCATATTGCCTTACATTTAATCTGTGTAAAAGCCTTACTCTCCATACTTAGATGAAGAACTGAGGCTAAGAGAAGTCAAGCAACTTCTCCCGGGTCAGCTGGTTGGTTGAACTTCCCTCAGTCTCACTCCAAAGACAAGAAAGAGTCTCTTTTCTTTGCAAATATATTATACTTTCCTAAAAACATGAGAATAGTACTGATGTTATTGTATTACATTATTATTTGGTTGTTTGTGATGAGGGAAGATGGCACCCATGTAAGTGAACACCTAACACATGAGCACCAGGAGTAACGTGATTTGGGGGAGAGCTCCTGCCTGCTACACTTCTCCACAACCCCAGGGAGAGAGTGCATCCCCCACCAGCGGGACAAACAGGGGGAAACTCAGACACTAGCGAGGACTAGGAAGTAAGTCAAAGAAAATTCAAAGATTCAAATCTGAACAAAATACAGGCAGACAAAGCTTGAGGTCACCAGTCACTCCTTCATTTATCACATATTTATGGGCACCTGCTACGTGTCAGACATCGAGGTTAGGAACTGGGTATCTTATTCCCGAGGGTGAGCATGATGGACAGGAGCTCTGGCCCCATGGAGCCTTCATTCTCACAAGAAAGGTGGTAAGAAAACAAGTAAATGTACACCTCGATTTCAGGTCATGCTGGATCTTTATGGCTTTACATTGGATCGGCTCTGAGCCAAGTCCAGGCTCTAAGTGAGGACTCGCAAGGCCGGAATTCCAGATCCAGAGAAGACTAGCATGGTTTCTAGTTGCCTTTCGCATTGACATCAGGGCATGGAAAAGCTCCAGGATGTAGCACATCCTAAGAAAGAGTTTGCATCCTCACAATGTTTTGTTTCAAAGCCTCCCGTTCTTCCTGCGCTTCCATTTCTCCCCTCGGGTTCATTTCCTGCCTTCTGACATATTGTGGTCCCCACACTTCTCCCTCTGCTTCTCCAGCCTCACCTTGCTCTTCCTGCTTCTTACCCTCTCGTTCCCGCTGACCCTGATCCTCTTACAGGGGGAGGGTGAGCTGCTCTGCCAGGTCCCCCCAACCAGAATCAACAGGAGTGACCTCTGACCACAGAGATCAGGCCCCATTAATTTTTAAGGGAGCTGAAATGCCATTATTTGATTTTCTATGGTTTGTTTTCTATGTCCCTGATTCTGTTTTTGGTTTGTAAATAGAATTTGTATCATTTTTTTTAAAGAAAGCAAACTGTGGTGGCCAAAGGGGAAAGGGCAGGAGAGGGATAAATTAGGAGTTTAGAATGAACAGATACACAGCACTATATATAAAGTACATAAACAACAAAGACCTGCTACATAGCACAGAGAACTATATTCAATTTCTTGTAATAACATATAATAGAAAAGAATATATATATGTGTATGTATATGTATATGTAGAACTGAATTGCTTTGCTGTACACCTGAAACTAACATAGTAAATCAACTCCACTTCAATACAAAATAAAATTTAATAAAAGAAAATAAAATGCCATTATCTGAGGCTAATTCTTTGGGATTTTTACTCATAAAACCCCTTTTTTTATATATGAGAAATTGTCCAAGTAGTACTGCCTAATTCAAGGATTTATCCCCAGATTCCAAATTTTAGGTGCAAAAACTAAAAATTCCAGATCTATGCAAAGGATCGCTGGATTCAGAGTCCAGAGTGCTCACCATTACCCCAAGGAACTGCTGGCCACAGATCTATGCAAAGGGTCATCCTCCAGGAATCAGGCTGGGAATTGCAGAACAATATCTTGGAGGCAAGGAAGGAGGTGGAGGCAACACAGTGATGCTCCTGCTGGTACCAGCTTTGACCTTCTAACAGATTTCTCCTGGAAGTTGAGTTAGAGCAATGTAGTGGCCCTTTTCTCTGTTGTGTACTGTGCTTTGAGATAGGTAGTGGATTGATTAGTGTTCCCCCAAAAATGTGTCCACTTGGAACCATGAATGTGACCTTATTTGGGAAAAAGGTCTTTGTAGGTGTAACTAAGGTAAGAATCTCAAGGTAAGATCATCCGAGATGATCCAGGCGGATCCTAAATCCAAAGGTCTGTGTCCTTGGAAGAGGGAAGCAGAGGGCAATTACACAGAAGAGGAGAAGGTCGTGTGGTCACAGAGGCAGAGGTCAGAGGGATGCAGCCACAAACCAAGGACCACATGGAGCCTCCAGAAGCTGGAAGAGGCGGAAGGATCCTCCGCTAGAGCCCTCAGAGGCCGTCATGGCTCCAAGGTGCCATGGCTCTGCCGACACCTCGATTTTGGACTCCGTTCCAGAATGGAGGGAACTGAGAGGTGAGGCGAGGACACGTCTGACCACAATCACCTTCCCATCAGCTCTTCCGGAAGCCCACAGGCTGTTATTCAACATGAATCCTTGTGGGTCTGGAAAGATTTTCAGTTCAGAAGCTCTATATTAAAACTTGTTTGCTCGAAATCTTAAAAAGCTTAGTGGATGTTCATTTCCCCAACATGACAGCTAGCAAAATAATGAGGACCTATGACATGAAATCCCACATGGGTGCCCGTAGGGGAGACGCAGAATACAGGGTGGGGGCCAAGGCAGGAGGCATGCTGGAGCAAAGGTCTCCTAGTGAGCATTTTTGTGTCACACACACACACACACACACACACACAAAGGCCAATGACTTTTAAACCCCAAATCATGCCTTCCATTTTCCCCGAGAGCTGAGAACCTGCCATTATGATTGTTACATAGTTTTTAATGACTCACAAAAGCCCTGAATCTTTAATATGCAATGTATGCATTGAGCTCGGATGCAGGATCCGTGGGAGGTATTTACCGAGGCTGTTGTTAGGGTTTCCTAATTAGACGCTCTGGAGTACAGATCTCCTACTCACGCCATGCCTCTTTTGTGTGAAATCACCCCACAAATTCAGTTCAACTGGCACTTTTGTTTATCCACAGACCATCAACGGAAGTTAGCTGAAATAATTTAAAGAGGCAGCCATGTGCTTCTGGCAAAAAAAAAATAAAATTTTTTAAAAAATCAGCATTTCATGGCTTTCAGCTAGCTTGAGCCAAAAATACGTTGGGCTGGAGCAATTTCCTTCAGTCTGAAGTTGACTGTACATGATTTCCAGTGGCGGGGGGCCCTGGGGAATAGCCTCCCGGGTCAGGAGTGCTTTGGGTGGAGGGACGAGGGCACCAAAAGCAGTTGTGTACCCTGACTCGGTGGGTCATCCCCAGGGGAGGGAGATGCAGGACAGAAGAGAAGCTGACCCTCCCCTGGGAGAGGCAGTAGGGGCTTTATCAAAGGAATGTCTTCAGGTTAGAGGTGGCCCAGTATGGTAAACATTCTGAGTTTATGCCTTTGGACAAACACAGGATGCTGGCCAAACCCCAGGCCATCTATACTCATAGCCTTGGTGTACTTGAGACAAACCAGGATGCCCAGAAAGTAGGAGTAGGTAACAAACTCAGCAGTAAAAGGAACATTCTAGAAGCCCACACAGTCAAACGTTCTATTGGATTTAAACAAACATACACACACACACACAAAGACAAATCTGAATATTTGCGTAAATAATGGTGACTGAAAGAATAGAAAATTCCCCATCAAAAGAGATACTTGGGAATAAGGTCAAGAGCCATGGTCCCTGGGGAATCCACAGTTCAAAGGGCAGTTGGGAAAGGGAAGCGTCAAGTTGAAATGGTGTCTTGACCGAGTAACGTAAGAAAGGAAATGTCTATTTCAAGTAATGAAATACCCTTCGACCCCCTCCTCCTGAATGAGCATTGTGCTTGCTTTGGTAGGGCAGAGGCCAAGTGTTCCCACCGACAGCCACCATCTACCATCGCGTCCATGTAGACTCAGCAAGGGGCGCTCAGCGGGAAGACTGAGTAGCACTATAGATTTTCAGTGAGCTGCAGCATCGGACCCAGCATTTATCCTCCTGCTTCTTTGGGAACTCTCTGTAAGTCTTTGTGAGTCTCGGAGACTAATCTGTTTCTCTGCGGTATCTCAGCAGAGGTCCCGAGCCACAGAGAATTAACTTCTATGTCAAGGCCTCAGAGATGCTTGGGGGAAAGGGAGGGATGTTAAAACAGGGAGCAAATACTTTGTGGAAAAAAAAAAAAAAAGTAAAGCCCTATGTTGTTATTAGCAAGAAAGAAATCACAACTTCTAACTCTTTCAAGGAACATTATTTAACAAATTAACTTTCAACTTGATTTTTGAGAACTCCGTACACTGTCAATTAAAAGGTCATCTACCCGGGCTCTGCCAGTCAGCAGTAAATGTCTCTATATAAAAGGCTTTCTCAGCATTTCAAATATTTTGTTGGCCCAGATCAAAGCTGCTTTGGAATACAAAGGTCATATCTTCAGTGAGTTATCTTTTAAAAGGAGGCATACTGGGTGTCTTTAAAGTGAAACCATCCAGAATAGATTGTGAGAAAAACTCTGGCCCAGCCAGTGAATGGACAGAGGCTTGGGGATGCTCCTCTCCCTAAACTGCTTGGGCTCAAGTAAAATGCTGCCATCTTCGATCATTACCAGCAAAATTGATTTCAGTTTCCTCCTCTCTTAGGTGTAACAGCACCCAGTAGGTGGACCTACTGTGTGCCTGGGACTTTCACCTGCTGACTCCCTAACCTTCACCGTGACCCTGGGAACTAGATCCCCCATTCGATAGAGGAAACAGGGAGACTTGGAGACGCAGAATCACTTGCTTCTTTGCAGACACAAGGCTGAAGCCAGACTCTTCCGGCTCCTACATCTGGGCTCAGGACTCCTCGCCAGAGCCACTGGGGTGACTCCTATGCATGAACTAAGTCTGGTGTGGATTTATTCAACTCAACTAGCTGGGTGCTGAATACTAATAAATAGCAGAAAACTCCAAAAAAGAGTAAAAATTAGCCCTTGACCTTGAGGAATTCAAAACACTTTAGAAAATGAGGATTTATGATGGTGAATTTTATGTGTCAACTTGACAGGGTCATGAGTGCCTAAGACATTTGTTCCAACGTTATTCTGGATGTGTGTCTAGTGTGTTTGGGGATGAGATTGACATTTGAGTCGTAGACTGAGCATCACAGATTGCCTGCCCAGTGTGGGTGGGTCTCGTCCAATCAGTTAAAGAGAATAAACAGGCTGGGTAAGAGGGAACTTCTCTCTCTGCCGAGCTGCTGGAGCTGGGGCATCAGTCTTCTGTCTTCAGACTCAGACTTGGACTAGAACCATGCCATCAACTCTCCTGGGACTCCAGCTTGTCTACTGTTGATCTTGGGATGTCCCAAGATATGAGCCAATTCCTTATATTTATACATCCAATTGGTTCTATTTCTCCAGAGAACCCTGACTAAGTCTGAACTCCTCCACGTGCTACAAGTTATTTTCTTTACTGAATGTGCAGCAGTGCTGAGAATCAGCCCTGGGAGTATGAGAAATTAGGCTGAAAGTGAGGTAGTTTGAACTATACCCCCCAGGATGAGCTGCAGATCAGTCTAAACTGTGTTTGAGCCTTAACTCTGAGCCTTGGTTTTCCCATCTGAAAATCAGGGTAGTAATAATAATAGTAATGATCCCAAACCTGAGGATTAAACGCATTGATGCCTAGCGGGTAATACATTCAAAACATTAGCTCGGTGCCAACATGTGATGCTTCCTCGATGAATGCTCGTTTTTCCTGCAACAGTAAGTATCACCATTGAAGACTCGTTCGTTTGGCCTTGCAGACTCTAACACCTTTGCAAGCTCGTGGTATAAACACTAACAGCTCTGCAGAGTTGGCACGGAAGCCATTCTCAGTCTTAACTACTTTAAGGAATGGGACTTGACCACCAGGAATAAATAAAACACAATAGCACTGGGAGGAGGAACAGATAATGCGGGGAAGAAAGTGGGGGCGGGAAGAGGGAGATGGATAGAGTGGCGACAATGCAGGGCAGTGGATGCCGGAGGTAAAATTCCCTGGCTTCACCATTCGACCAAGGGCCAGCCCATGGACTAGCCACCATTTTTAAGAACCTGGACGATGCCCTACTGATAACAATGAGATAATAAAGCAACAGCAGGAGACAATATTCGCTGAGT
The DNA here is from genome assembly GCF_009834535.1 of Camelus ferus. Classification (NCBI taxonomy): domain Eukaryota; kingdom Metazoa; phylum Chordata; class Mammalia; order Artiodactyla; family Camelidae; genus Camelus; species Camelus ferus. The sequence continues at coordinate 5,230,242 of NC_045696.1, forward strand.
GTTTATTACAGGCCCGCCTCAGGTGCTAAGCGGCTCCTTAGGAGCAGAATGTGTTCCCCTCGGCGTTGTGCTGCTTTCATTTCTGTGAAACTCCACTTGCTCATGGCTCAGTTGCAGCCTATCATTGAGCGCCACTGGGAGTTTGGCTTCCCGGGATTCTGAACACAGGGGAGTCCTCAAATTGTGTGAATCTTGATGGATGGCAAGGCCAGGCGTGCCGCCCTGGTGGCTTCTGAGTAGGCTTGTGACTGCCATTCAGCCAACAAGAAGCTCCTGCCCCAGCCTCCGCATCTGGGAGGGTGACCCAAAGATGCCGGGAAGATGGAGAAAATCACTCACAGTGACCGCCACACGGAGGCAGGTACACGGTGGCCTCCGGCCCCAGGGTGTGTCAGCATTGGCGTTTGGTGTCCGGGGTGGGGGGGCAGAGTGCCAGCAACAATGACCAGCCTGCAGGACCCTTGGCTCCAGCCCTGCCGCTGAGTCCACTTTGTTCTCTGCTCCTTCTCTGAGTCAGGTTCTCCAGCCTTCTCTTTAGTTCTGGAAGCCTCCAGTGAATTCCTCTCTGCTTCACTCTAGAGATTCTGACAATTTACTCATTGATTAAATTCCCTCAAGATCAGAAAATGGAGATGGTAAAATCTGTGCCAACAATACCAATGATTTAAGCCACACGGGTTTGTGTCTCCCCTGGGGCTCGCTGACTGTTTTACGTTTTATGTGAGCTTCTGTATTATTAATGTGCGTTCCTTCATTCAACGTATAATACTGAGAGCCTCCTCTGCGCTGGTTCTGTAAGATGGTATGTCTCTGAAGAAAGAAATAGAGCCTTAGATTTATGCAGATCTTCCTCAGCAATTAAAGATAGGCTGTATTTCACAGAGCCAGCTTTCCTGAGACAAATTAGAAACTCGTTCAAGGACACAGAGGACTAAGTCTGAGTGAGGCAGTTAAATCTTCATTCAATATCAGTGCTTCGAAAGTCTTATTTTTCAAAACATAATTATAATAATTGATCTGAATGACAAAAATAAATGGATTTTGGCTTTATAATCTTACCATCAGCAAGGGCTTTATGAAGAGAGGAGTGACAATTCATTAAGCCTTTGGCCTCAGTGGTTGTAAAAATATTCAGCCACCTTAGAGAACAGTGCCAACCAGAGATGGGAAGAAATTCGAGTTCTTATTTAAAGAAATGTATACTTGCTGTACCCCCTAGCCTGTCTCAGTCAATCAGGGGTGAGGAAAACCTGGAAGCTTCCCAATGTTCCATTCAACTTCTTTTCAGTGAAATCCAGCGGTGGTTAATGCAGATGAGTAAGGTGAAGAAGCGGCCACAGAGGAGGTTCTGGTCCAGATGCACATAATTATGTCCTAGGAATGCAGCCGCTGATGTGATGGACTGGTGTCCTCACTCCCAGGGACTCTTCCTGTTCCCTCTGCTGCTTCCTGGGTCAGGAGGCAGCTTGAACATCATGAGATCCTCCCCTGCGTGATCCTTCCTTCTGCAATGACACAGCAGAACCAGGGCATCAACTCTCAGTTTCTGAGTGAAAAATAACCTTTGCTACTCACTGGAGAAACCACGTCTTATAAGAAAAGCCATTTGAGTCACAGAAGCCACAATCCTGAAGGACCCAGGGAAAGACATTTTATACCATAAGCAACAGAGTTGGAAGAACATAGGATAAAGTGAGAGCCAGTTTTCCCTGCCCCATGGGAGAATTTTTAATTGTCCCCAGGCTGGGGTGAAGGATCACAGAAAAGGATGCCTGACAGTTAAGGATCAATGGGTGTCCTGAGAAGGGGCCCAAGCTGGTCTGTCCTCTGGAGCCAAGTCATGCAGGGAGGGGTGTAATGATTAACACTATATGTCAACTTGGCTAGGCCAGAATGCCCAGCTGGGTAGTCAAACACTAACATCGATGTTGCCATGAAGGTATTTTGTAGATAGGAATAAGAATAAGTTAGTAGACTTTGAGTAAAGCAGATTACCCTCCGTAATGCAGGTGGGCCTCATCCAATCAGTTGAAGGCCTTCAGAACAAAGACTAAGCTTTCCCAGAGAGGAAGGAGTTCAGCTAGAGGCTGCAACATAGAAATCCTTAATTTCAAAGGGGCCTGTGTAATACTCAAGTTTGGGAAACACTCTTACAAAGAAGAGGGTGGAGGAACAGGGCCAGACGACTTGCTCCTGGCTCCATCACTCTCTCATCTCACCTCCAGTGGTAGTTTTGGAAACTGAATAAACTAAAACACAAAATGGGCCCTGTAAATGATGAGGCCCTGTAGAATTGTGTCTATCGCAGTCCTATCCCAGCACTGCAGAATTAAATTAGATGTTCTGAAAGTTTTCACTGCAATTTGTTGTGTATCTGAGGGTGTGTGCATATTTTGAAAAGAAAAATGGAACTAAACGTCTAACATTAAAACTATAACCTTGGAAGTCCATGCCTTTCTTATTGCAAAACAAACACACACCTATTTGGTCCATTCAGGACACATCCATTTGTGTAAACTGGTATTGCTATTTCGGAAAAGATAATTTATTAATTCTGCAGACCTAATGAAAGCGAGTTCAAAACAGCTGGTGGGGCTGGAGGGTGTGCAGCAGAGAATCTATTCTCTTCCTTTTCTCCTTTAAAGAGCTTGATGGCTTTCTTACACAGGATCTTGATTCTGGCTCATGGCCTAGGACACTGAGGGTGTCACAGACCCTCGGGAGCAAGATGATCACTCTATTAAATTGAGTGCAAAGTCAATCAACAATCTATCATCAAAATAAAAATGTAACTTCTAAATGTAATTTAGCTCCCCAATGATACGCTTGTGTTGGAAGCACAGAAAATCTAATCTAAAATGCCTGGAAGTTTTCTAGACAGAGGCAGAAAAAAAGCAACACCGTGATTTAAAGCAATAGGAATACTTTGAGGGGCCATTCACAAGAAAGATGTTGAATGTTCTTCTTTTTCCCCAGTCTTCTGAATATTCGAGTCTTTCCTAATGGAGTCGGAGTAATTGCCTCTTCACAAGGTGCTTAAACACATTTCCAAACAAGGTTTGAATAGCAGATAATGAGACTTTGACAGAATTTTTATATGAACATAAGTTTGACCCTCTCAAAGTAGTCATTTTAAGTCTCCAGAAGCTGTATCAGTGATGCTGAAATATGCAAAACCATGTTGGAATGGCTTTCTGAACTTGTTTATAAGCAACTCAAGAAACACAGCTTAAATTTTTTGTTTATACCCTGTTTGTAGCTTGCAGAGAAGGCCTAGGGCAAATCTCCTTTATTCACTATTCTCAACTCTGAAAGATTTCAGACAATTTCAAAAATTCAAATCCACCATCAAAGAGCAAGAATTTGCCAATGGGAAGAAGAACGAGTCCGTCTTTGAAAGGATTTGTTTTTTCACCACTGTCAACTGAGAAAAAAATGCACAACCTGAAAGCTGAGAGTTATGTTTTATTTGGTGGACTTTCAGAGGACTTCTAGCCAGCCTTTCAGACAGCTGTGAGGAACTGCTCAGAAGAGGTAGGGGAGGAGCCAGGATATATAGACGTTTTCTGCAACAAAGACCAGGTAGTCGAAACATCAAAAGATGATTGTTAATTGGAGAAAACCAGACGTCTCAGATTAATGAATGCAATACTTGTCTGTGTATAGGAAGATGCAAGAGTCTGGGCTCATTGAAATCATTCCTCTGATGTGCACCTTAGCTGTCCAGGGCCAGCGTCCCGTTCTTTCCCATCATGGGTCCCCTCTGGGTGCACCGTTGTGGGTGGCTGAAGAGGCTGAGGGCTTGGCAGCAGGCAGCCTGTTTGTCCCCATCCTGAGTTCCCTCGGACTCACCACCGGAGGCAGTGGTAATGGTTGATGGCTTGACGAGCACAGCATCCTTTGTCTGCTGACACACAGGCAACATTTTTTATCCATACCATTATATGCCTAGCGCCAGCCCATGGGGCTTGTTAAATAAACAGCCATACTTCTGAACTTGTTCATAATGTTTTAGATATGTCCTGGAGGGGAGGAAAAGCTTAACTTTTTTCTCCTCTACCATCTTAGGTTTATTGGTTAGAACCGTGTAAGTTAGACTGACCAGAGACAGATTAGCAAGTAAAAAATAAACAGAAGTTTATTGATACGTGCAGCTTATCTACACAAGAGAGTACCCAGTGATGAATAACTCAAGGGGGTTGGAGCTCAGGCATGTATAGCGTCTTAACAGAAGAATGACACATTTTTGGACAAGTGATAAGACATAGGGAAAGGACTCTGAGCTTCTAGGGAAGGCAAATTCTGGGACGGTGCACGTATCGGGGAACAGACGGGAGGTAAGTGCTACCTAGTAAGGTGTGTCTTGTAGATTGCTCTGGGGCCACCACTGGGCTGATAAAGGTCCAGTGTTGTCTCCAAGGATTAACTTCTGTCCTTCCTTGTAGCAAGGGAAGGGGCGGGGGCACCTTTACAGATTTATATCTTGCTTTTAGGCAAATGGGGTCGGGCGGGGAACTTTCCTTCTATCTGCTCGATATGTTCACATTCTGAGAAACAGGGAAGGCATTTGGGCTTATACATGAGTTCACTTGAATTTGATGGTGACTAAAACAGCCTGTTTGTAACCTATCAAACATACCCTGTACCTCTGTTTTAATTACTAAAGAAAAGGGCACATTGACCAGAAGTAAAGAACGTCCATGTTAAATGTAAAGATGAAGCGCCCCTCTTCCCAGGACGCCAGAGCTGGTCCTCCTTTGATGACAAGACCCCTTCCCAGGTGCCGAGGCCACGTGGCCTATGTGTGTGTACGTGTGGATCTGTGTTTTTTTTTTGTTTGTTTTTTTTTTGAAATCTTGATGAAATGTACCCCTGACTTGTTTAATGGTCTTTGTTCTGACAAGACAGAAAACCCTGCTGGAAACCCTGCTTCTTTGGAGCAGTTTTTCAGAGTCACTGGGCAGCGGATTCCAGGATAGTCCTCAGTTTGGCTCAAATAATAATGAGACTTATCGACTGTTTACTGATTATTTTCATCAACGAGTCAAAGTGGCACATTTTGGGACAGCAGAGTCCCCTGTCCTTCAGTGCTGTAGGCCAAGTGTGCCTGTTGAGGGATATGCTTGATTTTTGTGGTTTTTTTTTTTTTTTTCATTTTTGGCAAACATACTCGTATTTATACATTGAAATAAAAATTATTCATCATTATGGAAAAATATGTATTAATCCCTCTGATGCTGTGGTTGAGCAAGATGTTTTCCGAAGCCTTTTTGTTGGAATTTATTTAACAAATACCACAGGGCATCACCAGCCCCCCATCAGCTCTCAGTTAGGCGTTTATCCTCAGACAACCAATGACACCCAACAGGAAGTCCAAATGATCCACTGGTTTCTGCATCCTTTCAGGGGACACAACCTGGTCCACAAAAAGGACTCTGTGGGAGAGACTGAGTCAACTCACTAATGATGAAAAAACATGCCTACTCTCCTGAGGCAACTTACTGGGCCGAAAAACATTCCAAAAAAGAGTAATTCGCCAACAGAGCTTTAGGGGACCTCTGAGTTAACTTAGGGAGGTTACCACGGAAGCAAATAAACATACTTCTCCGGGAGAGGTGATAAAAGCTGAGAGCAAACTGCTGTGGGAGGCACGTAGGAGACAGGAATTCTGGAGGAACCATGAGAGACTGGTATCTGAGCTGAATCATAAAGAATGTACAAGATTTTAGTAAACAAAGAGGAAATAAGATATTACAGAATCTGGAAGGGAAGGCAGGGGAGCATATTTAACATTTTCTTTTCTTTCAGACACTTAGCAGGCATCTCCTGGGCACACACAGTGAGTCAAGCCCCGCAGGTGCACAGATCAGGGAAACACGCTACTACTTTCTGAAAGGCTCATAGTCCAGTGCAGTTTCTCAGCACTAGAAGCCAGATTTGGGGATGGATGATTCTTTGCTGCCGGGCTGTCCTATGCATTATCAGATGTTTAGCAACAACCCTGGCCTCTACTCATTGGATGCCGGTAACAGCATCCATATAGTCACTACATAAAATGTCTCCAGGCATCGTCAAATTCTCTTGGGTGGAGGGAGTGCTGTAAAAGGCCCTTAGTTGAGAACTGCTGCTCTAGGGGAGCAAGAGGGACAGTGAGGAGATGACGCAGAGCCCAGTAGTGAGTGCATGATGGAGACGCACAGAGAAGCCCCACCCCCGTCCGGCCCCCAGCAGCCCAAGGGACCAGAGATGGATGCCAGTCAGCAGGACAACAGGATCTGAGTCTTGACAAATAAATGGAGATTGTGAAAATCAAATTTTAGGGAAGAATATTGTTTTTAGGGTAAGAATTATCCAGTCCTATGGAGATGTCCGGTTAGCCCTTACCATTGGATTTAGTGTCCAAGGGAAAGGCAGAAGACCACAGATGAAAACCCAGGGGTCACACGAAGAGGAGGGGATGTTGAAACCCTGGGTTTTAGTGAAATTAGGAGTGAACACCCAGGAGCAGGAGAAATGAGCACAGCAAGTAACAAAATTGTGCCCAAAAGGACCCCTCAAGGGAAACGCCAAAGAAAAGAACAGTAAACCCGGCTGGAATTTTGGAGGTGAGGGACACGGGGAAGCCTCTGGGTTTTGTCCAGAGGCCACCTGAGGACCTTCCGTGGAGCTTTCAGAAACCAGAGTGTAAGGGACACACGTGGGACACGAGGCTAAGGCAGCTGCAGAGCTGGCATGGAAGGGGCGTGGGAGGGTGGTGGTAAAGGGTCGTCAGCGTTGAAATAAAAAGCAGATTTGTTTAGCCGAGCAAAGACAAAGCTGTCTCTAAGCCAAGGGAGCAGAACAGGGAGAGGGCGTCCGCTTCATGGTGCCGGGCTTCTGGGGACTCAGCAGCAAGACAACAAATGGGACTTTTCCTTTAAAAGGAAGAGTGTCTGCTTCTGCCGCGGGGTAGGATGTAGCAGTCAGGCCAGCGCTCCTGCTGTGGCAACCACAGCAAGGTGGATAAATTACAGAACTACAATTTCAAGGCATCAGAGAACTGCAGAAGCAATAAGGCCTAGACAAACTAAGATTCCAAACATGGGAAAGTCATTCTCAGATTAAATGATGATGGCCAGCCATTTCTCCCCTTGGGGATGCTCTGTTCCTGGTGGGTGCTGAAGATCAGGACAAGCAGAAGGCTTCTGTTGAAACAGAGAGAAACAAAGTTTCTAACAGCAAACTAGGCTGCTGTGGCAGCGGGAAATGAGAGGGGCCTTGGGACAGTCTCTGGGTTCCGAGCCACTTGGGAGATGGGGGAGGCTGGCCAAGATCTCTAAACAACTAAGTGACTTTACCTGCATTCTCTTGGTGCTTTAAAGACAAGGGAGTCTGCCTTGAACACAAGGCAGAGCTTCCCTGAAGACATTTGCCAGATTTTGAAAACTGTGTGTGGAGGTGTGGTGAGTTAAAATACGTTCACAAATGCTTTGACACTCTTCCCTTAATGGAACGAATCTCCCTCCCCTTGAGTGGGGGCTCTGCACAGTGACACAATTCTAGGGAATAGAATATGGCAGACATAATGGGGTGTGACTTTTAAGCTTAGGTCATAGAGACATTGTGACTTCCATCTTGCTCTCTCTTGAATCACTCCTTCTGGGGGAAACCATCTGCCATGTCATAAGGATGCCCAAGTGTCCTATAGAGAGGCTACACTGTGAAAAAGGGGCCTCTGGCCAACAATCAGAGAGGAAAAAGAGGGCACAGGTCAACAGCCAAGTAACCAAGCTTGCAAGCAAATCTCTTGGCTCCAGTCCAGTCTTGATCTTGATGGCAACACCAGCCAACATCTTGACTGCAGCCTCAGGAGAGAACCTGAGCCAAATCACCCCACTAAGTGGCTCCTAAATACATGACCCACAGAAACTGAGACAATAATGCTTGTCTTCTTAAGCTTCTAAGTTTGGGGTAATTAGTGATGCAGAAATAGGTAAAGTTAAAGAGCTAAATTGAAAAACCTCTGAAGGGCAGAACTGAACTTTCTGGTCTTTCGGGGCTAAGATAAAGACTTATTAGGTTGTGGATCAAAAGCCTGAAGCATGGTAAGCCAGATGTAAGCTGAATCTTACTAAAATTGCAGCTCAGCCCCTAACTCAGCTCAATCTTGGTTATACCAAAGTGATCAGCCTCTTATCTTCTCTGCTTAAAGAGGGGGAAAAAAAAAAACAAGTCTTTTGGGAGGAAGATAACATCAGCTGGAGTGTCTACTGTTCTTTTATAAATCATATGAATTTTTAAATCAGGTATGTAAAGAGAGAAGACCTATGACTAATAATCAGTAGAAAAAACATTCAATAGGAGTAGAAACACAGATAAGCTAGATATTGGAGATGGCAATCAAGGATTTTAACCTGATTAATATGTTTCTTTAAATGAAGGGAAAGAATCATAATATAGACAAAAAGATAAAGATTTTTTCCAAAGAACTTATGTTCATAAAATATCAAACAGACATCCAAAACTTTTAAAAGTATAATGTCTCAAGTTGAGATAATAGTGGATAGGCTAACAGCAGACTGGACATGCAGAACTTAGTATTAGTAATTTGGAAGAAAAGCCAGTAGAAATTGTCCAAATTGCAGACAGAAAAAAATAGTGGGAAAAACAAGTAAGAGCATAAATGACATATGGAATACTCTCAGAAGTTCCAACATACATACATTTCGTGTCCCACAGAGGAGAAAATTGGGCAGAAGTAACAATTAATGGCTGAGAATTTTGCAGCAATGAAAAAAGGAAGAGAGATATTTTCTCTTCTGAAATATTAATTAGCAAGAGAGAAGAGAGGATGAAGAGGAATTCTGAAACTGAGGTGTAAGAAGCTGTGTCTTCTCAGTGAAGCAGGGCACAAGTTCACCTTCAGAGTGAGGCAGTTTTAGAAAGTAAGTATAACTGAAGAGAACAGAAAAGGGTAGATCATCCACTGTGGGCAATTCACTAGGGAATTAACTAGAATAATTGATAAGAAATGTCAAGTAGCAAGGCGGCCTCAGTTGAGGTTATATAAAATAATTTTGTGATGAGAGTAATGAATTTTATTGAGTATCTTTTTCTAATAGTATCTAAAAGCTCACCATCGAGACTATAAAAACATGTGCGTGTTCATGGGCACACACACACACACACACACACACACACACACAAGAATTTTATCAATGTTAGACAAAAGCAAAATGGGTGATGAAGAAATCAAGCAGATATTGAAACTAAGGACACTAGTAAGGGAACAGTTAAAATGGAAAATGGTTGATCATCTCAGCCAGACCAAGTGGGGAAACTAGTAAAAAATGATTGAAGGACTGGGAGAAAAGGGGGGAGGTTGTAAGCTGCTGGTTTGATGGAGGAAAAAAGGACATTTGGAGTGAGACAGAGGAAGAGACCAACGGTTGCAGCCATGGTGAGGAATGCGCCTTCCTTGAAAATAGAGTAATTCTGCACGATTATAAGACCCAGAAAAAGGCCATGAACAAGTTTCTGAAATGAAATGCAAATGAAGAACACTGATGTCAAGACGGGTGAAAAACTGAAGCCAACAGTCTCTTCATTTCCTTAGATCTGAGTTAAAAACCCAGCTCAGAGCCCTACAGCCTCCCCTATACTTTATCTTCTCCCACGGTTTCCTACCTTCCGCTAAAATGCAGTGTTTTTGCTGGGATTTTTCATTAAGTTCTAACTTTTAATAAAAGTTTCATGCTGCAAGTTTCCTTGCTGACATGAAGCCATCTTTTTAAATGTCTAGTCAAACTGTTAAATATAAAAATATAGACATAACATTCTTTGAAAAGTCACCCTATATAAATGCCCATCTATTTGCTTTTCAAGCCCCCGCTAAAGGTAACATACAAACTTACAGAATTTGAACTTCCCCCAAATCCACTGGCTCTTGAAATTCAAGGTGGAAAACATCAGGTCAGCGTTTTTCAAAAAGAGAAGCAAGTCAGAACAGCCAGCTCAGACCGACAGCTCAACTGCTCCATAGAACATCAGCACTGATAGAAGCAGATTGTTGGGACAACTCAGAGGAAAGGTGACTTGGAAAATGCAACAAAGATGTCTGTGCCCTTAGCCCCACAGCCTCCCCTCTACCCTCACTTAACAGTTTGTTAATGCAGCCTGCACCGTGGAAAACAATATGGAGTTTTCTCAAAAAACTAAAAATAGAAACTACCATATGACCCAGCAATTCCACTCCTGAGTAGATATTTGAAAAAACCCAAAGCACTAATTTGAAAAGATACATACACCCCAATGTTAGTAGCAGCACTATTTATAATAGCCAAGATATGGAAGCAACTGAAGTGGCCACCAACAGATAAATGGATAAAGAAAATGCAAGATACGTATATCTCACAATGTGTGCACACACGCACAGTGGAATACTATGCAGCCATAAAAAAGGAATGAAATTTTGCCATTTGTAGCAACATGGATGGACCAGGCAGGCATTTTGCTAAGTGAAATTAAGTCAGACCGAGAAAGACAAATACTGTATGATATCACTTGTATGTGGAATCTAAAAAACACAACTAGTGAATATAACAAAAAAGAAGCAGACTCAGATCTAGAGAAGAAACTAGTGGTTACTAGTGGGGAGAGGGAAAGAGGGAGGTAATACAGGGGTGGGGGATTAAGAGATACAAACTATTAGGTATAAAATAAGCTACAGAGATAAACTGTTCAACACTGGGAATAGAGCCAATATTTTATAATGACTATCGATGGAGTATAACCTTTTAAAATTGTGAATCACTAAATTGTACACCTGTAACTTATATAATATTGTACAATAAATATAATTCATTTCTTAAAAAAAAGAAGGAAAAGAAGAATTAATGCTGCCTGTTTGCCTAATGGTGATCTATACCTTGTGGAGCTACAGGTGATAATTTGTGAGAAATTAGGGCTGACGTGTGCTGCAGGTATGTGGCTGTAAGGCACCTGAAGCATCAGTTAACTCTCCAAGGCTTGTTAGATGCCTCTTGAAATGGAGCTCCGTGATTTAATCACGCATCCATAGACATGACTTCAGCCTCAGATGAACTTAACCCTGAGACCCACAGAGGTGTTGCCTCTTTCCATGAAACTTAATTTCTCACCATGGTTTCTTTAAATTGAGGCTTATAGGCTAAATACACCTTTAAAGCCAAGGACAAAGTTAGTGGACTCACATAATTTTTAAAAATACTATTTCCATTTTGTTTTATTCTACCATGCACCATAATTCCCCAATGTCAAAACTTATTTTTAAAATCTATTTTGCACTGTTTATTGAGAGTGCTAAAACCAGAAAGAAACTGATTTTTCATAAGCTTGATTTCATTTCCATGACACTGGCTCGCAATCCTAAGTTTTAAAGACATTAGTAAGCTTCCAGAAATAGTTCCTAGAACAATAGCCAAGAGAAAACAGCCACTTTTTGTCAGCAGGAAGCCTGACTATCCTTGGATACACTTTTTTCTTTTTTTAGTATAATAAATTCATTTTACAAAATTCACTTTGGATTTGGGACTTAGTAACAGAATGCTACAGCAAATCTAATGGAAATTTATAAGAACCAACATAAAGGTTGTCCTAACTCTGCACCAAAGTGACTGATACAAGATTTTTAGTTTCTTAAACCTGTTCTTCCCACTAATAGGAGGTAGTGTGTTCTGATCTCCCTTTAAGCTCTTCTTTTCCAATTTAGAGCCTTTGTGTGGCATAATTTCAACAATATTCAAAAACTGTTGCTCTCTCTTCTGTACCTTGCAAAGGCTCAGTAAGATCAGTGAATAAATCCCCAAAGAAACCATCACCTAAATTACTGATCACTTTGCAAGCAAAGTATTTTTTATGTTGGCCTTCCCAAGTAAAAAGTTCAGTGGCAAACCTGTGAGTTAAAACCCCACAGCGTTTTAGCTTTCTGACCATTCTGCTTTTTGGAGAAAAGGTTACAGAGCCTGTGACACTAGCCCGCTGCATCTCGCCAGGTGGCTTCTAGTTTTAGCAATAAGCACTTTAAATTTTCTCTGAGAGCATCCTTCATAGCTGCTCCAGAGGTAGCTGGGAGAACCAAGTATCTCTTACATCTTCACATTTTATAAACTGTCACTTCCTCTTTAATGTCTCTATTTTAACACAATTCCTTAGAGCTGTAGCCTGAACCAGCCATATCTGAGGGCTACGCACGAGAACCCTGAACTCCAGGATTCAGAAAGAAAGGGAAAGAAAGTAACAAAACACAGAGCCATCTTCCCTGAAGACTGGCTTTCTTCCCTGGTGGGTGATTTACAACGCAAACACTGGCGAATAGCACAGACGTGTGTGTGAGTTTTGAGGCTAGAACACCAGCTTGCAAACCAATCTCAGGCCTTTGAGCCTGTCATGTCTTAGGCTGAACATGACATTAAATTTACCTTGGAGTTTTCTCCTCTACAGTCGCAGAAATGAAATCCAAAAAGAACTTGCAGAACTTGAGTTTCAAAGCAGATTTTCTCTGCAATGCAAAAACACCCCAAGGTGCTCTGTTACGAGGTGTTGGACACGGCTAATTCTCTCAGGCAGCATTCATTCAGCAAAAATTCACTGAGTGTTTGCAAAGGTGCCAGATACTGAGCAGGGCCCATGGTTCCCCACACCTCTCCCGGGTCTGCTGTGTTGGTCCTCTGTCTTTGTATTCTAGAATATTCAACCCCCTTCTGAGGCCCATTCAGGGGGACCCCATTCAATTCACAGCTGAACCAGAAGGCTGTATTAATACGTAGATCCAAGAATGAAAAAAACAACAACACTGTGGTGGGGAACTGTGAATATGTCTGTTCCAGATAAGACCCTACTTCGTGCTGGTGCCAGATGTGGGTGTCTTGCAAATGAGAAAAGGCAGGGGGCCTGATCCTTGTCGTTACATAATTAGTAATCTCAACTTGCAGAAGAGGACACAGGAGACAACTGACAAACAACTTTACAAAAATAGACAAGGAGGGAGGGTCTAGCTCAGTGGTAGAGCCATGCTTAGCACGCATGAAGTCCTGAGTGCAATCCCCAGTACCTCCATTCAAATTTTTTTTTAATAAATAAAAATATTAAACCTAACTACCTCCCCCCGCAAAAAAAAAAAAATAAAAAATTAACAGAAGAAAAAGTATGACGCATCACAGGACATGCTGGGCATATACTAAGTATGGGCAGCCTGGACAAGGTAATTCACACAGTGGTACGTCCAGAGACCAGTCCAGACGTTGACTGTCAGGAGAAAACCATGACTCAGACGTCAGCAAGGACGGAGGGGCCGGAGTCTCCTTGAGGAGCAGCCAGCGGAAAACCCAGAAGAGATGGAGAAAATGGAGGATGCCAGTCAGGGGGTCCCAGATAGAGCTACACCTGGTTTTCCAGAGCAGAACCAGCTCAGGGCATAGAACTCAAAGACCATTGCAGGGCAAGCTGCTATTTCTGGGATTTTCATATGTATCTTAACCTCCCCCTTCCAAGAATTTTGGCCCAAGGAGTGACCGAGAGTTGACAGGGTGTGTCCTGACGGTGGCCCAGCCCTTTCACAAGAGCTCTGTCCCTCTGTGGCCCAATGATGTAAAGATACCAGAACCTTCTCAGAACACAGAAATCCCTTCAACACCTGACTCTACGGGTGGTCTGCTGGTCGGGAGTTCGAACATGCTCCGGATTCTCTACCTGGTCTGTTTTTCAGACCCAGAGCCCCACTGCTCCAGAACATTCCTGACAGGACACCCACCACTGCTGGGCTGCGTAGCCTGCATAACAAAGTGGCACATTTAATATTAATAGACTTTCTGTTTCGTTCATTTGCTGCTTAATGACCTACTGGAGACAATCTTCAGAACTTTTAATATGTCAGATTAGCTGTACTCCATTGACTTCCAGCCCGTTCTTTCTGGGAAATATTTTTACAGATTCATTAGTCAATCATCCAGTCTCTGTGGAGGCAATATATTTTCCAGATATGTCATTTTTTTCATTTTTTACTTTTTTTTATTGAAGTATAGTCAGTTTACAATATTATGTCAGTTTCTGGTGTACAGCACGATGTTTCAGTCACACATACACACATAGAAATTCCTTTTCATACTCTTTCATTGTAGGTTACTACAAGATATTGAATATAGTTCCTTGTGCTCTACAGTAGAAACTTGGTGTATATCTATTATTTACATAGTAATTAGTATCTGCAAATCTTGAACTCCCTGTTAAGACCTGGACATTGTCATTCTAAGTGAATATCTCACTTTTGATAGGCACAAGAGACAAGAAACACCCCCAAGAGAAGAGCAGTGATCAGGGCAACTGTATTAACTTCCTGTGGCTGCTGTACTAAATTATTCTCTCATAATTCTGGGGAAGTCCAAAATCAAGGTACGGACAGGGCCATACTCCCTCTGGGGGCTCTAGGGGAGAGTCCAGCCCTTACTTCTTCTCGCTTCTGGAGCTCCTTGTGACAGGATCACTCCACTCTCTGACTCTGTGACCGCGTGGCCGTCTCCTCTCCTGTCCGTATAATCTTCCTCTGCCTCATTCTCTTAAGGACACTTGTCATTGGCTTTGGGGCCACCCAGATAATCCGTTGTGGGCATCTCATCTCAAGATCTTTAACTTACTCACATCGGCAAAGGTCCTTTTTCATAACAAGATGATTTTCACAGGGTCCAGAGCTTAGGAAGTGTACATACCATTTTGGTGACCAACTGTTTTCCAGAGCCTGCGGGGTTCCCCACGATGTGGGATGTTTGGCACCAACATTTGGACTAGCTGGTTACCTTGACTCTGAGAAGCAGACTTCAGAAGACCAACACTCTTAGGCAGGATTAGGCCTAACTAAGATGGAGTGGGTTCTCAAAGTGTGGTCCGCAGACCAGAGTGTCAGCATCACCTGGGAATTTGTTAGAAATGAAAATTCTTGGGCCCCACCCCAGACCGAGCAAATCAGAAACCCCAAGGGTGAGGCTCAGAAATCTGTCTTTATAAGTGCTCGAGATGATTTTGATATACGCATTGCTGGAGACTCACTAGAGTAAGATTTGAATCTTGGCCAAGAGAGAATACAAATTGGGCAAAGGAAAAAAAAAAAAAAAAAACGTCTGGAACTGTGGCTCTCAGCTCTGGCAGCACATTTGAATCATATGAAAAGCACCAATGCAAAAGCACTGAAGTCCAGGCCCCATAACTGGTCTAGGGTGGAACCTGAACCAGGGTGCTTTTCCGAAGCTCTGTGGGTGCGTTTAGTCTGAGCCAGAGCCGAGAACGCCAGCAACAAGACTGAATCCAGGGGCAGCATAACGAGCGCGTGAGTGAATGTGGGAGTTGGAAGAGGTCTGGCTAGCCCCTTGTGCTCCAAGCCACAGAATAAACAAAATTACACTTTCATTTTGAGCTTAAAAAGAATAAAAGACCATATTTCTATGGCCTAGCTACAGCTGGACTACAAAATGTAATTTCAAAAAAAAAAAAAAAAACTGTGGTTACCAGGGAGGAAGTGGGGGGGAAGAATAGGAGTTTGGGATTAATAAATATACATGACTGTATACAAAACAGGTAAAGAACAAAGACCCACTGTACAGCCCAGGGAAGTATATTCAATTCCTTGTAATGAGCTGTAATGGAAAAGAATCTGAAAGTGTATTTATATGTGTGTATGTGTGTAACTGAATCGCTTGTAAATCGACTACACCTCTATAAAAAATAATAATTAAAAAAATACCATAATGCACTTACTAAGTACTAAAAATAATCTACCAATTTAGAAAATAGAACATACAATGTAATTTCAGGGTAATTTGGGAACCAGAAGAATATGAACAGTTTAGGTATGAAACAGGCCCCAAATCAAGACAGAGTAAGGTATGGATTTCATGTGGAAGACGGGTAGGCACCCTGAGTCTTTAGTTGAGGTAGAAGGCTGTATTCTACACTTAATGGCTTGCACTCACTAAGGAAGTACAGCAGGCTGATAGCATGCTCCCCTCTGCCATGTGTCTCCAGCCATCACAGCAGTATTTTGAATACCATCTTTGTCCGCCTACATAAAACCAAAGAGTTATTTCCTTCAGGTGTTCCTTATATGGAGCCTGAGCATTTAAAACCAGAAAGCTGGTGATGAAGATTTGGGAGCCAACTGATGGAAGCTATGGGCATAAACAAGATTATCTTGGAGAGAAGAAGTGAATGCTGAGTGTAGAGCCTGAAGCACGATTCTTCCATTTGTGCTGGTGGTGGAGGTGGGAATGATAGTGGTGGAGGTGGTGCTGATGGTGGTGGTGGTGGTATTGATGGTGGTGACAGTGGTGGTGATGATGGCAGTGGTGAAGGTGATGATGAGAGTGGTTGTGGTGATATTGATAATGATGATGGTGATGGAGATGGTGGTGATGGTGGTGGAGGTGGGGATGATAGTGGTGGAGGTGGTGCTGATGGTGGTGGTGGTGGTATTGGTGGTGGTGATGGTGGTGGTGATGATGGTGGTGGTGGAGGTGATGATGAGAGCGGTGGTGATGATGGTGATATTGATGATGGTGATGGAGATGGTGGTGATCGGTGGTGGAGGTGGTGTTGATGGTGATAGCAGTATTGGTGGTGGTGGTGATGATGGTAAAGGTGGTAGTGGTAGCAGTTGACGTGGTAAGAATGCAGCTGTGCAGGGTCACCTTCCACCCATCCATGGTATTTGCTCCTCTTTTCTGGCAGATGGCTCCTGCCCATTTCATTGTTAGGGATTCAGTCACCTGGCCACATCTAATTGTGAGGAAGGCTGAGAAGTGTAGACTGGCTGTGTTCCCAAAACAAGGAGAAGACAGGCAGGTGAACTGCTAGCTATCTCTGCCACGGTGGCCATCTGGCATCTGGCCTGGCTTTAACCTGCCTCTTCACGCATCAACTCCACCACACAACTCTAAGCTCCCTACACGTCTCCCAAATTGGAATAGCTGCTGGGATCCCCGAAAGTGTTTCCTCGCCCCTGTGGCTGCCGCTCTTGGAATGTGCCTTTCCCTATCTCCACACATTCAGTTTCTGTGCTTTCTTCAAGACCTGTACTTCTCCATGCAAGACTCTCTGGGTTGAAATGTATCTCATCCCCTTCCCATTCCCTGTCTCTCTGTCTGTCTGCCAGAGAACATGCCACTTTTACCTTACTTGTGGGCATATCCATCACCACCATTAAAAATCAAGCTCCTTGCAGACAGATGGTCATGTCTTAACATTGTGCTTAATCAAAGCAGACCTGAAAGGATGGGGTGTACCTAATTACGCCGTTCTCTCTGTGTCCCCGTAGAATCGATGCAATGCCTCCTATAAGCAGGGTACAAAGTAAACTGATGTCAACAGGTGCCCTCAGGTGTCCCTGCCCCCATCCATGGACTGATCACAGGACTCCAGCTCCAAGACGAAATCTTCTGCATCTGCAGAAACTGGGAGCGAATCTGCCAGACCTTTTAGCAGACATATCCCCTAACTAAGCACTTGCCAAGGGCATGGTGAGAAACAGTTTTCCCTCACCTCAAAATCCAGCTAGAGGGAAATTATTTTCTTTCCTATTATTTCTTCTTTCCTTTTTTCTCTTCCCTTCCTGCCTCTCTTCCTTTTTCTTTCTTTTCTCTTTTTTTTTTTTTTTTTTTTGATTCTTTTCTTCCTTCTTCTTACCCATCCTCCATCTTCACTCTTCTCCTGGACTTTAATTCTTTGATAAAATATATCTTTGTCTCTCTATGTACAAGACAATCTGGATCAATAATCATAATGAGGTACGTTACACAGCGTGTTTGCCCCTCTTTGGACTTCTGCAAGCCAGTAGCAAATTTTCCAGAATGGAAGGGGCAGCAGGGAGAGGGTAACCCTGCTCCTTTTCTCCCCACTGGCCATGAATCCAAGGTGTTCTTGCTTACCAAGGTGCTGTGGTGTTCCATTCAGACAAGGTAGTTTGGATCCACTTCAAACAAGCTGCCAGTTGATGTTTTGTAGCTTGATGTGGATTGTGCTAGCACTGCCGAAATGCAGTTCTCTGAGCAGCCAAGATAGAAATAAATCCTCTCACTCAAAAGTCAGTCACTGTGCTTGGGGCATGCTCATCGGGCTACCCTGGCCAGCTTCTGCTCTTGGCAGATGAACTTGTCCACATGTACTTCAGTAAACTTGGGGAATCTGCACCATCATCCTTGTTGATTGGTGTCACCCAGTTACTGACATAGACGGTGAGAACTTCAGCTGTCTCATCATGGTCCATTGAGGTGTCCTTGAACAAGTCACAGCCGGGAGAAGAAAGATAAGGCATTTCCCAGAGGGAAGGAAAGAGCATTTTACCCCGTGAGCACTTCACCCCAGCCAGGTCAGTGCCCAGTGCTGAGCAAAGACAGGTCTGAGTCCAGACTTGGGGACGTGTGGGGAAGGGGAAAATTGTGCCCCACAGAGACCAATAGCCTATAGTCAGTGCAGTTTGAGACCAAGTCACACAGGAGCTAAACACAGGCCCTGAAAACAGAGGTCCCACCATTTACAAATGACATGGGAAGTTCTTCGGAGGACTCTGTGCTTCTGTTTACTTAGCTGAAACTTGGATAACCAAGAGTATCTATCTCTCAAGTTTCTTGTGAGGATAAAAATGATTGAAATGAGATCATCCTGGTGAAGTCGTTAGCAGGGCACCTGGCAAAGAGTGAGTGCTCCCTGAGTGTCAGCAGATGTTGGGGACTAGCCAGATGCCCACCACCTCCATTTCCTGCCTCTGGGCAAGCAGGAAGCCTATGTTCCCCGGGCTCCCTTGCCATTAGGGCTGTGCTGTGTGAGTAGCTCTGGCCAGTGGAATGTGGGTGGACTCGTGTGCCACTTCTAGACTTGAAAATAAAACAAACCATGTGAGTCAAATGGTGGCTTCCAAAAAGATATATCCGAGTCCTAACGCCCCTAACCTGTGAAAGTGACCTTTTCTGGGCAAAGGGGTCTTTGCAGATGTAATTAAGTCAAAGAACTTGAGATGAGATACTCTGAAGTTTAGGGCAGACCCTAAATCGAATGACAGATATCATTATAAGAGGAGAGAGAGAGAGAAGCACACAGATACACAGAGAAGAGGTCCAAGTGAAGACGGAGGCAGAGACTGGAGTTATATGTCTACAAGCCAAGGAAACTCAGGAATTGCCAGAAGCAGAAGACACTAGGACAGAGGCCAGGAACGGATTCTCCCTCAGTGTCTCCAGAAGAAACCAACACCACCAACACCTTGATCTTGGACTCTGGCCTCCAGAGCTGTGGGACCACAAGTTTCTGCTGTTTTAAGGCCCCAGTTTATATCCATTTGTTATGGAAGCCCCTGGAAAGTAACACAGCAGGTAATCACTCCAGCTCTTTCTCCCAAAAGTGAATGGCCCAAAGGGTGCAGAGCTCCCCAAGAGAGGGAGCCTGCATCCCTGAGTCACTGCCTGGATGGGGAGCTGCCTGGGAGAGCTGTCTGGTGCTCGTCAGACTGTAGAGAAGTGAGAAACACACGTCTTGTGTATCCAGCCATTGAGATGTGGGGTTGTTTGTCACAGCAGCTAGCATTAATTACTCTGAGTAATGGAACTATTATTATAAAGGGATGGAACGTAGGAATCCAGGTGAGTCAGAACAGAAGAGCAACCTGAGAGCAGGGAAGGTGAAAAGAAGAGGAGATACACAGTTCTGCTTCCTTGTCCTCAACGCGGCGTCAAGTTCTGTGTCTTTCTCATCCAGACCATACACAAGACCCGGCTAGTCCCGCCTTATCCCTAAAGCCTACCGGTGCTACCGCTGACTCAAGAGATGAAGTCAGCCCACTTATTACAGAACACAGCTGTCAAGTCCGACGGGATGTCCGAGGGAGACCTCATATGGAGAAGGAACGTGGTCTCAGGTCAGAGCAAACCAAATCAGGCACACCCAGGACTGCTCCAGCGCAGGCGAGGCATCCAGGTTAAAGCAAGACAAAGATGATCTAATCTGTCTAGAAGATAACTTATCTTGTTCAATTGCCTGTTAAGAAAACTGGGAAATCATAGCCAGGGGCTTAGAAACTATAGGAAAAGAGGAGGGGCCACAGTGTAATCAGTCTCAACCCAAACTGAACTGGTTTTAACTGGAGAATCTTCTCATGGTCCTAGAACAGCGGAGGTATGGGGAGACAGGCCACAGCCTCAGTCCCCTCTGTAGCCAGGACCGCCAGCAGCTTCTGTCCATCTGAGAAGTATTGTCACAAGGTGTTGAGGAAGTTATCCCTCAGGCAGAGTCCTGAGCTGACTAGACTGGACCAAGCACAAGGGAGCGAGGACCATTTTGAGAATTATCTGGAGGGTAAGGGGGCCGAGGGAGCCTCAACAGAGAGCAAGGAAGCAGACATCTGGAAGGAGCAGGGAGCTTGGGCGGCAGAGAGCATCACTGAGGGGAGGGAGGGGTGCACGTGTGCAGAGACCAGCACCCAGTTTAATCCCAGATGGCGCAAAGTCATAACAAATCATTAAAGAAGGCATTGCCCCTGAAACAACCTGAAATTCATGGTCTCCGACCTGAAAAAGCAGAGGGACGTCTGCAGTGCAATGCCCAAGGAGCAGAGGGAGGGGTCCGTGGCTGAAGTTCCGGCGGAGTGGATGAGGCTGCTCCGGAAACATGTGGTCTCGTTATGGGCATCGTCACTTAATTCGTGGATGTCCTTCCACCTCTTCCCCACTAAGTCTCCAGTTCTAGAAGCTTCCGGCTTCCCAGCACGCCCACTGGGACCTCTCCAGTTCTCAAGGACACACTCGCTATCTCATAAGCAAGAGCTCCACTGAGACACAGCTTGCATTGCCCTGCCAGCATCCTACTCACCTTCTCACACTAAGGAAGTAAGCACGCCCTCGTCTCCCACTGGAGAAAACCTCCCGGGAAAAACAGAGGCCAGGTCTCTCTCATTTTGTATCCAAGACGTAGCCAGAGCCCCACACACAGCAGATTGGTTCCACCATCTCACTCCACCTACCTTCATCAAGACAGGAAAGTGTTCCCTTCAAAGACGGGAAGAAAAAAAACTCTTCATGGATAAAAACTAAGTCAGTTCTTCCCATTTTTAAGTCTTAAGAAGCTGATTTCTTAATAAAAGGAGGTTGTAAAAACTGTGATATAAACAAAACGCATCATCCATATGTCCAGAATTCTTGGAACCTGGAGTTTTGGCTAAAAATGCCCACACATCCCCCTTGCCATATGTCTTGGGTTGGATTACCCGAGAAGCCAACTTTGAGACAAGGATTTGAATGTGAGTGGTTTATCTGGGAGGCTCTCTGAGGGAGCATGGGGAGGGCGGTGGGGGCAGGGGGCAGGAAGGCAGCAAAGCCAAGGACAGAGCATGTGGTCCAGCAGGCGGCTCTGTGCTGTCTGGGGCCCACCCCACCACACACTAGGATCTCTGGAGGGCAGGATGGAGCAGCCTTGGAGTGATCCCACCTGGGGAGCAAGGGAGCCAGGATGGTTATCCTCCAACCCCATCAGGCATTGGCCAGGAAACTGCCCTGGCCAGCAGGGATGCCCCATCACCCTCAGGCCCTGCTTGCAGGCTGGGAGGTGCCCCTGAGGGGCACAGGTGCTTGTGGGAGGAGGCCATCGGTATTAACTGGAGTGACCAGTGCTGGGGAGATGTGAGCGGGTGTGTAAAGTGTCTGCCTCACCACATCAGCCACACCTCCCAGGCCACACGCGCCAAGAGAGGTCGGGGGAAGCCAGCCGTCTGGGGAACTGGGGCCACATACACGCCCGTCTCCATAGGCCATGAAAGATGACCCGTGTGGCAGAGGCTGCTTGACATCCCCCCCCCCAGAGATGTCCATTCTCGTCTCCTCTTCCTGGAGCTGGACAGGTGAATGCCGTGGTGGTCCATCCTAGACCAGACGGGAAAGGGCGGGACCTAAAGGGGGTAGAACAAGGAGACGGAAGGAATGTGTTTCTCTATCAGGAGCTGCCCTCCCAGCCTGCCAGCCCTGGGACGCTTCATGTAGACAGTCACAGGTGCCACTACCTCCTGCTGGAGCCACTTTGATTCCGGGTGTTTTAAAGCAGCTGAAGTTAAATCCTGATGGCCACACCCCCGCCTCTCCGCTCTTCTGAGATTTGGACGTAAATCGTGGTGGAGCGGCCTGCTATTTATTTACTCCTGATCTTTCTTCCACTTCCATTCCCAGGGAATTTCAGCAAAAGGTTGTGCAACCCGGCCAGCTGGGGGCCTCTGGAGGCCAGGCTGGCCAAGAGCACAGCCTCGTGTCTCCGATGGCAGGTCAGGATGGTGGCATCAGCCCGTGTTTGTGGATTAAGCTCCATCAGAAGACACGCTGGCCCTGAAAGACTCTCAGCGGGGTCTGGGCCATGCGGCCGTGGACCAGCTCCTCCATTTCTCTGAGCCTTGCTTTATTAGTTTATGAAATGCCGGAGCGGATGAGACCCCTACGGCAGCTCGCAGCACTGAACGCTCTTTGATTTATAAACAGGAAGGCCCGTAAGGGAGCTGTTGATGGGGGTGAGAGAGCCAAGTAAGGGGGTGCTGGACTGAGCGCAGGGCAGTTCATTTAGACCCAGACAGTCACAAAAGCCCCTCCACAAACAGCTCCATGGAGCCCCGCCACCATCACACACCCACCCTGGAGGCTTTCAAGTTAACAAAGGACCCAATTCCTGGTTTCCCACCGCGTTCACCGCCACCAGGAAGGCGCAGCGGGAGGCTGCTGATGCTGGAGGAGCATTCCCACCTCCCGCCCTGCTCCCTCTCGCCCGTGGCTCCTCAGCAGCACAGCCGTTCCAGCTGTGTTCCTGTGCTTTGGCTCTGGGCCCTGGTGCTGCAGAGGCTGCTGCCTGGCTGGGCTGCAGACAGATGGCACGCCAAAGAGCCTCAGTGACATCTGAGCCAGGAGAAGGTCTGCGGTGACAGCGGGGCTGCCCCGGGCCAGCCTCTGGGTCTGGGCCCCTCTGCGGGCCGAGTTCCAGCTGCAGCTGCCCTGAGGCTGCGGGCCCAGCTCAGCGTCAGTGCTGCCCACCTGGGGAGGGTCTTCCCAGTGCTCCCATCCCAGAGGCCCCGCTGGTGGCACAGTGACCTGCCAGTCATCTCAGCAGCCTCACCACTGGCTCATGGTTTGGGACCTCAACAGACTTCTACTCGACCGTCTTATGGGTCTGCACTGTCCTTACGGAGGGGGAAAATCTCTGGTCTCCACACCCCCCGCCAAGGGCCTCTCCCTTAGCCAGGGCGATAGTAATGACCACATGCATAGCAGTTAAGTTACAAGACCACACGCAGGGCTAAGACACAGAGACAGGACACAGAAAATACCGGTGTGTGAGTCTCCTGTTGCTGCCATAACAAATTACCACAAATCTAGTACCTTCAAGCAACACAAATTTACTCTCACAGTTGTGGAGGCCAGGAGTCCAACATGAGTTTTATGGGTGGAAGATCGAGGTCTGG
Source organism: Camelus ferus (assembly GCF_009834535.1). Classification (NCBI taxonomy): domain Eukaryota; kingdom Metazoa; phylum Chordata; class Mammalia; order Artiodactyla; family Camelidae; genus Camelus; species Camelus ferus. Next base: position 5,253,721 of record NC_045696.1, read on the forward strand.
GCAGGGCTGAGTTCCTTCTGGATGCTCTGGGGGACGAGCTCTTCCCTCACCTTCCCCAGCTTCCCGAGGCCGCCTGCGCTCCTGGGCTCACCACCGCTTCCTTTACCTTCAGAGGGCACCGCTCCAGCTTCTACTCCCTCGTCATATCTTGCTCTGATGGGATCCTCCTGTCTCCTTCTGATAAGGACCCCAGTGATGACACTGGGCCACCCGGACAACCGGGACACTCTCCCCACCTCAAGGTCCTTCACGTAAGCACGTCTGCAAGGTCCCTTTTGCCATATTTATATTTTCTGGGAATCTTCGGGGGTCATCGTTTTGTCCACCACCACTGTCGGAAATCAGAGGCAAAAGGATTTCCTAAGGTCTTGGATGGATGGAAAGCATCATGGGGGTCACTGAAGATTGTGGGCCCCTAATGGCAGCCTATGTGGACAAGAAATTGGTTTTCAGTGCCGTGTACTGGCTGATACAGGTGTCAAAGACTGCAGGCTCTCCAGTCAGAGCCAAGTGAGAAATCCCACTTCGCCCCTCACTAACTGCATGACCCTAAGCATTTCCTGGTCCTCCCTGAGCCTTAGTTTTCTCATCTGTAAAGTGGGGATAAAACACCTACTACATAAGATGATTACGATTAAATGAGATCACACATATCAGGTGCCCAGTGGTTTGTTTCAGCCTGACACAGAAGGGACTCCGTTCCCTCCCTCCCACCCTGGCGGCTCTATTATACCCACTTTTGAGATTGGGATTGAAGCCAGAAGAAGTTATGGTTCTTTCCCAGGACAGCACTGGTGGTAGAGACTGAGTCAGGGCCAAAGTCTGGCTCTGCTGACCACAGGTGCAGGGTAGTCTGCTCCCCGGGAAGGGTGGGTGGAGAGGAGGGGCTACATTCCACCTGGAAGGGATGACAAAAACATATGCTGAGCAGGATCCTGGACTGGCAGTGTTCAGAAACCTGCTGTCTTTGCAGCCACTACAGGCTTGGGGATCTGTTTGCTTTTTTTTTAGGAGGAAAGTGGCCTAGAATGTACATGTCTAAGTGCCCATCTGTCCGTCTGTCTTGATCCCATTTTATATCTGTCTATCCATCGTAAACTCAGATGACAAGAAAATCCTCAACAGCGCTGCCTTTCTAAGACCCTCTTAAGAAAGTAAAATGAAGAGTACAGGCTGACGTTGAACTCTGACCAAGCAGGGTCATTCTTGGCTGTTACTGAACGAAACATGGGGCTCCTCTATGTCTCTCACATATGGGTCTTCAGGCCCTCAGATACGATTCCTGCAGGCTGCTCGCAGCAAACGTGGGCACGGGTTTATTCACGCACTCTCTTGGCAAGTATTTACCGAGCAACTAACCTGCCGGCAAACGGACGTCCCTGACCTGGTGGAGCTGAGAGGAGGTGATGAGCACGGATCGAAGAATCACATAAATGCCTGTGAAATTGAAGATTGAATAAGAGCCTTCAAGAACAGGCCCTCATGTGTGGGATGGGGTGCGAGGGGAGGGGCTGTGGCAGAAGTGCAGTGTCTTTCCTCTCCCCCCCGAACACACGGCTAGGCTGATCTCCTGCTGCACGTGGCCACGTGTCTGCGTTCAGACCAGGGGAGCTGCTCTGCGTCCCTTCTAAGCCTGGCTCACTGCAGACCTTTGATGCCATCTCCCACTTGGAGAATGGCCGCGACTCGGAACACCTGCTTCAGGCTCTGCACTGGTGGGAAATAAGCTTCTATCGGGCGCAGCCTCCAGGATTCGGGGGCTGATCGTTCCCAGCTGTACGTTTTATCTCAGCTGTTCCAGAAGGTCACACATCAGCTCAGTGCAGGTCCTCACAGGACACATCGAGGTGATTGGCTTTATCCAAAGAGCTCAGTGAAGCTGGTGCAAGGTTTTAAGCGTGGGGGCAAGAAGGCAAGAAAAGGCGACATGATCAGATGCACATTTTTAAAAGACTACTCTGGCTGCCACAGGGGAACATCCTAGAAAGAGGGCCGTGGGTGCAAAGTGGAGGAATCACAGGAACGACAAAGTGATTCCAGTGTGGAGTGGCATGTCTCTCTCCCAGTTATCCGCTTTCTCTAGCCCTTTGGACCAGTGGGTAATTAGAGAGTGGGGCACAAGCTCTCCTGTCTCAAGCTGGACATGCTCCATCTGTGGCTTCCGCACCACTGTGGATGGTTAGAGGACTGGATGCGGGTGGCCATGTCTGCACCAGAGGGAAATGTGCAATCAGGGTGATGCTTTCGGCATCAGAAAGGTTCACTTAAGAACACGGCACGGAAGACTCCCCCAGTCTAAGTGAACACTGTGATTTTACCTGCGTCAACTTGTCTCTGTGCAGGAATCCATCTCACAAGTCAAAGACAGGGTTGGGAAAAGACAATTGTCTCACTGGAGCTTGGCAGTTCATCTCACAGGTGGGCTAGGAAATGATTCTTTAGTTGAGGGGCTGTAAGAAAAACCCCTACCCAAAACCCAGAAAGCACTAACGGAGAAGCACTTCTCCATCCACCCATCCTTTGTGAGTGGCCGTCGTTATAGTGATGGCATTTTTCTAAACTCTCAGGGGCAGCAACCCCGCAGCACCAGCACATAGAAATAGCGAGACCAGCAGCACTGGGGCTGAAAATCTCCATATTCAGATCAGCTTTACAGGGCGAGGAGCAGAGAGAGGACGCCTTCAGGGGTTGTACTTTTAACAATCCTCTGGTTGTTTTATCCATAGAGCCTGATGGGGTCCTGCCCTAATCCATCCTTATCCCTGCCCTGCAGACCCCTGACTCCCGGGGAGGTCACATAAAGCGCAGCAGTATCATTCTTATTCAATTAAGTATCTGTTAGCAAAAGAAAAACTGTTTCAAAAAGGGCCGCGTGGCAGTGAGCAGAGTCCGCCGTCACAGCTGTAAGAAAAGCAGAGCCAATATCAGAGCAGCGACTCAGAGGAAACAGTGGCAGTGAAAACACATCAGCAGTAAGTCAGCAGGGCTGTGGGTCAAGTCCAGGGGGTTGCTCAGTCCGAGCACATTATAGTGAATGTCATCCAGGAGAACTGGCGAGCCCTGCTCCCAAGAAGGTGGACGTAGTGGATGGAGTGTTTGTGTCCTCCCCCCAGATTCACAGGGTTAAGCCCTAATTCCCGGCATGGTGGTGTTAGGAGATGGGTGCCTGTGGGAGGTAGCTGGGTTTACAGGAGGCCGTGCGAGTGGCCCCCATGATGAGATCAGTGGTCTTATAAGAAGAGACACCAAAGCTCTCTCCCTCTCTCACCGCCCTGTGAGGACACAGCGAGAAGGAGGCTGTCTGCAAACCAGGAAGAGAGCCCTGACTGTGGAATCAAATCTGCTGGCACCTGGATCTCGGACTTCCAGCCCCAAAAACTATGAGAAATAAATATCGATTGGGTAAGCCCCCCAGTTTATGGCATTTTGTTAGAGCGGTGGAAGCTGAGAAACTGGACACTGCAGAATGACCAAGCAACCCCACCTTACTCATCCGTGATTTGAATTGGAATCAAGTGAAACCTCCTTAACATGCCATTAATGTGCATTCTCACCCTAAACACAAGCCCTAAATAAGCTCTAACCCAATCACTTTCTCCCTCTCCAATCTTCCCTTACAATCATATTAGTTTATCAAGGTTAAATCTCAGGTTACATAAAATGTGTGCATTCAGAGGTACATAAAAGGGGCTTACCAGACTTGGGAAAAGATGACCTATGAAGTTAAAATCAAGCTTAGATGACCTATGAAAATGCCTACCTCATGCATGAGATGGTCTCTCACTGTCACTTGAAATGGAAACAGTCCGTACATGTCCCTCCAAACACAAGGATGGAGTGGAAGGTAGACAAGACAAGAATAAAGCGAGGAGCCAAAAACAGTAGAAAAGAAGAGACAAAATTACTATTTACAGGACTATCTACTTGGAAATCTTTCAAGAATCTACTGAAAAATGACCGGATGTTCCATAGTTCAGTAAGATGTATAGTTCTAGAGTTAAATATACAGAGATCAGTAGTTTTCCTAGAAAATAGCAAAACCAGCCAGAGAATGCTCTGGGGAAAGATTCTATTTGGAAGAACAACAAAAACTCTGAAATACCTAGAAATAGAACAAAAGAAATGTGCAAGACCTATATGAAGAAAGATATATCTGTATCTACCAAACTTGACTGAAAAGGTCATAAAATGCTGTATAGACAATAAGATAAAGACATCAGTTCTTCTCCCCTCACTGTGCCCAGTTTAGTTATTAATTTAATGTAATTCTGCATTCCTGTGGCATTCTGTTTTTCTCTTGGATGTTCTGGTCTTGGATGACTTGAATAATTCTCTCTCATCGGGTCACGTGAGTGGGGTTTTGCTCATGGCAACCAAATGACTAACTCAACCGGGGCTGCCCTTCCGCCTCTCGTGGGCCCATATATCTTGGGCTTGGCATCCTTTCATACATCTCCCTGCATCTTGCTCCAAATGAACTTCTGCATTTTCTTGCAAAAAAGGAAAGAAAAGTTTATTTTTTAAGCATTTTCCGCAGCTGTGACCGGCAGCAGCAATAGCTTTGGCCCCTGCTTGGCGTCTCCTCCCATTAACTGCCTCAGTTCAAGTCACTTTGTTCTGACTCACAAGGAAAAGCTTCTGATTGGCAGAGCCCCATCTTGGGTCGGGCGCCCGCCGCTGGTCCAACTGGCTGTGACCAAGAGAAGCTGAGTCCCATGAACTGGATCGAGTTAGGAAAAAGGATATTGGTGGTGGAGCAATGGCTGACTCTTTACCTCATGGGTCTACTATTAATGACCTTCCATTTATCAGACACCCATTTGAGCCATTTTAAATTCCTGACATGTTCCATCCACCTTGCCAAGTAGATTTTATCACCACCTTGATGGTAAAGAATCCAGCTGCACAAGGTAGATAACTTCTCTGAGGTCACTTGGCTGACCCGTAGGTCAGAAATGAATCCAGTTTTGAATCCTGAGTGCTGGGGTCCTGTCTGCTGGCCGCCCAAGTCTGAGTATGAGAGCCATGCCCCCAGGCTGGGGGCCCCGTGGGAGGAGTAGCGAGTCGTGGCCTTGCCCACTGGTAGCTTCCAACCTCCGTGTTTTACACTGTCACCCCCAGGCATACGTGTGTGAACACACACACATACAGCACACGATTCCTCCCTTTTGCATTATCTTCTGGTTAGTGGAAGGCTCTGCCTTGATCCTTGGTTAATTTCTGGCAAAGGAAAGAAAACGGCCGCCCCACAGCGGTGCGCCATGCTGTCCTAGAGCATCTCGGGATGCAGCTTCCATGTCAGGCTCTCACGTGACAAAGCGCAAACTCAAAGCCAGACTTGGGCACTGGGGGCTCCTGCCACCTGGGGCCACAAAGCAGGCACGCACCCAGCCCCCTGGCTCCCGACTCGGTGCAGCGCCCGCCCCATGTAGCAGGCCTCCCTCTCCTCACTGCTTACCCTTCGGGGTGTGGGAAGCAGTTTACCTACAAGGTTTGCAGGGGACGAGATGGGGTGAGGGAGAACCCACAGCTTCTGCAAACTGCAGATTGTGCTAAATAATCCTAGCAGGTAGCAAATCGCTACCTGAAGAGCGTAAGGCGCTCAGGGTGGGAGAGGGGGCGTTAGGGGCCACCAGAGAGCCACCGGGCCCGGGAGCCCCACAGGTGCGGAAAGCTGTAGGCACCTGCTGTGTGAGCCTGGGCGACACCCTTCCAACAGACGCAGCCCCCCTCCCACTTCTTGTTCTCCTGATGAGTCACAATTCTCCAGGGAACCTTCTGAATCTTTGCTCTTCCCCTCAGGGTCCAAGACTCTATTTCCAACATGGGAAGAAAACACATCTCCATTGCCAGTCAGCAGTTAGGACTCTCCAAATGGGACAAGCAGGCTGAGAACAGGTCTCCCCTTCTCAGCAGGAGAGCTCCTCACAGAGGGCCCTGTTTCAGCTCTAACTCTTCTTAGAGGGAGAAGAAAACAAACACCTGGCCTGGAGTCCCTTCTAACAGTGGTAACTGCCCGCATTAATACAAGGGGAGAGACGGAGGCAGACACTGTAATCACACATCTTAACTCCATTTTATTATAACATCAAGGAAAATAATTAGTTGCAGGAGGAATGATACTGGAGATAAACAGAGCTTAAGCCACTCACAACGGCACTGTCTACACCTTCCTACGAGGGTATAAATATCACGGGTCTCTACATGCATTGTGGGATGCTGGGTGCATGGGTACCAGGTGCAGGCGCTTTCTCTCTAGGGGGTTGGTTCTTTTAATTTCTTGACAGATGATGGGTGAATTTGGTGTCTTCTGGCAGACTAGGAAGGCGCTCTCCCCCTAGGACTGGGTGCCAGCCTTTTTCTTCTGAAATTTTCTGAACTGAGACTGAATGGCCACTGCCGCGCGTTCTGTCTCTGGCGCGTCCATGTCGATGTCGAATTCCTCCTGAACTTTCTTCTGCCCATCTGCAGCAAGAAAAACACAAACAGACGGCAATCACCGAGCTGCACGCAGGAAGACAGACAGCAGCCCTGGAAAGCAAAGCCGCGGGTGCACCACGGGGCTCAAGCTCACCACCCCCAGCACAAGACCTAGTTTGCAAAGTACAGTGGAGCGTGTCCTGAGCCTCATCAGAGCTCAGAAGCAGCCGGCTTGAGGCTGCCTGAACTCTACACCTGCAAGGGAGGGACAAAGAAACTCAAGGACACGGTCTCAACCTCTTAGATACCTTGTGTGTGTGATTGTCTGTTTCTCACGGCCACATTTTACATAGAGTGTTAAAATGCCAGCTCTGCTGTTCCTTACCCCTGGTTGCTCACGTATAGGTAATGTAAACTGTGCTACAGACGTGGAGCTGATGGCTGGTGATGCTCACAACAGCTTGTGCTAACAAAGTCTCTGAGTTTCTGTGCACACATGCCTCTATGACTGATGAGATTTACTTAGTGAATCAGGGCTTGTGTTTCCATCATTGTCACAGGCAGATGACACCCTTTGACTTTCACAATTAGGCTGAACTCTCACAAGTCTTACACTTTGTTCCAAATGACGTGGGCTTAGCAATTCGTCTGCTAAGGCAGAAGACTGAGATCACTCACAGTTATGATCACTGAAAACAAGATACAAACCAAAGCGAGGTGATAACATGTGCTGATTGCCCCCTGTGCTGCGTAGCTTTCCATCCAAATGCTGAACACAGACAAATAAACAAAGCCCTCTGGTCACAGAAGGGAAGAACCTTCAAAACTCCTTCAGTCCAGGGAAGGCTGATCATCAGAATCGTCAAAGGCGGTTTTTTTAAATACAGACACGAGGACCCACCCCAGACCCAGGGCTGCCCCTCTGTATGGCCACGGCGGGAAGAGCTCCTGAGAACAAGACCAAGTTAGATAGACCAGCCTCCCTGGGGACAGGGCCAAACAGCCGTACCTTTTTTTTTTTAATTGAAGTACAGTCCATTTACAATGCTGTGTTAATTTCTGATGGACAGCATAGTGATTCAGTTATACATATATATTCCTTTTCATATTCTTTTTCATCATAGGACATTACAAGGCATTGAATAAACTTCCCTGTGCTGTACAGTAGGACTTTGTTGTTTGTCTGTTTTATATATAGTAATTAGTGTCTGCAAGTCCCAAACTCCCAATTTATCCCTCCCCTCCCCGCTCCTCCCCACTGGTAACCATAAGTTTGATGTCTATGTCTGTGAGTCTGTTTCTGTTTTGTGAATAGATTCATTTGTGTCTTTTTTTTTCTTTAGATTCCACATATGAGTGATATCATATGGTATTTTTCTTTCTCTTTCTGGCTTACTTCACTTAGTACGATGATCTCTAGGTCCATCCGTGTTGCTGCAAATGGCGTTATTTTAGTCTTATTTATAGCTGAGTAGTATTCCATTGTATATACATATACTGCAACTTTATCCAGTCATCTGCCGAAGGACACTTAGGCTGCTTCCGTATCCTGGCTGTTGTAAATAGTGCTGCTATGAACACTAGGCTGCATGTGTCCTTTCGGATTAGAGTTTCCTCTGGAAGGCTCTCACATGATTCCAGGATACAGTCAGAACGGAGATCCAGCTACTTGACTTGAGATGAAGTAACAAGCAAGGCCCTCAAGTTAATTCAAGGAAGAACTGGGGGCCAGAACCCACCGCTTGGTACCTGGGCTGAGAGCAACATAGACACCCTGGGCTTCCACACCTGGAGCAGAGGGGCCCCACAGCATGAGGGCACGTCCAGCTTGGGGACGGCAGAATCAGGGGCATTTGAGGCAGGAGAAGAAGCCCAGCCAGGGAGCAGGGACAGGGCTCTATTCCTGACTTTGTCACCAGACAGCATGAGTTCATCACTGAACCTAAATGTGGTCCAATCCTTCACAACCTGTCTCAGTGCCTCTGGAGGACAGTGCTCAGGCAGGACGCCCGGCACAGAGGGTCAGGACACTGGGATTACATATAAGTGAGGCAGGTTCCTTCTCTCCTGCTAACTCTGTCCTATTCTCTCTCTATAGGTAGGTCGGCAGGTAGATAGATAGGCAGACAAACAGACAGACAGACAGACAGATGACAGATAGATGCCTCTGGCTGCCTGATTTCCTCTGCAGACCCTTCAGCAGGCTGCTCTCAATTTTCCCAGAGACCAAGCAGGTTGCGCCCAAGCCTTCCAACCCCGCCTCCATCTGGGAAGGGAGGACTTTATAATCCTCGCAGGACTGATCAGTCCGTGACCTAAATCACCTAAATCAGTAGAACTGTTTTCCTCTGTCCTAGATTGACTGCCAAGGCTCACAAGCGCAGAGATTTTGAGTGCGCTGATGTCTAGGGACTACTTGGGGTGATCTGTTTTAACCCATGAGATCCCAGATGATACAGAGAATACGTGGGGTTGTCTTTCATGGCATCGGGTAGCTGTTCGCCTTTCAATCCATACCGCAGGGCGCTTTCCTCAGAGATTCTACTGAGGGGCAGGACCACTGGGAGGGACAAGTTTCCTGAGGCTCAAGTCCATCCTTTAAAAATATTTCCCTAACGTTATCCCACGAGCCTGGGACTGGAGCTCCCGTACCTGGCAAACCTGAAGTGCAAATTACCCCAGCTCCCCTGCCCAGGCCAGGGAGGAAGGGCCGGACCTTCTGCACCAGGAATTGGCATAAGAGGCTTGGAGTCCCAAGTCCTTTTCCTCCCAAAGGAACCCTTGCGTCTGTGGTCCCATGGCTGCAAAGGGGCAGAACGAGCTCTGATTCGAAAGGCAACGGGAGATTTCTCTTTCAGATTTAAAATGTGGCTGCAGCCTGAGGCTGCAGAACGGCCTGGTTCATCTTTTCCCTTTTATGATAATGGAAGAAAACAGCCAATATTATTTTTTGACAAATGATGAATGAAGAGGCAGAAAATTATGTATATTTAGGGAATATATAATGAGACAGTAAGGACGGGTCATAAAAGTGAATTTCACAATTATGTCTTAAACTAATATCTTCAGCCAAAAGTGATACATCAACTGCTTCCTCATTTGAAAAAATGTTCCAGGGTTTAAAACAGAAACCACTAATATTTCGGGAATCGTTACTTTCCCTTTACTTTGTAGAGTCAAGCATTTCTTGGGGGATGGTCTGCAGTTGTTAGTCCTTCCTCTGAGCTGACCAGGGATGTGCAAAGCAGGAGGGGGACCCGATGGTGGTGGAGAAGGGACAACGAATTAGATTCAGTGTCACAGGGCTGAATGCAAACGATGTTAAGGCCGGAAGATGGCCCATGTGGTCCTGAGAGCTAGAAAAGCAGAGCTCTGAGCACCCCAGACTCAGCAGGAGCAAAGGGAGACGGAGGAGGGTGTCTGGAGGGAGCCAGCCAGGGCCACAGAGCCCCAGGCCCTGCACAAATCCCAGGCATCAAGCTGCTTGCCGAGGCTCCCCTCCCACGACCTAGGGCGATGGTGGCAACAGAGGGGTGCAGGGTAGCCGTATGAGAGGTCCCCTCCCCATCCCTCCAGGGCAGAGCTGGGGTGCCCACCGGCAGCACCAGCTGAAGCCCAGAGGCAGAACCTCAGCCACGCCTGCTGGGGACAGAAAGGGTCCTGGGGGGTGTGGCCCCTGCAGGGCGCACCCCATCCCCTGTCCCCACACTAGGGTTCCTCTCGGAGCAGTCACCATCCGATTTCACTTCTTGCTCTCCTCCCTGGTTTGTGGTCCTTCACCCCACCACAGCGTGAGCTCCATAAAGTCCCAGACTTCATCTGTCTGGTTCTAGCGGCTAGCACAGGACAGAGCAGGTGTTCAATGGGTCACCAATAATGACAAGTGAGTCCATTCATTAATGAGACAGGCAGCTGTCCAGTGCAGGCCTTCACCCGAAGGGCCACACCAGTGGCCCTTGGTGGTGACCGTTATATTTCCATGCAGCAGGCCTCGAAAGGAGGAGACTAAGAAGTTCCGTGGCCAGGACACAGGGAGCACCGCCCACAGGGGACGGGGACACAGGGAAGAAGCTGGGAGGCCTCTCTCCTGGCTGGGAGACACGGCCACGTGGAATGACATCAGAAGGCGCTGTCTGAAGGGCTGCAGGAAACAGTCAGGGCCCTGGCGGGGAGACGGAGCACACAGGGGTGCAGAGGTGGGCACCTTCCCCGGTGACGGTGGTTCCCACGCCAGGGAGCTCTGGCCCTTGCAAGCCTAGGACAGCGCCTGCCCCCAGCGCCAGGGTGAGGGGTAAATGGAAGGCAGGCCTCACATCATGCAGACAGCGCCCTCTGGCCTCCTGGGGGGGCGAGGCTGACTCCCCCCAACACTCAGACCCTCCCAACCCAGGTGAGGCAGCCAGCAGAATCAGGTGTGTGGGTTCAGGGTGGACTGGGGGGTGTCTCTGCCTGCTCTGTGACCTCGGGAAAGTTCCTAGCTTCTCTGGGTCTCAGTTTGCTCATCTCAAAAATGGAGAAGTAAAATTATTTTTTAAAAGCCTGCTCCCCCAGCCACCAGCGTCACATGCAGATCAAGGCCATGGTGTAAATTAAACGCGGGCCCAGTGGTGTTGGGCAGGACTTGCCCTGCCAGAGAAGGATGTGGGCCATCACGTGGTTCTCTGGCCTGGCCGGAGCCCTGTGTCTGCTCAGCGGTGAGACTCTTGGAAGCTCAGGCCCCATTGCAAAGGGGAAAGGAATGCTTTCCCGTTCTGGCCACGCAACCATCAAACACAGCCAGGCAGGGGTGCGGCAGTTTCAGGCCCCGCCCAGGCTCTGGGGTGGCGGGTGGCATTCCCTGGGCTTGTGTTGGGATGGTCACTGCTCAGCAGAGCAGGACACGGAGACTCCTACGCCTAAAGACCGGTGCAGCCCACGACTCCCGAGTCCTGTGGCTGGGCACCCGGGACAGGCGCAAAAGAGGGCTGAGACTGGTCTCCGCGGCTGGGGCGCCCGGCTCAGCACAGCGGCCCCAGCAGAAGGGGCGGCGGATCAGAGCGAGCCGTGCCGGGGACACAGCCGTCCTCGTGCCGGATCGCTCTGCGGCCCACCCCCACCCCTATCCTCTGCTGCCGCTTCATGAAGACGTCTGCCGGCTCACATGTGGCCGGGGTGGGCTGCACCTGACAGTTTTACTTAGCACTCCCCGCCTGAAGGGAAAACGCACTGGCACTCAGTTCCTGGCGGTGGTTTCCCAGCCCAAGCGGGCAGTGTTTCGCCGGTGTGCTTTGTAAACTGCTCAGGACCGCGCATGGCTGCTGTCCTTCGTAGCTCTCTCGGGCTCTGGAAGTTTATCATTTCTGTGTGTCCCCACCGTGAGGGGGCTCTGAAGCTGACCAGGAGAATGGTCTAGAGATTATCCATTCCCGTCGGCTGATTTAATATAGAGAGGGCTTGCTAACCGCCCTGGAGAATGGGAGGGAAAACAGCTTCCTGACTGTATGGCTCAGGAGGTGTGAGAGGGACCCCCAAACGGCCATGTTCTGTGTGCCTGAGGGGCAGGGCCCCCACGTGCCCTTCAGACTTCACCCAGACTGCCAGGTCTGTTACCTGGAGCACTGGGTCCCGAAGACACCAGGCAGTCTACGGATGTGAGGACCAGGATCTGTCAGGCAGGGCAGCAGACACGGTCCACACCGTCTACCTCTCCTTTATCCATCTATGTCACCAACCGTCTTCTCTCGCAGAACAAAAGGCAAGCTGCAAAGCAGCCCCAAGCCACCAGACCTTCCTGCCTTTGAAGGGCAGAAACTCCCTCAAACAACCAAAGCACAGAGCTCTGCCGACAACGAGAGCCCAGTGGAGAAACGGCGCCCCCTGGGGCTCGGGACATCTGAGGACTCGGAAATGCCACAACCTCCCCACCAGGAAGCAACCCAGTCCTGTTCAGAGTTACATCCTGCACGGCTCTAGGTGTTTCTCATGCCACTTTCCTGGAATACTATTGCCTTTTCCTTGCAGAAGCCGAGACAGGAAATGGCTCTGCTGTTTGGCATTTTACGACATCATAAGAGAAATGTTCAGGTAGCCCTTCTTAAAGAGGTCACTGTAATAAGAACCAGTCTTCATGGAGCATTAAAGAGCTCCTCCCTCACAGACGTAAGTGGATTTTCTTTTACGGACCATTTGACAGCAAATGAAAAATAGAGAATCGCAAATATTGGAGGAAGGAATTACTACGCGGTGAAGACAATCCCAAATGGATATTACGCGTCTCTGATGTGGTCATGAAAATCCATCGAACGGGAAAACGGTCTGATGCACTAAAGTCCCGTTGGCGTGACTTGATTCTGATAAACACACAGTCTAGCACTAGAGGAGAGGTCATCAGATCAGCCTTACAGCCCACCAGCCGGCTCTTCCTGGGCACCTTTAGGAATCCGCAGGGCTGCCATGACAAAATGCCACAGACTGGGTGCCCTAAACAACAGACACTTATTTTCCCCAAATCCTGGAGCCTGGAAGCCCGAGACCAAGGTTTCAGATGACGTGGTTCCTCCTGAGGCTCCCTTCCTTGGCTTCAGTAGCCGCTTTCTGGCCATGTTCTCACATGAACTGGTCTCTTCCTCTTCCTTAAGGACGCCAGTTAGATTGGATTAGAACCCACTCTAACGATCTCATTTTAACTGAATCATCTCTTTAAGGACCCTATATCCAAATACAGTCACATTCTGGGGTCCTGGGGGTTAGGACTTCAGTGTATATATTTGGGAGGAGACACAGCTCAGTTCATAATAGCCCCTAATCTAATTTCGGGGCCTTATAGGTTTTAAAGGAGCTTTGTATTCTGTGTCTCATCTGGCATCTGCAGGAAACATCCACTGTCCCCATTTTACAAAGGCGCAGAGACGGTAATGTGCCTTGCCAGAGAGCATCCGGTGAGTGGCGGCCAACGGCTGATTCAGAATTCCTGTCTTGCTCCAAATCTTGTTTTTCTTCCCTGGTCTATCATTACTTGCAGTTCCTTAGACATAGGCCAGGAGGACAGCCTTCTGTGTGGACCAGTTCACGTGGCTCAGGGGAGAAAAGAAACTTAAACAGTCCAAGTGGAAACACATGGTATGGTCTACCAGCTTGGAAAATCTGCCCGTTTACCAGGCGGTCCAGGAGAATTTACACCCAATTCCATCACTCAGCAAATGGCCTGGAACGTCTTGACTGGGCCCTTCACTGTCTTAGGAGCTGGGAGAGAGCTGGGGACACACACAAGACCCTGCTCTCCTGGGAAAAAAAAAATTAGAAGGTAAATGCACGGATAAGTAACAGAATTTCTGAAATTCCACGAAGAAAGCAGGGTGCTAAGCGGGAGAGCGGGTGTGCATGCTTTAAGTGGTCAGGTCCGGCCTCTGGGACGGAGGCGGATGTGGGGCAGAGGCCTGTCCCCCAGGGGAGCCTAAGGCCCACCTGCCAGGGTGGGAGAGGTGGCAGATGCCCTTCCTCCCCGAGAAACAACACTTTTTGAAAAATTATTCTTCACTTTTTGAAAAAACTATTTTTCACCCATGCATTTATAATCTAAGTGGCAGTCTTCAACCCATTAGCATAAATTCTTCGGAAATTAACAGACATCCGGTCGTCCCGGGCATAGCAGCGCTATTCATGGACCTGCAACAACTCCGGGTAGGATTTTAAAAGTTTGAAATCCAGCGTCGTTCTAAAATACGTCATGCCGAGCCACACGCTTGATCACAGGAACTCAAATATATCAAATATATTTGTTTCTATGCTTACAATGATGTAAAGTCATTGCCTAGTCATACTGGCAGTAAGTCGTGAACACAGGGGCGTGTGAGCACACACACACACACACACACACGCAGACACACACACACACACAGAGGTAATGGCTTTCGTTTACATGCTTATAACCCTCCATATTTTAAGGCTTATTTTATAGACACAAATTACCTCCTAAGGCCTAATCCTGTAGATCAGAAATTCGCACATAAGCAGTAAATTGGGATATAATTGTGCTGAGTAGGAGTTCGCCTTGATTAGGAGGCAAAGCACAGAGCGTACTATAAAAGGACCTGAATTTTAGCACGCCATCAAGAAATAACAGTCATTTAACTTAAGTATGACTTGCAAATAGGGTGTTTCCATGCCAAGTTTTGCAGAATGCCCTACCTTCTTTCAACGTGAAATGTTAAGTTGCAAAGAGCGCACGTCTTCCACATCTGCTGTCCTTGACACCTGAGGGCTTGGGCTCCCTGGCCCCGGGGCTGGCCGCCCGCCCCCTCCCGCACCAGGGCCAGTGCGGCTTCCTTTGCAAGGACCCACCCAGCCCTCCAGGCAGGGAAAGCAAAGGGACAAGTAAGACATTGGAATTTTTATCCCTTAAGCCTCAAGTGGGATCACAATCCACGCAGAGAACAAGGCATCTAGTGTTAGGGAAAAGGTTCACTCCTGCAGAGGAAAAACAGTCATAAACTGGTGTATCTAGTTCCTAATGATGATGGCATGGAGCATCCATTTAAAGAAACGTCAAGAAAATCACGTTCTGGAAAAAGCTGGAAATAAACATGGGGAGGCCACAGAGCTTTCAGACAGTCGTTCCCGAGCTGAAACAGTGGGCGTTTTAACTCTGCTGGGCCGGAGTGAGGAATCCCAGCAGGCTGGCGCCCAGCTCCGCGCTCCGGGCGGTTTCTCGCTCCTGCCCGCTGGCTGGAGATTTATTGAACGGAGGCTGCTGGTGCAGAGAATTGCAATTTTCCAGGTCTCTGCTAAGTGGCAGAGATTAATGAGCGGGGTCAGGCATTAGCCAGCAAGGGGGCTTTCTGCCTCCACCGTGTTCTCGCACCAAATGAAAACCCATTTGCCATCTCTCTCAGTTTCCCATTTCCCAAGTTAGCGCCCTTTCGGTCCTCACAGTTTTTACCGAGAGAGAGAAATTCTCTTTCGTCCTAAAAGAGAGGCCATGTTCTCCACAGGTTCACGTAGGGTTGTGTGGCTGCAAAGCCTCACTGCATCAGCTGAGAGCGACAGCTTCCTGCCAACCCTCCAGGTCCCCTGACTCCCATTATCTTGTTTCTCCCACCCCTCTGTGGATGCCCCTTGTTCAGAAAAGATGCCCACCCCGCTGCGGCATGCAGGTAATCAGATGAGTGCACATCTGGGGGGATCAATGAAAAAGAATAAACACTGATGGATCAAAACTTCCCCCAAACTCACTAAGTCTAGGAAGAGGACAAAAAAAGGTACAATGTATGACTGGGACATTGTGCTGCACACCAGGGACTGACACATTGCAACTGACTGTACTTCTATTGAAAAATAAATTAGTTTAAAAGATTTTTAAAGATACAAATATCATCAAAAAAAGTAGTTTTCCTATTGGAAAGGCAAAGCTGGCTCCTAGTTGTTTCAGTCCGCTGGGGCTGCCTTAACAAACACCACAGGCTGCTGGTCGTCCTAAACAACAGGAATTTATCCTCACACAGTCCAGGAAGCCGGAAGTCCAAGGTCACGGTGCTGAGAGCCAGGCTCCTCTGAGGCCTCCCTCCTTGGAAAGTGGGCGGCTGTCTTCTCCTTGTGTCTTCCCTCTGTGGGTGTCTGTGCCCCAATTTCTTCTTTTAAGGACACCAGGCACCTTGGATTAAAGCCCACCCTAATGACCTCATTTTACCTTAATTGCCTCTTTAAAGATTTCTATATCCAGTCACATTCTGAAGCACTAGGTGTTAGGGCTTCAACATATGAATTTTAGGAGGGGACACAATGCAGCTCATAACAGTAGCCAAAATGCCTGCACCTTCTAGGGGGAAAAAACAGACAAGCAGGTGAGGTATGATGCGAAACAGCTTCACTAGACAAGGCTCAAATTCAAGTTCCAACTGACTGAGCGAGGTCAGATTTGCCTTTCTGAGGTTCGCATTCCTCCCTTGGGTTTGAAATAGGGGAGAGAATGTATCGAGGCTTGTTTCTCTCTCAAGATGTTTAGAGGCGCAAGAAGAGCACGCACTGGCTGTGTGCATCGTGTGAATGACAATGAGCGATGCGGGGCTATCACCCAAGACGGGGACCTGCCGACGGGCTCGCCCAGTTCCCTCTCCTTCCATCTTTTCCCTCCACCACAGGTGTCCTGGGAGTAGAATTTGGCTGCCCAGGTGTAGGGCCAGCCAAACAGGTGCCCTGGGGCAGGATCTGAGAGGGCAGAAGTGAGCTCCCAGGGGAGGCAGCCAGACAAAGGAAGCTCCCACCTCTGGCAAGCACAGAGGCAGAGGCATCGACTGGGTCTCTCTGGGGCAGCAGGCAGACATCCATTGTCCTGGGCCCAGTGTCATGGGCCAGGCAGCAGCGACAGTAGTGGGGCTTCTGCTAGAACAACTTGCTGTGTGGTCGAGTGTTTCTGTATTCATTGGTCCTGGCCATGCAGGAATTCTGTAAGGCATGGATTCCCTGTAGTTACCCCTTTCCGCTGAATCTAGCAAGAGTTGCTTCTGTTTTCTGAGCCACCGTCTCCCACAGGCACACCGAGCTTACACGGGGCTGCGGAGGAGAGGGATGCTATGGAAGGTAAAGAACGACGCCATGTGTTTTGAGATCAGATGGGGGCTTTCATTTTACCTGCATAGAAAATTCTTTAGTACATCCTGGAGAATAACTTGAAGAAAAGGAGGTAAATAAGAACCCTTTTGGAGGTGAGGATAACTCGTCAAATGTTTCTTTCCTCTTCTGAGCACATGGAAAGAATGAAAATTCCTTCCCAGGGATCAGCAGCTAACTTCCTTAACAGTAAACCACTCAGAAAAGCCACAGTTGTCCCCCTTCCCGCTGTGAAGACTTGAAGCTGACCCGGGGGGGTGAGGGGAGGATGGAGAACAAATCAGTCACCTAACACCTTAGACCTGCACTCCACACAAGCCAGCAAGGTATGTAAGTGCTCAGGAAACTCCACTAGCTGAAATGTGTTGTGGACAAGACTATTCCTTGCCTTTACTTACCCCCTTTTTCTTATAAAAACCTCTGATTTGGGACTGAGGACACAGTTACCCAGAATGAAGTTTCCATCCTTCTTGCTATTTGGTGACCTAGGTTCTAGTCAATATGATGTGGGTTAAAAAGAAAGAAATCTCATTAAAAGAAAGCTGACAGACACCCTTAGCCCTTTTTACTTATTCCTGTTTCGCACTAATTGGAATGCAGATGCAATGGCTGGTGCTCCGGCAGCCATTTTGGATCATAGGTTGAAAGTCTTATGCTGAGGATGGCAAAACAGTAATACTTGAAATGCTCCTTGAAATTATTCTGACTGCCCTTAACTACCTACCTCTGGACTCCTTTTATATGAGAGTTGGATAAATTTTATTGTTTTAAGCAATTGTTATTTCAGAGTTTCAGCTTCTTGTAGATGAACCTCATCTACTGACATATATCTTATAATAAATGTAATTCATTTGAGAACATTTCATTTTAGGCTGATAACAGAAATTCAAATATACATCCCTGTGCACAGTATGGCTTCATTTTCTTCCCTTAACTATATGATCATTCTTCTGATATACACATTTGCCCAGTTTCTGACACGGATGGCCATTTCTTTATAGAACTTAGTACTTTTAAAAAAATCTTGGGTTTTTTTTCCTACAGAAATATTGCTTCTATATCCTGTAACCTTTGCCAACCATCACTCTCCAGTCTTCCCTGCTTCATTTATTCTTTTTCTTCTCCTGGGGCATCAGTTTTTCCTCCACTACCCATCCCCTTACAGATTTGGAAAGTGTATAGATTTTCATGTGTTTGAAAATCTAGGAAATAAATGTGAAATAATAGGTGCAGCTCCTAGGAAGGCATTCTCTCCAACCAGGTTTTAGTCCCTTCCCTTCATTCTGCTCCAAGTCCATCTTTTTTCTTCCTTTCAGAGCATTGGAATAATTTGAGTGTTTTCCTGTCTTTTCAGAAGGGCGAAACCTTCTCAGACTCATGTTGGCCCCAGCTTCTAAACTCCAAAGTACCAATTTTAAAGGATTAAACTCTGCAAATTTCACCACCATAGAGGATTTTCTAAAGTTCCCCAGTTTGAAATAGAAAGAAAAGTCAAATGCAATCATAATCCCAGGACATGTTCAGGTAGCCTTGAAGGAGAATTAGTTCACCTAATTAATATAAAAAACTTGACTTGAGAACATTGAGTGTCCACCTCCCCTCACCCCATCATTCTAGAGAGTTTGACTTTAAAGCGGAAAAGTAGGATCTCAGGCAGATGGACTGC
Source organism: Camelus ferus (assembly GCF_009834535.1). Classification (NCBI taxonomy): domain Eukaryota; kingdom Metazoa; phylum Chordata; class Mammalia; order Artiodactyla; family Camelidae; genus Camelus; species Camelus ferus. Next base: position 5,272,391 of record NC_045696.1, read on the forward strand.
ATTCCGGGGACTCAGTGCAGGAGGAAAAAGGCTGATAAGAAGAAAGGCCAGAATGCCTTAGGGCTCTCGTGGAATTAGTCAGGCTCTGTGAATGCCTTGGAAAGCAAACAGCAATGTGGGTTGAAAAATCACCACAAGGATGCCAGAAAGGTACCAAAGCTGTTTTCAGACTCTTCTCCTTCCCTGTGCTCTCTGCAGCACTGCCTGATTAGAGGTACTTTCTCCAGCAGCGTACCAGCATCGAGCATCAGCCCCGATCAGCTCCTCTGCATCCTTCCTGGACCCCTGCCAGCAGCTGAGCCGAGGGGCTGTGCTATCTTGCCGGACACATTCTCTTTCCGGCTCTTCAGCCCTGTGCCTCTAATCCAGGCAGACAGGTGTTTCCCTTTGTGGATTTTCAGGGATTACAAGCTTTCTTAGACGCACAAGGCTATCGGGCAGATGCGCCCGTTGTGTATAAAGAATTTGACTTTGGGTGCAAAGCTCTGATGCTTTGAAAGGGGGTCTGTGAAGCAAAGCTAGAGGCAGGTCCGGATGCAGCCGGGCTGATTAATGCTCGCTACTGCTCAACATTTCAAACCCAGGACTGCAGTCAGCCTTGACTACCCACCCCCCATCCGTCATGCATCACCTCATTCCTTACCCTTTTCCTTTGCAACAGAAAAAAAAAAAAAAGAGGAGCAGAAACAGATGAGACTACGTCCATCCCCGACTTACCATATTTTAAAATGCCCTCCAAACGTTCTGACCATGACCAGGCAGTCCACGTTGAAATATCCGAAGGACGAGGGTGGGCTCTTCACAGAGGCGTGTGCCTTTGTTCATAAATGTGTATTTCCGTGTAAACAGAGACCTGCATTCAGTTCCAGAAACTGCTGTTCTGTGGGTTTAAACTGCATGCACAGCCCCCTGGCCCCACAGCCTCAGTCTCCCTTCCATGTTCCCTTTTGCAGATTTCAGGCAAAAACATTGCTTCTATTTGCTTTTTTCTAAAGTGATACTTTCTTAAGGGCTCACAGCCAGACCCATGTTGATTTGCCGGAAAGCGCTTTTTGGAGGCGAGTCCTTTTAAGGTTCGGGCTTTGTTATCGTACTTACCAGGAAGACAGGCTCATATATTTGTAAAAAGAGAATCAAATCAAACACCCAAGAAAAAATAAAGTTATGTGGTTTCTGGGCTAGGGAGCCGAACCACAAACAGCACCTCTGTGTCAGAAGGATGAGCTCACGGTAGAGTTTGGGTTTTAATTTTAAGCATTATTTGATAATAATGTGCTGACAACGAATCCCAAGGAGACATGGAAGAACGTTTTTCCAGCAAGTGGACAACTGCTGAAGTCCAGACTCCTACAGATTCAGGCGAAGAATTCAGATGTGGGCTGTGCCTGGTCGGACAGCCACCACCACTGCTTAGCCAAGACCTTTCGTGTGACAGTGTGACAGGGGGGCCACCAAGCCCCCCATCCAGAAGCTCTTATAAACCAAAACTCAAGCAGAATATTTTCATTTCAAGAACTCCAACCCCCGCCCCCGCCTCAAATTCCAGTGTCAGGCAACAGGATGAATGATGATTCAACTCTGAAATAATTTTTTTAATAAAACATATTTTTTCAAAGGACCAGCCTTGAAAGATCATCCTTTGAAGCATTCTAATTATTCACAGAGGTAGTGGAAGCATTTCTTTCTAGATCAAAAATGGAAGCAGTGAGAAAATGCCCTTTTTGGTTGCAGCAGCTCAAGGGAGCATTAAATAGAGGCTGATGACAAGAAACGGATGAGAGAAACCAATTTAGGTAGAACGTTAGAGGGAAAGTGTCTAACATCAGTCTGTTAGAGAATAGAAGGGTTCCCCGGAGCGGCGGCATCTGACCTTTTGCTGAAGTCACTTTAAGCTGCGCTGAGGCACGACACGGCAGGGAGCTCTCCTCCGCCAGCTGGGAATGGCCAGGGCAGCTTAACAGGCTGCTTCCGCCCAGATATGTAATTGGCAAGATTTTTTTTGTTTTGTTTTGTTTTGTTCAAATCTGAGGTGTGTGAAAAGACAAAGACAATATCTTTTTTGCACGAGTCTCAGTACTGTCTTCTAAGACCCCATTCGGGCCTTCCATACACAGATCTGGCTTATAACTTCAAAATTATAGTGCAATTCCTACACACCCTGCTGTCATTTAAGATATCACTGGGCTGTGGGGAGAGGGTATAGCTCACATGGTAGAGCCCATGCTTAGCAAGCACAAAGTCCTGGGTTCAATCCCCAGTACCTCCACTGAAAAACCAAAGAAACTTAATTACCTCCCCACTGCAAACAAACTAACAAAAAAAAATTACTAAAAAAAAAAAAAAAAAGGAGATGTCACCGGGCTGGATTTGTAGAAAATGCCAGTGAGACATTTTTAAGAAGTAGCTGCAACTCAACATTCGATTGCCGCAGGGCTGGAGAAGGTACATGCCGGCAACTTCACACACGATTCCAAAGAGGCAGGGAACCCGGTGACAGCTCCCAGACCCACACGGGAAATGGTTATCAAGTTTCAAAAGAAAATTGGAATACTTTCTGGCTGCAAAACCACAGTAACAATTTAATTTTAGGGGTGAAGGGAGAGCTGACAGCAGCCTCTTCATGTGCACAGGTGTGCCCATTTCAGCCCTAGGAGGCCACCCACTGCTTTGTGTTCCCATCATGCATGGGCCATTGTTGTCTACACCTGCCCTCGCCTGGAGGCCAGTCACCTGCAGGGCAGGTTGTTGCAAACCCGAATGCACACTACCGAAACATCCAGAGAAATAAGCCCTCTTTCCATGTTTGGCCATCAGCTGGTTAGAAATACAGTTTGTCCCTATAAAAGGCCGTATTTTTCATTTTCACCCATTTTGTTGAAATAGTTCCATTATTTGTTATCACATGTTCCCGGCTAGTAACAATCCCGTTCAGATTCTGGACATTGTACCTTCTTTCCTTTCCACGGCCTCCACCAAGAAATAGCATGTGATTTCCCCTCTGGACTCCCAGGCAACAAGCCCCTGATGTGTGCAGAAAGATCAAAAGAAGTCAAACCTGCTATAGTGTCCCGGGAAAAAGACAGAATCAGAAAGTGTCAAAATTAGACAAGAGTCTAAAGACAACATCGTCCCACAAAGAGGACCTTGGGACCCAAAGAGATGAATCGATTCACCACGAGTGAACCCCCACTAGCAAATGGCCAAACCACAGAATGGCTGGGACCAGAGGTCTTGGGGATTCACCCTTCCCCCACACCTTTACGAGGAGGAAATGAAGAATCAGAAAAGGTTTTCTCGCCAGACCCTGCAGCCGTGCCGGCTAAGAGATGCAGCAATCAGGAAATGGCTAAAAAGTAGGGTCTTAAAAGCAATTGACTAAAACAGAAAAAGCACTGCCAAGGAGGCAGCCTGGTGTCAGCTCTTCCATGAGTAGACCCAGTGAAAATTTCATGCTAAACGTTTCTCTACTTCTTTGTGAAACAGGCAACAATTATTGAGTACAACTGCCTGAGAGGAGCATTTAGAGCACTCTTCACGGCCAGAAAGTGCATTATAATAACAAGCAAGCATCTTCAGGGGCTGTTTCTGATGACCCTGCCTGTTTTTAAAGCACACTGTAAAAACACAGTCTTTACGGACTGGTGGGAAATTGGATTTCGGTGAGGGCACATGGACTCCAACTGCCAGGAGGTTTATGTTTGCACTGAAGCTCTGAAACCCTGAAGTTTCAGAAAGCTCGGAGGCAGGCAGACTCGGCGTCTCACCGTGATTGGCACACTGAGCGCCTGCTGCGCGGAGGGAAACGGGCTCTGCCGGGGAGGGCGCTCGGTCCCACCGCGCTTGGGTCCGTGAGCGGAGTGTGACTGGACGAGCCTGAAGCGGGAATGGCTTCACTCGCACCAGCACCGAGCATCTCCCTGACATCCGAGGAGACTTTGCTTCCCAAATGAATGCCAGAGCACGGTTCAATTTTCAATTATCCCCAGGGTCTGGGATGGTGGAATGGTAGAGAGAGAAGAATATGCCTTGGAAATACTGAAGGAGCCACTTGCCAAGCACAGAAGTAGCAGCAAGCTTCCACCGCACGTAATGGTAAGTGACAGTAAGGAGCGTTCTCAGAAACACGTGCAGAGGCCATGTCGCTGTCGGCCCGGGTTCCACCCTTCCTCTGGCCCCTCATCGGGGGCTATGGGATCAGTACATAGTTCAGCTGATCGCTGGTCTCCTGGATTCCAGGTCCCAGCAGGAAGAAGGAAGGTGGCAGCTGCAACAGGACGGCAGTGGCAAGAACCCAAAGGAGTCCCAGAGGGTTGATGAGAAGCATCTCCTCTTTAGTTAGCTTTTAGAGAAAGAGGGTAATCTTCAAGAGAAATATAATTTTAATGTCTTATTAAATTAAATCTAGTAGTATGCAAATAATTGCCCTCACTCTTGACAAGCGGCAATTTTGTAAATAGCAACAGCAGCAACAATAACAGTAAATACTCCAAATTAATGCTGGAAAAAGCAAAGTCTATAAATAATCGCCTTTTATATTCAGTGACCCCACACACTGGTTATCCTTCTTCCCTCTTGAACTTTTGAAGTATGACTTATACTCAAGGGGCTCCAATCCTCATTTCTTTGGGAAATATTGTCACCATGGTGCCCAAAAGAACAATCCCCCTGGTTGTGCAGGGAGGAAGAGGAATGCAGGATTGGGCTCTGCTTCGTACTGAATTAAAAGAAAGGGATGGTCATGCCTTGTATTTTGTTAAGCAGCTGGGCTCGCAGTCACAAGCTGGAAGTTTAACTCAAAGTTCTGAAACTCAGGAGTCCAAGAGGGACTTAAAAAAAAGCAAATCTTCTCCCTGATGCCTCCCCAGGACAGTGGAGGCAAATGTTAGCGTCTCTTTTCTGAAACGCTGGCTGGGAGAGCACAGGGCCGTCCACCGCAGATCAACACTTCAGCCCCAGGCCACGTGGCAGCTGGTCCAAGCCTCCCCCCGGGGCCACCTGGAGTCCTGGCGGTCCCGCTCCTCCCCACCTTCCCGGTGGCCAGAGCAGCTGAATGAGTCTCCCCAGACACAGTGCCCTCCCTTCCTGAAGGCAGCTTTTCTGGAAGCCCACAACGGGTGGTGTCTGGCTTCCAGCCTCAGCTCATTGGAGGAGGTCTGACCATGCCGCTCACCCCTGTTCAGGCCCTGGTGGCCCCAAATTCCAGGAGGCTGGAGGCTTCTGTCCTCTCCCTCCTGCTCTGACACAGTTGAATTCAGGGGGAACCTGACCTGCTCTGCGCTCACACCCCCATTCCCAGCGGGCCGGTCTCCAGCAGGGTTTCCCTTCAGACCAGACCGAGATGTTCACACCTCTGCGTCCGCCCCCTCCATCTCTGGCCACCTCCCTTGGCTCCAAATGACACCTGAGCGGGGCCAGGGGGTGGCTCAAACTGACAGCATGAACACACATTGATCTTTACAGAGGCAGCCTAATTGCTCTGAGAGTGTCGACTATGTCCTCTTTTCCTCAAATATCTGACAGTTTTCCTTCTTTTAAAAATATTAAGCCAACCAAGGACACTCTAGTTAAAATAGAAAGATGATATTGATGGCCTGATTTTTTCTTTTTTTCCTGAAACTAGTCTAGACTTTGTGTACAAAAATCACGCCTGCTCTGTCTTTGTAAAGCTGCAGTCGCACAGTATAGCAGGCTACGTCTGTAATTAGGGAAGCCTGAGGGGGGCTTTCCGGCGACCTGGCCCAGAGCCCAGCGAGAGAAGGGCAGGCACGGGTAAGAGGCAGTGCAATTTGTCACCTCCTGCCCCCCCTCCCCGATCCACTCTCCACCCTTCCCCACTCTCCACCCTTCCCCACTCCTCCTAAGCCTTGTGCTGTGGCTTTGGTTGGATTCCTCCAGCGGGTGATACTAGAGGTAATCAGAAAACTGAAAAAGAGAGCTCTGGGTGGTTTACTTCATTGCTCCCTTCTCTTCTAGGGTTGCCAGACAAAATGTGGACTATTCAGTTAAACTTGAATTGCAGGTAAACGACAACAAATAACAATAACAAATGTTTAGTGTAAGTATACCCCCAAGTATTCCGTGGGATATACTTATGCTATTTTGTTTCTTGCTTACTGGACATTGAACTTCAATGAGGCACCCTGTATTTTTATTGGCTAAATCTGGCAACCCTAAGAGTCTGCAAAATTGCCCAAAGATCAGCTCTGTCCTTCAACAAAAGACCACGGCCCCTGTGGGTTACCCGTCCGCACACACCCTTTCTGGATTCTGGGCCTCCCTGCAGGCCCTGCCACTGCCAGTCTGTGTGAGTTTCCCTAAACCCTGCCAACACCTTTGCAAATGGTCCCTTTGTAGTCAACACTCCTCAAATTGCTAGTGGAGGAGCTCCTCCCCAGACCACGCCTGACACGCCCGTCACTAAGGATGCCCCGCTTCACTCTCCCAGTGTTGCTCTTCCAAGGTCCGCCATCCTCAGCTCTGAGTGCCCTCTCCAGCACATGTCAGGTGCCTAGCAAGTACTTCCTGAATGAATGAATGAATGAATGCTCAGCGCCAAGCTGGAGTCCAGAGTACTTTACGGCCTCCCTTGTCTGGTTACTAAGGACCTAAAGGTCTGTATCCAGGAGGGATTCTATTCCAACTAGCAAAGAGTAGAGCTCGGTCTGGGATGTACGTGAAGGAGGGCAGAGCAAGAGAAGGGGAAGGAGCCCACGGGTTAGCAAAGAAGCGGTTTACGTGCATCCCAGTTGACTATCCCTGCAGCATGAGTCACTTCAGATTAGCAGCTTAAACACAGAACCGAGTATTCTCTCCCCCAGCGTGGGCTCAGCGGGGCATCTCCTGGGCAAAGTCCCCCACGCGATTGCAGCCGGACGGCCCTGCGGCTGAGGCACCTGGAGGACCTCCACCCACACGTCCGCCAGCCGGGCTGGAGAGCTGGTACGACCGCGGGCTGGGGGGCACCTGTCCACAGGGCTGCCCGCGGGCTGCCTGGGCTTCCTCACAGCACGATGGCTTTAAGGTAGTGGGAGTTCTTGAGTGGCAGCTGGCTTCTCCTACAGCAAGCATTCCCAGAGAGAAAAAGGTGGAAGGTGCCAGTTTCTTAAGGTCTGAACCCAGAAACTCACAGGCCTCCCTCCCCTCTGCTGTGTGCTGTTGGCCTGAGGGGTCCCAGCTGCCCGAAGCAAGAGGAGGGGCTTAGAACTCCCTCTCCTCTGCAG